>NC_086380.1:21139559-23539559 GCF_036588685.1 Mytilus trossulus
TGGTTGAATTTTATGGACATTGAAAGACCCGGGGGGTCTCAACCTCATTTAAGCGGTCTCGGGTAGGTTTTCGCTACATATTTTGAATATCCAACTGGCACTTTGGGCGCTCCGTAAACATAGAAGACAGGAAGTGT
This sequence comes from Mytilus trossulus, assembly GCF_036588685.1. Classification (NCBI taxonomy): domain Eukaryota; kingdom Metazoa; phylum Mollusca; class Bivalvia; order Mytilida; family Mytilidae; genus Mytilus; species Mytilus trossulus. Next base: position 21,139,697 of record NC_086380.1, read on the forward strand.
ACCCAAATTCCTTTTAGTCACGTTTGTATCTACCTATTGACTAAATGTCTGTCAAATATTAGAAAGATTGAGAGATCAGGGGGCTCTCACCATTACCCTGTGCCCTTTGTCCTAAAATTTTGACATTTTTCGACTGAAAAGTGACAATCTTAGCCCTCCGTAGATATAGAAGATGACGTTATTCTGGTAAATCTATCTAATACAACCTTTATATATACAGAGTCAATGATTTGGTTGAATTTTATGGACATTGAAAGACCCGGGGGGTCTCAACCTCATTTAAGCGGTCTCGGGTAGGTTTTCGCTACATATTTTGAATATCCAACTGGCACTTTGGGCGCTCCGTAAACATAGAAGACAGGAAGTGTACCCAAATTCCTTTTAGTCACGTTTGTATCTACCTATTGACTAAATGTCTGTCAAATATTAGAAAGATTGAGAGATCAGGGGGCTCTCACCATTACCCTGTGCCCTTTGTCCTAAAATTTTGACATTTTTCGACTGAAAAGTGACAATCTTAGCCCTCCGTAGATATAGAAGATGACGTTATTCTGGTAAATCTATCTAATACAACCTTTATATATACAGAGTCAATGATTTGGTTGAATTTTATGGACATTGAAAGACCCGGGGGGTCTCAACCTCATTTAAGCGGTCTCGGGTAGGTTTTCGCTACATATTTTGAATATCCAACTGGCACTTTGGGCGCTCCGTAAACATAGAAGACAGGAAGTGTACCCAAATTCCTTTTAGTCACGTTTGTATCTACCTATTGACTAAATGTCTGTCAAATATTAGAAAGATTGAGAGATCAGGGGGCTCTCACCATTACCCTGTGCCCTTTGTCCTAAAATTTTGACATTTTTCGACTGAAAAGTGACAATCTTAGCCCTCCGTAGATATAGAAGATGACGTTATTCTGGTAAATCTATCTAATACAACCTTTATATATACAGAGTCAATGATTTGGTTGAATTTTATGGACATTGAAAGACCCGGGGGGTCTCAACCTCATTTAAGCGGTCTCGGGTAGGTTTTCGCTACATATTTTGAATATCCAACTGGCACTTTGGGCGCTCCGTAAACATAGAAGACAGGAAGTGTACCCAAATTCCTTTTAGTCACGTTTGTATCTACCTATTGACTAAATGTCTGTCAAATATTAGAAAGATTGAGAGATCAGGGGGCTCTCACCATTACCCTGTGCCCTTTGTCCTAAAATTTTGACATTTTTCGACTGAAAAGTGACAATCTTAGCCCTCCGTAGATATAGAAGATGACGTTATTCTGGTAAATCTATCTAATACAACCTTTATATATACAGAGTCAATGATTTGGTTGAATTTTATGGACATTGAAAGACCCGGGGGGTCTCAACCTCATTTAAGCGGTCTCGGGTAGGTTTTCGCTACATATTTTGAATATCCAACTGGCACTTTGGGCGCTCCGTAAACATAGAAGACAGGAAGTGTACCCAAATTCCTTTTAGTCACGTTTGTATCTACCTATTGACTAAATGTCTGTCAAATATTAGAAAGATTGAGAGATCAGGGGGCTCTCACCATTACCCTGTGCCCTTTGTCCTAAAATTTTGACATTTTTCGACTGAAAAGTGACAATCTTAGCCCTCCGTAGATATAGAAGATGACGTTATTCTGGTAAATCTATCTAATACAACCTTTATATATACAGAGTCAATGATTTGGTTGAATTTTATGGACATTGAAAGACCCGGGGGGTCTCAACCTCATTTAAGCGGTCTCGGGTAGGTTTTCGCTACATATTTTGAATATCCAACTGGCACTTTGGGCGCTCCGTAAACATAGAAGACAGGAAGTGTACCCAAATTCCTTTTAGTCACGTTTGTATCTACCTATTGACTAAATGTCTGTCAAATATTAGAAAGATTGAGAGATCAGGGGGCTCTCACCATTACCCTGTGCCCTTTGTCCTAAAATTTTGACATTTTTCGACTGAAAAGTGACAATCTTAGCCCTCCGTAGATATAGAAGATGACGTTATTCTGGTAAATCTATCTAATACAACCTTTATATATACAGAGTCAATGATTTGGTTGAATTTTATGGACATTGAAAGACCCGGGGGGTCTCAACCTCATTTAAGCGGTCTCGGGTAGGTTTTCGCTACATATTTTGAATATCCAACTGGCACTTTGGGCGCTCCGTAAACATAGAAGACAGGAAGTGTACCCAAATTCCTTTTAGTCACGTTTGTATCTACCTATTGACTAAATGTCTGTCAAATATTAGAAAGATTGAGAGATCAGGGGGCTCTCACCATTACCCTGTGCCCTTTGTCCTAAAATTTTGACATTTTTCGACTGAAAAGTGACAATCTTAGCCCTCCGTAGATATAGAAGATGACGTTATTCTGGTAAATCTATCTAATACAACCTTTATATATACAGAGTCAATGATTTGGTTGAATTTTATGGACATTGAAAGACCCGGGGGGTCTCAACCTCATTTAAGCGGTCTCGGGTAGGTTTTCGCTACATATTTTGAATATCCAACTGGCACTTTGGGCGCTCCGTAAACATAGAAGACAGGAAGTGTACCCAAATTCCTTTTAGTCACGTTTGTATCTACCTATTGACTAAATGTCTGTCAAATATTAGAAAGATTGAGAGATCAGGGGGCTCTCACCATTACCCTGTGCCCTTTGTCCTAAAATTTTGACATTTTTCGACTGAAAAGTGACAATCTTAGCCCTCCGTAGATATAGAAGATGACGTTATTCTGGTAAATCTATCTAATACAACCTTTATATATACAGAGTCAATGATTTGGTTGAATTTTATGGACATTGAAAGACCCGGGGGGTCTCAACCTCATTTAAGCGGTCTCGGGTAGGTTTTCGCTACATATTTTGAATATCCAACTGGCACTTTGGGCGCTCCGTAAACATAGAAGACAGGAAGTGTACCCAAATTCCTTTTAGTCACGTTTGTATCTACCTATTGACTAAATGTCTGTCAAATATTAGAAAGATTGAGAGATCAGGGGGCTCTCACCATTACCCTGTGCCCTTTGTCCTAAAATTTTGACATTTTTCGACTGAAAAGTGACAATCTTAGCCCTCCGTAGATATAGAAGATGACGTTATTCTGGTAAATCTATCTAATACAACCTTTATATATACAGAGTCAATGATTTGGTTGAATTTTATGGACATTGAAAGACCCGGGGGGTCTCAACCTCATTTAAGCGGTCTCGGGTAGGTTTTCGCTACATATTTTGAATATCCAACTGGCACTTTGGGCGCTCCGTAAACATAGAAGACAGGAAGTGTACCCAAATTCCTTTTAGTCACGTTTGTATCTACCTATTGACTAAATGTCTGTCAAATATTAGAAAGATTGAGAGATCAGGGGGCTCTCACCATTACCCTGTGCCCTTTGTCCTAAAATTTTGACATTTTTCGAATGATTTGTTTTGTTTTTTTGGCTTTCCATATATATTTCTATTTATAGTTATAAATATTTCTAGAGTTATGGGTTTTTCTTTTTGTCTTAAGAAATATTATACACAAAAGTACATCTTTGAAGTCGTTTGTTGACAAAACTCTATATGACATAAAGACAAATATGCAACATTGAAAAGGGTTTATATTCGAGGACAACGAGAAATTACGACGAGAAATTACGACAGCTTGAAAAGGTCATTTAACGATTTCCTACGTATCTTATCACACTTTTTAAATATGAAAATCATGCTTTTTATGTTATCAAGTGTTTAATTATCTTGTATTTTTTTCACTAAATTTTGAATATCAAACTGGCTGCTAGCAGCCGATTGGATATTGAATATCGAATAACGAATAACGAACCGGCTGCTAACTTCACATACATGAGGAATTTTTATTGTAGAATTATGTGATAAATGCACTTGAAACAAATGAATACACTTAGTTGAAGACTTTAGAATTTATGATAAATGTATTTTCAAATTGAAATACAAACTCCTCATTCATTCTTTATCAAATATATAGCTTTTCACACTTGTAACAAAAACGCTTCTCAAAATGTCATATTGTATTCTTCAAATTACGTTTTTCCTTGATTAAAAAAAATAAAATAAAAGATATTTCTGTATTATTTTTAAGTCAAAGATTAATATTGCGGAGTTTCAGTGCAGTCTGTGTAAAATAGAGACGAGAACATTTGAGGACGTTATCTTCCACGCAATACATTCACTTGCATTGCGAACAGAGAAATGTGCATCTTAAAACGCAATAGTGACAGAAAAGCTTATAAAAGATTAACTTTCCCAGTTGTACCCTCAACTGTTTTAATTTCCATATTCTGAAAAAAGACAGTTTTTGGTAGAATAAATGTTTTTGACTCGATTGTTGCTTGCATGATTTTTACTGTATAAGGTGAAACGGTATGTGACATAAATTATCCACAGTCATTAAAACATGAAATGTAAGGTGTGTGGGCGAACTTTTTTGTTTGCATTGGTACGTGACGTAGAGCACCCTTGATACAAAAAAATGATCCGTAATGCACAGCCCGATATTAGAGGAGGATTTAGGGGAGACAGGGGTTGCCCCCTTTTTGGGAAAACATTTGGTTACTTTTATAGAATCACTGGAGCGGGCCGGGCCCCCTCTTAGGCAGTTATTGGGCCCTACTTATGAAAATTTCTAAATCCGCGAGTGGATACTACCACAGAGGTCAAGCAATGCACATTTGGGTAATTGTACACGACATGCATGCTACAATTCATGTTTGATGATCTTAGACCCTTTGGACCTCTATGTGGGCTATTTCGACAACTTGGCAAAAAATCCCTAAACTGGATACACGGTTAGATTCAGCATGTCAAAGAACCACAAATATCCATAAGGACTTTTGTCTATAAATTTGGAGACCACAAACTTGAAAAAGGGACCAAAAATATGAAAAATGCATGCATGGGATGCATTTGTTATTGAAGGCATGAGTGTAACAATATGATGAAGATAAATAAATATCTTATTCTGGGGTATCATTTGGGGGGGGGGGTCTGATACCTGAACCCACTTACTGCTTTGTCAGATTCCCGTATCCCGCTTATACTATGCAGTTCTCATTTTTTGAATTTTTCCGTGTCCTGTCACAATCATTTAACTGTCACGTGTCACGCTTACAAAAAAAATCGGCAATTCAGCGTCACGCTTATACCCCAATGCGACCCACTATTCTACTCTTTTCTGACTCATATTAAGCCCATTATAAATATATTAAAAAAGTGTGTTTTTATCCCTTTTTGTCCCGTCTCGTTTCGATTTGAGCCATAGATAGATAAGATGTCGTATGTGACAATGAGACAACTCTCCATCCGAGTCACAATTTATAATAGTATATAATAAAAATAAGTCAAAATACGGTCTTCAACATGGAGTCTTGGCTGACACCAAACAGCAAGTTATAAAGGGCCCCAGTGTAAAAGCTTTTAAACGGGAAAACCAACGATTCAATTTATATCAAGATGTACGTAATTAGTAGTGAAGTGTCATGGAAATGGATAAAAAAAACAAGGATAAAGATCCCTATACGATTTATAAGAAATTAAATGGAATACATTTGAAATAAATGAAATTTCTATTGAATTTATTTAGAGTGTTTTAAACCCAAACTTTCCTCCGTATCAACGGTTAAATTTGATCAAATCCGTCTCTTACTTTATCTATTGTTTGAGCAAGTCGGCTAAATTAAGGCTTTACAGCTAGTTTCCTAATGCACGCAAAGCAAAACTTTGGTTTACTTGCTTGCTTTTTTTTGTATAATTGTTTATACAAACTTTGTTAATAAGGTTGACATCTTTACAATATGTATCGGCATAGTTTAACCTGTATTTATATAATTATTATATTTGAATTAAATTCGGTGTTATCAAAATGATTGTACAATAAAAAAAAAAACAAAGCAAGCACGCTAACTAAAGTCTTGCTTTACATCATTTCATCATTTAATTTATAAGTGCATATATATATTTCTGATAGTTTTTCCAACCTATTAACATATTTTCAAACTTGAAAGGAGACCTCTTTCAGCGGCACGAGCCTGAAACATGTACACATGACAGTTTTAAGTTATAGCTTTATAAATATAAAAGAGAAGATGTGGTATGATTGCGAATGAGACAACTGTCCACAAGAGACCAAAATGACACAGACATTTACAACTATATGTCACCGTACGGCCGTCAACAATGAGCAAAGCCCATAGTCAGCTATAAAATGCAATTCAAAGATACTAGTATTAGAATTATTAGAATCAAAGGTTAAAGTACTTACAAAATATGTCATCTTGTAGAATGTGATTTCACAAATATATTATGTTCAAATTCGCAGTCCAAGTAAACGTTAAATCGGTTACACACATTTTTCATGTTATAAATCCATTCCAACAATATCATTTTAAACACACACACTAGCTTGCCTTTTCACTAATTTGAATAATACAAATTCAGCTAAATTTTGTTTATTCCCATCAATAGAGATTTCTCACATTCATCCCAGACGTTAATAATACTCATGCACTTCAATTTTGATATTAAACAATTTATTGATACGGATGACTACGCTTTAAAAGTACGGTTACATCAGGGTGTAAAAAATGTGAATTTGTTTTTAATTGAATTCAAAGATAGATTAAACGGTAGCTTTAATAGTGATATGAACTATTTTTTTGAAGAATCGCCTAAATGTTTGTTGCATAGATGTATTTGACCCCAACTATTTTATTTAGATCATGCTGTATTAAAATTATATTTATAGAATCATTTATTTGAAAATACCGCATACATCTGCTGACCGTTTGAATATAGAAACTTGTCGATTTTATAATATTGAGAGATTTCCAAAATTTTGTAATATGTGTGATAAACAAGTATTTGGAGATAAATATCATTTTATTTTAGTATGTGAAAAGTATAATGAGTTTCGAAAGAAATTTATGAAACCATATTGTTGAAGAAAACCGTCGAATCTTAGACTTTTTAGACAATCAATGCATTTGAATAGGGACATATAGTTCGTCCCTCTTTTTATGCTCGGTTGTGACCCCCTTTTAAAGTGGCTGGGTGCTCACCAGTATTTGTTCATAATGTAAAGCAACTTAACAAATAAAGGGAAATTTTTATTTCTGACTGAGAAGGCACAAAATCAAATTCATTTGAAAATGTGTTATATTTGATTATACTGTGCTGTACTGTTATATAAATTATACTGTGCTGTACTGTTATATAAATGGGTATACTTACTTGTATGATTATTTGACTAATTGTTTAAATGTTAATTGTTTCACTGATGTAATTGAATATTTGTAATAATTATTTTCTGTAAGTTGTATTGCTTACGAATAAAAGATTATATTATTAACAAAATAAATATTATGACTTTTCTTTTTTCATTGGATGACCATGCAGTGGTGTTGCAACGCCAAAGAACTGGTAATAGAAAGCTATTTTATAATTTGATGCATAGGACAATGAATCTTAAAAAAAGGTTCTATAAATTCAATTGTGAAAAAAAAATCACAATACCGTGCATTAACTCAACAACCGTTCATCGACAAATATTACTTGATATTCATTGAAATGATAACAAATTAACAGTTGATATAAAAGCAGGGCAGCTTTAAATTCTAATAGTTTTGTCAAAAAAGGGGTAGGGTTAAAGTCTAACTTTAAATATATAAAAAAAAAATTAAAAAAAATCGAGATGTGGTACGATTGCCAAAGAGACAACTCTCTAAAAGCATGAATAGAGATAAACTTTACTGAAACAGAAATTAACAACTATAGTCACGTACGGCCTTCAACAATTTGAAAAATCCATACGTTAAATTCCCTTTTATATTCAGTATAGTTCCATAAAGTTATAATAGAAGTTATATAATGGTAAACAAGGCTGTAAAACAATGATTAAGAGTTGACGAATATCATTCATAGTATATCATGACATGTAAAGCGTTGGATGTAGCTATAGATAGACTGACATTTTATACTGGATAATTGCTGCAAATTTTATATCAAAAGAATCGCTTTCACGTTCTATACTATTCTGTGCTATATCAGAGACATAAATACAATTTTACACATTGCTTGGAGCTTTTTGGTCACCTTAAAATGTTGATGTCTGTATCATTTGGTTTCTTGTGGAGAGTTAGACATTATATTGCATATACTGTACAGAAAAAATGAATGTCATACACTCGCACATCAATATGTAAAAAAAATATATGAAATATTTGCCACTGGACGTTAAGCAACCATCAATTAAATCAACCTGATCAACAACAACAAAAATGAAATATTTGCCACTGGACGTTGAGCAAGCATCAATAAAATCAGCCTGATTAACAACAAAGGAAGACACATTTTCGTGCAGTTTGTATAAAGTAAAAAAAAAAGGGTTTTAACTAACAATCAAGTCAAAATGTTGTTTAACTATTCACACATGTCCATGTCTGTTTCAAAATTAAAAGGAGATTTTAACTAGTCTAAAAGTAAAAAAAAGAGGGAAACCTGTACATTACGCTTACAATATGGTTAATCCCTTTATATTCGAGGTCAAAAGTGAGACTTATATTGCAATTTTCTATTAAATGACCATTAAATGTAAGTCCTAACTAAATACACAATCCGTGAAAAGGAGAAACCATAAATTTACCGACAATCGGGCATAAAAACAACTGAAAGCAAGCTCATAATATTTCGAAAAACACAATTAGAAAACAATTTACAGACAATCATAAAAAATCAACCCAATACAAGCCAAATTAATAATGAACCCAGAAAGTAATCATTTTTTAATGATCTATATCTATAATACTAAAATTACGAGGTCCAATTTGTCAGCCGTCATCACGTAAAAACGACGAATCAAAGAATTCAACTTTATATATTACTAATATAGTACACAGGTGTAGATTAAAAATTACACCACTCCAGGCTCTTTTGTTTTCCGTGTAATTAATATTGCGAATAATTAGGAAGTTCCGGGTCGAGTCCGATACCGATACCAATAGTATATTCACCTGTTACCTATTACCTTATCTGTACGTTCCGCATCTGACAGGCGCACCACCAAACAGTGTATTCATGATTAATATGCTATATACACGGGTCAGACTCATAATCACAGGGTTCACACTACTTAAAATTGTCAAATTGTTACCTATTGTAGTATTTTAATCAGTAAGTCTTTCTAAGATAACAATACGAATACTAAAAATCTAGACTAAAAATAAGGCGTTTAGGTACAGTTTTCAATTTGTTAGCGGGCATGACGTAAAACAGCGAATCAAAGAATTATAACTAATATAGGACAATGCTGTTGATTAAAAATTACTCCATTCCAGGACCTTTTGTTTTCCAAATAATTAATATTACCAATAATTTATAAGTTCCAGTTCGACGGGTTCAAACAGAACGATTTGAAAGCAGAGAAAACTGTGTATCTTATAATCGGATGTCAATACTAATACTAAAATAAGGCTTGCGCATAGATATATACTTTAATTCAGTCACGGACCCGCGATATCACGGGTGTGTTCTAGTATATATTATATTTATAAGACAAAGTCGATCGTGATAAACGATATTTATCAAACAAATTAAGGTTTTTTTTCTACACATTATTTAATTTTATAATTTGTAAATAATATTTTCGGAAGGAGTGTGTACACCTGTGGTGTAACTACTTCGTGTGTACCTGCAGGGGTGGTGTTCTCGAAAGTATCCTAAGATTCGTCCTAAGTCATAGATAGGACCAATTTTAGAACGGACTTAAGATCAACTTAGGACACTCTTAAGTTGTGTCTCGAAGCTATCTCAGACGAATCTTATGTTAGGACGTCCTAAACATATCCTAAATCGAAATTTTAATTCGTTAAAGATATTTGTTGATAAAACATTTATTAATGACGAAAATATTTCATAAAATTGTTTACGAATTTTATAATAACATGTACAGAATAACTTGCATAATTACCAATGTAATTATATAAAAAAAGATTGTTTTTTAAATGGAAAACAATTTGTTTTGAAAAGAGAATTTAATTTTTAGTATAATCGTATCGTGAAACACGAAGTTCAAAGTTTAAATCATGCACATTTTCTTTATATACGAGTTAATAACCGATGGTGCGTTTCATTTAATGTTTATTTTCACGTAAAATAATGAGCAAAAAGCGATATCTAAACTTTATTACACTAGAATGAAGATAGGATGCTCTTAAGACACCTTGTTGGGTGTCCTAAAGTTAGGACGAAAAATGAGATATTTCATAAGTTAAGAGAGCTTCGAGAACACGACTTAGGACAAAGACTTGTCATAAGATAGACTTAGGACACGTCCTAATCCTAAGATATCTTTGAGAACACCACCCCAGGTGTCAAATAAAACTCATTTTAACAGGTTGTGATTTACCTGACCATCGGATAATTCAAGCCGAATATACATGTCACATGTCTCCGAGACAGGTGTATATTTAATAGAAACCCATTATGAAAGAATCAAATAAAATTAACTATGATACAAGACATACAATTTATTACGTATTAATTATTTAATATCGTATTTTTAATACAATATCAAATAATGTCTCTTTTTCAATAATACAAATAATCAAAATTAAAAAGACATTGAAATACATAATTACGTATGAACTAAAATTATTCATTTAATTATGTTAAATTTAACACTGAAACAGTTAATTCATGCTTCAACTTCACCATTTCTTCGAGTACCTTTAATACTTTGATAAAGACTCTATTAACCACAGAAATCTCGCGAGATTTAAATCTGGCCGAGTGAAATCACGGGATTTCGCCGAGTTGCCAATCTCTTGTTTTATATGTCTCTGACTATATACATACTTAATCATGTTTTTTAATGTTCAATCTCTGAATTGAGACAGCACTATCGGTCATCTTATATAAAAAAAAAAGGCTATTAAACTCTTAAATAAGCAGCGTGTAATGAATATATTCACCCATCCCGTCCCGTGTGCAAATAGGATGAATATAAAGGATCCTGAGTGCACATTGTATGTCCTGAGTGCACTAAGGAGGTCATTAGTGGTGTTCAGACGTACCCCAAATAAAAATTTGGACTTTTGTTCAAAATTAGCGCACATGCAATGCACCACCTTTTCGGAGTCCTCCAAATAGGTAAAATTCCCCTGTATTAGTATATCTGGTCATGGACGTAATCTATGTTAGTTATACGTCCTTGATCTGGTGTATGAAATTCATTGTGTATATTATCCGTTCCATCTACAATATACGCGGAAGTGACACGGCCGGGTATTGTAAAGCTGTTGAGGGACTTTAAATGTCAAATTCATATCCCTGGGCGAAGAAATTACCGGTTTGTGAAAACATTGTGTGTACATTGACTTATATTAGTGTGTTACCTTGGTTCTGGTCTTTCACGCTGTCAGAATGAAAGGTTGAGCATCTTTTGTGGGTTATAAATGAAAAAAGAGAAGACCGTAAAAAAATTAAGAGAACAGAAACTGAGCTTTACAAACGTGTCTCTAACGATAAAAACAATGTAAATTATTTAGATCATTCGAACTTGTGTAAATAATGAATATTAAGTTGTTAAGACTCTTTCATATAATTGTTTTTATTTATTGTATTTACAAATTTTATACAAACTTATGACGATTCAGACCGTGACCTTTTGCATAGACACCTGTTTCTTGTTGAAGACTAAACATGCGCTCTTGAATCATCTATGTTTTTTGTCGTTTAGTTGCTGTCAAATTGAAATATATCCCACATCTCATGTAGTATGTGTTTCGTTTGATTACTTAAAAATCAGTTTATAAGTATTTATAATTGAAAGGGTTATTTGCATGAGTATAGACCAATTCAATACTAATATATACGTTAATAGGTGTGAACTGTACCACATACTTATATATATATGATATTATGAACCTCATTAATTTCGATCTAAACAAGATAGTTATAAAGAGATCGATATTTTAAACAGTCTTAATAAATTCCAACGATCACAAATCTAATCTAAATTCGATTTCGATTATTTCGTGATTCTAAAATACGTTGTTTTTTTTTGGCGAATTCCGTATACTTTCCTTTTTATTTCTAGCATTATTAAAATCGTAATTTTTGTATCCTTGCTATCCTTGCTAAATCTTTTGCTGTATATCACAGCTAGTGAATAAGTCTACATGTCCGTACAGTGTATGGTAAGATCTCTTTTCCACACATGGACATTTCATAAGTATAGAAAGTTCGCTATAGTGTTCCATCATGGTCTTAGTGCAGTTTCGAGAGCTTAGTGCACCACGGCGGCCAAGGTTGTTTTTAGACGCACCGTAAAGTCCCTGTCACACCATTGCAACAACGTCCTTTTATAATATTTTTTAAATTGTTGGGACCATGATACTAATAGTCAAATATTTTTAACTTTTAAATAGTAATTGTTATGAATGATAATATTTTTTATGTATGCTGTCTTAGTTTTTAAATAGTTATTTGGTATAATATGGTGTCACGTAAATAATTTTTGGACAGGATATTGTTTGTTTCATAGTATATGTATATTCTGCACGAGTAATTTTTATCGCTACCAGTACATGTATAAAAAAACTAAACTATGTGGACCTTATGAGATCGCACGCAAGCCAGCTGATTGGATAAGTGTGATGAATTGTTACGCCTACATAAAACTGATATCCAATCGAATGCCAGCAGACACCTGTCAGTAAAACAAATTGCAAGCGTTGATGGTTAGAGATTTATTTGTGTATTCGATATTTTAAAAATAAGTTAGATAGTCACTATTCGTTTTCCCTTTTTTCAGCTGGATTCCAATAACTGTTTTTACACTTTTTTTATGTAACAGAAAGGTATTTGAATAAAAGCGCACCACATGTAACGGAGATTCACAAGCATTTAATATAGCAACTTGTGTTTTCGGAACGTCATATTTTCAATAATTCACAGACTTTTGCAATAATATTAAACCTTTATTTTTTAATGAACGCCTCTAAATCTGGTATGTAAGAAAGTTATAAATGGCTTTTGGATTATAGACACAATAAAAAAAATGGAAATCAAACGCACAAGTCTGGCAAAAATGAACAATAAACAGAAAACGACAAAAGACATACATAGTACTGTTTTTCCCTGTCTTAAGTTTACAATAACTTTAATAAATGAAATTTATATAGAAAACATGAAAAGTTAAATGATAATGCATATAATTTACAATATTAAAGAAAAGTAACATCAACAATTTAATAAATTAAACATATTTAGATTACGTTTTCAAGTATTAATCCCGACATCCGTAATTTTTAAGGGTATACAAATTATCTGTAACGTCAAGTTGACACATTTTCCCCAACGGCACCAGTCTGTATTTGCATAAATATTTATTTACAATCACTTGTAAACCATTAAATATAAAGTTTTTGATGTTTATATTCAATGAATAATTATTAAATATAATTTCGGCAATCTGTTGATTTTAAACTCAATTCACCACCGTTTGCGCAGCAGTATGACTTTGAACCATTTATGGTTTTTTTTTAATATAGAAAATGTTAAATAATTAAATAGGAAAAGGTATGAATTAGAATTGATTATTTTCTTTACTTAATTAAAACATGGCAGACTTTCAGTTAACATAAACCGTCTTCTTTTTAATTTAAATTTTATTCTTAAAAGGGGAGCAACCCCTGATAAACACTGGGAAAGTTTTACCCGTTTTCTGTCCAAATTAATAAAATCGGAACACGACTAAACACGGTCTGACAACATCTAAGTATTCTTAACGTAATTTTGTATCCATGGTCTGTTTCGGTCTGACACTGTCGTAACGGATCTTAACAGCTCGCTAGGAGATTCAGTCTTGATAATCTTGACATGCCTTAACGGACTGATTTACCTGATGAGACTATCGATCGTAACGGAGTCTTAAACGGTCTAAAAAGTCTGGACGATTTTCTCTAGCGGTAAATTCAGTCAATCAAGATGTGATCAGACCAAAATGACCGTTTCAGACTGAAATCGTGCTACTAGTGTTAAATATAACAACTGCTATTTCTGGGTTTGTACGGGCATTTTGGTATGTCGAAAATGTTGGATTTAACCCTGGTTTTATAGCTAGCGAAAGCTTGCACGTGTATGGCAGTCTTATCAAATTCAACTATATTGACAACGAAGTGTGAACAAAGAAAACAGTCAAAACAGGTAAAAATGTAGAAAACAATAACAATAGGGGTACAGCACTCAACAATGTGATACAATCGTAATCCCTAGAAAAACTAACTACACTGAGGCAAAACAGGCATATACACAAAAGCAAGTGAGGAAATATAAAGAAAGAAACACAATGTTCACAATAATACTGACGGGATCTACTTAACATCTGTACTTTAAATTTTCAAATTACTGGTTAAATCATAATTTCTCGGTTAATAAATACAACAAGCATTTTTTTATTTCTTTTGTTGCATTTGTGATTTCTATATTTATAGCATTACATTCAAATCAATGATCATTAACTAAAGACATTAATGGTGTACTGCACAATATGTGAGTTTCGACATTGATCAATATCGACTGAGATTGTGTTACCAAGCCTACAGATTTTTTCGAGTACAAGTATAACCCAATCTCCTCCTTAAAAAAGTAAAAAAGGACGTACCGAATGGATAAATTAAAAAGTAAAGACAACGCTTTCGTCAACAATAAAAGGAAATAAACGGCAAACAAAATTTCTACGCACAACAACTGCCAGCCATAAAACCAGAAACTTACGAACATACTGTTGGAGAAGTCATAGTCAATTATTGAATGCAGTGTGTTGTACACAATTAGAAGCAATAGCGGGTAAACTATTCTGTTTTAACTTAAAAAAAAAAATATATCACATAACCATATTTTAAAAATTCTTTCAAATTCTTACATGAGATGTAAAATGAAAAAAGAATACTGCACTCCGAGGAAAATTCTAAACGGAAAGTCTCTAATCAAGTGACGAAATTAAAAGCTCAAACACATCAACTTATAGACAGCAACTGTCATATTTCTAACTTGGTACGGGCATTTTCTCATGTCGAAAATGGTGGATTAAATCTAAGCTAGCTAAAGCTCTCACTTGTATGACAGTCGCATCAATTTCAACTATATTGGCAACGATGTGTGAACAAAACTAACAGACATAACTGGTAAAAATGTTTAAAATAGGGGTACAGCTCTCAACAATGTGTTATATTCTTAATCCCTATAAAAACAAACAAAATTATAACCATGAAAAAAAGGCATATATACAAAGTAAGTGAGCAAAAATGAAAAAAAGAAACATAATATTCACAATAATAATAACGGGATCTAATTAAAATCTGCACTTTAAATTTTCAAATTACTTGTTAAATCATACCTTCTCGGTCAATAAAAACAAGTATTTTCTTATTTCTTTTGTTGCATTTATGATTTCTATATTTATAGCAGTACATTCAAATCAATAAGCATTAACCAAGGACATTAATGTTGTACTGCACAATATGTGAGATTCGACAGTGATTGTTTTACGAAGCCTACAGATTTCTTCGAGTACAAGTATAACCCAATCTCTTCCTAAAAAAGTTATTAAGAATTTTCCGAATGGATAAATGAAAATGTAAAAGCAACACTCCAGTCAACAAAAAGGAAATAAACGGCGAACAAAATTTCTACACACAACAACTAAAAGCCATAAAACAAGAAACTTACGAAAATACTGTTGGAGAAGACATAGTCACTTATTGAATGCATTGTGTTGTACTTATTTAGAAGCAATATCGGGTAGACTATTCTGTGTAACCTAAAAATAAATATACCACATAACCATATTTTAAGAATTCTTTCAAATTCTTACATGAGAAGTAAAATAAAAAAAGAAACTGCACTCCGAGGAAAATTCTAAACGGAAAGTCTCTAATCAGGTGACGAAATTAAAAGCTCAAACACATCAACTTATAGACAGCAACTGTCATATTTCTAACTTGGTACGGGCATTTTCTCATGTCAAAAATGGTGGATTAAGTCAAAACTAGCTGAAACTCTCACTTTTATGACAGTCGCATCAAATTCAACTATTTTGGCAACGATGTGTGAACAAAACAAACAGACATAACTGATACAAATGTTTAAAATAGGG
The DNA here is from genome assembly GCF_036588685.1 of Mytilus trossulus. NCBI lineage: Eukaryota > Metazoa > Mollusca > Bivalvia > Mytilida > Mytilidae > Mytilus > Mytilus trossulus. The sequence continues at coordinate 21,155,894 of NC_086380.1, forward strand.
GTACAGCTCTCTACAATGTGTTATATTCTTAATCCCTATAAGCGCAAACAAATTTATAACCATGAGGCAAAAAAGGAATAAATTCAAAGCAAGTGAGCAAAAATGACAGAAAGAAACATGATATTCACAATAATGACGGGATCTACTTAAAATCTGTACTTTAAATTTTCAAATCACTTGTTAAATGATAATTTCTCGGTAAATACATACAACAAGTATTTTTTTTATTTCTTTTGTTGCATTTATGATTTCTATATTCATAGCAGTACATTCAAATCAATGATCATTAACTAAAGACATTAATGTTGTACTGCACAATATGCGAGTTTCGACAGTGATTGTTTTACGAAGCCAAAGATTTCTTCGTGTACAAGAATAACTCAATCTCTTCCTAAAAAAGGTAATTAAGGACGTACCGAATGGATAGATGAAAAAGTAAAAGACAACGCTTCCGTCAACAAAAAAAAGGAAATAAACGGCAAACAAATTTCTACACATAACAACTGAAAGCCATAAAACCAGAATCTTACGAAAATATTGTTGGAGAAGTCATAGTCACTTATTGAATGCATTGTATTGTACACAATTAGAAGCAATAGCGGGTAGACTATTCTGTTTTAACTTAAAAAAAAATATACCACATAACCATATTTTAAAAATTCTTTCAAATTCTTACATGAGAAGTAAAATGGAAAAAAAATACTGCACTCCGAGGAAAATTCTAAACGGAAAGTCCCTATTCAAGTGACGAAATTAAAAGCTCAAACACATCAACTTATAGACAGCAACTGTCATATTTCTAACTTGGTACGGGCATTTTCTCATGTCGAAAATGGTGGATTAAATCTAAGCTAGCTAAAGCTCTCACTTGTATGACAGTCGCATCAAATTCAACTATATTGGCAACGATGTGTGAACAAAACTAACATACATAACTGGTAAAAATGTTTAAAATAGGGGTACAGCTCTCAACAATGTGTTATATTCTTAATCCCTATAAAAACAAACAAAATTATAACAATGAAAAAAAGGCATATATACAAAGTAAGTGAGCAAAAATGAAAAAAAAAACCATAATATTCACAATAATAATGACGGGATCTACTTAAAATCTGCACTTTAAATTTTCAAATTACTTGTTAAATCATACCTTCTCGGTCAATAAAAAACAAGTATTTTCTTATTTCTTTTGTTGCATTTATGATTTCTATATTTATAGCAGTACATTCAAATCAATGAGCATTAACCAAGGACATTTATGTTGTACTGCACAATATGTGAGATTCGACAGTGATTGTTTTACGAAGTCTACAGATTTCTTCGAGTACAAGTATTACCCAATCTCTTCCTAAAAAAGTTATTAAAAATGTTCCGAATGGATAAATGAAAATGTAAAAGCAACACTCCAGTCAACAAAAAAGTAAATAAACGGCAAACAAATTTCTACACATAACAACTTAAACATAAAACCAGAAACTTACGAAAATACTGTTGGAGAAATCATAGTCACTTATTCAATGCATTGTGTTGTAAACATTCATAAGCAATAGCGGGTAGACTAATTTGTTCAACCTAAAAAAAATTAACCACATAACCATATTTTAAAAGTTCTTTCAAATTCTTACATGAGAAGAAGTAAAATCACAAAAATACTGAACTCCGAGGAAAATTGTAAACGGAAAGTCCCTAATCAAGTGACGAAATTAAAAGCTAAAACACATCAAATTATAGATAACAACTGCCATTCCTGGGTTGGTACGGGCATTTTCGTATGTCGAAAATGTTGGATTTAACCCTGGTTTTATAGCTAGCGAAAACTTTCACTTGTATGACAGTCCCATCAAATTCAATTATAGCACTCAACAATTTATTATAATCTTAATCCCTATAAAATCAAACACAAATATAATCATGAAGCAAAAAAGGAATAAAATCAAACACAAATATAATCATGAATCAAAAAAGGAATAAATACAAAGCAAGCTGCCAAAAATGAAAGACAAGAAACAAAATATTTACAATAATAATGACGGGATCTACTAAAAATCTGTTCTTTAAATTTTCAAATTGCTTGTTTAATCATAATTTCTCGGTTAATAAATACAACAAGCATTTTTTTATTTCTTTTGTTGCATTTATGATTTCTCCTGTTACGCAGTCTTCTGCGGCTGAGTTTTCTCTAATAAACTATCAAACTATATTTATAGCAGTACATTTAATCAATGAGCATTAACTAAAGACATTATTGGTCTTCTGCACAATATGTTAGTTTCGACAGTGATTGTTTTACGAAGCCAAAGATTTCTTCGAGTACAAGTATAACCCAATCTCTTCCTAAAAGAGTAAAAAAGGACGTAACGAATGGATTAATTAAAAAGTAAAGACAACGCTTCCGTCAACAAAAAAAGGAAATAAACGGCAAACTAAATTTCTACGCACAAAAACTGCCAGCCATAAAACCAGAAACTTACGAAAATACTGTTGGAGAAGTCATGCTCACTTATTGAATGCATTGTGTAGTACACATTTAGAAGCAATAGTGGGTAGACTATTTTGTTCAACCTAAAAACAAATATACCACATAACCATCTTTTAAAATTTCTTTCAAATCCTTATATGAAAAGAAGTAAAATCACAAAAATACTGAACTCCGAGGAAAATTCTAAACGGAAAGTCCCTAATCAAGTGACGAAATTAAAAGCTCAAACACATCAACTTATAGATAAGAACTGTCATATTCCTAACTTGGTACGGGCATTTACTTCTGTCGAAAATGGTGGATTAAATCTGAGCCAGCTAAAACTCTCACTTGTATGACAGTCGTATCAAATGTAATTATATTGACAACGATGTGTGAACAAAACAAACAGACATGTAAAAATTGTTAAAACAAGAATGTGTCCAAAGTACACGGAGGCCCCACTCGCACTATCCTTTTGCATGTTCCATGGACCGTGAAATTGGATAATAATCTAATTTGGCATTCAAATTAGAAAGATTATACTATAGGGAACATATGTACTAAGTTTCAAGTTGATTGGACTTCAATTTCATGAAAAACTACCTTGACCAAAAACTTTAACCTGAAACTTCCACTTTCATTTTCTATGTTCAGTGGACCGTGAAATTGAAGTCAAAAGTCTACGTTGGCCACAAACTTTAACCTGAACGAACGGACGCACAGACGGACGAACGGAACCACAGACGAACAAACAGAGCCACAGACCAGAAAACATAATGCCCCTCTACTATCGTAGGTGGGGCATAAAAATAGAGAAACAGCACTCAACAATATGTTATAATCTTAATCCCTACAAGAGCAAACAAAGATATAACCATGAAGCAAAAAAGGCATTTCTACAAAGCAAATGAGCAAACATGAAAGAAAGAAACACAATATTCACAATCATAATGACGGGGTTTACTTAAAATCTGTACTTTAAATTTTCAAATTACTTGTTAAATCATAATATCTCGGTTAATACATACAACAAGATTTTTTTTATTTCTTTTGTTGCATTTATGATTTCTATATTTATAGCAGTACATTTACATTCAAATTAATTATCATTAACTAAAGACATAAATGTTGTACTGCACAATATGTGAGTTTTGACAGTGATTGTGTTACGAAGCATAGAGATATTGTCGAGTACAAGTATAACCCAAACTCTTCCTAAAAAAATAATTAAGAACGTACCGAATGGATAGATGATTATGTAAAGACAACGCTACCGTCAGCAAAAAAGGAAATAAAGGGCAAACAAATTTCTACACATAACAACTTAAAGCCATAAAACCAGAAACTTATAAAAATGGTCACTTATTCAATGCATTGTGTTATACACATATATAAGCAATAGCGGGTAGACTATTATGTTAAAAAACAGTCAACCTTGTGTTTTATTCTTAATCACTATAAAAACATAAGACCATGTAGCAAAAAAAAGGCATGTATATAAAGCAAGCTAGCAAAAATGAAAGACAAGAAACACAATATTTACAATAAAAATGACGGGATGTATAAGTACAGAGACATGTCATATGTATCTTTTCATGAGAGTGATGGTTAATAGAAAAATTGTTTGATAAACTATAGATATTTTTCTAATAATGTACATCACATGAGATATATTTAAAAGTCCGGTCTTCCTTCTATTCATGATATTGTATTAATTTGCAATGTGACAAGTGCTTTACATGGTATCGCCGAATGAAATATCTGTTACAAGGCAAAGCATATTTTTTTATCTGCCAAAAGAATTTTATAGAAGTGAAACTAAAGACGAAACACTCTATTATAGATGAACATTTTTCTAAAAGAGGCACTAGCTACGAGATATTTAAAACAGTTTAAAGTCTGATTGTTTGTGTTTAATCATTTATGAAAGTTATATAGAGAAATATCAATTATAGCGTCCAGTATGGTTCAATTCTGTCAAACTAAGCAGAGAAACATCGATGATGAATTATTCGACCTGATTGAATCTGTTTTTGTGTGAACTTAAATTTAACCCCTAAGAGATGGAGCACAAGTGATTGATGTTAGTATGGTTATTAAAAGAAATGAATGTCAACATTGAATCAATCAATTGTAATGGTTATTTAAATATAATTATGTATGTAAAACTATTGTATAAACTCATTTGATATTTTCCCTGGTCAAGTGAGGATGTTAAAAAACAGGGGCCCCCAAGTATGCAACCTGGGCTACTTAGGTATTTATATAACAGGAAATGATTGAATAAAATATTTGTTATCGTTAAAAAAAAAATAAAAAAATGTCAACATTGAAAGTGAAACAACGGTAAATCATTTGATTGGCTGATTTGATCTCCAAATTACAAAAGCAATTCATATATATATATTTATTATACAAATACAGCCTTTATATGAGGTCGATACAAGGATATATTGACCTGAAAGAAGTATATTGACTGAGGACGAAGTCCGAGGTCGATATACTTCTTTGGGTCGATATATCCTGTATTGACCTCATACAAAGGCTATATTTGTTATATTATTAATACCGAACATGTTTGTATCAAAATCGCCATTTAGGTTTATTGGAACTTTATAGATATTACATTATTTCCTTGACAATAACAACATATTAGTTGTTATTTCATTTACTTTTTTTTTGGACATCAGATGCATTTGAAGATTTTTTTCCGTCAAATAATCGATCACAGATATCATTTGTTTCAAAACGTGTAATCTATGCCTGGGATAAGAGAATCTTTAGTTTTTCGAAATATTCAAAGTTTTGTAGACAGGAAATTTATAAAAATGACCACATTATTGATATTCATGTCAACAGCGAAGAGGTGACTAGTTGGGTGGTGATACCCTCGGGGACGATAAACGAAGGGAACAAATAAAGACTCACTCAGGCGCATTAATCAAAATAGTAGTAGAACTAGTTGCATCGACAGGGTCAGCGTCTTCAGAAATATACATAAACTACTCTTCATGCTCTTACTCAGTCAAAATGTCATAATATGGAAAATAGAACACAATTGATAAACATAAACAGCCGACAGTTCTGGCATGTAAATAAATAAACCATCAAAATTATTGATAGTCAGCTGATACTCAAAGACATAGTGTTAGTTAATCAACTCCTGAAAAAAATATGTGTGTGGTGCATTTTCGTTTTTTTTTTTTTATTTATTTTAGAGTTTCTATTGTTTCGTTGTTTTCCTCTCATAAATGATGTGTTTCCTTCGGTTTTAGTTTGTAACTTGTCTCATTCGATTTATGACTTTCGAACACCGGTATACTACTGTTGCCTTTATTTGCAGTGTTCATCTCATTTATTTCATCTCTGTTGAGCAAGATCGTCCTTATAACTGATGGCCCCTATGAGAAAAAAAAAAACATATTTTTACCCTGGTTATGTGCGTGTGTATTTTGTGCTCGATCTTTTTTTTTCTGTTAAATGTTATGTAAACTGTCGTAAGTTATTTAACTTTCTTTAAATTTTCGTCATGATATTGCATGATTTTTGTTGACAGATATTGTTTATTAGCCTTCGTTTTCCGCTCCTTCTTTCATAAACGTATGCACTCTTATCTTCTTACAATATGCACTTTAACTCTTTCAAAACACGGTCAAATTACTTGTTAAATTATAAAATAGTATTAATAAATGTATTTTGTATTTGCATTTATGATTTTTTTCTAATAGTACATTTTAGTTAATGCTACATATTAAGAACATGAGTGTACAAGAATAATCTAAATTTCATTTAAATAAAAGAAACTACCAATTGAAGGTACTACTGGGATTAAAACATAAAGGAGCAACACCATTTATAACAAAAAATGTACCAAAAGAATAGAAAATCCTACATAGAAACACTAAAAAATATATAACTCAAATTCCCCTTAGATACTGTCTCGGCGAAGTCATCCGCACCTTTGAGTTTTCCTTATCAAACCCACCATATGTTTGCTGATGATTAGAAGTAATAGCGGATGGGTTTCTCTTTACTTAACACATTACATGAGCGTAATGGTCATTAAAGACAAGTGTTTTTCATAATTCATTAAATTAATTGTATACCCCTAATAGATATTTGAGGTTTGTACATCGGCACATTTATTTTTCCTTCAATGAATACCGCAAACGTTAACAGACCAATATTGGTTTCATACACACTATGCTTATTTCGAAAAATTAAATGAAACAAATTAAGATAAAGTTTTATGTAAAATACTTCTTTTACCGATAATCTGTTATGGTTAAAAAGAATAAAACTTGTATACCAAAGGTAAATAAATTCCACATATTGAATAAAACTTAAGAGATAACTGTATTGTATATGAAGCTTGGGAGTTTTACTATCGCAAATTAAGTTTACCTGGCGACGATAAACAAATTCATATTTAACATTGAATCATTATTTCAGTGTAAAACTTTTATGACAGAAAATTCCGCGAGAAGATGTTATCTTTTTTGGTACCTAAACTATGTGACGTGATAAGTATGCTTCCGGCATAAAAACGTAAACACAGGACGTTTTGTAGCATATTGGCCGCTTCGAATTGTAATATAATTGATAAAGAAGATTTTTAGGTGCAATATACGTGTTTTACTTATTGTTGTAGAAATTACATGTCAATACATTCTGCAATTCAAAATATCGGCTTCCTTAGTTACAGACAAGGAGATAGAGAATTTTACGCTTACTGTCATCATAACCATTGATATGAAATAATTGCATTATCATTTAAAAGCTAATCTGTATCATACATCAAGCAACAAGATTAAATACCCATAATCTGTCTATCTTATATCTCCGATAAAAAAACACATTCAGACTGATAACCCAACATTCAGTCAATCACGTGGACCGCATCTTATACCGGTATCAGTGTTTCTACATATTACAGTTTCAATATATCTGTTGCTTTTAACAATATAAATTTTTTTTGCAGCGAGTGTGTTTAAAAAAATAGTTCATTTCGTGTAGACCGTTGGTTTTCCTGTTTAAATGGTTTAAGACTAGTAATTGTTTGTGGCCTTGCTAGCGTGCTGTTCGATGTGAGCCAAGGTTCCGTGTTGAAGAGCGTACTTTGACCTATAATGATTTACCCTTACAAATTTTGACTTGGATTGAATGGTATCTCATTGGCATCAATCATACAAAAACCAGCTCATACTTACATGTAGCAATATCAATACATAGACAATCTGATTATACATTCTCGGTTTGCCTTGTGTTTTTTGTTCATGATATAGGAACCATGTTGTTTTCTGTTGTACAACAAATTGGAACTAATATTTTGTCAAACATATCAACGTCGTCTAAAATTGATCAACGGAAGTCCAAGTAAAATAGTGTTTGGTAGAAAGGTAACACTTTTCTACTTAATATTTAGTTGAAATATCCATGTAAACACGTCTTCTTCTGACACACATCAAAGGAATATAAACAAGAAGATGTGGTATGATTTCCAAAGAGACAACTCTCCACAAGAGACCAAATATCACAAAAAATAACAAATATAGATCACCGTGCGGACTTCAACAATGAGCAAAGCATATACCGCATAGTCATCTTTAAAAAGAAACCACCAAACGACAATGTAAAACAATCCAAACGAGAAAACTAAAGGGCCATCTAATGTACAAAAAATGAACGAAAAACATATATATAACAAATAGACAAACGACAACCATTGAATTACAGGCGCCTGACTTGGGAGAGACACCTAAAAATACAGGATGTGGATGGGTTAAACTTGTTAACAATAAATAATCAATTAATGTCATGCATGCCCAACATGTGCATTTCGGTAATTTTTTTTCATCACTTGTGGTGACACCAAGTTCCGAAAATTATATTTTTCATTTGTAAATAAAAAATGCAGCAGTTAAAAGAAAACAAATCTGGCAGCCAATGTTCGTCTTAAAATACTTATAAAACATCAGTACGTATGAAAATCCAATCATGATTTCCAAAGTCCAAAAAATGAAAATAAATGAGATACATTTCTTCTCAGATGAAATAATTCAATTGAAAAAAACCCACAATGGTATGCCTGGCATGATGTTTACTATACAACGAATTGAAAAAAACACCACCTCATTGCCATAAAAAAATATCTGCCATGATTGAATTGCTCAAAACGATAAAGATTTCCACTGGACAGCCAATCCATTGAAAAGCTATTTTATGGTTATGTATTCCTTGTTCACCCATCGCCTAGCTAACCGATTGAAAGCACCATTAACCTGCTTCAGCTAGTTATTTATTACCAATATGCAGACGATTTAAAGCCCAAAAGATTAGAAAACTTCAGCAGACGTTGGCCTGAGATAAAATGAGGTAGATCTACATACGGTCTTCAATAATCACACCGTTATTTAGGACAAAATTTCATACTACCATTGGACGCATGTGTGTTGACACATCATTATCCAAAAAAACAACATTTGAAAAATGCCTTGTAAGGAACATCTCTTCAAAGTGTATGCTGTACACAGCTACTTTTGCATAGGTACTATTTCTGTAATAAAAAAATGCAGTACTGGAAATTTACTTCTAATATTTAGTACTTTTTCTTTACTTTTAATATTTAGTCCTTTTTTTTTTTGCTTTAAAACTATTGTAATATTTAGGTACTTGTATTTTACAGTACTTGATTTGTACTAAATATTTTGGTACAGAAATAATACAATACTACATGTATGAAAATCATAACTTTTAGCGATTTGAAATAGAAAAACTTTCAAAATGCTGAAAATGTAACGGTAGTAACTAAAAATCTGTAGTACCTAAATTTAAAGTACAAATAAAGTACTGTGAAATATAGGTACCTAAATATTACAATAATTTTAGAGTAACAAAATGGTACTGAATATTAAAAGTAGATTTCCTAAAAGTGCAGCACATGTTTAAATGTATACTCGGACAGCCGATGAATAATTAACATTTACTGGTTAATTAGCTTTTTGTAAAAACAAGAAGTTAAATATATTAAAGTACAACACATGGTGTTTGAGACAAGAAATCATTAATATGACGTTTTTAATTTTCAAATGAAGTATAACAAAATATATGCAAGAGAAAATTGTTTACGCAGCAATGCCAATCTGTTACAGAGACTACCTATATATATACTTGTTCGTCCCCATAGCGGTGCATACTTTCCAGTGGTTCTCAATCAACAAAAACGACAATCTTGGTAAGGACTCACTAGTTGTAAACATATGATTATTTTAGATTGATAAAGTATTTTTGTAAAAGTATTTTGTCATTGATTTACATCGCAATTTTGTTTTTCAATTATTTAATATGCTTACTTAAAAAAAAAATATACGCAACAGAATTTTTTTGACACAGCAATGGCAAATTGTTACACAAACTCATTTCATAAATTTGACTTAGGTTTTACATTGTATTTGACTGAATTATTTAGAATTGGTATTTATTAATTAGTTTTGTTTTATATTTTATCATTTCTATGCTTACGAGCATACCCAATGATGTGTAAGGCATAACTTTATTGCTCAATTTAATTCAATACATGTTTTTACTCTCTCTTTCATGGTATTTGCATAAAATTACTATGTCTTCTTTTTCCTTTAAGGAGATGTTTGAAAATTTGAAAATGCCTGTTCCAAGTCAGGAATATGACAGTTGTTGTCCATTCGTTTGATATGTTTCATTGCTTGATTTTACTATTTGATAAGGGTTTCCGTTTTGAATTTTCCTTGGAGTTCAGTATTTTCGTGATTTTACTTTTTGGTTATTTGTGCACTTTATAATAATAGAGATTATCGTTTTCAGGAATAATGACGGTCAATCACTGGTTAGGGAAAGACCATTTTTAGTTTTTTTTTGGGGGGTGTAGACGGATTGAATACTAGTATTCATTATTATATGTTGTAATGCATGATACTTATCCTTGCCAAAACTAGGCAAAAAGGTTAATCTTTTGTACACGAATATATCATGCATTTTGTGTTGTAGAATATTCACTGACTATAATATATAATAAAGTAACATAATTAAGGAGATACATTCATATTACTTTGATAGAACTGGCTGCTTTTTATAAGTTTTTTTGTCTTAGTTCTTGGTTAATGTAAAGTAAATTTAAATTTCAGATAGACACCATGAAAACAAGTGTAGCTTTTATCATACTGCTCGTTTGCCTTTCAGGTAAGACTTTATATAACTGTTGTTACTTTAAAACGTTTGTTTTTGTAATGTCACTTGGAAGTTTAAAAATAGAAATTTGGTTTCTGGATAAAACTCAATTCAGTTTGCTCAAACCCAGATACTTGAAAGCCAAAAATATAAAAGTACATTAATGCGGTACAAACAAGGACAAATATTAAATTGACAGATTCAAATACGACCGAGTTTTCCTGTTGACTATTGAGCTGATGATAAGTGTATGTTTAGTACTTATTGACCGGTCTGATATACGGACTATTGAGCTGATGATAAGTGTATGTTTAGTACTTATTGACCGGTCTAATATACGTTCTAGTGAGCTGATGATGAGTGTATGTTTAGTTCTTATTGACCGGTCTAATATACGGACTAGTGAGCTGACGATATGTGCATATGTAGTACTTGTTGACTGGTCTGATATACGGACTATTGAGCTGATGATAAAGATATGTTTAGTACTTGTTGACCAGTCTGATTTACGGACTATTGAGCTGATGATAAGTGTATGTTTAGTACTTGTTGACCGGTCTGATATGCGGACTTTTGAGCTGATGATAAGTGTATTGTTAGTACTTGTTAATGTAGTTAATCAGCAGTTGTATCGACGGAGTTATATATAGTAAATGCAAATATCATCTTATTCAGGTCGTGCTTCAGAAAAACTTTTCTAGATTTACCTTGATCACGAACACTCAAACCGAAGCAGGAGAAGATTACCATATCAACGCACTTTATATCGATACTTTTTTATGCGATTTCCTAATGTTTTTGTTGTTAACTTTGATGTGTATATACTTTAAGTTTTTATGAGTTTTGACAATTTATCGGCAAACAATTGTGGATTTAAATTGTTTAGGCTAGGCACTTTTATATGTTTGCAATATATTTTGTCATTTGTTCATCTTAAAGAACGCTTTCGGTTGGCAACATTTATTTCATATTGTTTTTATTGACGGTTACTCAGAATGTTTACTCTTTCCGAAATCAAAGGTGACTTGACTTTTAAATTATCAGCTTTTTGAAAGTATGTTAAAAAAAATACTGCCTCGGAAGCATGATACTTTACCATAATCAATATGAGTTGTTGTTGATTGCATGCAGTAAAACAAGTAGAGTATTAAATTGAATTGTTTACAAACGGCAAGATATTCAAAACATAGGTCTCATATATTGATATTTTGTTTTTGTACAAAGTTTCTTTTCCTAGAGGATATCAAACATTTTAGAGCCATATGTTTGTGACAAGACTAACTTTTATGTTTTTAAAACTTTTAAAACTTTGTCATAACAAACATATATATATATATGACTCGGATGTACTTATGAATATAATTATTTTCTGTGACTGTATCTAACATTAATTTGTAGGATCCTTTACTATAGATAATTTAGCTGATCTGTAACAATAACATCTTCATGCCTTATATATCATGTACTGTAGTACGCCGCTAGATTAAAACTGACGTGGAAAGGTAACACATGGCCAGCGAAAGCTCTTTTATTGAGAGCCCAGGTGATCGTGTGGTCTAGCGGGACGGCTGCAGTGCAGGCGATTTGGTGTCACGATATCACAGTAGCATGGGTTCGAATCCCGGCGAGGGAAGAACCAAAAATTTGCGAAAGCAAGTTTACAAATCTAACATTGTTGGGTTGATGTTTAGACGAGTTGTATATACATTATGTACACAGCCATGTATCACCATCATTGATGGCGATCCGATGGATACATCTGTTGTAGGGTTGTCACTGACTCAGACGTACTTATGTATATATATATAAATATAGACGTAAAAAATGTGCAGATATATATATTCATAAAATAAGTAACAAGTTAACAGTTCCAGTTCAATCGATTTCATCCCTCATTGGGACTCCTCAGGATAATTCATTTAGCGTCGTTATGGGCGACGTCGTTAAGGAGGTTTGTGACGTTCCGGCATTATCGGCATTATTAGTAATTTAAAGTTCTCGGGATTTAATCTTGATCGACACGTTGTTATGAAATATATATATCTATTTTTAGATATAGGTAGTTTGATCAATTCAAATACTGGAGACAGTGAATAAGTTATAACGATAAAGATAGTCGTATGAACACTTTTTTTTTATCTACTTGTGATAAAACATCAGACAATCATTTTAGCATGTTCCCCGAATGAGCTTTTGGATGTAATTTTTTTGCCTTTAAATCTTTCCAACCAAGTCCCTGAGTTTTCCTCTGATTCTTTCAGGCATGACGATTAATCAAGCTGATGGAATACTTATAACATGTAATTGGGGAGGATGTCCGCACAAAAGAGCTTGTCACAAATGTTGTGACCACCTTAGATCGGGATGTATTGGTGGAAAATGTGTTAAGAGACGACCATGGGCATTGATTAAAACCAAATGTCAATGTGATTGTCCATCTGGGTATGTAAAAATCTTATTTCTATATATTTGATTTAAAACAAAGCAAAACGGGTTATACATCAGTGAGACACCGACCAAATAACATAAAAAAGGCACATAGAGGCATCATTCACAGATGCCTGTACGTCAGTTTATACATCGACCCAACAACAAGAATAACCAAAAACCTCTAGAGGATAACATATACAGATGGCAACCCTACAACTCACATAACTAATCAAAAGACATCTAGAGGGAAACCTTTACAGATGTTTTTCCAATACTTGTATCTAAAAAAATCGTCCCATATTTAATTTGTCTCAAATTCAAGAAGTTATGACTATATAATTGAGAAAGAAAAAAACAATATACATTTGCCAGCAGATTCTCTAAATAACCTAAGCATTTATTAAGATGAAGACAACAACTGTTGAAGCCTTTGGACTTCACCCTGAGCATTTAAATGATGGATAACACTTCTTATCATTTGTACAAACTGGATAAAAAAAAAAGGGCACAGTAGTATATCGCTGTTCAAAAGTCATATATCGATTGAGAGAAAACAAATCCGGGTTACGAAGTGAAACCTTGGAGTGCACTGAATGTTTTAATTGTTATAGCATATGCCTCTGTGGAATAAAATGGAAATGAGTTGATTATCATGATGATGATAAATGTTTTTCTGTTGTAGATAAAAGAGACAACACAAGTAATCCACTATGTATGCTTTGATGGTAATCGGCATATTTGTAAAAGGATTTAAAAAATAAAATAGAGTTGAACTAAATATGTTTTCTTTTTGATTACTGTTGCTCGATATAATAAGAATGTAGAGAAGTTAATGGATACGTATATCAGAGTCTATGCAGAAAATGTCAAAGAACGTTTTGTCCTTTTTCTAAAAAATGTTCATCGGAAGGTACCAAAACCTTGTTGATAAATATTTCATATCAACATAACAAATAATGCAGAACGGATTTGATGTATAGATTCTGCGTACTGACGTTGTTTATCATCTTAACAACATGTTAAATTGTTTTTTCATTTGTCTTTGTTCTATTATCAATATTACTTTTACTGTTGGATTTTTTTCTATGATATCCATTTAACGTGGCTCGGTACTTATACCTCCCGTCAATATGTCTGTATTATCTTTCATTTTTGCTGGTGTGTTTTGTATATGCGACTATTTTAAGTCTCGGTCTATTTCTGAAATTAATTCTTACATACTTTTGATTGTTTAAATAAAAAAAAAATGAGAAAGGAAATGGAGAATGTGTCAAAGCGACAACAACCCGATCATAGATCAGACAATTGCCGAAGGCCGACAATGGGTCTTCAATGTAGCGAGAAACTCCCTTACCCTGTATGTTATCATTGCCCATGTGAAAGTTTAGAGTTTTTTTTTTTTTATTTTGGACATAACTATGTGACGTATACATTTTCTGACGTCAGACACGCGAAATGGTTTCTTTTGAAATTGTTGAAATCATTTTTGAAACGATGATAACTGTTGAACGCATATTTTAACTTTTCTATTCATTATGTCGAATAAGTTCACGCATCATGAGACTGTTGTACAAAGTGAGAGGTTTAGCGCTATACAACTAGGTTTTATCAACCATTTTCTACATTTTAAAATGTCTGTACCAAGTCAGGAGTATGAAAAGTGTTGTCCATTCGTTTTTGATGTGTTTTGTCATTTGATTTTGCCATGTGATAAGTGAATTTCCGATTTGATTTTCCTCAGAGTTATTTTTTTTTATTATTTTACTTTCAAATGAAAAGCACACGGATGAGAACAAAAACAAACAAAACAAAAAGAAATAAAATCGCGTCCAACAATACTCATTACATTACAAGCTCTTAAAAAGTGGACAAGTTTATTTTTATATGATCAACCATAACCATAACCGGAAACACTGTTGCAACAATACAAAAGATAAAAATTCAGTTGGAAATTGTATTACGCGTTATATTTTCAGAAAAGAAAAAAATACGTTCATCATTTTGAATTTTATCAGACGTTTAGAAGTCTGATAGTTTTTATAAATCTCTTTACCGGCCAGTTATACGTTGCATATGGTGTCAAGTTATATACATTTTTTATAAAATTATGTTTAACAATTAGAAAAGATATACAAAGCTGATATATCTAGGAAGAGTGGTATGAGTGCCAATGAGAAAACTCCCCATACTGGTCACAATTTATAAAAGTAAACCATGACAGGTCAAAGTACGGTTTTCTACACTGAGACTAGTTTCACACTGAACAGCAAGCTATAAAGGACCCCCAGAATAACTACTGTAAAACTATTCAGACGGGGAAAACAACGGTCTACTATAAACAAAAAACGAGGAACGAGAAATGCTTATGAACCACACGAACAAACGACAACCACTACACATCAGATTCCTGAGAGGAACGGTGTATTCGAAACGCGCGCTTTGTGTACTAAATTATAATCCTGGTACCTTTGTTAACTGTTTTAGTATGATTATCTCTTTGTATTTTCCCACCTGTTTTAGACACGATTTATAAAAGAGGGACGAAAGATACCAAAGGGACAGTCAAACTCATAAATCTAAAACAAACTGACAACGCCATGGCTAAAAATGAAAAACACAAACAGAAAAACAATAGTACACATGACACAACATAGAAAACTAAAGAATAAACAACACGAACCCCACCAAAAACTAGGGGTGATCTCAGGTGCTCCGGAAGGGTAAGCAGATCCTGCTCCACATGCGGCACCCGTCGTGTTGCTTATGTGATTACAAATCCGGTAAATAGTCTAATTCGGTAGGTCAAATTCATGAAAGGGAAGGGGATTGTAGTTACGACGTAAGGAACATATCCGATATCATTTGTGAAATGGTTATTCCATAACGGTCAACCAACTCGTGATGGCGTCCGTAAAATTGACGAAGGGATGATTTCAACTTCACCATTTGGAACTCTTGATTTAATAGCTTCCTTGTGAGCAGTAACCCTCTATCAAGAAAATCATGATAGGAAATGCAAGCACGGGAATATCGTATCAATTGAGAGATATATACCCCGTATGCAGGTGCTGTTGGAATGTTGCTACTTAGAAATGGAAAGTTCACAATTGGAAAGCTGAAATCATCTCTTTTGTCGTAAAGTTTTGTCTTCAACCGACCCTCATTGTCAATTTCTAGATGTAAGTCAAGATATGAAGCTGACTTAACTGTATCTGTAGTATCCTTTATCTCCAATTCGATGGGATAGATGCGTTCCACATAGTCACCAAATTTTGAATTGTTTAGTGAAAGAACGTCATCTATATAGCGGAAAGTAGAGTTAAAGGATATTGCTAACTTCTTATCTTTCTTCCTAAGAAGTTCCAGCATGAAGTCAGCCTCATAATAATAAAGAAACAAGTCAGCAAGTAGAGGGGCACAGTTTGTTCCCATTGGGATGCCGACAGTCTGTTGAAAAACACGTCCTCCGAACGTAACAAATATGTTGTCAATCAAGAAATCAAGCATCTTGATAATATCGGTTTCAGAGAATTTTTTGTTTGAATCAGAGTGATTCTTTACAAAGTAGGATTTATCCCTCCCTAAGACAAGATACTTGTATCTACGTTGGCCATTCTTTTTTATGAAGCAAAGTAATACCAACTCTTTTAATTTGTCTTTAAGTTTGGAATGTGGAATACTTGTGTAAAGAGTAGAGAAGTCAAATGTTTTAATACTGTTACAAGATGAAAGAGAGATTGTATGTACTCTAAAAGATCTTTGGAATTTTTAAGTATCCACATCTGATTCACGTCACCTCTAGAATAGGCAGTTTCACAATAACTTTGAAGCCCGTCTTTGATTGCTGATAAAATGGATGTTAATAATTTAGAAAGAGGTTTTGTGAAGCACTTGGAAGAACCAGCAATATACCGCTGTTTGTAAGGACACTTATGTAGTTTAGGTATCCAATACAGCGATGGAAGATCCAGTTCTTCATCTTTGGTTGAAATACCAAAGGAACAAAGAACAGACCTATGATTATCCAGGATTTCCTCTTTAGTAAGTGTCGTGAGGGTATATGTTGAGTTTCCAAGTGAATTGTCTATATCTAATTCGTTTATCAAGCAATCAATGTACTGACTTTTACAGACAAAAACGATGTTATTTGGGGCTTTGTCTGCGGGGACAACAACATATTTATCATGGAGGTCGGATAGGTGTTTAGCAACATTGGGGTCTTTAAAGATTGACGTAGCATGGGCATAGATGGACCCATTCAATTTCTTAATTCTGATTTGTATTAAGGACCTCACTGCCTTTATCCATTCGGATAGAGTGTCTACGTCTTCCTTCTCGCGCTTAGCCCATTGCCTGGCATAATCCTCGACTGAATCCATCAACATTTTAAAGTTGTATTTCCAATTGATGGATTTAGGCTCACGATATTTCGGACCTTTCGATAACACGTTTCGTAGAGAAGTGTTATTAACAATGTTAAGGTCACCGGTAATAACGTGGCCAGCAGGATTATATGTGAATTGGGAACTAGCACAAGTGCAATCAGGAGGTTTAGACTTGAAGTCGTCAATATCGAGATCCTGCAAAACGCGTTTGTAATTGAAAATTTTAGTTGCAATAGGTTTGGTATAGGTATAAGAAATTATTGGTACAGACTGGTCTTTAAAATAAGGAGGTATTTTCGATTGAACTAATTTATGATGAAGGATATTGCCAAGGTTGACGCCATCGAGACCTTTGTTGGCAAAGAAAAGATTTAGAAAAGATCTTTTCTCTTTTTCATCTTTTCCAATGCGAACTGGCTTGAAAAGTCTGTGACTTGCAATATCCGAAATTATAGCTTGAAGTTTGTATTGGTTTGAATGAGGGTTTGTAACAGTGGATTCCAAACATAAATTGAACAGAGAATGCAGTTTTGAATAGGGGTAATGAATAAAGTTTTCTGCGAATGTGATGAATACCTAACGGTTTTTGTATGAATGGTATCAAGTCATTAATAGAGACATCATGCAGAGAGGGTGATGTATAATGACGATGACCATGACTGCGTCTACGTCGAGGAGTCGAGTTGAAAATATTCATCACATTCACCGAGTTACACGAAGGACTAGATATAATACCTATACCATCAATTTTGTCATTGCAGCCATACGGTGTTGCAGTTCCCAATTGTCTAATCCAGTAGTCCTCTTTGTCAAAAGATGCCAGGTGAATATTATAATAATAATAATAGTCTTTTATTCAGAAGCAATACAGCTTTTAGAAATTACATATACAAATATAATAGCATCAGTGAACAATTACATACATGTTTTATAATTACAAACAGTTTGTATCAATGGCGGAGAATGACAACAAATAATATAAATAATGAACTTTAAGTATATTATTATGAATAACGAATCTTATCAGCTAAATAAAGGTATTTACCTAGATTATTAAGCTCTTTGATGTTATGAACAGACAATAACTGTATAAGTTTGTAACTAGATATTTTTTTCCAATAAAATGGTTTTATATATGTTTTACTTATATCAGAATATATTATAGAGCTAGTTATAGAAGTTTCATATATCTATTTAATTGAGAATGGAAATGGGGAATATGTCAATGATTAAAAAAACATACAAAACTAACAAAGACCTAATGCTCCTGACTTGGAACAGGCGCAACAATGGGGCGGGGTTAAACATATTTGTGATATGTCAACCCTCCCTTTATACATCTAGCCAATATAGAATAAAGAAACACATAGCAATACGACAGTATAACTCAGTTTAGAATAGAAAGAAACTAACCAATATGACAATGATACATAAGTGAACAAAGGACTATTAATAATTACTGACATCCTAGCTCCAGACCTCAATTAAACTGATTAGAAGTATATGTCTTCATCATGTAAAAATCAAGCAACATCCCTTCCTTTAGGGGTTTAGTATCACACCATCATAAAACGTACGAGAAGAACATTACACGTACCATGCCAACAACTGGTTTTAGAATAAATATGATTATTCCCGATGCAAAGACCTCATGAGTGAATCAATATTAATACCAACATTTCTCGTTTTTTATATTGATTAGATCGTTGGTTTTCCTGTTTGAATTGTTTTACACTAGTAATATTTGGGGCCCTTTATAGCGTGCTGTTCGATGTGAGCCTATGCTCCTTGTTGAAGACCGTACCTTGACCTATAATTATAAATAATGACTTGGATGGAAATTTGACTCATTGGCACTCAAACCACATCTTCCTATATCTATATGAAGTCCGAAATGACCCAACACCAGAATCATAACTAAACCCCTTCCGAAAAAGTCTTGTACAGGTTTGGTTATATGTAGCTTTTTAGGTGAATGCCGACATTTATTTGTTTTTTTTAAAGAATATTACAATACAATATTTCATGTTATATACCTGAACTTATAAGATGAATACATGTTGATTTATATTTACTAATAATATGTCCTTACACCGATGATTGCATTAAGTAGATGTTTTTACTAGTTCGTGATATCAAAAACACTTGCGTTATAATCTTTCAATAATACAATTTCTTTTGTTGGACTCGAATACAGACACAAGCAAATTAAGAGTTTGAGATACATAAACACCATGAGATAGTGACGAGGGAACTTCATCATCTAAAAATTGATAATTAACAATAGAAAAATAAAAATCATCTCTTTTATCACAAATTTTGGTATTAAGTTTCCCGTTTAAAGTTATAGATTTCAAGATCCAGGAAAGGGCAGTGTTCATTTTTAGTAAAATCTTTATTTAAAGTCAGTTCGGCAGGATAAATATCTTAAGTGTACATACTGAAGTATTCATAATTCAGAGCCAATCTATCATCTAAATATCTAAAAAGTGTTACTTAATTAGTGAATCCGATGTTGTTTCGATGGGTCTTTGTTGATTTAAGTCATTCAGTGTAACTCATAACAATACAGAACCAGGACCGCAATAAATGGTGCGCAGTTATTTCACATAGGAATTCCGATTACCTGACGATATACGGAATATCCATAGCAAACCCAAATTTTATCTAATATAATTCAAGGGCAATTATAGTATCAAAACAGGTCCATTTGACAAAGTTCACAATGAAACAATCTGTCAAATTATAGAAAATGTAACCTACTTGTAGTGAAAGACCTTTTACTTGAGGATATTCAGGAACAAAGAAGGACATTGACCTCTGTAAATACTGATGACGTTATTGCAAGTGACAACAAAGGGACATAGTTGTGGCCAAATGATGTCTAGACGTAAATTGTATATATTTGCTCGAAGGACTAAATATGGAAGGTTGATTTTACAAAAAAAGTAAAGATTGAACTCTAAGAGTGTGTGAAAGAGCAGAAAACATCCCAAGCTTCTGAGGTTCATTCAAAAGGGTCACAGCGACCAAATCCCGCGCCCGAAAGCGCAATTTAGCTTATCCCTGAACAGAATGAGTAATAGTTTATAAAAGATGCCACGCTAAACAAAAATAAATAATAAATTGATAAAATAATTAAATGCTCAATCCGAAATACATTTTGCCCATGACTTGTAACACATTATTTTGTTAAAAAAAAAGAGCAGCAGTTGGACCTTCAATAATAGTTTAATTGTCCTTATTTGACATATGACTGTTAATAAGATGCAACAGTTTTATAAAATCGTATAAAAAGAGCAACGTTATCAGTCAAAAATAACATCTAATTACGAGAACAGTGTGAAATTAAAATGTACAAACAAAATCATTTCATTATCTATTCAAATGTCAAAACAGGAATTGATAATCTTAAAAATATACATATACCACAATAATATACTACACATTATATATATGATGCACATGTCAGTTACTTCGCATGCTTTAAATGTTTTAAAATAAAATGTGTCAATGTTCCTTCTAAAGTATTCACGGCTTTATTTAGACATTTCTTCATCTTCAAATAGACAGAATTTCTCAACAAATAAACATAATAGATTGGATTGGTAATATGGAGACTACAGTTTAACATGCATTTATCTAGTCATCAACTAGTATGTAGAAAGGTCAGCTAATGATTTGTAAAACTCGATTCGCGGGGAAATTGTTTTTGTACAATATCTTTCAATGTTTTAATCATCAATTAAGCTGTGCATAAGAAGTCATACTCATTTATATATTAGCCACCAGCTATTGCAGATATTCGCATTGTGATGATACAGTAGTTCCTTTACTATGTGAGGTACTGGTTCTCATATCGATTCCAATAATTACACATTTGTTTAGGTATAAAGAAGTTTCGAATCTGCTAAGCATTTCATATTTGTTATATCCAAATGGTATCCTATAGAACAGTGAAGATGACGACCTTCAGATTCTTTTTATTTTTTTATTTTGTTGAAATACTTTGACAAATTCATAATATATCAATTAGTTCATATATCAATATATTACACAAGAGGAATTTATACGTATAACAATTATTTAGCCGCAATAAATGCAAATATAGTAAACCTATTAAACAGGACTTTCAAAATTGTTTGCGTGGTTTTGACAAACGGACATTTTTGGTTGCATATCTAAACAGTTTAACATATCCTTATGTGTTCATACATCATTTAGAAAATTGCCATTCATATATATATTGCCTAAATGACATGCATCACTTTCATTTTTTTTTGTCAGAAACGTCCCTTATAAGATTCATTTTTCAAACTCGCATGCCAACAAGTAAGCTATAAGTAAAAGAATGCCATTATCACATCATAATATAGTGTTCCTGTGTACTGGGCGCATGTGAAATTGTTTATGAATGCGGTCTTTCCATGCCATCGATGTCCTTTCTTTACGGTTAAACATTGCGCTATTGGCAGTCGTACAACAACATATTAATATTTATATTTTTATTTTTATTTAGTTATGCTTATATCATGAATATTTCTGCCATTTTAAACATTTATGTGAAAAATGAACAAACCACTATGTTCTTCTGACTGTTTTTTCTTTCTTGTAGAACGTTGTGGATTGCTTGTTGTGGTCTGTGTTGTTTTTTAGGCGCTCGTCGTTAGAAATGCATTAAAAACTGCGCAATATAAAAAGGCCTTAATAGTTATCAAAGGTACCAGGATTATAATTGATTATGCCAGACGCGCGTTTCGTCTACACAAAACTCATCAGAGACGCACATATCAAAATATTTATAAAGCCAAACAAATACGAAGTTGAAGAGCATTGATGATCCAAAATTCCAAAAAGTTGTGCCAAATACTGCTAAGGTAATCTATTCCTGGGATAGAACATCCTTAGTTTTTCGAAAAATTCGAAGTTTTGTAAACAGTAAATTTATAAAAATGACCATATAATTGATATGCATGTCAACACCAAAGTGCTGGCTACTGGGCAGGTGATACCCTCGGTGACGAAACGTCCACCAGCAGTGGCATCAACCCAGTGGTGTAAATAGTTATCAAAGGTACCAGGATTATAATTGAGTACGCAAGACGCGCGTTTCGTCTACATAAGACTCATTAGTGACGCTCATATCAAAATATTTAAAAAGCCAAACAAATACGAAGTTGAAGAGCATTGAGGATCCATAATTCTAAAACGTTGTGCCAAATACGGCTAAAGTAATTTATTCCTGTGATAAAAAAATCCTTAGTTTTTCGAATAATTCAAAGTTTTGTAAACAGTTAATTTATAGAAATGACCATATAATTGATATTCATGTCAACACCGAAGTGCTGACTACTGGGCTGGTAATAACCTCGGGGACAAAACATCCACCAGCAGTGGCATCGTCCCAGTGAGGTGAATAGTTGTCAAAGGTACCAGGATTATAATTTAGTACGCCAGACGCGCGTTTCGTCTACATAAGACTCATCAGTGACGCTCATATCAAAATATTTATAAAGCCAAACAAATGAGAAGTTGAAGAGCATTGAGGATTCGAAATTCCAAAAAGTTGTGCCAAATACGGCTAATGTAATCTTTTCCTAGGATAAAAAATCCTTAGTTTTTCGAAAAATTCAAAATTTTGTAAACATTAATTTATAGAAATGACCATATAATTGATATTCATGTCAACACCGAAGTGCTGGCTACTGGGCAGGTGATACCATCGGCAACTAAACATCCACCAGCAGTGGCATCGATCCAGTGCTGTAAATAGTTATCAACTTAAAGGTACCAGGGTTATAATTTAGTACGCCAGACGCGCGTTTTGTCTACATAAGACTCATTAGTGACGCTCATATCAAAATATTTATCAAGCCAAAGAAATACGATGTTGAAGAGCATTGAGGATCCAAAATTCCAAAACGTTTTGCCAAATACGGCTCCGACATGCAGAAATGGAAGATATTTTCTATACTTCGTAAAATGTGAATATTATTTTCGGCAATGTTTAAATCTAATTGGATAAGCTTTCGATTAAATGTTATTCAAATCATGTATCAACATATCAGAAGCCGTATAGAATACTATTCTGAGTACCATCTTGTAAAATGTTTACAAATAATTGCAATCTTGTATCCTATAACACGACTGTAATGTTCTGTCACATTTATTTAATAGAGTTATCTTCCTTTCCCTACTTTTCATTTTTGGTTAATTTTCGGTATGTTTCACTCCCCTAGATTACATGTATCGATAAGGCCTGAGATATATAGCAAGGAAAATGGCACATGGCCCGCAAAGCAATTTTGGGAATTATTCAATTTTTGGAAATCTAGTGGTCCCCCACAATGTACGTTTTATCACCTGCTTGATATAATCATTTATTTGTATGTAGATAATAAGATTAACGGTACCAATTTTCCAGCACAAGATGCACATTTCGACAATACATGTCTCTTTTGTGTTGTTAATTCTTCTTATTATTAAAATTTTGTGGCAATTTATAAGCCACTTGGTTGTCTACATTTTTTGATATGCATTTTATTGAAATAATTTGCTACTTTGTCGTACATTTGTTTGCTGTTAGATATTTTTCATATCGGTTAAGATATTAGGATAAGGCACATATTATGTATATGTTTCGATACTGTGTATTTGGAACTTTTCTTACTAAAAAAATGGCTAATTGAACCGAGAAACTTCTCGTTACTTTCGTGCATCCATGCACATTATAGTATTTTGCGACTTGGAATAGAACATTTATAATTATCTAGGCCTAGGATATAGTAAAAATTAGTCTTTGTCAACGGACAACTCGCTTCAGACATATTATTAGTAAGTGTGAATAATTTTGTTTGTCATGATGTTATCTTTTACTTTGGCCTTGTTGTGAACTGTTGCAACTACAAATTCTGCTCACCTAGTCACAAAGGTTCATTTAGGAGCAAATTGATAAATTTGAGAAATATATTTTTCTTGTTTGTTTTTAACATTTTAAGCATGATAAGGGCTATTGCATCTCCTACAATATGATATCAATATCCAGTTGTTCAAGTTTTCAATGGCAAAAGCCTGAATCGCTTGCCAATAGCCGTCAGGTCATTTTTCGAATTATATTTTACATGGCAAGTAAATACATTTCTTCATTCCCATAGTAACAAAGTTACGGATAGAAAATTTGAACGGGATCATCTGACTCTTCTCTTTTCTCTATTTATGTGCGTAATTCTATAGTATTGGTCCATTTATGTCTATTCTGTAAACCCCATCTAGACGCGTATTCATTCTCAATCAAAAAATAAAACAATATCGTTGTGATAAATAAATAAAACAACGTGTTGTTTGTTTTTCCTTTTAATTCAATTATTGATCAATTTCAATTATATACAACCATTAGTACTTTTAAGACGACCCCTTATATTTTACCTGTCGAAGTCGTTGTCAACTGCAGGCGTAGTCAATTGTTAAAAAGTGAGAATTAGTTATAAAAATTCTTAATAACAAACCCAAATTATTATACTTAGCTTTCTCCACCATTTTTTAGTTTTCACTGTTTTCATTATTGGTGTTCATTTTGTTTTTGTATTTGTATTTTCTGTTTCTTACACTTTTTCGTTATTGTTACAAGAGAAAAAAATGATCTAAATGCCACCAAATAATTAGAAAGTTGATTTAATAGTTAGATATATTACACTGCTGATATCAAGGTCCGTATCTGACGACGTGGTTTCATCGAAGAATGTGAAACATAATACAACAGATCCAATGCTGGAGAAAATTTACGCAACAATGGTTTACCGATATTCAAATATCACAAATCAAGGTAACAAACAAAACCTTAGGGAACCGAAGAACGAACACAAGAAATCGGGCGGGGCGACAGATAAGATGTGTTCTTCTTCGCAAGTAACTCAGACAAATCTCTGTTAATTGTCCCAATCTGGAAAAGAACACGACCCACAGTCTGGTACAGCGTATCTTAGGGTCTAAGATTGCAATAATGTGTCACTACTAATCTGAGACACCTAGACATATTATCGGAATTGGTGAAGTTAGTCGTATAGCCATCTTAAAACTCAAAACTAAAAAAAGTATAATTTTTTTTTTCGCTGCGTCGGACCTGATTTTTGTTAAAATCCCTTTATAAAAACCATGATTCCAACCTGAGTTTTGTCGGGTATGTGAGGTGCTGGATCGCTTTGAATCTGCTTAGTGGTTTGCACACATTTTTATTTTTTGTCTTTATATTCTTAAGTGATGATATTGTTTGATTACTACTTTATTTGCCTTTCGGTATCCTCCATTTTGTCCAGACAAACTCTGATCGACTTCAAATCTGCACTTTAACTTTTTAAATTACTTGTTAAAACTTCTCGGTTAATAAATACAACAAGCATTTTTTAATTTCTTTTGTTGCATTTATGATTTCTATATTTATAGAAGTACATTTAAATCAATGATCATTAATGAAGAGGGACGAAAGATACCAAAGGGACAGTCAAACTCATAAATCTAAAATAAACTGACAACACCATGGCTAAAAATGAAAAAGACAAACAGACAAACAATAGTACACATGACACAACATAGAAAACTAAAGAACAAACAACACGAACCCCACCAAAAACTAGGGGTGATATCAGGTGCTCTGGAAGGGTAAGCAGATCCTGCATCACATGTGGCACCCGTCGTGTTGCTTATGTGATAACAAATCCGGTAAATAGTCTTATTTTGTAGGTCTCATTCATGAAAGGGAAGGGGATTGTAGTTACGACGTAAGGAACATTTCCAATATCATTTGTGAAACGGTTATTTTATAACGGCCAACCAACTCGTGATGGCGTCCGAAAAATTTACGAAGGGATTATTTCAACGTCACCATTTGGAACTCTTGGTTCAATCGCTTCCTTGTAAGCAGCAACACTTTTTCAAGAAAATCATGATAGGAAATGCAAGCACGGGAATATCGTATCAATTTGGAGATATGTACCCCTTATGTAGGTGCTGCTGGAATGTTGCTACTTAGAAATGGAAAGTTCACAATTGGACAGCTAAACTCATCTCTTTTGTCGTAAAGTTTTGTATTCAACTGACCCTCATTGTCAATTTCTAGATGTAAGTCAAGATATGAGGCAGACTTAACTGTATCTGTAGTATCATTTATTTCTAGTTCGATGGGATAGATGCGTTCCACTTGGTCACCAAATTTTGAATTATTTAGTGAAAGAACATTATCTATATAGCGAAAGTAGAGTTAAAGGACATTAATGGCATACTGCATCCAGATTTGAGATTCGAAAGTGATTGTATAATCAAACCTAAGCATTTCTTCGAGTACAAGTATAACCCAATCTCTTCTTAAAAAAGTAAAAAAGTACTGAATGAATAGTTGAAAATGAAAGTACAACAACACCGTCAACAACAAAGGAACGGCAAACAAAATTTTACATACAACAACTTAAAGCCATAAAACCCGACACTTACGAAAATACTATTGGAGAAGTCATGGTCACTTATTAAATGCATTGTGTTGTACACATTTAGAAGTAATAGTCTTGTTACAATAGCGGTGGAATATTTTGTTAAACCTACAAAAAATATACCACATAACCATATTTTAAATATTCTTTCGAATCCTTACCTTAGAAAAAGTAAAATCACAAACATACTGAACTCCGAGGAAAATTCTAAACGGAAAGTCCCTAATTAAGTGACGACATTAAAAGCTAAAACACATCATTTATAGATATCAACTGCCATTCCTGGGTTGGTACGGGCATTTTAAAAAGTCGAAAATGTTGGATTTAACCCTGGTTTTATAGCTAGCGAAAACTTGTATGACAGTCCCATCAAATTCAATTATATTGACAACAAAGTGTGAACATAACAAACAGTCATAACCGGTAAAAATGTAAAAAAATAGGGGTACAGCACTCAAAAATGTATTATAATCTTAATCCCTATAAAAACAAACACAAATATAATCATGAAGCATAAAAGGAATACATACAAAGCAAGCTGCCAAAAAAGAAAGACAAGAAACACAATATTCACAATAATAATGACGGAATCTACTTAAAATCTGCACTTTAACTTTTTAAATTACTTGTTAAAACTTCTCGGTTAATAAATACAACAAGCATTTTTTTTGTTTCTTTTGTTGCATTTATAATTTCTATATGTATAGCAGTACATTCAAATCAATGATCATTAAGGAAATTAATGTTGTACTGCGCAATATGTGAGTGTCGACAGTGATTGTTTTACGAAGCCTAGAGATTTCTTCGAGTACAAGTATAACCTAATCTCTTCCTAGAAAAGTAATCAAGAATGTACCGAATGGATGGATGAAAAAGTAAAGACAACGCTTCCGTCAACAAAAAAGTAAATAAACGGCAAACAAATTTCTACACATAACAACTTAAAGCCATAAAACCAGAAACTTACGAAAATACTGTTGGAGAAGTCATGGTCACTTATTGAATGCACTGTGTTGTACATAATTAGAAGCAATAGCGGTTAAACTATTTTGTTCAACCTAAAAAAAAAATATATACCACATAACCATATTTTAAAAATTCTTTCAAATCCTTACATGAGAAGAAGCTTAAGTAAAATCACAAAAATACTGAACTCCGAGGAAAATTATAAACGGAAAGTACCTAATCAAGTGACGAAATTAAAAGCTCAAACTCATCAACTTATAGGTAACAACTGCCATTCCTGGGTTGGTACGGGTATTTTTGTATGTCGAAAATGTTGGATGAAACTCTGGTTTTATAGCTAGCGAAAAATTTCATTTGTATGACAATCCGATCAAATTCAATTATATTGACAACGAAGTGTGAGCAAAACAAACAGACATAACAGGTAAAAATGTAAAAAAAATAGGGGTACAGCACTCAACAATGTGTTATAATCTTAATCCCTATAAAAACAAACAGTCATAACAGATAAAAATGTAAAAAAAATAGGGGTACAGGACTCAACAATGTGTTATAATCGTAATCCCTATAAAAACAAACACAAATATAAGTATGAAGCAAAAAAGGAATAAATACAAAGCAAGCTGGCAAAAATGAAAGACAAGAAACAAAATATTTACAATAATAATGACGGGATCTACTTAAAATCTGTACTTTAACTTTTCAAATTACTTGTTAAAACTTCTCGGTTAATACATACAACAAGTATTTTTTTATTTCTTTTGTTGCATTTATGATTTCTATATTTATAGCAGTACATTTAATCAATGATCATTAACCAAGAACATTAATGTTGTACTGCACAATATGTGAGTTTCGACAGTGATTGTTTTACGAAGCCAAAGATTTCTTCGAGTACAAGTATAACCTAATCTCTTCCTAAAAAAGTAATTAAGAACGTACCGAATGGATAGATGAAAAGGTAAAGACAACGCTTCCGTCATCAAAAAGGGAAATAAACGGCAAACAAATTTCCTACGAACAACAACTGAAAGCCATAAAACCGGAAACTTACGAAAATACTGTTGGAGAAATCATGGCCACTTATTGAATGCATTGTGTTGTTCACATTTAGATTTTGATTAACTAAAAAAGATGAATAAAAAAAATATACCACATAACTATATTTTAAAAATTCTTTCGATATTCGTATATGAGAAGAAGTAAAATCACAAAAATACTGAACTCCGAGGAAAATTATAAACGGAAAGTCCCTAATCAAGTGACGAAATTAAAAGCTCAAACTCATCAACTTATAGATAACAACTGCCATTCCTGGGTTGGTACGGGTATTTTTGTATGTTGAAAATGTTGGATGAAACTCTGGTTTTATAGCTAGCGAAAAATTTCACTTGTATGACAATCCCATCAAATTCAATTATATTGACAACGAAGTGTGAGCAAAACAAACAGACATAACAGGTTAAAATGTTAAAAAATAGGGGTACAGCACTCAACAATGTGTTATAATCTTAATCCCTATAAAAACAAACAGTCATAACAGATAAAAATGAAAAAAAAAATAGGGGTACAGGACTCAACAATGTGTTACAATCGTAATCCCTATAAAAAAAAACACAAATATAATCATGAAGCAAAAAAGGAATAAATACAAAGCAAGCTGGCAAAAATGAAAGACAAGAAACAAAATATTTACAATAATAATGACGGGATCTACTTAAAATCTGTACTTTAACTTTTCAAATTACTTGTTAAAACTTCTCGGTTAATACATACACCAAGTATTTTTTTTATTTCTTTTGTTGCATTTATGATTTTTATATTTATAGCAGTACATTTAATCAATGATCATTAACCAAGAACATTGATGTTGTACTGCACAATATGTGAGTTTCGACAGTGATTGTTTTACGAAGCCAAAGATTCCTTCGAGTACAAGTATAGCCTAATCTCTTCCTAAAAAAGTAATTAAGAACGTACCGAATGGATAGATGAAAAGATAAAGACAACGCTTCCGTCATCAAAAAGGGAAATAAACGGCAAACAAATTTCCTACGAACAACAACTGAAAGCCATAAAACCGGAAACTTACGAAAATACTGTTGGAGAAATCATGGCCACTTATTGAATGCATTGTGTTGTTCACATTTAGATTTTGATTAACTAAAAAAGATAAATAAAAAAAAATATACCACATAACTATATTTTAAAAATTCTTTCGATATTCGTACATGAGAAGAAGTAAAATCACAAAAATACTGAACTCCGAGGAAAATTATAAACGGAAAGTCCCTAATCAAGTGACGGAATTAAAAGCTCAAGCTCATCAACTTATAGATAACAACTGCCATTCCTGGGTTGGTACGGGTATTTTTGTATGTTGAAAATGTTGGATGAAACTCTGGTTTTATAGCTAGCGAAAAATATCACTTGTATGACAATCCCATCAAATTCAATTATATTGACAACGAAGTGTGAGCAAAACAAACAGACATAACAGGTAAAAATGTAAAAAAAATAGGGGTACAGCACTCAACAATGTGTTATAATCTTAATCCCTATAAAAACAAACAGTCATAACAGATAAAAATGGAAAAAAAATAGGGGTACAGGACTCAACAATGTGTTATAATCGTAATCCCTATAAAAAAAAACACAAATATAATCATGAAGCAAAAAAGGAATAAATACAAAGCAAGCTGGCAAAAATGAAAGACAAGAAATTAAATATTTACAATAATAATGACGGGATCTACTTACAATCTGTACTTTAACTTTTCAAATTACTTGTTAAAACTTCTCGGTTAATACATACAACAAGTATTTTTTTTATTTCTTTTGTTGCATTTATGATTTCTATATTTATAGCAGTACATTTAATCAATGATCATTAACCAAGAACATTAATGTTGTACTGCACAATATGTGAGTTTCGACAGTGATTGTTTTACGAAGCCAAAGATTTCTTCGAGTACAAGTATAACCTAATCTCTTCCTAAAAAAGTAATTAAGAACGTACCGAATGGATAGATGAAAAGGTAAAGACAACGCTTCCGTCATTTAAAAAGGAAATAAACGGCAAACAAATTTCCTACGAACAACAACTGAAAGCCATAAAACCGGAAACTTACGAAAATACTGTTGGAGAAATCATGGCCACTTATTGAATGCATTGTGTTGTTCACATTTAGATTTTGATTAACTAAAAAAGATAAATAAAAAAAAATATACCACATAACTATATTTTAAAAATTCTTTCGATATTCGTACATGAGAAGAAGTAAAATCACAAAAAAACTGAACTCCGAGGAAAATTCTAAACGGAAAGTCCCCAATCAAGTGACGAAATTAAAAGCTCAAACACATCAACTTATTGACAGCAAATGTCATATTCCTAACTTGGTACGGGCATTTTCTTATGTCGAAAATGGTGGATTAAATCTAAGCTAGTTGAAATTCTCACTTGTATGACAGTCGCACCAAATTCAATTATATTGACAACGATGTGTGAACAAAACAAACAGACATAACTGGTAAAAATGTTAAAAAATAGGGGTACAGCAGTCAACTTTGTGTTATATTCTTAATCGCTATAAAAACAAACAAACATATTACAATGTAGCAAAAAAGGCATATATACAAAGCAAGCTACCAAAAATGAAAGACAAGAAACACAATATTTACAATAATAATGACTTGATGTATAAGTACAGAGACACGTCATATGTATCTTTTCATGAGAGTGATGGTTAATAAAAGATAAATGGTTTGACAAACTAAATATATTTTTCTAATAATGTACATCACATGAGATATATCTAAAAGTCCGGTCTTCATTCTATTCATGATATGGTATTAATTTGCCTTGTGACTAGTGCTTTACATGGTATCTACGGATGAAATATCTGTCACAAGGCAAAGCATATTTTTTTATCTGCCAAAAGAATTTCATATAAGCGAAACTAAAGACAAAACATTCTTTTATATATGAAAGAGACACTTGCTACGAGATATCTAAAACAAAACAAGTCTGATTGTTTGTGTTTAATCATTTATGAAAGTATTATAGAGAAAGATCAATTATAGCTAGCGTCCAGTATGGTTCAATTCTGTCAAAATAAGCAGAAACATTGATGATGAATTATTCGCCATGATTTAATCTGTATTTGTGTGAACTTCAATTTAACCCCTAAGCCAGAGATGGAGCACAAGTGATTGATGTTATTATTGTTATTAAAAGAAATGAATGTCAACATTGAAAGTGAAACAACGGTAAATTATTTGATTGGCAGATTTGATCTCCAAATTACAAAAGCAATTCTTATATATATTATCTAGTATATACAATGACAGCTGTTTATTTAAGGCTTATTATAAGTCGGATATGTCTTTTAGTATGTCATAAATCAAATATGAAAATTTGAGCCAAATCGATGAACACAATTTTGACAGCTAGTGTCCCTTTAAGTTATTCAGTTACATGTTTAAGGGACAGTCAGTATGAGAGCTTTATATTGGCAACAATAGTTACCAAATATCAAAAAGTTCATATCAAATTTAGAATTAAAAAGATACAAGAAAAGATCAGAAATGAAAACTGAGAGAAACTTTTAGTCCTCCTTATGTTGACTTGTAATGTTACGCGTGATTTATTTTGGGTAATCAATCTTCAAATAAATTAATTCATATAATGCTTAGCACTTGTTATGTTTACCTGTCTGTAAGTTTTAAAAGTATAACATCAGAGACATTACGATGGTGTTGTATAAGAGAACATAAAACCTTTAGTAATTACTTTACATGTTTACTTTATTTAATGAGAAATCACAAATTAGTAAAGGCGACGGCAGTTAATCAGTGTAAAATGCCAAATCAATTGATACATAATAACAAAGGTATAACTAATTATCAAAGGTACAAGGATTATAATTAAGTACGCCAGACGCGCGTTTCGTCTACATGAAAGAGGGACGAAAGATACCAAAGGGACAGTCAAACTCGTAAATCTAAAACAAACTGACAACGCCATGGCTAAAAATGAAAAAGACAAACAGAAAAACAATAGTACACATGACACAACATAGAAAACTAAAGAATTAACAACACGAACCCCACCAAAAACTAGGGGTGATCTCAGGTGCTCCAGTAGGGTAAGCAGATCCTGCTCCACATGCGGCACCCGTCGTGTTGCTTATGTGATTACAAATCCGGTAAATAGTCTAATCCGGTAGGTCAAATTCATAAAAGGGAAGGGGATTGTAGTTACGACGTAAGGAACATATCCGATATGACATAAGACTCATCAGTGACGCT
The DNA here is from genome assembly GCF_036588685.1 of Mytilus trossulus. Lineage (NCBI taxonomy): Eukaryota > Metazoa > Mollusca > Bivalvia > Mytilida > Mytilidae > Mytilus > Mytilus trossulus. The sequence continues at coordinate 21,189,130 of NC_086380.1, forward strand.
CATATCAAAATATTTATAAAGTCAAACAAGTACAAAGTTGAAGAGCATTTAGGATCCAAAATTCAAAAAAGATGTCTCAAATACGGCTAATGTAATCTATGCCTGGGATAAGAGAATTCTTAGTTTTTCGAAATATTCAAAGTTTTGTAAAGAGGAAATTTATAAAAATGACCACATTATTGATATTCATGTCAACACCGATGAGGTGACTAGTTGAGTGGTGATACCCTCGGGGACGATAAACGAAGGGAACAAATAAAGACTCACTCAGGCGTGAACCAAAATAGTAGTAAAACTAGTTGCATCGACAGGGTCAGCGTCTTCAGAAATATACATAAACTACTCTTCATGCTCTTAGTCAGTCAAAATGTCTTGATATGGAAAATACATTGTAGAACACAATCGATAAACATAAACAGCCGACAGTTCTGGCATGTAAATATAATTAAACCATCAAAAGTATTGATAGTCAGCTGATACTCAGAGCCATAGTTTAAGTTAACCAACTCGTGAAAAAATATGTGTGGGTTGCATTTTCGTTTGTTTTTTTATTCATTTTAGAGTTTCTATTGTTTCGTTGTTTTCCTCTCATAAATGATGTGTTTTCTTCGGTTTTAGTTTGTAACTTGTTTCATTCGATTTATGACTTTCGAACACCCCAGACAACATGAATATGTTGGCCCAACATTGGCACAACGTATATCATTGCATTGGCCCATCGTTGTATTTTAACGTTGGCCCAACGTATAAGTGCAAAGTGGGCCTACGTTGGCCCAACATGATGGCTTCATGTTGGCCCAACGTTGTACGGTTATATGCAATACATAGAGCCAACGTTGGCCCATTGTATGAAAAACGAAATTCATGTTGGCACAACGTTGGACCAACGTAGAAATATATTTTCTTATGTTGGCACTATGTTGGTCCAAGGTAGGTATTTCTCATTTTTATGTTGGCAATACGTTGGTCTATTGTTTTAACCAAATTACAATGGATGCTGCATGAGGACCTGTATATGATAAATACTCCGGAACGCATTTGATCTTTTTTTGTATTCCAAACTGCCAAAGTTTAAGGTAGCAATTCTGTATTTTTGTATTGCCCATTGTTGTTACTGTCCTTGTTTTTTTCATGAACTTTACCTCTTTAATTTTATTTATTGTGTGACGCTATGATATTTCTTTGGCAATGTTTGATGGATCGACCAGATAAAATCTGTGCCATTTGGTGTCTTGAAAAGAGTTGTCTCATTAGAAATCATGCCACATCTTCTTTTTTTCATATCAATTTCATTTATTTCTTTAACAGAACAAATGACGTATGGCTTATGGTTAGGCGATCAAACAAATAGTTTTTTCGGAGATGTAATTTTAGTTGTATTGGTTCCAGATCCAGAATGAAAATTAAATAATTCAGAAGATGAAACTGTATTTATTTTGAATTTAATATCATTGGTCGTCACCGCTATTAGTGTCCTCCTCAATTTGAACTTCAACAGTGTCATTATAATTTATAATTGTTATTCTTTTTTTCCCTTCTCTGTTTCTTGCCTCCTTCTCTGTCAAGGCTTATGCGCCGCCAATCTTTAGCTGCATCATCTATTTCCTTATCCGAAGACTCTTTACAGCTATGTTTTTTTCTAACCGACTCTGTAATAAAGTTATGAGTAAACTTAAATTGCGTATTTGCCTAATGCATGCGTGCGTAATCTCCCTTCTAGATATGTAATATAAATTAATGTATATTCTAAATAGTTTAAACACTATTTAATACAAAATAAAATCTTAAATAACCATTTTGTTTTATATTGGTTATTTGTCTAATGGTCAGAAATTCATTAGTATTAGACGGATTTGTGGGTATAACAAACCCTTAATACTATTATTTCAGAATTCGGTATCATGCTTTATATATTCGTAATATACATGATATATAACGAATAATTTAGATGTGTATTAATGAACAGTTATATATTTGATATATAACATGTATAAAAACACTGTTACACATTCAAGTGTGTATATGATTAGGTTTCACAAATATATCGTATCTCTGTTTGCAAGCGATTTAGAAATACAAAAAAACTAACAATTTCATTTATATTTTAATGAAGTAGAAATCATCATACCACATTTTTGAAAAAAATAAGGAATAAGGTTCATCTTAAGACAATTTTATTCCATTAACTTCAGTAATGATCATACATGTTGTGGTTATAGATCTATATATTTTACCATTTGTTTGAAGATACTAATGTTCAGTGGAAAATATTTCATGATAATTAATAGGATTGAAATGATTTAAAATCTAGAAAATATTTCCCCCGAAACGTATAAACTTCAAGATCAGCATTATAAAATGATAGAAATTAATATATGTTTAGATTTTTAACAACATCCCTCAGATTAAAAAATCATATTGTATTTGTCATTCTGAATCGTATATATATATCAGATTTTTTAAAGTTACAACTTACATGTTACTATCTTTCTCTTTGAATCTCAGATGACATGATTTTCTCTTTTTGTTTTCTTCGTATCGCTGCTTTCTTACAAATACACAACAGGAACTAATCACAAAAGTGACCATCCCATTACATTCAGATTTCCTATAAACTTAATTACCATAGCAACTATCTTTGAAATTTGTCGAACATATGGTCAACCTTATCAGAATGGGCTTGATTAACAGACTGGCTGTATCAAATATCACGTACTCTGCATATAATTGCTATTATTATTTTTCACAAAGTTTAATGAATAAAGTTATTATAAATAATGATTGCAATAAATTTTAATTTTTAACCAGGCAATCTATGTTTACGATATACATTTTTTTTATTACAGTAATGATATTCCAGTATAAATTTTACCTGACTTATATATAGAGTATAATATATAACCACGCAACGTTGGGCCAGCATTGGCCCAACATAGAGTTGTAAATGTAATTTCAGTTGATAAACACTTTCGGTAAAACATTAACTTTTCATAAAGTCTGCTGCAAAAGAAATTATCCGCCTCCCAACAGAAATAAAGCGTAAAATATTATATTATCAATTCTATTAACAAAATTTCATATCAGCCCTATGTTGCTACTAACATAATGCCAACATTTGCCCGATTATTTATAACCAACATGAGATAATAATATGAATTTACAACAACAGACCAACGTTGGGCCAAGGTTGTGCAGCCGACACCAACGTGCGACCAATGTACCGACAATTTGCCAACGTTGGGCCAATGTTGTGCAGCCAACATAAACTTGCGACCAACGAACCGACAATTTGCCAACGTCGAGCCAATGTTGTGCAGCCAACATAAACTTGCGACCAACGGACCGACAATTTGCCAACGTTGGGCCAATGTTGTGAAGCCAACACCAACGGTCGACCAACGGGCCGACCATTTGCCAACGTTGGCCCACTGTTAGTCTGCTGACTGGGACCGGTATACTACTGTTGCCTTTTTTTGCAGTGTTCATCTCATTTATTTCATCTCTGCTGAGCAAGATCGTCCTTATAACTGATGGCCCCTATGAGAAAAAAAAACATATTTTTACCCTGGTTATGTGCGTGTGTATTTTGTGCTCGATCTTTTTTTCTGTTTAATGTTATGTAAACTGTCGTTAGTTATTTTACTTTCTTTAAATTTTCGTCATGATATTGCATGATTTTTGTTGACAGATATTGTTTATTAGCCTTCGCTATCCGCTCCTTCTTTCATAAACGTATGCACTCTTATCTTCTTACAATATGCACTTTAACTCTTTCAAAACACGGTCAAATTACTTGTTAAATTATAGAATAGTATTAATAAACGTATTTTGTATTTGCATTTATGATTTTTTTTTCTAATAGTACATTTTAGTCAATGCTACATATTAAGAATATTAGTGTACAAGAATAATCTAAATTTTATTTAAAAAAAGAAACTACTAATTGTAGGTACTACTGGGATTAAAACATAAAGGAGCAGCACCATTTATAACAGAAATGTACCAAAAGAATAGAAAACCCCCTTAGATACTGTCGGCGAAGTCATCTGCACGTTTGAGTTATCCTTATCAAACCCACCATTTGTTTGCTGATGGTTAGAAGTAATAGCGGATGGGTTTCTCTTTACTTAACACATTACATGAGCGTAATGGTCATTAAGGACAAGTGTTTTTCATAATTCATTAAATTAATTGTATACCCCTAATAGATATTTGAGGTTTGTACATCGGCAAATTTATGTTTCCTTCAATGAATACCGCAAACGTTAACAGACCAATCTTGGTTTCATACACACTATGCTTATTTCGAAAAATTAAATGAAGACAAATTAAGATTAAGTTTTATGTAATATACTTCTTTTACCGATAATCTATTATGGTTAAAAGATAATAAAACTTGTATACCAAAGGTAAATAAATTCCACATATTGAATAAAACTTAAGAGATAACTGTATTGTATATGAAGCTTGGGAGTTTTACTATCGCAAATTAAGTTTACCTGGCGACGCTAAAAAAGTTCATATTTAACATTTAATCATATTTTCAGTGTAAAACTTTTATGAAAGAAAATTCCGCGAAAAGATGTTATCTTCTTTGGTACCTAATTTATGTGACGTGATAAGTATGCTTCCGGCGTAAAAACGTAAACACAGGACGTTTTGTAGCATATTGGCCGCTTCGAATTGTAATATAATTGAAAAAGAAGATTTTTAGGTGCAATATACGTGATTTATTGATGTAGAAATTACATGTCAATACATTCTGCAATTCAAAATATCGGCTGTTTTAGTTATAGACAAGGAGATAGAGAATTTTACGGTTACTGTCATCAGAACCATTGATATGAAATAATTGCATTAGTATTTAAAAGCTAATCTGTATCATACATCAAGCAACAAGATTAAATACCCATTATCTGTCTATCTTATATTTCCGATAATAAACACATTCAGACTGATAACCCAACATTTCATCAATCACGTGGATCGCATCTTATACCTGGTATCAGTGTTTCTACATATTACAGTTTCAATATATCTGTTGCTTTTAACAATATAAAGGTGTTTTGCAGCGAGTGTGTTTAAAAAATAGTTCATTTCGTGTAGACCGTTTGTTTTCCTGTTTGAATGGTTTAAGACTAGTAATTGTTTGGGGCCTTGTTAGCGTGCTGTTCGGTGTGAGCCAAGGTTCCGTGTTGAAGACCGTACTTTGACCTATAATGGTTTACCCTTACAAATGTTGACTTGGATTGAATGGTATCTCATTGGCATCAATCGTACAAAAACCAGCTCATACTTACATGTAGCAATATCAATATACAGACAATCTGATTATAAATTCTCGGTTTGCCTTTGTGGTTTTTGTTCATGATGTAGGAACCATACTGTTTTCTGTTGTACAACAAATTGGAACTAATATTGTGTCAGCCGTATTGAGAGCCGTGGTGTAGTGGTTAGTGCATCGGACTACTAACACAAAGGTTCCTGGTTCGATTCCCGTTTGGGATGAAAATTTCAGGAACTCAATTTTCGGCTTTCCCTTGACACCATTAGCGAGTATAGTCTTAAGGAAACTATGATAGTCCGTCGGAAGGGGACGATAAATGGCTGAACCGTGTTAAGAGAGAGCCAAATATCTTGCATGTTAAAGACACCCTTGTAGATTTCGAAAAAGAGTAGGCTAATGCCGCTACAAGGCAGCACTCGCACCAGAAAAGTGGGAAGGGATTAATATAAGTTGCAAAACTTGTTTCCTAATCCACTCTAAATAAAAATGTTTAAACTAACATTTTGTCAAACATATCAACGTCGTCTAAAATTAATCAATTTAAGTCCAAGTAAAATAGTGTTTAGTAGAAAGGTAACACTTTTCTGCTTAATATTTAGTTGAAATATCCATGTAAACACATCTTCTTCTGACACACATCAAAGGAATACAAACAAGAAGATGTGGTATGATTTCCAAAGAGACAACTCCCCACAAGAGACCAAATATCACAAAAAATAACAAATATAGATCACCGTACGGCCTTCAACAATGAGCAAAGCATAAACCGCATAGTCATCTTTAAAAAGAAACCACCAAATGACAATGTAAAACAATCCAACGAGAAAACTAAGGGGGCTAATTAATGTACAAAAAATGAACGAAAAACATATATATAATAAATAGACAAATGACAACCATTGAGTTACAGGCGCCTGACTTGAGAGAGACACTTACATACAGAATGTGGATGGGTTAAACTTATTAACAAAAATAATCAATTAATGTCATGCATGCCCAACATGTGAATTTTGGTATTTTTTTTTCATCACTTGTGGTGAATCCAAGTTCCGAAAATTTTTCATTTGTAAATAAGAAATGCAGCAGTTAAAAGAAAACAAATCTGGCAGAAAATGTTCGTTTTAATATACTTATAAAACATCAGTACGTATGAAAATCCAATCATGATTTCCAAAGTCCAAAAAATGAAAATAAATGAGATACATTTCTTCTCAGATCAAATAATTCAATTGAAAAAACACCACAATGGTATGCCTGGCATAATCTTCACTATACAACAAATTGAAAAAAAATCCACCACTTCTTTGCCATAAAAAATTGTCTGCCAGGATTGAATTGTTCAAAACGATAAAGATTTCACCTGGACAGCCAATCCATTGAAAAGCTATTTAATGGTTATGTTTTCCTTGTTCAACCATCGCCTAGCTAACCGACGGAGAGCACCGTTAACCTGCTTTAGCTGGTTATTTATTACCAACATGCAGACGATTTCAAGCCCAAAAGATTAGAAAACTTCAGCAGACGTTGGCCTGAGATGAAATGATGTAGATCTACATACGGTCTTGAATAATCACCAAAACCCATACCTCACAATGAAATAAAAAAAAGAAAATTCCATTCTAAAAAAGATTATATAAGAGACATGATGAAAGTAAAAAAACAACAATGTACAGCCCGAGTTTGGAAGTATCAACACCGTTATTTATGACAAAATTTCATACTACCATTGGACGCATGTGTGTTGACACATGTGTATTCAAAAAACAACATTTGAAAAATGCCTTGTAAGGAACATCTCTTCCAAAGTGTATGCTGTACACAGCTTCTTTTGCATAGGTACTATTTTTGTAATAAAAAAAATGCAGTACTGGAAATTATCTTTTAATATTAAGTACTTTACTTTTTCTTTACTTTAAAACTATTGTAATATTTAAGTACTTGTATTTTACAGTACTTGATTTGTACTAAATATTTTGGTACAGAAATAATACAATACTACATGTTTGAAAAGCATAACTTTAAGCGATTTGAAATAGAAAAACTTTCAAAATGCTAAAAATGTAACGGTAGTAACTAAAAATCTGTAATACCTAAATTTCAAGTGCAAATAAAGTACTGTGAAATACAGGTACCTAAATATTACAATAATTTTAGAGTAACAAAATGGTACTGAATATTAAAAGTAGATTTCCTAATAGTGCAGCACATGTTTAAATGTATATTCGGACAGCCGATGAATAATTAACATATTGGTTAATTAGCTTTTTGTAAAAACAAGAAGTTAAATATATAAAAGTACAACACATGGTGTTTGAGACAAGAAATCATTAATATGAAATTTTTTATTTTTAAATGAAGTATAAAAAAATATACGCAAGAGAAAATTGTTTACGCAGCAATGCCAATCTGTTACAGAGACTACCTATATATATACTTGTTTGTCCCCATAGCGGTGCATACTGTCCAGTGGTTCTCAATCAACATAAACGACAATCTTGGTAAGCACACACTAGTTGTTAACATATTCTTATTTTAGATTGATAAAGTATTTTTTTTTGTAAAAGTATTTTGTCATTGATTTACATAGCAATTTTGTTTTTCAATTATTTAATATGTTTACTTGAAATGAAGTAAAAGTAAAAAAATATATACGTAACAGAAATTTTTTGACGCAGCAATGGCAAATTGTTACACAAACTCATTACATAAATTTGACTTAGGTTTTACATTGTATTTGACTGAATTATTTAGTTTTAGTATTTATTATTAGTTTTGTTTTATATTTTATCATTTCTATGCTTACGAGCATACCCAACGTTGTGTAAGGCATAACTTTATTGCTCAATGTAATTCAATACATTTTGTACTCTCTCTTCCGTGGTATTTGCATAAAATTACTACGTCTTCTTTTTCCTTTAAAGAGATGTCTGAAAATTTGAAAATGCCTGTACCAAGTCAGGAATATGACAGTTGTTGTCCATTCGTTTGATATGTTTCATTGCTTGATTTTACCATTTGATAAGGTCTTTCTGTTTTGAATTTTCCGTTGAGTTCAGTTTTGTCGTGATTTTACTTTTTGGTTATTTGTGCACTTTATAATAATAGAGATTATCGTTTAAGGAATAATGACGGTCAATCACTGGTTAAGAAAAGACCATTTTTAGGTTTTTTTTGGGGTGTAGACGGATTGAATACTAGTATTCATTATTATATGTTGTAATGCATGCTACTCATCCTTGCCAAAACTAGGCAACAAGGTTATTTTTTTTGTACACGAATATATCATGCATTTTGTGTTGTACAATATTCACTGACTATAATATATAATATAGTAACATAATTAAGGAGATACATTTATATTACTTTGATATAACTGTCTGCTTATTATGAGTTTTTTGGCTTAGTTCTTGGTTAATGTAAAGTAAATTTAAATTTCAGATAGACACCATGAAAACAAGTGTAGCTATTATCATACTGCTCGTTTGCCTTTCAGGTAAGACTTTATATAACTATTGTTACTTTCAAACGATCCTTTTTGTAATGTCACTTGGAAGTTTAAAAACAGAAATTTTGTTTCTGGATAAAACTCAATTCAGTTTGCTCAAACCCAGATACTTGAAAGCCAAAAATGTAAAAGTACACTAATGCGGTAGAATCTATATGACAAACAAGGACAAATATTAAATTGACAAATTCAAATACGACCGAGTTTTCCTGTTGACTATTGAGCTGATGATAAGTGTAAGGTTAGTACTTATTGACCGGTCTGATATACGAACTATGAACTCTTTTGTTATCCACTTGTGATCAAACATCAGACAATCATTTTTAGCATGTTCCCCGAATGAGCTTTTGGATGTAATTTGTTTGCCTTTAAATTTTTTTAAACTAAGTACCTGAGTTTTCCTCTGATTATTTCAGGCATGACGATTAATCAAGCTGATGGAATACTTATAACATGTAATTGGGGAGGATGTCCGCACAAAAGAGCTTGTCACATCTGTTGTGACCACCTAAAATCGGGATGTATTGGTGGAAAATGTGTTAAGAGACGACCATGGGCATTGATAAAAACCAAATGTCAATGTGATTGTCCATCTGGGTATGTAAAAATCTTACTTCTATATATTTGATTTAAAACAAAGCAAAACGGGTTATACGTCAGTTAGACACCGACCAAATAACATAAAAAAGGCACATGGAGGCATCATACACAGATGCCTGTACGTCAGTTTATACATCGACCCAACAACAAGAATAACCACAAACCTCTAAAGGATAACATATACAGATGGCGACCCTACAACTCACATAACTAATTAAAAGACATTTAGAGGGAAACCTATACAGATGTTTTTACAATGCTTGTATCTAAAAAATTCGTCCCATCTTCAATTTGTCTCAAATTCAAGAAGTTATGACTATATAATTGAGAAAGAAAAAAAAAATTTACATTTGCCACCAGATTCTCTAAATAACCTAAGCATTTATTAAGATGAAGACAACAACTGTTGAGGCCTTTGGCCTTCACCCTGAGCATTTAAATGATGGATAACACTTCTAATCATTTGTACAAACTGGATACAAAAAAAAAGGAACAGTAGTATATCGCTGTTCAAAAGTCAAAAATCGATTGAGAGAAAACAAATCCGGGTTACGAAGCGAAACCTTGGAGTGCACGATATGTTTAAATTGTTTTATTTTATGCCTCGATGGAATAATATGGAAATGAGTTGATTATCATGATGATGATAAATCTTTTCTGTTGTAGATAAAAGAGACAGCAGAAGTAATCCACAATGTATGCTTTGATAGTAGTCGGCGTATTTGTAAAAGGATTTGAAAAATAAAATAGAGTTGAACTAAATATGTTTTTCTTTTTGATTACTGTTGCTCGATATAATAAGAATGTAGAGAAGTTAATGGACACGTATATTCTATAATTTTACATGATATATCATGGTGACGTTGTCCCTTGTTTTCAATAGCTGTTTTTGTCCGTAAATTTTAATTAAGGAACTCCGTGAATATGCTATTACTCAAACAGGAGTTTGAACATTTTTGCTATAATTATCTTCTGGGCTGCTGTTTTTTCTGTACTTCGTAAACGCATTATTGTATTAGATATAGACATTTTTAACTTGTCTGGTGAAACAGTTTCCAACTCAGCAAGCTTTGCGCAAGAAAATCATATCATACAGACAAACAAAGTTCTTGAATGCTGACTTATCCGACCTCAATCAACCAAAGACCATACGACGTAGAGATGTAAGAAAATAAGGGATGACCATTCGTCTTATAATTGACTTTATATTGAATTTCCTTCTGGTTACTTTCGTAACTCTTTTATAAACGATCACAACAATCAAAATTTTAAAGTCCGATATGAAAGGAATTGATGAATGATGCTAATTACTCATTATAAGTTCTCAACGTCCGAATTTCTAGAAGTTCCTTTAAAAAAAACCTTCAAACGGAAAAGTTAGAAAGTAAATTTGTAATAATTGCAGCCCCTACTAGAGAAAACCACACAAGCGACATAAGTATCTACTTTATACGTTAAATGTTACTTAACAATGGTATTTGTACGTAGGAAGCGTCAACTTCATGTTATTTATACCTTCCAAGCTTCATTTCAACATACATTATACATATGAAAGAGAAAACTATTAATTTGGATTGTCTTTCTTTTCCCAAAATCATGTTTAGACCGTTAAACAGGTGAAAACGTATGTATTAATCACTGACTTTGCATACGTAAGATGGTAAGTCGGTGATTGTTTTTACAGATTTATATTTTTTTGACAGTAAGCCAAAACATACGATTTTTATAGATATAATGAAATATATCAGTATCTTTTTATTTAAGTTGACATTTTTCATACCACTTTTTCCAAATTGATTTATTTAAGTTTTTGGTGAAGACGACTTGGACATTTGTATCTTTACAGTTGTTATGTTAATGTGCAATGCTATTTATCAACCGATGAACACTTATTTAGATTACTAGAAGATCTTTGTAGCGCCCCCAGTCATCAATTCCATTTTTTTTAAATGCGTTGCAGCGCATGCTACAGGAAATCGAACAAACTTTGAAGTTTATGCAAGGAAATAAATCAAGATTTTAAAATTATAAGGAGTCAAAACAGATAAAAGGAAATGTAGCTGATGGCTGCAATTTTTTTTTATTTTTTTGGGGGGTTATTGAAAGTTTATCATCTTTCATGCAGAAAGAGCAATAGCCATTACAACATATGAAAAGTAAATTTGAAGAAACAGTCATACACTGGTACACACAATTTCATATTACTTTCACTTTTTTATAGTCTGAGTAAAGCCGTTTTCAATTAATATTTTATAGTGCGTCTTTTCTGTTTGAAATGTTAATATACTGCTGTATCAGGTTGAGGGTGAAGATTGACGCCTGTTAAATGGTTCAAATCCGCTGCATATATTATATGCACCTGTTCTCAGTCAGGAATTTAAGTCAGGAACAGTGCTTGTCGTTTGTTGGTATGTTTGATAAATGTTTCTGGTTTTGTAAAATAGATTAGACCGTTGGTTTTCCTGTTTGAATTGTGATACAATGGTCATTTTGGTGCCCTGTATAGCTTGCTCTTCTGCTCATTGTATTTTGCTGTTGCTAAGGGATAGTTATGATGTTGCTACTGCAGCTTTTAAGAATCAAATGAAGGAAATCACTTTCAAACTCATTGCATGATTTTTTTTTCTATTATATTTATATGTTTCATGAATTTAAAGAAAAATCCCCTCTGTTCGTTCTTCCCTCAAGCAACAGCAGCAGCAGCATAACTACTTGAGAAATGAGAACGACAAAAGTTGCAGGAGCATTGGACACAGTTTATTAAAAAAAACGTTTAATCAGCAGCAACAACAACACCTCTCTATCCTCAAGTAGCGGCAGCAGCAAAACACACACAAGAAGATAGTGAGCACAAGTGCTGTAGAGGAAGTAAAAGCATTACATGGAAACACCTAGTATATGACTCAATATGAAGCAACAACAGCAGCGACAATACTTTAAAGTGTGAAATGAGCATTACTACACTAGACCGATATTTAATAACACAACTTGAAAACGTCACCGAAAGCACCCAAATTAGAATTTTATCATTTAAACCTATCAATATAAATAAAAAGATGTGGTGTGAGTGCCAATGAGACAATTCTACATCCTAGTCAAGTCCATATATGAATTTGAGAACGAGGACCTTATAGAAAGCACCCCAACCCGTAATTATAAAGCCCTTTATCGTAGTTGTACCGTTATAACTAAACTCCCAACATTGGTCGATTCTGTTCCGGAACTACTTTAATTTACTCCATATTTTACTGAAGAGTTGGTCTGAGCTAGAACTGCCAGTGATTTTGCATTGCAACCCAAGATAAAAAAAAACTAACACAGAACTATTTCTATACAAAACTACCCATCCGAGAAGTTCAGAACCAAAAAGGGGGAAAGATGTTGGTACTCCCAAACGGTAAAGAAACTAACTTCGGCTGTATAACGTAATCCAACATTGAAGTTTAAATATATCTTCTCACAGATAAGATGAAGTCTTTTTTTCCTTACAGATTTAATTTAGTTTCGCGAAATGTTGCACAATTCTGAAGCGCAAATTCACTGCATGATTTCTCGAAAAACCTTTTGAAATTAAATGATGCGGTTAATAGTATTCCTATCATGGTAGACCGGTTGCCGATTCACAATGTAAGGGGTATATTCACATCACTTAATGTCATACATCCGACATTTTAGGAAGCTACCATTTGATTTCAGGGGGAGGGGGGGGGGGGGGTAAGATAAAAACATTGTGTCCTCCTTTTGTTAAGTTGTAATTTCTGTCCTGCATTTTTATTTTTACTATATTTGGTCGTGTTTTTTTTTGGCCCGGTTGCTCATCCTGCCTTTTTTCAATCGAAACTCATGTCCTGTATTTTTTTAATCAAAATTTCTGTCCTGCCTTTTTTTTTTAAATTTCATCCAACCGGAACTTGTACAACCTTATCTCAAAAAAATGTAATGAACAAACAAATGTTTCAAGCTCTTTGATGAAACAAATGTTTTAATCTCATAGATGACATCCGTTTACATGGTGTCATCAAGGATGAAACATCGAAGTCCATGGTATAAAAGCGTCAAAAGGGGGATATAAATAAAACATATAGATCACAGAAAACTATTTTCTATAGGAAATTGTTGTTTAAAAAAAAATGATTTTCATGCTTCGTATCACTAGTTTCCAATTAATTTTTATCTGTCAAGTTCGTAATCCAGTCCTAGCTATATAAGTTAAAGCGACTTTACGACAACAATTACATGAACCGTCAATGAATTGTAGTCTAGGCCTTTTATCTGCAATATAGTATTATGGATTTTCTACACAAAATGGAAAGCTCTGGATCGACTCAGTTTTGAATAGACCAATAATTATAGATTCATCTTTTAAAGAGTAACAATAAAATATTAAAATCCTAATTACTGTGGATTCATTATTATTCGTTGGATACCAATTTTCGTGGTTTTCGTGAGAACAGTTGAACCACGAATTAAAATGTTTAACGAATTTTTCAATAGGATATGTATGCAGCGATAACTAAAACCACGAAATCAAATACCCACGAAAATGTTTATCTCAATCCACGAAAATTGATACCCACGAAAATAAATGAATCCACAGTAATGTACAAAAAAAAATGAACGAAAAACTAATATGTAACACGGCACTAAAAACGACAACCACTGAATTACAGGTTCTAGACTTGGGGACAGGCACATATGTACGTAAAACGGGGTTAAACATGTTAGCGGAGTCCCCACCCTCCCCCTAACCTGGAACAGTGGTGTTATAGTACGATATAAGAACGAAATGTAAAAATCATTTGAAAATGGATTATCTGTAGATATTCTGTCTCCACAGTATTTCATGTACCTTTTGTGAACCCGCAAATATATTTGCTATTCTCTTTATTTCATAGCAACATTATGTTACATATTTATATATGGCGTTTAAAGCCAAGACGCAAAGATATGCTGGTTAAGTTTAACTTGGGTTAATTAAACTAAATTGATTTGTGTGGGACTTGTGCTTAATTAGCTAAAAAAAAATTCTTTTGATTGATATGGATCGTTACCCATCTAGTGTTAACTGGTTTTACAAGTTCCTGACCTGTGTAGTGGAGCTGTAGGAGACCTTATTATATTTGTTTGTCTGTCTGTCGGTGGTCTTGTATGTCTGTCTGTCTGTCTGTCAGTCTGTCTGTCTGTCTGTCTGTCTGTCTGTCTGTCTGTCTGTCTTTCTGTCTGTCTGTCTGTCTGTTTGTCTGTCTGTCTGTCTGTCTGTCTGTCTGTCTGTCTGTCGGTCTGTCTGTCTGTCTTGTCTATGTCTGTCTGGTGGTCTTGTCTGTCTGTATGATAAGTGGTCTAGTCTGATTGTCTTGTCTGTCTGGTGGTCTTGTATGTCTGTCTGTCTGGTGGTATTGTCTGTCTGTCTGATTGTCTTGTATGTCTAGTGGTCTTGTATGTCTGTCTGTCTGGTGATCTTGTCCATCTATTAGTTTATCTGGTGTTCTTGTCCGTCTGTCTGTTAATCTGATGTGTATGTCTGTCTGTTTAGTGGTCTTTTCTGTCTATCTGTTGGTCTGGTCTGGCTGGCTGTCTGTCTATGTCTGTTTGGTGGTCTTGTTTGTGTGTCTGTCTGGTGGTGTTTTTATGTGTCTGTCTGGTGGTCTTGTAATTCTATACATGCTGGATACTGTCCACACCAGTCTGTGTCCACACTTGTTTCATTCGATATTTCAGAAAAAGAAGTTCTTCCCAAAAAATAAACTTCGTTGTTTATGTTTTCAACCTTACTGTGGATTTCGTTTAAAGAGATGTTTGGTACAATATGGCCAGGAGATAGCCACTCAGATGTTCCGTTAATTTTCTTTCGAATGTTAACATCATAAAAGGAACGAACAATCTTTTTATTTGATTAAAAATTTGGTGCGGAGGGGCATTTTATTTCGTACAGCCAATTTGATGAAGTACAAATGAAGCAATAAAGAATAAAACTTAAAAAAAAATCCTCTGTTTAACCACAAACGATGAATGGTCGATATCTAACATTATTAACAATCATATAGCTAAATACAAGGGGGAGTAATGTTGATTTTAAGCAACTATTGGTTACCGTATGACCTTCATTATTGAGCTTTAGTCCAGACCCAGGGCTCAATTTCAGATTGCCTTAATTATGTACTGACGACAATAAACAAACAAGAACTATCTTGATATAAGATATACGACACATTTATATGTTGGCGTGAAGTTTTGTACCAACCATAAATATTTATTTTTAGATTTTTTTTTATAATTTCACACATGTTGATTCTGACTTGACTAAAAGGTATATCTGAAGGTTTTTTTTTCGTAGAAAAAAAACCTTCAAAATACTAGTTATGATAACTATACGTCAAACACAACTTTACGCCAAACACAACTTTAAATTAGAGATACAACCTATATTGGTGTGAATATCGTGGATAGACGGTCAACAAAGTGAGATGATATTTGTATTATGAGATTTTTTATTTCAATTATAATATTATAATAATAATATGCTTTGATTTAAATATCAACCCATGCCATTTTAAACAAAGTATAACAGATGTATAGCAGTGTCTCCAGTTATTGAATCCTTAACTGGATATCAGCTCTTTATACCTTCCTTTGTTTCCATTAATTACGATTATTTTTCTTGCGATTTAATGGTCAATAATTTAAAGTTACCAGAATTACTAAATACTTAAAAATCAAAACTGCTTTTTCAAGTTTAAGACGTGCATGTTAGCTTAAAGATTGACTAGTTGTGCTCTGACGAAATCTCTTTTTTGGAAAGGGAATTAAAACGAGAAAGCAAACATGTGTGAACCAAAGACAAACATTATAAGCAGCAACAAAGTCAAGCACTGAGTAGCATATGACCGAGCATAAATTATGGCGGTGCACAAACATGTTTACCGACTCAAAATACTCTCATAAGTTTACAAAGCGATGCAACAGCAGTCGATAAAATCAGTTTAAAAAGACAGTTGCAACATTCCCAATAAATAACTCGTAAGAAATAGTCTAAGCTAGGAAATAGATTAACGATCTGAGATATTAAAGTCCGGGATGACCAAGTATAAAAAAAAGACCACACCAGACCATAAAGCGGAATTCATCCCATTAATGACATTGGGCTGTATCTGTTTTTTGATCGGTTTGTTTCTATCAAACAAAAAAAGACTTTCACGTACAGTATCAACCAACAAAAGATTGTTTAATTGTCCAATTTATTCATGATTCCCTTACTGAAAATAAACGTTTTCCACTAATGTTGTCTTAATTCAAATACTAGTATCCTAATTAGATTACGAAAACATATGAAGATGAAGGCGAAATTATGGCTGAATGCATTTCGGAAAAAGGGAGACAATTCAATCTCAAATATAGTCTTAATTTTGATTTCTTTCGTATACTTTATGTATGACGCTAGTAAAGTCAGATATAGAGAATTCTCTACTAAGACTTTGTAAAACGTCATCAGAGTCTATGCAGAAAATTGACGAACCAGGGGTATGTCAAAGAACGTTTTGTCCTTTTTCTAAAAAACGTTCATCGGAAGGTACAAAAACCTTGTTGATAAATATTCCGTATCAACATAACAAATAATACAGAACGGATTTGATGTATTTATTCTGCGTACTGACGTTGTTTATCATCTTAACAAAATGTTAAATTGTTTTTTCATTTGTCTTTGTTCTATTATCAATATTACTTTTACTATTGGATTGTTTTCTATGATATCCATTTAACGTGGCTCGTTACTTATACCTCCCGTCAATGTGTTTGTATTATCTTTCATTTTTGCTGGTGTGTTTTGTCTATGCAACTTTTCGTGTTTCGTTGGTTCATATAATTATAATGTAACTCTGATCCTGTCAGTATGTTATTGTTCTATTATATTTCATGATGTTATATTTCTATTATACATTAGAAAATACTAAAAACCACAAACGTCAAAATTATTGAATTACGTAGCTGAATGAACCATCCGTGGATTCTTATAAATTCTATAGAGCTTTTGGACTATTTTAAGTCTCGGTCTATTTCTGAAATTAATTCTTATATACTTTTGATTGTTTAAATAATAAAAAAATGAGAAAGGAAATGGGAATGTGTCACAGCGACAACAACCCGGCCATAGATCAGACAATAGCCGAAGTCCGACAATGGGTCTTCAATGTAGCGAGAAACTCCCTTACCCTGTATTTTAACATTGCCCATGTGAAAGTTTAGAGGTTTTTTTATAATTTTGGACATAACTTTCTGACGTATACATTTTCTGACGTCAGACACGCGAAATGGTTTCTTTTGAAATTGTAACACGATGATGACTGCTGAACGCATATTTTTACTTTTCTATTCATTATGTCGAAATAGTTCACGCATCATGAGACTGTCGTACAAAGTGAGAGGTTTAGCGCTATACAACTAGGTTTAATCCACCATTTTCTACATTTTAAAATGTCTGTACCAAGTCAGGAGAATGACAGTTGTTGTCCATTCGTTTTTGATGTGTTTTGTCATTTGATTTTGCCATGTGATAAGTGAATTTCAGATTTGATTTTCCTCAGAAATATTTTTTTTTATTATTTTACTTTCAAATGAAAAGCACACGGACTAATTTATGATGAGAACAAAAACAAACAAAACAAAAAGAAAAAAAACCGCATCCAACAATACTCATTACATTACAAGCTCTTAAAAAGTGGACAAGTCTATTTTTATGTGATCAACCATAACCATAACCGGAAACACTGTTGCAACAATACAAAAGAAAAAAATTCAGTTGGAAATGGTATTACGCATTATATTTTCAGAAAAGAAAAAAAATCATTTTGAATTTTATCAGACGTTTAGAAGTCTGATAGTTTTTATGAATCTCTTTACCGTCCAGTTATACGTTGCATATGGTGTTAAGTTATATACAAATTAGTATAAAATTATGTTTAACAATAAGAAAAGATATACAAAGCTGATAGATCTAGGAAGAGTGGTATGAGTGTCAATGAGAAAATTCTCCATACAGATCACAAGTTATAAAAGTAAACCATTACATGTCAAGGTACGGTCTTCTACACTGAGCCTTGTTTCACACCAAACAGCAAGCTTGAAAGGACCCCAAGAACTACTACTGTTAAACTATTCAAACGGGAAAAACAACGATCTAATATAAACAAAAACGAGAAATGCTTATGAACCACATGAACAAACGACAACCACTGAACATCAGATTCCTAACTAAGAGGAACGGTGTATACGAAACGCGCGCTATGTGTAATAAATTATAATCCTGGTACCTTTGATAACTGTTGTAGTATGATTATCTCTTTGTAATTGTTTCCCCTATTTTAGACATAGTTTATAAAGGTAATTTGTCAAAAGATGCCAGGCGAACATTATAATAATAATAATAGTTTTTTATTCATTATTATGGAGCTAGTTATAGAACAGTTTCATATATCTATTTAATTGAGAATGGAAATGGGGAATATGTCAATGAACAAACAATCTGATTAAACAGTATATAACAGCTGAAGGTCACCAATGGGTCTACAACGCAGCATGAAAATACCACACACGGAGTTCGTCCTCAGCCGGCCACTAGATAAAACTGTGAACTAGTTCAGAGAAAATAGACGTCATATCTAACCCCAAAACGTATAAACAAACTAAAATTAAAAAAAACATACAAAACTAACAAAGGCCAAATGCTCCTGACTTGGAACAGGCGCAAAAATGGGGCGGGGTTAAACATATTTGTTATATGTCAACCCTCCCTTTATACATCTAGCCAATATAGAATAAAGAAACACATAGCAATACGACAGTATAACTCAGTTTAGAATAGAAAGAAACTAACCAATATGACAATGATACATAAGTGAACAAAGGACTACTAACAATTACTGACATGCCAGCTCCAGACCTCAATTAAGCTGATTAGAAGAATATGTCTTCATCATGTAAAAATCAAGTAAAATCCCTTCCTTTAGGGGTTAAGTATCACACCATCATAAAATGTACGAGACGAACATTACACGTACCATGCCAACCACTGGTTTTAGAATAAATATCCGATGCAAAGACCTCATGAGTGAATCAATATTAATACCAACATTTTTCAGTTTTTTTTATATTGATTAGTCCGTTGGTTTTCCCGTTTGAATGGATTTACACTAGTAATATTTTGGGCCCTTTATAGCTTGCTCTTCGATGTGAGCCTAGGCTACTTGTTGAAGACCGTTCCTTGACCTATAATGATTTATCATTATAAATTATGACTTGGATGAAGAGTTGTCTCATTGGCACTCAAACCACACCTTCCTATATCTATATGCAATCCTAAATGACCCAACACCAGAATCATAACTAAACCCCTTCTAAACAAGTCTTGTAAAGGTTTGGTTATATGTAGCTTTTTGGGTGAACGCCGACATTTATTTGCTTTTTAAAGAATATTACAATACAATATTTGATGTAATATACCTGAACTTATAAGATGAATGCATGTGTTGATTATATTTACTAATGATGTCCTTATATCGATGATTGCATTAAGTAGATGTTTTTACTAGTTTGTGATATCAAAAACACTTGCGTTATAATCTTTCAATAATGCAATTTCTTTTGTTGGACTCAAATACAGACACAAGCGAATTGAAAGTTTTAGATATATAAACACCATAAGATAGTGACGAGGGAACTTCATCAACTTAAAATTGATAATTACTGTGCCTATCCGATCACTTTTGGGGTATTAAAATACCTACAGTGTTACCTGGATAAAAAATTGTTAACACAATTTGTCCTTTTAAACTATACAATAGGTATTGTGAGAGCGGTACAGGTTCTCATATCGATTCCAATAATTACACATTTGTTAAGGTATAAAGAAGTTTCGAATCTGCTAGTAAGCATTTCATATTTGTTATATCTGAATGGTACCCTAAAGAACAGTGAAGATGACGATTTAAGAACCTTCAGATTCTCTGATCTTTTTTTATTTTGTTGAAATACTTTGACAAATTCATGATATATTAATTAGTTCATATATCTATATATTACACAAGAGAAATGTATACGTATAGCAATTATTTAACCCCTTTAAATGCAAATTTAGTAAACCTATTAAACAGGACTTTCAAAATTGTTTGCATGGTTTTGACCAACGGACATTTTGGATGCATATTTAAACAGTTTAACATATCCTTATGTGTTCATACATCATTTAGAAAATTGCCATTCATATGTATTGCCTGAATGACATGCATCACTTTCATTTTTTGATGTCATAAACTTTCCTTATTATATTCATTTTTCAATCTCGCATGCCAACAAGTAAGCTATAAGTTAAAGAATGCCATTATCACATCATAATAAAGTGTTCCTATGTACTGGGTGCATTAAGGAATTGTTTACAAATTGCGGTCTTTCCATCGATGTCCTTTCTTTACGGTTAAACATTGCGTTACTGGCAGTTATGTTTATATCATGAATAGTTCTGCCTTTTGAAACGTTTATGTGAAAAATGAACAAACCACTTTGTACTTCTGACTGTTTTTTTTTCTTTCTTGTAGAAAGTTGTGGATTGCTTGTTGACAACCGGTAAAGTTGTTCAAAGACACGTCTGTGTGTTTCTTAGGCGCTATTCGTTAGAAATGCATAAAAAACTGCGCAATATTAAAAGGCCTAAATAGTAATCAAAGGTACCAGTATTATAATTGAGTACTCCAGACGCGCGTTTCGTCTACATAAGACTCTTCAGTGACGCTCATATCAAAATATTTATAAAGCAAAACAAATACGAAGTTGAAGAGCATTGAGGATACAAAATTCCAAATAGTTGTGGCAAATACGACTAAGGTAATCTATTCCTGTGATAAGAAAATCCTTAGTTTTTCGAAAAGTTCAAAGTTTTGTAAAAGTAAATTTATAAAAATGACCACATAATTGATACTCATGTCAACACCGAAGTGCTGACTACTGGGCTGGTGATACCCTCGGGAACGAAACTTCCATCAGCAGTGGCATCGACCCAGTGGTGTAAATAGTTATCAAAGGTACCAGGATTATAATTTAGTACGTCAGACGCGCGTTTCGTCTACATAAGACTCATTATTGTAACTCATATCAAAATATTTATAAAGCCAAACAAATACGAAGTTGAAGAGCATTGAGGATCCAAAATTCCCAAAAGCTGTGCCAAATACGACTCCGACATGCAGAAATTGAAGATATTTTCTATACTTCGTAAAATGTGAATATTATTTTCGGCAATGTTTAAAACTAATTGGATAAGCTTTCGATTAAATGTTATTCCAATCCTGTATCAACCAATCAGAAGCCGTATAGGATTCTGATTGGTTGATACCATCATGGGGTAAAAAATTTGCCGGTAAAATGTTAACAAATAATTGCGCTCTTGTATCCTATAACATGCATGTAATGTTCTGTCACATTTATTTAATAGAGTTATCTTCCTTTCCCCACATTTTATTTTTGGTTAATTTTCGGTATGTTTCACTCCCATAAATTACATGTATCGATAAGGCCCGAGAAAGGAAAATGGTACATGGCCCGCGAAGCAATTTTCGGAAATATTCAATTTTTGGAAATCTTGTGGTCCCCCAAAGAGTAAGTTTTCTTACCTGCTTGATATAATCATTTATTTGTATGTAGATAAGTTTTGTGTTGTGAATTCTTCTTTTTATCAAGGTTTTGTGTCAATTTATAAGCCACTTGGTTGTCTGCATGTTTTGATATGCATTTTCTAGAAATAATTTGCTATTCTTTCGTACATTTGTGTATTGTTAGATATTTTTCCTATCGGTTAAGATATTAGGATTAGGCACATGTCATGTATATTTTTTGATACTGTGTATTTGGAACTATTCTTACTAAAGAAATGGCTAATTGAACCTAGAAATGTCTCTTAACTTTCGTGCATCTGTGCACATTATAGTATTTTGCGACTTGGAATAGAACATTTATTATTATCTAGGCCTAGGATATAGTAAAACTTAGTCTATGTCAACGGACAACTCGCTTAAGACATATTATTAGTTTGAATAATTTTGTTATTGATGATGTTATCTTTTACTTTGGCCTTGTTCTGAACCGAGCATGTTGCAACTACAAATTCTGCTCACCTGGTCACAGAGGTTCATTTAGGAGCAAATTGATAAATTGGAGAAAGATATTTTTCTTGTTTGTTTTTAAGATTTTAAGCATAATAAGGTATATATTCATTGATTTGCATTACTTGTATTATGCTTGATACAATACATATTAAGAAATAACTTAGAACAATTACTTATGATTGTTTATTTTTGTTGTAGCTTTTTACCTTCTCCTAGGAAGTTTGTAGTGAAATAAAGATTTAAAAGAAACATTTTGTTAGTCATTAGGCATTACATGTAACAAAAACATACATTGTAGTACATGTGAACTACATATTCTACTTTTGAAGAAGAAACGTGCGTCTGGCGTACTAAATTATAACCCTGGTATCTTTGATAACTATTAACGATATTATCATAACAAAACCGATTATGTGTAAACAGCTTTTGTTGATTATCTGTGGTTTCCCCTTTTTCATATAATACTTATTATATGTTAAAAAAATAACAAGTATTTAATTTTTAAGTTAAACAAAATACATTCACATCCGAAACTATTGCATCTCCAATAATACGATTATCGTTAGCCAGTTGTACAAGTTTTCAATTCCGAAAGCCTGATTCGCCTGCCAATAGCCGTTTGCTAATTTTTCGAATGATATTTTATATGACAAGTTAATACATTTCATCATCCCCTTAGTAACAAAGTTATGGATAGAAAATTTGAACGGAATCATCCTACTCTTTTCTTTTCTCTTTTTTTGTCCATTTATGTCTTTCCATCTAGACTCGTATGTATTCTCAATCTAAAAATAAAACAATAACGCTGTGAAAAAAAAATAATCAAAGAACGTGTTGTTTGTTTCCCTTTTAATTCAGTTATTGATCAATGACAATAATATACAACCATAAGAACTTTTGAGACGACCATTTATATTTTACAATTGTAGGTGTTTCCCTTTAAATTCAATTATTGATCAATGACAATGATATACAACCATTTGAACTTTTGAGACGACCATTTATATTTTACAATTGTAGGCGTTTCCCTTTAAATTCAATTATTGATCAATGACAATAATATACAACCATAGGAACTTTTGAGACGACCATTTATATTTTACAACTGTAGGTGTAGACAATTGTCTATTAGTGAAAATTTGCTATAAAGTTAATTCCAATCGCAAATTATTGAAAAAATAAATACTCAGCTTTCTCAACAGTTTTCGGTACAATTTAAGTTTACAGTGAACGATCTGTAGTTAAAATATTTTCATCATTGGTGTTCATTGTGTTTTTGTATTTGTATTTTCTGTTTCTGACACCTTTTCGTTATTGTTACAAGAGAAAAAAATGATCTAAATGCCACCAAATAATTAGAAAGTGGCTTTAATAGTTAAATAGATTACACTGCTGGTATCAAGGTCCGTATCTGTCGACGTGGTTTCATTGACAAATGTAAAACGTATTACAAAAGATCCAATGCCTGAACAAATTTAGGCAATAATAATTTACCGATATTCAAATATCACAAATCATGGTAACAAACAAAAACTGACGGAACCGAAGAACGAAAACGAGTGAGACCAAGCGTGGCGACAGAGAAGGTGTTTGCTTCTTCTCCTTGTTTTGTAGGGTATGTGTGATTCCCGATCACTTATCTACTAAAAGGTTTGCACATTGTTGTTTTTTTTTGTCATCACATACTTAAGTCATGGTGTTGTTTTATTGTAAACAACTGATATTCTCTTTTTTTGGCCTTCAGTATCCTTCACTTTGTCTAGACAAACTGTACTTTAAATTTACACTTTAACTACGTCAAACTACTTGTTTATTCATAACTTATCGGTTAATAAATACAACAAGCATTTTATTTAATTTCTTTTGTTGCATTTATGATTTCTATATTTATAGCAGTACATTCAAATCAATGATCATTAACCAAGAACATTAATGTTGTACTGCACAATATGTAAGTTTCGACAATGATTATATAATAAAGTCTACGCATTTTTTCGAGTACAAGTAAAACTCAATCTCTTCTAAAAAAAAGTAATTAAGAATGTATTAAATGGATGGATGAAAATGTAAAGATAACACCATTGTCAACAAAAAAGGAAATAAACGACAAACAAAATTCTACATACAAACACTTAAAGCCATAAAACCAGAAACTTACGAAAATACTGTTAACAGCTTCCAATTGCTTTTGAGCAGTTTGAGAAGTCATGATCACTAATTGAATGCATTGTATTACGCACATTTAGAAATAAGAGTCTTTTTATAATAGCGGGTAGAACATTTTGGTTAACCTACAAAAAATGTACCACATATCCATATTTAAAAAAAATCTTTTTTGAATCCTTACATGAGAAAAAAGTAAAAACACAAAATATTGAACTTTGAGGAAAATTCTAAACGGAAAGTCTCTAACCAAGTGACGAAAAAAAAGCTGAAACACACCAACTTATATTATAGATAACAACTATCATATTTCTTACTTGGTTAAGGTGTTTTCATATTAAGAAATGGTAGATAAAACCTGGTTTTAAAGCTAGCTAAAACTCTCACTTGTAAGACAGTCACATTTTTATTCCATTATATTGACAACGATGTGTGAACAAAACAAACAAACATAACGGGTTAAAAAACTAAAAATAGAGGAACAGCAGTCAACATTGTGTTATAAACTTAATCACTATATAAAACAAACAAAAATATAACCATGAAGCACAAAAGGCGTATGGATAAAGCACATTAGCAAAAACGAAAGACAAGAAAACCAAAACACATTCAATATCACAATAATAATGACGGGATTTAAAACTACAGGGCCAAGTCATAGGTATCATTTAATTAGAGCGATGGTTACTAACGATACATGGTTTGACAAATTATATTTTTCGAAAAATGTACATTACACGAGATATATATAAGTCAGGTGTTCACCCTATTCCTGATATTGTATTAACTTGCCCCGTGACAAATGTTTCACATGGTATCTCCAGATGAATAATATAAAAATATGCAAAGCATTTTTTTTTATCTTGCAAAAACATTTTATATTAGCGAAACTAAAGAAAAATAATTTAAATTATAGTTGAAATTTATCTCTCAAAGGGGTGCTAGCTACGAGATACCTAAAGACAAATTAAATTCTGATTTTTTATGTTCAATCATAAATGAAAAGTGATAAAGTGAAATATTAATTTTAGCGTCCAGTTTGGTTCAATTCTGTCAAAATAAGCGGAAACACATCGATGATGAATTATTCACTTGCAATTGAATACTTCGACCTCATTGAATCCGTATTCACGTGAACTTAAATTTAACCAGAGATGTATAACACGTAATTGATGCATGTTCGGTTATTAAAAGAAAAGAATGTCAACATTGAAAGTAAAACTAAAGTAAATAATTTGATTGGCTGATTTGATTCACAAAAAAATCATTGTTATACAGGTAAAATTAAAAATTAACTTAGTTTTGAACCTAAACCATGAACTCAAATAGATATCTAAATACATTTGCACGATGATCATGTCTTTTTATATTTAAGTTTATGTTTATATCGTGTTATGTGACCGTCGGTAGTTTTCCGAGTCAACTCGATAGTTAATTGGATTGCGTCTAGACTAAAATACACAAATAATTCTGATATGTATTATCTAGCATTTGCGCTGTTAACTGTTTATCTAAAGCTTACTATAAGTTGGATATGTGTTTGAGTATGCCATAAATCAAATATGAGAATTTGAGTCAAATCGGTAAACATGATTTTGACAGCTAGTGCCCCTTTAAGTTACTTTTTTAAGGAAAAATTCAGTCTGAGAGTTTTATAATGGCAGCAACAGTTACCCAATGACAAAAAGTCAATATTAAATTTAGAATTAAATAGATAGAGTGGGGTGCTCATTTTCGCCATATCTTTCCGTGTTTTCTTCTGTTTATGTTCAGGTCTTTATGTTTTTGAAGTATATGGATATTTCTATATGAAGATAACTTCAAATGCAAAATATTTTTAGCATGAAAACGTGTTTGTTTTGAGTAAAATCATCTGAAATTTTGATTAAAGGGTGTTTGAAATTTCCTAATTTTTAATCAACGGGGGTCTTATATTCGCCGTTTTTATATATCTATTTAAAACCAAATAACTGCAGTTTTAAACAATATTTATCAAATAAATTTCATTATAGACGAATAGCAGACATTTGAAAGGTATAAAAAACTGAAATTTAGGGCAATCAGTCTAAGAATTACTGTGGAATGCTTCTTTGAAATCGTTTTTGTCATTCAGGAAATTGGCTGAAAATCGTTGTCCATTTTTCGGTCCTTTGCCGTAAGTGCCGAAATTTAGTCTCATTTTAAAAAAATAATCATATTTGTTATAAAAATATAATTTAACGGCATATTTCTTCCATTTCAACCATCCTTTGAAGTTTTTACACCTCAAAATCACAATACGGCTCAATTGTGTCCACGACGAATATGAGCGCCCCACTCTACAAGAAAAGATTACATATGTATACTGAGAAAAACCTTGAGTCCACGTCATGTTTTGACTTTTAATACTACGCGTTATTTATTTGGGGTAATCAATCTTCGAATAAATTATTTAATATAATGCTAAGCACTTATTATGTTTACTTGTCTATCTGATTTTAAAGTAGCAAAACTGGAGACATTACGATGGTGTTGTCTACTATAAGGGAACATACCATCTTTAGTAATTTTACATGTTCATGTACAATGACTTTGTTTAATGCAAAATCACAATTCAGTTGAGGCAACAGTAGTTAATCAGTGTTGAATGCCAATTATTCGATGAATAATGACAAAGATATAAATGAAGGGAATAAATGAAAACCAAGGAAGTCACATAAACCAAAATAAAAGGAAAAAAACCCGATTGCTTCGACTGGGTAAACGTCTCCAGAAAGTACATGCACAGTTTAATATAGGGTAATGTATCATTATATAATCGAGTCTTCGCATATTGTTTGTGTACAATAATAATCTATATTTCACTTACAAAAAACCCCAAAAGGTACCAATTGGATAAAAGAAAATGAAACGACAACATCATTTCTAACAGAACTGGACAAAGGGAAAATACCGTCGAAGAAAATCCACATAGAAACACTAAATAACATATATCTTGAATCTCTCTTAAATACTGTCGGCGAAGTCATGTGCACCTGAGAATTCTCCTAATCAAACACAGAGTTTGCTTGCTCATGTTTTTTTTAGAAGTAATGGTCTGCTTACAATAGCGGATTGGTTTTTCCTTTACCTAACACATTACATGAGAGTAATGGTCATTAAAGACAACTGTTTTTCATAATTGCATACTTTTGAATTGTTTACTCCTCATAGATATTTGAGGTTTGTACATCAGTAAACTTATGTTGCCTTCAATGTATATACCACAAACGTTAACATACCATTATTAGTTACATATACAACATGCTTATTCAGAAAAATTAAATGAAAACAAATTAAGATAAAATAATATGTAAAATATTTCTAGTATAGTTAGAAATAATAAAGGTGTAATACCACCAAATCATGCTACATCACATCCGGTTGCATACGAAAGTAGGTCTTAAAAAATATTCCCTTGAATTTGACCGTTGTTGGTAATTAATCCTACATTTTATTGCAGTAAAACTATTTCTGGGTATTTCAAAACACCATTATTTTTTATTTGTGATTTCTATAGAAAATTTTGTAATCTTGAGGTTACATGGTGACTAAACCTTGTACACTGATAGAATAAGGGGAGACATTTGATTGGTTAACTTCCAATGATGGTTATTTTCTTATATGCAATGAAATGTTATGTGAATTTTTTTCTATAGAACTGGACAGGATAAAACTTTACTCATGCCAAGTATTTCTTTATTTGAAACAAAGATAAATTCTGCACAATTTTTTGAAAAGTGCAAATTTAACAAAGACTAATAGGGGAAAATCAATAGTGGTATTACACCTAAAGCATACATAGGTAGGGTAAATAACTTCAAAATATTGAATAACACTTTATCTTATAGCACCTCTGTATTACACATCAAACAACATTTCAATACAGAGACAATTCATTTGTCTATTATATATTTTCGATAAACAAACATGTTCAGACTGATCAACCGACTTTTGATCAATCACATGGATCGCATCTTGTACCGGGTACCAGTTTTTCGACATATTGCAGCTTTAAATTATTAGGTGCTTGTAACACTATAAAGATGTGTTGCAGCGAACGTGTTTAAAAAGAGTTCATATCGTGTAGACCGTTTGTTTTCCCGTTCGAATGTTTTTACACTATTTTTTGGGGCCCATTTTAGATGGCTGTTCGGTGTGAGCCAAGGTTCTGTGTTGAAGATCGAACTTTGACCTATATTAAATGGTTTAATTTTACAAATTGTGACTTGTATGGAGAGTTGTTTCATTGGCACTCATACCGCACCTTCTTACCATCACCCGTGGTCAAATCTAAATCTAGAAAACTATCTTTTGCGTTTCTTTATAAGAATTGCTGCAGTAAAATGAAAACGAATCGTGCAGGAAATGTTCTTTTTAATATACTTTTAAAACGTCAATTCGGATGAAAAGTCCATCAGGAATTTTAAAGACCACAAAATGAAAATAAATGATATACATTTCTTCTCAGAACCAATAATTCAATTGAAAAGAAACCTGACAATTATATGCCTGGAATGATCTGTTACTATATCACGAATTGAAAAACACTACCTTTCCATGGACAACTCTCCACCAGGAGTAAGTTGCTCAAAACGTTGGATAAAGATATCCATTGGACAGCCTATCCAATGGATAAGCAGACTATCCATTGGAATGCTATCCAATGTTTGTTTTCCTTGTTCCACTACTAGATAGCGTATCGCCTAGCTAACCATTGGCTACCAACTGTTTTAGCAAGTTGTTTCTTACCAACATTGCTTTATTACTTGAAATAGAATATAAGCTGACGATTCAAAGCACAAAAAGAAAAAGATTAGAAAATTTCAGCAGACGTGCGATTTGAGATAAAATGATGAAGGTCTACATACCGTCTTCAGCAGTCGCAAATACCCATACCTGACAGTGAAATGAAATTTGATAAATAATTAAAAAAAGGAAAATGCCATCCTAAAAAGATTATTATATACATGATAGAAGAAAAAAACCAACAATGTACAACCCGAGTTGGGAAGTATCAACGCCGTAAGTTTGGACACAAGTTTAAACTACCATTGGACGCATGTATGTTGACACAACAGTATCAAAATAACAACATTTGGAAAATGCCTCGTAAGAAACAGCTCTTCAAAGTTTAAGTTGTATTGTGTATATGCTGTATCAAAAGAAGAGGAGCAAATACTTAAAGCTAATGTACAGACACCGAACGCTAAAGCTAAGGCGGCATTTTGAAAAGTTGGGAATATAGACATTTGATCGACAATGCAAACACGATCAAGCAATACTATGAAGTGTTGATAGATAAAAAATAATGGGCTATTTGTTTTACTCTTAAGTTTCAAATCCATACATTTATTTCATGTTTTAATGTACATTCTGATAGCCGTAATCAACAAATTTTTGATTAATTAGCATTTTGTTAAAACAAGTAGGAAATACCTAAAAGTGCAGCACGTGTTTAAATGTATATTCGGACAGCCGATGAATAATTAACATTTACTGGTTAATTAGCTTTTTGTGAAAACAAGACGTAAAATATATAAGAGTACAACACATGGTGTTTGAGACAAGAAATCGTTAATATGACATTTTTAATTTCAAATGAAATATAAAAAAAAATGTGCAAGAGAAATTTGTTGACGCAGCAATGCCAATCTGTTACAGAGACTACCTACACATATTTGTTTTGTCCCCATAGCGGTGCATACTTTCCAGAGGTTCTCAATCAACATATACTGAAATATTGGTAAGCATACATAGTTATTTACATATTCTTATTTTAGATTGATAAAGTATTTTTGTAAAAGTATTTTGTCATTGATTTACACAACAATTTTGTTTTTCAATTCGTTTATATGTTTACTTCAAATGAAGTAAAAGTAAACAGATTATACGCAACAGAAATATTTTGACGCAGCATTGACAAATTGTTACAAAAACGCATTACATAAATTTTGCTTAGGTTTTACATTGTATTTGACTTAATTAGTAAGTATAAGTATTTATTATTAGTTTTGTTTTATATTTTATATTTTTTTGTTTATGGACATACCCAATGATGTGTAAGGCATAACTTTATTGCCTAATTTAATTCAATATATCTTGTACTCTCTCTTCCATGGTATTTGCATTAAATTAATATGTCTTCTTTTACCTTTATGGAGATGTTTTAAGATTTGAAAATGCATGTTCCAAGTCAGGAATATAACAGTTGTTGTCCTTTCGTTTGATATGTTTTATCACTTGATTTTGCCATTTGATAAGAACTTTCCGTTTTGTATTTTCCTTGGAGTTCGGTATTTTCGTGATTTTACTTTTTGATTATTTGTGCACTTTATTATAGTAGAGATTTTCGTTTTGAGGAATAATGACGGTCAATCACTAGTTAGGGGATGACCATTTTTATTTTTATTTGGTGGTGTAGACGGCTTGAATACTAGTATTCATCATTATATGTTGTAATGCATGCTAATTATCTTTGTCGATGGTAACATAAGTTACTCTATTCCACACAAATATAGCATGCATTCCGTGTTGTAGAATATTCACTGACTATAATATATAATATAGTAACATAATTAAGAAGTTACATTTATATCACCTTGATAGAACCGTGTGCTTATTTGAACTTAGTTCTTGGTTAATGTGGTAAATTTAAATTTCAGATAAACACCATGAAAACAAGTGTAGCTATTATGATACTGCTCGTTTGCCTTTCAGGTAAGACTTGATAGAACATGTAGATCTCTTTTTACTTTAAAACGATTTTTTTTATAATGGCACTTGCTGGATTAAACTCCATTTAGTATGCTCAAACCCAGATTCTTGAAAGCCAAAAATGTAAAAGTACATTAATACGGTAGGATCTATATGAAAAACAAGGACATATATTACATTGGCAAATTCAACTACGACAGCATTTTCCTGTTGGGACCAAAACTTTTATTCTTTGTAATTTTGAAATTTAGTTATGCGCAATGTTCTACCTATAATAATATCTGTAATACAGCATATCGGTCTGATATAAGGTCTATTGAGATGTTGATAAGTGTATATTTAGCACTTGTTGACCGGTCTGATATACGGACTATTGAGATGTTGATAAGTGTATATTTAGCACTTGTTGACCGGTCTGATATTCGGACTTTTGAGCTCATGATAAGTGTATGTTAAGTACTTATTGGCCGATCTGATATACGGACTTTTGAGCTGATGATAAGTGTATTTTCAGTACTTATTGACTGGTCTAATATACGGACTATTGAGCTGATGATAAGTGTATGAGCAGTACCTTTTGACCGGTCTAACATACGGACTATTGAGCTGACGATAAGTTTATGTTCGGTACTTATTGACAGGTTTGATATACGGACTATTGAGCTGATGATAAGTGTATGTTTAGTACTTGTTGACCGGTCGAATATACGGACTATTGAGCTGCTGATAAGTGTATGTTTAGTACTTGTTGACCGGTCTGATATAGGGCCTAATGTACTGATGATAAGTGTATGTTAAGTACTTATTGACCGTCTAATATATGGACTTTTGAGCTGATGATAATTGTATGTTTAGTTCTTCTTGACCCGTCTTATATATTGACTATTGAGCTGATGATAAGTGTATGTTAAGTACTTGTTGACCAGTCTGATATACGGACTATTGAGCTGATGATAAGTGTATGTTTATTACTTATTGACCAGTCTAATATACGGACTATTGAGATGACGATAAGTGTATGTTAAGTACTTGTTGACCGGTTTGATATACGGACTATTTAGCTGATGATAAGTGTATGTTAAGTACTTGTTGACAGGTCTGATATACGGACTATTTAGCTGATGATAAGTGTATGTTAAGTACTTGTTGACCGGTCAGATATACGGACTATTTAGCTGATGATAAGTGTATGTTAAGTACTTGTTGACCAGTCTGAAAATACGGACTATTGAGCTGATGATTAGTGCATGTTAAGTTATTATTGACCGCTCTGATATACGGACTATGTGGCTGCTGATAAGTGTATGCTTAGTACTTGTTGACCGGTCTGATATACGGACTATTGAGCTGATGAAAAGTGTTTGTTAAGTACTTATTGACCGGTCTAATATACGGATTATTGAGCTGATGGTAAGTGTATGTTAAGTACTTATTGACCGGTCTAATATAAGGATTATTGAGGTGATGATAAGTGTATGTCTTTTTCCTGAATTAAAGATGACTTGACTTTTAAATAATCAGCTTTCTTATGAAGATATATTAAGTCTAAACGCCTTGGACGCATGTTACTTTATCTTACTAAATAGGAGTTGTTGTGCATTGCATGCAGACTAAAAAATAGAGTTTTAAACTGAATTGTTTACAAACTGGAAGATGTTCAAAACATAGGTCTCATATATTGAAATTTTGTTTTTGTACAGAGTAACTCTTTTTAAGAGGATATCAGACATTTTGTGTCAATATGTTTCTGACAAGTCGAACTTTTTTACCATTCTGATTTCACCAACATATGTTCATGGTCCAAAGATCCTGAGTATTCTGACACCATGCCTAATCCAATATTTTTTTCGTGTCCCCCAGTGTGTCGGATTGGGCAAGTTCTACTATATATATATATTGATATACTATCTACAGAAATAAGTAGTTTGATCGAATTAAATACTGGAGATAGTGAATAATATATGACGATATAGATATTTGTATGACCACTTTTGTTTTCCATATGTCGTCAAACATTAGAAAACCATTTAAGGATGTGCCCCGAACGCGTTTTTAGATGTATTTGTGTTAGCCTTTAAATCTCTCAAAGTCCCTGAGCTTTTCTCTGATTCTTTCAGGCATGACGATTAATCAAGCTGATGGACTATTCTTAAGATGTTATTGGGGAGGATGTCCGTCAGCCAGAGCTTGTAACTTCTGTTGTCGCCGCCTAAGAAGGGGATGTATTGGTGGAACATGTGTGAGGAGACGACGATTGTGGTCATGGACTAGTCACAATTGTCAATGTAATTGTCCATTTGCTGGGTATGTTAAAAACTTACTTCTATATATTTGATCTAAAACAAAGCAAAACAGGTTATACATCAGTAATACAACTACCAAATAACATAAAAAGTAAAAAAAACAAAAATACTGAACTCCGAGGAAAATTCAAAAAGGAAAGTCCGAAATCAAAAGGCAAAAATCAAAAGTCCAAACACATCAAACGAATGGATAACAACTGTCATATTCCTGATTTGGTACAGGCATTTTCTAATGTATAACATGGTGGATTGAACCTGGTTTTATAGCTAGCTAAACCTCTCACTTGTAGGACAGTCGTATTAAATTCCATTACATTGTCAACGATGCATGAACAAAACAAACATACTAAAAGAGTAAAATGTCAAAAATAGGGTTACAGTAGCCAAAAAAGACACATATAGGCATCATACACAGAGCTTATACAATGACCCAACAACAAGAATAACCATAAACATCCAGAGGATAACATATACTGATTGCGACCCTAAAATTCACATAACTAATTAAAAGACATCTAGAGGTAACCTATACAGATGTTTTTACAATATGTTTATCTTAAAAGTTCGTTCCATCTTTAATTCGTCTTTAATTTAAGAAGTAATGACAATATAATAATTATAACAACCAATATACATTTGCCGCCAGATTCTCTAAATCAGAAAATCATTTATTAAGATAAAGACAACAACTGTCGAGGCCTTTGACCTTTACTCTCAGCATTTAAATGATTAATAAAACTCTATCATTAGTACATACTGGATACAAAAATAAGGGAAAAGTATCGCTGTTCGATGGAGAGAACACAAATCCGGGTTACGAAGTGAAACTTAGAGTGCAAGGAATGTTTAAATTGTTTTAGTATATACCTCTATGAAATAATATGGAAATGAGTTGATCATCATTATGATAAATGTTTTCTGTTGTAGATAAAAGACACAACACAAGTAATCCATAAGGATTGCTTTGATGGTAGTCGGCATATTTGAAAAAGGATTTGAAAAATAAAATACAACTGAACTGAATATGTTTTTCTTTTCCATTACTATTGACCGATATACTAAGAATTTAGATAAGTTTATGAACACGTATTTGGTATAACGTTACATGATAAAGCAAGATGGCGTTGTCCCATGTTTTCAATGGCTGTTTTTGTCCGTAAATTTAAATTAAGGAATTCTGTGAATATTATACTACTCAAACAAGAGTTGGAACATTTTTGCTATACTTATCTTCTGGACTGCTGTTTTTTTTTGTACTTCGTAAACGCATTATGTTATTAGATATAGACAATTTTAACTTGTCTGATGAAACAGTTTCCAATTAAACAAGTTTTGCGCAAGAAAATCATATCATACAAACAAAAAGAGTTGTTGAATGCTGACTTATCCGACCTAAATCATACGAAGTAGATGCCAGAAAATAAGGGATGACCATTCGCCTTATTATTGACTTTTGTATTGAATGTCCTTCTGGTAACTCTTGTCCCTCTTTTATAAACGAAAAACAATCAACATTTTAAAGTCCGATATGAAAGGAATAGATGAATGATGTTAACTACACATTATATGTTCTGAACGTCCGAATGTCTAGAAGTACCTTAAAAAACATTCAAACGCAAAAGTTAGAAAGTAAATTTGTAATAATTGCAGCTCCTACTCAGACCTAACGTCATCAGAGTATATGCAGAAAAATTGACGAACCAGGGGTATGTCAAAGAACGTCTTGTCCTCTTTCTAAAAAAAGTTCATCGGAAGGTACCAAAACCTTGTTGATAAATATTCCGTATCAAATGTTACGTATCCGTTA
This sequence comes from Mytilus trossulus, assembly GCF_036588685.1. Classification (NCBI taxonomy): domain Eukaryota; kingdom Metazoa; phylum Mollusca; class Bivalvia; order Mytilida; family Mytilidae; genus Mytilus; species Mytilus trossulus. The sequence goes on from NC_086380.1 coordinate 21,224,678, forward strand.
TACATCCGTTGTAGGTCTGGTAAATAACTTTACCAATGGACTTTTAAAGGACGTCTAACGGATAAAACGGATGTTAAACGAATGTGAAACGGACTACTACCGGACGTATTACGAAAAAAAAAGGATGATCTAAAACGTATAAACATGATAAATGCCAATTGAAAATTTCGCGTCAGAAATTTCCAGTTAGATATTTAAAAGTTCTAGCATTCTTATTATTCACAATCGATCTTAGAGTAAGGGTACATCTTCACAATCAAGCAGCTCTTGTTCAGGCCAGACACTGCCCTTAGGTGGCATTTTTAAGAAAAAACTAAAACCATGTACACTGAAACATTTTGAATATTACGATTTACATGTATTACTATTGTCGCCTTTAAATTTTCCGTAGATCTTGTTCATCCGTTTTATCCGGTACGTTTTCGTTAGGTGTCCGTTTTATAAGGTACTCGTCCGTTGGATGTACGTTCGACATCCGTTCTGTCTGGTACGTTTCCGTTTCTTGTACGTTGCATATCCGGTGTGTGTCCGTTATCACTACAAACTGCTCAGAGTCTGAATTGACCAGTTTTTGTGATCGACCAGTAAAATCGAGCACACATTTTACTCAACTTGTCTCGACATTGTCTCGACTGGACTTAATTGTACTTAAGAGTACTCGACTAGGTCTCGACTTTACTTAATTAGTCTGAAATGGTCTTGACCAAGGCTCGACCTGTCTCGACCTGTCTTGACTAGTCTCGACTCAGTCTGAACCGGTCTCGACCTGTCTCAACTAGTCTCGACTCAGTCTGAACCAGGCTCGACCTGTCTCGACTAGTCTTGACCTTCAAATTTAGTTTTGACTGGTATAAAGAAGCACATCTAACTAAATTAAATATTGATTCTACAAAATTCAAGCTTATTAGGTAGTTTGATTACTGGCTGTGAAATAAAAAAAAATTTTTTACAATAGGTAATAATAAAAATTATATAAATTCAGATAGGCATCTTTAAATTTTCTAATAACTTTTTCCAATCAACTTGGATTTTCCTCAAACTATGCACCTATCTAAGATATATATCAAGCTTTCTGAATCCCATTTCATTTACTTTTTTGTTGTATAGCTATGAAATTTAAGAATTAAAGTCATCTCGGTAAAAAAAGCTAGGATTTGCAATTTGGACAAAATAGAAATAGGCATATTTAATTTTTTTAATAACTTTTTCAAAATCAATTGGATTTTCATCAAACTATGCAGCTATCTTAGATATATATCAAGCTTACTGAATCCTATTTCATTTACTTTTTTGTTGTATTGCTGTAAAATTTAAGAATTAAAGTCATCTCGGTAAAAAAAGCTAGGATTTGCAATTCAGACAAAATAGGGCTAGGCATCTTTAATTTTTTTAATTACTTTTTCAAATCAACTTCGATTGTCATCAAACTATGCAGCTATCTTAGATATATATCAAGCTTACTGAATCCCATTTCATTTACTATTGTTTTGTATAGCTGTAAAATTTAAGAATTAAAGTCATCTCAGTAAAAAAAGCTCGGATTTGCAATTTGGAAAAAATAGAGATAGGCATCTTTAATTTTTTTAATTACTTTTTCAAATAAACTTGGATTGTCATCAAACTATGCAGCTATCTTAGATATATATCAAGCTTACTGACTCCCATTTCATTTACTTTTTTATGGTATTGCTGTAAAATTTAAGAATTAAAGAAATGTTGGTAAAAAAGCTAGGATTTGCAATTCGGACAAAATAGAGATAGTACACTTTAAATTTTCTAATTACTTTTTCAAAATCACTTGGATTTTCATCAAACTATGCAGCTATCTTAGATATATATATAATTTGATTATTTAAAGAAATAAAATTATAACAATTACGATTTGAAAAAAATTAAAGTGTACTATCTTTATTTTGTTTGAACTGCAAATTCTAGCTTTCTTGACCTAGATTAATTACATTCATAAATATGACAGCAATACAACAAAAAAGTAAATGAAATGGCATTCAGTAAGCTTGATATATATCTAAGATAGCTGCATAGTTTGATGAAAATCCAAGTTATTTTGAAAGAGTTATTAGAAAATTTAAAGTGTACTATCTCTATTTTGTCTGAATTGCGAATCCTAGCTTTTTTTACCGAGATGACTTTAATTCTTAAATTTTACAGCAATACAACAAAAAAGTAAATGAAATGTTATTCAGTAAGCTTGATGTATATCTAAGATAGCTGCATAGTTTGATGAAAATCCAAGTAATTTTGAAAAAGTTATTAAAAAAATTAAAGATGCCTTTCTCTATTTTGTCCAAATTGCAAATCCTAGCATTTTTTACCGAGATGACTTTAATTCTTAAATTTCATAGCTATACAACAAAAGAGTAAATGAAATGGGAGTCAGTAAGCTTGATATATATCTTAGATAGGTGCATAGTTTGATGAAAATCCAAGTTGATTTGAAAAAATTATTAGAAAATTTAAAGATGCCTATCTGAATTTATATAATAATTTTTATTTTTACCTATTGTAATTTTTTTTTTATTTCACAGCCAGTAATCAAACTACCTAATAAGCTTGAATTTTATAAGATCAATATTTAATTTAGTTAGATGGGCTTCTTTATACCAGTCAAAACTAAATTTAAAGGTCAGGACTATTCGAGACAGATCAAGACCGGTTCAGACTGAGTCGAGACTAGTCGAGAAAGGTCGAGACTGGTTCAGACTGAGTCGAGAATAGTCAAGACAGGTCGAGACAGGTCGTGCCTTGGTCAAGACCATTTCAGACTAATTAAGTAAAGTCGAGACCTAGTCGAGTACACTTAAGTACAGTAAAGTCCAGTCGAGACAATGTCGAGACTAGTCGAGTAAAATGTGTGCTCGATTTTACTGGTCGAGCACAAAAACTGGTCAATTCAGACTCTGAGCAGTTTGTAGTGTATGCATTCGTTGCCCGTCCGTTTTACATCAACGGACTCCCAACACATATCAATTTTGTCAACGGACAATTTTTATTTTCATCCGTTAGCCGTCCGTTCGTGCTAACCGGATAGGTGTGACCGCGGCTTTATTTCCATAAGAGTTATCAGTTTAATTGATACAATATACCTACAACTTTGGTTGAAATTCTCAACATGACTGTTTGTTAAAGATTTCAGTGCACACCTATACTCAAAAGGAACTATAATATATTACGGAAAAGAAACACGCAGTAAAATAACTGGACTTCTCCATGGTTGTATAATCTAACTAAATTAATAACACAATTTTATCTATAAGATATTTGCTTTCAGAAATATTTGACGTACAAGAAAAAAACCTGTTAGACATTAACAGTCAGACTGAACTCGAATTTAAACGGTCGTCAAATGTTGTGATACACTACTTGCAATGTCCGTCCGTTTTCCCTACATTTGAGTCAACAGTTTATCATGTATTTAAAAAAAATATGAAAAACGCTCCTTTTTGATTTTGACAATTGTTTTGTGTCTGATTCCAGAGTTACTAACTTTAATTGTCTGAATGAAGGCAATATTCTATGGATGGAACACTTACTCCGGTTAGCATGGGTTGGTTTTTTTCAAATATTGCTTTAATGTTGGGATCGTCCTTTTGATTTTTCTTTATTCCGTAATAAATTAGACAATTTTTATATATCGCACTTAATAGACAACAACTCCAGTAAGCCAGTATTGCATTGGTTTCCCTTAAACTTCATAATATTTCTCTTTCGATGTTTTTAGCATTCATGTTTTACCCCTCCAGATAAGCTGGACCTAAGTTGTCATATCCAATTATTTAGAAATGAAAGAAGCAATATTCAAATGTAGAATGGTTCAAATAAGGAAAAAATATGACAAAAAAACAAAAGAAAAACAACCATTAAACAACTGGCTTATAAATGTATAATAAAAGGGGACACGCATATACATACTGCAATGGGGTAAAAAAAATGAGTGCTCAAACAACGCAAAAACCTGTGATGTGATAGTGATGTAACAGAACACAATAAGAGAAAAATTAAAAAAAAAAAAAAAAACTCAGCTGGAAATAGCTTTATTCGTTAGATTTCCCTGAAGGTCTAAAATAAACTTTAAGAATAAGCTTTTACAAAGGACCAAATTGAGATAATACCAATCTTTACCGATAATTGTTTGCATAGGTCTATGGTTTTTAATGAATATGGTTTGAACAGATAAAGATAGTTGTTTCTGTAAGTATTGATTACCGTTGAGTTTATTTTCAAAATTTGAACAAAATAAAAAGACGACCCATATGAGTAACGAAAACTGCCGTTGACATGAACTGATAATGAAAAGAGTCATCCAGACTTTAAAATTTATCAGTGAAATGAACTATTTGACTCTCTGTGCTGCGCATTTGAATTCATTTGAATTTAATATTTTATTCTTAAGAATTTCCATGAGGTGTTTACAATATACTACTACTACCAGTGTTGACTGCATAATTGGCCGGTTTGAGCACAAAAAACTTTGCGAAAACTTTAAACTTATTTATTAATTCAACGGATGGGCATAGTTTTTCCTTCTTCTATCTATTTCTAAATAATTTTTAAAAAGTGATATGCAAATGTGTTAACAGCCTGAATTTATCTAAATAGATGTTTTTGACAGATTTCGTCCGATTACACCAATTTTAATAATATGATAAAGAAAGAACATATTAAATATCCTAACGACCTTCGCTTCCAATTAATTTTCGACGGTAAAAGATAGTTTTGTCCTATTTTATGAAAAGTAGGCCCGACAAATTTATTTCACTGTTGAATCTATACTAGTCAATTATACACGACTCTGAAATGAAATTCACCCAAAATATTAACTATATAACAAAATGAGGTATACTATTTTAAAAAGCTTTCATTTGCAATGTATGCATATATGATAATGAAATCAAAACCTGTTGAAAAGTAACTAAATTCTGTGAAAACGATCATAGGGTGCAAATAAATTTTACGGAAAGTTTGATAGCGAATCAAAACACAATTTTAGAACTACAAAATGAATTTTCGAATTTGTTTTAAACTATCTTATATGCTAATCAAGTTAAGTTCATATTGTAACTAATGGGTTAAACTATTGGTTTTTAAAATTTGTTTTTCGAAATCTCAAAAAAAGCAAATAATTTGTTTTTCTTCGTCTCAAATCGATGCTTTAGATATTGAAACAAAACACACTGTAAATTTGGAACCTTTCGGATTAGTTTTAAGATTACTATCGCTTTTTTAAATTCACATACACAAACTGTCAATGGCAAATCAATTGATAGTGTAGAAATGTTAACGACTTTTGGTGGGGCCGGACTTTGCTTTAGAAATAAACGAAGAAACTGTATATTTAAAAAAAAGAATTGATGGCAAACATTGTCTTAACCTTTAAATGAGAGGTTGGCATCATTAGTTGGAACTTGTCATTTAAATTGTCATTCAAATCAGTATATGTATTAAAATCACACATAAACAACTAAAATATTAAAATAATTTTAAGTAATATACAAAGTCTACCAAAAATTGAACGAAAAATATATTGGTCAATATGCGGTAAAATACTGAATGGTCAAATGTTCGCAATAAGTCATAATGTAAGTTCAACTGTAAAAAAATATCATCTCTCTCTATTTACAGTTTGAATTAAGATATAAAATAGCATAATGATATGAGTTTTCCTCATGAATAGATATAATTATAATTGCATGATGTGTTCTATTGCAAATTTCTGGTAAGACATTGTAAGAGGTGACAAATGTTAAAGTACATGTATAATAATGCATTCCATTCAAAAATTCTGCAAATTGAAAGTCAATATTCCTTCGGATATATCCTGTGTCCTATTTAGAATTTTTGATTATCACTCCTGTAAAAGATAACAAGAATTGTATACAAAAAAGAGAAATATTGACAACATTTACCATAAAATTATACTCAGTCAATGTTTTTTTTTCTATCATGTAAGTTTATTAACATAAAACTCGACTATATGTTTGAGTGAAAGTCAAATTCGAGAAGAGTAAATTTAATCGCATTTTGCTAGCCATCGTTTCTTCTTTTCAAATATTTTGGTCTCTAGCATCACTGAAGAGACATTAATTATCGAAATACGAATTTGGGGCAGAAGAATCGGTATGTTATGTTATGTTATGTTATTGTAGTAACCTTCGTTTATATTTATTAACATTTTTATTTTATTTTTCCGATATCTTATTGCTAGTAAATTTGATAAAAAAAAATGGGAAATGTAGGCTTAACAAACCATATGTCTAATAAAACAGAATGGGTAAAAGGTGCATTTACAGAAAAGTAAACTTAATTGCTTTTTGCTGGCCATTGTTTTATTTTCCGAAAACTTATCGCTTGTAAATTTTCTAAAAACAAACCAACATATATTTTCAAACTGTATTCGTTGTTTCGTGCGTATATTTTTTGATTACTCCAGTGTACGAAAAGAATGAAAGCCCATGTATAGCTAATGAAACAGACATGGCAACAAAAATTACAAAAAAAAGATAACGACTAAAAGATCAATTAAAATGCAAAAAACTGAAAACAAAAAAGGAAGAAATTTTTCCGTGCTTAGTATGTATTCCGCTCTGAATTGTTTAGGTTATGGTTTATCCATTCTTTAGATAACGTTTTTCTAATGTGCTTAATCATTCTCACAATTTTAGACCAGTTTGTGTGCTAATAGTTGTATTACACGCATCACTTAATATTCTTGACTCACATTTTTTATCAACGTTACATGTAAATGTTTCACTTCAAAACATTTTGAACACTGTTTTTTTGTTTTTGTTTTGATCAATACAATTTGTTAAAACTAACTGTTCTTTAAACACAAGCCCCAACTTATGACCGGAATATGTAAACACGGAATCTTGTTCTTCATATATGAGAACCAGGCAATATATGCAATTAACTGCATAATTCGTTTATACATTTTTGTACTATTCAAGATAATTTGTTCAATATGTGTTCTGCAGTGATCACCAATAGTTCATCTTTCATTGGAAACCTTAATTATTACTATGAATTCAACCTGTTTTATATATTTATAGCTTGAAGTGTTTTGTGTAAATATGTACTACCTTTTGTTGTTTTGGCCAGGACCGATGTGGTTGTGTTACATCTTACTACTTCTATCCGAATCATTTTGCAAAGAATTCCACTCAAACTGATGATTTTTAACATCTTAAACTTGCAGTGTTTCTATTAAAGGTTGATTAATTCAAATCACTGCAATTGAAATGCGATGCGGTATTGACTTTGCTCATTGTTGAAGGCCGTACGGTGACATATATGGGAATCTCTTGTGGAGAGGTGTCTCATTGGCAATAATACCACATTTTTTCTATATATAGTTCTTATAATATGATAAATACTTTGTAACTTGATCAATGCTATATTACCTGTTGTATACAATGCATGCTGCTAAACAAATCGGAATAAACAACAAAAGGAACAGCAAGTCTGCAAATAAATCAATATGAAATAAAACGGAACACATAAATAATTTCGAATTTTCCTCGAAATAGTTCTGAATTGTATAAATATATAAAAAAATTGAGAATGGAAATGGGGAATGTGTCAGAGAGACAACAACCCGACCATAGAAAAAAAACAACAGCAGAAGGTCACCAACAGGTCTTCAATGTAGCGAGCAAATCCCGCACCCGGAGGCGTCCTTCAGCTGTCCCCTAATCAAATATGTACTTGTTCAGTGATAATGAAGCTATTCGAGTCTGTATAAGTTTGATGGTCATTTTGACTAAATTATATCACACAAAAGACCGACATACATAAACATACTTATGAAAGAAAAGAGATAGTCAAAGTTCATCAATATCATTTTCTCTCAAGTAAAAAAAACAACCATGAAGTTAGCACCTGTTGACGAATGTAACATATCCCTAAAGATGTAGGCAAACAAATGAACCAGTCCAATAAAACAATTTGATGCTCATCTATAATAAAAACACTACTCAACTCTACTCAACATTTAAAAAAAAAAATTATAAAAAAATACTCTATCATATAATAATGAAAAGAAGTAAGGAAATAAAAAAAAACTGGATGGATGCTTGCAGGTTTTACAAGAAGTCTGTTAAAAGTAACAAACAAAGCTACTGTCATATAATCAACTCGTTCTCAAGTTTATGTTAGCGGTTGTACTTTTCATTTGTGCGTTATAAACTGACTGTTTATATGTCAACTTTGGTATATTTATTGTGAGATGTATGCACTACTAAATCCTAAGTTAAATAAAATCAAATTTGTTAAGGAGTATGTCAGTTTTTAGATAATAGTTCGTCTCTATGTATGTTGCATTGCCATTTGTTTTTAATGGCACTTCAGTGATCTGTGGTTTCGTTGTTTTTCTTTTATACTGTGGATTCATTTATTTTCGTGGGGATCAATGTTCGTGGATTGAGGAACTCCAACTAATAAGAATGCATTCACAGTATGATGAGTTTCAATTGGTTTTAGTTTGTATCTCGGATATAGTATATATTGTTAAGGGGCCAGCTGAAGAACGCCTTCGGGTGCTTAAATTTCTCGCTACATTAAAGACCTGATGGTGACCTTCTGCTGTTGTCTGTTCTATGGTCGGGTTGTTGTCTTTTTGACACATTCCCCATTTCCATTCTCAATTTTATCAACTTTGAATGGACTTAAAATCAACAATCTAGTATGCCAAACTTACATAGAAGATTACTATTGACGGTGGCAGGAATGTGATCCTCAGTTGTTAGAGTTACAGATCCAACTAAAGTTGTTGTGGTTTCTTCAACTGCGATTTTAGTTATCTCCAACGAAGATGTACCCAGAACGCCAGAAGACGATTTTTGTAACTGAGATATACTGATGGAAGATACTTTAGTTGCAGTGTAATTGAATGTAGGTGTTGGACATTGGTTCAAGTCGGTAACACATTGACCGTTAGAACATCTCTGTAAGCTTTCGGGACACTGCTGGTTCGGACCAGTACCTGAAATTTATACTAAAATCGTTAACAAGTTGAAAGTAATTGTGTCATGATATAAGAAGAGCTTAATAATATGGAAGTATGCATGTGGAGCTTAGCTTTTTATAACTCAGATGGTCCAAAATATATGCATGAGATATACATTCGTTCGGAGAATAAAACAGATATGGGTTTAGAATAACGACCCTATACATCTGCATACGTGAGGCTCCTGTTGCTTAGTATCTTGTTTTCTTAGTTTTCGTTTTGTACTTTGGTTGTTTGTCTTTATGTCGATTTTTCGCCATGGCGTTGTCAGTTTATTCTTATCCTATGTATCTTTATATTTCCTCTGTCTGTGCATGTTTATGTATAATATTGTGTTTTACAAAACTCAAATGTTATTTATCCTGAGAAGCATATGGAAAAATTTGAAATGTTAGAATACGTTGATACGTTTTAAGCTATATGGGCAAAAAAGAAATAAAAGAATAGAAAAACCATCATGTTAAACTTAGAATCAAGAAGTTAGATTCGTCCAAAGCTTCTTAATAAATTGTTAATTATCGGAATTTTGATTACAAATCATGTCGATACCGCATTAAATTATGCTAAGCATTTACATAAAACAACTGATATCAATGGAAGTAACAGAACACTAGCTAGGAGTTTTCATTGCATGCGTTCTCTAGATACGCTGGCTTATAGTAGGAGCCTTTGCATACTTTATCAACCAGTATCAAGCATTCAGATGGAAGATGGTTAATCTCCCAGATTGTTGCATTTCTCTCAGCACACTATTTATAAAGGAATGTTCTTGATTAGAAAAAGGTCAATAAATGCCAGTAAGGTGTTAAGAGGTTCAAGCTTTCAAGTTCTTGTTTGTTTTTAAATACTTTGTTGTACATTGCATATGGTATATATGAGGAAAGTGTTTTAATATGAGTCCATTTTCGAAGTATGGCTGTAAATCGATAATAAATGATGCATATTTTTTAACGTAATAATACTGATGTAGATTCACATTAGTATAGAAAAAAACATAAAACATAAAACCAGTGAATATTGTTTTTTTTAATTATTTTAAATGTGCTTCAATTTAATACGAAGTTTACAGTAATATTTTGTGCAATAAAAGATATAATTACATTACTTCTTTCGATTTCAGTTAAAGGTTAACAATCCACATGTGTATGTTAAAAAAAGAGGGACGAAAGATATATACCAAAGGGACAGTCAAACTCATAAATCTAAAACAAACTGACAACGCCATGGCTAAAAATGAAAACGACAAACAGAAAAACAATAGTACACATTACACAACATAGAAAACTAAAGAATAAACAACACGAACCCCACCAAAAACTAGGGGTGATCTCAGGTGCTCCGGAAGGGTAAGCAGATCCTGCTCCACATGCGGCACCCGTCGTGTTGCTTATGTGATTACAAATCCGGTAAATAGTCTAATTCAGTAGGTCAAAATCATGAAAGGGAAGGGGAATGTAGTTACGACGTAAGGAACATATCCGATATCATTTATGAAATGGTTATTCCATAACGGTCAACCAACTCGTGATGGCGTCCGTAAAATTTACGAAGGGATGATTTCAACTTCACCATTTGGAACTCGTGATTTAATAGCTTCCTTGGTAGCAGTAACTCTCTATCAAGAAAATCATGATAGGAAATGCAAGCACGGGAATATCGTATCAATTGAGAGATATATACCCCGTATGCAGGTGCTGCTGGAATGTTGCTACTTAGAAATGGAAAGTTCACAATTGGAAAGCTGAAATCATCTCTTTTGTCGCAAAGTTTTGTCTTCAACCGACCCTCATTGTCAATTTCTAGATGTAAGTCAAGATATGAAGCTGACTTAACTGTATATGTAGTATCCTTTATCTCCAATTCGATGGGATAGATGCGTTCCACATAGTCACCAAATTTGAATTGTTTAGTGAAAGAACGTCATCTATATAGCGGAAAGTAGAGTTAAAGGATATTGCTAACTTCTTATCTTTCTTCCTAAGAAGTTCCTGCATGAAGTCAGCCTCATAATAATAAAGAAACAAGTCAGTAAGTAGAGGGGCGTAGTTTGTTCCCATTGGGATGCCGACAGTCTGTTGAAAAACACGTCCTCCGAACGTAACAAATATGTTGTCAATCAAGAAATCAAGCATCTTGATAATATCGGCTTCAGAGAATTTTTTGTTTGAATCAGAGTGATTCTTTACAAAGTAGGATGTATCTCTCCCTAAGACAAGATACTTGTATCTACGTTGGCCATTCTTTAATATGAAGCAAAGTAATACCAACTCTTTTTATCTGTCTTTAAGTTTGGAATGTGCAATACTTGTGTAAAGAGTAGAGAAGTCAAATGTTTTAATACTGTTACAAGATGAAAGAGAGTTAGATTGTATGTACTCTAAAAGATCTTTGGAATTTTTAAGTATCCACATCTGATTCACGCCACCTCTAGAATAGGCAGTTTCACAATAACTTTGAAGCCCGTCTTTGATTGCTGATAAAATGGATGTTAATAATTTAGAAAGAGGTTTTGTGGAGCACTTGGAAGACCCAGCAATATACCGCTGTTTGTAAGGACACTTATGTAGTTTAGGTATCCAATACAGTGATGGAAGATCCAGTTCTTCATCTTTGGTTGAAATACCAAAGGAACAAAGGACAGACCTATGATTATCCAGGATTTCCTCTTTGGTAAGTGTCGTGAGGGTATATGTTGAGTTTCCAAGTGAATTGTCTATACCTAATTCGTTTATCAAGCAATTAATGTAATGTCTTTTACAGACAAAAACGATGTTATTTGGGGCTTTGTCTGCGGGGACAACAACATATTTATCATAGAGGTCGGATAGGTGTTTAGTAACATTTGGGTCTTTAAAGATTGACGTAGCATGGGCATTGATAGACCCATTCAGTTTCTTAATTCTGATTTGTATTAAGGACCTCACTGCCTTTATCCATTCGGATAGAGTGTCTACGTCTTCCTTCTCGCGCTTAGCCCATTGCCTGGCATAATCCTCGTCTGAATCCATCAAAATTTAAATTGTACCCGAATTTGCGACAATTTATTGTATATTACCCTTTAGTGATAGACCACAAACTCCGACAGCTACTGTGCTGGCTCATAAGATATTGAATTAACTAAACAAAGTTGATACCCATATCTAATCGCAGAAGAAACTTAAGGAGAGTAAAATAAGATACATAATGATACGTACAACAGCTTTATTACTTTTTGTAATTAGTTTAGTTATTATATACACTTAGAACGTGTTCACACCAAACGGCGTGTACAGTAAACATGCGTACAACTAGTTTAATGTAATGGACACTGGTTTCACATTTAATGTGTTCACATTTATACACCTTGTTTAATTATCTGTACATAAGGTTTGTTCACATTTGTAAACTAAATGTCTTTAAAGGTTCATTACGTAGAACCAAATGCAAAGTTTTCGCACAACGTTTCTATCAGTAAGGGAACGACCGTTTAACTCCAAAAAGGGAGGATGGAAAAATTCCTATCCCCAATTGGATAAAAATAATCTGGCCAAACAGATGATCAAAAAATATTCTGATTCAAGAGTTTCCCCATGCATACCTTATAATGTTTAGGTTGCTCGGGACTATTCGTCTGCACACAATTTCCCGCATGAATTACAAAAGTATTTGTCATCAATTCGATATAACTTTTTTAAAATATTTTGATTGATTAGAAATGTAAAATCATTGTAGTTATGTTTCTTATAGAATATATTTGTTATTATCCGTATTTGTTAAAGGGTCAAAATGACACGTCACATCATTTGGAATCAGGGCACAATATCAATATACTCTTTTTTTGCCCCGGGCAATTTTGAGGTTATTGCATATGCAAAACTTAAGGTATTCATTACAAACACATGAAATATGTGATAAATTATAATTATTGTACATCACCCACCAGTGGCTATATAAATAGGTACATCATCATCGTAACATGTGAAGATTGGTTGGTTATGGGTTATAAAAAATCCAGTGACAAATATTTCATGCAAATTTTAGGACGTGACAGTTATCAATACATTATTAAACATACAATACAAAGAATTCCAAATTTTTCTATACTTGATAATCAGCATAAATGTATTTATTTATTAAACTGTGAAGACAATCAGGTCCTTAATGCTGTTGGTAAATTTATAAAAGTGAATAGGAGTTAGTAATTGTATTGTATCTGTATGTAAAAATGTTTTTTGTATCTATGCAAATCAATATTCTTTTTTTCCCCTTATTCATGTATGCTCGGTGTGCCCCTTGTGGGCCCTTAATTGGAAATAAACTATGTTCTGTTCTATAAATATGTAGGGTTACTCAATCAGGGGGTTAGGTCTTGTAATAGGCCATCCCGCACAACTAAACCATTGTGAATACCCTAAATGTTAGGCAATAAACATGTGTGGATCCAGCCCTTTATAAAAGGGGGATTCAACCCAGAGTTTATATGTACCTAAGCCCTTTTCAAATCATGCATTGAACTTCCAAAAAAAGGAGGGGGTCCAATCACAGGTCGAACAATTTTTTAAAAAGCCCAAATTCTTACTTTGCCTTTGAACAAGTTACTGTGCAAGAATGTGGTGTATTAGAAAGTCGATTCATACCTGTATGCACAAATGTAACAAATGTAAACATTTTCCCATCAACTGTTCAAAGTCTTGGCCGGATCAATGATTATTCTCATGTCTGATAGGCATGTTTTAAAATATAATTCATTTCTACTCACCAATTGTAATTTCCAGTTCAGCTTATATTGTACTGCAGTGTCCATCTACCATGTCAACGATTTTGTGTAAAATAAGTTTGCCATTTGAAGCGCTGACAGACACTGCCGACATGCGACAGGTATTAAAGAGGGTACGCTAACGTTAAATCGTTTTCGGGCGTAGAATTATTTTCCGTTTTTAATAAAACTTGTCAGATTTGATTGATTATCGTCGGAAAATTTCCCTAATGGATTCAAATTAAACCAGCTTTATTATGCTGTATTCATATAGATTCTTACTTTGGTACCAGTGGATTATCGTATTTATCCAATCGAGATGGTTAAATTATCAATTTTAAAGTCCGAGCCGCGTCTTTTTTGTTAACCGAAAATCCCCTTCAAGTGCCTTTCACATTGCACGAAGTTGTCAATTTCATTAACACCTGTTATCAAATGTTGATTCATCCAGTTAGCTAAAAATGTCATGACCCTTAAAATCATTCAATGATCTTTTGAGATCACCAGCAACCACACTTTGATTAAATTTTTTTATACAATGAGTTCGGAAAGGGATAAATTCCCATAGAATTAGAGAAATGTAATATATATAACCTGGTCTTTAAATGTACTTCAGGTATTTTATCAAACCTATTTCAAATATGTTGAATGATTTCATAAGCCTTTTTCTGCTATACAAATATTCAAACTTTATTTTTTAACGCAGTCTTCTGGAATGTAACATTTTTTTTTATAAAGACTCTCGAATTATAGACACATTAAAAATAAAGATGGAAAGTCAAACGCATGAATCTGGCAAAAATGAACAGACAATAAACGGAACACGATAAAAGATATAGTTTTTCCCTGCCTCAAATTTTATACTCAAATGCAATTTATATAGCTAACATTAAAAGTTAAATGAGAATGCATTCATTTACAATATTAAAAAAATGTAACATCTTAAATTTAATTAAACATATTAAGATTACGTTTTCAAGTGTTCACGGCCGACATCCGTAAATATTCAATAAGGGTGTAAAAATGATCTGTTGCTTCAAGATGACACATTTTTCACCACTTCAGTCTGTAATTGCATAAACATGTATTGCAATCACTTGTTAACCATAAAATATAAAGGCTCAGGTGCTTAGATTCAATAAATAAATGTTATTTCGGCAATCTGTTGATTTTTTTTAGTCAATTCGCGGCGGTTTGTGCAGCAGTATGTCTTTGAGCTACTTTTTAAAATATATAAAAAAAAATATTAAATTATTAAATAGGAAGAAGTAAGAATTCAAATATTTTTATTTTATTTTTAAAATTAACATGATTAAAGGGACGTGATAGACTCTCAGTTAACATAAACCGTCTTCTTTCTATTTTTTAAAAATTTTATTCTTAAAAGGGGAGCAACCCCTGATAACCAACGGGAAAGTTTAACTCGTTTTGTGTCCAAATTATTAAAATTTGAACACGACTGGACACGGTCTGACAACCTCTTGACGTAACTGTGTATCCATGATCTGTTTTGGTCTGACACAGTCGTAACGGATCTAAACAGCTCGCTTAAAGATTCTGTCTGATTTATCTTGACCTGCCTTAACGAACTGATTAACTTATGAGACTATCGATAGGAACGGGTAACCTAACGATCTGACAAGTCTTGAGGTTTTCTTCTAGCGGTAAATCCAGTCAATTAAGATATGATCAGACCAAAATGAACGTTTCAGACTGAAATCGTGCTACAAGTGCCATTTTCACTATTTTCCTGCAAAAATGTGGCTTTTAAGGCAAAATATTATATTTTCCTTGTCGGTGACCTATGTTTTTAATTGTCTCATTCTTTGAAGCTATATTCCAGCTTTTCATATTACAGTTTTTGACCAATTGTCATAGAACGTTTTTTTGTTTAGATATTCAGATAACAATATGTCAACACCTCTATTTTCCCTATCAGTTCATTGAAAAAGGGTCCCTTTTACATACCTGTTTCAAAAGTAAAATTTTGAGCTTAAAAGGTCCGTGACCCCCTATTTTGTTCCGACCAATTTGATTCATTTCCTTTAAAGAATAAAATAACCAAAAATACGGCACTTCTGATAGACATGATAGAAACTTCGATAAGCCCGAGCAACCTTAAATATTTGGAAAAAAAGTATTTAATCACCAGCATCTAAAACAAAAAAAAGAAATAATACGTTCGCGCGAAAAAGAAAGCAGCGTGCTTACAGACATAAAGAAAGGATTGAGATATTAGGGATCACTACATTTTTCTTTTCTGTTTGTTTCAAATGGCATTTCTTCTCACGGAGCATTTGTTCAAGGGATAGGGTAATTTTTTTTTTTTAAGCGTAATTTGCCGGACCTGAGATATTCAACGTTGAGTTCAAGCTGAGCATACTTTATAGTGTAAGGTATTGAAAAAAACAAGTATTTGATCACCAGCATCGAAAACAAAACCAGAATAAAACGTTCGCGCGAAAACAGCAGCGTGCTTACAGACAAAAAAAAAGGATTGAGATATAAGGGATCACTACATTTTTTCTTTTCTGTTTGTTCTAAATGGTATTTCTTCTCCAAGGAGCATTTGTTTAAGGGGTAGGGTAACGGTTTTATTTTAAATTTTAAGTGTAATTTAACGGATCTGAGATACTAGACAAACAAATCATTTACCTCACATTTATTTAGTAATGCATTTATGCGTGAATCGATGTTTGAGTAAAGAACAGTGGCGAATATTTCTGTTTTACGTCAAGTCGATTCGGGAAGACCTTTTCAAATAAAAAAGCCAGCAACTATTTTTGTTTTAGGGGGAGGGGGGGGGGGTCGTGTGTTATAGATTTTTATCAGGACAAATTTTTGTGACAAGTCAAAATCAATTTTAGCACATATATAGTGTATTATATATAGTGGCAGCTGAGGACGAAATAAAAAAAAAATGTCAGGGTCAAAAACTTTTTTTTTCCTCCAAACAAAATCTTTAGCCTCCTCACCCAACCCCCTCATTTTTCATTTTCAACAATAATAGGCCCCCCAAAAATCATTGGTTGCTGCCTTATGGGTTCGGCAAGGATGCTGCTTTGGGCCTTGATCAAGGGTTAAAAAAAAATACGTTAATTTTTTTATAAACAAAATAAATATGTAAATTTCAGACAACAATTTCTGTACAGAACTTTATAAATAATTATGAAAAATATCAATTTTATTAGAAAAAAGTTTTCTCTTTAAATATATACACTATTGTCCTAAATGCCTAGTTTTGTGTTTCACTTTTAAAATGAAATTAACGGTACCAATTTTCTTGCACCAGATGCGCATTTCGACAATACATGTCTCTTTACTGTTTGTGTCTATCCGCCATTTATAGCTGATTTGTTACCCGTCGTTTAATCAGATGGATATTTTACATAACGTCATCTTAGGCCATGTTCACATTGACCTAAATTAGGTGTTGTATTAGGCCGTGTTCACATTGACCTAAATTCGGTGTTGTGTTAGTGTAATTCACACGTAAACTAAACACAATTGCATATCCATTGATAAAACTCAATGTTTTCATGTAGTTTAAATGAGGTTTTATCTACACACAGTCGATAGTCAATGTAGGCCTTGTGTAGGTTAAGTGTACACACAACTAGGCATTAAGGACATTAGTTTTTCCGTGTATATATTTAAGGAGGAAACTGTTTTTGAGTAAAATTGATATTTTTGATTGTTATTATAGTTTTTTACAAAAATTGTTGTCTAAATTTTACAGGTTTTTTTTTTTTGTTAAAAAAAATAACGTTCTTTATTAATCAAGACTCAAAGCAGCATCATTGCCGAACCCATAAGGCAGCAACCAATTGATTTTCAGGGGGGTATTATAGTTGACTATAAATCATAAAGGCAGGTTGGTGGGGTGGTGGGCTATGGATTTTGTTTTGGAAAAAAAATGCTTCCAATTTTTGGCCCTCAGTTGCCACTATTTAGAGATTCTATTATGCTGAAATTGATTTCGACTTGTCACCAAATTTGTCCTGAAAAAAATCTAAATCCCACGCCCATCCCTCTCCCCAAAAATAGTTAAATACATAGTTGTTGCCTTATTTATTTGAAAAGGTCTTCTCGAATCGACTTGACGAACACAGAAGTATTCGCCACCCTTTACTCAAACAACGATTCACGCATAAATGCATGATTATAAAAAGTGTGAGGTAAAGTACATGTTTGTCTCGTATCTCAGATCCGTTGAATGTCACTTAAAATTTAAAAAAAACAATGTTTCCCTATTCCTTTACCAAATACTCCTTGGAGAAGAAATACCATTTGACACAAACAGAAAAGATAAAATGTAGTGATCCCTATTATCTCAATCCTTTTTTTCGGCTGTAAGCACGCTGCTGCAGCTAACGTTTTCTAATGCGTAGTCGAGACTTCTCTAGTATATTCAAACTACTGCAAATTATAAAAATGGCTTTCTTAAAGTAGCAACGGAAAGGGGGAGGGTTTTTATTTATTTTTTTATCTGAGTGAGATTTTTTTGTTCGCGCGTATGTTTTTATTCCGTTTTTTATCGATGCTGGTGATCACAATATTTGTTTATTCAATATATAAAGCAATAATGTATGGGGAAACTCTTGATTCAGAATAATTTTTTTTATCATCTGTATGACAAGATTTTTTGTTATCAAATTGGGGGTCAGAATATTTCCATCCCCCCTTTTTAAGTCAAATGGTTGTTCCATTACTGCTAGAAAAATTGTCCTAAAACTTTAAATTCAGTTCTACGTAATGAACATTTAAATGACATGTAGTTTACAAGTGTGAACAAACCTTGTGTACAGGTAACTAAACAAGTGTACATCACATTAAACTAATTTTTAAACATGTTTACTGTACATAGCTTTTGGTGTAAACACGGCCTTAGTGTAAGTCACACGTACACTTAACACAAATGCGTTTCCCATTGATAAAACTCAATGTAAAAAAGTAGTTTAAATCTTGTTTTGTCTACACACAGTCGATAGTCCATGTAGGCATTGTCTAGGTTAATTTTATTACTACCGCTGAGTCGATGCCTCTGCTGGTGGACTATTAGTCCCCGAGGGTATCACCAGCCAAGTAGCCAGTACTTCGGTTCTAACATGAAAATACGGATTTTTTGTGTTATTAAAATTTGCTGTTACAAAATATTAGAAATTATTATAAATTAAGGAATGTATCTCCCTCGTGCAAAGCTCTGATTCCTTTCACGGATTTGGCTATACTTTTTGGTCCTTTTGGATTATAGCTCTTCATCTTTTATATAAACTTTGGATTTCAAATATTTTGGCCACGAGCATCACTGAATATGTTTGCAACAATACTGACACTAAGTTTTTATCTATCACTAAGAGGAAATAATTTCGTCAAGAGTTTCATTGGTGTTGCATATCATAGAAGGGGTAGATAAGTTAAAACAATATATTTTCTATTTCCTGCTTTATGATATCTTTGCTAACTTACTCAAATTGCAAGGTAAAAACGAAACCGTTTGATGCATTAAGATTCGTTAACTTGCTCGATTTGCTTGGTTTTTTTTAGGGGCTTGTAAAATCAATATGATAACAGTCAGTTTACTTACAGTTTACTTCATCAGAATAGTCTCTACAATGGAACTCATCGTCGCATCTTTTCACACTAGGAATACATTCTCCATCTGAACATTGAAACTGGTCTGCAGTACATAACTCTACTGTCTGTTTGTGACAAACAAAACAAAAGATGAATTAAAGGACATATTTCAAGGACATGTTGCGTTTTCAAATCGAACCGAGTCTAAATATATGGCACAGTCGACGAATAATGTACAGAATAAAAAACAACCAAACAGTTGTTAGTATAAAACAGCAACCTATTTAGTTACTTCAACACGGTACAAGCTCATGAAAATATATCTGGGTAAAAACAATCGACACTCTACCAATTTTAATCTGGATCCATCTATGGGTAAAACTGATATAATTTATAATGAGACAAGTATTCAAGCCAAAAAAAATAAAAATGTTGATATCTTCGATATCTTACAATGATAATGGCACTGCATACACATGCACGGAACTGTTTTTTCTTGTTTCAAATTAATACTTTACGGTTAGTTGTTGTCCAAATAGGAGGACTGGAAATCAACCGCATTTTCGTTTTCATTATCAACAAGACTACAAAGCGAGAAAATGGAATTACATATACTTGAATATACTTTGTACGATAAATGTTTATAACACAAAGATAAATTAATATTTAATACCCATCGATGGCAAGAGTGCATGATAAGACCTGTCCACAAACAGTTTAGTTGAGAAATGTGATGTATGTACTGACAGTTATTTTACATGTAAGTTTGCGTCATTTTCCTTTTGTACACTATGTTAATGCTTTTTGACGATATCAAATTTAAAGCCATTTCCCATATTCTTGTCGTTATAAATACTCATATTTAGCAGTGATGTTATGAACACATCCTTCGAAGCAATCCAGCAATTGGAAAACGTTATTTGGCTACGCTGCAAACTATAAAGTTGCTCACATATAACAACTCACCATTGCAAACAACAAACCCAATAGAAAAATATTCGCCTTCATAGAAAAACCACTTTTCTGGTTACAGTGCGTGCTGTTTTACTATATGCAAACGAGAAATGCATACCATAGTAACAACTTCCAGCTCATAATAATTAAACTTCAGACAAAACATGAAATCAGGAAAAATTAATAGATGCAAGCAAGATTACATCACAAAGAGCCTTTAAGGTCTATAATAAAGGTGTAAATATTCGATGTCAAGCTCTTTGTTAATTTATTTTTTGAATATGTTCATTTGAAATAGAATCTATTAACTGAAGCAAACACGTTTTTTGATTGAGTTAAGTCTGCCAATTGATATTTTATCGAATGTTCAGGAAAAGGGAGAAGGTTTGGATCCATTAAAACGTTTAATCCCGCTGCAAATGTTTGCACCTGTCCTAAGTCAGGAATCTGATGTACAGTAGTTGTCGTTTGTTAATGTTATATAAACGTGTTTCTCGTTTTTCGTTTTGTTTATATAGATTAGACCGTTGGTTTTCCCGTTTGAATGGATTTACACTAGTAATTTTGGGGCCCTTTATAGCTTGTTGTTCGGTGTGAGCCACGGCTCCGTGTTGAAGGCCGTACTTTAATCTATAATGGTTTACTTTTTGAATTGCTATTTGGATGGAGAGTTGTCTCATTGGCACTCACACCACATCTTCCTATATCTATGATGCACAAAAAGGTGTGTGTATATCAAAAACTTAAGTCTATTTTGAAAATATTTTTTATTGGGATAAGGAAAATTGAAGTTATGTTTAAAAAAAAGAATTTCAACATCTGAATTGGTCTTTGGATAGGTATTATCAGATGAGAAGGTTTTGACATAGGAAGTTTTTAGAGTCTATGATTAAAACGTGGTTACTATTAAAAGAATAGGGACGAAAGATACGTGAGGGACAGTCAAACTCATAAATCGAAAATAAACTGACAACGCCATGGCTAAAAATGAAAAGGATAACTGATAAACAGACAAACAATAGTACACATGACACAACATAGAAAATTAAAGAATAAACAACACGAACCCCACCAAAAACTAGGGTTGATCTCAGGTGCTGCGGAAGGGTAACAGATCCTGCTCAACATGAATATACCGTCGTGTTGTTTATGAGATTAAAAATCCGGTAAATAGTCTTACTCGGTAGGTCAAATTTAGGAAAGGGAAGGGGGTTGTAGTTACGATGTAAGGAACATATCCGATATCATCTGTGAAACGGTTATTCCATAACGGTCAACCAGCTCGTGGTGGTGTCCGTAGACATTTACGAAGATATAATTTTAACCTCACCATTTGAAACTCTTGATTTAATAGCTTCCTTGTGAGCACCAGCCCTCTATTAAGAAAATCGTGATGGGAAATGCAAGTACGGGAGTTTCGTATCTATTGGCAGATATATATACACCGTGTGCAGGTGCTGCTGGAATGTTGCTATAAATAAATGTAAATGTTTTTTTATTTGGTCGGGTTGTTGTCTCTTTGACAACTTCCCCATTTCCATTCTCAATTTTAAAGTTCACAATTAGAAAGCTTCAATCATCTCTTTTATCGTGATGTTTTGTTTTCAATCGACCCTCATTGTCAATTTCTAGATGTAAGTCAAGATATGAGGCCGACTTAACTGTATCTGTTGTATCCTTCATCTCTATATGTAGTTCAATGGGATAGATGCGTTCGATATGGTCACCAAATTTTGAATTATCTAATGAAAGAACATCATCTATATAGCAGAAAGTAGAATAAAAAGATATTGCTAACTTCTTATCTTTAATTTCTTCCTAAGAAGTTCCTGCATGAAGTCAGCCTCGTAAAAATGAAGAAACAAGTCGGCAAGAAGAGGGGCACATTTCGGTCCCGTTGGAACTTTATCTTGATGAACCTTATGGAAACGTACTTACACGTATATACAAGATGACAAAGAATGTAAATGAAATTATAATAGACTTCTTCATTACTCTTTATTACACTGAACCTTCTTATATAAGTCACCTAAAATTAAAAAAAAAGTAAAAATTAACAATATACAAAAATAAACAAGCTACATTATGTGTACTAGTTAACCATGAATTGGCTACCAAGTCTTAAGTCAGATTACAATTTTAACACTGAATAATCAACTTTTTCCATTTTTTAAACAATAATCGCATATTCTAAGGTTTCTACGGAATAAGATGTATATGAATATAAAGGTTAAAGGCGCACATATTCATTTCTTTTACAGTTCAAATATTGATTACAAAAATGGTAATTTCTATTTATCGTTAAATTATAATTTAAAGGCCCTTCTTTGTGGGTTGCTAATTTGAATTTTTATTTGAAAAAAAACCAGGTATGTTTCGATTCATAATTGATGCATTCCCTGTAGGTGTTTTCAAAATCGAGAGGAAACTCCATCAGGACAAATTAGCACATAGTAAACAACCATAATGATTACAAACCGATCCGTAAATGCAAAATAAATATACTAGTCAACAAAAGAAACGATAGAAGTCAATGCATCTTTAATTTAATGAAATTCAATTCGTACCCGATTGTTTTAATATACACAGAGTGTTATTTTCTTATCAAAATCAATGAATTCAAGCAAAATGCTGTTTTGTTTTGAATTTTTGTTTTTTCAATAAGGGCTTTTGCACCCAAAATTCAAAAGTGATATTAGAAATGAAAACTTTAAACTAAAACATGGTTTGCCTTAAATTTTAATTTCCTTGCAGATATTTGAAAACGTTATTTCTATTTCCGAAACATTATGGCGACTTGTCCCCTCCCCCATTATAATAACATACTTGAACCCTTTGTTTTTATTGACACTTTCTCACTTTCCAATTTGGTAAAGTTCTTTTAATTTTTAACATTTGCTGTGTAAACACATGTTTTCATTTGATAAGTTTACAGTTTTTTCCTATTAATCATATTTTATGAGAAAGTGGAGTTCAAACCAGCTGCCTATTGTTACTTTTGTTGACTAGTGAATTAAAATGTATGAGGACTCGTTTGTTAGGGGTTGGTGTGTTTTGTTGTATTGTGCAATAATTTCTCGATTCATGTTATTTTAATTAATTGCCATCAACAATTTTAAGTGTAATGTTCAACTTCTCAATCGGTACATTCAGTTCTATTTCTTAATATGAATCTTAACAATTTCAAACCAAAAAAACAGCTATTCCAAACAAGCGTTGTCAATTCAAATAATACAAAATTGATAAAACAAAATATTCTCAAGCTATATAGCTAAGACTACTTTTTTCTTGTGGTTGTTAACAGCATTTGCATTTTATTAAGAGATATAAAACCCTTGAAGATCGATACAAGACCACTGAATTCTTTCGTATCCATTCAATATAATATATTATAATAATCGATTAACACTTCAAATAAAATTTATGTAAACAGGTATCATAAAAAGTAAATGTTACATTACGTCATCTTAGAGTATAAATGATAACTGAACTAATTAGAAAAATTAAAATTATAGGGATCAATTTGTATCTTATTTTACTCTGCTTAATTTTCTTTTGAAAACATGAATAGTGAAACTGAAACAGAATACTTACTTCTTTTGGCGAAACTTCTCGAAATCAAATAGTGAATAATTTCCTGGCACAACTATTTTTAAAGCAAAATAAACGATAAGACCGTATAAGAAACACGCAACATAACTTTATATACTAGATAACAACTGGAATTTCCAAACATGAATTCAAATATAAAATGAATGTAGACCACTGTTATTTAAAACTTACTTCCGGAAAACATTGTATTGAAAAAATCAATATCGAACTGTTTAAACGTAGCAATTACCGTTTAGTGAAAAACAGAAAGGTCAATTACTTTCACATAAAACTAAATGCACAAGCATATGCATGATGTTTCCAAGATACACGGCGAATAAAAAAATCAAAATTGAAATGAATAAACACGAAATACAAAAACATGCGTCTAAATTTTTTCTATTCAAAATAATGAATGTGTTTTCCAATCGATACCTCAGTTTTTGTCAAGAATGTTCTTTTTTCTATTTCAGTCATTTTGGTTTGACCTGATCTTAAACTTCTAAACTACTATACCAAAATAGACATTGGTTTCCGAAAGTCGGATCTTGTTCAATATTTCATTCTTCAATGTGAATTGTCCTCTTTTACAAGAGGATGTTCCTTCGGCACTCTTTCAGTTTTCTATAGCACATCTGGTTCTCTATGCCCGTGTCTTTTTGGAATTTACTAAACGTAAGTTATTTATTATAAATAATGGTAAATAATTTATCGTTTCACAAATTACTTAAACCTGTATTAAAATCTATCATCGATATAAATATATTGTTTTGAAGGTTTTTTTTACCTGTCGACCACTTTTAAAACAGGACTGCACATCCTCTTTAACGGAGATGTCTTAAACTTTGGCCGGAAATTAAGAAATAAACCTGGTTAACTTATCGGACCTATGAATAAACCAATTCGAAAAAGTTACCAATTCAACACTGTAATTAGATTTTTAACTATTACTTGTTTTTTTATTGGTACTAATATTGATATTGTTATCAGTAAATTAAATGTACATTTGTACACTTATTATGTTTGTTATATACCTATGTACATTCATGAATATGCAATCTGTCGATACCTGTATCTTGGCTTTGTACAACGATGTGTTTTTCTCTTACTATTTATGTCGTCATTGCTCTAAATCCATAGGATGTTGGATATTACTGATTGGCAATTCAGTCTTAGATGCACGGTTTTTAATCAGCTGTTATTGAAACAGCTGTCATCAATTGCGAGTCCGCTCAGACAATGTTTTGTTCCCTATGTTAATTCAACTTTGATGTACTTAGAGTCTTTTTATTGGTGGGTTGTAGAAGAACAATCTGTGTGTTTTTGTTAGATATACTTGTTCCGTTTTCAACTGGCATTTATAGTGTGTTTTTGTGTGTACTGTTACACCACAGTTCATAGTTAGGAGAGGGGTTTGGCACCCGCTAACATGTTAAACACTGCCACATTTTATATGTGCCTATTCCAAGTCAAGAGCATATACTTGAGAGGTTGCTGTTGATCAAATGCATTTTTGTCTAGTCCTTGTTCTGGTATTTTGCACCACTGTCCACGGATAAGGAGATACTCGGGCGCCCACTAACATGTTTTACACCTTCACTTTAAGTATGCTCCTGTTTCAAGTCCTGATATATTGTTATCAAATGTTCAGGATTACAGTGGTTGTCGTCTGTTGCTTTGCTACATATTCGTTTTCCTTTATAAACTGTAACAGTTAACAAATTAGGCTATTAGTTTTTTTGTTTGATTTGTTAAAAAAATTATCATTTCGGGCCTATGCAGAATGAGATCTGCTCATTGTTGAAGGCTGTACGATGACTCATACATGCTATTTTTTTAGATATTCTGTCTTTTGTGAAAAACTGTCCCATTGCCATCATACCACATCATCTTTCATAATTATATACAATGTCTAATGAGAACAAAAGGTGTTCAGAAAAATTTCGAAAGATATGAAAGATAATGAGTCAAGTAAAAGTTTAATAAACCTTTTTGAAGAAATATTTCTTTTCTTTATATTTCATAGATTGGATTGATCAAATATCAATTTTGATAACAGATCCTGACCTAGCATACAACTTTCAGGATAAAACCTATGGTGTCTATTTTGTGTATATATTGTCCCCCTTATATGTCATTTAAGGAATGACTGTAATATTTTTTCTGTCTATACAAAAATAACATAAAAAATTTGGTTCTCCACATTTTTATTGTTATTTCGAATAGACAGAAAAAATGTTACAATAATTTGTTATAATTTAATTCTAAATTCCATTTTAAACCGTAGAAAACCATGAAAAAACGTTGAGGACGTCATGGTCACATGACTTAATTTTGTATATGGGCTCATAACAAAATAACGTCAGCCAATCAGAAGACACGTTACATCCAAAATTTAATTATTCCTGAAGATCACCTGGAAGAAACGATGATTTGAACTAATGGTATTAAACAGATACAGTAGAGTTCAAACATTCATATTCAATTAATGTATTGATGCTGCATTTTCTGCTGATGTTATTCTTTTTGTTTGACTTTGTATTTAATGGTCCGTGTCACACTTTTCAATTCAAAGTTTTAAAATATTCTAAAATTTTAGTTTTTTGGAATTTTGATCAAATTTTTTAATATCAAAATTCCAATTTGTGTAAAGGTTTTGAAATTTAAATTTTAACCAAATAATTAAATATTAAAATTCTAAATATCGTTTTTAAATTTGATATAGTTAAGAAATTTGATCAAACTTTACAAATACTAAACTTAACGTGAAATTTTGATTATTTCACTTTTTGAAAGTTTGATTTTTATATTTTTGATATTAACATCGAATATAGAAAAGGGATAAAAAGAAGGGAACATGTAAACATGGCTCTGATTTTTTTTACTTTATGATTTATCATCACATGGGATAACAGTACTGAAATTTTAAGAGTGTGCATCTATTAAAAATGTATTCAAACCTATTTAAACCGGCATCAAAATAGCCAGAGGCTTCTGAATTGGGACAGGCGCAGGTGCACAAATGCGACCGAGTTAAACATGTTTCGTGAGATCACAACCTTCCCCCTATACCTTTAAGCAATGTAGAATAAACTAACACATAGCAATACGCACAGTAAAACGCACTTTAAAAGAAATCCAAGTACTTTGTCAAAATAGGAAACAAAAGAAATTAATCAAAATAACAATGGTAATAAATCAACAGAGGACTACTATATATAAAGCTATAGCAATTACTGACATATGCCACTCTAGACCTCAATTAAACTAACTGAAAGATTGTGTCTTCATCATATAAAAAAACAAGCTATCATTCATGGAATATTGGTGAAATTTGTAACAAGCAAGATTAGATGAATAAATATTATTAAAAAATCATTCATGGAATATTTGTCACTTGCAACCAAGAATCGATAATTCATAATAGGTTCTTTACAACATTTTATATGTTTTTTTTAAATATTGTAGAGTATACAGTTTGGTGAAATCATATTGTTTAGCTCTGTACCATAAGCCTTGCAATACGTAAGAAAGATTTTGATTATGAGGGTTATTTACATCAATTGTTAAATATGGAGCGGTCCGGTTTGCTCTACAGCACCGTGCCATGACGTTAGTAAATATGTGCGTGATCTGTTCTTCCTATCGTAATACACCATTGTCAAAGTTTCCAAAGAGTATTAGTTCTTTCCTTTTTTATTGTTGAACACATGATCTGATCAATAAAATATCAGTCGTTTATTTGATTAGCCTGCATTTCGTGTCTGAAATAATAAAAAAAAAATAATGTTTGCTTTTGTTAAATTTTACAATGCTTATGCTCAAGAAAATGTACTTACAAAAAAAAAGGATAAATTCATTTTAAGTGATTTAAATAAAAAGGGAACAACGAATATGCACTAGTAGCACGATTTCAGTCTGAAACGGTCATTTTGGTCTGATCACATCTTGATTGACTGAATTTACCGCTAGAGAAAATCGTCCAGACTTTTTAGACCGTTTAAGACTCCGTTACGATCGATAGTCTCATCAGGTAAATCAGTCCGTTAAGGCATGTCAAGATTATCAAGACTGAATCTCCTAGCGAGCTGTTAAGATCCGTTACGACAGTGTCAGACCGAAACAGACCATGGATACAAAATTACGTTAAGAATACTTAGATGTTGTCAGACCGTGTTTAGTCGTGTTCCGATTTTATTAATTTGGACAGAAAACGGGTAAAACTTTCCCAGTGTTTATCAGGGGTTGCTCCCCTTTTAAGAATAAAATTTAAATTAAAAAGAAGACGGTTTATGTTAACTGAAAGTCTGCCATGTTTTAATTAAGTAAAGAAAATAATCAATTCTAATTCATACCTTTTCCTATTTAATTATTTAACATTTTCTATATTAAAAAAAAACCATAAATGGTTCAAAGTCATACTGCTGCGCAAACGGTGGTGAATTGAGTTTAAAATCAACAGATTGCCGAAATTATATTTAATAATTATTCATTGAATATAAACATCAAAAACTTTATATTTAATGGTTTACAAGTGATTGTAAATAAATATTTATGCAAATACAGACTGGTGCCGTTGGGGAAAATGTGTCAACTTGACGTTACAGATAATTTGTATACCCTTAAAAATTACGGATGTCGGGATTAATACTTGAAAACGTAATCTAAATATGTTTAATTTATTAAATTGTTGATGTTACTTTTCTTTAATATTGTAAATTATATGCATTATCATTTAACTTTTCATGTTTTCTATATAAATTTCATTTATTAAAGTTATTGTAAACTTAAGACAGGGAAAAACAGTACTATGTATGTCTTTTGTCGTTTTCTGTTTATTGTTCATTTTTGCCAGACTTGTGCGTTTGATTTCCATTTTTTTTATTGTGTCTATAATCCAAAAGCCATTTATAACTTTCTTACATACCAGATTTAGAGGCGTTCATTAAAAAATAAAGGTTTAATATTATTGCAAAAGTCTGTGAATTATTGAAAATATGACGTTCCGAAAACACAAGTTGCTATATTAAATGCTTGTGAATCTCCGTTACATGTGGTGCGCTTTTATTCAAATACCTTTCTGTTACATAAAAAAAGTGTAAAAACAGTTATTGGAATCCAGCTGAAAAAAGGGAAAACGAATAGTGACTATCTAACTTATTTTTAAAATATCGAATACACAAATAAATCTCTAACCATCAACGCTTGCAATTTGTTTTACTGACAGGTGTCTGCTGGCATTCGATTGGATATCAGTTTTATGTAGGCGTAACAATTCATCACACTTATCCAATCAGCTGGCTTGCGTGCGATCTCATAAGGTCCACATAGTTTAGTTTTTTTATACATGTACTGGTAGCGATAAAAATTACTCGTGCAGAATATACATATACTATGAAACAAACAATATCCTGTCCAAAAATTATTTACGTGACACCATATTATACCAAATAACTATTTAAAAACTAAGACAGCATACATAAAAAATATTATCATTCATAACAATTACTATTTAAAAGTTAAAAATATTTGACTATTAGTATCATGGTCCCAACAATTTAAAAAATATTATAAAAGGACGTTGTTGCAATGGTGTGACAGGGACTTTACGGTGCGTCTAAAAACAACCTTGGCCGCCGTGGTGCACTAAGCTCTCGAAACTGCACTAAGACCATGATGGAACACTATAGCGAACTTTCTATACTTATGAAATGTCCATGTGTGGAAAAGAGATCTTACCATACACTGTACGGACATGTAGACTTATTCACTAGCTGTGATATACAGCAAAAGATTTAGCAAGGATAGCAAGGATACAAAAATTACGATTTTAATAATGCTAGAAATAAAAAGGAAAGTATACGGAATTCGCCAAAAAAAAACAACGTATTTTAGAATCACGAAATAATCGAAATCGAATTTAGATTAGATTTGTGATCGTTGGAATTTATTAAGACTGTTTAAAATATCGATCTCTTTATAACTATCTTGTTTAGATCGAAATTAATGAGGTTCATAATATCATATATATATAAGTATGTGGTACAGTTCACACCTATTAACGTATATATTAGTATTGAATTGGTCTATACTCATGCAAATAACCCTTTCAATTATAAATACTTATAAACTGATTTTTAAGTAATCAAACGAAACACATACTACATGAGATGTGGGATATATTTCAATTTGACAGCAACTAAACGACAAAAAACATAGATGATTCAAGAGCGCATGTTTAGTCTTCAACAAGAAACAGGTGTCTATGCAAAAGGTCACGGTCTGAATCGTCATAAGTTTGTATAAAATTTGTAAATACAATAAATAAAAACAATTATATGAAAGAGTCTTAACAACTTAATATTCATTATTTACACAAGTTCGAATGATCTAAATAATTTACATTGTTTTTATCGTTAGAGACACGTTTGTAAAGCTCAGTTTCTGTTCTCTTAATTTTTTTACGGTCTTCTCTTTTTTCATTTATAACCCACAAAAGATGCTCAACCTTTCATTCTGACAGCGTGAAAGACCAGAACCAAGGTAACACACTAATATAAGTCAATGTACACACAATGTTTTCACAAACCGGTAATTTCTTCGCCCAGGGATATGAATTTGACATTTAAAGTCCCTCAACAGCTTTACAATACCCGGCCGTGTCACTTCCGCGTATATTGTAGATGGAACGGATAATATACACAATGAATTTCATACACCAGATCAAGGACGTATAACTAACATAGATTACGTCCATGACCAGATATACTAATACAGGGGAATTTTACCTATTTGGAGGACTCCGAAAAGGTGGTGCATTGCATGTGCGCTAATTTTGAACAAAAGTCCAAATTTTTATTTGGGGTACGTCTGAACACCACTAATGACCTCCTTAGTGCACTCAGGACATACAATGTGCACTCAGGATCCTTTATATTCATCCTATTTGCACACGGGACGGGATGGGTGAATATATTCATTACACGCTGCTTATTTAAGAGTTTAATAGCCTTTTTTTTTTTATATAAGATGACCGATAGTGCTGTCTCAATTCAGAGATTGAACATTAAAAAACATGATTAAGTATGTATATAGTCAGAGACATATAAAACAAGAGATTGGCAACTCGGCGAAATCCCGTGATTTCACTCGGCCAGATTTAAATCTCGCGAGATTTCTGTGGTTAATAGAGTCTTTATCAAAGTATTAAAGGTACTCGAAGAAATGGTGAAGTTGAAGCATGAATTAACTGTTTCAGTGTTAAATTTAACATAATTAAATGAATAATTTTAGTTCATACGTAATTATGTATTTCAATGTCTTTTTAATTTTGATTATTTGTATTATTGAAAAAGAGACATTATTTGATATTGTATTAAAAATACGATATTAAATAATTAATACGTAATAAATTGTATGTCTTGTATCATAGTTAATTTTATTTGATTCTTTCATAATGGGTTTCTATTAAATATACACCTGTCTCGGAGACATGTGACATGTATATTCGGCTTGAATTATCCGATGGTCAGGTAAATCACAACCTGTTAAAATGAGTTTTATTTGACACCTGGGGTGGTGTTCTCAAAGATATCTTAGGATTAGGACGTGTCCTAAGTCTATCTTATGACAAGTCTTTGTCCTAAGTCGTGTTCTCGAAGCTCTCTTAACTTATGAAATATCTCATTTTTCGTCCTAACTTTAGGACACCCAACAAGGTGTCTTAAGAGCATCCTATCTTCATTCTAGTGTAATAAAGTTTAGATATCGCTTTTTGCTCATTATTTTACGTGAAAATAAACATTAAATGAAACGCACCATCGGTTATTAACTCGTATATAAAGAAAATGTGCATGATTTAAACTTTGAACTTCGTGTTTCACGATACGATTATACTAAAAATTAAATTCTCTTTTCAAAACAAATTGTTTTCCATTTAAAAAACAATCTTTTTTTATATAATTACATTGGTAATTATGCAAGTTATTCTGTACATGTTATTATAAAATTCGTAAACAATTTTATGAAATATTTTCGTCATTAATAAATGTTTTATCAACAAATATCTTTAACGAATTAAAATTTCGATTTAGGATATGTTTAGGACGTCCTAACATAAGATTCGTCTGAGATAGCTTCGAGACACAACTTAAGAGTGTCCTAAGTTGATCTTAAGTCCGTTCTAAAATTGGTCCTATCTATGACTTAGGACGAATCTTAGGATACTTTCGAGAACACCACCCCTGCAGGTACACACGAAGTAGTTACACCACAGGTGTACACACTCCTTCCGAAAATATTATTTACAAATTATAAAATTAAATAATGTGTAGAAAAAAAACCTTAATTTGTTTGATAAATATCGTTTATCACGATCGACTTTGTCTTATAAATATAATATATACTAGAACACACCCGTGATATCGCGGGTCCGTGACTGAATTAAAGTATATATCTATGCGCAAGCCTTATTTTAGTATTAGTATTGACATCCGATTATAAGATACACAGTTTTCTCTGCTTTCAAATCGTTCTGTTTGAACCCGTCGAACTGGAACTTATAAATTATTGGTAATATTAATTATTTGGAAAACAAAAGGTCCTGGAATGGAGTAATTTTTAATCAACAGCATTGTCCTATATTAGTTATAATTCTTTGATTCGCTGTTTTACGTCATGCCCGCTAACAAATTGAAAACTGTACCTAAACGCCTTATTTTTAGTCTAGATTTTTAGTATTCGTATTGTTATCTTAGAAAGACTTACTGATTAAAATACTACAATAGGTAACAATTTGACAATTTTAAGTAGTGTGAACCCTCTGATTATGAGTCTGACCCGTGTATATAGCATATTAATCATGAATACACTGTTTGGTGGTGCGCCTGTCAGATGCGGAACGTACAGATAAGGTAATAGGTAACAGGTGAATATACTATTGGTATCGGTATCGGACTCGACCCGGAACTTCCTAATTATTCGCAATATTAATTACACGGAAAACAAAAGAGCCTGGAGTGGTGTAATTTTTAATCTACACCTGTGTACTATATTAGTAATATATAAAGTTGAATTCTTTGATTCGTCGTTTTTACGTGATGACGGCTGACAAATTGGACCTCGTAATTTTAGTATTATAGATATAGATCATTAAAAAATGATTACTTTCTGGGTTCATTATTAATTTGGCTTGTATTGGGTTGATTTTTTATGATTGTCTGTAAATTGTTTTCTAATTGTGTTTTTCGAAATATTATGAGCTTGCTTTCAGTTGTTTTTATGCCCGATTGTCGGTAAATTTATGGTTTCTCCTTTTCACGGATTGTGTATTTAGTTAGGACTTACATTTAATGGTCATTTAATAGAAAATTGCAATATAAGTCTCACTTTTGACCTCGAATATAAAGGGATTAACCATATTGTAAGCGTAATGTACAGGTTTCCCTCTTTTTTTTACTTTTAGACTAGTTAAAATCTCCTTTTAATTTTGAAACAGACATGGACATGTGTGAATAGTTAAACAACATTTTGACTTGATTGTTAGTTAAAACCCTTTTTTTTTTACTTTATACAAACTGCACGAAAATGTGTCTTCCTTTGTTGTTAATCAGGCTGATTTTATTGATGCTTGCTCAACGTCCAGTGGCAAATATTTCATTTTTGTTGTTGTTGATCAGGTTGATTTAATTGATGGTTGCTTAACGTCCAGTGGCAAATATTTCATATATTTTTTTTACATATTGATGTGCGAGTGTATGACATTCATTTTTTCTGTACAGTATATGCAATATAATGTCTAACTCTCCACAAGAAACCAAATGATACAGACATCAACATTTTAAGGTGACCAAAAAGCTCCAAGCAATGTGTAAAATTGTATTTATGTCTCTGATATAGCACAGAATAGTATAGAACGTGAAAGCGATTCTTTTGATATAAAATTTGCAGCAATTATCCAGTATAAAATGTCAGTCTATCTATAGCTACATCCAACGCTTTACATGTCATGATATACTATGAATGATATTCGTCAACTCTTAATCATTGTTTTACAGCCTTGTTTACCATTATATAACTTCTATTATAACTTTATGGAACTATACTGAATATAAAAGGGAATTTAACGTATGGATTTTTCAAATTGTTGAAGGCCGTACGTGACTATAGTTGTTAATTTCTGTTTCAGTAAAGTTTATCTCTATTCATGCTTTTAGAGAGTTGTCTCTTTGGCAATCGTACCACATCTCGATTTTTTTTAATTTTTTTTTTATATATTTAAAGTTAGACTTTAACCCTACCCCTTTTTTGACAAAACTATTAGAATTTAAAGCTGCCCTGCTTTTATATCAACTGTTAATTTGTTATCATTTCAATGAATATCAAGTAATATTTGTCGATGAACGGTTGTTGAGTTAATGCACGGTATTGTGATTTTTTTTTCACAATTGAATTTATAGAACCTTTTTTTAAGATTCATTGTCCTATGCATCAAATTATAAAATAGCTTTCTATTACCAGTTCTTTGGCGTTGCAACACCACTGCATGGTCATCCAATGAAAAAAGAAAAGTCATAATATTTATTTTGTTAATAATATAATCTTTTATTCGTAAGCAATACAACTTACAGAAAATAATTATTACAAATATTCAATTACATCAGTGAAACAATTAACATTTAAACAATTAGTCAAATAATCATACAAGTAAGTATACCCATTTATATAACAGTACAGCACAGTATAATTTATATAACAGTACAGCACAGTATAATCAAATATAACACATTTTCAAATGAATTTGATTTTGTGCCTTCTCAGTCAGAAATAAAAATTTCCCTTTATTTGTTAAGTTGCTTTACATTATGAACAAATACTGGTGAGCACCCAGCCACTTTAAAAGGGGGTCACAACCGAGCATAAAAAGAGGGACGAACTATATGTCCCTATTCAAATGCATTGATTGTCTAAAAAGTCTAAGATTCGACGGTTTTCTTCAACAATATGGTTTCATAAATTTCTTTCGAAACTCATTATACTTTTCACATACTAAAATAAAATGATATTTATCTCCAAATACTTGTTTATCACACATATTACAAAATTTTGGAAATCTCTCAATATTATAAAATCGACAAGTTTCTATATTCAAACGGTGAGCAGATGTATGCGGTATTTTCAAATAAATGATTCTATAAATATAATTTTAATACAGCATGATCTAAATAAAATAGTTGGGGTCAAATACATCTATGCAACAAACATTTAGGCGATTCTTCAAAAAAATAGTTCATATCACTATTAAAGCTACCGTTTAATCTATCTTTGAATTCAATTAAAAACAAATTCACATTTTTTACACCCTGATGTAACCGTACTTTTAAAGCGTAGTCATCCGTATCAATAAATTGTTTAATATCAAAATTGAAGTGCATGAGTATTATTAACGTCTGGGATGAATGTGAGAAATCTCTATTGATGGGAATAAACAAAATTTAGCTGAATTTGTATTATTCAAATTAGTGAAAAGGCAAGCTAGTGTGTGTGTTTAAAATGATATTGTTGGAATGGATTTATAACATGAAAAATGTGTGTAACCGATTTAACGTTTACTTGGACTGCGAATTTGAACATAATATATTTGTGAAATCACATTCTACAAGATGACATATTTTGTAAGTACTTTAACCTTTGATTCTAATAATTCTAATACTAGTATCTTTGAATTGCATTTTATAGCTGACTATGGGCTTTGCTCATTGTTGACGGCCGTACGGTGACATGTAGTTGTAAATGTCTGTGTCATTTTGGTCTCTTGTGGACAGTTGTCTCATTCGCAATCATACCACATCTTCTCTTTTATATTTATAAAGCTATAACTTAAAACTGTCATGTGTACATGTTTCAGGCTCGTGCCGCTGAAAGAGGTCTCCTTTCAAGTTTGAAAATATGTTAATAGGTTGGAAAAACTATCAGAAATATATATATGCACTTATAAATTAAATGATGAAATGATGTAAAGCAAGACTTTAGTTAGCGTGCTTGCTTTGTTTTTTTTTTTATTGTACAATCATTTTGATAACACCGAATTTAATTCAAATATAATAATTATATAAATACAGGTTAAACTATGCCGATACATATTGTAAAGATGTCAACCTTATTAACAAAGTTTGTATAAACAATTATACAAAAAAAAGCAAGCAAGTAAACCAAAGTTTTGCTTTGCGTGCATTAGGAAACTAGCTGTAAAGCCTTAATTTAGCCGACTTGCTCAAACAATAGATAAAGTAAGAGACGGATTTGATCAAATTTAACCGTTGATACGGAGGAAAGTTTGGGTTTAAAACACTCTAAATAAATTCAATAGAAATTTCATTTATTTCAAATGTATTCCATTTAATTTCTTATAAATCGTATAGGGATCTTTATCCTTGTTTTTTTTATCCATTTCCATGACACTTCACTACTAATTACGTACATCTTGATATAAATTGAATCGTTGGTTTTCCCGTTTAAAAGCTTTTACACTGGGGCCCTTTATAACTTGCTGTTTGGTGTCAGCCAAGACTCCATGTTGAAGACCGTATTTTGACTTATTTTTATTATATACTATTATAAATTGTGACTCGGATGGAGAGTTGTCTCATTGTCACATACGACATCTTATCTATCTATGGCTCAAATCGAAACGAGACGGGACAAAAAGGGATAAAAACACACTTTTTTAATATATTTATAATGGGCTTAATATGAGTCAGAAAAGAGTAGAATAGTGGGTCGCATTGGGGTATAAGCGTGACGCTGAATTGCCGATTTTTTTTGTAAGCGTGACACGTGACAGTTAAATGATTGTGACAGGACACGGAAAAATTCAAAAAATGAGAACTGCATAGTATAAGCGGGATACGGGAATCTGACAAAGCAGTAAGTGGGTTCAGGTATCAGACCCCCCCCCCCCCAAATGATACCCCAGAATAAGATATTTATTTATCTTCATCATATTGTTACACTCATGCCTTCAATAACAAATGCATCCCATGCATGCATTTTTCATATTTTTGGTCCCTTTTTCAAGTTTGTGGTCTCCAAATTTATAGACAAAAGTCCTTATGGATATTTGTGGTTCTTTGACATGCTGAATCTAACCGTGTATCCAGTTTAGGGATTTTTTGCCAAGTTGTCGAAATAGCCCACATAGAGGTCCAAAGGGTCTAAGATCATCAAACATGAATTGTAGCATGCATGTCGTGTACAATTACCCAAATGTGCATTGCTTGACCTCTGTGGTAGTATCCACTCGCGGATTTAGAAATTTTCATAAGTAGGGCCCAATAACTGCCTAAGAGGGGGCCCGGCCCGCTCCAGTGATTCTATAAAAGTAACCAAATGTTTTCCCAAAAAGGGGGCAACCCCTGTCTCCCCTAAATCCTCCTCTAATATCGGGCTGTGCATTACGGATCATTTTTTTGTATCAAGGGTGCTCTACGTCACGTACCAATGCAAACAAAAAAGTTCGCCCACACACCTTACATTTCATGTTTTAATGACTGTGGATAATTTATGTCACATACCGTTTCACCTTATACAGTAAAAATCATGCAAGCAACAATCGAGTCAAAAACATTTATTCTACCAAAAACTGTCTTTTTTCAGAATATGGAAATTAAAACAGTTGAGGGTACAACTGGGAAAGTTAATCTTTTATAAGCTTTTCTGTCACTATTGCGTTTTAAGATGCACATTTCTCTGTTCGCAATGCAAGTGAATGTATTGCGTGGAAGATAACGTCCTCAAATGTTCTCGTCTCTATTTTACACAGACTGCACTGAAACTCCGCAATATTAATCTTTGACTTAAAAATAATACAGAAATATCTTTTATTTTATTTTTTTTAATCAAGGAAAAACGTAATTTGAAGAATACAATATGACATTTTGAGAAGCGTTTTTGTTACAAGTGTGAAAAGCTATATATTTGATAAAGAATGAATGAGGAGTTTGTATTTCAATTTGAAAATACATTTATCATAAATTCTAAAGTCTTCAACTAAGTGTATTCATTTGTTTCAAGTGCATTTATCACATAATTCTACAATAAAAATTCCTCGCATCTTCGAAAATTCCACATCAGAAATGACTGCACTAACAGTGATAATTCATCGCATCTATAGTTAAAATGGATCGCTTTCAATAATCGATATAATATATTTTATACGTATATCGAAATGTGTTCATACCAATTGTACCGCTTAATACCAAACCCGCGTAACCTTAAAAATTAGGCATACCCAACTATATCAGTCCTATTCAGGACCGATAACTCTGTCGATAGATATTATCGGGTATACAATATTGTTAAAACCAGATCAATCGTATTATACGTCTCTGTTGGAATGAATACAATAACTACTTTTTTTAACACAATTTAAACTTTATATCGATTCATTGCCTGGATTTAGCTTTTAATATTGAATTGAAAAATAAATAACAATAAAATCATATTCAACGATCGAAATTCATTTAAATTAAAATTTGAATCAGAATATTTTTTGGAAATAATTATAGAAACATATAAATATTTGAATGCCTTTTAAGCAAAACATATTTTTTTATAAAGAAATTTTCATAATATTCATATTTTCCTTAAGTTTATTATGAAACATACTTCTTCTGATTTGACACGGGGAAGGAGACGATATTTATTTATACATTTATAAAAACTTTTGTATATCACAAAATTTAAACTCTGGTAATACATGTATACACACTGACAGGATGTTGAATGTCACCTGATTGCTTTTGGTTTGCTGGTCTACCTGACAATATATTATGATGTAACATTATAACCCAAGTTAGATTTCACCTGTTCGGTCAGGGAATGAATTTTTTAAGGTATAGAATATTATCTATTATAATTGGACATTGGTTTTTTTTCTCTTAGGATGAAAACATTTTTTTTCGAAAAGGAATGTATAAATATATTTCTAAAGAAAGATAAAATATACAGAAAACTTGAAAGACACCTTTAAAAAAAGAAGAGATTTTTTTTTATTATAGATATTGTAAACTATTTTTTGGTAACCGTATCTCCTGGATGAACATCTGACACAATAAATTTCCCGTTTCACACTTAAATTATTTTTTTTTATAAGAAATTTTGAAATCAATGATATCGAAATATCACTAAAGGAAAATAACAGAAACATCAGATATTTTTTCTGAAAAATTAAATATAATCTAGCTAGGAAAGTCTTTATAGAAATCATTGATTTGATGCAACATTTCCATTTGACACATCAGCCGCCATTTTGAAAAATCTCGGAAAATTCCCTTTTTTAAATCGATGTTTGACCGAATTTGACCTGAAATTAAACTGTTTTAAGTAGAATTCATCGCCCGCTATATGTTTGAATATACTAAATCGATTTGCAAAGTTTGTTTTTTATTTACAGAATTTCTTTATTTGTTGTAAAAGTAGACATGGGTATCGGTAATTTAGCATTGAGTCAACGGAGAAATGACGAGAAAAAGTGCTTGATTTACGATTCCGATTTGACCGAATTAAATCAAAAATTAAACTGTTAGGATCAACATTGTTTGATAGAAATATGTTTGAATATCAAGGATTGATTTGCAAAAGTAAGAAAACGGATCAGGTTTA
Organism: Mytilus trossulus; assembly: GCF_036588685.1. Taxonomy (NCBI): domain Eukaryota; kingdom Metazoa; phylum Mollusca; class Bivalvia; order Mytilida; family Mytilidae; genus Mytilus; species Mytilus trossulus. The sequence continues at coordinate 21,264,217 of NC_086380.1, forward strand.
AGAGAAAATTAAAATTTATATATATGGAAGTGTTTAACGACCTTGACTGGCTTCTCAGCCCTCGCACGGTCGGCTCGGTACCCGAAGGCGATTGGTGAGCGTTTGAATATTTTGTGCCGTGGGTCAGGAACAGGTAGCAAAGGACGCCGAATGGAGGCCGCCATCTTGGTTTTGGTGAGTTGTTTTTTACTTTTTGACTATTTTGTTGTTTTCTCTACTTCACAACGGCTGCTTTCAGGGCTAGTTTGGTCAGCTTGGCAGCCCGCTAACCTCGATGATGGAGTACTGGTAGATGATCTCGGACGTAGTTCAAAAGATGACAGGAAGCGTTATCAGGACCAAAGCCGTGAGGCAGTGAAATGTAGGTCGTATCACCCAACAGCCTAGGATACAGCCCTCGGACGTTAATCGGCATGACACTCCCCATAATAGACAATGGTTTTGGAGGCATGTTAACGCGGGTACGCCAACTACTGCGTCTCTCTGTACGGCATGGATTGGTTTCTGTCATCTTAGGTAGTAAGTCGTTGAACATCTAACTGTAAACCCTCATCGAAGATAGCGGGTAAAGGAGAGCTGACCCAGCACGTCCGTTCAGCTGTAAGGACTGAGACGTGACTGGGAAATGGATTGGATATGATTAAAATTTATTGAAGCACATATGCATTTTATATGGGGGAAAATAATACAAAATGGCGCATTTTATACGTCACAAAAGTCACGTGATGTCCAACTTAGTTGGATATGACATAACACTATCAAAACATTACAGTTTTGTTCATTACAGATATTTTATCATATCCACGGTTGAATGCACAATATCCCCACCAAGAGAACCGTCTATTGTCTGCTAGAGGAGGGACGACAGCATAGATGTCGTGTGCAAAAATAATAATTACTTGGTACGGTCAGAGACATATATACACATATATATGTGTATATATGTCTCTGGTACGGTTTTAGCTTGCATATTGCAATTTTGAATAGTATAGATCGATTCGTGTTTTAAAATCAAATAAACGTTAAGTACTGCATTCCTAGATATCAGAGCTATGCAAATTCTGTAATGAGATTGAGGACGAAAAACACTTCTTTCTCAAATGCTCTAAATATAACTTTTATAGAAAAAAAAATATTTTAACTCAACGAAAATCAATCGGAGTGGAAAAACACTGCTAAAGATGACACATTTAAACTTAGAATATTACTAAACCCCACATCTCACAGTCAATCAAAAATACAGTTTCCTTAATATGAATCATTAGAACTGAGGACGGGAGACCCAAAACAATAATTTGAACTGCTTCATTTTGTATTTTAATATTGTACTGTTTATACTGTATTCTTTTGTATATATGTTATGTTTGTCAGAGATCAGTTTTTTTTTAATTTATATGACAATAAAAGTATTTGATTAAAAAAATACAAGGCAAACGTTTTGTTAATATTTCGTTAGACATCATTGAAATATATAACAATTTTAAAGAATATTATTCATACACACAAAAGTCATTATATTAAAATTGAGAATGGAAATGGGGAATGTGTCAAAGAGACAACAACCTGACCATAGAGAAGATGTATATATGTTATGTTTGTCAGAGATCATTTTTTTTTTATTTATATGACAATAAAAGTATTTGATTATAAAAATACAAGGCAAACGTTTTGTTAATATTTCGTTAGAAACCATTGAAATATATAACAATTATAAAGAATATTATTCATATTATTCATACACACAAAAGTCTATGAAAATGAGTGTTATTTGTGCAAAGGTCGACTTCGTTCTCTATTTCTATTTTTTTGTGTGAAGAATTAGTACAATACAACTGTTTTTGTGTCAAATACAGGTGGGTACGAAATAATAGCTTAAAACCTTTCAAACTATTCCAGTAATCTCTCCATGCCATATGGCATAGGTTATGATTAGCCCTCGGGGAAAACAGTCAAATGTTGGGATAATCATGACAAGTACGTGTATTCCCGACAAACAATGAAATTACCACATTCGTTTATTACGTGTACATGAATGCATTTTGTATAACCATTTAATCTGTATCTATATATATATAGTATAACTGTATAAATCACCCATACAGGAACATATTTATAAATAGTTAGATTTACTGTTACCAGATTTACCTTTTGTATTTCTTGACACGTGTGTTGTGAGGTTGATTTATTTTGAATAACTAAATAGATACAAAAAATTAACGAATAATATTACATAATTGTAGATAATACAATATTTGGCTGTATGACATTATAAGTAATAACACGGGCCATGCTTGTAAAAACTGTGTGATTGTGGTTAGTTCGTATAATAAGTCAACGTTCGGTATACGTCAGGGACTCTCTGTTTTACACAAGGAATCACAGGTATTTGGGGAATGGACCCCCCTTTTTTTTTGGACCTCACTAAAAATAAAATTTTGGCGTTTTTTTTTATTCATTTACAATTGTCTACAATGTATAAACATATATCAAGTCTCAACAATCCATTGCTAGTCGATTACAATAATTTTTTTACTATCCATACGAGCCCCAAGTGAAAATTCACTTGGGGCTCGTATGGATAGTAAAAAAAATTTCACTTGGGGCTCGTATGGATAGTAAAAAAATTATTGTAATCGACTAGCAATGGATTGTTGAGACTTGATATATGTTTATACATTGTAGACAATTGTAAATGAATAAAAAAAAACGCCAAAATTTTATTTTAGTGAGGTCCAAAAAAAAAGGGGGGTCCATTCCCCAAATACCTGTGCAAGGAATGGTGAAAACTAAAGACATCCAAAACCTTTGATTTTAAAAAGTTAACATGGAACTATTTTATTGCTAATCAGCAAATTATTGTACAACAAAATAATATTTTTGACTCATTGGCACTCATACAACAAAGTAAAACTTCTTATAAGCGTGATTTTTTAATCAGCGTGCGCCACTCGGCACGTGACCAACGGCTTAATGCAAATTCCCAATCATCACAATAAAAAGGGTGAAACAGCTTGTATACTTTGAGCTTTCAAACTAAATGGTAACCCTAACCCCCAACATAGAATGGTTCAAATTTTGAGTTGAAGCCGTTAGACTGCTCTATAATTTGATATAATTTGTCTCGGTGGATCCAGGTGGGGGGGGGGGGGGTTCCGGGGGTTGGACCCCCTTTTTGGCCGATCAATGCATTTGAATAGAGCATATACTTGGACCCCCCCCTTTTACTCTGGGTTGGGACCCCCCTTTTTTAAAATGGCTAAATCCGCGCCTGATTGCAGTACACTGCACTGTGAGTATTTGTTAGATAATCACGCGCGATTTTATCATTTAAAGGAAATGCTTCACGAAATAACTAAAATCAGTTTATTTGTACTCGTAACAAAAAGGAGAAAAAAATTGGGCTGCCTCTCTTCAATTGTGTCTAGTTACCAAAGTAAAATCAAAATTTATAATTCTCTGACAATGCACATGGTGATATATTGTATATGTCATTCCAACACTTACACTTGTTCTTTTATTTGTGTGGCTATTTAATGACCATGTTAATTCAAAGCTTGGATTTGCATCCTTCATTTCCCAGTACTCTAGAATTTCTACATACATATCACAGTAAATAATTAAAGTTGTGTGTTAAACGTCAATGCGAAAGCAAAAATTCCATAAAACAATTTAGAGGGCACAATTGTTTCTTTCGTCTGACAGCAGGTATACACCACAGTTATCGTAAATTATAAAAACATATATAAAAAAAAACATTATTTATTTTAACACAAAACAGAGAAAAGAACTGATAAGTGCGGGTAATCCATGCGCCTTTCCTCCCTGATGTTTCGATATTTTAAAAGATAATTATTCTTTTATCCATTTTAACACGTGAAAACTACAATCAATCACACTACAACTTATAGTATATATAGTTGTGAAATACAAAATGTTTATCATAATTATACAATTAGCCAAATAAATAGAATACAATGATACACACTACTTTATATAACTGACACAATTTAAAGGAATACTCTCTAAACTATACAAGTAGAGAAGCGAAAAGTTTCTTTTGAATAGTAAACAAACTTCCAAACAGTACATGTTTTTAATGGTTTTACCTGCGGCGCTCAAATATTTTGCATGGTCTTTTAGTGTTTAGACATACATGTATATGACATTGTAAGAACCATTAACGTGTAATAGATTCAAATTCGTTATTTTGCTCAAGATAAGAAAAACAAAGACATGTATATTAAAAACTGACGGTCAGACATCACTATTTAAATACGTGTGTTAATTCTTTATTAACGTTTAGCCCTACGACATTTTATTAAGAATGATGATGAAAGTAATTGTAAAATATAATAGGCATGTTCTTTCTTACGTTATGGATCATTGATTTTGTTACCTATTGACCCGGTTGATTTCTAGCACGTGCCATTGAACTCGACCATTTTAACTAACACAGATTTTTTTTTTAAATTAACGCCATTCATATATACTAAGTACTATATACATATTATATGAATTAGAAAATAAATATTATAAGGATACAACATTGTTTGAATGAACATTTTTATACGGTGATACTTTAACAAGGTCCCGACAAAGACTGAATGCAGTATCATGATCAGCTTTCGGGATCCGGGAAGTCTTTTATTTTTAATTCCCGGATGTCGAGAATATTTTTTTCCAAGTTTAATAGAGAAACTCGCACGAAAAAAATAGACATAAAAAAAGCAACAGATTCACGGTAAACTATGACATATATCAACAGATAGCGAATTCAAGCAACTGTAATACATAAAACAAAAATATGCATGTGTTAATTTGCCTCCGTTGCATTTCTGTGGATTGTCTCATTGGCAATCATACCACATCTCCTTAATTTTTTTAGGTTACGTTTACAATTTTCCGTTACTATTTAATCTTCAAATACGAAAAACATTTTCACCGGTGTTCACAACATTTTAAGGTTAAATTTATGGCATACATTTTGGTGTGTATACAATAAACATACGTCCTTGCATTTAATTATCAATATATATTTATATAAACTAATATTTATTATAAAATAAACAACATATATAGACGAATAATTTATTAGTTATTCCTCAACAAAACAAGAAAAGAAATAAAAAATCAACAGATTGAAGATTTAATCTTTATTTTTTTTTTAATTAATCAAAATATACTTCAAATAATAATATTAAAATACATCTATACATATTAATCTAAAATGCATTATCGAGTAGAAGGGGCGCAACTCGTGGTATCAAACCGGTATACTGAACGGATCCAAACAGGGTCTGAACATTTTGAACGTAGTTTTGTATCCATGGTCTGTTTTGGTCTGACACGGTCTTAACGGGTCTAAACAGCCCGCTAGACGATTCAGTCTTTTCCGTCCTGACATGCCTTAACGAACTGATTTACCTGATGAGGCTATCGATCTGAATGGCGACTTAACGATCTTAAATATCTAGACGATTTTCTCTAGCGGTAAATCCAGTCAATCAAGATGTGATCAGACCAAAATGACCGTTTCAGACTGAAATCGTGCTACTAGTGATGGAAAGGTATGCGATAGATCAGTTGTTGTTCACAAAACTGCAATTAAAAGCTTTCAAATGTGGCTCTATGGATTTCTTTGTCCCAGATTTGTCAGGGAAAAAGGTATTCCTAATCCGGCTCAAATATTTTTTAAATGTTGTAACCACAATCACGCACTTTTTCTCTCAAAGGGCACTCTTATGAATAAAATGAATGACAATAATACTATAGGTATTCAAACTCATTAGTCGAAAACAACCTGACAAGCAATTATGGCAAAAAACGGAATTCGAGGAAAAACAAATAAAAGTAGACCAAACTCAACTAAACAAACTAAAGACTGAAGAGCTTAAAAAGTATGAAAAACAAAAAAAAACATTACTCTCTTAAAGTCTGATATAAGAAGAAAGTTAACTTCAAATAATATAATGGAAAAAAAACATACCTTCAAAAAATACTATGGAATAAAAAAAACATTACTCTTTTGTGCTTTTTTTTACATTTTTTTAAAATCCACCATTTTCTACATAAAAATGCGTGTACCAAGTCAGAATTATGACAGTTGTTATTCATTTGTTTGATGTGTTTGGTGTGTTTTATTAGGGAATTTCCTATTTGAATTTTTCTCGGAGTTCAGTATATTTGTGATTTTACTTTTTACTACAACCAAGTCGATTTAAATAATTTTGAACTAAGAATCAACCGCTTGTGACCGATCTTGTTTTGTTTGTAAAAAATCAAGAGATATTGCAGAAAAATTTTGTAATGACATTGAAATCAAAATATAAAAAAGAAACATTTAGTCTAAATTATGATTCAAGACAAAGTTTGTCACGTTAATCCAGTCGCATAAGAGTTCATATATTTGCGGATTACTGTCCTTGTTTCTTCAATATTGAAGTAATATGTACGAGTGTTTAACATTTTTTGAACTGCGTATGACTATAATTAAGTTCAATATTTACCTCTTATATTTTCTGCAATTATCTACAAACATCTTTCCCCAAACGGCAGTCAGGAGATACATGACTATAATGCCTGTGCACCAAATAATAACTTCTGTAAACAAGTCATGTAAACATGTGCATAATACAAATGGGTTATCATATACTAGTATCATATGTGTTATAAACCGGAAATATTTGATCAGCTATTTTTGGACACATTTTTAGATGGGTAGGTTTGTTAGGTAAGTATACTTTTATACATGTAAACATCTTTTATTATTTGATTAATGTTTGGCAGAATGCTAAGCAAAAATCCAACTACAAAATAGATTTGGACCAGACCTACGCCCGTAGGCTACTGTGTCTGAATTACTGTTTGGCATAAACTAGTGAGTTGTGCATACAGCTTGCTCCTATAATTATAAACATTCGATGCTTAACTGTACTGTCCAGGCGAGCTGATATCCCAAATATGTTTGGTTTTTATTTATAAATATTTTATGTTCGTTTGAGTTGACGAACAAGAACATAACGGATCTATCTACGCATCTGTTCGATGATTGCTGGCATTTAAATCACATCAACATTACCAATGTATTAACCAGTCAATTGGTAGTGATAAGTATACAATACACAAATACGTCTTGGCAAACGTATTGATCATCATGATAGTTGTTATGTCATGCATCTGATATCCTTTAGCTCTGGTAAGTCTCTGTGAAAAGTTGACTCATTGGTAATTATTTTACATTGATTGGGTTTTTTTTGTTTTTTTTTTAATATATAAGTGGAATTTTTATAGTGCAAAATATATTGTCAACACTACAACATGTTCCCTTTGGTAATAATGTGAAATATACCTACTGTAATATATTTCATTAGGAAAGTACCCCATGACTGCTGGTTTCTCTGTTGAAAATATTGCCGACGTTGATTTCTCCGACGGTAAAGGAAATATACTCGATGTCAATTGAGTGTGTTTGATATTTGATTTCTTCGTCGCTGAATTTGACATTGTTTCTGAAAACGTATCTGTTGATGCAGGCTGGTACGAAGGCTGAAGTACTGCATTTGACGAGTTGATATGTTCTGACGTTAAAATGGTTGTCTGAGACACAGACATTTTTTGAAAGAATGATTTTAAATTTTCTGTTTTCCCTGATATCATTCTGGTCACGTGGTTCCTTGAACGTTTCTCATTTAAAGACGAATACAAAATATACAGAGGAGAGATAATTAGTTTGGTCGGTCTATACATTTTGGTTTTATCATCAAAACTTGAATCAAACTGTGAATAGTCGTCCGAAAGTCCCATTATGTATGACCTGGACGTTGTTTGCAGTGACGACTGTAGCCACGTGTTATGGCTGACATATTTTTCTCTTTCAAAATTTAAATAAGATGTGTCATATAAAGTACTCAATGTATAACTTGACGAGGAAAAAATAGATTTTGAAACTGTTGAATCCGACATAACTATATTTGAAAATGTTTCTTTGTCAAATGGTTTCATTATCTTTGTGGACAGGACTGTTATTACAAGATGATCTAGCGTGTCTCTAATTTTCACTAAAGATGAAGATGTAGTCTCCAATTTGATGACTTTAACAGTTGACGTTGTGTATGAAAAGTCTACTTTACCATGTGTAACGGAAGGTTGTTTGTCAGTCAACGTTGTATATGAACGTATATTATTGTATCGTGACGTTGATGTTTTTTTTAATAATATATTATGTTGACTAGAACTATGTTCAGAAGAAAGGAATGTTGGAAAATGGTTTGTAACTGATGACGATAACGGAAATGCGGATTGAGTTGTAAAACAGTTTTTATACTTGCGAACGCAGTTTCCCGACTTGCATCTTACCAACCCTTCCGGACATGGGTTGGATACTGCACCTGTTATTAGGAAGATCGGGATGAAATCAATGAGTTATTTATAAAGATATTTCAAGCGAACAAAACATATTTAGACGGACGAAAAGAGAACTATTAAAATGGTTAATGTATAGCTAATGCGCCATCGAAAGTCAACGACAGATCGTATCAATTTATAGGCGTTTTAATTAAAAATAAAATTAGCTTGTTGTTCGCTGTGAGCCAAGGCTCCGTGTTGAAGGCCGTACATTGACCTATAATGGTTTACTTTTTTTAATTGTTATTTGGATGGAGAGTTGTCTCATTGGCTATCTCACCACATCTTCCTATATCTATTGGTTGCTATGTGATATACGCGCTCATATCACATTTTCTTATATCTAAGTAGTTCATTTACTGTATAACAAGCCTGACTGCACTGGTGATCTCTGCTAAAATCAAGTATGTGGCAGGGTCGTTCAAATAGAATCGTAATTGAATATGATTACCGAAAGTTACCTCCAGCTTCCTCAACCAATGAAATAATCAACAAGGCATTTCAATTTCGTAATAACAATAAAACAAGTTTATAATATTTATTACAACCTCTAAGCCGAAGGTTTGCATTTGACACTGTAAAATACTGTCAGGTTGTAGTTCCTTAACGATTTTGAAATCATCAGTTGTATGTACTATAATTTTGGTTTTCAAACATTTGGGTTTGCAATAGCTTTTAGCTTTCACGAAAGAGGTATTTTGACAAATTGTGATATATTTCAAATGGCTGTGTCGTACGTACCATCTGATACCCGAACTTACAATTATTTTCATCCGATAAATCAGAACACTCAAAACTATTGTCACATATCACTGTTAAGGGAACACATTGTCCATTGGAACACTGAAATTGGTTATCATTACAGGATTCTGCTACCACTATATACAAAAGTAACAGCAATGCGTTGTACCTTTTCATGTGAATTGAAAAATAAATAACCTAAAAGAATATAATACAATTTGTTACTTCTTCTAATGAAATAAAAAATCACTATTATATATCTTTTTATACCTAAATGGATGGAAAAATGCATATTTTGCCCTGTCTTAAATGTTTTCGTGTATTAGATAAGCACTGAATTCCTTATTGTTTGTGTTTCCCATACGTCATATAAAATAATTACGTCTCATAAATTTGAGATCTAATATTAGTAATGGTATTTTCATGCCTTTCAAACAATTTGTTGTCTGTAGTTTATGCCACAAGCAACTACACTTGAGAAATAGTCTTGTTCAGTCTTTATGTTTTTAGCGTTATGACTTTCAACATTACTCGTCAGTTTATCACCAGAAAATTTATTTGCTGTGTTAAACAATAAAAATCTTTGCAATTTAAGAATATTGCCAGCTATATATTCTAAAAAGTTGTGCCAAATACGACAAGGGCATCACTGTCTGGCGTTAGTGTGTCAAGTAATCCCAATTTTGATTAAGAGACAATTATGAAAAATACAATATTGTTGATATTTTATGTTAAACAAAGTTCTTACTACTCAGCGGTGGTTTCCCGCAGTTATATAACGTCCACAAACACAGTGGCATCGATCCATGCTTGTAAACATATTCAAAGATACCAGTCTTATTATTTGTTATATCAGACGGTTTTGTATCTACATATTCAGAATCTTCGTTAGATCATACCAAATTTATGAGGTCAAAATTCATTTAACGATTTCCTACTTATCTCTTCAGTCATTTAACTATGAAAATCATGCTTTTAATGTTATCAAGTATTTAATTTTCTTATAATTTTCATCTTCATTTTGAATATCGAACTGACTGCTGGCAGCCGGTTGGATATTAAATATAGAATAACGAATAACGAACCAGGTGCTAACTTCACATACATGGTCAAAATGAAATTAAATACAATAGAAAACGACGACGACATCAGTGTACATATTTTCTCGATTAAATTCCGCTGATAGGCTTTTATAATAAAACAAGGAAATTTAACTTTGGAAAAAATCTAGGGACAAGACATACTAGAACAGACAAACACATTAAAATTGAAGTTGTTGTGTTTTGACTGATAATGAGAGAAGTAAAACAATATTTTCAAATGACTAAAAATGTTTTGTTAACTTAATATTTACAAACACTGTAATATTATCAATCAAATATGAATCCCTGGTCACTAAAAAACAGAACTGTAGAGACCTTACTAACACGAGCATAAGACAATAAACGTACTAAGCTCCCCGCGGAAGAAACGAATTCTAAAATATTGTTCATAACCAGCTTTTGATGGGGTTCGTGTTTCTCAAGGTTTAATTCTATATTGTTTTTTTATGTATTTTTGTTTGTTTGTTGGCATTTTTGTCTTCTAAAGGCATGGCGTTGTCAGCTTGTTAACGATTTTTGTTCTGTCATGTACACGAGATGCAAAAGATATAAAACATGTAAAAGGGACACTTACACTATAGGTTGTTGTCACATTGCCATTCAAATTACATATTCAACTAAGAACATACTTTTCCTAAATGTCTCTTTTGCAAAGAAAATATTGCCACTGTGTTTTGTAGAAACATAATTTATGTATTACTGGTAAATTATTAAACCAAGGATTTCATTACCATAAATTACTCAAAACCTTTACTTAATAGTTATCAAAGGTACCAGGATTATAATTTAGTACGCCAGACGCGCGTTTCGTCTACATAAGACTCATCAGTGACGCTCATATCAAAATATTTATAAAGCCAAACAATTAAAAAGTTGAAGAGCATTGAGGATCAAAAATTCCGAAAAATTGTGCCAAATACGGCTAAGGTAATCTATGCCTGGGATAAGAAAATCCTTAGTTTTTGGAAAATATCATAGTTTTGTAACAGGAAATTTATTAAAATGACCACATTATTGATATTCATGTCAACACCGAAGTGTTGACTACTGGGCTGGTGATACCCTCGGGGACGAAACGTCCACCAGCAGTGGCATCGACCCAGTGGTGTAAATAGTTATCAAAGGTACCAGGATTATAATTTAGTACGCCAGACGCGCGTTTCGTCTACATAAGACTCATCAGTGACGCTCATATCAAAATATTTATAAAGCCAAACAATTAAAAAGTTGAAGAGCATTGAGGATCAAAAATTCCGAAAAGTTGTGCCAAATACGGCTAAGGTAATCTATGCCTGGGATAAGAAAATCCTTAGTTTTTGGGAAAAATCATAGTTTTGTAACAGGAAATTTATTAAAATGACCACATTATTGATATTCATGTCAACACCGAAGTGTTTACTACTGGGCTGGTGATACCCTCGGGGAAGCTCTTAATAATCAATAGATATAAAAAAAAAAACTGGTTTTAAAGTTTGGTTGTACCTCACGGTTGTATTTCAAACGTGATAGCACATCCTCATTTTTACAAAAAATGTTGTTAAGCGTGGTTACCAATTCAACACTGTAATAAAATCATTGAATATAGTTTTTGGGGTATACTATTGATTTAGTTATCAGTAATTTAAAAGCAAAATAAATATTACTAATATGTTATATACATATACACATTCATGTATCTTAAATCTGTCGATACTTGTTTCTTTTTATTGTCATGTTTTTCTCTGACTGTCTATGGCGTCTTTACACTAACTCGATTGGATGTTGGATGTGTACGGATTGATAATTAAGTCTTAGATTCAGGAATTTTTATTATTTGTTAGTGGCTTTGAACTAGCTGTAAGTTAACTATGGATACTCTCAGATCTATACCTACTGTCCACTGGTATGTTTGTCCATCTGATGAGCTAAGTCTTTTTCAACTGATTTTGTGATCCCGATAACATGTTTAACCACGAAACATTCTGTATGCATGTGAATTAAACCAAGGATTTCATTTAGCTTGACTTTTTGTTTAATCTGTTGTGTCATAGTAAATGTCTTATGTTTTGTTTGGTCTTTTCTTCTTTTTTCTTCTTATTTATTTTGCTTGTCTCTCGGTATATTTACAAAACCACATTTAAACTAATTACATAAATAAAATAACACCTACCTAATTGTAACACGATATCTTTTCCACTTGAAGGAAAATATGTTTGTTTACTATTTGAGATGATATCGTTTGTTTGCGGATGATTAAAAATCGCATATACATATGACACAAGAGCGTATGATAAATGATTTTATATTTAGATCACATAAAAAAATGTAATAAAATATTAAGATTTCGCGGATTCAGAGGAATTTATTTGATGATACTATTATAAAGGTTACAATCGGAAATGTTTGACCTTATATATCATTGACAAATCCTTTCATTATATCAAGAAATGAATTTTAAGGGAACATTTTTTATAAGATAACTATTCTATGCTATACATATCATACACATGACGAATTGTTTTGATTTGATGAGATTAAAATAAAAGATAATGTCACTTAACTTAAAAGTGGTGCTTGCTCAAACATTAATGTTGATAATTCGTACATCTAGCCTTCGTCTATACATATCATTAACTGCAACCTTATTAGATAACACGTCTATTATATATTGTTTTTTGTTTTCTGTGTGAAGGTTATGATTCTAACGAACCTAGATTGAATATAGGCGTTTGATTTATTATATTTTATAAATTAAGTTATAGTTTCTTACTTAAGGTATAACGCTGTTTTATGTAAATGCTAATGAAAGGCAATCTATTGATAAACATTCTAAACTTTTTCGTAAATTTATGTGTTCATTGTTAGACAAGTTTGTCTGTTTTACTTGATTTGTGTTGTCAGTGTTAAATTTCAGAACTTGTCTTGTTTTTCCAAGGTTTGCTTGTTTGACATGTATATATGTCTTTCTTGGCCAAAGAGTCATACTTTTTTGGAATTGTCCTTTGTGTTTCTAATCTTTAAGCATATATATATATACGTATCGTGGAAAAGTGACTAAAGTATAAAAAAAACCCACAAAAATACTTAACTCCGCGGAAAAATCAATACTAATAATACAATAGTCTCTTAATGAAATGGAAAACTAAAAGCTCAAGCACATCAACAGAATGGACAACAGCCGTCATATTCCTGACTTGGTGGAGGCATGATCTTATGTAGAAAATGGTGGATAACACTGCTTTATTGCTTAATAAACTTGTCATAATACTTTCTACAGGTCGAGATAAAACGATATTCTTTTAGTACAGTGTAGATGACCAATACAGAAAATGGTCTTGCAAATGGTCAGAAGAGTCCCGCAGCAGTAATATGGTTATGAGATGACTGTGTACTATTTGACGCTATGTAGAGATCACTACCTGAATGTAAAATCATTCAAAAATCCACTCTCAAGCACTTCCGTTTAGATGTTACCAGTAATCAAAGGTACCAGGATTATAATTTAATACGTCAGACGCGCGTTTCGTCTAGATAAGACTCATCAGTGAGGCTAATATATATATAAATAGCTGTAAAGCCAAACAAATACAAAGATGAAGAGCATCATACAACCGCATTATTGGCTGCTTGTTTGGCCAGCACAATCACAAATCGCTTTGCAAGAACTCAAAGCTTCTTTTTTTCTAGAAATAAGCGTAGTATGTACTCTTTTAGTTTATTTAGTTTATTTTTAAATCATTTTCATAATAAATATTAGAATATCTACAACATTTATACACTTATTTAAATAGGATTCAAAAGATTGTTTTTGGTCAAATATTTACCTTTTTACACCATTTGTTACAATACGACGAAAGAACTAATGATTAGACGACACTGTTTCATATATTTTTAAAATGAATGAATAAAACATTTATTCCAAAACGCACATACATGCTAAAGCAATAAAAATAAGCATATTTACAGCAATGGTAATGTATTTGCATCAACACAATACATGTACTGAAAATTTAGTTATTTCTAAATTGACAACATGCGCATATCAAAGTTTTCGCCTCAGCTCTAAATGTTTTGTCAAACATTCCATACACAAACAGATTAACAATGTTATTGATAATGATCATTTGTTCAATGAACCTTAAAACAATAACCTCATTCTCAGTTCTTTGGATCCAGAAATTGCGATAAAAAATAATCGAGAAGCGGAAAACTAACTGAGGAATATAACAAAGAATAAATACTAAGTTTATAACTATAATCATCAATTAAAACCGTTTAGCTGCAGAAATACGTTCTTCCGGCATTGACGTATTCGTCTGTCGTTCAGTGACATCACAATTAGTAGAAATATTTGCATGGTGTGTTTCATTGGACGAATTTTCCAGGTCAGTTTCAGCTAATGACATACTCACAGAATTGATGTTGGCAAAACTAGTGTCCAAGCTGTTTCGTGATTCCAACATTTGTGCGTTTGTGGTTCTCATCCTCAAAACATTATTCACCACAGTGAACATTTTACTTGCAATAATCATTTGTCTTCCAATCAACAAATTTAAAATGATTAGCTCCAGCATAACACCAACGATGATAAAAGATGGATAGAATACAAATGTTCGATAGAAGTTGTGATCCACTTTCATTATGTTGATACCACACATATATCCTGTCACGTTCAATTCAATGTTAGGCATGCGCAATTGTTCGCTCCAGATAATAAACGGAGCAGACACGGTAACCGACAGAATACATATGAAAAGCAGTGATAAACGTCTCAAGTTCAGAGTCAGTTGAGGTCCAAATGGTCGACATACTTTCAAATACCGCTGCAGCGTTATGACTGCCAGGAGAAATATCGACGAAAACCCACACATGTTGAATAAAAACCACAGAATCTTACAGGAAGTAGTATATGTAATTTTGACTGGAATTAAATTTTTCCATAGGTCTAATGGTGGTTTCAAAAGGCAGACAAACATGCCTAGATTATCATAAAGTACTTGCCTTCAGTTTGTTTAAGTCTTAATTTATAAGTAATCAGCACTATCAAATTCCCTACGAATCCCAGAATGAAATATAAAACGAGAACCACGTCGTGTGGTACAGTCCTTGGATGGTTTAAACTTCCCACTAACACCATACACCATTACACCATACACCATACCCCATTAAACCATACACCTTGTACCATTACACCATACACGTTACACCTTAGCACCATACACCTTACACTTTACACCATACACCATTCCCCATTATATCTTGACGATCCGAAATTACCCATAATGCAATTAAATTTTAAATATTAAGATTTTTATTATGTTTATGCTTACAATCCGAAAAAATGAAATTAAAAAAAAAATCGTAATATT
The DNA here is from genome assembly GCF_036588685.1 of Mytilus trossulus. Lineage (NCBI taxonomy): Eukaryota > Metazoa > Mollusca > Bivalvia > Mytilida > Mytilidae > Mytilus > Mytilus trossulus. The sequence continues at coordinate 21,279,812 of NC_086380.1, forward strand.
TTACAGCGGAGTTAAAGTCACAGGATAGCTGCGATCAAATTGCAAAATAATAATAAAAAAAATCCATATGTCGTATTTATACATATATGTGTCATGTGATATAACTCAAACACATACTTTGTTTATATTAATATAAACTAATCCATGATTCTAATCCCAAAATAATCCAACTCTTGACCTTCTATTCTATAAGCATATAACTATTTGTTATAATACAGATTCATTAAAATGTTAATTTTCAAATCTCATCAAAGATGCCATATGCATCCCGCTCAAATGAATATATCTTTTGTCTTGTGTTATAACTGCTGATTGAAGTTTGAAGGTTATTTAACCCAAATAATTATCTAAAATACATAAAGAGATCTTATCTGGTACAATATCTCTTATGTTAACTTATTATAGTATTCGAACTAATTACACTGGAAAATTTAAATATATAACATTATCTTACATTTATGCAATCTTCAGATGCTAAATGATAAGCCTTGTTTTGTACAGAGTTAGGAGAATTGCATATAAATTACTGAAAATCAATAACTATATTTGATGGATAAAAATCAAAGAATAAACAAATTATGTAAAATCGTGTTAAGAAGACACATACAGACTTTGAATGTTATCGTATTTTTACGCTCATCCGGGGAATAAATGTTTTGCCGATAGTTAACTCTTGCAAACACATTCGGTCTTGAAATTCATGATTCTACAAGCATTAATTATGAGTTCTTTATTTGAGATTGTAAAATAAAAGAACTCTGAAGTTTCATTTTGTTTGTATTATAAAAAAAATAATTATCTTTTCATTGTACTACTACATTTCCTGGGATAAGTACAGTAGCTGTCGAAATTTGAAATAATGCCTTTCGTGTTCTTGTTACCCTTTAAAAAGGGAAAAAGGAACGATCTCACACCATACGGTCTCTGTTGAAGAGTTTTTAATATTCTTTAAACCACATATACAGCACGTACTCCTCTTCTTTTAAGGTGGCTCACCCAAATAAGGACGTCCGGTAGATTGTTTTTATTTTCACATATTTTGTAGATTTTTTTATGCTGAATCCAAAAATGCAATGAAAAAAAGGCTCGTTTTTCCCCTCACATTGAAGCGAAATGTGCAAATTTGACCATATTTCCAAAGAAAGAAAACGCAAATATAAAAGACTTTTGATACTGTTTATAATGCTTTTTTGTTATTTTTTATTTATATGGATCTTGTCTGTACACCAGCTTTAATTAATTGTAATATCTTCAATTTTTCACTTATTCTTACAACCTATAAACTTCAAGATTATAAAAAACCGGTTTCTTTCTAAAGTGAACATTGATTGGTTAAATATTTCTCAGTGATGTCCTGTGTTTGAATTTGTTTGTTAGCTTTTTGGTCATGAATGTTTGTCTCTAATATTTAATTAACTGTGCATTTGTATTCAGATATCGCAGATCAAATTTATTCGTTCACTGTGTAATCATACGTTTTTTGATTGAGTTAAGTCTGCCAATTGTTATTTTATCGTATGTTTTTCTATGTTGTGATGTTATGCTATTGTTTCAGAAAAAGGGAGAAGGTTTGGATCCATTAAAACGTTTAATCCCGCTGCAAATGTTTGCACCTGTCTTAAGTCAGGAATCTGATGTACAGTAGTTGTCGTTTGTTTATGTAATATATACGTGTTTCTCGTTTCTCGTTTTGTTTATATAGATTAGACCGATGGTTATCCCGTTTGAATGGTTTCACACTAGTAATTTTGGGGCCCTTTATAGATTGTTGTTCGGTGTGAGCCAAGGCTCCTTGTTGAAGGCCGTACTTTAACCTATAATGGTTTACTTTTTAAATAGTTTTTTTGGATGGAGAGTTGTCTCATTGGCACTAACACCACATCTTCCTATATCTATTTATAACAATACTGATAAAAAAAGCTCTTATGAAACAGCATTATATGATTGTAATAAATTGAACTCAATAACATTCAAGGTTTTATCTTCTCATATAATAAATCAACCGCCATTCGCTTCATATTCAAGAAATATTTGCCACTGGACATAAAACAAACCACAATCAATCATAATTTTCCCTGTTTGTCTTATTTGTTACTTTTAAATAAGCCACTGCTTTGTATTTCTTCTTGTAATTTTAAATTTTGATGACATATTTTTATCTTCAAGTCTTTAAATTTCACTATGTTGCACTGTTTTACTATATCCTTCTCTTTAATTCTCACCTGGGAAGATAATTACACACATACATGAATATATATATATATGTATATATATACAACTCGTCTTAACATCAAACAAACAATGTTACATCTTTATTTTTTCCTCGCCGGGATTCGATCTCATGCTAATGTGATACCGTGACACCAGGTCGCCTGTACTGCAGGTGTCCGCTAGACCACACGACCACCAAGGCTCTACCTTTCCTCGTCAGTTTTAATCTAGCGGCGTACTGCAGTACATAATATATAAGGCCTGGAGATGTTACTGTTACAGACCAGCTCAATTATCTATAGTAAAGGATCCTACAAATTAAAGTAAGATACAGTCACAGAAAATAATTATAATTATTAGTACGTCTGAGTCAGTGACAACTCTACAACAGATTTTTCCATCGGATCGCAATCAATGATGGTGATACATGGCTGTGTGCATTATGTATATTTAACTCGTCTAAACATCAACCCAACAATGTTAGATCTGTAAATTTGCTTTCGCATTTTTTTTTTCTTTTCTCGCCTGGAGTGATATTGAGTGATCGTGACATAAAATTGCCTGCACTGTATGCAGCGCGCTAAAAGAGGGACGGACGATACCAAAGGGATAGTCAAACTCATAAATACGTCATGACTAAAATTGAAAAAAAAGACAAACAGAAAAACAATAGTACACATAACACAACATAGAAAACTAAAGAATAAACAACACGAACCCCTCCAAAAACTAGGGTGATCTCAGGTGCTCCGGAAGGGTAAGCAGATCCTGCTCCACATGTGACACCCGTCGTGTTGTTTATGTGATTACAAATCCGGTAAGTTGTCTAATTCGGTACGTCACATTCATGAAAGGGAAGGGGATTGTAGTTACGACGTAAGGAACATATCCGATATTATGTGTGAAATGGTTATTCCATAACGGTCAACCAACTCGTGATGGCGTCCGTAAAATTTACGAAGGGAGGATTTCAACTTCAAAATTTGAAACTCTTGGTTTAATAGCTTCCTTGTAAGCAACAACCTTCTATCAAGAAAATCATGATAGGAAATGCAAGTACGGGAATATCGTATCAATTGGGAGATATATACCCCGTATGCAGGTGCTGCTGGAATGTTGCTTCTAAGAAATGGAAAGTTCACAATTGGAAAGCTGAAATCATCTCTTTTGTCGTAAAGTTTTGTTTTCAACCGACCCTCATTGTCAATTTCTAGATGTAAATCAAGATATGAAGCCGACTAAACTGTATCTGTACTATACTTTATCTCTAGTTCGATGGGATACATGCGTTCCACATAGTCACCAAATTTTGAATTGTTTAGTGAAAGAAAATCATCTATATAGCGGAAAGTAGAGTTAAAGGATATTGCTAACTTCTTATCTTTCTTCCTAAGAAGTTTATGCATGAAGTCAGCCTCATAATAATAAAGGAACAAGTCGGCAAGTAGAGGGGCACAGTTTGTTCCCATTGGAATGCCGACAGTCTGTTGAAAAACACGTCCTCCGAACGTAACAAATATGTTGTCTATCAAGAAATCAAGCATCTTGATAATATCAGTTTCAGAGAACTTTTTGCTTGAATCAGAGTGATTCTTTACAAAGTAGGATTCATCCCTCCCTAAGACAAGATACTTGTATCTACGTTGGCCATTCTTTTTTATGAAGCAAAGTTATACCGACTCTTTCAATTTGTCTTTTAGTTTGGAATGTGATATACTTGTGTAAAGAGTGGAAAAGTCAAATGTTTGAATACTGTTACAAGATGAAAGAGAGTTAGATTGTATATACTCTAAAAGATCTTTGGAATTTTTAAGTATCCACATCTGATTCACGCTAAACCACACGACCACTTGGCTTCACTTAAATATATATCATTATTAACCAGTTGCAGGAAGTTATTGAAATTTATCAGCAATAGTCTGCAAGCACATTCATTGCATTAATATTGTCTTAAGCTACCCTTACCATGTGCATATGGCGTGAAACTCGTCTACTTCTATCAAAGACACATTCATCTGCTGTAATGTCATTCTGCATTTTTTGTCACTGATGAGTGTTTTTGGTGAGGCAAACAAATAATCAAATTTGCCTTTCAAAATATCATCATTTCCATTACTGCAGGCCCCTACAAATTGATAAATAAAGCTTTATGGTGGTTAAAATGATTACTTATACACATGTATGTATTAAATAATCTTCTGCAAAATGAGATATGTAAGCAGATAATCCTGATAATATTTCGATCATGATGTACACATTTGATTTTTCTATGGTTATAACTCATCATACAGTGCTTGACTTTTAAAATAAAATACTTATATTATACAGGTATACATGAGCATTTTAAGACATTTATGAAATTGATGTGTAGTACATCTTGTACATAATAGATGTGTTCTATACCATACAGGTATTTGGACCGTACAATACGTGAAAATTATAGTTTAGCTTTCTAAATACTTATATACGAAGTAATCGCGGGGAAACATTTAATGAGAAAAATATAAAAAAATATTAACAATATCATTTTCTAGTTGGACAACCATTTAAATTTCAGGGGAATGGTTTGCTGGTATATTCATGATATTACTTATTTTATGTAGATATCATTTTTTCTTTCATGTCTTTAAGGCATTCAGTTTACTCTGAATTATTCATCTGGTATTTTTTTTTATAAACAAATCACCCTTTTAATCCCCTCTGATGACAAAATAAATATAGACATATATGAAAGGGAGTTCAACAGAAAGTCTTGGCTATATTTTGTTTCCGAAAGCCCCCCAATGCTCAAATTTGACATTCTTAATTTAAATTTCAAGCGGTTCATTTTTGTAACTTACCCCTATACGCCACAGTCACATTTAGTACTGCATTAATTCTGTCCACGTGGTCTGCCAATAGTGCTCCTAGAGGTGAACAAACGATCACTTTCTAACAAGTTTCCTTTTCAAGTTCCCTGCGAACTGAAAAAAGCATTTGGTAGGGAAGCAATTTTCCGAATCCGGTCGGGAGTATAGCCACTGTACTTTGTTCAGTTTTGAGGGTGGAAATTTTGAAATCAGTTAAAACTTTGTCATATAACAAAGCGGTGTCAGTTTAATTTATATCTATGAGTTTGGCTGTCCCTATTGTATCTTTCACCCATCTTTTACCTCAATAATATAATTATTTGCTGTTGTAAAGCTGCAGCTTAATGTCACACAGTTTTCAATATAAGCAGGACAGCTCAGTTTTTCCTTGTGGCTATTTTCAGGTTGTCGCAACTGATTGTTGACGTAAATCTCCTTTCGCGACAATAAGGTGAGTTTTATGAGAAATGTCGCAAAAGAACCCCACGGTGATAAATTGTACTGAGTAATTACCTGCCGCTGCTTATGTATAGGGGAGAAACATATACATTATTTGCGGAATTGCATACATTCGGTTCAAGAATTTACCATTTTTTTTTAATTAATATCGTTTCAGTCAAAGTACCTGGTATATCTCAATTTATAACTTTTTTTTCCTATTTATTAAAGCTTTTCAAATTCAATGGAGTAATGGAGTAGGACACAAGTTAAACAGACATCGGCTCGCGATAATATCAGACAATACATGTATGTGTAATATAAAGTTGTTTCTAGTTTGTCTGAAAAGCAATCAAATTAAAATTAAATCCTTTAATTGCTCCTGTTCTGATATGTCGCGCATCAAGGATCTAACGAAACTCGAAAGAGAGGTCAAATCTGGGGACCTTAGTTCACAAATTAAATATTTGAATAACATTAATTTTTCGTCCAATTAGAATCCATCTCGTAAACAAGTTTCGGAAAATCATTCAAAATGGCGAGCAAAAGTGGCATATAAATTAAACTGACACCGCTGTGTTATATGACGATGATCTTTACAGGATGATGTTGCATCAGCAAATCAAAGCTCACAGACATTTTCCAAACCTTATTGTATCTGATAAACCAAACACTACTTATTGTCTAGTAATATGCAATGTTTTACCATATTTTTAACATGAAGAATTCCGACACCTTGGTTTGGTTTTTATAAATTTATTTTTCGATATTGTGTTTTAAATTTGTTTCTCTTATTTAATAATTTCATTTTATAGTAAAAGCTCATTATCCAAAACAAACATGTTGATTTTTTACATGAGAGCAAACAAGCTAATGTATGCCTCTCGAAATTGTTGTTGTTCGTTTTGGTGCCCTCGACTCTAGCTGTCTTAATTGACTAGGATTGTCTGTTTTTTCTATCGAAGGTCGGTGGATTTCTTTGGGAGAATGTCTGCTTGTTCCAATTATCCAATCTCGCCAACACGATCTAGCTCAAAAGCAGTGCTTTAACGTGCCGATAAAACAACACAAATCTATATCAAAAGTTTCAACTAATGTTACTCGTTGTTTATCCTTCCAGAATCCTCTACTTCTGATGTGTTTTTTAGTCCATACTTATGGCATATCATACTGAGTCTCATGATATGTTAATCTCTTATAGAAAGTGTCAAATGTTTTTTTACACTTATTTATTCGGCAACCTTACATAGTAAAGTTTCGAATGAAACAGCCAATACAAGTGATCGAAACCAATCAAAACAAAAGAACAAATAACAAAAATTCTGAACAGAATGTCCCTAACCAAATGGCAAAAGCATCGTTATACTATTTTTTGACAAGTTAGCATAAGAAATTGTTAAAAATAACTGCTTTAAAAGGTATCAAAATCCATATTCAATTGCAAGACCAAACATTTAATCTTAACATAAAAATCAGAAGATTATTTTCTCGGCAAACTTTTCCTTAATAAGGATTAATATTTGAGCTTTTTATTCTTTTAATTGATGATATAGAAACAGATATATCGGCAGCACAAGGTAGATCCTATTTTACTCTGAACTGTATATCAAAATATTCATCTATATGTAAATATCACGTATTTTTCTGTTATTAATATGATAAGTTATTGTTAATGATGACATAATTCGTGTAATCTCTTTGAAGAGGAAATGCAGATATGAATGGAATTAATGAATCGAAGAGCATTGACAAGATCTTAGTTGCCCCCAAGAAGTAGCATGTCACAAGAATGTTTTAATATTTCTATCTTCTTTTGTTTAAAGGCATCAATCATACAGAATAATTATAGTATTTCAAGTATGGATCTAATTATTTCACGAATTTAATAACAAAATTGTGTTATTGAATATTTTTTTTGTTTTACTAAACAGCTTTTGAAATACAAGAAACTCGAATTTTCTTATGTGAATTTTTAAAAAAAGTATATATATAATTTGGTTACTTTGAAGCTGTGTATGATATATTCAACATCAGCCATTCCATTTGTGTCATGTTGCAAAGTTTACTCCTACGTGTAAGTTTGCAGATGCGTTTATCATTAGTACGTCAATGTCTGTTTAATATTTGTTCATACATTGTCAGAAAAGATGGGATGACTGTTAGTCTGGCGTAACAAATTATAAGCCTTGTGTCTTTGATAAATATTTACACCAATGGGTGGATAACACTGTCGGTGCACGTTTCGACCCCGAGGGTATCACCAGCCAAGTGGTCAGCACTTCGGTGTTGACATGAATTACATTCTATGGGCATTTTGACAAATTAACTGTTTAAAAATTTGAAGTATTCGATATACTAAGGATTTTCTTATTCCAGGCATAAATTACCTTAGCTGTATGGGGGTTATCAATGTTCTTCAACTCTATACTTTTTGGCTGTAAACTATTTTTATATGAGTATCACTGATAAGTTTATGTTGACGTTTATATCAAATTAAAAGCCTGGTAGCTTTGATAAATATTGGGAATACATATTACAAGGATGCAACAGGAAAAAACCGAAATTTGACAAATATGTTTTACTATCACTTTTGGTCAACAACTAAAAAAGAAACAAAATATTTTACCTCTGCTTCCAACATGTATAAGGGAAAAGAAAAACGCAATTCCATTTTTTACAATGAATGTTAAAAGAATATATATTTGTTTTGCTACTTACCAACACATCCGTCTAGAAGCATTCGTTCATTAACATACGATATAGAGTCTCGTCGAGTCTTTCGAATAAGAGCATCTTATCAGTAACAAATAATGTAAAACAAAATGAAACATTGAAGATTGCTTACTTTCATAAATTAATTATATGAATATTAGTCAGAACATTTTACTTCAATTTAAAACAAGTGCGTTATTGAAAAATTACGATATGAAAACAATGTTTCGTGAGATTATTTTAAATAACTTATCATTACAATAACATGAACATATTTAACTCACATTTGTTGTTGTACATGATGATCTCTTTGTTTGATACATGTTGTAGTTAAGGAGACGGCTTTTTGTACTATATAATATGTCAAAGTATTTCTTCATTTTTAAACTTACACGAGGCTCTTATTTGTTAGCCTGCAATATTTACTCCTCTAGCGTTTCACATGTTTCAGTCAACAAATGTAAAGTTAAATATACAGGTTATTTTGTTTCATATATTTTAATTTACAAAACACATACATTGTAATTATAAAACACTGTACACCAGGCCTTGAAAATTGTAAAAAATATCATACATATAGGCGAATATACAAGGCCCCGAAATAAAAAAACATAAAACAACTTAATAAAGCGTCAAATTTATTACTGAACAGATAACGAACAATATAACAGACATGAACAAACAACAACCACTGAACTTCAGGTTTGGTATATGGTACAAAAAGAATGTGACGGGGTTACACATGTTTATTAGTGCTCAAGTCTCTCCTTAATCTAGGATAGTGGTTGAACAGTACAAAACATATGTAGGAGCACGCTTTACTAATCAGTCCAATCAATGCCCATGCTACGTCAATCTTTCGTCAATTACGTAAATTTCAGAAATAGACCGAGATTTAAAATAGTCCAAAAGTTATATAGAATTTATAAGAATCCACAATAGTTAATTCCATTACGCGATTGAATGATTAAGACGTTTGTGTTTACACGTATTTTGTAATTCATAATAGAAATATTATAATGACATAAAACAAGTCAATATCATACTACTATACATAGTTTTGAAACAGTACAACACATATTTAAGAGCACGCTAAACAAATCAGTTGGAAAAAAAAATACATCTCACGAAAACCAAAAAAATTCGTGAACGGGTACTTGTACGCACTCAAATAAAAAAAGAATGGCTTAATGTATGCATAATACTTAAACAAAATAATATAACAATGAGTGTATACTGATTATCGTTTAAAAACAATTGAGTCAGTTCTTTACGGAGTTCCGTCATAATCAGTGACTCTGAACCGTACATTTTTACATGACAAGTGGGGCGGTTTTTTTTGGTACCCGTATGAATTAAAATTATTGCCAAAAATAACATGAATGTTGTCAAGGAGGAGATCTACAGTTTCTAGCATCTCGTCATACCTCCAGTTAGCATACCTAGCATATTCAACTCTCATCTCAAATAAAGGTTAAAGATGATTCGCGGCAAATATATTTTTCAAACAACTATTTATTCAAATTAGATTATTTTATGATTGATAAGAATTTTTAAAAGTAAAGTGTAGAGTTGAAGGGGCAGAAGAACCAAAAGCACAAAATTTATCTTAAATAGCATTTTTTTTCAATTTCCCCATAGTTTAACACCATTATTTTCCTTTGAAATGAAAAAAAAAGCTGATTACAAGCTCGTTTATTATAGTCAACGAACTATTCATGCACGTTATTGTTAAAATCACTTACAATGGTTTGTAATGCCACTTACTTGAGGCCGAGGTGAAACAATAGTTTACTTTTTTTGGTATAGTGGAGGTTGCCATAGTATGTAACTTGAAATGACAAGAAAAGGTCTTTTAAAGAGGTAGTGTGGTTATAAGTGTTTATTTATTATTTGACACCCTGTGGAGCTCACTGACCTGCATGTGAAAGAAGTTAACATTCTATTCATAGGAATTTATCTTTGTAGTCTTTACATCATACAACATCACTATTAGTTTAAACATATTTATTTACAGTGGATTGATAAACAAGTTTTGCAACAGATATTAATCCATTTTCACTTTGCGAGTGCGAGTGCTGCCCTGCAGCGGCGTTAGCCTTCTCTTTTTTTAAATCTACAAGGACGTGCAAGAGATATGGCTCTCTCTTAACACGAATCAGTCATTAATCGTCCCCTTCCGACGGACTATTATCGTTCCTCAAGACCATACTCGCAAATGGGGTCAAGGTAGTGCCTAAAATTCCGCACCTTAAATTCATCCTGGAACGGTAATCTAGTCGGGAACCTTTGTTAGTAATCTGATGCACTTACCACTACACTACATGGTTAGCTAGTTGGTTGGACGGTACAAACACAAATCGCTTTAGAAGTTGTCAAAGCTTTTTTTCTAGAAACAAGCGCAGTATGACCTCTTTTAATTATTTTGGTTATTTCTAAATTATTTTCATAATTTGATATTCGAATACATTTATACATTTATTCAAATGATAATTATTTTTTTTGTCATATGTTTTCCTTTCTATACTTTTTACAATACGACAAAAGAGCGCACGACCAGACAACACTGTTGCTATCTAGTGTAGACGGCGGGCGATTTTCTTGTCATTTTTGCAAACGGTTATTAACAAGTATTTGTTTGATTTGTCCCATCTGAGGGAAAAAGAGGATATAAAATTAAAGTGATTTCCATTGTTATCTGTAAAATAGATGTTTTTTATGGATAAATTAATTGTGGTGTCCGTAAAAAAAGAAAATAGTATTATACCGCTGTTCAATAGTCATAATCGATTGAAATTAAAGTTATCCGGATCACACACTGAAAGAGAAGTAGCCGACTTTATAAAAACAGAGTTCTAATAGAGTTTCCTCACTTTTCTAATTACATTATGAAGCTGAATTCTTACAATGAACAATGCTAAACATTCACTTATTTCTATATTTACAACATGCGCACATCAGTGTTTTCGCCTCAGCTCTGAACTTTCTGTCAAACATACCATACACAAACGGGTTGACGATGTTATTGATAATCATCATTTGTTCAATAAAGTTGATAATAATCAGCTCATATTCCGTTCTTTGGATCCAGAAATTGCGATTAAAAAACATCGATAAGAGTAAAGCTAACTGAGGAATATAACAAAGAATGAATACTACGTTTATAACTATTATTATCAATGAAAAGCGTTTAGCTGCAGAAATACGTTCTTCGGTTATTGACGTAGTTGTCGGCCGTTCAGTGACGTCACAATTAGAAGACCTATTGCCATTGGTAGTTCCATTGTCCAGGTCAGTTTCAGCTAATGACATACTCACAGAATTGATGTTGGTAAAACGTGTGTCCAAGCTGTGTCTTGATGCCGACATTTGTTCGTTTGTGGTTCTCATCCTCAAAACATTATTCACTACAGTGAACATTTTGCTTGCAGTTATTATTTGTCTTCCAATCAACAAATTCAAAATGATTAGTTCCAGCATAACACCAACAATGATAAAAGATCGATAGAATATAAATGTTTGATAGGCTTTCTGATCAACTGTCATTATGTTGATACCACATATATATCCTGTTACATTTAATTCAAGATTTGGAACGCGTAATTGTTCCCTAATGATAATAAACGGAGCAGAAACGGTAAGTGACAAAACAAATATGACAAGCAGTGATATTCGTCTCAAGTTCAGAGTAAGTTGAGGTCCAAATGGTCGACATACTTTCAAATATCGCTGCAAGGTTATGACTGCCAGAAGCAATATTGACGAAAACCCAAACATATTGAATAAAAACATCAGAATCTGACAAGAAATTATATATGTAAATTTAACAGGCAGTAAATTTGTCCATATATTTAATGGTGCTTTCACAATGCAGACAATCATATCAACAAATGCTAAAATTGGTATAAAGTACTTTCCTTCAGTTTGTTTCAGTCTCAATTTATACACAACCAACACTGTCAAATTCCCTACCAATCCAAGTACGAAATATAAAACGAGAAATACGTCGTGTAGTATGTACTTTCTAGCTTCTACCAAATTCCAAGTTGTCAGTCTATCTTCTTCTGAATAGTTCATTTTTGTTCTCAAATGGAATTCACTATGTATATTAAGTTAGATACTACAGCTTGTAAGTAAACATATACATTAAAATAGTTGATATCTTATTTGTCATAAAGAGTCTATATGTGTATTGAAATTGATTAATATTAAAAAGCAAAGTCGAAGTCACAGAATAGCTTCGATCAAATTGCAAAATAATAATAAAATAAGTAAAATCCATATGTCGTATTTATACAAATCTGTGTCATGTGATATAACTCAAACACATACTTTGTTTATATTAATATAAATTAATCCATGATTTTAATATCAAAATAAACTAACTCGTGCCATTATTTTGTCTTATAAGCCATGTGAACATTTTTTTATATGCACTCTCACAGATTTATTAAAATACTAATTTTTAAATCTCATCAAAGATACCATATGATCCAGATAGAATGACTTTTTTGTATCTATTCTCTTTCGTTCTCAACAATTTTTATGAAGTTTGAAGGTTATTCAAAGCAAATTAATTAGCGAAAAAAATATAAGAAGATCACATAAGGTACAATATCTCTTTTGTTTACCTATTATATCCGAAGTTATTAGCTTGGGAGTTTTTAATATAGAACCGTTGATGTATAGATAAATAAACCCATTTATAATAAAACATATTCACACCTTTATGAAATCGTAAGGAGCTTAATAGCTATATTGATAAGCCTTGTTTGTTCAACAGTGCTAAGAACTGGATATAAATTACTGCACAAAGTTAAATCACAGAAATACTGAACTCCGATGAAAATTCAAAACGGAAAGTCCCTAATCAAATGGTAAAATTAAAGGATAATACAGATCAAACGAATGGACAACAACTGTCATATTCATGACTTTGAACATGCATTTTCAAATGTAGAAAATGGTGGATTGAATCTGGTTTTATATTGCTAAACCTCTACAAAAATATTTTGAAATATCATTAAAATAAATCAAAGAGTAACCATATTATAATAAATTGTATAGAGGAGACATAAACAGACTTTAAATAAAGATTTAAATTTGTGTTATTGTTAGATGTATTTCTGCTTGTATCTATCTGATGAGTTAAGCCTTTTTCAACTGAGTTATATAGTTCGTTCCTATGTTGTACTGGTACACCACTGTCCCAAGTAAAGGAGTGAGGGGTGGTGATCCAACTAACATGTTTAACCCGCAATAGTCTGTAATATTTATAATATAACATATTCACACATTTATGAAATCGTAAGAAGCTTAGTAGCTTTATTAATAAGCCTCGTTTGTTCAACAGTGTTAAGAACTAGATATAAATTACTGCACAAAGTAAAGTCACAGAAATATTGAACTCCGAGGAAAATTCTAAACGGAAAGTCTCTTATCAAAAGGCAAAAGTAAAGGATAATACACATCAAACGAATGGACAACAACTATCATATGCATGACTTTGAACATGCATTTTGGAATGTAGACAACAGTGGATTGAACCTGGTTTTATAGCGATGCCGATAGTTAATTCTGAGATTACCTCCAGGTTTTGGTGGGGTTCGTGTTGCATGTTGTATGTTTTTTCCCTTTATTTTTTTATCTATTGCGTTGTCCATTTATTTTCGATCCATGAGTTTGACAGTCTCTTTTGTATGTCTCGCCCCTCTTTTATAACAATTGAGTCAATGTTTCTAGACATGTGCCCCCCCCCCCCCGAGCACATTACCCACCCAGTACCAAAATTGCATGAATTAACGAAAATCCAACAGGATATTGGATCCGACGTCTCCCAGTATAAAAAGGTCCGAAACAGGCATACATTACCATGGACACGGTATCATCTGATATGGAAGGTGTCCAAACATCACTAGATATGACAAAAATCCCAAACATGACCCCCTTAGATCATCACACTAGTGACAATACCAATAGTACAAATATACAGTCTTGTTTAGTTCTTATTAAAGACATTTTTGGGTTTCGATGATTTGAACAACTCTGTCGAATATTAAAAGGAGCATTCAATGGCTACAAAACTTTTGAAATTTTTATTTAACAGATGCTCAATTCACTAGCAATGTAACCATTTTTTACCGGAAGTGACGATGATCTGAATTGTAAGTCTACAAATGTCCTCTATGCATTCGAGTGTAACCTTTGAAGATTCGTATATGTCGTTGAAACGAAAGAAAAGCTACACAAACGTATGTACGGCCATATATCAGATATTAAACTCAATGCAAACGGCATGCTTTACCATCATTTTAATCTGCCTGATCATTCCATCGTTTCTATGACAGTTTGCATTATCGAAAAAAAATATAGAAAAACCTTCTACGTAAACATAAACAGGTGTGCTAATTTCGACATTTGGAACTGCTAAACCATATGGTTGCAAGGACCAAAGTGATGGTAAAGGTATTCTATCTAGTCCTTCCTGAAGCTCGGTGAATGTGATAAATATTTTCAACTTTATTACTCGACGTAGACGCAGTCATGATCATTGTCAATATACATATCATATTCTCTATGAGGTCACTATTATTGCATAACTGTCATTTATAAAATAAAATAAAACGCCGTTAGGTATTCATCACATTCGCATTAAACTTTCAGGATTTTTTGGAATTTTAACCACAGATTAAGATCGTGATATTCCATCACTGTATTGGATACTAGTTCATAAACTTCATAAGTGTCCTTACAAACACCGGTATATTGTTAGTTCTTCCAAGTGCTACATGAAACCTCTTTTTAAATTATTAACATATATTTTATCAGCAATCAAAACATGGCTTCAAACTTATTGTGAAACTGTTTATTGTAGAGGTTGCGTCAATCAGATGTGGATACTTGAAAATTCCAAAGATTTTTTAGAAAACATACAATTAAGGACTCTTTTGACAATATTTGACTTTTCTACACTTTACATAAGAATTCCCCATTCCAAACTAAATAATAAATTGAAATGGTTGGTATTGATTTGTTTTCTAAAACACAAATGGCCAACGTAGATACAAGTATCTTGTCTTAGGAGGGGATAAATCCTACTTTGCAAAGAATCACTCTGATTCAAACAAAAAATTCTCTGAAACTTTAATGATCAGGAAGCTTGATTTCTTGATTGACAAAATATTTGTTACATTTAGAGAACGTGGTTTTTTCAACAGACTATCGGCATTTATACGGGGACCAACTGTACCCCTCTTCTTTCCGACTTGTTTCTTTATTATTACGAGGCTGAATTTAAAACAGAACTTCTTAAAAATAAATATAACAACTTAACAATATTCTTTAACTTTACTTTCCGCTATAAAGATGATGTGCTCTCACGAAATAATTAAAAAAATGAACGCATCTATTCCCTCGAACTAGAGATACAGGATAAAACAGATACAGTTAATTCAGCCTCATATCTTGACTTACATATAGAAGTTGACAATTAGGGTCGGCTGAAAACAAAACTTTACGACAAAAGAGATGAATTCAGCTTCCCAATTGTGAACTTTCCATTTCTATGTAGTAACATTCCAGCAGCGCCTGAATATGGAGTATATATCTACCAATTGATACGAAACTCACTGGCTTGTATGTCCTATCATGATTTCCTAGATGAAGGGTTGCTACTAACTAGGAATCTATTAAACCAAGAGTTTCATATTTTTGAAGTTGAAATCATTGCTTCGTAATAAATTACACGAGTTGATTAACCGTTATAAAAATAACCGTTTCACAGATAATATCTGAAATGTTCCTCATATCGTAACTACAATCCCCTCCCCTGTTCAAGAATGTGACCTACAACATAAAGGTATTTACCCGGTTTGTAATTACACGAGCAACGCGACGGGAGCCACATGTGGAGCAGGATCAGCTTACCCTTCCGGAGCACATGAGATAAACCCTAGGTGTTTAGGGTTCCTGTTGCTTATTTTTTTTATGTGTTGCGTGTTGTTTTCTAATAATTGTCTGCATGCCTTTTTTTTAGCCATCGCGTTTGACAGATATCTTTCGCCCCTCTCATTAACGCCCTTTGTCTATACTTGTATATGTAACTACTTACTCGTTGACAATGTAATGGAATTTGATGCGACTGTCATACAAGTGAGAGGTTTAGCTAGCTATAAAACCAGGTTCAATCCACCTTTTTCTACATTAGAAAATGCCTGTACCAAGTCAGGAATATGACAGTCGTTATCCATTCGTTTGATGTGTTTGTACTTTTGATTTTGCCTTTTGATTTTGGATTTTCCTTTTTGAATTTTCCTCGGAGTTCGGTATTTTTGTGTTTTTACTTTTTATATATCTACTTTATGGTTATATTTGTTTTATTCACATTAAACCAATTAAGAACAACAAAGTCCATCGTCTTCATTATCACATGCCTTGCACTGAATCTGTCCTGGTCGTGTTACGGGACATACCGTTGGTAAATTACATTTAACATCTGAAAATATACAAAAATTTATAAATCACATTTTAATCAAATTCACAGAAATATGATATACAAAATGAATTTGTTGAATCTTTTCTTTGTGCCATATATAAAGTAATGACATGCATTATTATGCGTATAGAATTGCAAAATCAAATGGAAATTTCTTACCATATACAGAAATGCAGAATTAAACGAAATATGGATTAAAAAAACATAAACAGTATTGCGAATTCGGTAATTAGATTCAAGGCTGCACATCGCATACTTTTTACTCCTAAGGCAATCTCGAAACGAACTGATATTACAAATTTCGAATTTATATGTTTAACTTTTGTCCTACTCCATTATTCAATGGAGGTATAAGAGGTTTTAGAAAAAACAAAATGATATAAAATGATACATGAACTTACCAGGTACTTTAACTGAAACGATATCAATAAAAAAAAATCAAAAGTCGATTCTTTAACTGAACGTTTTTAAACTATTTTATTTAAATGTATACTGACCATGGTAATCAATGAATTCCGCAGTTAATGAATATGCTCTCTGCTGCATGTATACATTAGCAGGGGCAGGTAAGAACTCGGTATAATTTATCACATTGATTTTACTCCGTTGTTAATAAACTTCCCCATAATGTCGCCAAAGCAGACTAACGTCAACAAACAATCAACAACATGGAAAAAACGGAGTTGTGCTGCTTATAATAAACAAACAATCAACAACATGGAAAAACGGAGTTGTGCTGCTTATAATAAACAAACAATCAACAACATGGAAAAACGGAGTTGTGCTGCTTATAATAAACAAACAATCAACAACATGGAAAAAACGGAGTTGTGCTGCTTATAATAAACAAACAATCAACAACATGGAAAAAACGGAGTTGTGCTGCTTATAATAAATACTGTTTGACATAAAGTTGCAGTTTAACAACAGAAATCATATATCGTTGTGTTAAATGACATTTACACGATGATGTGTTGCATAAACAAAGCTCATAGACGTTTTCAGCTCTTATTAAACGAGATGAACCAATCACTAGTTTTGTCTAGTAATATGCAATGTTTTGCCATAATGTTTTAAACATGTAGAATTCCAATAATTTTGTTTCAGTTCATAAAGTTTGTCATTTTGTAAATAAACTCATCATAGATACCAGGACTAAATTTAGTAGATACGCCAGACTCGCGTTTCGTCTATAAAAGACTCATCAGTGACGCTCGAATCCAAAAAAGTTTAAAATGCGAAACAAGGTACGAAAATTTGTTTCCCTTGTGTAATAATTCCATTGTTTAGTAAACATGTTTTGTTTCTTCTATGTTAGAGCGAAACAGCTAATGTGTGCCTCTCCAAATCGTTGTTTATAATTTATTGGCGGAATCATAGACAAAATATTATAAGATATTCTAATTTTCTTTATATAAATGAAGCCGTCAGATTGTCATTTAGGGCCTTTTATAGCTGACTATACGGTATGGCATTTGCTCATTGTTTAATGCCGAACGGTGACCTATAGTTGTTAATTTCTGTGTCATTTTGGTCTTTTGAGGAGATTTGTCTCATTGGCAATCATACCACATCTTCTCTCTTTTATATCAATAAGTATAACTGTATAATCTTATTATCAGAAGGATATTGATCAAATACATCTACCTAAAAATGTACAGTCATTAGAAATATCTCACTTTCGAATGTCTCAATATAAACTTGAACGATATGGACGGTCCCATTTGCGAACATACATGAGCAAAACGATTTGTCCAATGTAAAATTTATAAAAGGATACTTAATGTTTTAAACGAAAAGATTTATAAGTAGAAGTAGTCTCGGACTAACGTTACTAGTTACTAAATAATTAATACCATGCTCATAAAATGTTATAGAAAGTGTCATAGTTGTTTTTATACTTACTTATTCGGCATCCTAAAAAAAGAAAGTTATAGAATGAAACAGCCAATACAAATGTTAGAAACCAATCAATTCTAAGAAAAAGTAAAATCACAAAAAATACTGAACAAAAAGTCCCGAATCAAATAGAAAACTCATCGTAATACCATTTATTTGACAGGTTTGCAATCAAAATGGTTAAACAATTGTCACAATTAGAACTGATTATGGTAATCCTTTTTCAATTGCAAGACCAAAAATCTAAATCTTAAAATTATTTTCTCGGCAAACTTTTTCTTTAATAAGGATTTAAATTTGAGCTTTATTTCATTTAATTGGTGATACATAAACAGATATATCAACAGCACAAGGTAGATCCACTTTTTGTCTTGTACCGTATAGTTTTAAAAAAATCATCTATATGGAAATAGTGCGTATTGTTCAAAAGTTAATCATCTTCTTGTTCTGTTATTATTATAAATATTTATTGTTCATGATAATATAATTCATGCATTCTCTATGAAGAGGAAATAAAAAGTAAGAAACGAAGAATTGAATGAAAGAGTCTTCATAACCCCTAAGATATCTCTAAAAAGTAGACTGTCACAAGAATATCTTGATATTCTAATGTTCTTTAAACAAAAGCAACAATTTGATAAAACAATTGGAGGAATTCTTGTGTGAATCTGATTTTACGAGTCAACTTATCAAAATTGTGAAGCTGGATATATAATTTCTTTTTAACTAAACTGCTTGACACTGTGTAAAACAGACAAAAATGAATATTCATCCGTTAAAATGAATAATAACGCGAAACAAAGCTTAATGCGTAACATTGTTATTAAAACATAATATTCTTACCAGATTTTTCTACATCTGAAATAAAAATTTACATTTTTCTATCTCCACATTCTTATAAAAAAATATTTAAGCGACAAAAAACAGGAACTATAATTTTATACAATAAATGTTACAAGGATAAATTTGTTTTCCTTTTCTCACTTCAGTTTCGATTTACTTTCTATTTATCAAAACGGTGATTTCTATCTTATATATATATGTTCCGTACCAAACAGAATATAGAAAAGTACTACAGCTAAAAAAACTATAAATGTTTGAAAATGAAACTATACAACCGTGTTTCATACACCCATGCTAATTCGTGGCGCTCGAGTGAAAAAACTAAAAGCCCACATTTCCACTTGTCGTAAAAGTTTTAAAAACAATTAGATTTGTTTCTTTGCTGTCTATTAAAATCTGAAAATCTCCAACTTTAACTACGTTTGTCTAATTGGAATGGAACCTTTTCAATGTCACACCAGGCACACAGTAAGAGGCACCACTCATTGACAACTGAGTTAACACAAGCTTCAAGTCGGTTGCATGGTGATACGTGTCGGATGCGTGCTGGTACGTGTTTGATACGTGTTGATACGTGTCTGATACGTATTTGTACGTGTTGATACGTGTCGGATACGTATTTGTACGTGTTGATACGTGTCGGATACGTATTTGTACGTGTTGGATACGTGCGGGTTCGTGTTGGATGCATGCTGGTACGTGTCGGATGCGTGCCGGTACTTGTTTAATATTATGTGAAACGTTTAAGACTATATTGACTCTGCATCGTTTTTATCGTATGCAAGGTATTATTCTATCTATGGACTGACTTTTATTTCAAGTATATCTCCTTTTCAACGATAGAAGAAAAAAAATTAGAATGACTGTTTATGGCTCAAGTATCTACCCACAGAAAAAGATACAATAAATTGGTGAAAAATTAATTTGTAACATGAATCGGTAATGAATTTGTTTTTGTGCAGGACACAAGCTATTTTTAAAAGATGGAATTTTTGAATGATAGGTATTATAGGCTGCGGGTTGCCTATAATTGCTCACATTCACTTCGTTTGAACTTTGGTGGATAATTATCTTATTGGAAAGCATACCACATGTCCTTATTGTTTTTATAGTGTAGACAGTAAAGTACAGCTAGTTTGGAAGTCATACTATGTTCGGCTAGATCTTACATTTATACGTTCATCCAACAAATCAGAAGCATTCGTTCATTTACATACGAATAGAGTCACGTCGAGTAAAAACTTCGTACAAGTTACAAATAAAGTAAGAAAATGAAAAATTTAAGTTTGTTACCTTTCATAAATTAATTATCTGAACATTAAAATGTTTTACTTTAATTTGAAACTTTTAAATTATTAAAAAATCACGATATGAAAAAAGCCTATGAGATTATTATAAATATCCAATCGTAACAATTTTTTTAACATATTTGAATCACATTTGTCGTTGTTAATGATGATCGCTTTGTTTTATAGGCAAGGATACGGCTTCTTGTAAAATACAACATGAGAAAGTAGTTCTTTGTTTTTAAACTTACACGTGCCTCTTATATTTTGGTATGCAACATTTACTCCTTTCGCATTTCAAATGTTTCAGTCAATAAATGTAAAGTTGAATATTAATCTTATTTTGTTTCATAGATTTTAATTTACAAAATTCCTATAATTTACCGTTAGGTACCAACTTCGTTGGTTTATATGATAAAGATAAAGTACGATTTTATGCGTTCGATTGTGACTCAAAATTAAACTTCGGAAAAACATCAACATAAAGTATTGATCTAATAAGAATATTCTTCATATAACAACTGACACCAGAATTAATCTTAATGAATTGATAAAAAATTACCGATTCCAAGGTGACTCTCCTTTTCTACATAATCAATACCAATGCACACGTCACAAATGGTTGGCAGTTTGGCGTATGGGGCTGAAAGTGAAATACAATATTAAAGGTCAATCTTTTAAATTGTTTGTTACTAAGTTGCTTATTTCATTTGCTGTAAAGTAAGGGGTAAATATTTAAGTCAAAATAGACATGGTATCAAAAGCAAAATACAGATTGATAACAAAGATCTTCAAACCTTATGTATGTGTTGCTAGCTATTAATATCATAATAAAACCATGTGATTTGATTCCCAATGAGACGACCATCCATTTTCCAAGTTCAAATGCAGAGGATTTACATGTAAAAAATTTAAGGCAACTGTACTTCCGGAATTGAACAATGTAATAAAAACCATACTGTATAGACGAATATAAAAGACCAAGACATAAAAAATACAATTCAATAAAGCGTCAAATTTATAACAAAACATATAACGAAAAACTAATATTAACAAACATGAAACATATATTTATATAGTTTTTGAATAAAACCGCTGTATTCTTGTTCATTTGTATTAATTTCGATTTGATCATACTCCTTTTAACTTTCACTGGCTTTAAATGATGGTTCTAGCATTTTTCTAGGCAAAACAAAAAAGGTTTTCATAATTATAGGATTTTTGCCCAGAAGTATTCTACAACCCTTAGAACTGAACACTTTTTATTTCTTTTTTGTTACATCCGCCTCTTATATACATAGCTATCGCATAATGTGTTTCGACGCGTAATATTTTGTTACAATTACATACCCCAGTTATTTGAAAGATAGAAAATTGCATCTCTATTAGTTCCATGAAATGTGTCTTGAATACATTTGTACAACCAGTTGGAACCATTGAAGAACCTGTTATTTGAATATATATTGAATTTACATTGATATCACTAGTAATATTTAGTCAGACTTTATAAATTCAAAACTTTATTTTTGATTGGATGAGTAAAATTAGACTATAGCTATTTGCCTCTATGCAACAGATACCAGTCTTGGTTTTACACATATAGACTCTCCTCTATTTAAAAAAAAGGTATAGATATTCCATTTGTTGCTTAAAACTCGACAAATTTGTTTAAGTATGCAAACCAATTGAAGGAGACTGTATGTTTTGCTTGTGTTACATTAACTCCCATTGTTTTGTATTTCTGAAAATATGAACTTGAATGTTAAAGTCAATACGTATATCTAGGTTCAATGAATATCATTGGACAGACAACATATGAGAAAAACATATTTCTTGTTTGTCGTAGACTAGACATACAAGTACATGGTTTAGCTAGCTATCAAACCAGGTTTAATCCACCAATTTATACATAAGAAAATATATGTATCAATTCAGGAATAGGACAGTTGTTAACTCGTCATTTTATGTGTTTCAGCTTATCATTTTGTCTTTTGAATTGGGACTTTTCGATTTGAATTTTTCCACGGAGTTCTGTATTTCTATGATTTTACTTTATACCTAAAACTGAAATGAACTTATTAAAACGTCGGTCAATTTTTCGTTTATCCCTTAGAAATTTTTCATAGCTACAGTTATTTATCATTATTCTATTTCGGTGTTCCTATTAAGGTAAACGTTAAATGAGTTGTATTTTGATCTTAAAATGGCCATAAAGATTAAAACCAATCGTTTACTGTTGAAATAATTAGCATCAATTGGCAGCAGTGAAGGGAATTTGTGTCGGTCAATAGTGGCAAGCGCCCTTGATAGGTAATGTAAGGTGACTGTATCATAGGAATTCAGAAACACATAAAAACAATTAAGTTGATTCCAACATTCTATTGTCATGTTCGTTTTAGGTGCTTAATTTTCCGGAAACCAAACGAAATGTTGGAAAATTATAAGAGATGTTTCTAGAAAATAATGTAAATGTATCTTTTTATTGAATGTTTTACCTGTGTCGTTTGATAATCGGTTAGCTAGTTAGTGAACATTCTTAACTGTTTTTCAATAGTAAGTTAATGTGTATCACTAGCAAAACTGAATGATATACAACAAATATTATTAATAAGACTAGTCCTGCTTTTAAACAATATCAATCAATTTATATATTCGTGCTCAGTCAATTAGTTTTTTATACCCAATAACATAAAATTCTCCACTTCTGTGCACACATTCGAAAGTAGCTTCTACCGTGCCATTTACTAGTGTTAATATTTGCGTTAAGTTCCCAGGTGGACTGAAAACTGTTGAGTGATAGCTAGTATCAGTTCCTATAACGGTAAAATGGTAAACCCGATTCTGCTTACTGCATGGAAATGCACAAGAACCTGGAAATATAAACATGTATTGATGTGATGATGATAAATGATTAGTAAAAGGTCGAGTACAGTATAACGTTGGTCAGTTGCTTTCTTGCAATTTGACTTACCGTCAACTGACAATATGGGATGATTCAGTTTTTAACTTTCAAAAATACACATCTGTATGATTGGTCTATCTTAAAATTAAATGCTGCAAAATTCCTTTACAAAATAGAACCGAACATAATTTCATTTTATTAACGACTTCTTCTTCAGCAATATGACTGTATATTAAAGTTTCCATCTATAATCTGACTGAAGGGGTCCTTTTCGCCTAAAACACAATACATCTGTTTTGCCGATATTATGTAACTAATTTGACTTAGAAATTACATTCAATAACTCTTCTTTATTTCAATCAAACATGATTTATTTATACAAAGCTCCGTTGATCAACATGTACCGCCAATTTTCCTATCCTTTGGGAGGTTTACCATTGTTTTGCCGGCTCTTTTACGTCTACTGATAACATTAGGAAGTCGTTAACGTTATTGTCTTCCCCATTTGACAGTTTTTGCAAATTCTTTCAACCAATTAGTGAATCTAATTAAGACACTAAGGTTTCAACTCCATCAGGCAAAGTTGGATTTAGATGAATTTGGCTATTTATTTCATGTCTATTTGAAATATAGCTCTTTAACGGTTTCGGTACTTATACATCATTTGGATTTCAAATGTTTGGCTTTGAACGTTCCTGATGAAGTTAAATCCAGAAAATCGCTTGGGACGCAAAAGAAAACATTAAACGTGTTGTTTTTCATTTTCTAAACTACACTTTCTTAAAATTGAGTACATCAACACCCGTTTTGATTTTTACAACGTATCGAGTATATTTAATGACTACCGTTTAAAAATGTATACTTCTTATTTTGATAACACAGAGCCACCTATTATTTGGTACATATACGAAAAACAAACAGCAGACGTTCCATTTTTATGTATACGTAGGTAACACCAAACTTCAATGTAGAAAATAATACTTCTGAAACTTTAAATTGTAAGTTATCGAAGTTTAGATATGCTCCCTATGGCCATGTTATTACAGGGAACCTCATTATGGTCCAGGACTGTAAACCAAATTGAAAAAAAGACCAAAATATCGTCTTTCATCTAAAATAGACTGCCAACAGTGTCGTCAGATCACCAAATGTGCTATTTCCTCGTTTTGTAAAATTGGTGTAAACTGGAAAGGCTGATAGAAAACGCGTTGATTCTTATTTAAATAAATGTATGAATGTTGTAGATTATAGAATATCTCATTTTGAAAATGATTGAGAAATAAATAAAAGAGTACATAATATGCCTATTTTCAGAATACGAAATAAACTTCAAGAATTTTCAAAACTATAAAGCGGTTTGTGTAACTACCCGCCGACAAAGCAGTCAACAATGTGGTGGTTTCAGTCATAAATATAACACGGACGTTCTAGAGAATGAAATTTTAAATTCATCTACATTCAAGTTCGTGCGCTCCACAGAGAGTCATACAGTGAAAAAAATATCATAACCACATCACAGCTTATGGCTTCTACCGATCATGTGTACATCCCTACTTTACATTGGTTACCTAAACTGCACAATAAAAACAGTGTTAAAGGTCCCTACTATGTATTGGTTACCTTGACTACTATAAAAACAGGAAAGTATATTAGTTGTTTTGTACTCGTTTGATGTGTTTTAACTTAGGAACACAACATAGAAAAAACTATAAACGTCGCTGTTGAAATACACTCCATTGAAATATGTTTGAACTCCTTGCCTAATTATCAACCATAATTTTAGCGGCTACTCACCTAATGTTTGGGCAGTAAATGCCATACCAAGGAAAAGAAATGTTTCAAATACATTTTTTTATTTCGTAATCGACTTCTTTTGTCTTTAGAGTTGAAATAAATTTGAGGAACTGGCCACAGCGTGTCTAAGGTAAATATTCCAAATACGTAGTTTTTACGACATACGTACGTCAGATGCTGTCCAATCTATCATTTTTTACTGACATTTGCATAAGTATGTACTTCAAACACTATTGATTTCTCATTTCCAATGTACAAGTAGAAAAACAATATTATATTAATATTCATGAGAAAACCATTTCATAATCATTTCCGGAAAAGACTTATTAAAACGGAATACAACAAAGTACTTTTATTCGGTGATGTTGTAATATTGATATTCATGTCAACACCGAAGTGTTGACTACTGGCTGGTAATACCCTCGGGGACGAAACGTCCACCAGCAGTGGCATCGATCCAGTGGTGTAAATAGTTATCAAAGGTACAATGATTATAATTTAGTACGTCTAACGGAAAAGTCTGATAGAAAATCCCTTGATTCTTATTTAAATAAATGTAGGCATGTTGTTGACATTTTGAAAATGATTGGAAAATAAATAAAAGAGTAAATAATATTTTCAGAAAAAGAAATAAACTTCAAGAATTTTCAAAACTTCAAAGCGGTTTGTTCTAGTACCCGCCGACAAAGCAGTCAACAAT
Organism: Mytilus trossulus; assembly: GCF_036588685.1. NCBI lineage: Eukaryota > Metazoa > Mollusca > Bivalvia > Mytilida > Mytilidae > Mytilus > Mytilus trossulus. The sequence goes on from NC_086380.1 coordinate 21,305,940, forward strand.
GTGGTGGCTGTAGGTCATAAATACTATACGGACGTTATAAAGAATGAAAATTTGAATTCATCTACATTCAAGTTCGTGCGCTCCACAGAGAGTCATACAGTGAAAAAAAACACATCGTAACCACATCACAGCTTATGGCTTCTACTAATCATTTGAAGATTCCTACTATGCATTGGTTACCTAAACTACTAAATAAAAACAGTGTTTAAGGTCCCTACTATGTATTGGTTACCTTGACTACTATAAATAAACAGTAAAGTATAATTTAGTTGTTTTGTACTCGTTTGATGTGTTTTAGCTTATGAACACAACATAGAAAAAACTATAAACGTCGCTGTTGAAATACACTCCATTGAAATAAGTTTGAACTCCTTGCCTAATTATCAATCATAATTTTAGCGGCTACTCACCTAATGTTTGGGCAGTAAATGCCAAACCAAGGAAAATAAATGCTTCCAAATACATTTTCTAATTTTCTAATCGACTTCTTTTGTCTTTAGAGTTGATAGAAATTTGATGAACTGGCCACAGCGTGTCTTAGTAATAATCCAAATACGTAGTTTTTACGACATAAGTACGTCAGAGGTTGTCCAATCTATAATTTTTTACTGACATTTGCATAAGTATGTACTTCATAGACTATTGATTTCTCATTTCCAATGTACAAGTAGAAAAACAATGTAATATTAATATTCATGAGAAAACCATTTCATAATCATTTCCGGAAAAGACTTATTAAAAACGGAATACAACAAAGTACTTTTATTCGGTGATGTTGCAATATTGATATTCATGTCAACACCGAAGTGTTGACTACTGGGCTGGTGATACCCTCGGGGACGAAACGTCCACCAGCAGTGGCATCGATCCAGTGGTGTAAATAGTTATCAAAGGTACAAGGATTATAATTTAGTACGCCTAACGGGAACGTCTGATATGAAATCCCTTGATTTTTATTTAAATAAATGAAGGCATGTTGTAGATTATAGAATATCACATTTTGAAAATGATTGAAAAAAAAATATAAAAGTAAATAATATGCCTATTTTCAGAAAAAGAAATAAACTTCAAGAATTTTCAAAACTATAAAGCGGTTTGTGTAACTACCCGCCGACAAAGCAGTCAACAATGTGGTGATTTCAGTCATAAATATAACACGGACGTTCTAGAGAATGAAATTTTAAATTCATCTACATTCAAGTCCGTGCGGTCCACAGAGAGACATACAGTGAACAAAATATCATAACCACATCACAGCTTATGGCTTCTACCGATCATGTGTACATCCCTACTTTACATTGGTTACCTAAACTGCACAATAAAAACAGTGTTAAAGGTCCCTACTATGTATTGGTTACCTTGACTACTATAAAAACAGGAAAGTATATTAGTTGTTTTGTACTCGTTTGATGTGTTTTAACTTAGGAACACAACATAGAAAAAACTATAAACGTCGCTGTTGAAATACACTCCATTGAAATATGTTTGAACTCCTTGCCTAATTATCAACCATAATTTTAGCGGCTACTCACCTAATGTTTGGGCAGTAAATGCCATACCAAGGAAAAGAAATGTTTCAAGACCTTTCAAAACTTCAAAGCGGTTTGTTCTAGTACCCGCCGACAAAGTAGTCAACAATGTGCTGGCTGTAGGTCATAAATACTACACGGACGTTCTAAAGAATGACATTTTGAATTCATCTACATTCAAGTTCGTGCGCTTCACAGAGAGTCATACAGTGAAAAAAAAATATCACAGCTTATGACTTCTACTGATCATTTGAAGATCCCTACTATGCATTGGTAACCTAAAATACACAATAAAAACCGTGTTAAAGGTCCCTTCTATGTATTGGTTACCTAAACTACTATAAAAACAGTAAAGTATATTAGTTGTTTTGTACTCATTTTATGTGTTTTAGCTTATGAACACAACATAGAAAAAACTATAAACGTCGCAGTTGAAATACTCTCCATTGAAATATGTTTGAACTCCTTGCCTAATTATCTATCATTGATTTAGCGACCACTCACCTAATGTTTGGGCAGGAAATGCCATACCAAGAAAAATAAATGCTTCTTAATACATTTTTTTATTTCGTAATCGACTTCTTTTGTCTGTAGAGTTGAATTTAATTTGAAGAACTGGCCACAGCGTGTCATAGGAATAATTCGAATACTTAGTTTTACAACATAAGTACGTCAGATGTTGTCCAATCTATATTTTTTTACTTACCTTTGCATAAATATGTACTTGATACACTATTGATTTCTCATTTCCATTTGGTTGTAGAAGTAGAATAACAATGATATATTAATACCCATAAGAAAACAATTTCATAATCATTTCCAAAAAAGACTTTTTAAAAACGGAATACCACAAAGTACTTTTATTCGATGATGTTGCAAACGGAGCACGTAAATACACATACCGTCTTGATAAAATTGTCGATCTTTTACTTAAAAAACACTTATTTAAAAAGGTTACCAGCTTGTGAATTATGTTTCAACTGTATACATTTTGATTGTGTTATCAGTAAATTCAAACCAAACTCAATAGCATCTTTGAAAATCATAGTGAACTGAATGATCATGACTCAGCAGACAGCAATGAACAAACCATTAAGTTAAAAAAAATGTAATTGAATTATGTGATAATAACATACAACTGATGAAACAAGTTTCAGGATGACATCTACTGTTATACTAGTACTTCCTCGAAAGAGGACGTTTTCTGGGGGTGGTACTCCTCCTGGCAATACGAGTGAGGGTCCGTCTGAAATTTCTGATAACAATATCAACCATGCACAAAAAGGTCCCTTTCTGACCAGCAGGTACAAGCTGATGCCATATTCCGTTCATTTATAAAACCGGAGCACCTCCGGTAACAGAAATATAAAGGTGTGGTGATTAATGTGATTGTGCATGGCGGATTTAAAAGTGGATTCAAATAAAAGGATACTTGAGTATAAACCCGCGGCCGGTGAACGTTTTTACAAATGCAAATTTAAATGTGTCTGAAGTCGCAATAAGTGATATGCGTGTGCCAGAGATAGTGTGTATGATATCATTGAGTGAAGGGCAAGGTTTTGTGCATTGTCAGTGTAAGGCCTTGTTCACACCAAACGCCGTGTACAGTAAACATGTTTACATTTGGTTTAATGTTATTTATACTAGTTTCACATTAAATTTGTTCACATCTATAAAACTTGTTTAGCTACCTGGACATGAGATTTGTTCACACTTGTAAACTATATGTCATTTAAAAGTTCATTACGTAGAACCGAATTCAATTTTTCGAACAACTATTCTAGCAGTTAGGGAACGACCATTTGACATTAAAAAAGGGGGGTGGCTGGATTTTCCAACAATTTAATTAAAGAAAAGCCAGTCATTCAGATGATTAAAATGAACAAATACTTGAATCCAAAGTTTCCCCATACATTATAGTGTTAAATAATGAATTGATACCATCGAAAAAAAAAACAATTAAAAACTTTCGCTCGAGAAAAAAATCTGACTCAGAACTTTTTTTTAAAGTAAAGTGGTTGCGCATTTAAGAAAGCCATTTTGCATGATTTGCAGTAGTTTAAAGATGTCTCAATTACGCATTAAAACGTTGGTTCACCATCAGGGTGCTTACAGACTTAGAAAAATAATTGGGATGTTAAGGATCACTACATTTCTATCTTTTCTGTTTGCCAATGCTAGTGGAGTTTTAATTCTCAGAGGGTATCACCTGCCCAGGATGAATTATCATTGATATGGTCATATTTATAAATTAACTGTTTGCAAAACTTTTGAATTTTGTAAATACTTTTCTGCCTATGTAATTGATAACCTAAGCTGCGTTTTACATTGGCAAACTTTTAGGAATTTTTGACCTCAATGCTCTTCAACTTCGTACTTTATTTGGCTTTTTTTTAATCTTTTTTGGATTCGAGCGTCACTGATGAGTCTTTTGTAGACGAAACACGTGTCTGACGTATATACAAAATTTAGTCCTGGTATCTATGATGAGTTTATTTATATACATTTAGAAATTGTGGTCCTCAATACCCTTCAACTTCGTTCTTTTTTTGTCCTTTTTTCTCTTTTGGTGATTCGAGCGTCACTGATGAATTTTTGGAGATGAAACGCTTGCGTAAGTACACAATTGAATCCTGGTTTCTATGCTGAGTTTATTTACAAACATTGAGTGAATGCCAATGCTGTTGGACTTTTAAATCCCCGAGGGTTTCACCAGCCCGGAAGTCAGCACTTCTGTGCTGACATGAATTATCATTGATATGGTCATATTTATAAATTAACTGTTTGCAAAACTTTTGAATTTTGTAAATACTTTTCGACCTATGTAATTGATAACCTTAGCTGTGTTTTACATTTGGCAAACTTTTAGGAATTTTTGTCCTCAATGCTCTTCAACTTCGTACTTTATTTGGCCTTTTTTTTTTAAACTTTTTTGGATTCGAGCGTCACTGATGAGTCTTTAGTAGCCGAAACGCGCGTCTGGCTTATATACAAAATTTAGCCCTGTTATCTATGATGAGTTTATTTATATACATTTAGAAATTGTGGTCCTCAATACCCTTCAACTTCGTTCTTTTTTTTTTTCTTTTTTCTCTTTTGTTGATTCGAGCGTCACTGATGAATTTTTGGAGATGAAACGCTTGCGTAAGTACACAATTGAATCCTGGTTTCTATGCTGAGTTTATTTACAACCATTGGGCCAATGCCAATGCTGTTGGACTTTTAAATCCCCGAGGGTTCAACCAGCCAGGAAGTCAGCTCTTCTGTGCTGACATGAATTATCATTGATATTGTCATATTTATAGATTAACTGTTTATTTTTACAAAACGTTTGAATTTTTAAATACTAAGGATTTTCTACCTAAGGAATAAATTACCTTAGCTGTATTTGGCAACCTTCAGGAATTTCAGTCCTCAATGCTCTTCAACTTCGTCCTTTTTATGACCTTTTTAACGTTTTAGGATTCGAGCGTCTTTGATGAGTCTTTTGTAGACAAATTGCACATCTGGCGTAAATACAAAATTCAATCCTGGTATCTATGCTGAGTTTATTTATAACTACTGGTTCGACGCCACTGCATGGGGAGTTTTAATTCCTCGACGGTTTCACCAGCCCAGTAGTCAGCACTTCAGCTCAATGAGCATTTGTTTGGTAAGGAATTTCCTTTTAATGTCAACAATGATTTGACTCGTGGAAATATATATTACTAGCTATTGGAGATCAATGATATTTGTGTACTCTGTTGAAAAACGAAGTTGTAATCATTCCTTTATTATATGTATGTTTTCCTTTATAGACTGTCATACAAGTGAGAGGTAATGCTAGCTTTAACACTAGGTTCAATCCACCATTTTCTGCATACGAAAATGTTTGTTCAAAGTAAGGAATTTGACAGTTGTTATCTATTCGTTTGGTGTGTTTGACTTTATGATTTTGCCATTTGATTAGAGACTTTTCGTTTGGAATTTTCCTCGGAGTTCAGTGTTTTTGTCATTTTACTTTATGCATAAAAACTGAAACATCTCATAGTTGAGTATTAAAATTTAATGTGAAACATCAATACTGTTCAACTCAATATACATTTATTTGGTAAGGAATTTCATGTTTAAATTAATGTAAAAAAATTAGATGATTTGGCACGTGGAAATATGTAATACTAGCTATTAATATTAGAGATCAATGGTATTGGTGTACTCTGTTGAAAGACGATGTTTGAATCATTCCTCCATGAAATTTATGTTTTGTATCCTTTGGTACAATGTCTGGGTGGACCATATCCATACTGGTTATACTACCAAACTCTTTTTTCCTCGTCCTTTTCCTTAAAAAAAGAAACAAAAATAAATGTCCATTAAATATGTTATTATGAACCTCAAGGTTAAGTTTTAATAACGTATTTACCAGTAATTCATACCAAATGTTCACCTTTTGAATATGTTTGCATCTTGATGAATATATTATAGTATGTTTTTTTAACATAAATTAAACAACGCGAAATATCTCTTCATTCAAAAAACAGATACTATTCTACAATTAGTATGAACAATGTTGTCCCACATTTTTTATTCAGTTGTAATCTCTGTCATGGTTTTTTTTCACGCTTTTCGGTCCTGCCCTTTTTTTTTACATTGATTGGCATCATAATTGTTTTGTATAAAGTATCAAATCCTGCCTTTTTTTTTACTTAAAACTCCTGTCCTGCCTTTATTTCCAATGCATCTTAGAGACCCCATAAAAATCCAATGGAAGCAGCGTAACAAACTTCATGACAATCAACAAAGTACGTTTGCTACCAAGTGAATGGCTACCAATACACTGTCAATGTTTTCACAAAACGTTGTCATTAACATGCAATAATTAAATTAGACGTATGTTTGAATATAATACGTTATTCTGATTGGTTACAATGCAATCTCTCGTTATTCCTTAATCAACCTCATTACACAATAAAATTTATCATTCATAATGCGAGGGGTCCCACAATAAAGTAAACAGGTAAATCAAAACTAGAGGCTCTAAAGAGCCTGTGTCGCTCACATTGGTCTATGTGCATATTAAACAAAGGACACAAACGGATTCATGACAAAATTGTATTTTGGTGATGGTGATGTGTTTGAAGTTCTTACTTTACTGAACGATTTTGCTTCTTACAATTATATCTATAATGAATTTTGCCCGTTAGTAACAGAGAACTATATTTGGTAAAAATTTACATAAATTTATCAAATTAATGAAAATTGTTAAAAAATTGACTAAAAAGGGCAATAACTCCTTAAGAGCGGTCAATTGACCATTTAGGTCATGTTGACTTATTTGTAGATCTTACTTTGCTGAACATTATTGCTGTTTACAGTTTATCGCTATCTATAATAGTATTCAAGATAACCAAAAACGGCAAAATTCCTTTAAAAATTTCCAATTGGAGGGCAGCAACCCAACAACCAGTTGTCCAATTCATCTGAAAAATTCAGGGCAGATAGATATTGACTTGATTAACAATTTAACTTCTTGTCAGATTTGCTCTAAATGCTTTGCTTTCATAGTTATAAACCAAAAACTGCATTTTACCCTATGTTCTATTTTTAGCCATGGTGGCCATCTTGGTTGAATGGCCAGATCATCGGACACATTTTTCAAACTAGATACCCCAAAGATGATTGTGGCCTAGTAGTTTCAGTGGAGATTTTTGTAAAAGATTACTTACATTTATGAAAAATGGTTAAAAATTGACTATAAAGGGCATTAATTCCTAAAGGGGTCAACTGACCATTTCGGTCATGTTGACTTATTTGTAAAACTAACTTTGCTGAACATTATTGATGTTTACAGTTTATCTCTATCTATAATAATATTCAAGATAATAACCAAAAACAGCAAAATTTCCTCAAAATTACCAATTCAGGGGCAGCAACCCATCAACGGGTTGACTGATACAACTGAAAATTTCAGGGCTGATAGATTTTGACCTGATAAACATTTTTACCCCTGTCAGATTTCCTCTAAATGCTTTGATTTTTGAGTTATAAGCCAAAAACTGCATTTTACCCCTATGTTCTATTTTTAGCCATGGCGGCCATCTTGGTTGGTTGACCGGGTCACGCCACACATTTTTTAAACTAGATACCCTAATGATGATTGTGGCCAAGTTTAGTTTGATTTGGCCCAGTAGTTTCAGAGGAGAAGATTGTTGTAAAAGATTACTTTAATTTACGAAAAATGGTTAAAAATTGACTATAAAGGGCAATAACTCCTAAACGGGTCAACTGATCATTTTGGTCATGAGACTTATTTGTAGATCTTACTTTGCTGAACATTATTGCTGTTTACAGTTTATCTCTATCTATAATAATATTCAAAATAATAACCAAAAACAGCAAATTTCCTCAAAATTACCAATTCAGGGGCAGCAACCCAACAACCGATAGACCGATTCATCTAAAAATTTCAGGGCAGATAGATCTTGACCTGATAAACATTTTTACCCCATGTCAGATTTGCTCTTAATGCTTTGGTTTTTGAGTTATAAGCCAAAAACTGCATTTTACCCCTATGTTTTATTTTTAGCCGTGGCGGCCATCTTGGTTGGTTGACCGGGTCACGCCACACATTTTTTAAACTAGATACCCCAATGATGAATGTGGCCAAGTTTGGTTTGATTTGGCCCAGTAGTTTCAGAGGAGAAGATTTTTGTAAAAGCTAACGCCGGACGACGACGGACGCCGGACGCAAAGTGATGAGAAAAGCTCACTTGGCCCTTTGGGCCAGGTGAGCTAAAAACTTGATAAAAATCGTGTTTTCATGAAACTAGCTTACAAATGTATTTATAAGAATTAAATGACTCTTTTTGTAACTTCATAGGGTTGTAAAAACGTTGACCGTGCTCACATGTTTAGAATGAAACGCTTCTGCGCTTCATACAAAATGTACTTCGGTCAACGGTTTTACACCCCAGTGAATTAAATGTGCTTATACCAAAATACTGAACTGTGGCATCTTACCTGACATAATGTCTGTATATGATATACAAAGTCGTCATGACAATCAAAGTAACGACAACTATAATGACAATGACCCAATAAGGAAAGGCTGTACCTGAAATGAAAACAAAACTACAGAAAAAGAATTTACAGCAAGCTAAATGTATATTATTTCTATGAAACTAAGCTTTTAAATCAATTGAGCATGCATTTTATAACAGTTTAATACATAATACTGAAGATTTTAATCAGAGTCAAACACTTAGTCTCTTATAATGTTATAAACAATTATAAATCCGACAAAAAGGGATAGTTTTGAAGATGTCCTTTTCATAAAAATGCAAGCACCACGTTATAAATTGTATGCGTCTCAAACGCTTGTATAGGATCAAACTTCACCAGGAACACCCAAAGCCGAATAGTTAAAAGACGAGGATAATATAAGAACCAAAACAGTAAAGACAAAAAAAAACATAACTAAAACGATAGCCAAATCAATATGAACCATTTAAGGTCAACCGAAAAATTAATGAGTAGACTATATCATCGGAACTGAAAAGTCAATCAATACATGTATTGGTTCAGTGCTGAAATATAACTTTGAAATATAACATCAGTAACTATTTATGTTAAACGAATGATAATACAAAGAAGAAGCGGTATGATGAGACAGCTCTCTATCCGAAACTTAAGTTATCATAAAAATTAGCAAGAACTGGGCAAACGCGAGTTCAAGCAGGCAAGCGGCAAGCATCTTAGTTCAGTGCCCTTTTTTGCTTGAACAGAATCTCTGGAAACAAATGAACCTTTATGTAACCTTCTTTGTATTAAAAGTATATGTACTTACCATTATCTCTTTTATCTTCCGGAACGGTACTTTCAAATGAAGGTGTCGTTTTTATCGTCGGATGTTCGGTACTACTTGATGTAGTCTCAAGCAGACCATTTAGTGGTGTTGATGTTCTTTGCTGTTCAGATGATGTCAACGGAGGTAAAATGGACTGTACGTCTCTTGATGTAAATTTGTTTGGCGGTAATGTCGTGTACAATGAGGTATGTACGCTTCGTTCCGATGCCGAGAACATAGACATATCTCCCGAAGTGTGAAGAAATGATTTTGTTGATAAATACGTTAAAGGCGTTGAGTTTACTGACTGTAAAGGTTTTGACGATACCATACTTGAGAAATTAACAAACAGAAAAGAGTGATGATTTGTTGTTATATCAAGTTCTGATGTCTCAAAATGCATACTTTTGCTAGCCTCAATAGTCATCGAAGAAGCTATAAAGTTCGACTTGATATAAGTTTGTGTTGTTGTTCGTTGGTCTGTATTTGATGATATGATATTTGATAACTGGTCAACAGTGGTTGATGGTTCCAAAGATGACAAAGATACTTGTGACGTCCCACTTTTTCTGGGCTGTAGATTTGATTCTGGAGACACATTCAATGTTGTGGATTGTGTTGAATATAACTGTAAAAACGTTTTACTTGCTGTATGACTAGGTTTTGATGCAGTGATATAGGATGTAAATGAATCTGTCCATATAGTCGTCTGCTTCAAACTGGGTGTGTAATTGATTGCGTCCAATAGAGTAGATGACGAATGTAGTTTTTCGGAAATTTCGGTAGATGTAGGCATCTGTGTCGCCTGATGATATGATGATTGACTAGGAATATATGCTGTGACCGTTGAAACTAGCTGATCATCCACAAAAGATGATGGTGACGGCATAACAGACTCTGATGAAGTACATTTAGCTTTGTTATCAACACATTGTCCTGTTTCACATCGGTAGAGAGCTTCGGGACAAGGTTGAACAAATATGCCTGTAAAATTTGTGAAATAATAAAAAAATATATATAAACTTAACATGTTTTTTTATATTTGTAATTTTCAGGTGAATTTAATTAAGAACACACATAGATTGTTTAAAACATAACATAACTCTTTCATAACCGATTGCAGTGCAAACAACAAGTTCCTTTTGAATAGCCTTTGTAAGTTTCAAAAAACCGAAGTAATGTCACAACTTAATTAAATCCATTGTTTAAAGTTCTATTAAAAAACACTAAACGCGTCTGAATAAATAGCTTGGTATCTTTTGTGAGTTACATACAGTGGTAACCAATGATTGATTGTTTGTATTGAGTGCATATACGATAGTCACTATATATCAGCTACTTCTTAAAATTAAATGGCATTTAAAAAAAAAAGATTTTGCTATTCATGCAACAAATGCGTCCGCCAGTTTTAGTATTGTTAAATGTGTTCGATTTCACAGTTGTTATCCGTTTGACGTGGCTCGGTACTTATACATCTCGTCAACGTGTTTGTATTGGCTTTCATTTTTTAGTCGTTTGTTTTGTATATGCGACTTTTTGTATTTCTTATGTTTTTATAACGTGACTCTGTACTTTAAAAGATCCCGTCAGTTTGATATTGTTCTATTATATGTCATTATGATATATTTCTTTTATGAAGTACTATATACGTTTAACCACAAACGTCAAAATCATTCAATCGCGTAGTAGAATCAACTGTTTTTGGATTCTTATAAATTATAAATATAACTTTTGGACTACATGTAGTTTAAATCTCGGTTTATTTCTGAAATTTATTCTTACATACTTTTGATTTTTTAACCCTGTATGCTAACATTGCCTATGTAAATTTTAAAATTGTTTGTATGCACATTGAACGACAAATTTATGTGACGTATAAAAATTTCTGACGTCAGACACTCAAATCAATCAATGTATTCGTAGATAGTAGATGTGTTTGTGTTCTGTTAAATTGTTCCTTTTAATATTGTTATACGATGATGACTGATGTACCCATATTTAGACTATTTTATTTATTGTGTCTGTTTAGTTAACACATCAATGTAAATTTAACGGAATTTGATTAGACTCTTATTAAAGTGAGAGGGTTAGCGCTATAGAACCAGGTTTAATCCACCATTTTCTACAATTGAAGATGCCTGTACCAAGTCAGGAATATGACAGTTCTTGTCCATTCGTTTTTGATGCGTTTTGTTATTTGATTTTGCCATATGATTATGGACTTTCCGAATTGATTTTCCTCTAAGTTCAGTATTTTTATGATTTTACTTTTTACCAGTGTTCGATACTCGTTAATCCATATTGAATATAAAAACAAAAAGACAGATCGTAAATAGATAAAAAGAGACTTTTGTGCGGTCATGATTGATACCGACAAGTAAGTGAGCCAAAGTTTTCGAATAAACACCAAAGATTTGCAAAACAGACGAAAAATAAACATAAAGAATAGTCGTTTTAAAAATATTGTTTATATCTAATGAACTATTCATGAAATCATTAATTTAATTGATTTTATTTGTGAACTCGAATGTATTGTTACCTGTTAGATTATCGTACCATATGTACTAAGAATATATATTGTAATTTCATATTATGAAAAAGTACATATTTACAGTTAAGTTCATCAGAATAATCTGAACATTCAAAATTATCATCGCATCTGGCTTTGGCTGGAATACACTGACCATTGGTACACTGGAACTGGTCAGTATCACATGATTCAACTGTCAATATAGAAAAGCTCAAAAACAATTATTTAGTTTGAAGAATATTCGCATGATATACATATTCATTTAAAAAATGTACACTATAAACATGGGTAAGAATTTTAACGCGTGTTCGGCATATCTATACTATTGTTTAAAAAATCTTAACTACTTATCTTTATGTTATACTATACTAATTACAACTAATGTGTAAACTCTATCTTAACACTATCATAAATGTTTTCAAACAGAAATCATCTTTAAATGATAACCGTGCTTTGCTCATTGTTGAAAGCTGTACGGTGACCAACGTTTTTTTTTTTTTGTAATTTCTGTGTCATGTTGGTCTCTTGTGGAGAGTTCTCTCATTAGCAATCATACCACATATTTTTCTTATGTTAGTCTGACACTTGTTAAAACTTTCTGATTGATAATAATTCGAAGTGTCAATGGGTAGATCTATAATTCTTTTAACGCATACATTTTGCATTGCATAAAGAAAGTAACTAAATATTACACAGTTAAGAATGTTGTATGAAAAAAGGGACAGTAACCATTTAAACAAGTCTAACGCCCTAAACACTTCGTCATAAGAAACGACACTATTTGTAATAATTTTGTCTTGGTCTTTGTGTGAATAATTGTTTGATTTTAGTCAATGCTTATGACAGACTGAGTATTTAAAAAAAAGAAGATTTAGTTACTTATTCGAAAACAGTCTTTTTAAAAACATGTACAGAAGTTGTCTGGTGATATTTTAGTCATACTATAGTAGTCATACTACTTTAACTGCAATGTAGCAATAGGGTTCGCGCTGTAACTCTATGCTAAAAAATTATAGTGTTTGATTCAATCCGAAGAAAGAATAGACTAGTCTTAGATGCATGATTTATTTTATTATCAGTGGTTTAATAATTTTGAACTAGCTGTCAGTAACTGCGAGTACTCGCGCATCTATACTTAGTGTCGTTTTGTTGTTGAGATGTTAAAATACCGGCCACGTCCACTCTGTGTGTTTGTTAGATATATTTTCTATCTGTATCTATCAGATGAGTTTAGCTTTCTTCAACTGATTTTTTTATAGTTCGTTCTTATGTTGTACTGTTATACCACTGTTCCAGGTTAGGGGAGGGTTGGGATCCTACTAACATGTTAAACCCCGCCACATTCTGTACATATGTACCTGTTCCAACTCAGGAGCCTGTAATGCAGTGGCTGTCGTTTGTTTTTGTGTTACATATTAGTTTTTCGTTCATTTTTGTACATTAATTAGGCCGTTATGTTTCTCGTTTGAATTGTTATACATTTGTCATTCTATGCCTTTTATTACTGACTATGCAGAAGTATAGGCTTTGCTCATTGTTGAACGCCGTACAGTAACCTATAATATTCAGTATAGACTTTGCTCATTGTTGAAGGCCGTACAGTGACCTATAAATATTAAATCTGTAACATTTGGTATCTTGTGAAGGGTTGTTTTATTTTCAATCATATCACATCTTCTTTTTTTATACAATGTATAATCAAAACTAACATTTTCATTTTTCTAGAAAGCAGACGGCTCTTGGAAGTAAGTCCAATGTCAGTTGGTAGCCAGAATAATCTATCTAGTAGCGTACTTTTACCAGTTAAACACTTCAGAGTATTTGTGTCAGCCTGATAAAAATCGGCATTAATTTTTGTATAACATTGTCATGTTTTGGCCTTGAATCTGCTGGTGCACTATTATGTCATACATTGAAATTAAACAACAACCTTAAAAACTTTGCATATGAGCAATATTAAATAACAAGGAACAAATCTGTAACAATTTATTGGTATAAAATTAAAACACATAGAAGCACGTTGCTTTGTAAAATAGTTTTGTATTGTTATGCGTTTACTTTTCTACATTGGTTAGAGGTATAGGGGGAGGGTTGAGATCTCACAAACATGTTTAACCCCGACGCATTTTTGCGCCTGTCCCAAGTCAGGAGCCTCTGGCTTTTGTTAGTCTTGTATTATTTTAATTTTAGTTTCTTGTGTACAATTTGGATATTAGTATGGCGTTCATTATAACTGAACTAGTATATATTTGTTTAGGGGCCAGCTGAAGGACGCCTCCGGGTGCGGGAATTTCTCGCTACATTGAAGACCTGTTGGTGACCTTCTGCTGTTGTTTTTTTATTTGGTCGGGTTGTTGTCACTTTGACACATTCCCCATTTCCATTCTCAATTTTACTGTTTATTCAGATCCATTAAAAAAAACAACATTCGCTTGGTAGATTATTGTTTCCTAAACCCGAAGTTACAAATATTTCAGAACAAGAACACAATAATATTGAAGTCAACAGGAAGGCTCTACTAGAGTTAGTCGAAAGGAAGGTTGGTGATATCGAATGGAAAATGTATATTTGAAAAGAAAAAAAAAAACACATATGGACTTCCCTACATGTAACAACTAGCAATCTTTCGATCCCTTAAATCCTTGTTGCTAGGGTTATCTAAAGTGACGGGTACTTGATGCTCTCCCTAATTTACACGAGGCATTGGATTAAACTCAAATTCCAACTACACGTAGCTGCGTATATAAAGATCCCTCATGGCCAAAAGGACGCCCCATTTTGAGATTTTCCATACCGAATGAAGATGTTCTAAAAATGACCCTAGTCATCATTGTTTATTTCAATGTCGAAGTTAACATTTAGCAGCAAATGTGTTCTGCATATTAGGGATTTTATAAAAGTTAAGAAAATACAGGGTAGGATTTAAAAATCCTATCTTCCGTGCAAAAGGGCTTGCAATTTGGACTCATACAGTAAAAACATGTTTCTGCTTAGGATACACCTTGCCTTTCAATTCTATTTCACCTTCGGCCCAGTCAAATTGCTGGACAGGTTATTTTTCAGAGAATGAAATGCTGTCTCAATAAGAGCTAGATACATGTACGGAGTGCAATTATCATTGTTCTTTGATTTGTTTACTTTTTTTTACTGCCGCCCAGGAAACAAATCACGGTGGGTATGGTTGTCCTGCTAGAGAACGTTCTGTGCTGGTGATTTGGTCCTGTCAGGTGCTGGTGGGTCCTGATTCTGTGCTGGTGGGTTTGTATACATTGTGTCAAATTGGCAATAAAACGACTGTTTGGTTGCTTAATTTATCTCTGATGCGTCATAAGCAAAATATATTACAACAATATTATATTGCAAAAGTCGTACAAGTTCGTTAAACGGAAATGTCCTGACGCTGTGCTGATGATAAGAAAAACGGTCCTGGTTCTGTGCTCCTATGTCCTGGTTCTGTGCCTTTATATTTTAGTTAAAAGTGGCATATATTCAAGATCATTGATGCTGTACTGTTATTGACTAATTAACTGTTATCTGCTTTCTTGAAATTGACATTGTTGTTAATCTGTTTACTGTTATCATGAGAGAAAAAATACCCCCATTTTTTTATTTTTGTTTTAAATTAACTGTAATCTTATTTATTGGCCTGTTAATGGAACCCTCCTTGTCCCCTTTTAAGATAAGAAAATATGTTTACGATTTTCGGGATTACGATCATTTTGCAAGATCACCAAAATACATTTTACGTTGTAATTTATACAATACTTATATAAAGTAGATGATGTGGTATGTTTGTTGTCAATGGACAAATTCCCATAAGAAACCAAAGGAAGTATGTGTTAACAACCATACGTCATCGCACGACCTTCAACAATAACCCATAAAATAAAAATGTAAAAGGTTTTGCATAAAAATGGAGAGCAAAAATATAGAACAAAGGACTTTCTGTGCGTTTGAATCATATGTCTTTAGCAGCTTAAAACCCGTGAGTGACATTTGATTGTGAACAATTGAGTGCTGACTATAAGAATGACAATAGTATTGCGGGTTTGTTTTTTTGGGGTTTTTTTTGTTTGTTTTTTTTTGGGGGGGGGGGATAAGTTAGAGCGAGATTACAGTGAAAGTTTTAAGCTTGGAATAGTTTCCCGTTAGATTTTAAAGTTGTATTTTAAAAGAAAAATGTATCTTATAGCTATTAAGAATCACTTGCTGTATCTGTAAGATTTTTTAAACATCATTTTTTTGTCTGAACGGTTATCAGGGTTTTTTTCTCGAAAGTTCGATGGAACACTTAAATTCACTATTTTATGAAAGGGCAGACTAGAATATGTCAGAGAATGAAGACAAGATAACATAGAGAACACTTACAAAACTAAATTTTCTAAGCTTTTTCATTTCAAAATTCAAAAATAAATAAATATTTTTGATAAAGAATTTCGGGGGAGGAACTGGGTCCAGCAACAAATATAAGCAATTTAAGATTTTGACCCTCACAGTTTCCATTCACCACAAATATTCTCGTTACAACGAATCATTGTAAATACAAAAATACCAGTTGTAGCCTTTTATTTATCTATTAATCTATGTATACGGTTAAAGTTATGAAAGGCAGCAGGGTCACCAGGGTGAGGAGTCCATGTCATCTGAAATAAATGCTAAGCAGAGATCTAGAAAGCGACAGATAATCATGACATTAAAAAACTCTCTTCTTTTCTACTTTTTTCGAACAAAATTGACACATAAAATGAAATATATAATATTGTGGAATTTTTAACTTGTGTTCAATTCATTGGTTACACCTTTTACTAGGATAACAATCCTGTGAAGTATGAGCTTGGTAAAATATTTCAGAAAAGAAGATGGAAATGTGAAGTTTCCGTGCGTCAGGTGCATACAAACAGCTAACATGCCTCGTCAAGGTGGAAGCTAAAAAGTCCACGAAAATTTGATATAAAACCTTTATTCCTTCCAACAAAGTTATTGAGATTTTGTTGAGGATTTAACCATCTACGACAACAGCGGAGCGCTAACAAATATGTCACTATGCGGCATGTGCTTTGAACATTGTTGAAGCATCAATGTAAGGGGCATTTAATATCTTAATCAAACTATTCTTATTTTAGATACTATATATTGTTATCTGATATTGGACGAAAGATGTTGCCCTTTTATGTAATTATGTAATACAAGTAACGATCATTTGAAAACACATATTTAACAGCCAAATGGATGTACAAAAGCTAAAATAGGAGTCATAGATCCTATTGACAACAAGTATCTGCCCAATTTTATTGATTTTGTAACATATGTTTCAAATATGACCAACTTCTTATCCAAAATCACCAGCACCGTATCAGGACCCACCAGCACAATGACAGGACCCACCAGCACAGTGTCAGGACATGAATAAATTGAGAAAATGCTAAATTTTAATAAATTGCAATGTTTTTTCACAAAAAAAGTTTTGTTGTGTGGATTGCGGTATAGAAAGCGGACTCTATGAGCATTTTTGTTTTATTTTTTCAGTTCGAGTTTTCTGAAAATGAGCATTTTTGTGTTACGCTTACTGAGACAGTTTAGAGGGTCAACTTTTTAATGGTTTACATATATACCCATAAGAAACATAATTGAACAATCTCAACTGTTTTCTTCAATTTTTTATGAGTGAAAACGTCAAAAATCATCATTTTCGTCTTTGTTTACATTTTTTCATTGATCACCAGCACCCGTCAGGACCGAATCACAAGCACAGAAAGTTCTCTCGTAGGACAACCATACCCACCGTGACAAATGTAATATTTTAAAAACAAAGTCATCGACCATATAAGAAAATTAACGAATTTGATATTTGGAATTTGATGATTTAATGTTATGTCTTTCTAAGCAAATATTCATCTCTTTTGAAAGCATGCAATCAGAAGTAATTCATAGAATAAAAGAAATAAATGCATTATTTTTTAATTTTCAATAATTGTTCAAAGTTTTATGCGAAAAATTACCATTCCCTTGACCTTAAATCAAACAGAACGACTGTAAAGCTAGTAAACAGTATACATTAACCATCATGTTAAATGTTAATTCACACCATACCTCAAGCCTGTACTACAGATATTATTCTATTTCTATTGTAAATATAAATAGAGATTGATATACTGACAGATGTGATCATTATACTGTTGCTAAAGTATGCCTTCAAAGCAAACAAGCAAGACTTAGTGATAAAAATGCATCTATGATTAAAAAAAAATTGAAATATTTAATATATACAGTTCGTATATTAAGAAACCCTCAATATTCGATAATTAAAAGCCAATTTCTCCAGAATTTATTTTACACTAGTGTCTTTGTTTTTTACTTAAGGGGGCTCGCGGGTCTTAGTCATTTTTATTTTATTTTTTAATATAGGATTTTGCTTTATTTTTCTATAAACGAACTTTATCTTATACTTAATAGAAAAATTTAAAAAATTCGGTCACCGTTCAAATAAGCTAACAATCTGCCTTCAAAAGAAGCATACATTTTTGTTAATGTCCCTTCTGATAGGAGAAATAGAGGTAATATCGAAATAAAAAAAAAGAACTAAATTACAGAAATCGCTTAAATTTTACAATTATTTAGTTTCTGAACAGCTAATTTGAAAACAACAATAAAAAATATAGGTCACCGATGAGTTAAAAAAGATATTTCAATTTGAATGCCAAAAATAAATGGCATTTTTGCTAGAAAGGGCAATTATTTTGAGCTTTTTCAATGATATAAACATTTTAAAAGTCATTTGGTGCCAAACCGAGTCGATTATGTTGGTTGATTTTTGTACCATATCGTTAAGTAATATCCAATAGTGTAATAGATAAAATTTGCAACGAAAAAACAAATGTTTAATGTTTTGCTTAAATCTTTATACCCACTAGCTTCCTTAAATTAACAGTTAGTTACATGAAGCTTCATGTTCGGTTTCCTAGGCTGTACATGTAGTAAAATAAAAAAAATCGTGACGTAAAAAAATTCACGCGATGAAGTTGTTTCGACATTTTGTGGTATTTTGGCAACTAGAATATCACTTTGAATGAAGTACAAAGGCATTTATATTATTAATATGTATCATTAAACGATGTCGGTGACCCTATCATTTGTAAGTTGTATCAAAATTGTCTTTAAAACGAACGAATATTGCTGCAAATATAACATGTATAATGATTTCAGTGATAGCCGTTAAAACGTTGTATTTATAATACTATTTCTCGTATTTTGACCCTTTGATCTAATGAAATCGAGGAAACGTTTGGTCCTATCACTTTCTTTTATTTGGTACATGTAAAGAAAAACCACGAGGCAGTCAAATTGAAATATGTTATTTTTGTTCTCAAAACTAAAGTACTATGAAACGTAAAAATATTCCTGTAAACGTTTAAAATTTCTACATTTCATCTGGTGTTTCAAAAGTTACGTTGTATTTACATGTAACAGCTCCAATATCAAAGCCGTTACATTAAAAAAAAAAACACACAATCTACATACATTACACTACATGCTTTGAGGATTTATGCAATTTACCATCTTAACAACTCAAATTAAAAAAAAAAGATAGATACTTGAAGTAATTGAGTACCCGACATGCCGATTAATGAAATATTTTACTTCGTCATGTTCGTGTGACGCTAACGATATATATATAGCGATAGGGGTATTTGTCGCTTTGCAATATAGATCATTTCTTTCCCGTTGTTCTTTTGTTATGCTATGCTATATGTTTACACAATAATTTAATTCCCAAATGCGCGCAAACTTAATGCGCCCCTTCATATAAATAACTGATTGTCAAATTGATATGCTATGATTTAACAAATATATGACACACGACAGTGTCATTATAAAACGTTGATATAATATATAGATCTAATAAAAAAAAAATAATTAAGTATTCAAAAATTTAATACCTGTATTAACCCGAGTTTAATTGAGTTCACCTATAAAATAAATGCGCGAAAATGTAATCAAAAGCTGCGCGCAAATGTAATGGTAAAGCGCGCAAACGTAATGCAAAGCATAGTTTTTACTTACTAGGTATTGAGTAGTTGTAAATACAAAAACACACAAGTGAAATAGTGTTCTTTCCTTCATGAACTCTGTGCGTTAACTTTCTTACTCCTAAAAGAAAAATTCAACAATATTGCATTGTTGTTAGAAAATAATATCAACACATTTTTCCATCTAACAGAATTAAACATCCTTATCACCAAGATCAAAATCGCACAGCAACATGACAGCTCTTCGTGTAGGTAATATGTATGGTTCTATAAAATTCTCGTTAACGTATTTGATAACGCTTGTATCTCATTTATTTCCCGTAGAATTGAAAGACAGAAGAATGTACAGTGTTGAACTTCAGCTGCTATTTTGATGACCTTGCAAGGTTACACGAATTGAGAGTTGAAATCGCGGTTAAATTTTGACACCCCAAGGTTCTTAGTGATACCACTTAAAAGAACCTACATAATTTTATACAACATAAACAATGTGAAAATTAAGAAATGCATGTTTATTTAAATTCAGCCAGTGCAGTTGTAAGTGGAATACTTTACGTCTTGAAGTCAGAGATACTGTAAATATTTAGAACTGTAATCATTAAATATTGAAGCATGTTCATACTAACATATTTGATGCATATTTTCGATAAAACAAAGTATAATTAATTTCATTACTGGATTTAACATGTGCATGTAGAGGTGTAATTGGCTGATAAATAAAGGTTAACAGGTGCGCTAAGCAATGGAAATGAAAAGTCAGAGAAAGTAAGAATTTTTGTATTGCTCTAGATCTCTACAGTTTTTTATCGAGTGAATCTAGAAATTAGTTTAAGTTAACTTTTGGTGTGGCTATAAAATACCTTTGTGCATAACAGTTTAAGGATGTTCGCTTGACATGTTTTTCGGAATTTTTGTCTGATTTTCGAAATCCTCTGGTTTTATCCATTTGAATGCCTTGCAAAAATGCAAAAATTGCCCAATGACCCCCATTTTTCTTTTTATAAATATTTTACATGTATGATTATAATCCGTTTGTAAAAGTCTAATTAGTAATAGAACATTTCCCTCCAAAATTTTAGTCTTGGCTAATATCTCAAAAACAAGCACTTTGACCTTTAATTTTTGTTTTGATTTTTGCTTCCTTTGATTAATCCCCTATCAATATATAATAGTTTTATGGAAAGCTATCTATTTTGAAACTGAGTACCGAATTCCCTTCAGATGGTTATTTTACTGGTGTCTTCAACCTATGCCAACATTTGATAAAAAAACATATTCAATCTATGCCTACAAACAAAATACAATAGGTGTTGTTATAGCAATTATTAATTAATAAAAGGTAAAATACAGTCGGTATATTTAAGCTATAAAAATACTCTTTGAAATTTAAGAAACAAAAATATAGTATTTGGAAAATTGTGTTGTAGTAAAAATGGAATATATTTTTTTTCTAAAAGGACAAAAAATGTTAAATAGAACCCTTGATACTAGCAAAATTGTGTTGAAAAAAATAAAAAGATAAAAATGAGAAAAAAAAAGACTATCATTCTGAAATTAAACACTTAAATATAACAATACTTGAGAGAAAAAAAAGAGATATAAAGCTATTTTATTGGTGTAAATTTTTATGATATTTTTTTTTCATTCTTTTGTTGATAAAATGATGATAATAAGATAATTTGCAAAACTACTAAAAAATGTGTGTAATTTATACAAACAAACTTATGACTTCCCTAAGACCATCATTAGAAACCGCTTGTGTAGTCCTTACTTTGTGACCAACTTTAGAAAATGTCAAAATTTAGGACCACTTTGTGAAACCCACTAAGGACTAGAATAAACTTTAAAATCATTCTATGACATGTCTTACTCCTGAGATATCTTTGTGAAACTTGCACAAGAGACCAAATGATACCATGACACCAGTTGATTGTGCAGATGCAGCATCATTTCTTATAGTATGACTTTTGAGACAATCATAATAGTAAAATTTTTCTAATTCTATGTACAGTAGTTGTCGTTCGTTTATGTAATTTATACGTTAAAATCAATCGGGTCCAGGACCAATCCAGTATATCTTATGATAAATTAATCCTTCGTTTTCAAATCAATTTCCTATGTGCATACATTTAGAGTAATAAAGAGCTGGTAAACTCAGTGAATGATAAATATTTCTAGTAAAGGAATACATTCTCCTGCATTTATTTCCATATTTTTCTAGAAATTCACAATTGCATGTTTGTAGTTCAATTATTGTGTGTATACTGAAAAAGGTGTGAGCCAAGGCTCCGTGTTGAAGGCCGTACATTGACCTATACTTGTTTACTTTTATAAATGATTGTTGCTTTACGCTGCATTAGCACAAAAAGGCTTTATCGCGGCGAACTTTTATAACTATGTTTATTGAATAATAATAATTTATAAATGTTATTTGGATGGAGAGATCATGTCTCATTGTCACTCACACCACATCTTCCTTTATCTATATGTTAGAATTTATAGTGAACATTTATAATAGATTTTTTACATGATTCAGTGCTTATTAAATACACGAGTATCAACAGTGTTTTATGCCATTGTATTTGAAGAAAAATATTTTATATAAAATTTAATATATATTGATCATATATTTTATATTACATGTATTTATGAGAATGACACTGATATATATTTAATGACAAGATGCTTGCTTCTTTAATAAAAATCCATAAAATTCTTTTTCCTCATCATTTCATTATATTAATTTTTAACTAGTTCCTATATGAAAAAGAAATCCTCAACACACACAATTATAACTACATTTTCACTTGTGTTGTACTTGTAAAATCTTTTATACTATAACGGTAGGTTTAAACTGGTTGTAAATTGATTAGCCCTTGAATAATTTATGTTTTTATAACACTTAATCTGTAACAAATTATTCAACCTATGCCAACATTTTTTCATACAATTTTATACCTAAATTTCAAAATGTTGGCGTAGGTTGCTTTTACTTTTATTTAAAAAAAAACATGTATGTATACAGTTTTAGAATAAGAAAATGTGGTACGATTGCCAATGAGACAATTATCTACTTTATAAGTGAAATTTAAGAGGAAGTAAGCAATTACAAACAACCATATGGCCTTCAACAATGAGAACATTCCATACCGTTTGGCCGGCTATAAATGGCTCATTTTATAACTGTACCAAACATATCTAGTATGTTTCTCAACATTCAACACACTTAATTTCATTTCAAATAACTTTTTTACTACTACAAAAATAAAAAGGCGCTGTGGTCGTGTGGTCTAGCGGGACGGCTGCAGTGCAGGCGATTTGGTGTCACGATATCACAGTAGCATGGGTTCGAATCCCGGCTAGGGAAGAACAAAAAAATTGCGAAAGCAAATTTACAGATCTAACATTGTTGGGTTGATGTTTAAACGAGTTATATTAATTTTCAGAAGGTAGAAATGTAAACTATTTATTGAATTCGTTTCCTATCAAACGACAGTAAAATCCATAGCGTGATCGTACATTATTAACATTAACCTATTATTTAACAAACTTTTACGAATGAATGCCATCTACATACCTTTAATTTACGTTTATAATCCGACATGATACAAGGTTTCGTCTAGGTTTCAAAAGTTAAGACGTAATTCGAATTAAATTGAATCTCTCTTAAATTCAAAAACATCATTAGTCATTTATGTTTGACATGTTTTCAAATAAGGTAATGTGTATTACCTGTTGTGTAATTTCAAATACCGTACCACAAAACTATTTCAGGATACCGTATTTCAAACAATTTTAGTATAAACAACTGTGTATGGCGAAATACGGTTTATTGCGGATTGATTCGTAAAAGAGTAATTTCGACAAGGGCCATAATTGGCCCCGATTATAAAGTTCTATGTTACAAGATAAAAAAAGTGTTCCTTCCTTCATGAACTCTGTGCGTTAACTTTTAGCTAAAGACTTTTATAAATTGTTATTTGAATGGAGTGTTGTCTCATTGGCACTCACACCACATCTTTCTATATCTATGTATTACTGAAGATATTCCGTGTTTTTATTCTCAATTTTATCAGTGGTAAAATTGATATATTACTACATGTATGAGTGCAAAGCTATGTTGCTTAATTTTTTGTTTTTTGTAAAACTAGATAACTTTTTTTTTAGTTTCAGCAAATATCCTGCTAAGAATATGTCGAAAAAACTGTTACAAAACTAATGAAGACGAAATTCGCATTGGTTTATAGATCAAATTTAAACGTATCTCTAGTCTTCTATGTATAAATGACAAAATATATCTTTAAAAGTCAGTAATATTTTAAGTGGTTATCTGTCAATTTGATTATCATGTTTCCTTTTTTATTAGTTCCATTGAAGAGATAAAATTGTTGCTCCATGCAGTGCATCTATTAATTATTATCTACAAACAGATTGATTGCGTACTATATCTCAGTTTAGTGTTAACCTCCATTAGAGTCAACACCACTGGATAGATCATATATTTTCAAACAGTATCTGCTGATTTTTGAAACACGGATTTTTGAAATATTCAACTGAAATGTTTCTTTCATCTACTTAATCAAACATATATAAATTAATTGTATCCATCTAATCTTACTCTATGGTAAAGACTGCATGTTTATCTACTTTCATTGTTGTGTGAGGGCAAAGGAGAAAACATTCAATTTGTTTATTTTTAAGTCCCCCACCTTGTAGAAAGAAAATGAAGACCCCTTAATAAGGATAAAAAAATGTCGACACTACTCCCCCTTCATTTTCCAATACTTTGTTCTAAAAAAAACAATTTAAATATATTTTTTTTATGAATGATTCAATTAAAAAAAATAACCAGTAGAGACACAAACTTCCAGTGGGTAAGCTGTTTGTACGGACTTTGAAGAACTGTATTATGATGAACGCGGTTATTGTCGCATTGTCCTTTACCACACCCGTAACCCGTAATTTTTACTCTACAAGTTGCGTATTTGAACAATAAATGTCTTATCATTGATGCTTTTAAAATTCGTAATAATTTCAAAGCACTTGAAATCTGACCAACATTTATATTAAGTGATGTAATTGTACATGTATGTTATTATCTTAGTTCGGTACAATTCTTGAAACCAGACATACATGTAGCAAATTACACTCATTTAGCGACATGCAAACATCTAAAGACAGTTATAAATATTCATTTCATCCACGTACAGTTATAAATTGTATTCCTCAGCCACAACAAATAGTATCATACAGTACAGGGATTGAAGATTACGATCTCAGAATATGTTTTGATCCAAAAATGTTCTATCCCTAACTATTGTGTTATCAAAAGTTTACAGTTTCATCTATTTTTTTCTCAAATGTACACACACTATTTTTTATTTTTTCATTTTGTTTCTTCTTCTTTTTCAAAATACAAAATACTATAGTCGACGACCGGCGAGTAGTCTTCAATAATTGAAGGATGGCTAGATCTTTAAGAAGAACAATTCACCTATTCAAGTGAAAATTAGAAGATTAAGCTTTTATAAATTCGCTAGTACAAAATGTAATTGAAAAAAATGACGAAACAACTATTTGAATATATTCTACATGCTAGAGATATTATGTTAAAGTATCATCATGTATATCACACAATAGACAATAGAAATCTTCAGTAAAATATTTAAGGACACAATATATCTAATAATTGAATATTATTTTTTTGTTTGTTCTGATATTAGATCGAAAAGTCAAAAAATATATTTAAATGTGTTTTACCTGATGTTATAACTTTAATAGCCATTCCTTATAATTAAATACACACAATTATATACACCAATTGACAGTTGTTTGTACAGATAACGTTATACAAAATCAAAATACTTTTTGCGTTCTTTCAATCTTTGGGTCACTGATTGCACTGCCAGTATAATAATTACGTAACATTTGTATTGTTTAAACTACTTTTTCATTCAGTAATACGTGATTCATTGGATATCTACATACATACATACATACATGTATGTAGATATAGGTATATTAAGGTCAATACATAGGAAATTGGTTTTAAATCTATAACATTCGATATCATTTACATTCAGCTGTCAAATGCTGGTGCTGCAACCGGCATTTGAAGATATAAACAATAATTTGAATAAAATAGTCACAAGATTTCAAATATTCGACGCAAATCTCTAAAAAGTTAAAAGTCTTCTACATATGTTTGTTTTTGAGTTGTTAGTCTGTGTGGTTTGTCGCAGGCTCGGAGGTCGCAGTAATGTTTTTCCAACCTAAGCCTAAACGTATTAGTCATCAGAAAAATCAATACAACAAAACAAAACACAATTGTACACCTACAACGATTCAAGAACAACGTAAAAATTCAGTCTGGAGTGTCTAGCCTTTGTTTAATAGTCTTGTATATTTTGATTAAATTTTGGTTCAATTATGTTTCAGAATTTAGTGTGACGCCATGTTTGATGAACAAGGTCGTATGGTGACCTATAGTTTTTCAATGTGTCAGTTTGGTCTTTGTTGACAGTTGTCTCATTGGCAATCATAACACATGTTCTTTAATCTTTTTTTTATAAGTACACATTTCTGTTTAACAGCAAGCCTAAGTGCGTCTCCCGGTGCGGGATTTTCCCGCTGTGTTGACGATCCATTGACGGCAAAAGGCTGTTGTCTGCTCATTGGTCAAGTTGTTGTCTCTACGATACATTTCCAGTTTTATATTCGTAACTTTATGACACGTACGTTCTTGATTAATTATATATACTCCTGATATCTAGTTTAGGCAATGTAGTTACCTTCACACGAAGACAAAAACGTATTTTATATATATTCGATTATTTATACTTCCATTGTAGTGAAATATGACAAGTAAAGGTACATCACGATATTACCTCTACTCCATGACTAAACACAACTATAAATTTGCCGAGTTTAATGTGTATCTCAAATAGTTTCTAGCAGTACACATTTCACAAACATTAATTTAAGACATATATACAATATTTCAAATATCAATGTATCCACAGTGTATTCGCTGAAATGTTTGAATGTATACCCTTCATAGATAGCCAAGGCCGGCCAGGACAAATCAACAATCGTTCACATGATATATGAATATGAATGGAAACCTGTATCCGTGCCTATGCTCGAGCATATATATCTCAGGATAAAAGTGTCGGACCACACCTTTAATTAGCAAATACATATATAAATACAAAAATTACAAGTATTATTGAAACAAGAAAAATGTGTAAAATGTCAACTTTTGCAGCTTTTATTGATTTAAAAAAAGCATAATATGATACTGTAAACAGATTTTTATTATTTTGTAAACTTGAGTCAATAGGAATTAGTAGTAAAATGTTGAATGCTTTAAAATCTTTATACCATAAAGTACAGTCATGTGTTAAAGTTAATGGGAATTTAACCCAATGGTTTGATCTTCAATGTGGTTTAAAACAAGGGTGTGTGTTATCGCCCCTTTTATTCAATATATTTATTAATAATTTAGTAAATGAGGTTAAACGTTTAAATTTTGGTATTCCGATAGAGGAAGAGAAAATATGTATTTTGCTCTATGCTGATGATATTGTTTTAATTGCTGAAAATGAATCAAACTTACAGATGCTCTTAAATGTTTTACATATGTGGTGTCATAAAAATATCATTTTGTGTTAATTTGAGTAAATCTAAGATTATTCATTTTAGACCACCTTCTTTTCCAAGGTCTATTTATCATTTATGCTGGGTAATGATTAAATTGAAATTGTAATACAATATACTTACCTTGGTTTACATCTTACCGAATTTTTAAATTATGATTTAATGGCAAAAGCTATTGCCAAGTCGGCAAGTAGAGCTCTTGGGTTATTGATCGCAAAATGTAAATCAAATGGTGGTTTTTGTTACTCTACTTATACAAAGCTTTTTGACACACTTGTATGGTCAGTCATCGATTATGGTGCTTCAATATGGGGAACAAGAGAATTATCTTGCATAAATGCTGTTAAAAACAGAGCGATGAGGTTTTTTTTTATGGGTGTAGGAAAGTATACACCAAACTTCTCTTTGTATGGTGATATGGGCTGGATTCCATGCAATGTAAAGCAATGAACAGCTGTTTTTAGATTATGGTCCAGATTTGTAAAATGGACAATGATAGATTGAACAAAAGAGTATTTATGTGGTCATATAAGTATGGAAATAAGTCAATTAAAAACTGGTGCTTCAGAGTGATGACTAAGTTTAAAGAGTATAATCTTGAACCATATTGTAACTGTGATATATTGTTAACTAAAAATGTAATTAAGGATATAGAATGTTTAGCTATTGATTTATATAAAACTGAATGGCATAATAAGTTGGTTTCGAATGAATATGCCAAACTTTGTACTTATAAATTATTTAAAACAGAATTTAAGGTAGAAAATTACATTTGTAAAACTATTGCAGGGAAATATAGAAGTGCTTTTGCAAAATTTCGCTGTGGTGTTGCGCCCCTAAAAATTGAAACGGGCCGGTATCATAACTTACCTTTTAATGAAAGAATATGTTTTAGTTGTAATGATACCATTGAAGATGAGAAACATGTAATTTTGAAATGCCCACTATATATGCAGATTTTCGTGATGTGTTGTTTAGTCATGCTAATTCTTTTTGTCATGATTTTAATAATATGTCAGATGACGATAAATTTGTATTTTTATTTAGTGATGAAAACGTTTACTTTTATACGGCCAAAATCTGCTATAATATTTTACTGGAAAGAAAATGTTTACTATATTCTTAACATTTGTTTACTTTTAAATTATTTTATGTTAATATTCTTAACATTTGTATACTTTTAATTTGTTTTATGTTTTGTGTTTTATGTATGTATATATGTACATGTATATACCATTTTTTATAGTCTCTCATAACTCTTTTTAGAGTGGCTCTTGTTTTATATTGTAATATTTAAACTGTAATATTATGTAAATGTTTTAGAAGAGGTGAGACTCAAATAAAATTTTGTCTTGTCTTGTCTTGTCTACAAAATCGGAAAAACAACTTTAATTGCAATCAGCAATTAAAAATAACTTTAGGAGCTTACTATGTTGAACGACGGCTAAAAAGCGAAGAGCTTGAAAAACTCCAATATATCGACTTCTGATTGGTTAATTTTGTCATGCTTTATGAATATTTATGAAAAAACGTAACGGCAATACAATATTTTCCCGCTTTACTATACGAACCGCGGGAAATACAATTATTCGTTTTAACTGGATAAAAGTAACTTTCACATACCTACCCTACTGGGAAACCAAATGCAACGAATCGTTAGACGTATATCATTCCATATCCTCATACATATACCAATTCAATAAGCAATGTTCTCAATACTTCTTTATACAGCAGGAAGCTTTCATATCAGGAATTGGAAAAATCTACATTGTACACAATGGCAGTCATCTTTTTTACCATTACTTTCAAAGTAAAAATAAATGTGTAAGTCGAAGAAAATGTTATAAATTGTCTGTTTTAACAATGCGTAATTGAAGTGGAAATGTATTCCTTTGTTAAAATAGTACAATGATTGGGTTTATTTATTTATGAAACACTATGTTTTAAATTATTGGAACCTGCGTTGGACCTATTTTTTGTGTAACATGATTTTTGTACCTTATTGGCAGTACTTTATCTTAGACCAAAATGCATATAAAAGTTTAACATTATATTGAATTCTAGTTGTTTTTTTTAAATGGTTATGCACTTCTGAAGTAGCTCCCCATTTTGGACTAGGTATAGTATACGCATTCGTTTGACCAGAATTGAATACGAGTATGTGTTGCAGATAAAGACGTACGTGTTCCTTACGATGTAGACACAATTCTGTTCTCTATTGCCCATTTCTGACTTTCTAGATTTTGCTTACGCGAGTTTCCTTTGAATCTCGAGTAAAGTTCACACCAACGAGCTTATGCATGTTTTGATACATTTCACGGAAATTGACTTTTAAACGGATCTCACGTGAACTTTGCAACAACATAAAATGAAATCGTCAATACATATAATCCCCTGCATTAATGTGGATTTGGATCCTAAAAACTTAAGATTTTGTGATATATAAAATTCAGTGCATCTTCCTGACTTATTCGTGGTAATTTACTATAAGCTCTGAAAAATGGTCAGGTTATTCATTTTAAAAATCCTACTACCAATCTCACACATTAAAACTTATGGTCGTCTTATTCGACCTTCTTACATGTTTTTTCGTCTCGTATTTTGTATAGAAAGAAGATGCAATTGAGACAACTCTCAATCAGAGTCACAATGTGTACAAAGTAAACCATAATGGACCAAAATACAACCTTCAACAAGGATCATTGGTTCACACCGAACAGCAAGCTATATAGAACTCAAAATACATAATTTTATAAGGAAAATGAATTTGAAAGGTACAGACATGGCATGTGTTAAGTCTACATTGTACATTTTAGAGAATTGAAAATAAACTTCAAGTCTGTGGACACATTGCAAATTTTAGGTTAAGCGATAGGGAAAACCATATGCCTGTCCTTGACAACACTACGTTCCTTGCACGTTAAACTGTAGGTTTGGAAGAAAGAGCTCATACACTACTTAACGAATATATGTTCAAAACGGCCATTTTGTTTCTGACATCAGCTGAAGAGTAAGGGCAGACAATTATCAAGTTTTGTTAAGACTTTTATTCTAAGTTCAAACTTATCATTTGCGCTAAAATTAGTACAGTGTACAATAAAAATCATAAACTTAACAGTCTCAATATAGACCGAAAACCTTATCATAGATACAAAGATCAATTTTGTATTTACGCCCGACGGGTTTTTTGTCTACAAAAGACTCATTAGTGAAGCTCGATTAAAAAAAAATAAAAGGCAAAAAAAGTACGAACTTGAAGAGCAATGAGGACCAGAATTCATAAAACTTTTGCCAAATTTAGCTAAGGTAATCTTTTCCCGATGTAGAAAAGCCTTAGTATTTCAAAAAATAATTTTGAAGCTGTACTTAACGAAAAGATCTTAAAGATGTACAATATTGTCAGTCGAGGTGGAATGTTTGTCAAATCTTCGGACACCTAGGTTTTTCCCTACGATACACGGTAAAATGTATTGCCAAAAAACGCTCACTCATTCTTTATATCAATAGCTGTCAATAGGTCATAAAAGGGCATTTACCAGAATTGAAGCAGATTCTGGATTTCCTTCATTTCAATTTGAGACCCGAATAATACCAATGCGAATAATAAAATGCAAGATGAACGTTCGAGTTAAACTGTTACCAATAGATCAACAATTCAATGAGCATGAACACTCGCTCTATATCCTATCAAAATTGTAAGCTTTTCTAATTTTGATGCGACTGTCATACATGTGAGAAGTTTAGCGCTATACAATCAGGTTTAATCCACCATGTTCTACATTTGAAAATGCCTTTACAAGTCAGAAACATGATATTTGTTTTCTATCCATTTTATGTGTTTATTTTTTTATTTTTGCCATCTGATTAAGGACTTTCCGTTTTTAATTTTCCTCGTGATTTTACTTTTTATAATATTAATTTGAATGCTATTTTTTTTTTTAATTCCATCTGGTTAGTAATCTTTAAATGACTGCACGCGAATTGTCTGAAAGAGGGACGAAAGATACCAAAGGGACAGTCAAACTCATTAAATAAAATAACAAACTGACGTTTTGTTTCTATAGATTAGACCGTTGGTTTTCCCGTTTGAATGGTTTTGCACTAGTCATTTTGGGGCCCTTTATAGCTTGTTGTTCGGTGTGAGCCAAGGCTCCGTGTTTAAGGCCGTACTTTAACCTATAATGGTTTACTTTTTAAATTGTTATTTGGATGGAGAGTTGTCTCATTGGCACCCACACTACATCTTCCTATATCTATTGACAAATCCATGGCTAAAATTGAAAAAGACAAACAGACAAACAATTGTACACTAGACACAACATAGAAAACTACAGAATAAACAACACGAACCTCACCAAAAACTAGGGGTGATCTCAGGTGCCCCGGAAGGGTAATCAGATCCTGCTCCACATGTGGCACCCATCGTGTTGCTTATGTGATAACAAATCCGGTAAATAGTCTAATTTGGTAGGTCATATTCATGACAGGGAAGGGGATTGCAGTTACGACGTAAGGAACATATCCCATATCATTTGTGAAACGGTTATTCCATAACGGTCAACCAACTCGTGATGACGACCGTAAAATTTACGAAGGGACGATTTCAACTACTCCATTTGACACTCTTGGTTTAACAGCTTCCTTGTGAGCAGCAATCCTCTATCAAGAAAATCATGATAGGAAATGCAAGAATGGGAACATCGTATCAATTGGGAGATATATACCCCGTATGTAGGTGCTGCTGGAATGTTGCTACTTAGAAATGGAAAGTTCACAATTGGAAATGATTATTAACAATTCATTTAAACATGTTAAAAGACTCGTTTAGAAGCTTTTCCTTTCATCTTTGAGACTAGTATGCCTTAAAGCTGATGTTTTCACTTTCAAGAAGCAGGTTACCGAAAAAAAGAGGAACAGTTGTGATTCAATGGAAGACCGATTGATCGTTGGGATATATATATATAACATCTTCATGCCTTATATATCATGTACTGCAGTACGCTGCTAGATTAAAACTGACGTGGAAAGGTAACATATGGCCACCGAAAGCTCTTTTTTTGAGAGCCCAGGTGGTCGTGTGGTCTAGCGGGACGGCTGCAGTGCAGGCGATTTGGTGTCACGATATCACAGTAGCATGGGTTCGAATCCCGGCGAGGGAAGAACCAAAAATTTGCGAAAGCAAATTTACAGATCTAACATTGTTGGGTTGATGTTTAGACGAGTTGTATATACATTATGTACACAGCCATGTATCACCATCATTGATGGCGATCCGATGGATACATCTGTTGTAGGGTTGTCACTGACTCAGACGTACTTATGAATATAATTATTTTCTGTGACTGTATCTTACATTAATTTGTAGGATCCTTTACTATAGATAATTTAGCTGATCTGTAACAATAACATCTTCATGCCTTATATATCATGTACTGCAGTACGCCGCTAGATTAAAACTGACGTGGAAAGGTAACATATGGCCACCGAATGCTCTTTTTTTGAGAGCCCAGGTGGTCGTGTGGTCTAGCGGGACGGCTGCAGTGCAGGCGATTTGGTGTCACGATATCACAGTAGCATGGGTTCGAATCCCGGCGAGGGAAGAACCAAAAATTTGCGAAAGCAAATTTACAGATCTAACATTGTTGGGTTGATGTTTAGACGAGTTGTATATATATATATATATATATACAATTCACGAAAGTCTCTTATTATAGTGACATAATAATAAGCATTGTCTTGGTGTATATAAATTTCACTAGAAATGGAAAGTTCACAATTGGAAAGCTGAAATCATCTGTTATGTCGTAAAGTTTTGTCTTTTTCTCTTTTTTCAGTTCTACAAATTTATCATTTCCATTGCACCTGTGCGTCTGTAACTTTTTAAACTACTTCTTGAATTGAGTATCTGCCACTATATACTCGTTTGTTGAATATCGAGTGAAATATTTTAATAAAGCATTTCTTTAAAGTTAATTTTGTTCGTTTAGGGTGGAAACATGTTAATGCTGATTGAACAATCGTCATGATGGTACATTAGTTAATGTGGAGTAAACACAAGCACAAAAAATACATGCATTACTAGTATATAACAAATGGCACAATATTAGTTTTTGCTAAGATTCTGGGCGATAATCTTACTGTTTAGCACCCGTGGATACACGCTCTTGTGAATTTATTTTGAAATGAGGGGATCCAATAAGTTACAAAATAGGGCCAACTTGGAACCTGACTCAAGTATATTTAAAAAATATTTCGAATTTGCTGAATGAACTTTGGGATATATGTACTTCAATTGAACATTACAGATTTGTACACCAAAAATGTTTCCATATAGTATCAGACAACTTACGACGTCGGTAAGCATATCCTAAAACAAAACAAAAAATCATATATCTGATGATAAGTTCACAATATCAAACTAAACCAAATATAAGTTGAAACCATTTACATATTAATGATGTTTGATTATATCACATTGCAACATGTATATAATTATATATATATGTACAAAATGTACATATCTTTCTTTTTAATGCCAAATTATATACTTAGAAATTCGGCCACCAGTTAAAGTATTGCACTTTGATATGCATATATCAGAGAAAACCAACTTTTGAGACTCATATCAAGTTATCATTTATAAGGGATACCATGTTCTTATATTGATGATCTTATCGTATATAAGGTCAAGCAACAGTATATCAGGTTAGTCACAGATTTTAAGAAAATTTGCATACTACTTTGGCTACGTGCACTTCCAAAAGGGAAACAGATTTTTTTTTAATATACTTGATTGAATCTCAACATAGGTTAACATTTGTCAAGAAAGCATATACAATTGGCGATTTTTTTTCTTTCTAAAATATCATCAAATCTCCACTTTTAAACACAACTTTTTCTTTAAAAGTATATGTTGCTGATGGTTTACTTTTTAAATTGTTATTTGGATGGAGAGTTGTCTCATTGGCACCCACACTACATCTTCCTATATCTATTGACAAATCCATGGCTAAAATTGAAAAAGACAAACAGACAAACAATTGTACACTAGACACAACATAGAAAACTACAGAATAAACAACACGAACCTCACCAAAAACTAGGGGTGATCTCAGGTGCCCCGGAAGGGTAACCAGATCCTGCTCCACATGTGGCACCCATCGTGTTGCTTATGTGATAACAAATCCGGTAAATAGTCTAATTTGGTAGGTCATATTCATGACAGGGAAGGGGATTGCAGTTACGACGTAAGGAACATATCCCATATCATTTGTGAAACGGTTATTCCATAACGGTCAACCAACTCGTGATGACGACCGTAAAATTTACGAAGGGACGATTTCAACTACTCCATTTGACACTCTTGGTTTAACAGCTTCCTTGTGAGCAGCAATCCTCTATCAAGAAAATCATGATAGGAAATGCAAGAATGGGAACATCGTATCAATTGGGAGATATATACCCCGTATGTAGGTGCTGCTGGAATGTTGCTACTTAGAAATGGAAAGTTCACAATTGGAAATGATTATTAACAATTCATTTAAACATGTTAAAAGACTCGTTTAGAAGCTTTTCCTTTCATCTTTGAGACTAGTATGCCTTAAAGCTGATGTTTTCACTTTCAAGAAGCAGGTTACCGAAAAAAAGAGGAACAGTTGTGATTCAATGGAAGACCGATTGATCGTTGGGATATATATATATAACATCTTCATGCCTTATATATCATGTACTGCAGTACGCCGCTAGATTAAAACTGACGTGGAAAGGTAACATATGGCCACCGAAAGCTCTTTTTTTGAGAGCCCAGGTGGTCGTGTGGTCTAGCGGGACGGCTGCAGTGCAGGCGATTTGGTGTCACGATATCACAGTAGCATGGGTTCGAATCCCGGCGAGGGAAGAACCAAAAATTTGCGAAAGCAAATTTACAGATCTAACATTGTTGGGTTGATGTTTAGACGAGTTGTATATACATTATGTACACAGCCATGTATCACCATCATTGATGGCGATCCGATGGATACATCTGTTGTAGGGTTGTCACTGACTCAGACGTACTTATGAATATAATTATTTTCTGTGACTGTATCTTACATTAATTTGTAGGATCCTTTACTATAGATAATTTAGCTGATCTGTAACAATAACATCTTCATGCCTTATATATCATGTACTGCAGTACGCCGCTAGATTAAAACTGACGTGGAAAGGTAACATATGGCCACCGAATGCTCTTTTTTTGAGAGCCCAGGTGGTCGTGTGGTCTAGCGGGACGGCTGCAGTGCAGGCGATTTGGTGTCACGATATCACAGTAGCATGGGTTCGAATCCCGGCGAGGGAAGAACCAAAAATTTGCGAAAGCAAATTTACAGATCTAACATTGTTGGGTTGATGTTTAGACGAGTTGTATATATATATATATATATATACAATTCACGAAAGTCTCTTATTATAGTGACATAATAATAAGCATTGTCTTGGTGTATATAAATTTCACTAGAAATGGAAAGTTCACAATTGGAAAGCTGAAATCATCTGTTATGTCGTAAAGTTTTGTTTTCAACTGACCTTCAATGTCAATTTCTAGATGTAAGTCAAGATATGAAGCCGACTTAACTGTATACTGAATGTACCGCAGTTAAAAGGTTTAAATTTAACTGAACGACTAAAATGACTTGATGATTTATTGTGCAGTCATTTAAGAGCTTTTCAGATGAAAAAGGAATAAAACTAGGGTTTACTCCGAATAAACTAGATAATATTTTGCATGTTTTGGTTGAGGGATCAGCTGAAGCTCACTTCCGTGCGGGATATCCGCACAATGTTGAAGACTCATTTTTGGCTTTTGTGTGTATTTTCCTGCTCTTTTATCGGGTTGTTTACTCTAAGAAACATTCTTAATTTCCATTCTCTATGTTTATTTTAGTTATGTTCTTGTTGAATGAAAGGGTCGAACAATAGCACTAAACGATTAATGTTGAATATAAGAGAAGAATCTATAGCAATCATTCAGATAGTTGGTCTAATGTTTTTTGTATGGCTCAGTCGTAAGTTTTCAGTCTTTTACGTTTTGTATACTGTCTGATATATTCAAAGATTTTAAAATGATGTTAAATTTTGTCTTACGATCACTTGAACATTTTGAACCTAGTCAAAATGAAGGTGCACCTAACTGTTCAATGTTGTCCTGCTCGAATAAAAAAGAGACAGTCATGTTTTTTTGTTTTTTTTTGTTATTAATGGTATATTTTGCCTCTCTTTTCTTCTATTTATAACTAATCCAATCATGAACGTTTTGTTAAAAAAAAAAAGATAAAACAGACACGTAAACTTTATTATTATTTTCTATTATATTCGTATACGTGTAAAATCTTTGTTTTCAACCTCGTAGAAGCTTCAAGATTAGGAACACGCATTTGGTATGCTTCCATTGTCTCTACATTTACGACAACGTCCACACTGTGTTTGTTTGCAACATTCGCAGCCTTTCGGTGTGTTACATCCAAACTTGCGTGATTGCTTGGGTGCTGCAATGATATTTAATACAAAACATTAAAAAGCAACTAACACTTCAAATAATCAACTATACACTTTCTCTAGTATAAAGTTCACGCTGTGGATCCATAAACATTTACAACATAAAGATAAAATTAAAGGTGCATACTACAATTAAATTTGAATACTTATGATAAAACACGGCTTTTCGTATTTGCTTATTTCCATATTATGCTATTTTGAAACTTTGGACAAAGAGACTAAATACAATACAACTGAAATTACAAACATGGAAAATAACAACAATGAAATATCGAGCAAAAGTAAAGACGAAACAGAAAATGTTAGGCATTTTTAGACAACATAGTATGTGATTGTACAAAGACAAAAACCAATCCACTAAGCTGAAAGTTTCTTTTTCTCTTTTTTCAGTTCTACAAATTTATCATTTCCATTGCACCTGTGCGTCTGTAACTTTTTAAACTACTTCTTGAATTGAGTATCTGCCACTATATACTCGTTTGTTGAATATCGAGTGAAATATTTTAATAAAGCATTTCTTTAAAGTTAATTTTGTTCGTTTAGGGTGGAAACATGTTAATGCTGATTGAACAATCGTCATGATGGTACATTAGTTAATGTGGAGTAAACACAAGCACAAAAAATACATGCATTACTAGTATATAACAAATGGCACAATATTAGTTTTTGCTAAGATTCTGGGCGATAATCTTACTGTTTAGCACCCGTGGATACACGCTCTTGTGAATTTATTTTGAAATGAGGGGATCCAATAAGTTACAAAATAGGGCCAACTTGGAACCTGACTCAAGTATATTTAAAAAATATTTCGAATTTGCTGAATGAACTTTGGGATATATGTACTTCAATTGAACATTACAGATTTGTACACCAAAAATGTTTCCATATAGTATCAGACAACTTACGACGTCGGTAAGCATATCCTAAAACAAAACAAAAAATCATATATCTGATGATAAGTTCACAATATCAAACTAAACCAAATATAAGTTGAAACCATTTACATATTAATGATGTTTGATTATATCACATTGCAACATGTATATAATTATATATATATGTACAAAATGTACATATCTTTCTTTTTAATGCCAAATTATATACTTAGAAATTCGGCCACCAGTTAAAGTATTGCACTTTGATATGCATATATCAGAGAAAACCAACTTTTGAGACTCATATCAAGTTATCATTTATAAGGGATACCATGTTCTTATATTGATGATCTTATCGTATATAAGGTCAAGCAACAGTATATCAGGTTAGTCACAGATTTTAAGAAAATTTGCATACTACTTTGGCTACGTGCACTTCCAAAAGGGAAACAGATTTTTTTTTAATATACTTGATTGAATCTCAACATAGGTTAACATTTGTCAAGAAAGCATATACAATTGGCGATTTTTTTTCTTTCTAAAATATCATCAAATCTCCACTTTTAAACACAACTTTTTCTTTAAAAGTATATGTTGCTGATAAACATATTTTCGTTCTTTTGACGTAAGATGATCATGTGAATCAAGGTTTTTTGCATAATTTGGTTTACTATAACTTTACCTTAAATGTTTTTTTTCTGGATTAATTCGATTATAGATTGTAGTTAAATTGACCATGTTGTTCACACACACCCTTAACTAATGACATTTCAATTTGAATATATTGATATGCGATAACTATGAACGGAAGGTTTTAAGTACTTAAATGATATGAAATAATAGTGTTAATACACGAGTGAGGCAAGCTCTTATTACATGATGGAATCTTTAAAAATGTTTTGATGATTATTGTCAATAAACAAATCCTGTATGAGTGATTCATTCGTTTGTCATTGTTTTGACCTATTATCATTTAGAAGGAAAAAACGAAGAAGCTTTTGAAAAACTATAAACTGCAAAATAATTCAGAAACACAATTTATAATTTGATCTATAAGCATTTCTGTGTCTTCACAGCGTCTTTTTCTATTATGTTAATATGTACGCGGATTTTCTTAACGGAGAGTTATGTAATTTGCACATGCGTATATTTAACTGTACAATTAAGTTCAATATTGTTTCCGTACAATTAAGCAACTTACTGTACGAATGGGATCCACGTGCTACAAAATATCATACGAATACCGTATAGATACATAAAATATAGAACCAAACACCAAACTAATCACAATGTTTAAAGACTCTTTCAATTACGATGATCGAATTTAGAAACTGGAAACAATGTTTACAACTTGATGTATAGATCAAAAGAACACGCAATATTCTAGTACTTACCAATATGTGTTTCACCTGAGGAATTGACTATTAAATGAGTTTTATCAAATTTATAATTCTTGTTAGAGACATTTGTTTAATTTCAAATTTTGATGACAGTTTTTTGCCCCTTTGCAATGATGTTGGTCTGTTCAATACTAGGTCGTGATTACAATAAACTTTTATAGTTCAGATGCATGTCGAGTTCACATTATAAAATATCTAAAATTTCACGATTCTTGTACTTACCTACAGCTGTGAAAAAGTCCTTGGCTGGATATGCGCAGACCTCGCAAATTTTAAATGCGTCTTTTTTTCCTACAAAATCTCCTAACACTGCAATGAAATAAATATAGGCACGTTATCGGGATATTACTTTTTTTATCCGAAACTAAGAATACCGAACAAGTAGTTGATCATTTGTGTATGTTATATATATAAATTATTAAGGAGATGTGGTATATTGCCAATAAAACATATGTGCAACAAGTTCAGATGAAGTACAGCCACTATAGGTTACCGTGTTGTTATTAACAATTGGAAATATAGTATACTCTAAAAGGTCATGATATGAAACAAAATAATGTTGTTTTTTAATTGAGAAAATAAGTTGTTGCAGTCTGAATTAGTTCTCAAAACTATTTTAGATGTTGTAACTCAACATTTCTCTCTCTCTAAGTTATGAACAATGTCATAAGTTGTCATGTATAATTTGTTAACGATTTTTTTTTATTCGATCATGTTAGAAAAAAACAAATTCTTCTCTTAATTGGAATATTATAGCGTCGGGATATGTAATTTTCATGGATAGAGAAATCGTTTTTCCTCGTGAATATGTGATTTGTGGTTTGCTAAAGTCTACGAATAAACACCGATGTATTTCATGGACAATTCAAATTTCTATATAAACACTAAATTACACAATGATATGAGTTTAAGAATGGAACATCGTCAGAAGTTTCCAAAACTTGTATTCCTATATCTATCTTTTATTGTTGTGTTGCTGTCTCGTTCAATTAATCTAACTTTCACCTACATTCATTGATTTGTGTTGTGTTACAAATGGTCTCAAACTTACATCCGTTGTGAAGTCTAAAAGTTGTCGGTCTTTTGGTTCTGTCATACTGTATCTTGAAACAAGACCAGTTGTCTTCGCCTTTAATTCTATATAGGACGAGAAATTTCAATTATAAAAAAAAAAACGTTTTTCATCTTCATGTTTATATTCGAAATAAAAAAAAGAACAATCTTCTTGCACCAGTTACTCATTCAATGATAAATAATAAGTAGAGTTATACTATATTTCCTTAACAAACTTGTCATTGATTTATATAGATATAGGAAGATGTGGTGTGAGTGCCAATGAGACAACTCTCCATCCAAATAACAATTTAAAAAAGTAAATCATTATATGTCAATGTACGGCCTTCAACACGGAGCCTTGGATCACACCGAACAACAAGCTATGAAGGGCCCAAAAATTACTAGTGTAAAACCATTCAAACGGGAAAACCAGCGATCTAGTGATATATGAAGTTGTTCTTACAAACTTAAATCATACATTAACGTTAGTTAATCTTTCATTATTTGTTTTAAGTTGAAAATGAAGCACGACCCTAATATTTACCTGAAAACAATAAACCCGTCTAATATCTGATAACATTCATCTGTTCGACCAAAAGACCACTTGACTGTCCTTCCATCCTTTGAAAACTTTGCATAGAGATCTGATTTTGATGTCCCCATTTTCCATAAATCGAAGGTTTTCCCTCTCCATGGACATGGAAACTTACAACTAGGTGTTTTATCTGAAATCATTTAAACAAAATGATATAGTATATGGTGTATGGTTTTGTTTATATAAATTGTATAGAAAATATTTATTAGACTGTCCTTCTAAAGGATG
This sequence comes from Mytilus trossulus, assembly GCF_036588685.1. Taxonomy (NCBI): domain Eukaryota; kingdom Metazoa; phylum Mollusca; class Bivalvia; order Mytilida; family Mytilidae; genus Mytilus; species Mytilus trossulus. The sequence goes on from NC_086380.1 coordinate 21,347,198, forward strand.
TTTGGTCCTCCATTTTTTGATTTTTTGTCAGATTTTCGGAATCCTTTGGTTTTACCTGTGTATTGCCATTACATAATTTTGCCCACTAACCCCTACTTTTCTTTTCATGCAGTTTAAAAAGCCATATTTCAAAATTTTATAAAATTCTTGTTATTTTTTTTTTAGACAGATACATGTAAGGTACCAATGTTAAATATATGAAAAATCTAGAGAGACTTATTTACCGCCAAATATTCAATGGCTTATATATCGAAAACGTTCACACGGACCCTCCATATGCATGTTTTTTTTTCTACTTTTTTAGTGTCTTTATTTGAATACTATCAAATCATAAAAGAGGTCATCAGAGTAGCCAATATCCTTATACCAAATGTTTGAAACCATATTTAATTTCTTAAGTGTTAAAAAAAGAAAAATTGAAGTTACAAACAGAACACCAGACAACGTCATATAACCAACTTAAAATCAAATCAAACTTTGAATATGCACTCGTTTAACATTATTTGGTGAATACTTGTTTTTACGGAATATTTGTAATTTCCTGAATTTGCTGACGTCCCTTTTTGGCCGACACATGATCATGAGGTTACATACACGGGACCCCGTTAGTTACATTAGTATCCATAATTATCACAAAGATGTCTTACTGGTTGGAGAAAATGTAGAAAATAAAAGCTTTCTCTGTTTTGATTTTCAGAGCATTTTGATTTATATATATTGTTATGTATATATAAGTGCCTAAAAATAGCAGCTGATGCAAATCTATAGGAGTATGGATTAATCAGTAAAGAGATTATAATTCAATTAGTACACAAATAAAATTGTAGATTGCCTAACAATGAAATTTTAACACACTATTTAGTATGCAAATATAAGAATGTTTAAAATATTTTACAAAATTATGAAAATAGACGTAATATTTCGCTTGACTAACTAGCTTTATCAAGCGTGCATCAATCCAGTTGAAATTGGATGTAGATGATAAAAAACTTTTGCAGCTCAATGAATATGTTGCACTTAAATTTAGCTGTTGAATATGATACCCTCAGAGACGAAACGTCCAAAAGCAGTGGCGTAAATAGCTATCAGAGGTACCAGACAAGGCAATTAGGCATAAATAAATATAGACATTACCTCTATCATAATAGTGGGCTTCCACCACAACAAAAACCAATAGCAATATCACTGAACCTTGCATTTTCTATAATCTCCTATGTCTAAGGAAATATTTTCCTTTAATAACACCTGATACAGTTGATAAACATATTTTTAATCAATCAAAACACCGTTTTATAACTCTTTGTATATCAGCAAATCAAATCGTGAAATGTTTTTCTTGTACTTAACAACTTTCGTGTCCTGTTTTGTTTATGGAGATATATTTAAATTTAAACAAGAATATTGTTTTTTGCCTTACACAACATTTACAGATGGTGCAAATATCACAATTTGTCGATAAATTGTACATATTTGTAAATTTAAGTACATAACAAGCGGAGGTCTAAAAACGTAGATGTAGCTGTAATTTCTATAATTCTAATTTAAGAAAGAGTATAGATCATAAGCTATTTATTCAAAGAACTCGGCAATCAAATATTCCTTAGGATTCCATAAGCTATATAAAAAAAGTACTGGCAACCGTTGTTACTATTTTGGCAGAAACCGCATGCAAAAGGGGCCGCCTATTTTATGTTAGCTATTTCGTGCAATGTTTATAATATAAAAAAAATCCACTTTAATATGAAGACTTAGGTACTAATAACAATATAAGTCCTATAAACCTAAGAACATTACGTACAGATTTAAGAACGTTGAAATTGTAGTCATGATTACAAAAGGGGGTAATAAGATACAAGAGGGACAGACAAGCTCTTAAATCGAAAATAAACTCATAACGCAATGGTTAAAAAATAAAACAATAAACAGACAAATAACAATACACAAGATACAACATAGAAAACTAAAGAGTAAGCAACACAAACACACCAGAAACTGGGGGTGGTCTTATGTGCCTAGGAAGGCTTAGCAGTTACTGTTCCACGTGTAGCAACTGTCGTGTTGTTCATGTTTTAACAAACCTGGTAAATAGAGAAATTCGGTAGGTCACATTCGTGGCGAAATGGGAAGTAAATTGTAATAACGAAATAAGGAACATATCCAATATCATCTTTTAAACAGTTATTCGATAACAGTCAACAAACTCGTGAGGGATAATTTCAACTTCACCATTTGAAGCTCTTGGTTTAAAAGCTTCTGTAGCTTGTGAGTAACAACCATGTACCAAGGATATCATGATAGGAAATACATACTCGAGAATATCGTATCAATTTTGAGATATATACTACATGTGCAGGCACTGAAAGAATGTTTGCTACATAACAATGAAAGGTTCACAATTGGGAAGCTGAAATCATCTCAGCTGACGTAACGTTATGTCTCTCTCTGTCAATCTATACGTTAGTCAAGATATGAGGCAAACTGTATCTCTTGTATCCTTTATCTCTAGTTCAATGGGATAGATGCATTAAACATAGTCACTCTTTTTTAAATTATTTTTGAATTATTTAGTGAGAGAATATCATCTATATAGAGCCCAGGTGGTCGTGTGGTCTAGCGGGACGGCTGCAGTGCAGGCGATTTGGTGTCACGATATCACAGTAGCATGGGTTCGAATCCCGGCGAGGGAAGAACCAAAAATTTGCGAAAGCAAATTTACAGATCTAACATTGTTGGGTTGATGTTTAGACGAGTTGTATATACATTATGTACACAGCCATGTATCACCATCATTGATGGCGATACGATGGATACATCTGTTGTAGGGTTGTCACTGACTCAGACGTACTTATGAATATAATTATTTTCTGTGACTGTATCTAACATTAATTTGTAGGATCCTTTACTATAGATAATTTAGCTGATCTGTAACAATAACATCTTCATGCCTTATATATCATGTACTGTAGTACGCCGCTAGATTAAAACTGACATGGAAAGGTAACATATGGCCACCGAAAGCTCTTTTTTTGAGAGCCCAGGTGGTCGTGTGGTCTAGCGGGACGGCTGCAGTGCAGGCGATTTGGTGTCACGATATCACAGTAGCATGGGTTCGAATCCCGGCGAGGGAAGAACCAAAAATTTGCGAAAGCAAATTTACAGATCTAACATTGTTGGGTTGATGTTTAGACGAGTTGTATATACATTATGTACACAGCCATGTATCACCATCATTGATGGCGATACGATGGATACATCTGTTGTAGGGTTGTCACTGACTCAGACGTACTTATGAATATAATTATTTTCTGTGACTGTATCTAACATTAATTTGTAGGATCCTTTAATATAGATAATTTAGCTGATCTGTAACAATAACATCTTCATGCCTTATATATCATGTACTGTAGTACGCCGCTAGATTAAAACTGACATGGAAAGGTAACATATGGCCACCGAAAGCTCTTTTTTTGAGAGCCCAGGTGGTCGTGTGGTCTAGCGGGACGGCTGCAGTGCAGGCGATTTGGTGTCACGATATCACAGTAGCATGGGTTCGAATCCCGGCGAGGGAAGAACCAAAAATTTGCGAAAGCAAATTTACAGATCTAACATTGTTGGGTTGATGTTTAGACGAGTTGTATATATATATATATATATATATATATATATATATAGCGGAAAATTCATGTATGAATAAACTCATCTTAGATACCAGAACTAAATTTAGTAGATACGCCAGACGCGTGTTTCTTCAACAAAAGACTTATCCTCCTAGTGATAATAGAAAAAAAAACAAGTCGATAAGAAAAGGTGCACAATTGCTTCCCATCGGAATGCCGACAGTCCATAGAAAAACATGTCCTTCAAATGTAACAAATATGTTGTTAATAAAGAAATAAAGCATCCTGGTAACTTAAGTTTAAGAAAGTTTGTTGTTTAATCAGAGTAATTATTTACAAAGTAAGATTGAGCTCTCCCGAATACAAGGTTATTTTATCTACGACCGCCATTCTTTTTTATGAAATAAAGCAGAACCAACTCTTTTAATTTACCTTAAAGTTTAGAATGGGAAATATTTATAACAAAAAAATTCAAATGAGTTAAGACCATTGCGAGATGAGAGAGTCTTATATTGTAAGTATTCTTTATTCTTTAGATATCTGGAATTTCTTAGTTCCTCATCTGATTCACGCCAAGTCTAGAATATACATTTCCACAATAACTTTAAAGCCCAGCTTTGATTGCTGATAAAATAGATGTTAATAATGTATAACTTCCTGTAATTTTAACAGATCACGATAGAAGTAATACGATAATGGTACCAATTTTACTCTTCAAGATGCGTTTTTCAACAAATTGTTTTTCAATGATGCTTGTTCGTGTCAATCAAAAAGCACTTACCATCTGGCAAATATTTAGATTAAGTGATGTAATTGTGATTTAGACTTTTATCACGTTTTTGATTCGAGCGTCACTGATGAGTCTTTTGTAGACGAAACGCGCGTCTGCCGTAAATACTAAATTTTATTCCTGGTATCTATGTTTAGTTTATTTATATCTTAGTTAGTAACTATTCTTTAAATCAGACATAGCACATAGCAATCCAAATACAACCATCTAAAGAAAGTTATACATATTCATTTAATCCACTTACAGTTATAAATTGAAATCCTCTGACACAACAAAAAGTATCATACAATACATTACAGGGATTCAATAGTATGTTCTCAGAATCTGATCTCATCCTTATGTTCTATTTCTAACTATTTTTATCAAATGTATACAGTTTTATTTGTTACGTTCTGAGGACGTGTTTTTCAACAGACTGTCGGCATTCCGATCAGAATAAAGTGCCCCCTCTTCTTGCTTACTTGTTTATCTATTATTATGAGGCTGACATGATACAGGAACTTTTTAGGAAGAAAGAGAAGAAGTTAGCAATATTCTTTTACTCTATTTTCCGCTATGTAGATGATGTTCTTTCATTAAATAAATTAAAATTTGGTGACTATGTTGAACGCATCTATCCCATCGAACTAGAGATAAGGGATACTACAGAAATAGTTTAGTTGGCCTCATATCTTGCCTTACATCTGAAAGTTGACAACGAGGGTCGGGTGAAAATAAAACTTTACGACAAAAGAGACGATTTCAGCTTTCCAATTGTGAACTTTTCTTTTCTTAGTAGCAACATGTCAGTAGCACCTGCATACGGGGTATAATCTCCCAATCGATACGATATTCCCGTGTTTTCATATCCTATCATGATTTCTTGATAGAGGGCTGCTGCTCACAAGGAAGCTATTAAACCAGCAGTTCCAAATGGTGAAGATGAAATCATCCCTTCGTAAATTTTAAGGACGCCATCACGAGTTGGTTGACCGTTATAGAATAACCGTTTCACTAATGATATCAGATATTTTCCTTACGTCGTAACTATAAACCCCTTCCCTTTTATCAATGTGACCCACAGAATAATATTCATTTTAAAGATTCTACTGCCAATCTCACACATACAATCTAATGGTCGTCTAATTTGTCCTTCTTCATTGTATTTAATGAGTTTCGTCTCGTATTGTGTAGGAATAAGAAGATGTGGTGTGAGTGCCATTAAGACAACTATCAATTGAAGTAACAATGTGTAAAAGGTAAACCATTATTGACTAAAAACAACCTTCAACCGAGCCTTGACTCACACCGAACAGAAAGCCATGTATAGCCCCGAAATAAATGTACGGAAATATGAATTTGAAAGTTGCATGTGTTAAGTCTAAATTATACATTCTAGAGGATGGAAAATAGACTAAAGTCTGTGTTCATGTAGCAAATTTAAGATTAAGCCAAAGGGTAAACCACATGCCTGTCCTTGACAATACCACGTTTATTGCACCTTAAAGTGTTGTTTTGTTGAATAAAGAGCCCATGTACTAGTAATTTTTACCCGAAACGACCCTTATGATCCTAAAATCATCTGAAAAGTTAGAATATACAATTATCAAGTTATGATAAGACTTTTATTCTATGTTCAAACTTATCACTTACGGTAAAATCAGTTCAGTTAACTATAAAAAAAAAATGTCGAGGATTATGATTTACTTTTCAAATCAGCGGACACTTTGTTTTTTTCTACGACATATGGTAAAATTCATTGCAAAATAACGAGCACTCATTCTTTATATCAATAGGTCATAAAAGGTCATTTACCATAATTGAAGCAGATTCGGGAAATCGTTTTTTTTTATTTGAGACCCGAATAATACCAATGCAAATAATAAAATGCAAGGTGAAAGTTGCGAGTTAACCAGATAAAACAATTGAACAGTTTAAACAGCCTTCAAACTAGCTTCATATCCTATCAATGTTTTTACCTTATTTAAATGAGTTTCTTAACTTATGCTTTATTGACTAATACTATTAATTTGACTTCCAAATCTTTTATTTTTTTTTATTTCACCTGGTTAGCAATCTTTAAATGACTGCAAGCGAATTGTCTGAACACTACAGAATGCACCACAGTGAATTAGCCTAAAGGAGTATGTTCGAAAAGGTCCTAAAATGGCCCCATTTTTAGCGTTAATTTCAAATTCGGATTTATTGACCAATATCACGATAAATTATAGCTAATACATTGACTAGATAGGATACAAGCCACTTTGTTGAAAATTTTATGTTTCTGCGTTTCATTATGACGTCACAAGTTGTACTCATATTGATTTTTCACGAAAAAATCAATGACAGTGGGTAAATTTCCAAGGACTATTTGACAGGAAGCATAGATCGCATTCGTCGACAACAAAGATCTTTTAAAATAATGTTTGTGAAGACATTTAACATGTCTCATTTGAATATTAAGCTTGTCGACGCCTGCGCTCTATGTTTCCTGGTCCTTTATTTGGTTAAAATCCAGCTGATCTCGTCAAATTTCACCAAAATCCCTTATCTTGACCTTTTTGGGATGTAAAAATCAACGTGTTAGAATTAAACTTTGACAAAAACAGCTCTGTTTAACTTTCTCACATGTCTTTAAGGCAACTTAAAACACTTATTGTCTTGAAACCATGAACTTTATAATTGGGGCCAAATATGGCACTTACCGAACTTACTCCTTTAACTGAACGACTACAACTGACTCGATGATTTATTGTGCCTTCATTTAAAAGTTTTTCAGATGAATTTTGAACAGGGAATAAAACTAGCATTCACTAGGGTTTACTCCGAATGAACTAAAAAAAAAATTGAGAGGTCAGCTGACGCTCGCTTTCGTACGGGATATTCTAGTAGAGTTAAAGACCCGTTGGTGGCCTTTCAATGTTTTTTTTTTTTTGTGACCGGGTTGTTTTACCTGAGAACAAATCTTAATATCTATTCTCTATGTTTTTCTATTTATGTTCTGGTTGAATGAATAGCTCGTGTTGCTCAGTCCTTAAACTTTCAGTCTTGCGTTTTGTATACTGTCTGATATATTTATAGATGTTTAAACGATATTGATAGTTTTGTGATACCATCAATTCGAAAGTTTTAAAACCTAGTCAAACTGCGTCGGTAAAATACTCGAATAAAAAAGAGACAGCCATTAGTTTTGTATCCTGTGTTCAGGGAACTTTTTTTATTCAATATGTTGTTCATGGTATATTTTGAAATCTCCTGGTAACTATTTACACCACTGGGTCGATGCCACTGCTGGTGAACGTTTCGTCCCCGAGGGTAACACAGGCTTAGTAGTCATCACTTCGGTGTTGACATGAATATCAATAATGTGGTCACTTTTACAAATTTCCTGTTTGCAAAACTTTGAATTTTTGGAAAAAATAAGGATGATCTTATCCCAGACAAAGATTACCTAAGCCGTATTTGGCATCATTTTTTGGAACTTTGGATTCTCAATGCCCTCAACTTTGTACTTGTTTGGCTTTATAAATATTTTGATATGAGCGTCACTGATGAGTCATAAGTAGACGAAACGGGCGTCCCGCGAACTTAATTATAATCCTGGTACCTGTGATAGCTATTAACACCACTGGGTCGATGCCACTGATGGTGAATGTTTCGTCCCAGAGGGTATCACCAGCTAAGGAGGCAACACTTCGATGTTGACATGAACATCAATAATGTGGTCATTTTCCTCAATTTTCCTGTTCACAAAACTTTGAATTTTTCGAAAAACTAAGAATTTTCTTTTCCCAGACATAGATTAACTAAGCCGTATTTGGCACAGCTTTTTTTGAATATTGGATCCTCAATGCTCTTCAACTTTGTACTTGTTTGGCTTTATAAATATTTTAATATGATTGTCATTAATGAGTCTTAAGTGGACGGAACGCGCGTCTAGCGTACTAAATTATAATCCTTGTACCTTTGAAAACTGTTGTCTCTCTTTTTTATCTAAGCCAATCATGAACCTTATGTTAAAGAAAAGATAATACAAACACGAAACTTTATTATCTTTTTTTATTATATTCTTATACGTATTACATCTTTGCTTTCAATTAGTAGAAGCTGGAAGATCAGTTACAAGCATTTGGTATGCTTCCGTTGTCTCTACATCTACGACAGCGTCCACACTGCGGTAGTTTACAACATTTACAACCTTTCGGTATAATACATCCAAACTTGCGTGATTGTTTGGGTGCTGCAATGAGATTAAATAAAACCATTAAAAAGCAACTAACAGTTTAAAAAATCAACCAAACCATTTCTTTAGTCAGCTTGCGTTGTGGACCCAAATAGTTCATACAACACAAACAAACAAGGTCCGAGACACAATTAAATTTGAATACTTATGATAAAACACGTCTTCTCATTTTTTTCAATTTCTACATTTTGCTATTTTGAAGGTGTGGATGGAGAGACTTAATACATACCATACATACTCAAATTAAAGACAAGATGAAAAACAACAATATTTTCTGATATATCGGGTACCAGCAAAGACGAAAAAGTAGATGCTAGGTCTTTTAACAGAGTATGTAAATGTCCCCGCTCAAGAACCACGCCACAAAGCTGTAAGTTTCTTTTTTTCTTTTTTCGTTTTACAAATTCATCATTGTCATTGCACCTTTACTGTAAACATTTGTTTTTAATCGACTTCTTAAATTGCGTATCCCTATATCTGGTTGAATTATTAAATGCAGTAGATCTATTAACTTAAAGTTTGTTATGGTTCGTTTAAAGTGGAAACATTACATTGTATGTTGCTGAATACTCAATCGACATGAGTTAATGTAGAGTAACGTCCTACCAGAGACAAACATACATGAATTATATAACAAATGGCACAATATTAGTTTTTCCAAGGATTCTGGGAGTAAAGCTTGCTGTTTAACACATGTTGATACATGCTCTTGTGAATTTATTTTGCAATGAGGAGATCTGATAAGGTACAATAAATTTTAATTTAATTGATACGTATTTCAAAAAATAAATCGAATGAATTAATGTGTGACATATGTACTTCAATTGAACATTACAAATTTGTACACGAAAAAATGGTTTCAATATAGTGTCAAACAACTTACGACGTCGGTAGGCATATCCTAAAACAAAAAACAAAAATTAAGTGCACAATATTAAATTAAATTAAATATAAGTGGAGACACATTGATATATCAATGATGTTTGATTCTTTCACATTGTAACATGTATATCAATAGATATGTACCTATCTTACTTTTTAATGCCAAATTGTATGTGCCTGTCCAAAATCAGGAGCCTGTAATTCAATGGTTGTCGTTTGTTTATGTGTTGCATATTTTTTTTCGTTAATTTTTTTGAAAAATAATGCCGTTAGTTTTCTGGTTTGATTTGTTTTACATTGTCATTTTAGGGCCGGTTATAACAGACTATGCTGTATGGGATATGCCGTACGGTAACCTATAGTTGTTAATTTCAGTGTTTCTTGTTTGTTTATGTGTAACATATTTGTTTTTCGTTCATTTTTTAAATAAATGATGTCGTTAGTTTTCTCGTTTGAATTGTTTTAAATTTTTGTTGAAGGCCGTAGGGAAACCTATAGTTGCTAATTTCTGTGTCATTTTGGTCTCTTGAGGAGAGTTGGCTCAATGGCAATCATACCACATCTTCTTTTTTTTATAATGAGAGATTCGGCCACCATGGCAAGTAAAGTATTGAAATTTGAAATGAATCTGTCAAAGTAATTCATTTGTTGAGACTCAGATCAAGTTATTATTTATAAGTTATACAATGGTCATATATCCATGATCTTATCTTATATAAGGTCAAGGAACTGTAAATGAGGTTTGTCACAGACTTTACCAAACTTTGCAAACACTTTTAGCTAGTTGCACTATCAAAGGAAAATAGAATATCGAAAAAAATGCATGAATATTATTGATTGATTTTTTTCAACAAAGGTTAACTTTTGTCGAGAAAGCATATACAATTGGCTATAATTTGTCCTTTTTTTTCTTAAAATCATCAACTCTCCACTTTTGAATACAAAGAGTTTTCTTTATAAAAGTATGTGTTGTTGATACACACATTTTAGTTCCATTGATGTATATACATTGATTAAATGGGTCAAGGTTGTATACAATCACTTTTTTAATCTGTGACATAGCCCATTCACTATAACTTGACCTTAAATGTGCTTTCTTGGTTAATTTGAGTTTACATCGTTGTGGAATTGACCACGTTACTCATACATCCCCGCAACTAACGGTAATTCAATTTTGACATTTTAAAATGCGATAACTTTGAATCGTAGGTTTTCAAAATATTTAAAGAAATAAAATATTACACGAGTGGTACAAGTTCTTAGTACATGATGGAATCTTCACAAAAATGTTTTGAATACTGGTTTCATTTTCCAAACCAAATGGTGTGGTTCATTCGTTGATCATTGTCTTGTCCTATTATTCAGATTAAGAAACAGCAAAATACATGTAGCTATTTAAAACTGTAAACTGCAAAATTATTCACCAAACACAATTTATTATTTTAACTGCATGTTAATGATTTTCTGGTCTTCAGGGAGTCCTTTTGTATAATGGTATACGCGAGTAGAGCTTGTCCCACTCGTGTAATATTTCATATCTTTTTTTACCTACGAATTACCCTACAGTTCAGCGGAGAGGTAAGTAATTTGCACATTAATATCATTAACCACACCATGTTTCAGTTCAATTAAACAACTTACTGTACGAATATGATCCCCGTTCTACAAAAAAGCATACAAATATTGATACATATATAAAATATAATACCAAACAACAATGTTATGGAGACGTTTATGGAGACTCTTTCAATGGTTACGATGATCGAATTTAGCTCTAAGAAACAATGTTTACCCAAAGATGTATAGCTGATCAGAATTCGCAATATATTACTACTCAATATGTCTTCCATCTGAGGTGAGTTTTATCAAATTTATAATTTGTGTGGGAGACATTTGTCAAATTTTTCATCTTGATTTTAAAATTAAATGCTTCTTTTTGTTATTGCATGTGATGTGAAAGCGTTAAACCAAGGACATTTTGTATGAAGCGCGAAAATGTCCGGTGGGTCAAAACTTTTACAACCCTATGCAAATTACGAAAAGAAGCTCTTCGTACTTTTTTGGTCTTTTAAACATTTGTTTTATTCTAGACGAAAATCGCGTCTGGCGTATGTGTAAAATTTTAGTTCTGGTATCTGTGATGAGTTTATTCAAAAATTATAATTACATTTTTGCACTATTACCATAATCAGACGATTACTTTCATTTTTGTTTACCTGTGTACTCTATTGTAGAAGCACGTGTCAAAATGAATGTTACAATTCATTTTGAAATGAAGTTGATTAAGGAATAACGCGAGATTGCAGTTAGCCAATCAGAATAACGTTTTATAATGTAACATACATCTAATGTTATTATTACAGTATATTGCCTTTAAAAAAGATTTCGGTCTGTTCAACACAAGCTAGATTAACCTCCCACTTGCATGATGGTTTTTAATAGATCCGTTTAACTAACACAATCAGGACATAATTTACAAAGATAGATCAGGTTAAAATCTGAACATATATATAAAAAAAAAATATGACGTATTCTGCGATAAAGATGCCAATATCGAGGTCACATAATAAAATATCTAAATTTACACTTTTTTCGTACTTACCTACAGCTGTGAAAAAGTTCTGGCCTGGATATGCGCAGACTTCGCAAATTTTAAATGCGTCTTTTTTACCTGGAAAATCTCCTAATACTGCAATGAAATAGATATAGGCACGTCATTGGGATATTACTTTTTTCTCCGAAAGTAAGGTTACCTTACCAGTGGGATAGTATTTATCGTTTTTGTAAGTAATATATTAATTATTAACACGATTTGGTATGATTGCCAATGAAACATCCATCAACCACTTTCAGATGAAGTACACAGACAGAAATGCCACCGTGTTGTTATTAACAATGGGAAATATCCATACAGTATAGTAGGTTTAAAAAGGTCACGACATGAAACAAGTGAAAATGTTCATTTCAATTGTGAAAATAAGTTGTTGCAATCTCAATTAGTTCTAAAAACTGTTCTAGATATTGTATCTTTACGTTAACCTCTCTCTATGTTTAAATCCATGTCATGAGTTAATGTTTTCAGTTTTGGTTTTGGTAACTTTTATTCAATCATCTTAAAACCTTAACTATTCATAGCCTGTAGATGTAATTTTCATGGATAGAGAAAAATTTTGTTCTCGTCAATATGTGATTCCTTGGTTTGCTAAAGTCTGCAAACAAACATCGATGTATTTTGTTGAGCATTCAAATTTATATATACACGAAATTAAACAAATTGGTATGAGGTAAAACATAATGAATCGTCAGTAGTTTACTTCGTACTTTTTTTGGCCTTTTTAACTTTTTTGGATTCGAGCGTCTGACGTATGTACAAAATTTAATCGTGGTATCTTTGATGAGCTTATTTCCAAGACTTGTATTCCTATATATATCTTTTATTGTTGTGTTGCTGTCTCTTTGAAGTGAATCTAATCTTCACCTAAACATTCATTTATTTGTTTTGTGTTACAAATGGTCTCAAACTTACATCCGTTATGAAGTCTAAAAGTTGCCGGACTTTTGGTTCTGTCATACTGTATCTTTACACAAAACCAATTGTCTTCTCCTTTTAATCTATATAGGACGAGAAATCTCAATTATAAAAACCGTTTTTACATCTGCATGCATGTTTATATTAGAAATAAAAAACTGTCTTGTTTAGCATTTTCTGTCTATAGTAATTTTTTATTTTTTGTATTCCCAAATGCTAACTTCATATTTCTTCAATGATGCCGAGGAACGTATACAAACATCAGAGAGCTGATAAAACGTTAAACTACCAAATAAAAAACCGAAGTAGGACCGAAAATCAGGTACAAGTTTTTTTTCTATACATAATGATTAGCAGGGTAGCAATACACAGTTAATCTGTCTACCGCCGCATTTCAGTCAATCAATGGTTCAAATGATCCCGATTTGAAAGCATCTCTGTCGTAGTTGTTAACACTTCTGGTATGGTCCCTAAAGTAGTATCATGTTTATTGGTAAAAGTACTTTTTGCACTACATTGAATAAACCCCATTGTATTTTGTTTGCAATGCTATAGTCTGTAATTGTCGTTATGAATGGGCATTCCAATTGATTTGATTGTCAGTATATAATACTTGCCATAAGCTCCGTGTTAAATGCCGTACCTTAATCTAGAATGCTTATAACTCTCCATCAAAATAACAAGTTATAAAAGTAAACCATTATAGGTCAAGGTATGGCCTTCAACACGGAGCCTTGGCTCACATCGAACAGCAAGCTATAAGGGGCCCAAAATATTACTGGCGGAAAACAATTCATATGTCCTCTCACACCATTAACTCATTTCAATGATAATTAATAAATAGTTCTAGAGTTTGTTTTCCTTAACATACAATATGATGTCGAGTAGTTGTCGTTTGTTTATGTAATATATTCGTGTTTCTCGTTTCTCGTTTTTTTAGATTAGATCGTTGGTTTTCCCGTTTGAATGGTTTTACACTAGTAATTTTAGGACCCTGTATAGCCTGTTGTTCAGTGTGAGCCAAGGCTTTGTGTTGAAGGCCGTACATTGACCTATAATGGTTTACCTTTTTTAAAATTACTATTTGGATGGAGATTTGTCTCATTGGCACTCACACCACATCTTCCTTTATCTATTCTTATTGATTTATAGAAAGGTGTGAACGAACTTAAATCCTACATTAAAAAAGAGGAACGAAATATACCAGAGGGAAAGTCAAACTCATAAATCGAAAATAAACTGACAACGACATGGCAACATGATCTATGTCTGTGTACTGTGAAAATTTGTTGGAGGGCTTTTTGACTAATCTTAAATACTTAACAGTCAATATTGCATGCATTTAAGTATTTTAAAACTTACCCTAATCTTATAATTATATCATATGTTTAAGATAATTGTAAGTTTAGTAAACAATATAAAAAATATACAAACATAACAGGGTAGCAGACATTACATAGCTCTGCATTTGCACCTTTCATAGGTATGTCGCTTTACTTTTTATGTTTTTGATGCAAGTGTCAATGATGAGTCTTTTTGGAGAAAAAAGAACATAAGGTGTACACAATTACAAGACTGCTATCTTTGATAAGTTTATTTTTTGTCATATGTCTTCTCGCACCTGTTACTCATTTCAATGATGATAAATAAGTAGTTTTTATAGAGTATTTTTCCTTAACACACTTGTTATTGATTTTTTTAAGGTTTTCTTACGAACTTAATTCCTACATTAAAAAAGAGGAAGAACGAAAGATACCAAAGGGACACTCAAACTCTTAAATCGAAAATAAAATGACAACCCCATGGCAAAAAAAGAAAAAGACAAACAGACAAACAAAAGTACACATGATACACCATAGAAAACTAAAGAATTAACAACTGCATTAACGTTTGTTAATCTTTCAATATTTGTTTTAAGTTGAAACTGGAACACGACCTAAGTATTTACCTTAACACTAGAAATCCGTCTAATATCTGATAACATTCATCTGTTCTACCACCACCAAAAGACCACTTGACTGTCCTTCCATCCTTTGAAAACTTTCCATAGAACTCTGATTTTAATTTCCCAATTTCCCAGAAATCGAAGGTTTTCCCTCTCCATGGACATGGGAACTTACAACTAGGTGTTCTACCTGAAATCACCAACACAAAATGATATGTTATATGATTTGGTTTTATATAAATTGTATAGAACAAATGAGTACTCATTACACTGTCTTTCTTAAACCAAATGTATGATTTCGTTAGTTACATTATCATTCATAATTATCACAAAGATGTCTTACTGGTTTGAGAAATTGTAGACAATGAAAGCATTCTCTGTTTTAAATTTCAGTGCATTTTGATTTATATATATATAGTTGTTTCTTTGACGATATTCCATGTTATTATTTTCATTGTAGTAATACAGTTATATCCAAATTAAAGTATATATCATATTGCCAGTACATTGTTTTGTTGAAGCTGCATCTATAAAAATGTTTAATTTTAATTTTACAAATAAATTTCCTATTCTGTTACCAATAGCTACTGTAAACCAACTTATTTTTGCGAGCGATTTATTTTCGGGACTTTCGCGAGTAGAAAATTAAGGCTAATATAAATCGTCGCGAATATGTAAAACTTTGATCTTACCTTATTAAACTATATCCAGAAATTAGAAAATTGCGAAATTAAATAGCCGCGAAAAAGTTTACAAAGGGTAAAACGCGAAATAAAGTTTCCGCGAAAATAAGTTCGCTTACAGTATATTTATTTGATATAGAACGAGACAATAAGACATAACATTGAGCATGGAAAAATACATAAAGACATTACCTCTATCATAATAGACAGCTTCAACCACAACAAAAACCAATAGCAGTATCACTAAAACTTGCATTTCCTATTATCTTCTTTTTCTTAGAAAATTGTTCCCTTAATAACACCTTATGCAGTTGATGAAAATGGTTTTAATCACGCAAAACATCGTTTTATACCTCTTTGTATATCAGTTAATCAAATCATGTTATGTAAAGCCCTTCTTCCATGTACTTTACAAATTCGGTTTCATGTTTTGTTTATGGAGATATATTTAAATTTAAACAAGACATTGTTTTTTTCCTTACATAACATTTACATGGAAAACAATTTTTCGATAAATTGTATATTTGTATGAACATGACATGTGGAGGTCTAAACGCGTAGGTGTAGGTGTATTTGCTATATTCACAATTTATGAAGGAGTGTTGATTTTTTCCTAAAAGTCAAAGAATTTATCGTTAATTAAACATCCTTAAGCAAAATGTTAAGGATTCGGTCAAATACAAAAAAAAACAAAAACATACCACCTTTTTTTTACTATTTTGACAGAAAACCACATGATAGAATTGGGCCTCTATTTTATGTTTAAAAACACGGTAAACAACTACGTGATATATAGTTACTGATTCAACGTTTTTTACAAGTTAAGGTCCACATGTTCAGTTTTCTATCACATGCAACCCCACTTTTGCATTTCTTGTACGTCTCGTTCTCAGCTTAATTTGTTTCATGAACGACTTATAAAAAACATGACTATCACTTTAGGCTGTATCTGTAATTTTTCTAGATAGAATACTCCGAAACATAGTGAACGAAATATTGGATAAATGGGAATAACTGTCTAGTTTTTTAACACAAACTTAGCATTTAAAAGTTGACCTCCTAATGTGTTCCGGGCCCTTTCATTTTGTATGGCAGTCATTCCGTACATTGCAGACATGCTTTACGGTGACCTATAGTTGTTAATGTCTGTGTCATTTTGGTCTTTTGTGTATAATTGTCTCATTGACAATCATACCACATCTTCATTTTTATATTTAATTTTTTTTTTAATATATTTAAAATGAACAATTCACACTGAAAGGACACTTATCAGAGAACAACATAATACATGAAAACCTAAAACCTAAAAACATTACATACAGAACGTTGAAATTGCAGTCATGGTTGCAAAAGAAGGAAATAAGATACCAGAGGGACAGTCAAACTCTTAAATTGATAATAAACTATCAACGCCATGGTTAAAATAAATGAAATTATAAACAGACAAATTATAGTACCCAAAACACAACATACACAACTAAAGAATAAGCAACGCGAACCCCACCAAAAACAAGGGGTAATATCAGGTGCTCCAGAAGAGTAAGCAGATCCTGCTCCACATATAGCATCCATCGTGTTGCTTATTTTATTATAAATCCGGTAAATAGTCGAATTCGGTAGTTCACATTCGTGAAAAGAAAGGTTATTGTAGGTTATTTATGATTGCAACTGTCTTAAGTCGGGAACATGATATTCAGTTATTGTCGTTTGTTTGTGCAATCATAATATATAGATATAGGAAGATGTGGTGTGAGTGCCAATGAGACAACTCTCCATCCAAATAACAATTTAAAAATTAAACCATTATAGGTTAAAGTACGGCCTTCAACACGGAGCCTTGGCTCACACCGAACAACAAGCTATAAAGGGCCCCAAAATTACTAGTGTAAAACCATTCAAACGGGAAAACCAACGGTCTAATCTATATAAACAAAACGAGAAACGAGAAACACGTATATATTACATAAACAAACGACAACTACTGTACATCAGATTCCTGACTTAGGACAGGTGCAAACATTTGCAGCGGGGTTAAACGTTTTAATGGGCCCAAACCTTCTCCCTTTTTCTGAAACAATAGCATAACATCACAACATATAAAAACATACGATAAAATATCAATTAGCAGACTTAACTATAAGTATTTTAAAAATTTGAAATTCTCATTTTTTATATAAAATTAGACTGTTGCATTTCCTGTTTGAATGGTTTTACTCTGGTCATTATTTAAGCTCGTTATAGCTTGCTGTTTGGTGTGATCCATGGGTCCGTGTCGAAGGCCTTACGTTTACCTATAATGTTATTGGTAGACATACCACATCTTCTTTAGCTAATATATAAAGTTGTATTTATATAGTTTTAATTACTTAAATCCTTTTTATTGAATTTTCTTATTAAACATTACTCCATTAATTATCATAATTAAATTTTAAAGATATATTTTTGATGAATGATTAAAACACCCGTGATTCTAATAACCAAATGTTATCCTAAAGATCCCAGAACAGTTACAGAAAACATTCATCGAAGTGACTTACCCTATGATTTTGGCAAGCTAGAAAAGCGTATTGCTAACATATGGCTTATCTATGACGATCACACACACCAAAACAGTTGTTACGTCAAATCAAATACATCTATGTATTTGATTTGAATTGTTATTTGGTAAATGTGTCATGAAACACATCTGTGTTGACCTGAATTATCATTGAAATAATAACTACAAATTAACAGATTACACCTTTGATTTGATTTTTTTTTAAATTCTAGGGATTTTTTCCCTTTTAATAAGTTAGACTTGGCGCCTTCGTACTTATTAAAACCAATTAAATTGCCATGTGCCTGTTCAAAGTCAAGAGCCAGTAAATGTATGTTTGTCCTAGGTTTATGTCTTTCATATTTGTTTTTCGTTTTGTTTTGTTATAAAGTAAGCCCTCAATGCTCCTAATGTTTCATAGTTTTTATGTCGTGGCATTTTATAGCGGTGTGTTTTTTTGTAATTGTTGTTGAAGACCCTACGCTTGCCTTTAATTGTTCATATCCGATTCATTGGAACATATATTTGATTTGAATTGTTATTTGGTAAATGTGTCATGAAACACATCTGTGTTGACCTGAATTATCATTGAAATAATAACTACAAATTAACAGATTACACCTTTGATTTGATTTTTTTTTTAAATTCTAGGGATTTTTTCCCTTTTAATAAGTTAGACTTGGCGCCTTCGTACTTATTAAAACCCATTAAATTGCCATGTGCCTGTTCAAAGTCAAGAGCCAGTAAATGTATGTTTGTCCTAGGTTTATGTCTTTCATATTTGTTTTTCGTTTTGTTTTGTTATAAAGTAGGCCCTCAATGCTCCTAATGTTTCATAGTTTTTATGTCGTGGCATTTTATAGCGGTATGTTTTTTTGTAATTGTTGTTGAAGACCCTACGCTTGCCTTTAATTGTTCATATCCGATTCATTGGAACTTTAGTAGTCCCATTGACAATTATACCATGACTCCTTATCTCAATATCATAGATAGATTTGACAAACAATTTCGACTCTAGTTTGACGCCACGGTCAAATTACGGAATTAACCCTAGACTTCTATTTGCCCTTATGTAAAGTCCTATACACAAGAGTATAATTGATAGGACAAAAAGATGCAAATAATATACTTGTTATATATCTCTTTTTTAACCAAATTCGATCCACAACGGTTTTCCATAAATGAGAACGAAAGTATTTATTTTGCTATGTATGTAAACAAGAACAGTGCAAATAAACCACTTTTCATTCTTTTGATTCGAATTTTAAATCAATGTTCAGTTTTTGGTGAGTTTTGTGTTGTTTATTCTTAAGTTTTCTATGTTGTGTCATGAGTACTATTGTTTGGTTTTTTTTTTTTTATTTTTAGCCATGGCGTTGTCAGTTTATTATCGATGGATGCATTTATTTGCTAAAGAATATGATGAATGTACAATTAAACGTAAACGGAAGTTATATACCCAGTTTACTATATTAAAAAGTCTGAGCAACCTATTGACATATTTACAATGTGCACTATTTTTAAAACCATTCTTTTCTACGTTAATAGTGGAACACATTTCCTCCCATTAAATATCCACGTAGTAAGGGTCGTTATATTTACCGTTTGACTTTAATTCGTTATCTTTTCAGTTTTCTTAAATTAAGTTACTTAACTAATCAGAATAAGCCAGAATGTCCCAGATAGTAGATTTTATAGAATGTTTTAGTAACGTTGGAAGAAAAGCTATGTTGTTGTTATATGCATAAAGTCATGACTTGTTGACCATTCATAACTCTATTAGCATGTATTGAATCATATACTAAATTGCGCATTACATGAAATATTCCATTACTTTTGTATTGAACACATATATACGCATCGTGTCGCTGTTTACGAGGCATGACAATAATTTGATCTGTCAATTATTACTAGGGTCACCAATAATGTCGATAGATATATGAATTGAATATCTATAAATGTACATAAAATTAAAAATACTGTCAATCAAAATACCCTACATCAGAAATATAAAATGTGAAACCAACTCGCTGTCTTGTATAAATATATAACTATGGATTTATGTTCAGTCTCTGAATATTAATATTTTTATGCAAGCTGCGATGAATGTCACTTATATCTACTAACTTATAGTTTCATTGTCAACTCCAAGACATTAGATAATATCCATTGCATTGTGTAATGTGTCGATATTCTATATATGTATGGAGGCAAGACTATAACAATCAAAACCAAGGAGTAAACAAAGACTCACAAAACCAAAGGACATTTACATCAACAGTTATAAATAATAATTAAAAAACAACACGAACTCCACTAAAAACCGGGAGTGAAATCAGGTGCTCCGTAAGGGTAAGCAATTCCTGCACCGTATACGGCACCCGTCGTGTTATTTCCCTGTTCAGTTCGGTAGTGATGGAAGGTTCTTATGACTGAGGAAAAATGTCAGATATGATT
This sequence comes from Mytilus trossulus, assembly GCF_036588685.1. Classification (NCBI taxonomy): domain Eukaryota; kingdom Metazoa; phylum Mollusca; class Bivalvia; order Mytilida; family Mytilidae; genus Mytilus; species Mytilus trossulus. Next base: position 21,367,859 of record NC_086380.1, read on the forward strand.
TCTGACACACTTTTGTTATAATGGCCAATCAGCTTATGATGGCGACCGTAACATTTCTTTTGAGTGATGACCTAAATTTGATTGGTTCATAGCACTGTCTTGGCAACTTTTGATAAAGCAATGAGAACAACACTTTTTTAGATAATATTCAACAATAGTTTAATGCATTTCAAAGATGGAAATTTGAAAAGCTATTTGTTAATTTGCAGTCTTTCTGGAATCTGAAATAAAGAAAAAGAATATCAGCAGATTTTCTAAAATTAGTACTTATTTCAATGACTTGCGATTTATTTTTAATGGAAACAGTGTTCTTACTCCCAAGTAGTTCAAACATCATAGGATTTAAGCATAATTATTTTTAAACGTCCATTGTTATTTGCGGCCAAACATGTTTACATATGAGGACATTTTGTTTTACTCTAACTCAAATTTAGCCATGTTTAAAAAATTGGTATAATATGTATCGCTCAATTTTAAATTGTGTATCAATTATTTTGTTTATGGTATCATCTTTCGAATATTTTGTTTGCTTATTTTCCGAATGCCTAACATTGTCGTTCTTCTATTTATATACCTTGATTGTCCTCTCTTAAACTATAACATTGCGTCATGTTCATGAGATCAAAAGAATAACTTCATTTACAAACAATATTCAATGCTATGGCTGTTGAACACGTATTGTAACAGATATTCATGCTGTCATATTTGTAAATTAACTATAATAAAAACAACCGTGATGTACGGAAGTTGTCTTTCAGTTGTATTGTTTCGAAACAAGAATTCGAATGAACTGCGTTCTCATGGCTTTTATGATATAAAAAATACACTCACTCATCTCATTATGGACAGGTTGTCTGACATGACGAAAGAGATTCAAAATTGTTTGCATTTCCTGCACAACCGCCATATTCAAATGTTTCACACTGTGAACTTCTCTGGTTGTAAAAGTAACGTTGTATCACTGCTCTGCATGGTCCTTTTTCGCTAGGAAGCTGACAAATAGTACCTGTCATACAGATATATAATTAATTGATGTAAACAGTGCAAAATGGAAATAACAAATAGAAATCCTCTCGGAAATACAAACAAAACACAAAAAAAACAACCACGAAGGTTATTTTTTTCCCTCTGATTTAGTTTGTACCCCAGATTTGTTTTCTCGCAATCAATTTATAGCTTTCGAACAGCGGTGTAATACTTCTGTCTTTATTTAGGCTGTCGTCACTACACGACTGTTGTATTGTCAAAAACACGTCACAATATTAATTCCGAGGATCTTTTTTACAAAATAGATTTACACTTTTGATAAACCTTATTATAGGTAAAAAATAAACTGATTAATATTAATATTATACGATAGACTCTGCAAAATGTTTTGTATGAAAAAAAATCAGTTTGAAATTCGTTACTGAATTCGTTTAAAATATATATACATGTATACATATATATTTTTTCAGAAGGATGGGTATATTAAAGGAACGATGTAATTAAATGGATGACGAAGATTTAAGAAATATCATACGATTTCCAGTGAACTATATTTAGTACAGTTTTAAGGTGGGAATAAACAAGAACTGACATTAATACTGAACACTAGTCTGTTGTGATACAATGCATACATTACCGGCCACGAGAATAAGATGGTTTTGTTTTAATCCAAATAATGCTATTCAACAAAATCAGCATGATGGCTAAGGAAATGAAATCCAATAAAAACAAGAAGATAGTAAAGTGTTTTACGATTTTAGTCTAAAACACGGATTTATTTTCTCTAAATAGATTTATAACTTTTGAACACTGGTATTACTACATTTTGATTCAATGTTACAAGATATGTATTCGAGGAATGAAAAATATAAAGGTGTTTTTCGAGTACATGTATATATCCATGCGACTATCAATGAAACCAATACAAAAACAGCGGAAGGACGCCTCCGGGTGCGGGAATTTGTCGCTACATTCAAGACCTGTTGGTAACCTTCTGCTGTTGTTTTTTATATGGTCGGGTTGTTGTCTCTTTGACACATTCCCCATTTCCATTCTCAATTTTATTGCTTGTCACTATATGAGAAAACTCATCATCAATACCAGTATTAAAATTTTGTGTTTACGCCAAACACATGTTCCGTCTATACGAGATTCACCAGTGACGCTCGATTAAACAAAATTTTAAAAGACGAAAACAACACCAAGTTTCAGACCAAAAATATCTTAACAAATTGCCAAATACATCTATGTTGATATATTCCTGAAGTAGAAAAGCATTTATATTTAAAAACAGTTAATTCATAATTATGAACATTTCAAATGCACTTACCGTCTGGTAGAGCAGGAAATAACATTCTTGCCTGAACTGAGACAAATATAAGACCGAAACAAATCAGCAGCTTACTATAGCCTCTCATTGTGTGCAATAGAAAATGATAAACCAACGTGTTAACTACAAGTTAAAAAGCTATTTTAACTTGCAACACAAATGAATCGTTTTATATTGTTATTGGGATGTATATGTAGATTGGTTAATATATGACGAATAAGATTTGCATGTACAAATGTACTTGTTTCTTCTGGGAACATTTACATTTTATTTTTAGATTTAACAACAGCTGTATTTTACATATGCAAATATGTGTGTATGTAATTTGTAAAAACAATATTCAATTGTATAACCAGAGCTACAAATGTACATGTTCTTTCATTAGAAAATAAAAAAATAAGTGCAGAATTATTTAATTTTGGTTCTGATTAGAGAATATTCTATTTCAGTGATAAGTAGCTTTAAATATACAATATGCCTAAAACAGTGTGTGAAAATAATCTTTAGAAAATTTCCGTGTACAAATCCGAATAATACATTTAAATGACAAAATCTTTAGTTAATAAAAAAAAAATGGCTATTACACGTACTACTATTAGAAATCATACAGTCGTCCTCTCTGATGAAAAACCTTAAATTAACTTAGCAGAAATGTTCTATATTAAAAATTGTTTAATTCTCACATTTAGTACTTTGTGGTGATCGTTCGAAGGAAAATTCTAATGCTAATATTATTTTTATTCTGATAACCAAATTTTCAATCTGATTTGCAAGTATGTCATTTGGGTACTTAGAAGTAAAGCCTCCATATTGTTACGATTAATCTAAAAACGTCGCCAGTAACTTTTCAAAAGTGGATTAATCATCATGTACATGTATATTAATTCCAACAGATTTAATTTCAACCAATGACATTTTTTCTATATTCGTCACTGCTTACTTCCACTCTTCGGCATAGCTTTTGAATCGCTAATTGCAACAAGATGTTTGAGTATTCTGAAAGATCAGACCAAATTTTGATGCCTCAAAATGACTCGAAACTCAAAATACGACATGATAGGTAGAAACTTTAGTTAACTGGTTAATATCTAACAAGTAGATGAAAAGAAAGTTAATATCAAATTAAAATCCATTCAAGGAATGACAGTGTGCACCAAATTTTTCTTGTTATTTGTTCCGATTCTTTTGTCTTTCTTTTCTTTCGAGGGAAGAATTGTTGCTTTTGATCTGGTTAAGAGGAATGAACACTTCTCCGTTGAACAACCTTTTGATCTGAGGTCCTTAGTCAAGCAAAAGGTAACAGTTCAAAGTTATGTTCTCTTGGTTGTTTTTTCTTCTCTGGTCATATCTGTTATGATGATAAAGTTGCTTTGTTATTTATAAAGTTTCATCACCTGTGCTGATTGCAATGAGCTGTGTTCGAATATAACGCATCAATTAATCATAGTAAAGACTACGGGTCTTTTGATTTGAGGTGCTCCCTTCACGACCTACTTGTATGCAATAGCTTAATGTTGGTACATTATGAAATAATAAGGTATCTTATATTTGTAAGGAAAACACATGACCACGAACAAGTCTACTAGATGGGACAGTGAGTAAACTAGAAGAAAACTTTTTTGCATCGATTTAACGTAAACGTATTTACAATCATATATTTTTTAAATCAGTGTTCAATACCTATTTTATAATACCATAAATAACATTTTGTAATGCTGAGGTAGTAATTATCTCCCTTATTTTGAGCAAAAATGTATAGAAACCATATATTTTAAACTCAAGTATCATTTGATACCAATAAACGACATTTAAAAACCCTATCTTATATCTGCTTACCCTTCCGGAGCACCTGAGATCACCCCTAGTTTTTGGTGGGGTTCGTGTTGTTTATTCTTTAGTTTTCTATGTTGTGTCATGTGTACTATGGTTTTTCTGTTTGTCTTTTTCATTTTTAGCCTGGGCGTTGTCAGTTTGATTTAGATTTACGAGTTTGACTGTCCCTTTGGTATCTTTCGTCCCTCTTTTATATCTTTATAACAACATGTGTAGGTTTTATTTGAAAAGACCTTTAAATGTTCAGTGTTTAATTACTATTATTTTTTTTTGCTTTGTAAATTTTCAAGTGAAAGGTAAATAAAATGTACGCCACATACTGAAATAATCACACCACATCTTCTTTTTTATATTTGGTACGATTTGGTAATTTTGTGTTGATAGGACAACAAAGTGTACTTATTACCTTATAAGAGTTATCTCTCCCATACTTAAAACACTGCTATTGCTGCTCTTCATTATATATGAGAAGAAGCGATAAATTGTTTGTTTTTATTATTCAATACCACAAATCGCAACTTTGATAAAATTTCACATTAGAGGTCTTTTTATTTGGCATCATTTGACAATAACTTAAGCTTAAACATATAAGTCTAGGACAAAGGTTAAGGTCATGTGTTAAATTTTGAGAATCTTTCTTTTCCATATAGTTTTAAAATGGTTAAAGATAAAGCAACCTTATGATATATGACAGCATTGATTTTATCATAAAATAAAGATAAAACCCAAATGGATAGATTGCTAAAAGACATGATAAATCATTACTCTTAAACATAAGTTTTCAGCCAATGACATCAAGGACTAAGAATTTTGACAGAGGTCAAGGTCGTGTACGAAAATCTCGAATTTGAGTATTAAAACCTAATACTTGTATAATAATGTGTATTCAGTCTGTGTCTAATAAATAAAATACTCTAATAAAAAATCCCAGTGCTATAATTTACCATTAACCATGTGGTTCTTTTCAAATAATATTTGAGACCTATCTTGATAAAATCTTAATATCAAGGTCACCATTTAGTAAAGATATTTGTGTCTTACCTTATTCTGAGGGTATTGTTGGTTTTAAAAAGCATTCTTATTCTGTGTGAGTGTATTTCACAAAAGTCCAAAAAAAAATTTCAGACATTTTGTCTATGATCCTCTTTTTCTTCTGGTTGTCAGAAACACATGATTTTATAATAAATCTTCCATATTTTATGGTATACTAAAAACACTGTATCAATTTTCTTGCGCCAGATGCGCATTTCGGCAATACATGTCTCTTCAGCTGTGATGCTCGTGGCCAAAATATTTGAAATCCAAAGCTTATATAAAAGACGAAGAGCTATAATCCATGGCCTAAAGGTCCAAAAAGTATAGCCAAATCCGTGAAAGGAATCAGAGCTTTGCATGAGGGAGATACATTCCTTAATTTATGATAATTTCTGATATTTTGTAACAGCAAATCTTAATTACACCAAAAAATCCGTACTTTCATGCCAGTATAATTAGAATTGTAAAAAGACTTTATAGTTTAGGGTAACTAAAATATGTGTGTGCCTTTTTTTTTAATATGGAATAGTGCATTTCGGTGTCTGCGCAATATAAAGTTTTTAAAATCTATAAATACTTTGCAAATAAGGAGGCAAATAAAATGCCCAGATTCACATCTGATCATCACAGGCAGAATCCTACTGAGTTCAATGAATATGGTGTTTGCTCCGTCTATTGTTTTGTATATACTATGTAATGTTGGCATCGATTTAAAAATGATTTTTAAAGTATCTTCATACGTTTTACATTGACAAGTTGTTTCTGTCATACACACGAATCTCTAGTCAAGGGATAAACTTTTCGTTTTGTTTTACTTTATTTTATGTCTAAGATTTAGTAGCTGGAATTTATAAAAAGAACATTCAAATTAATATATAAAATAAACAACAAAAAAAACATGGACAAAAACAAATTAAAAATCCGAAAAAATGAAAACAACATTACACAAACAAACATAAAACATACGAAAGTAAACACTGAGCAAAACGGACTGAGCCATTAAACGTAGTAATCTTATGTAATTCCAATATACCCTATTCAAAATCTGGCACTCGTTGTGATATTTCTGACATGACAAAGTCGCTGGTAAAATTATTTAGGTAGAGAAGAGGCTGGGTTTATGATTTATCTCTGAAACTGGTAGTGTATAATCGTCAGTCAATGTATGAAGTAACCGTTTCGATGAGATGAATTCAACTCATTGTCCACATAAGTCTGTGTAAGCAGCAATCTTCTATCAAAGAAAATATGATAAGAAAGAAAGCTATTTTGGTATGGGCTGTAATATCATGAGTATTTATTTTTTATTTATTCCATGTTATTGTGTATATCATTGAAATGACAAAGTCTTATCACAATGAAAAAAAAACACACACAGTGCCTGTACATTTTTTGTTTAAAAGCTGCATTAAAAAACGTCTTATTTAATATTCTACTTGAGATTCTGTAACAAATACTTTTATATATAAGAAAGGTATCAATCCATGACACAATATGAATGCATGCGCAGCAAAACAAACCCACAGAGAGCAAATAAACAACGTTTTATTACTGTTCTTCATTTCGAAGTCACACTGGGACGCCTTCAACAAAGAGCAAAACATAATATGATAAAAAAAATCTATCATAACACTGAACTTACAACACAATTAAAAAGAAGAACAATACCACGGAAGTATTTGTTTTCTTATTTCGCTTTGAATAACATTTGTATTATCCTTTCACCACCACCGAGGCAGTGAGTTAAATTAAGTCCAATCAATCAAATACCTTTGTATAAATCTTTTTTTTTATCAGCAAACTAAAATGATTATATTTGGTTTCCCTCTAAAGTCGCTCTTCCTGGTACATGTACTGTACATATTCATCATGTTTTGTTAATGCAAATTTATTCAAATTTAAACAAGTGTTTTTTTGTAATCTTAAACACCATTTACAGATGTGACTTAGACTATAATTTGTCGATAAATGTTGCTTTCCACAAAATATCGTGTAAAACTCAAAGTGTCAATCTATATATTACAAAAAATACTAGCCACATCTGAAGTAAGCAAAATGATTTGTCAATATCGAATCCCATATCCCATTGCATTTTGAATGGCGGCCATTTAATCCCCCAGAGAAGGCACCGTCTGTCCTTCAACTATGCGCAAGCCTCATACCATTTAGAATCTTTACAAAACACGAAATTTTTGAATGGAAAAGAAATACTTCAAAAAAAAATTATTGCATAAATATAGAAAAAAACAAGTGTTTTGTTTTGATAGTCCACAAGCAACGCTAACCACAGGACAACAGGCTCATGAGGTGGGAAGTAAAACCCATCAATGGAGGGGTTCAACATGTTTACCATTGCCTAGCCTACTATAGTGTTGAAAGAGAACAACATATGAAAGATATGTAAAACATTGAGTTCTGGTTGTGGTGAAAGGATTGCCCTTTCAAACTTTTTATAAATATATCAACGTGTTCTCAGTTTGATTCGTTTTGTTTGTTATATATTTTAAAACTTGATATTAATCAGTGAATGATATACATGTACATTTCTTAAAATCTGTTCTTTCAATACTACTTAATGCAACAATTTGTAATACTGGTACATAATCTTCAAACTTTAAAATTGTCCTCATGCAAATGTCAGTCATGTTAAAATGACAATGGTTCAAATTACTTGAAACATTTGGGTTTTTTTTAATTTAAAAGGCGATACCATTCTGCAGGCCACAATGTTTCCTACAATGCGTAGAGCAATCATTCATTAATTTTCATCATTAAATTTGAGATGTTTATTACAGGACACATGTTATGAGCACGAGTGTATTTTAAGACTGAACTTTGTCCATAAGAACCCCTCGAACAATCATAGAATATATCAAGGTTGTGTTTTAGCATTCCAGGCGGGGATTATCGTGTACATCTGGTGCATCCGTAACGAACACATTAAAATTGTTGTAAGGTCAAATCATAAACGTAGATGTTTTTAGGTACTTTTGTTACTTGGTGGAAACAAAAAAAATCTTTTGCGATGGCCTGAATTGTCAAAGAGATGGTCACAATTAAAAAAAATAACTGTTTAATTTTTTTATTGTGTTGAAATACTAGAAATGTTCTACCTAAGTAATATATTTTACTAGGCGCCTTCTTATTCCGCTCGCTACATTCTGCATGTGTCTGTCCCAAGTCAGGAACCTGCAATTATGTGGTTGTTGCTGGTTTATTTCTATCGTCTTTGTTTTTCGTAATTAGTTTAGTTCTGAATTACGGCTAATATTTGCATTGTTACTTTTTTTATTGTGTGTTCCTTGTATAGCAAGCAAAGAGCCTGAGTGTTTCACATTGCTGACAGCCGAACGGTTGTCTTTTATTTCTTTTAATTGTTTATCTTCACTTAATTTGATCTTTGGTTTATAGCAATACCATAGAAAATCATACATCTCATTTTTGTTATACCTTAGCTGGAAATTGGGAATGTTGGGTCCTTAAAGCCATTCAATTTGTTTTTAACATTTATCGACTCCAGTGCCAATAATGAGGTTTTTTACTGGTTTTTTTTTTTAATAAACGAAACGAAAATTTTCCAGTTGACAATATATGAAATATATGAAATATGAACAAGTCAAAACCATAAAGAAACAAGAGCAATTTCTATGTTTTTCTACAACGTAAATTGGCATTTAGTAAGGGGATACATTTTTTAGAAGAAAAAAAACATTGTACGGTAAACGTAAGTTATATAATGCATTGTTGTGGTCAAAATTGACCTCAACACATTTACGAATCTTTACTGTCTTAACTAAATTAACTCATTTCTGAAAAAAAATAAGAAACAGTCTTTTTCATGACGCCATTTTTGCGGGCTGTTCAATAAAGTTGTATAAGAATTCTTCGACTGTTTTATAACTTGTTTATATTTTGGTCTCTTGTGAAAAGTTGTCTCATTGGCAATTATAGCATGCATATGTATAGCACATCTGTTGTTTTGTTTTATTCTTTTAAATGAGGAGGATGATCAGTTTCTTCCAGTGTCAAAGAGAAGTTCAATATCTACTAATAGTGTACTTCTCATTGATTCAAAGGAAATATACGGTTCATATGAACGTGGACCAAAAAATAAGTACAAAACTTTTGTTCTTATTCTATGAAGCAATAGTTTATTTAGGTCCTCATTAGAAGTAAATTTGAAATTCCATAGTATATCCAATCTTGCTGGAATCTGAAAAAGAAAGCATTAATATTGCATGCTATATTTATTTTCAGAATGTATTTTCATTTTAATTCACTTTGTGATTTTAAAATGAAAACAGTGAACCAAATTGTATCAAATGGAAACATTAAAAAAAAGTTTACATAATTATTCTCTGTTATTTTATTTTGAGAAATATAGCTCATAATTCGTTTCAACATTATCAAGAGAGGATCTTTCAATGTGTTCTTACTACATTACAAATGCAACCTCTCTTTCTTGTCGCTCACTCGTTAGTTTTCTGTCTTTCTCTGCCTGTTCGAACTATTTTCCCCACTAAAATTAATTGATTCCTGTCTTTTTGAAGTAAGAACATTTGTTTTTTTGGGGAGGAACATCCCAGTTTTTGCAAAAAATGTTCACTGTAGTGACTGCATATCCGCTAATTGTAACATATATTGATAAAGAGCGGATACCTGTAAATGTTACGTTTGACTGTTAGTATTTAAACGACAATTTTAAGCACCGTTTTATGCAATTTCGTGGCAGCCAGTTTTAATCGGAGTTCCCGGAGAAAACCATCAACTTCCATAGGACAACTGACAATCAAGATTGTAGCCGAGAGCACCCACACGAGCAGGGTTCGCTCTCACAACCTAAGTGTTGACTGGCCAGAGATTATAGTAGGAACTTGTGATAAATTTGTGAATTATATATAATATTTCTTTTAAATACAAAATAAATCATGATGCATTGTAAATGACTTTTATGAATGAGGTTTATATGACTTTAATGATATAACAACTAGAACGTACTCAATTATTATGGGCAGTTATTCTCACATGCTGATAGAGTATTAAAATTGTTGCCATTTCCTCGACATCCGCCGTATATAAATGTTCTACATTCCCCGTGTTTCTGACTGTAGTAGTATCTTTGGATGCGTGCTTTACAAGGTCCTCGGTCTGCAGAAAGATGACAGACGGTAGTCCCTTTAATAAAAAAATATCATAAATTATATCGATGCAATCTACATATTCATGGAGGGTCCATGCTTTAACTGTAATAATATCTTTGGAAGCGTGCTTTACATGGTCAAGGGTCTGCAGAAAGATGACAAACACTTCTTCCTGCAAACAGGTATGTCAAAATGTATATGGTTTCCGAATACTCCTTACAGATCCGTAGAAGATAAGTTACATTGAAAGGGGATTACGTAGAATCCTTGTTGATTTTACTCTCACTACGCATCCAAATGCGCTCAGAAGTGAGACGTATATTGAATGTATTGCACGTATGATTTTTTGTGACAGGTGTTTTGTTATAAAAAAACAATGAAATTAAATAATGTTAAGCAATGATTGCATCTGAAATAATATACATAACGTCATGAAAACTACTGACACTATATGGATATATAGGGGACCTACACGTAACTATTTATCTGTGGTTACTAAACACTAATTGTAATGTAGAGTGCGAAATGGGAATAACAAATACAAATCATTTGGAAACAAATTAAACCAATGTACTTGACTAAAGGCAGGACTTATATTACACCACTTAACCATATATAGTTTTCCAGACTTACAACGGCTGAACGGCCTGTACACTTTGCTTTAGCTAAGAACGCACTGGTTAATGTGACTATATGACTGCTTCAAAAAATAGATTATATAATTCACACATGTCATAGATGTCTTAAAGACATCAGGGTTTCGAATTAATGCAAATCAGGTTTCAAATTCCTCATCAACAACCATAATTAGCTAGCAATTCATGCATTACACACAATAAAACAGAATACTCTCACCGCCGGCTTTTTAACCGGATATCACAAAAAAAACATATGTTAAAAACTTGTTCTTTAAGTATTAAAGGTGAAACAATTTTATGCATTTAATTTTGGTTTAAAGTAAAGATTTATATGGGCAGATATGTTCAGAATGATACCGAAAAAAGGAAGGAATTTTCCGTTAACTACTATATTCCTAAAAATGAACAGATTCTCAATTGATTATACTTTAAAAAGAAACTGCTATATTCCTAAAACGTTAAATAACATACACGCATTTTCCAGGGATCATACTATTCAAATACATTGCCAAGTTCCTAAAGTTTTCGATGAAAGAACTTGATTCTCAAGGGATCCTGCTATACGAATAAACTTACATTTTGATAACTTTGCAAATGATTGCATTCCTTCCTGCACTGAAACAACCATAAGACAGAGACAGAAAAGCAATTTACTGTAGTCTCCCATAATGAACAATTATCAATGACAAACCAACTAGCTAACTACAAGTACAGCAAATCAATTGACTTGGAACACAGGTACATTTATTGTTTCGAGGATGTATTAGTATGTAGATTGATCAATACTGAACGATTACAATTTACAAGATTTTGTTTCTCCTGAAAAATTATATTATACATTCTAACAACAGCTGTGTTTTACATATGTTTGTATGTAATTTGTAGAAAACAATTGTTGATAATTGTTTAATCAATTGTGTTGAGAAAAATACATGTACTTTCAAATATTAAAAATTAACAAACAGATGATGAAAATATACTTATTGTTATAGTCTACACATATCTTATTCTAGTAATAAGCAACTTTAAATACGGAATACGTACATCTTAAATAAGTAAAGCTTTTTGAAAAATAATCTTTAGAACTCATATGAATTAAATTGTAAAAGCAATTAAAACCGATTCATATTACGACGTATCTTGCTATTTAAAAGATCATCATTGTGGCATATATAGCACATGATACCCTTAGAAAACATATGCTGATTCCACTATCATATTCTATGAATGTATTAAATGATCAACGAAATTCTAAATTTCTTGCCAGAAACAACAATCAGATTTTCTTTCAACACTTATACAAGCTGGATTATTAGCAGTCACTCTTTTAAGCTATGTGTTATTGATGTAATACTTATGACCAACCAAAGAAGTATAAATAAGCATGGTCTGTGAAATCCATAAGCTTTTTCATTACTAAGCGACAATACCTGCACATCATTTCGAAATTTTTAACGACTTGACACAAAATCAAGACACACATGCACATCACTGATGTGAATTCGGACCAGTTGAGGTATTAAATTAATGTTAAGGATGCACAACCTTCTCCTAATGTATTTCAATCTACACCTCCGAATGTTGAACAGCAACATCAGCTTTTGATCACTGTATCTTAATGTAGAAACAATATAAAAAAAAACTTTTACTTCAAGTTTCGGTTCAGGGATGTACTTGTCTTAAATGTTCGTTTTTTATCTACCTTCTTTGCGCATTCAAGTGTTTTATCTGACTCAAATTCCCTCACAGAATACCTCTATATTCGTCATTTAAAAACACAACTGCTTATTTATGAAATGTTTTCCATTTATGTTTGGCGGTTCCTTTTTTTAACCTTGGTGGTTAAAGCAATCTTTCAAGACCCATAGCAGTCACAATGCAAAAAGTAAAATTACAAAATACCGAGCTCCGTGGAAAATGCAAAACGGAAAATTTCTAATTAAATAGCAAATTAAAAAAACACATCAAACAAATTGATGAAACCTGTCATACTACAACTGTATTACAGGCATTTTCCTATGTAGAAAAGGGTTGTTTAAACATAGTTTAATAGCTATCTAAACCTCTCACTTGTGTGACAGTCACAAACAATATAACCTAATTTATAAATATAATGGTCCAAAATTATACTTTTTAAATACGACCTGCATGGGGTTTAAGTTCTATAGAACAATAAGTGTTTCCATTAAACATGTTAAAATTTCCAAAAGCTTCCCTTTGTGGAAAAAAAATCCTAGAACCAACAAATAGCGTCAACAATAAATAAATTGAAATCATTTGTACATACACGACAATGTAAAAATATACTCACTCGTTAACAAAAATATATTGTCTTCTATAAGAGTTTCTATCTTTATAATTCTAAAATCGCAATAAGTATCCATAAACACAACACCATAATTCCAATTATGTATTCAAAGTTGTCCATTGTACAAAAACAAAGATCCATTGAAAGATTAATACTAATGTCGTATAATGTATTAATATCATTAATATATCGTTGATTTAAATAATAATATATTGATAACAGATGATCACACTATGTAACATCTTCATTGATTAAATATGAAGTGAAAAAAAACTTATTATCCGTCATTTTACTTCGCAGGTTATTGTCACATATTGTGTATATCATTTATAGTAAAACCATACATGAATTTGAAACAATCAGTGTGTATTAAATTTTAACACATTTAAGGTGACAGTATCTACTGTGGATTAATTAATATTCTATATTAGTGTTCGTGGATTTTGTGGTTTCAGATGACCATGAGAGCAATGGTTAGCCAATGCCAACTTTCTTATCCCAGGCATAGATTACCTTAGCCGTATTTGGCACAACTTTTTCGGAATTTTGGATTCTCAATGCTCTTCAACGTTTTACTAGTTTGGCCTTATAAATATTTTGATATGAGCGTCACTGATGAGTCTTATGGAGACGAAACGCGTGTCTGGCGTACTAAATTATAATCCTGGTACCTTTGATAACTATTTATATAGGATTGAACGCAGACCTCGACAAAACCTAGAAATTGAATGTCCAGAAACATGCCAATTTAATTTAATCCTCCAAATTTTTGTAACCACGAAAATTATAAAGAATCCAGTGTTAACGACAGTTCAATTTGGTGTTATTGAAATAAATTTGAATTAGGGTTATTGGATTTTATCTATCACTAAACATTGTCGTGCAGGACAGGTTCTAAAATTTAGAATTAAAAGACAAGTCGTTGTTGTTTTGTTTTCAAATTGCTATAATTAGTTATATATTACATTTTTGCAATATAACTAAGGTAAAATTATAAGCCATATCGAGTCTTTGTTAACCTGAAGTGATCGTTGCCGTTTGGTATCTGTAAAGCTGTATATAAACTGTACATCTCTAAAGCTGTATAAAAACTGTACATCTGTAAAGCTATATATAAACTGTACATCTGTAAAGCTATATATACACTATAAATCTGTAAAACTGTAAAACTGTATGTAATCGTATCACACAAGATGCACTTGTAGAATCTATATATTTTGCTTATATGCAGATTTGCAGTTAATATACATTTTTACAGGGTTGCAGTGTATGTACAGTTTTAAAAATGTACATTTTGTTTACAGATTTACAGATGTACAATTTATATATCTTCGTGTTTCTGTTGTATTCCAAAAGGGTCGTAGTCTTTGAACTGCAGATCTTGCTTTGACAAGCCTACTTTTAATATCTCTTTTGCGTTGAATGTCATGTACACACAACAGCTCTTAGATAAGTAAATGTATCTACCGATTTGATTTATGTGCCCTCAGCTTTAGTCTCTAGTCCAATGTGGCTGGCAAAATGTCTTGTCCTGCATATTGTCTTGTTTTGATGGCAGGCGTGCTATATTATCAGCAAGCAAGGTCCTCTATGGTTGTGAACATTGACAATGCGATGCCTCTTTTGTTGTCACTGGTGGTCTTCCACATCACCCAGTCAATGGCAATCAGGAATAAGATGGATGAGATGATGTAGCCCTGTCGTACTCCATGTTGGACTTGAAATTAGTCTGTTTCCTTGTTGTCAAGCAGTTATAAGTGATATTAAACCATTTACACACACAGTGGTATTTACAATCAATCATTGTTCCTGATAACTAATTTGAGTAAGACTAACAGGCGGAACGACAAGCAAAGGTGGCTAAGAGCCCTGAGGACCTCGAATTGACCCACAAAATCCAGTTATTATCTGCACTCTCACTTCCGTTGTTTATATCAACCTTTTTGGAACTTCATTGTATTTTCACAAATACAAATTTAAATTTCAATTGTTTAATCTGTGAAAAGGTTAAGTCAGAATATATCACATTTAAACTATTTTGGATTTTATGGAAAAAAACAATTGATTTTACCAAAAAAGTAAAGGACAGATACATAAAAAAATCATTATCAATGTTGCATCATTTTAATTTGTTTGAAATTTGCTGTCATCTACATTTCTTCCTCGAATCTGAAAACAAAAACACAGGTGTAAAAATTAGCAATTTCTTTGCATTTCAACAAGTATCCAAGTTAGTTTATTATCTTATATGTATTTTGTCAATATGTTTATACAAACATAACTTCTGTTTTGACCTTGGTTTTTGTCAAATCTTAAAATGTGTAGTGTAAACATTTAACAAAGGAATTCTAAAGAAAATGCTGTTTTATATAATGTCATGTAACAGAAATATGTAATTTGTTAACCGACGTCCTAAAGTTACTAGAAATGATTCATGAAGGCTGTCGCTGGGAATGTTGCCATCTCGAAAAGTGTTAAATACCTGTCTACAATGCTTTTTATTTCAAATATGTCAAAGGACGCATATCATTGCTTCCTTTGGAACAGGATCTGCTAACCCTTCCAGAGAGACGGAGATTACTGCTTTTTGTGGGTTCTAGTTAATTCGTCCTTAGTTATCCATGACTCCTTTTGTTAATTGTTTATCCTTTGTTGTTTTAATATTTCGATCTCGTTGTATCTTCTCATTCAGATAGGTAAACTAATTTAATGTTTTACTGACATGATTATCTTATCTTGAATAAAAGAAAAAGCTATTTAAAAAATCAATAGAGATAAATCTAATGAAACTTACAATTCGTGCGTCTTAATAAAACAATAACTTAATTAGCTCAAAGTTTTCTCTTTAGTAAATAATGTCAGATATTAAACCTAAATACCTCCAAATATGGGAATAATAAACGCATTTAACCCTACAATGTATACCCTTATGTTAGACACAAGTAGCCTAGCAGTCAGCAATTCTTACTCGTATGTTATGCACAAGAAGCCTGGCAGTCAGCCATACTTACACGTATGTTAGGCACAAGAAGCCTGGCAGTCAGCAATAGTTTGAAAATTGTTCCCATTTCCTTCACATCCACCGTATATAAATTCTTCACATTGTGCAGTTTGACTTTTGTAATAATATCTTGTAAAAGATGCCTTACATGGTCCTGGGTCAGGCTTTAGATTACAAACTGCAAATAATTATGAAGAGGTGAGTAAAAAATAATTAAACAGAAAAGGTAAACCCAATTCAATTATTGATAAATATATTGAAACAAATTAAATGGTCATACGTACCAGTAAACAACTAACAACAAAACAGCAAACCGAAAATATTTACTTATAAATTATACGATCTAGGGACTTTTTATGTATACATTTGAAGGGGGTTCATGTACTTTTAAATTGTACCCTTAGTTTATACGAAAGTATATGTAAACATTGTCTGATTCCTATTTATACACTGACCTGAATACATATATATTCATATTGTTACGGAAGAAAAAGTTCTGTTTTTGTTGTTATTTTATCGTTTTAATGATCTTTAAAGCAACGTTTCTCCCACTCATTTGAAGAAACTTTGTGTCTAACATATTCTAAAGATATTTGTTGTTATTTAACTACACCTCTTGCACTACATCTAACCTCATCGTTTTGATTGACCTGTACATGAAGCATGTATTTAACTTCTTTTTTTTGTTTATAGATTCGTACTGCAAGGAACATTGGAAAAGAATGTACACTATATATATCAACTATGTTAAAAGCGTTTAACTATTTATAAGATAACAATGGAAACATCTGAGAAAATTCTACATCTAACAACACTTTTTATGAAGCACAACAATAATATATTGTTTTAGTAAGTTTTACTCGTAAAATGAATCGGTCATGTATAATGATTATCTTTTAAACTTTACAAAATTACTCAACTACAAGGAAAATTTAGAAAGGAAAGTCCTCAATCAAATGTCAAAATCAAAAGCTTAAACACACCAAACTAATGCATAACAACTGTACTCTTCCTGATTTGGTACAGCCATGTCTCTTGTGTAGAAAATGATGGACAACACCTGGTTTTAAAGCTATCTTAACCTCTCACTCGCATCAAAAACAAAGTTATTGTACTTGATACTTTAAAATCTCAAAAAACAAATAATTTGTTTTTTCTTAAATTCCATTATATGTTAAATGTCCACGTTTATATTTAACATTACTTATTTGAAAACACTTACCACAATGTTTGCACACTTACCACAATGTTTGCAAACTTACCTGTACAACAATGTTTGCACACTTACCACAATGATTAATGCACACTTCTTTTGTTCTGAAATTGTTTGCATTGCCTTCACAGCCACCAAACGTAAACTCTTCACATTGTTCTGTCTTTGAGTTGAAGAAAAATCTTATATCTGTTTCACCACAGGGTCCAGAGTCTTTGCGTTGGTTACAAACTTCAAACCAAATCATTTCATTAAAGTGTCACCACATACAGGTATATTTCTTAGGTTTGCAGAACATTTTATATAAATTGATACTGAAATGTCGAGTGGAGAAATATCGTAGTTCATAAGTATTGGCGGTGGAATTAGATTCTGTCATAAACTTTATTATATTTTCCTTTTGATGGTCAACAAGATGTGTCCTTTTAATATGACGTTAGCATCTATAATACAACTACCCTAAATCTAAAGTTTCACAACAACATTCATCCACATTTATTATATAATTAATGTATTGATGAGTGTAAAAGCGAATAACAAAAGCAGAAACACCTTTTAAAGAGAGTCGAAAGCTACCAAAGGGACATGCAAAGTCATAACCCGAAATAAACTGACAACGTCATGAATAAAAACCAACATTACACACAATGCAAAATAGGAAACTTAAGACTTAGCTCTAACCTCACCACAATTTCGGGTATTCTTAGATGCTAAGTACGAAACAATAAAAAGACCCTGTCTCACATATATCAGCTGTATTAACTAGATAAACATTAAAGAATGAACATGCAATGTCAGTTGTGTTTGAAAATTGTGCACTACTAGTAAAGACACTGTAGTTTGTGTCACTCTTCTCCTTTACAAAAATAAACCCGGAAATCATGGATTTTTTTCATCTGGTCAAAGCTTCCATTTAAGGATGTTTGCTTCTCCATTTTGTTTCTTTTTTGTCAGATTTTCAGAATCCTCTGGTTTTATCCATGTATTGTCATTAAAAAATTGGCCCACTAACCCCAACTTTACTTTTTATAATATAATTACATAAAGTTTAAAAAGCCATATTTCAGCATTTTATAAAATATTTGTTATTTTCATTGTGTTTGAAACAAATAAGGTGCCAAATATAAATATTTGGAAAGTCTAGAGAGAATATTTTCCCGCCACATTTTCAATGGCTATATCTCGAAAACGAGCACACGGTCTACATTTTGTTTTTTTTTACTTTTTAGGTTTTTTTTTATACTATCAACTAATAATAGTCGTTTAAAAAGCTTGTTATTTTTTAACAGAGAAGCGAACATCCTTAAATTATTAAAAAAAATATATTTATTCTAAAACGTCCGGCGAAAGACTTAAGACTGAAAGAACTTTTATTAGCCATTTGTTCTAAACCAATATCAAACTGCACTCACCATTTTTCTTTATTGTTGTTCCACCTGTACCTCCCTGAGCACAGTTTACCCCGGACTGAACAAGAACACTAATTACAAAGAAGATAAACATGAGTATTTTAAAATGGAGTTCCATGATTAAAATAAAATATTATTAGCAACTTTGCATGCTTATTTAATATTTAGCTAACACACCAGCTGCGATATAAAACGTGTTGTGCTCTGAAAGGGGAAGTAATGTACAATAACGATTGGTTGATATTCAACCAATTAAATCTTAGCAAGCATTTTAACAAGGAAGAATTTTTTTACTAACATTTTTTATAACAATATGTTGTTATTGTCAATGAATGCCATAAAAAAACATATATCAAAATTGTAGATATGACACAATGAAGAGAGATGAGAAAATTCTATTCTTCCCATTTAGAAACTAACTGAGCCATCATTTTCTATATTACCGCTTGTTATGCCCCACCTACGATAATAGAGGGGCATTGTGTTTTCTGGTCTGTGCGTCCGTTCGTCCGTCTGTCTGTTCGTCCCTCTGTCCCGCTTTAGGTTAAAGTGTTGGTCAAGGTAGTTTTTGATGAAGTTGAAGTCCAATCAACTTGAAACTTAGTACACATGTTCCTTTTGGTATGATCTTTCTAATGTTAAAGCCAAATCAAACTATTGACCCCATTTTCACGGTCCACTGTACATAGAAAATGAAAGTGCATGTTTCAGGTTAAAGTTTTTGGTCAAGGTAGTTTTCGATGAAGTTGAAGTCCAATCAACATAAAACTTAGTACACATGTTCCCTATGATATTATCTTTCTAATTTTAATGCCTAATTATATTTTTAATCCAATTTCATGGTCTAATCCAATTTCATGGTCTAATCCAATTTCATGGTCTAATCCAATTTCATGGTCCATTGAACATGGAAAATGATAGTGCGAGTTGGGCGTTCGTGTACTGTGGAAACATTCTTGTTTTGTTATTTGGTATCATACATTTTTTTTCTTCAGAAAATGTTAAAGAAGCTACGAAATTAAGGTGTCCCTTACTTTTAAACGACCAATTTGTCCACAGTTCTTGCAATTTTACAATGAGATTTTCAGGCAGTTATTGACAGTTTTGTTTAAAATTTGTTTGCTGATTTACTTAATAATTTGCAAAAATATCCTCGTATCAGTGCTCATCGATGCAGATATGTCACAATTGAGATCAAGTATTGAATACCGCTTCGTGCGTATCATTTGAACTTCAGTCTTTTTCAATTGACTTACAAATAGAGAGATATAGTATGATTTCCGGCATATTTGCTATTCGTTCTTTTTATTTAGTACATAAATTTGGTCGTTACTTTTCTCGTTCTTATTGTTTTACATTTGTCCTTTTGGGGCTTTTTAAAGCTAGATGGTTATGCGGTATGGGATTTGTTCAGTACAGTGCCATATAGTTGTTAATTTCAGATGCATTTGATGTCTAGTGGAGAGTTGTCTCATTGACATTCTTATCACATCTTTTTTTTCATATCTGCCCGAATCCAAACAAAATATTTCAAAAATTAAAGTCATCCTACGGACTAACAATGAAAAGCAAGGGTAGGCCAAAAAAGGAATATCTCAACAAAAATGGGAACACTCATTTGGGAAAAACCAAGGTCGTTAGTTAAGATACAAAACAAATTTAAAGCCCCAAGTGTCCCAATTCAAGTTATATATATATATATACCTAAACGTGTATGCAAATAGTCCTAGAACACAGACTTATAGATGTGTTAAAAACAGTTAAGTTGATTCTTAATATAATTGTTTTTTTATTTGATTTTGAAAATTCGCAACTTGATATGATATAAAGTTAATACGAGAAAGTAGAATAAGTTATTTCAAGAGAGTTTCACAAATAAGCTCGTTTGCGATGAATTTCACGCAAGCTAACTATTCTTGTGTAGTAAACAAAGATGATTTTTGATGGCTTTTGTGTAAAATTATTTAAGTAAAACTCTTTCATATCCCTTTTTAAAATACATAAATTGGTATAAAAGATTACTATTGGCCAGGATTTTTTTTCTTTTATCAACAGATTAAGAAGATATGGGATACTTCTATCTTAATCTCGTTCTGCCTTTTAAAGGTAAACAGTTGGAAATCATGTTAACTGGAGACATTTATTTTTGTTCAATCAGCACACTATACTACAAGATGATGCGATACCCTCAATGAATCATTTCTGCTAAGTGTTGGTTGGAAATTGATACTTTGTTTCAAAGACCAAAAATGCGTTAAAAATAATGTTTCAAAGAGAGGAGCTGCCAACAACCAAGTAGAACCATAAGGCCTTAATATTGGCCAAAAATCTGGACACCAACAAATAAAGTTATCTTATAAATAATTTGAAATCAATTTAAAATAAATGAAAATTATACTCATAATCACAATATGATTTTTATCTTCTTTGGTGCTTTTTATTTTTATAATTCCAAAAGGACAAATGTCGTTTAATTTATTAATAGTTAAATAAAACAACAAGATACTACTTACGTGTGAATGCACTTTGTAACATCTTCATTGATTGAAGACAAAATATTATAGTTTACATTTCCAATGATCTTAAGTAACAAGCATTGACCTATTTGATTAATCTAAATATTTGTGATACAAATGTCCAAAATTGATTTTATCTTAATTTTTCCAGATCTTCCGGGATAAAAACGTTCATAAAACAAGTGGTAACTTCATTTATATACCAAAGGGTATTTCCATGACCCTAACAAATTATATACATATATACATGGTTTTTTTGTATGAGTTTCCAACAGCCAAGTAGAGCTCTAAGGCTTAAATGTTTATAAAACATTCTGGAAATTGATAAATAACGTAGTTTCTAAATGAATTCAAATCAAATGAACATAAACGATGATTAAACTCATACTCACAACAGGGAAACAAAAATATAACATGTCTCTTCTTTGATACTATTCATTTTTATAATTCTAATATGGCAATTAGTATCCATAAACACAAAACCATCAATCCAATTATGTATTCAAAGTTGTCCATTGTACAAAAACAGAGATCCATCGGAAGGGTTATATAAATGTCGTTGAATTTATTAATAACATTTAGATATAGTGGAATTAAACAATAAGATATTGCTTACGTATTGATCAATACATAATGTAACATCTTCATTGATTAAATATAAAGTTTGTTTTTATCTTTCATGTCATTTCACAAGCTATTGACAAATGGTATTTATATACTTATTTTTTTTATTATTGACAGTACAACCATGCATAAATTTGAAACAATCTGTTTCCTTTATATTTTTATCACATTTTAGGTGAAATAATATACTGTGGTTTCTTTTCATATTGATAATTTAACTATCTCGATTGGATAAATCCGATAATCCACGAGTAACTATGTAAACTCTGTTTCTCTAATGATTAAAAAGACATTTCCTTTTTTTTTGTTAACCGAAAATCCCCTTCGAGTGCCTTTCACATTGCACGAAGTTGTTAATTTCATTAACACCTGTTATCAAACTTTGATTCATCCAGTTAGCTTAAAAGGTCATGACCCTTAAAATCATCCAATGATCTTTTGAGATCATCAGCAACCACACGTTGATTAAATTTTTTTATACAATGGGTTCGGAAAGGGATAAATTTCCATAGAGTTAGAGAAAAAAACATACACAACGGTTAGAGACGGTCAACTAGATTAGGTGCCTGAAGATCATGTATTTCCTAGTTGATATAATATTCTCTAAGCATGCTAAGGCTTGCATATTCTATCCTTTTTTACCTGATATCCCAAAATTTCTTAAAATATTGCAATTTCGCCAATGGATCTAAAGTTTGGAGATTAAACAAAACTTGATAATTAAGTAGTGCCTAAATAATAATTTCAAAGTTTAACTTTGCTTTGGAGAGTTGACACAATAGTTGCTTACAAATTAGTGAATTTTTTGATACACAATTTAAAAAAATCATGTCGATAAGGTAATATTTACGACTGAGCAGATGGCCCCCTCTAGGACAGAAAGTACATCAGCAACGGTATCGTCTAAGTGTTATATGAAAATGAAAACAACACACCATAAGTGTTTCAATACTTGTGTGCAATTAATGTGTTTCACAGTTTGGTTGTGATATTTTACTGAAACTAATCATTGAACTTGCACTTGCTTGTGCAAAACAACGGGTTCTAAATGTGATTGGAAAACTGTTAACACTCCTGGAGCACCAGAATTCTTTACTAATTTGTCGTTTGGTTTGTGTTAAGTAATCCTTCTTTTCTGTTTTGTAATTATTGTTTGGTTCGTGTCGTCTTTTGTATCTTGGACTTGATATTGTAAAGTTTTCAATCAAACATCATTGTCAAATTATTTATTTTTACCTCTATGGGATAAATGCGTTCAAAATGATCATCAGATATTTGAATATGTATAGTGAGAGGATATCATGTATATAGCGACACGTGAAGGTTAACGACAATGCTAGCTTCTTGTTGGTCTTTCAATGAATCTCTCGTGACAGTTCTTGTCCATTCGTTTTTGATGCATTTGGTTATTTGATTTTGCCATGTGATTATGGACTTTCCTCTAAGTTCAGTATTTTTGTGATTTTACTTTTGTCTCGTACTTCTTTATGAGGACAGCTTATATGAATTAAGGAATAAGGAGATAAGAAGAGGGATAAAGTGGATTATCAAGGGGATGTCAATTGTTTTGTTAAAAACACATCCCCAAAATGGCAAATAAAATAACAATAAAAGAACATCTTAAAAATGTCAGTTGTCAATAAATTTTAATTTGATGCATTTGTATGTTGTACCTTATGCTATTAATTGAGTGTGGGTATACATACAAAAGGAATATTATGAATATATCGAACATCTGGTATTTTGATACATCTTCTCTGTAGTATTCACTTTCTGGAATTAGAAAAAAATGAGATAAATGAAAATGCTCCATTCAATTTCAACATATACACGTATTTTTTCATCCTATCATAAGACTTGGTCCTTGATTATAAAATGTTTCTTTAATTTTCGGAAAAATAAAGTGGATCATAAATCAGTTTATGTACATATTGATATCAGCACTTTCTTTGCATTTGTAATTTGTTTGCTATTTCTTTTTTATTTCCAGTTGTTTTCTCTAGACTTGAACCGCACATGTTTCTTCATTGATATGTATTCAGCACAATTTGTCAACATTTGTGTGCATATACATGTGCATGTATGTAATAGATTCACAAGAACTTCCTTCTGTATTCATATATGTTAATATACATCGTACAAAATATAGCTATTTTTAGCAATAGTATGCCATGGAAAAAATGATTTGTAAAAGTCTTTATGATGTATAGATTATATGGTTTTCTACAAATAGATAAAGTAAAATCTCAGCTGTATTCAATTACTGGTCTTTTTCCCCATCCTTAAGACAGTTTAACGTTTAATGAAGGAAAACTTGATAACATCTCCTCACACTATGTGACGTCGGTGAAAACTTCTCCTCAAACATTGTGACGTCGCTGATAATGCCTGGTCTCGTCTCAAAGCAATGATACGATAATTATTGAATGACTAAGTGCCGTGATACGAGAATTATGGAATGAATAAGCATTGTTACCATTTACATTTATTCTGTTTGATTCCTTGGCAAATAACGGACAAATATCCATTTATTGCACATGTATGAAATAAAACTGATCTTTTAAATGGTTATAAATCGAAGATATCAGAAAAGTCAAACGGACCTAAACAGAGTAACTTTAACAGTCTAAAGAAAACTTTGACCTGGGAAGTTTACAAATATTGACAGAAGATGACATACTATTTAATTCTTCCCAACAATTGCTTACACTTTTAAAACTCATGTTTATGCAAACGATACGATAGAAAAGAATAATAAAGATTGCGATATTTAAAAATAGTGATCACAAAAATGTTTTAAATGCAAATTAATATTGATATTTAAACTGTAGAAAAATAAGATTGATTCTTAAAAATGAGACACATTGGTGTGATTGCCAAGGAGATTACTCTCTACCAGAGACATCACAACATAGAGGTTAACAACTTGATGTCATCATACGGTCGTTAACAATTATCAAAACCCATTCCACACAAAAGGCTATAAATGGCCGATAAAATTAAAAATTGCCAACCAATTAAAACAAGAACGCGGAGAGTCTGCTACGTACTGACTATGCTATGTTAAACCAATGTACCATAAAAAGCTCTAACTTAGTATTTATTTAGAACATGTATCTCTTACTTGAGAAATTTACAAAAAGACTTAAAAAGTATACATACCATTTCCGTTTAAACCATTCGGAACTAGGCAAACTATTATGAAGAAGACAAACATTGTTTTGAGAAGGCTCTCCATGATTCAGAAAAATGAATTTGGCTGTTACACTTGAATAGCACTTCGGTTTTGACATGAATATCAATTATATGGTCATTTTTATAAATTTTCTGTTTACAAAACTTTGAATTATTCAAAAAAATAAGGATTTTCTTACCCCAGGAGTAGATTACCTTAGCTGTATTTGGCACAACTTTTTGGGAATTTTGGGTCCTCAATGCTCTTCAACTTTGTATTTGTTTGGCTTTTTAACTATTTTGATCTGAGCGTCACTGATGAGTCTTATGTAGACGAAACGCGCGTCTGGCGTATAAAATTATAATCCTGGTACTTTTGATAACTAATTATATATATAACTTGCACAGCTAAATTGTGTTTGAATATGATAGAAAGCGGATGTGCACGTATGGTATAATAGATTTGTTTACATTAAAACAAGGAAAAACGTAACAATGGTTTTTTTTCTTAATTAATATACATGATAACTTCTTGTATACAAGCGACATATAATATCTTTATGGTAGAAGACCTAGTCTTCATTGGAAGGAAATGTTTAATTTATATGTCCATGTCCGGAGAGAAATTTTTGCATTGAATGATGAATCTACTTTAAAAGGAAGGAAATGGAAAAAAAGACAAATTACTTCAAAGTAGGGGACTCTTGCATATCTTTTTCTTTAAATCACGATATTAATTTTGTTATACTACTCTACCCGTTTAATCTTTCTGTTTTCACAACTTTTACTTCCGAGCGCACCTTATGACGATTAATAAAAACCAACGTGTTTCGCACGTACATGAAGCTGATAAGACCAAATAGACGTGTCCCGTGCGTACAGGATGAACGGTATTCCAAACACAAGGTGTCTTCAACATACTAAGTACAATGAAATTGATTCCAGATACGTGTTTTGGGCGTTTCTAACGAAGATAAATTTTAATTATTAATCTCTAGTATACCTGTTGAAGGTTCGTCCAAATAATTGCGTCTTGGCCGTAAATGATAATGGCTATGATGACAAAATGCGTACTTCGAGAATTCTTGATAACGGAAGGAATATTATATAACATAAGTGAGAAATGAAACAAGTGTTCATTAGTTCCTTTTGTATGTCCAATTTGTCATTAAGTCATGCATATTCAAGACAACCAAACCATCATTTTGAGAATATTGATTTATATATCTATGGGTGGCAAATATACAAAAACACGTTTCGTGATGAAACAAAGTTAATTCAGAATCTTGATATTTATACATTATATTAATTTCCAACGAGCCAGACATAAACAATACAATGAAACCTTTCAGTTGTGTGACACTAAACAAACTATTAAACTGATCTATTCAAACAAATAGTCCATAAATTCATCTTATGTATACCAGGTCTTAAATGTGTATATCAGACGCCCATTCCGTCTACGAATAAAAAGAGAAGTTGGAAACGCCCAAAAATACATAGAAGCAGACCATGAATAGGATCGCAATTCGCTAATTTACTAGATGGTAAATCATCTGCCAACCTTTTCAGTTGATATATATGAAAAAGTAACATTTGAATTTAAGGCCAAAAGTCGTTCTTGGAATATTTTGCTTTTTAAATGCTACTGTAATATATAAAAGACTGTCGTATATATTTTATTTTTACTCAAGCATAACTGATTTTAGATGAAACTGGCGTATGATGTATCTATGATGAGTTATTTTGTATGTTTATGACCACAAATAAAAAGATTTGAGGAGGTAAAGACAATTGCTGACAGGTGATTTTCTGTTTATATTTTATACTATGTTTTCTTTTTTGGTATACACTTTAAAGGGAACAAATTACTGCAAACTATGTTTATTTCGGCAATTAATGCCTTTTAACTGATGCTCGTATCAAAGTTTTTGAAAATCTATATCTAATACAAACTATGAAGTGTTGATCAAAACAGAATGAACCAAAAGCTAGGCTCAATAAGGACATAAAAGGTAAAATCAGGTAAACAGACAAACAAAAGTACACACGACAAAACAAAGAAAACTAAAGAATAAGCAACACAAATCCTACCAAAAACTGAGGGTGATCTCAGGTTCTCCAGAAGGGTAAACATATCCTGCTCCACATCTGACACCCGTCGTGATGCTCGTGTTATAACAAATCCGTTAAATAGTCTATTTGACTTTTAAAAAAACAGGATTTCTTTAAATGTTGTTTGTCTTCTTAAGATATAATTGTTTGTCTGTCTTTTGTTTTATATAAACAAAACTATATAGATTGTACTTTTGTCACTTAAATACGCATAAAACTTTTGTACAATAAAAATACAAATTTCTCCTTGTTCTGCCTGTAAATAAATCGAAAACAATATAAGTGACACCACTAACATGAGTAACGTACACTTTCTTTGTATATGTCAATGAATATCCATGTTTGAAGTACTTAACATACGTTTTTTTTTAGTTCTGGTCTATTTTAAAATGTAGCAGTCAGTGTTAAATTGTAAGCTTATAATCTTTGTTATACGGTAAATGATATTAATTAATAGTAATAACACAGGACACATAAATTGTAATACCAACACGATAAATGAAAGCAAAACTGGTACACAGTGACCAACATTCCTGGTCGGCTTTCCCTCAAGCAGCCCGCAATTCTACTGTTTTTGTTTGCATTGTTTCAGAGGTTCTCTCTTTATTTGAAATATTGAATCGTCACCAAAAATTAGAAGTTATCACATCTCCGGCTGGTTTGATTGTTTTTAAGTGTACTTATATATTTGAGTAAAATGACACTATCGAATATCGTAATTCATGTCTGATTTGATAAATTTTATACGCGGCTTTCTGTCATAATCAGACCGGTGTTTAGGCCTTGTCAGGAGCAAATATAGTCTCATCACTGGTCAAAAGATAACCTGTCTACATTTTGAGTATATTTTGCCTCATGTTTGCCTATTTGCTGTGTTGGTTGATCGTTATGGATTATCAGGTTCACAGAAGACACCAGATATGTTTTAATTATGGCATATACAATCACATTCCCTTTTTCTTGAATATGAAATTCCGAATTTGTCTCTTCACCAAATATGTACTTACATGATCAGTTCAACGAGTGCAACACTTTGAGCAGGATCTGTTGAACTTCATAAAGCTCATCAGAACACATCAATTGTTTTTTATGGTACGTGTTAGTTAGTCTAAGGTTTTCTGTGTTTTATTTTTGTACTGTTGGTGATTTTCTTTAAAGCCATAACGTTATCGGTTAATTTTCGATTCATGAGATTGAATGTGCCTTTGGTACCCTACGCTTCTCTTTTTGTCTATTGAGATTATACGTGACATTTTCTTTTTCTTGGTTAGCATAGTTTTTTATTGAGAGGGCTGTCGACCTAATGTTTGACATTTTAGTCTACAATATCTGTTGGTGTTGTTCACAAATTGATGTCAATAAACTGGAA
This sequence comes from Mytilus trossulus, assembly GCF_036588685.1. Classification (NCBI taxonomy): domain Eukaryota; kingdom Metazoa; phylum Mollusca; class Bivalvia; order Mytilida; family Mytilidae; genus Mytilus; species Mytilus trossulus. The sequence continues at coordinate 21,396,552 of NC_086380.1, forward strand.
TATAATGCGACTGTGAGAGGTTTAATTTGTTATAAAACCAGAATACACATGTTTTACATAAGGAAGTTCCTATGTCATGTCCGAAATGTGACAGATATTGTCCATGTCTTTGATGTGATGCGCTTTAATTTTTACAACTTGATAAAGGAATTTTCGTTTCAAAATTATCATACATTCGATTTTCTTGTTAAATTTTTCATCAGTAATTCGCTAAGCCGAATATTGAAATGTCGAAATAAATAAAACCAAAACAATTCTAATACCAAAACAAGACGAGTCTTAAAAAATGTTAAACAGTTTGTTTGAGAGCGGTTTCATATTAATTATGTTACCACATAAAACAAGAATAGTAGGTCTCTAAAGCGCTTTTCATTCTTATTAACTGTATTACCATTTCTCAAAGCCGAATCATACATTCGGTTTTCTTGTTAAGTTTTTCATCAGTAATTCGCTAAGCCGAATATTGAAATGTCGAAATAAATAAAACCAAAACAATTCTAATACCAAAACAAGACGAGTCTTAAAAAATGTTAAACAGTTTGTTTGAGAGCGGTTTCATATTAATTATGTTACCACATAAAACAAGAATAGTAGGTCTCTAAAGCGCTTTTCATTCTTATTAACTGTATTATCATTTCTCAAAGCCGAATATTTGACAGTCTAATAAGAGGGATAAGAACAGAAGGAGTTGAAGATCTATATAATCAAAGAAGACCAATAAGAATAGCCAATCAATATTAGGTCACTCTTGGTTTCTAATAGTTTCTAGTAGTATATTCATAAACGTTGGATACAAGATACGTGTGTGATTAATCTCGAAAGCACTGAGGTTCAGACTACTAAACCGATGATAAACAGATGATTGAATATTTGGCGTCTAAAGTTAATCTATAAACTTGCCCAGTATTAAAAAACACCAGTTTGACTTAACGAGATGAATGATTGATTCTCCATAACGGTTTGTTTCACTGTAAAACTGAACCCATGTTTTGAAACATGCTTCTTTTTCTTAAATGCAGGTAATTTACAATGGACTTTTGTCGTAGCATTTTTTATCCTGACAAAATGAAATGAAACAATACTCATTAAAAATGTATTATTGCAAGGCAGACATACAATGTAGCCGGCATTTAGTGGTATCAGGTCGACACAAATAAGTGAGAGAACGTTATGCACTGAAACACAGAAACAATGGTTTTGCGACACATAGAGTTGATTACTAAATATTATTAACCAACTTACTACAATATGTATAGAAATGCCCATGCATTATAAAAGGAAAGTTTCGACATCTTGTCATTATGAACGGAGAAATTGCTACAGCCAGTCATTACGAAATCTCAGTCATGCATTACGAAATCACACCCGTGCATTACGAAATCACAGTCATGCATTATGAACAGATGAAACTGGACATCGATTAAATCAAAATGTCGTTTATTTCTTTAAATAAGTGTGACATTTTTTTTTTTTTTTAAACTTTATATCTTAAAAACAAATTTAAATGATGTTCATTGTTTTGTAACGACTTGAAACGAAAATATTTCACAGCCCTTTTCGGGTACGACTTTCGATTATTATCACTGTTTCCTTTCCGTTGTTCAATCTTCAGAATGCAGACCTCAAGAATAGTAAACTGTCTGATTTATTCTTCCCTGCTACTTCATATTTGCTAGATGAAATGAATTTTAATAGCATAAAATTAAGTACTTGAATGAGAAATCAGAAATTACATCTGACAGTCACAAAATTGACCAAAATTCCATGCGAAATTGAATGCGAAAAGACAAGATGAAGTTCAGCTATGAAATGCCTGTATCTTCTTCACGGTAAGTTTCTTACTCTTTGTTTAATCGAAGAATTAAAACCATTAAATAAAAATGTTATAAAACTGGCTTTTTCTGTATTGGTCCAGCTGTATAATTTTGGATCAGATACTCGAGGACTGTTCTTGAATGAAGTTGCCTTAGTTGATTAATAAAAGTATCAATATATTGTTTTTTTCATATTGGCCCTGTAACATGCCCTTGATATTAATAATGGCCTCGGACAGTTGTAATGGCCTTCCGCGTTGCCTCAGGGCCATTACAACCATCCTTGGCCATTATTAGTACCTCGGGCATGTTACAGGGCCAATATGAAAAAGTCCATAAATTAATATTATACTAAATCATGGGAAAAGTAAGATCACCAAAAATATTGAGATCCGTGGAAAATTCAAAATGGACCGTTCATAATCAAATTAAAAAAATATTATGATAAAACATATCAAACAAATGTTCATGAGTTTTTTTTAACATAGGATCGGCTTTTATATTGCCTAGATATCAGTGTACATGGATCACCATAACTGCATTCTTCTGGACAAATAATTACTTTGTATTCAAAATTATAGGAATCAATTAGGTAAATGAATAGCAGTGTAAAGCTTTATTATTTTTACATTTGCATGTAATTTTAAATAGTTTTGGAATCTGAAAAAAAAAATATAGATTTATATAATGCTTTTGCATTTCAAAATATACCCGTATTTATTTCTGCCTGATATGTGTGTATAACTTATACATGTTTTTTTCTATGATTTTGAATGCCTCTCTGACATCTGTCGCCTCTCGTTTGTATGAATGATATATGTTATTTTATTTTTGACAAAACTGTAATTTAAGTAAGTTTCTTAAGGTATTCTTTTTAAACCACATCTCTTATAATATGGATTTTGTAACATGTGTAAAACTTCAATTCAAAATACATTATAATAGTAAAAGTTAGTCATAAAACTTGCAGTGTGCATGTCTTAATCAAGAATAGTTATCATCAAATGATCCGCGTACTGCCAATGGTATCTTTTAAGATCAGCATGACGATATATACAAATTTATCCTGCAATTGGATGTTCTACTATACAGATACAACCCTACAGATATCGCAATGCTGTATCTGTATACTATACAGATATTGCTTTAAAGCTCCGCCCACTGCGGGACTGAGTATTGTATGAACCTGCGTGACCTCAGAAAATGTATTGCATTCGCATTCCATTGACGTATTGATTGCGAATAGATGAATACTTTTATGTGTTATGTTTGTTTTCAAAAGTTTCTTTAGAGCAATAAGAATCACACCAATTTTCGGATATCATACACAAATCAACAGCAGTCTTTTCTATGATGCATGTTTAGTGAATGTCGACCCTGAATCGTAGGACAACTCGTACACGGCTGTTTCAAATTGGACTATGTTTTGTTTTTTGCTTTTACTGTTGAAATTAGTTGTACTTGCTTTATGTACCTGTAAGTCAGGAACATGAAGTTCAAATGTTGTCGTTGTAAACATATGTGTCATATTTGTTTTTTTTTATGTGCGATAGACCGTTAGTTTTTTCGTTTGATTTTTTTTTTCACATAGTGCATGGTGGCCTTTTGTAGCTGACGTTACGGAGTGTTGAAGGCTGTATGGTTGTCTATATATGATTTCTTACAACCACTGTATATAAACTCTGGTGGAAAGTTGTCTCGTTGGCAATCGAACCACATCTAACTTTATTTCAACTCATATGTTGCGTTTTGTATACTGCAACATTGTTTATTTAGAACGCATATCCCGAAGCCCTTTTTTCGGATGCCCGAGCAAAAACCCTTGTTCCGATATAGAAAATTTAATAACGAACTCAAAAAGACAGATACAAATTTCGAATTTTATCTCGAAATCTTAATTAATCTAAATGAGAGTTAAATTCAAAGTTATAACTAGAACTCTGCCTTTAAATGTGACTCAAACTCAAAACTCAATGTTAACTAGAACTTTAATTCTAAGCATGACTTGAATTCGAAAAAAATATCAAGGTTTAACTCAAACAGTAACCCGAACTTTCATTTGAACACTAATTAGATGGATGGCCACACGCATTTAATGCCTCGCATTCAAGGCACATTAAACATGGAAATCTATCTAAAAAATAGAACAGGTTTTTCCGAATTGGTCACGTGGTTTTACATCATCAAGTAATGGGATAACCACATCAAAGAATGAAAGGACCACATCAAAAAATGACAAGACCACATCAAATAATGAAACAAACACATCAAGTAGACGTGTAAAATCGTCAAATTTTGAAATATTATTATGTCATGTTAAAATCATATAAAGAATAGACAAATCATCATTACGAAATAACAAAACCACATCATGTAATGAAACTACATTACGAAAAGTCACATATACATCAAGTAATGTTAAAACCACATTGACAAATGACACAACCATATTAAATAATGTTGAAACCACATCGAGTAATGACAAAACATTATTGAGTAATGACAAACCTTTATCAAGTCAATACGAAACCATATCGTGTAATATCGAAATATCATTAAGTAATGACTATTCCATATTGAGTTATATTAAAACATCATTACGTTATGTTAAAACCATATTAAGTAAAGACAAAAACAACATAAGATAGTATCAGAGTTACATATAAGACAGCTATGGCGTTCCATATTCTAGAGTGAAATGCCAATTTCCTGACAGGCCACATTTCTATACAATTTTCTTTTCCTTATTTCTGAATTTGTCATAATAGTAACTACAGTAAAAAAAATACTAAGAGATAATGTACATCTATAAATGATCCGGGAAAGTTTTTTGAAGCTTCACATTATTTAGAGTTTTGGATAGTTGCTGTAAATATGACAATTGCAAATAAACATTTCAAAAGAAACAATCACGTTTTTCGAATGTTCCTACGTACATGTGAACATGTTTTTGTATTCAATCTTTAATGAAGTATTTTCAATCCTGTCTGTATTGAACAATTCCATGTGTTCGGATACTAACAAAATGTATTAGAACTTGTGTGTTTAGGTGTTTTAGGTGTTTAACAATAAAACAAACAAGCTTTACTTTGACACGCACTTGAAAAATATGTTAGGAATTATACTTACCAGAATATCCATCTACACCTGTCGGAACTAAGACGATTATTGTACAGAAGAACATCCGCAATTTGAAGTAGCTTTCTATGATGAAAAAAATAAAATGAAAATAGAACTATTACAAATGTGAACCATTTAAAACTGACACAACTTTGATATATGTAACATGTCAGAACGAGGATGTTTACATTCACTATAACAGATTGGTCAATATTAGAAAATACAAAGTAACCTTTACAAGAACATTTATATTTTGTTTGTTTGCTTTGACTTGCCTACTTAACAACCAAACTTCGGGGAAAGTACCGATATGTATTTAAAACTAAAATCAAAATAACACTGAACTCCGAGCAAAATTCAAAACGGAAGTCCCTTATCGAATGACAAATTTAAAAGCCCAAACAGATCAACCTCTCATTTGTATGACAGTCATCAAATTATATTATACTGACAACGATGTGTAAACAAAAAAACACAATAGGTAAGAATGTCACAATTATGGGTACATTCCCAACTAAAACTGGGGTTATGCTCTTGTGTTCCGAAAGGGTAAGCAGATCTTATTCATCATGTGACACCCGTCGTGTTTCTAATTTTATAAGAAAGCCGGTAAAACGTCTTTTCGGTAGGTCACTTTCGTGAAAAGGGAACGGCATTGTAGTTACGACATCAGGAACATACCGATATCATCTGTGAAACGGATATTCCATTACAGTCAAGCACCTCGTGATGGCGAAGTGATGATTTCAACTTCATCGTTTAGAATTAAAAATGGAAATCGTCTTTTTTGTCGTAAATTTTTGTTTTCAACTGACCATGATCATTGTCAATCCCTAGATGTAAGCAAATATATGAGTCAGACTTAACTGTAACAGTCCCGTATCAGATGGCAAAATCAAAAGCTCAAACGCACCAAACGAATGGATAACTTTTGACTTATAACTGTTTAGTACAGTAGTCTATAATGGATGAACACTTATGATCGGTTCGTTCATGTCCGACAATATTGTGTTGAAACAAACATAAAAAAAACATCGAATTTATTCAAAATAAAGCAGGCAATGTAAAAATTATTAAGTAACTCAAAGTAGTTTCTCTTATGTACTTGACTGTGTGAATTGATGTTTTATATTTTTCTGATAATGCACTATTGGTTTATTGAATGACGCAATATCATTATACATGTAACAATCTTAGTATTAAGTTATTTCAGTTTCAGTTAAAATAGCCACTTTATGAATTGTTTTTATAATTGTGTGAATATTTATTTTTAAAAAGTCTCTAATTACTTTTATTAGATAAAACTTATCCCAACTCGATGTTTGTTTCTTACTTTTATATCTGTTTGTCGCAAGGTTGAAGAAAGAAAGCAGAGTATATTTCTCTCCGTCTTGTTATAAGATGTTTTTGGTCGCAAATCTCAATTTCTTTTGTTGTGTTTACAAACCATTACATAATCAAGTGATGTGACAAGTAATACAAAAGTACAAATTTTGGAATAGCTGATATAAAATCCGTATATTTTACCTGATTGTGTATATTTTTGATAGATCCATGAAATATATATATAAAATCAAATAAAAACATTCAAACTTGTATTCGGTCACAAAATTATTGTTCAGTATTTATTCATCAACATTTCGTTAAGAAAGTATCTGTATAATTCAATTATCTAAACCATTGACCAACCAGCTTTTTCAACTAACTAACTAAGACAGAGATATAAAATGGTTTGTTTCGCATGTATGAGAAAGTGAGGAGTTCAGCATACATGTGATTTTTCTTCATTTTGTGAGTAAAAAAAGATATATTATATCAATGGTTAAGATCGTTTTTCTTTTTTGTTTAACTTGATGTGATATATATTTATCTGTAAATAAATCAAGATTAAACACCCTGGACACCCTGTGATACCTTTGAATAACATCAAATATAGAAGCCTCTTATGTTAATACCAGATACGTTGTTATGCTTTTTAACCGTTTAAGTTTTTCGATTATTTAAAATTCCATTCTTGCGTGTACCTCCTGAAATGAATTCTACAATTATTTACGAACTGCACACAAACGCATCATGAGTTGATATCACTTGACACGATGAGACATATATTTAACTGTATCCCTAGTGATAATATATTTTGTACTGTCCTTACTTATTTTTGTTGTTCTTTGTTATTTTGTGGTTTACGTGTCGAAATGTATTATTATATTGTTTCATCTGCCTTTGGTGTTATTACATGTATTTGTACTGTATTCCCGTCATGTAATGACATCATTTTATCGGTATAGTTAACATTGCCATTTGGCGCGGGACTTTGGTTAGGCACAAACCAGGTCCAATCCACCATTTTTTCTAAATGTCCTGTTTCAAGTCAGGAATATGGCAGTTATAATATTGTTGTTCGTTTCTATGCATGGTTGTTTGTGTTTTGTTGCACTTCTGTATTCAATTAATTTATTGATTTCGTCTTAAAGTTGATGAGTTTCCCTCGGTTTTAGTTTGTAAACTAAATTTGTTTTCTCTCAATCGATTTATGATTTTGAACAGCGGTATACTATTGTTGTCCTTATTTGGATAATAATTACTTGTTTTCCCATTTAAAAAAGTTGGTTGGTACAAAAGTATTTTGAAAGATTTGACACGGTATCTTGTAAGGAAAAAATTCTGCAAATCATAATTTTTAACAATTATTTTATTTTATTTTATTTGACGTTTGTTGGTCGCTTTTATCCTTTCTGGAATCTGAAACAAGAGAGAAGTTAATGTAAACGCAGGTGTAGCTTTTAAATATAAATAACACATTTATGTTGTTGTTATATATTTCAATTGCTTAATATGTTAATTAAAACTGGTGGTGACGTTTCATTCGAAGTTTGTGTGTTCTAACTTTTATATTTGAGATGGCATCTGTTGGTACATACTGTGGTCGTTTTGAGTATAATGAATGTATTTATCTATGTTTAAACAGGTGCATAATGATTCATGACAAAGGTAAACTAAAGTTTGTCCATAGAGGTGTCCGGCGCTTTTTTGCACAATAGGTGATAATTAACTACTATGACTTTACATTTAATATATATTCAATAATCGACTTTTTATTTTGTCAGGAATCTGTTTGCAGATGTTGGATTCATGCTTGAACTTTATTTATGCTGATTATAATTTCGTATACACAGCTACTTTTGCAAAGGTACTATTTCTGTACCAAAAATCTGTAGTACTCAAAATCTACTTTTAATATTCAGTATTATTTTGCTACTTCAAAATTATTGTAATATTTAATTACCTGTATTTTACAGTTCTTGATTTGTACTACATATTTTGGTTACACTTTTACATTTTCAGCATTTTGAAAGTATGTCTATTTCAAATTTCTTAAAGTTATGATTTCAAAAATAAAATATTGTGATCGCTTTTGGTATTATTTCTGTACCAACATTTTAAGTACAAAGCTAGCACTGTAAAATACGTAAAAAGTACAATAATTTTAGAGTAAAAAAATACTTAATATTAAAAGAAAATTTCTAGTACTATAGACAATAAGTATAGACAGAGAACCTTTGCAAAAGTTGCAGTGTAGTTCTTGCACATTTACGTCATACTTTCTGGTGAAAAGTTGTAGCATTGGCTTTCATACCACATCTTCGTTTTTTATGTTCTACATTTGTAAACAGTAAAACTGTCTATTAGGGACCATTAAATGTTGCTCTCAATTTGTCATGTTGTTTTGGTGGATGTGTCATTACAAGATTCAGTTTTGGTTTTTTTTATAAAATGAAGAGGTTAGTTTGCCTTATAATTATAGCTAAACAAAAGATTCATGCATACCAATATCATATATTACATACGCGTTACTTACGGACAATTTCTCCTGCATTCAGCAATACTATGGAAATTGTTACCGTTTCCCTGACAACCACCGTATATAAATTTTACACATTTTGCCCTTTTCCAATTGTAATAGTATCTCCGAAAATATGCTAAACAAGGTCCTTGTTTAGGCTTTAGAAAACAAACTGGAAAATAAATAAAATGTTCAAGGAAAACAATAATCGGAAACAATATGTTTATAACTTCACACAAACGACAAAATAAATTCGGTCCATTGATACAGCCAAAATACAAAAATTTATGGAAAACGTTATTACACGGACAATAACTATGATTTATACATTTTTTGGGGAGGTGGGAATAGGAGTCTTTTCCATGTAATGTCTCTACAATTATAACTAGAAATCATTAAAAATAATTACAGATTCTTAGTCAGTTACTTGATAAAATGTGATAATTACTGATGGATCTAGACTTTGTAGGTTACAAAATCAAACATATAATGTCGATTGAGAAAGAAATATCGTAAAATGGACTCCGAATTCTTCTTTCAAATTAACAAAAAATGTACTGATATATATTTAAAATAGTCGATGTGTCATATAAATAACTCTATACTAGAACTATAATTACCTGCGTAATACAAGTATTTATCAATCTTAAACAATCAAACATACTTTTCTATCCATCTACATCATTCAAAACAATCAAAGATACCTTCATTTCCGTCTACATCATTCGGAACAATGAAACATACCTTTTTTACCTCTACATGATTCGGAACAATGAAACATACCTTTATTTACCTCTACATGATTCGGAACAATGAAACATACCTTTATGTACCTCTACATCATTCGGAACAATAAATACCTTTGTTTCCTTGAACATCATTTGGAACCAAGATCAAAATTATGAAGAAGAAAAACAGAAGTATGATGTGTCTCTCCATGATTGAAATAAGACAGTTACACCTGAAGTCTGCTTTATATATAACTTGCAAAAGTAATTATAACACGTGTATAAAGTATACTATGTTCAAAATAGGATGTTGACGTAAAATATGAATGATTTGTTTACTTGTAAACAAGCCATTTTAAAACTATTTGTCCTAATTTAATAAGAATATGTTAATAATTTTGTAAATAACATAATATAAATTCTCGGAAATGTTGTCTTGTAATAACTCTATGGTTTAAAAGCTAGCCTTCAGTGGATGACATTATTTATTTTTACAATGTCCGCTACATGTATTTACAATGGTACCTGCGTTATCTTGTTGATGTATAAACGTTAAAAGGACACGGAAAATAAAACTTTCCTCAAAATTAAGACTCGCACATGCATATATGCATATATGTGATTGTATTTCACAATTTGGGACTGAATTTATCTTTTTTGATGAGAAGTTTTGTTTTATCTAGATGTAAGTCAAGATATGAGGCAGACTTTTATCTAAACTTCAATGGGATAGATGCGTACAACATAGTCACCAGACTTTGAATTATATAGCGGAACTTGAAGTAAAGGGTAAAATAAAATCGTTTTATTTTCCTGATAGGTGTTATACCACCATTGATTTTCCCCTATTAGTCTTTGTTAAATTGGCATTTGTTTAAAAATTGTACAGTATTTACCTTTATTTCAACTAAAAAATACTTTGCATGAATAAAGTTTAATCCTTTCCAGTGTTACAGTAAAAATTTCACACTACATTTCATTGCATATAACAAAGTAACCAGCACTGGAAGTAAACAACCCAAATTTTTACACTGTTATTTACTGGTTACCTGCTTTGGTAACTATGTAACCTTAACTTTCCAAAATATTTTATAAGACCATCAAATTAAAAATGAATGATGGTTTCAGACACCCAACATACATGTTTATGACTCAGAAAAATTAAAATGCATTGAAATGCAGGGTTAATTTTCTACAACTGTCAAATTCACCTACTTTCGTATACAGCCGGATGTGGCGTATCATGATTTGGTGGTATTACACCTAAAGAACACCTAAATGTCAAATAAACTTAATGTATTTTTTTCCCTCCAATTGCAAGTTATTTCAAGCATAACTGCCAAGTTTTGTCTCAGTCAGAGCTATAGTTTCAGAGAAAATCACTATATTGTAAGGCCATATCCTATGGCGATTTCAGTCTAATTTCTACGAAAAATCCTAATTTCAGTGTATCATTATAAAATGCAGTGTTGACTAATATCTGATCATATACTCATCATCTATGCATTGAAACAATTAAATAGGATACAAAAGACAACTTTAAGATGATAAACAATTTTATTGCACCTTTCAGAGTTCATTTGAAGGTCTGTTTTGGTCTGTTTTGGTCCATTTTTCCTTATTTGTGCTATTTATAGGTCTAAAAATAACTACGTGTTTATCTGGGTCACGATACATAGAACAGGTTTATACATTTTGCTAGATTTAAATAAATCGTTTAAGAGATCAACAATTAAACTTCTTTAATATTATAATGAAAACAAAAAACTTCCACATTTGCTCACTTAATTGTCAAGGTTTAGCGAGAAAGGAAAAGCGCTTTAGATTATTCTCTTGGTTTCAACAGCAGAAATGCGACATTTTAATGGCACAAGAAACTCACTTGTCAAAAGATTTGAAAAAAGCAAATTAACAATGAATTCCATGGCAAACATCTTCACAGCCTAGGCACAACAAATTCAAGGGGAGTTTCTTACTTTATTAATAAATCACTAGACTTTAAATTAATTAATGAATTTTGTGATAAAGAAGGGAGAATTATTATAATTAATATAGAAATTCAAGATAAGATTTTTACCTTAGTAAACTTGTATGCACCTAATGAAGTTCATGCAAGAAACCAATTTTATAAAAAAGTAAGTAAATTAATTGAAGAACACACTCTTGGTGCTCTAATAGTAGGGGGAGATATGAATGATTTACTCTCAGCTTTAGATACAAAGAACAATAAATTACATAAAAAGTTAAAAAAGCCAGTCAATGGTTTAAAACAATTAATTAAAACACATAAATTGATAGACATTTGGAGACAATTAAATAAAGATAAAAAACAATTCACATGGAAAAGAAAAAATTCTACAAATGAAGCTAGTAGAATAGACTTCTTTATAATATGCACACAAGCACGCCTAAGTACTGTATCTGCTGATATCAGGCCTGCACAAATTTCATTCACAGACCACCTGGCTATTTCGCTTAAATTAGACATTTATGCAAATAATCGGGGTAAAGGATATTTTAAAATGAATAACAGTATATTGACTGATACTCAGTACAATACACTAATAAATAAGTTAATTGAAAAGTATGAGCAAAATTTTAATCTTACAAATGTCCTAAATCAGTGGGACCTGCTAAAAACTGACATACGAGAGTCTACTATCCAATACTGTAAATCAAAAGCCAGAGAAAGGAAAAATAATATTTTAATAATGGAAAACAAACTAAATCTTTTAAATGAAAGATAAGACAAATTACCTGATAGGAAAAATAATGAACTTTTTAATCAAATAAAAAAATTAGAAAAAGATTTAGAAGAGATATACTCTTTTAAAGCCAAAGGAGCCCAAGTTAGATCAAGAATAAAATGGGTAGAGGAAGGGGAAAAAAATACTAAGTACTTTTTATCTCTAGAAAAAAATAGACAGGCTAAAAAAACTATTAATAAATTAATGACCAAAACTGGTGAGGTTACTGTTGATCAAAGTGAAATTTTAGATGTAAGTAAAGAGTATTATAAATCTCTGTACAAAAGTACATGTCCCGAAACTGAAATTTTAAAGACATACATAGAAAATACCCCCATTGATCATTCTTTAACTCCTTGTGAAAGCAAACAAGTGGATGGTAAATTAACTTTAGAAGAGCTAACATCTTCTATTTATAATATGAAACTAAATAAGACTCCAGGCAAAGATGGCTTAACAGTTGAGTTTTATCGACAATTTTGGCCAAATTTAAAACATATTGTATTGAATGTTTCTAATACATGTTATGATAATGAAACTTTATCTGAGACCTAAAAGATTGGGATAATATCATTGATTTTCAAAAAAAATGACCCTTTGTCCTTAGATAATTACCGTCCAATTACTTTATTGAATACTGATGTAAAACTTATTACATATACTTTAGCACAAAGACTAAAAAAAATCTTACCCCTAATTATACATAGAGATCAAAATGGTTATGTTAAAAATCGATATATAGGATTTAACGTACGCCAAATTCAAGATATTATAGATTATGCTGAAAACTTTAATATTGATGGAGCTATACTATTTATTGACTTTTCTAAAGCGTTCGATTCACTCGAATGGGACTTTATGCTGGAATCATTAAACAGATTTGGATTTAATTAGTCTTTTCAAAAGTGGGTCAAAACACTTTACCATGATATAAAAGGATGTATTTTAAATAACGGGTGGATTTCTGAAACTTTCGGGATTCAACGGGGAATTCGACAAGGATGCCCTTTAAGCGCGTTATTGTTTGTTTTATCAGTTGAAATACTGGCTTGTAGGATAAGGGATAATAATGATCTGAAAGGGATACAAATAAAAATTGATAAAAATACTCACAGCCTAAAAATCTCACAGCTAGCAGATGATACAACTCTCTTTCTAAGATCTAAAAATGAAATAAAAAATGCACATAATTTAATAGAAACTTTTGGATCTTTTTCAGGGCTTAAACTTAATAGAAATAAAACAGAAGGTATATGGTTAGGTAAACTAAAACACTGCAAAGACAAATTTGAAAGTATCAATTTGAAAGATAAGGTGAAAAGTCTTGGCATTTATTTTGGCCTGAACCAAAAAGAATGTGAAACACTAAATATAGAAAGACAGTTTGAAAAATCAGAAAGGATACTAAATGATTGGAAGAAAAGAAAATTGAGTATGATAGGAAAAATAACTTTAATTAAAACAGTTATTCCCAATATAACATACGTTGCTTCATTGATAAATCTAAGCAGTGAAATTATTAGTCAATTTAAAAAAATCTTATTTAATTTTTTATGGGAGGGTGGTAGCGAGAAAGTTAAGCGGTCAGTGTTAAGAAAAGATTATATTGAAGGGGGACTAAAAATGACAGATATTGACGCATACATTGAGGCTATTAAAATAAATTGGGTTAAAAGATTAACTGATGAAACTTGTTCTAACTGGAAAATCATACCTACTTTTTATTTTAGAGAGTTTGGGGAAAATAATTTGATATTTAAAATGAATCTTAATACTCATAAGTCACTAGAAAACCTTAAAAACTTACCTACATTTTACTTTGAAATTTTGAAATGTTGGATTAAAAATGGAGGCGGAAAGACAAAAGTACCTGAAAATTATAGAGATATAAGAAAGCAAGTTATTTGGGGAAACCAATATATAAAAACAGGTGGAAAAAGTTTATATTATAGTCATTGGTTAAAGGAAAACATAATTTTTTGTAAATGATGTAATTGATGATAAAGGAGAAATTTCTCATAAAATATTAGATAAACTTAAAAAGAAACAAAATTGGATAGCCGAAATATGTTCCCTTCGGAAAGCTTTACCCAAAAGTTGGATCCAAAAATTAAAGAGCAATATATCAAAACATACTAAAATCAACATAACACAAGACATTAAAATGTTAAGTAATGGATTGTATTACGATCTAGACAAAATTAAGTTTAAAGAAATTTATAATATTATTATCAGGTCAAATAAAGAGCTTCCAGTAGGTTTTTGCTCATGGAAAAACCAACTATCAGGTGAAAATGTTATATATTTCATTAAGAAAAATTTATCTTTCACCTTTCTTTTTTTAAAAGATAATAGATTAAAAATGTTTAGATGGAAATTACTGCATAATATTTTAGCTATTAACCATAATCTTTATCGCTGGAAGGTAGTTTATAGTGAAAACTGTGAACTATGTTCTAAATCTGATAGCTATAATCATTTTTTCTTTGAATGCACATGGGTAAAAAATTATTGGACATTACTACACAAAATATTTATGTATCTTAATATTGGGCAACATGTTTTTTGTCTACAAAATCTTGTAGTAGGGTACAAAATTGAAGATGTGGATTATCATGTACTTAATCATATTATAACAATTGTTTGCTTTGTGATTTATAAATGTTTTTATTTATCAGAAAAGAGAACCAAATATGTGAATATGATGTCAGTCCTAAAAAACGAAATTGATATGCAAATTTTATATCATCCGGAAAATTCCTTTTTGAGAAAATTTCAAAGAAAAATTTAAGAAAATTGATTCTCTGGCTGTCATATTTATAGTTGATTGACCTACATTTTTGAGAATCACAAAAATGTCATTGAAATAAAAAGAAGACAAATTTCTAACGAAATTGCTTTTTTAATTTTTTGTTTGATTATCATATATAGTATATCATTCAATGTTTAGCGTACTTGAAAGATAAGACACTATCTAAAAACTACCATAATTCAATTATACTGACCTCTTAATCCGATCGAAACCATGCTCTTTCACTTTCGATTAATCCAAAACTAAAAGCTAAACAAAAGACGGTCAAAGTTCCGTTTTTCTTTTCATTATAAAGTAAAGTACATGTTGTAGACAGCTATTACTCTGTTAATTGTAACTAACACGCAATACTACATGTATGTAAAATTATAAAAAGTTTTACCAATAAAATCCCCTGGTTTTATTGGTAATTAACCATACAGGGCAGAACCTTAATGCCATTGTTGTAACATTAAGGAGATTTGTTAACAACTATTATAGTAGTTATTTTCCCACATAAATGTAAGAATGTAATGTTTAATCAATAATGAAAGTGTTTCAGCTGAAAGAACTGTCTATATAAATGTTAACAGTCTCCACGGAAGTTTCTATAAGTCCTTATGTATAACTTGAGTTTTTGGTCTGTTCCTGAGTGCGACAAATAACGGTTCCCTTTTAGTTAATCATTTACTATTTGTGATATCAAAGTCATTTTATTTAATTATAACAGTATATTTCTTATAGATTTACACAAAAAGTCCACTTTATTGTATTTTACAATAGAAAATGGGAAGAAAGAGTAATAAAAAATTACCTCAAAATGGTTTTAAAAAGGGTAATAACCCTTGGAATGTTGGTAAAAAAAAAAATTTGGTAAGAATTGTGAAATTTTTAATTTTGTGAGACTGGATTCTGATGTGTATAAATCAAGGGTAAATATATGTTTAGATGGTGTTTTGTCAGTGCAAAATGCAGACGGCACGATGGCAAATTGTAAACTTTTGCGGCCAGAACCCTAAAAAAATGACATTATTTGATACATACCTTAAAGCTAATGTGTCATCTGCAGACCATTTCACATATGAGATTTTTCAACAGAATGCTCTTCAGTACATGATTAATACTGAAATGAAAAATCACATGTTGTATAAACAAGACTGTACGGGTGATTTAAAATTTAATACAGAGGCTCAAGTAAAATGGGGATTAGCATGGCAAGAAAGGTTTCAATGTGATATATGTGGATTTAAAAGTGCATTTCATAAATTATATGAAGAAGTTGAATCTCTAAAAAGAGGCAGAAAGGCTGTCACGGTTAACATTGGTGCACAAGTAGGTCTAATACATACACCAGTATCAAACAAATGTTTTAGTGAAATCCTAAATGCAGCCAATATTATCTCCCCTTCTTCATCAGGCTTGCAGAAATTTGCAAATAAAGTTTCAAAAGTTGTGGAAGAAGTAACTAAAGATGACATGGAAAATATAAGGAAAAATTTGGCAAATGACAACAAAACACTTGGTCTATCCAATGAAAAACTGGTTCGAGTTGAATCTGATGCTAGGTATAATAACCTAATTTTTAGTAAATGGCAGCACACCGTTTCAGGGCGGTACACAAGTCACCAAAGTTATGTGTGAAAATATGACAAAATATAATCTCTCTTTATACTCAGTCTGGTAATAAATTGTGTTTAATTGCCTCAAAATTGAGAGGTAAAGGGAAAATTGTAACATGCCCAAACCATGCCGGTTTGTGTACAGCTAATATTACGGAAGATTTCCCAATAGGTAATGAGGGAGAGTATAGTCGCCGATGCGCAGCTGAAGTCAGTGATCACCTTCAAATATCTCATTTCACGTCGGATGGTGATAGTAAATCATTTACCGGGATAAAAAGTGTACATGGAAATAATGTTCAAAGTCTAAGAGATGTAAGGCATTTATCTCAAAGTTTAAAAAGGGCCATTATGAAATGCACGCTTAGTGAAATTATGTTCTCAGGATCTCGTAAGCAAAATGAAAAGAGTCGCTATGCTCTTGATATAAAAGCTAGATGTGTAGATAAGTTAAATACTGGTTTTTCAGTTCATAAGGGGAACCTACAACTCATGAAGGCTCAAATGCCAAATGTCATTGATGCCATAACTATGTGTTATAAGGGTAACTATGGAAGTTCTTGTAAAGTAAACTCCTATGTGTGTGGGGGTGAAACTTCAAAATGTTGGATCAGAAGTTATATAGCAAATGGCAGCAATTAAAGATGACATTTTATGATCAAGAAGAGCTTAGACGGTGTATAAAATCTTACTTGGTCCAAATAGCCTGGATTTAGTTCGGTTTCTGACCTCAACTCAAAAAAGTGAGGGATTCAACCGTTCGCTGAATAGGTGCAATCCTAAAAATGTAACTTTTCACAGAAACTTCCCCGGGCGGGCTCATGCTGCTGTTCTAATGGTAAACAACAAATATTCCAATTCTGTCATAAACCTCTCTGTTCAGCTGGGTGCTGCTATAACACCAGGTTCATTGGTTGCAAAACAACTGAAACAAAGACATAAAATAGATATTCGCAATGCTCAACGCAAACGTCTCATATCTTCAAAACTAAGAAGGGCAAATAGTAGGAGGATAAAGTATAAATTACATGCAAGCATTCACTATCCTCTTTCGGTATATTATAAAAAGGGCCATGCTGATTCAGGAAATGAAGATTCTGACAATATTTGTGATTAAATGACTATTAATATTCCTATCACGAATAGTAATAGATTTTTAATAAGGAGTACTAATTATTAATCTCACTTATAAATTGGATTTAAAGCTAGATATGACCTTTGCAATTTCAAAATTATAATGCATACAAATGTCAACAAATATATATATTAAAGTTTAGAAAATACAGTTCATTGTTTTAAATATAATGCATTAACTTTCTACTACCTATATATTTGATATAATAAATTCTTTTGCTGATATTAAACTTTTATTTCTGCTTGAAAATATAAAAAGTATTACTCTAAAAGTATGTCGGATAAATTCAAGATTACATTTTTACCTGTACTGTTTTATAGTAAATTAATATCAGGTAATTTTTACCTGTACAGGTATGATACAGGTGAACTCAGTGTTACAGTTTGAACAGTGCAATGCAGTACTGGTTGTGTTTAGTGCTCATCTAAGCTATATTTTTACATTTTATGCTGTTTGTGTACATAGCTTTTCATTTTTATGTGGTTCTATGTGTTCATTGTCTCTCTACATTTATTTGTTATGCTGAGAAGAGATGACTTTTCTTTCTAGTTATTATTGTTTTACCATTTTAAATCAAACAGTCTTGGTAGGGTTTGTGTTTCCGACAAACTTGGCGGTCTTTGTTGATATGAGGCGGCTCGTAAGATAAGTGCTCAGGGTTGATGCATCTCTTCTGATGACACAGATGAGACACATCAACTTCCTCTGATAGGTCAGTGTGCAACATGTATGAAAATCTATGACCATACAATGTTCTTTTTTAGCTGTCCCAAGGAAACCTAAAACTATAAACGGAATATAGCTTCGTCTGTCCACCCATTTGGCTTATCAAACACCCAAAAAACCCCACTTCAAGGCAATTTTCTCTCAAACGTGCTTTCTGTGTCTCAGTAGTCCATGTTTACAATGCAATGTATGAGCTAGTTCAGTAATAATTTTGAAAAATGAAAGTACAATAAGGTCACCAGTGCACGTGTAGTTTCCCTAAATAGGTGTAATACGGTACCACCAATGATTTTCCACTATTAGTCTTTGTTAAATTGGCATTTTTTTTTTAAATTTACAGTATTTACCTTTATTTCAACTAAAGAAATACTTTGAATAAATAAAGTTTAATCCTTTCCAGTGCTACAGTAAAAATTTCACACTACATTTCATTGCATATAACAAAGTAACCAGCACCGGAAGTAAACAACCCAAATTTTTACACTGTTTACTGGTTACCTGCTTTGGTAACTATGTAACCTTTACTTTCCAAAATATTTTATAAGACCATCAAATTTAAAAAGAATGATGCTTTCAGACACAGAATATACATGTTTATGACTCAGAAAAATTAAGGTGCATTGAAATGCAGGGTTAATTTTCTACAACTGTCAAATTCAAGGGAATATTTTTTTTAGACCTACTACAACCGGATGTGGCGTATCATGATTTGGTGGTATTACACCTAAAAAGCTCATTGATGATGTGAGTCTTATATGAATAAGGATCAAATCGTCAAGGAGAGAGACTAAGCTACGAAATAATGCATCAAAATAATGACTTTGAGATATGTTCCTAGAAATTTAAGCAACTCTTGGAAATATCGTTTGTGTTTATTTTTAGTCGCTGTGATGCTGTCTCATTAAGGGAAACGTGCATACCCTATTCCACGTTTTAGCGTGCACATGTCTTTTTGGTTATTTTGATTGCTAGATTGCTGTCCCTTTGACGTTTACCCCACATTCTGAATTGTTTTATCTACACACTATATAATTTCAAACATGCAATACATGTGTTATTTCATGTATTATAAAGTAAAAAATGCTTTCGTGAAGAGTAAACGACTAATTAGAATAAGAAGAAAGGATCTATTTTTTGGCCGCTTGTAAATCGGTTGTCTACACATATAGTTCCTGTCATTTTTATGAGTGTAAACTATAAGTACTGTGTATTTTGGGGGAACATTTTTGGCTTCAAATTGTAAGTTATGTGATTTATTTTTTAGTGATCTGTCTGATCGGGTTTTTTTCAGATTTTATCTTATACAGATTGCAATGTGGGACATAATTGTATGGATGGCAACTCTGTCATTTTAATCAGCTTAACAATCGTAGCTTTAAAAGCGTAACTTTTAACATGTGCCTAAAGACTTCATTTCTTGTCACTAAGCAGATCATAATAAGTAAGCACACAAGATCATGTCAAGATGTGCTACAGTTCAATGTTTTCACTGTAAATCTTAAACATGATGTGTGTTTGCATAAAATAAATGTCTTCACTGGGGACTCTAGAGCCGAAACCTGTAGTCTTCAGTTTAGTAGGGACTTAACTCTTTATGTCATTTTTTGTCAGTTTTGCAGATAGGTTCTGAAGGACACAGCCTGTGCAGAAAAGCTATGCTTCCAAAACGAAATGTTTACTTCGCTACGATATAATGCTTCAAAATAACTTTGCGATATATTCCTATAAATTTTAGCAACTGTTGGACATAAAACATAAGCTTTCTTATGATGACAACAAAATGTTTATATAAAGGTTTTTACCTAAAGTATGGAAACGGATTTATTATCCATTTTGAAATTTTCACTAGGTTAAAAGCTACATATAAAAGGTCACCAGCCTTAAATTGTTTTGGACTGAAAGACCTGAAACGTATGACCTACATATCATGCTTTTACCCTTCCAATCCTGTATGTAAGTCTAGTAATACTTTTTTGCCATGCATTTGCATATAAAAAAAAGGTAGCTAACATTTGAAATATTAATATTCTCAATAAATGTTTCTATTTCACAAGACATTCATGAAGAATTGCCATTTGATATAGCTGCCTCATGTGCAGCGACAAATTTATTAATCATAATATAATCCTCTTCTAGAATAAGATATTACAGTTTTACACGAAAACCCTTAACACCAGTTAACGACCAAATGGATGATATATTTTTCCCTATTGCAGTTTTCCTTTTTTACGGGGACGCCATCTTACGGTTTTTATATATCACGACTCGTTCGCTATTGCCGTGTATGAAGTGACGAGTTTGATTCAAAAAAGCATATTCTATGTCTTACTGTTAAATTATGAAGTCAGAGACGTCGTTACTTAAATTCATTACTTACTCTTCCATGGGACGGATATTTAGATATACTGCGGTGAAAAACTATCAATCATTTGACTATACTTATTGTAATATGTTACCAATCATCATCGGACTGAGATCTTTCAATAATGATTTTTATGGTATACATATTGATGTTGTCAGTAGTTTATTAATCTGTCGATACTTATATTTTGACATTGCACACGTCCATGCTTTCTCTGACTATCAATGACGTCTTTACATTAAATATATGTAGGTTTGGATGTGCACTCATTGATATTCCTGTCTTAAATATATGATAGTTTCGTGAGTTGTTATTTGCTTTGAACTAGCTATCAGTTACTGCAAGGACATTTCGGATCTTAACTTAGTATCTTTTTTTGTAAGATATACGCCTCCATGGTCATTTTGTCAATATGATGTACCTTTACTATATTCGGTAGTTGACCTGTGCCAGCAATCTAGTTTACCCAAGCCACATTCTATATGTGGCTGTTCCAAGTCAGGGGCCGTTGCTCAATGGTTGTCATTGGTTCATGTCTGTAAGATTTGTTTTGAGTAAATTGTTTTTGTTATAAAATAGACTGTTAGTTATCTCATTGTTACATATTTGTAATGTTAGGGCCTTATATAGCGGAATATATGTTGTGTGGGTTTTTATCATGGTAAAAGGCCCGTACAATTATCTTTAATTGCTAACACTCTATTTATTTCAACTTTGATGGATAGTTGTGTCATTTTTGATTAAACGATATCTCCTTATTTTTATTTTTAAATTAATTGTCTCCTTGAAAGCAGAAATCCTTTTAAAAGACAACATGATAGGCAATGCAAGATCTTGGTAATTGTTTCAACTGGGATATACATACACCATATTCAGGCGGTGTTGGCAGTGAGCTACAAAGACATACAATGTGTACATTGGGGATCCGAAATCATTTCTGCTGTTGTTAATATCGCAATCAATCCTTCTTGCCATATCCTTTATTTCTTACTCAATTTGATGTTTGCGTTCAACATGGTCACAAGATTTGGATATATATCTGGCGAGAGGAAATGATATGTATATACTTAACGAAACGTGAAGTTTGAAGATACTGTTAGGTTCTTTTCGGGGTTTTTTTTTCAATGACACTTTTGTATGAGGGTAGCTCAAAGCAAAAGGGAACAAATCGGCCTGGTTTATTCCAATGGAGATGCCGATTGTTTCTTAAAAAAACGTTGTAAAAAAGGGAAATAGTATGTCAATTAGGAACTCAAACAGCTTAATAATGACAGTGCCAGCAAATTTTACGTTTCTTTCATTGGTATATTTAAACCTAATGCTATCTTTACCTCTGACATACAAGACGCTTTTTGAATTTGGATAAATACATATAAACAGAACAGTATATTATGAATATATTGAACATCCTGTATTTCAATACTCATTTTCTATATTTCAAATTATTTTTTTGGATCTGAAAATAAAACAAGAGAGGTAAATGAAAGTGCACCTGTCACTTTCAAAAAATACTCGTACTTGTTCTTATAATGTGCCTATATCTCTGTTTATGAAATGTAACTTTAATTTTCGAAAATATGAATATTTAAATATTAATTCTATCTACATATTGGTATGTGTATATAAAAAAAGTGTTGTGAATCAATTGGGTGAAACGAAAATCATTGTACAGCTATAATTTATTTTTATATTTGCATGTAATTCAAATTTCGTTCTGGAATCTGAAAAAAAAAGAAATAGATGTAAGTGAAAATATACCCGTATTCCGTTCTGCCTGAAATTTTTGTATAACTTATACATGGTATTGTTGAACATCCCTCTGACATCTTTCGCCCCTCGTTTATATGTATGTCATATGTTATTTTATTTTAAATAAAAAAAACAGTTCCAAAATACATCCTTTTTAAATGTCATGTTTATTGTGTAAGATGTATTGTTAATAATCTAGGTTTTGTAACTATAGATAGAATTTATAGGCCACTTGGTTATAAGGTGGTTTTTAAAAGCCTCAACAAGTGATGTGACGTACAAACCCGGCTAATTTATACTATTTGAATGTCATATAAATATTCAATGACATTTTTACTGAAATCGATGGCTTTTAAATATGTACGTTTTAAGCCTCCTTATATTGTTACATGTTTAATATTTCAATTCAAAATACATTATATTAAATAAAGTTAGGCATAAAACTTGCAGAGTACATGTCTTAATCAAGCATAGTAAGCATCAAATAATCCACGTTACTGTCAATGGTATCTTTACCAGATGAGCTTGCGGATATATTCATATATGTGAAATATTTTCTGAAAAGCTTAACTTGTAAACATTTCCATTTATTACCGCATAATACAGTAAACATACACTTATGTTATGGACACTTAGCCTGGCAGTCAGCAATAGTTATGAAATTGTTCATATTGCCATCACAGCCGCCGTATATAAATCCTTCACATTGTGATGTCTGCCAATTGTAATAGAACCTTGGTTCGTGTCCATCACATGATCCAACGTCGGGTTCATACCTACAAACTACAAAACAGAATGTCTTGTCGAGTAAAAACGAACGGCGATGTCGTCTCAAACGTTATAGCATTAAGAAAGAGTGCAAATCAAATTCATCACAGCATATATTGAAACATACAAATTATTTATACATAAAACGAATTTCCTACAAGATGGTGAAATTCAACAAAGGTTACTTCAACTGGTATTGCAATTGCAAGCACTAGCTTATATCACCTTGAACTTTCTATAACCATGACAACAGTTCTATAACCATGACAACAGTTCTATAACCATGAAAAGCAATTTATTAGAGAATCAGAGGTAACATTTCTATATAATTTCACGCCTATTTAAAGAATTTCCCATTTCTATTGTTTTATGGTAGTTAATATCGGCAACAGTAGTAAACCGCTATTCGGAAGTCACAAAACAATTGAAACAGAAACAAAATAGGGTTTCAAACTAAAACCGAGGGAAACACATCAACTATTATAGGAAAACAACGAAGCAAAAGAAACACTGAAGTGAAGAACAATCGACGATGCAGCACACACAGAAACGAACGATAAGATAACAACTACCATCTTGAAGAAAAAAAAACATGGTGGGTTGAACCTCGTTTCCTAGCAAGCCAAACTTAGTAGTTAAAATCCCCAAATAAGTCGGAAGGTACATCTAAAAATGGCCAGGGACATGTCTGTAACGATTCATTTAGTTTGGAATATTATTGATATTTTCAGATTTTCAGTTTTCACGACATTCACAATTCGGTAATTATTATATATACAAATTGTACTGAAAATGTACTTTCTTGCAAAGGTTGAGTCATTAGTGGTCCAGTTATCATTTAAATTGCATCTCGAATAAAGACGTTGGAAGTGTAAAAATATAACAAAAAGTAGAAGTAAAGACAAAAGGAAGAGTATAATTACAAATATTTTGATATGAGCGTCATTGATGAGTCTTATGTAGACTAAACGCGCGTCTGACGTACTAAAGTACATATACTGGTACCTTTGATCAATATAATTACAATTATTTTTCAAAAGTTTCCGTTAAGTATTGTATAGCCTTTGTCACTTCATAAAACAAAAACGAATATAATTTAAATGGAGGTCTGAACCCAACTCTCGCATACAAATTTCAAAAGAAACCACAATGTTTTTCAACTCGTTCATACGTACATGTGTACATGATTTTGTCTCAACATTTTAATGAAACTATTTGCATTTCTCTCTGTAGTGTTCGGATACACACTAATACAATGTATTGGAACGTGTGTGTTTACATTTCAAAACAGACAAAATGGTAGTATTAATACTCACTTGAAAAAAAAATGTAAAGAATTATACATACCAGAATATCCGTCTACACCTGTCTGAACTAAGACAATTATTGTACAGAAGATAATCAGTGATTTAATGTAGCTTTCCATGATGAAAAAAATAAAATGCCGGAACTATTACAACTGTGAACTATATAAAAATGGCACAACTTTGATATATGTAGCATGTCAAAACGAGGATGTTTACGTCCACCATAACAAATTGGTCCATATCAAAAAACACAAAGTAACCTTTGTCTTTACAAGGACATTTATAGTTTTGGTTATTTGTTTTTACTAACCTACTTTATTAGAAAACTTCAGGGAAAGTACCTACATGTATTAACTGTTAAGTACTGTAGTCTTCAATGGATGAACACTTTTAATCAGTTCGTCTTTGTCCAAAACGTGTGTGTTGAAGCTAAATAGTTATCAAAGGTATCCGGATTACAATTTAAAACGCAAGACGCGCGTTTCGTCTACATACGACTCATCAGTGACACTCATATCAAAAACGTTATCAAGCCAAACAAGTACAAAGTTGAAGAGTAGTGAGGACCAACATTTTCGAAAAGTTGTGCCTGAATAAAATAGTTTATAAATTTTAGTTTAGGTGTTCAACTTATTTTTTACTCATTACTGATGCATATGAACCACAAACAGCTGATTGTCATACACGTACATTATAGCAATGAAGGGATATCTCATGCATGGTCTTAACTATTCACTTTGAGACTTAAAGTCATAAAAAACCTCAAGTTAAAAAAAAAATGGATGTTTTTTTTTTTATAATTCAATGGATTGTTTTCATTTTAAAACTTTTTTTGAAGCAATTCCAAGAAGCAATTACCCGACATATTTTCCGTATGAAAGGTGACCTTTGTGTGACTCATCTCGTAAAAATCCGGCGATCGCAATACGCATGGATGTCCTTAAAATAATCTATAATTATCTGATCTACATGTTAAACACGTGCTTAATATCCATGATTGTGTGTTGATTGTCGACAAACAGGTGACAATCGTTCAACTTCGGCTTCAAACACGAACTTTTATTACCTGCCATATTCTCACAACAACACTGACCGATAAGGATATGATGTTTGTATGCATTGGTACAATAATTGGAATACCATTATTTATCACTGGTCACTCGTGGCATATGACTTTAATGTTTTATATAACAAAGTCTCTCATCGTACGATGTCCTATAGTTGTAACTTCTCAGCGTCATTTTGGACTTTAGAAGAGAGTTGTCTCATCGGCAATCATACCAGATCATCAAGTTTTAGACATACTACACAAACAAAGCAATCGTTCAAAGACTTTTCCTTTGAAAAGCAAACTTTTTCTGTCAGTGATATCGTTCATAGTTCATAAAGTTCATGATCAGATACTTAATAAAAATCTCAAGAAGTGCTTTTCTTTTCATAAAAGAAGGACGAGAAAGAAACCTGAGGGTAAACTCATTTATCGACATTAACATGATTAATAAACTGTCAACGTAATGGCTAAAAAATAAAAAGACAAATAGACAAATAATAGTACAAACTACACAGCACAGAAAAGTAAAGATTATGCAACACGAACCCTCCCGAAAATTGGGGTACTTCAGGTGTTCCAGAAAGTTAGACAGATCTTGTTCTCAATCTTTGATTATAAAATAGCTTCAGTTTTTGATATTTTTAATTATAGATTATTCCGAAGATATATTTAAGATATATTTAACCGATTTCGCTTGTATTTTATAATTCACTATAAACTTTCGATAATGTTTTCGTTAGAGACGACATCAAGTTCAATGTAGGAAAAATAATAACTTAATTCATATAGTTTTTTCACTGCCTCCCCCCCCCCTCGTAACTTAATGTGAGAAAAATGCATTTTTTACCTCCACCCCTAAACTATTTCAATTAAGTTTGTTTATCCTTCATCGATTGTTTGATGTCGTCCCTAGCATTTATATATTTCAAAAAGATTATCTATCTTTCTTTATTAACCTTTAAAAGCTTTGCTCAAATAAACAGAATGCCTAAACATTTGAGAATCTTTGTGACAATTTTTTTGTATTGTTAACGGGGACCTTGTTTAAGTAATTCTTTCTTTTGTCATCAAGAAAGGATGTAATGTAAGTCATGTCAAGGATGTACAATTATAGTATTACAATATTTTAAATTGGGCTGTGTGACATAAAGATTCTTATAATCAATTTCAAGTAAGGTCAACTTTCCTTGGGGAAATAACTAAAGGTTAAATGTATCGTGTACTTATGCAGTTTCTGTTTCTTTTATACATCATTTTTGTTTCAAACTTATAATTGCTTTTTCTTGGCATTTCACAAAAATGACCGTTCCCACCTGGTTTTGAATTACTATCACGGTTAGGCGCACTTAGCCGACCTTTTGTTCAAGGCACTCATGCTTCCCAATACAAATAAAAACTGCCGCCTCGAAGGTGGCATTAAAAATACATAAAACAAATTTAAAATCAAATCAAGACAAAAATCTCTTACAATGAAATAAAACGACATACACTATTATGATTTTTATGTAAATATTCTGTGAATCATAATTGATATATATTAGTTTTTTTATTTCATCTGACGTTTATTGTTCTTCTAAATTCTTTCTTGAATCTGAAAAAATAAAAAAAAGGGAATTGTTAACGCAAGAGCAATTGTTACTAGTAATACAATTTACGAGTCTACACAGTGTTCCGCCTCACGTGTTTGAGAGGTTTTTGCATCCAAGTAACTCTTATTTTGTCAGTTTACATACAAACAACAGTTTTCATTTGGTGTTTAGTTTGTAAATAATTGTATGTTTTCTTTTATTTCACCTCATTTCCATCAATTTGTTACAATATACCATGCTCGATATGCATTTTGTGGGGAGAAGATGCCTGTTTAATATTTTAACTTCGGACTTCTCTTGAACTGAATTTTAATGTGCGTATTGTTATGCGTTTACTTTTCTATATTGGTTAGAGGTATAGGGGGAGGATTGAGATCTCACAAACATGTTTAACCCCGCCGCATTTTTGCGCCTGTCCCAAGTCAGGAGCCTCTGGCCTTTGTTAGTCTTGTATTATTTTAATTTTAGTTTCTTGTGTACAATTTGGAAATTAGTATGGCGTTCATTATCACTGAACTAGTATATATTTGTTTAATGGCCAGCTGAAGGACGCCTCCGGGTGCGGGAATTTCTCGCTACATTGAAGACCTGTTGGTGACCTTCTGCTGTTGTGTTTTTTTTTTTTTTTTTATTTGGTCGGGTTGTTATGTAGAAAATGGTAGATTCAACCTGTTCTAATTTTTCAAATTTTACTAGAGGTTCATCAGTATATATATTTTCGCCGTTTTGTGTATCTTGAATATATTTAGCTATGTTCAAATAGGTGACACATGACAAAAGTAAATACTTGATTTATCTATATAGGTGTTTGACGCAATTTGCCACATTAGGTGAAATTTTACTACTTTGACTTTATATTTAATGTACTTCAAAAAAGTTCTAAAAGGAATCCGTTCAAAGATTTTTGAGACATGCTAAAACAGCATCAAGCTGTTTATAATATAACTTAAACCTTTTATAACTAACACATTAAACGAATGGACAACAACTGGTATATTCATGACTTGGTACAGGCATTTATGTAGAAAATTGTGGATTGAACCAGATTGAACGTTAAACTTTTTACTTGTTTGACCGTTGCATCGAATTCCGTTATATTGACAACGATTCGTAAACAAAATAGACACAATAGGTAAAATTGTCAAAATAGGGATACAGCAGTCATCTCCGTGTCACAATCTCAATAAGAACAAAATCAAACAAATATCCAACAAAGAAGCATCAAAAAGTATATAACTTATATACTGCAACCACGTTCATTGCTTACTAATCTTGTATTTTATTTATGTGTGTTGCATCAACCCATAAAGGATTAAAATATTTTTGGTACTGTGATAAAATGGCTAGATTCACAACACTGCTGGTGTTGCGTGTTTGACGTCAGAATGTAAACGTAACACATGTAGATATATAAGAAAATTGTGTCGTTCAAAGTATGTAAACTTATAATAGTATTAAGATGATAATGTTCGGGAAACAGTATATCTGTTTTTTTACGAATCATTGTATGCTGGGCTCAATTTGTCGTTTTTTTTAGGAGATTCAATGGTGACTTGAAATATTTTGAAGAAAGGAAATGGCTTGTAAGCTTTACCATAAATAGGTGAACAGTTCAAACTTGTTTGTGGTGTTAATGCTGCAGCCATTAATTCTTTTAAATTCGTTGGGAATTTGAGGTATTTTATATGCAATTATGCTTCGCTTTCTAAGGTATTCAATAATATTTTCGAATGAAAATACACCATTTAGACATGTGGAAGGTTGCATTTATATATACGTGATATACCAAGATACATGTACTCATTTAAAATTCCAATGTATTTATCGAGTAAACTTAAAATGTATTAACCCATTAATCATCCAATACTCGTGTCATTATCAAAATTTTTTTTCAACAAATCCTTTATACCACAAAAGTTTCATTCACAAAAAAATTATATAATACATATTACATGTTAGTTAAGGACAAGGCTCAAGGTTTTCTCTATAGTTATGTATTTCATATACATTAATGATAACTACATGTGTGTCATACACTACTTACACGTATGTTAGGTACAAGTAGCCTGGCAGTCAGCAATAGTTTTGAAATTGTTCCCATTTCCGCCACAGCCTCCGTAAGTGAATGTCAAGCATTTTGCCTTTTTCGAATTATAGTAGAATCTCCTAAAAGCTGCCAAACATATTCCTTGTTCGGGCTTGAGCTTACAAACTGGAAAATATTTTGTATTAATCTTTAAAGAATATGATAGTCTGAAACAATATCTTCAAAACTTTTAACAAACGACAAAATAAATTATTAACTTGAATACAAATACAAAACTGTATTAGACGATTGCTGTCAGATGATTTAGGGATTTTTTTTTTTTGAAGGTTGGAACAGGAGTCATATCCATGTAATGTCTCTATCAAGAATGTCACATAAAATAGGGCAGTACGCATGGTGTAGTGCAATGTTGGGTTTACCACGATGTCACTGAAACAAGGGTTGAAATCCAACTTCTTAAAGAGAAAAATAATTCGCGAACACATGTGTACAAATCTAACATTGATTGACTAAACTTAATGTATGTATAGACTAGTTAACCTTGTTTCTTCAATTTGTTCGTATGTTAATCTTTAATAGTTATCCATTTTTAAGTGCAAGTCTTTGTAAGAATCAGGCAATTTAGGTAAAAATAAAAACATGATAAGAAAAAAACCACCGAGCTAATCATCCTATTTAATACTAACCATCATCCTGAGTTAAAAAGTATTAGTCTTTTGTTTGTGTGTGTCTGTTATATCAAATAACTTGGTTAGAAAATTGGTTAGAATGATAGCAAATTACAGAGTTATCTCCCCCTTTTCGTTTATTTCTAGTGCATTTCAACCAAATTGTATCTTCTATTACTAGAACAGAAAAGAGAAATGAAAGTTATTTTTGTGCATAACTACATATTATGAACTGAAATCAATGTCAAATTGGGTCGGTTTTTTTGTCATGTTTTCACCATTGCCTGATTCTTAGGCAGACTGGCACTAAATATTCAACAGTAGGACTTGAAATCGAAATTATTTATTTTTTAAACTTTGTAATTGAGCGAAGGAAAACCTAGAGTGTTAGATTTTATTGAATCGTCTAATATAACATTTTATCATACTTACTTTACATTTCGTATAATAAAGTTGTCCTTTCAAATTAAATAATGTATGAACAATCAATCTGACATAAACAAAAATATCTTAATTAGTACATTCCTGACAAATACTAGGGTTTATTAATATTAAACAAACAAGCAGACCTTTCTTTCCGTCTCCATTATTCGGAACAATGAAACATACCTTTTATTTTGTCTCCATCGTTCGGAACAATGAAACATACCTTTATTTCCATCTACATCATTCGGAACAATGAAACATACCTTTGTTTCCTTGGACATCATTCGGAACAAGGATACATATAATGAAGAATAAACACAGTAGTTTAATACAAGTAATAGCTTTTCTAAAAAGCTTGCCGTATTTTAGCTGATTATATTGAAATCAGTGGTTTGTGAGTAGTTTATTTTTATTGGAATATTGCACTTCAAGCAATATGAAAACATAGCGCTTTTTTTAACTAATATGTCATTTTTGTTGTATTATTGGTGGACCTGTGTTATAATGGAAGGAGACTTTATAAAAGTGAGAATGGAAATGGGGAATGATATTATAATAAAATGTATTCTGTGTCTATAATCAACTTGATAAAAATAGCATATAACGTAAATGTACTTTTGAGGATTACTACTTGACAAAATGGACAACAACAGAAGGCAGTGGCAGATCCAGAGGAGGGGCGGGGGCGTAGAGGGCGTAGGCCCCATCCCCCCTTTTGCTTGTTTTTTTTTTAATGATGAATCATACTAGACTATGCGAACTTCACCATTTCCTGTGTACTCTATTGTTTGATTTTTATGAGACAATTCTTTACTTAAAAAGATTTTTTCCGCCATAACTTACTGATTGTCAAAGTCATGTGATTCGCTATGGATGAGTGCTTAGAAAAACGTCGCTCAGTGATTTTGAAATTCAAATTACAGTAACACATTGCTTAAGCTGAGGATGACAATCATGACACCTTCAAAGCAACATAGGATTGAGCAAGAACATATTGACTTCTATTTCACTATTCCACCAAACAGGAAGTAATACTCTATAGACTATTACACTCTCATGAAAAAATGGCAATATTATTAACCTACGAAAACATGTTTAACCCCAAACGCCATTGCCATGATTGATATGGACTATATAAAATTGTTGTTTGGTGTGAACCAAGCTTTGCAATGAAGACCAAACTACAACCTTTAATAGTTTACTTTTATAAATTGTGACTTGAATAGACAGTTTTCTTTGGTACTTACATGTATATGAGATCCAGTAATGTCTATCTTCAAGATTGAGAACACATTTTTTTGTAATACATTTAAAACATATTTTATTCTGTAATATCTGATAATATGTAACAGGTATTTGTGATTTTTCATTTGATGTGTACCGGTACTCTCTGGTAATGTCAGTATCAGCATGATTAGTTGATTGGTTGTGATAAAAAAATAAATGGGCAGTTGTCATGTGCAGGTACACCACATGTGGATCTTCTTTCCCCTCTCATTTATAAAATTGTGCATGATATTTATCACAGAAATGCACCAGTATTTTGGTGAATGAAACACTTGTCATATTAAATTAAAGTCAGAGGTTGAGTTAGAGGGTTTTTCTGGGGGCCTGGGCCACCCCTTTTGTAGGAAAAAATGTGTTGTTTTTATAGGGAATCACTGAGGCATGACTGGAGTTGGCCCCTTCTTAGGCAGTCAGTGGGTTCTGATTATAAAAATTTCTGGATCCACCACTGAAAGTTTGAGTAAAGTTAGATAACAATTAAATTTATGACAAATAATGTTAAAATTTACACAGATAATGAATGAAAAATCTAGTAAATTAAAAAATAGGCACTACATGTATTATTAAAAGCTTTCCTTGCTTATTCACAAGGACATATAATATCCTTCATGCTATTCTGATCTGAGTTTTTATTCATACATACATGTACATGTAATCTGGTGCTGTTCCAAGTAGTCTTCTTTTTTCTGTTTCTTGAGAAGTATTTGTTTTACCTGTTCAGTCACTGTAAAGTGTTACAATTCATATGTAAACGCAACACATAAATAGTGACCAAAAAGGTACGGCTATCACATGAGAATCTAGAAAAAAGTAAAATGTATTTATTTTAACATTTTTGTGGGACCATAGATAGACCATAGAACAAATAAGCAAACAAAATCAAAGGAGATGTACATGTAAGATGAATTATGAAAAATAAGAGCCATGGCCAGGGCCCTAAGCTTGACAGCACTTGGTGTTGAACAGGTAAAATGTTTGCATTGACAATAAATATATCCTTTGTTAGAGGTGACCCAGGTGGCCTTTCTCTAAATCAGCTATATTACACATTTCTGGGCCGGGTTGAAAAATAAATGAAAATGACTGAAAAAATCTAATAGAAATACACCAAATTTGGGAGACATCTATTAAAATGTTTGAAATAATAAGGAAGTTGACAAGTCTATTAAAATGTTTGAAATAATAAGGAAGTTGACAAAAACTAAGCTTTTTCAGATAATATATAAACTATTGCAGTCAGCCTATAAAAGACTCTGCCTTCTGAAATGTTTGCTTATACACTGTGCTTTCTTATAATGATTTAAAATCAGTGTGATAGTTTTCATGAAGAACACTGAGCGCACAGGTATTATGACAAGATAAATGTTGTGTTACATGTATCTACCCAAATAAGTAAAATATAAAAATTCTTGACTTCTTAAACCAGTGATTGATCTCCTGATTTACATCTCATCACTCTATGCAGATGCTGTGTGAAAAAAAAATTGACTTACCAGTATGCTTATATCCATTGAGTTGATTTAATATTAATTATTTTGCTTAGAATACACCTTATTGCTACAATATGTGTATGTGTATGTCCGCCATTACAAACTGAACATGTACATCACAAATATTCCATGTAAAAATTTGATGTTTTAATACAAAATATATGATGCCACAATGGAAAAGTAATTGTTTTATGACGTTAATGGTTATAGAGGGACAGATTCTCAGGTCAGCTGGGACAATAAGTGGGGGTGGGGGAGGTGGGCGACTTCTCCAGTCATGCTTCAGTGATTCCCTACATAATCAACCAAATAGTAATGTTCATGATGAAAAAATATACTAAGTGTAAAGATCTGATGATGTGAATAGATTGAAATCAGACATGTCAAATGAAATTTTCAATGCTATTGATATATCAATGAGCAATCTGATGAGTTAAGCCTTTTTTGACTGATTTTTTTAGTTCGTTCGTATGATGTACTGTTAAACATGTACCACTGTACCAGATTAGGGGGAGGATAGGAATCCCGCTAACATGTTTTACCCCGCCACATTATTTATGTATGTGTCTGTCCAAAGTCAGGAGCCTATAATTCAGTGATTGTCGTTGATTAATGTGTTACATATTTGTTTTTCGTTCAATTTTTTATATAAATAAAGCTGTTGGTTTTCTGGTTTGAATTATTTTACATGTCATATCAGGGCCTTTTATAGCTGCCTATGTTGTATAGGCTTTGATGATTGTTGAAGGCCGTACGGTGACCTACAAATGTTAATGTCTGTGTCATTTTGGTCTCTTGTAGACAGTTGTCTCATTGGCAATCATACCACATCTTCTTTTTTATAATGACTGCTGATCAACACTGTGTCCATACTGGGACTATTATGGTCCAACAACCAGTGGCGGATCCAGAAATTTTCATAAGTGCAGGCTCCTGACAACTCCAAAGAATAAATCATCATGTTTGAGTACATCTAAGATCATCAAACTGTCTAACCCAACATGCAAACATCTTTTGGGGAGTTCGCTGTGTTACAAGTTTTTTGGGTTCAAAGGATCGTATAAATGATTGCCTTGGGGGTCATTGTCAAATATAGGATCATATAGAGCTGTGCATTGTAAAACGCCAAATTATATAATTTGCAACAGCTGACACTATAGTATCCTATAATGCACTCAAAACCTTGCCAATAACAATACCGTGACTGATGCTTGGTGTAGACTTCTTTGCACATATTGCTCACCTTGTAATTTTTGTATTCTTCTAATCAGTATCGTCGGGTTTGTTTATTTACACCAGAAATCAATGAAGCGATGAAAGTGCTGGAAACGAAATTACATCTTCGGTAAATTCCGTGATATAAATATTTTCTAATCAATAATTCCAAGCAATGAAAAATAAATGGTTATTTGTTTTATACATAGAGCATACGTTTTGTGTATTTACTATTTAAAGTTTAAGCTTCATACGAGGATATCTAACACAAAAGTATCTCAATCATTTAACCGTTTTAATACGCAGTGTAAAGTGTAAATTATACACATTACTGTTCTATTTTTAGAGAATAGCAATAATACATAAATGTACAGTTTCTTACCATAATAGCAACATAATTTCACGATTAAATCATCACATTGTCACATGATTATATAATCTGCACCAAATTGACAGTTTGTCGTGAGTTATCATCATAACTAATCACTATAGCAAATGAACACTTTATCATAATATGTTCCTATAACTTAGTATCATGATTTCAATCCGACCCCACTTACGGACGCGTGGAACATATAATGCATGCCACTCATTTATAGCCAATCAGACGTTAGAATGACCTTCATTTCACCCAGAATCATCCCGGAAACAGCAACGAAGCAGCCATTAGATAGTATTTATAACCAATGAAATAACAGAAATACCGTAAACAGATTTACCCGAACCTGACGTTTAGCCTCTGACTAATCAGACCGTATCACCATGGTGATACGGTAATGACTATCCATAATTAAGATAAGACTATGTCAAATACACTTGAAGTCTGCTTTATATATTACTTGCACAAAAAAACTATAACTTTTGTAAGACGTGTAACAGTTGTAATATATTTGAAATATGATGTTAACGTATAATATAAATACTTTGTTTACATTAAAACAAGGAATTGCATAACATTTTGTTTTTATTTAATTAGCACATATAAATTACATAAGACAATTTCGTGCAAAATAGCGGCTTGTAATAACTTTGTGATTGAAGAGGTTGATTTTTTTTTATTTATGTGTGCATTTCCGCTACAAACGGTTTTGCCTTCATTATTTAGTTGACGTTTAAAAGTTTGAAGGAAACTGAAAATAAAAGGTTCTTCAAATTTAATATTGAACTTTCTTTGTGTTAAAGATTCATTTTCAGTCTTCGGCTTTCTTGATAGAATGCCATTAGG
Source organism: Mytilus trossulus (assembly GCF_036588685.1). Classification (NCBI taxonomy): domain Eukaryota; kingdom Metazoa; phylum Mollusca; class Bivalvia; order Mytilida; family Mytilidae; genus Mytilus; species Mytilus trossulus. The sequence continues at coordinate 21,432,260 of NC_086380.1, forward strand.
GGATATCAAATTCATATGAGTAATTCGAATTCGTGATTGTTTCCTACCGCATAATTATAAATAGATTACCTTAGATGCATTTGAAAAAACTTTTAAAAATCTTGAGTCTTCAATGCTCTATTACTTTGTACAATATTTTGGTTTTTTTTTATCTTTTTTTCAGATTCGAGCGTCACTGGTGAGTCTGTTATAGACGAATACATAAATCCAATCCTGGTCTCTTTGATGAGTTTATTTATCGGAAAGAGCACAATCAATATATTTGCATAAGAACATGTATGAAAGCTCTTTTGAACAATTTCTGTTTTATTATCATTTCTGTCATTTCCTCTTCATCTTTTGTGAAATAATCTTTTGTTTAATTTCTAATATGTAAATATTTGGCCATTTTATGGCGTTACAAACTATACTTTTGTACAATTTAACAACCCAATTTCATTTTAATTCCATCGAGAATAGCCGTATATTAAGTTTACTTTTTGGTTATAATTCTGTGTTTACGTTTTTGTGAAAACATTGAAAAATAACCGATACTAATGTTCTGTATCAGGTTACACTTATGACAAGGTGTTATGCATTGCTAATTTGTTTTACGTATTGTTGAGGTGAATGAGACAATATTGTAACAGAGAGTCGATAGATATTTACTCATAAAACTAAAACAATCGGCCTTTATCATATCAAAACACTAAAACGACCAAAAGACACCCGTAGTTCGCAAAACATAACCTACAATATATACTAAATAATACGATTCAACCTGAAAGCAAGGAACAACTCATGTACCCTGAGAGGTAAAAAGATCCAGCTCCAACTATGGCACAAGACTTGTTGCTAATGTAGGTACATGTACATTCGCGGTGACAAGTCTTATACGGTAAGACACAATCGTGTAAAAAATGGACGGGATTGTGGTAACGAGAATTTGGAAAATGTCCGTCTTCATCTGTGAAATATACATGACATAGCAGTCATCAATCTCATTATAGCGTTCTAAGTACTTTTAAGGGGATAATTTCTACTTCCCTACTTTAAATCCTAATGCAACAGTTATTTCCTTGTTAGCAATAAAATCAAATATATATTTATAGGAAATACAACCTCAGGAATAACGAATTATCTACAAGATATACACTACGTAGGCAGTCGCTGCTTGTATTTTACCACATGTAATAAAGTAATTAATTAACAATTGGAAGCTGAAATCATCTCTTTTGAGGTTAAGTTTGGTTCTATCTAGATTAAAGATAATATGTAAGAAGACTTAACTGTACCAGAAGAGGATGAAAGATTAAAAAAAAGGGGGACACCGTGACGGTTAAACTCAAAAGTCGAAATTACACCGACTATGTGATATCTAAAAAAACGTCAAGCAGAAAAAAACAATAGTACACCAAGAAACAACAAAGAAAATAAAGACTTTGAATCATTTCGGGGCCTTTTATAGCTGACTATGTGGTATGGGCTTTGTTTGTTGTTGAAGGCCGTACGGTGACCTATAGTTGTTAATTTCTATGTCATTTTGGTCTCTTCTTGAGAGATGTCTCATTGGCAGTCATGCCATATCTTCAATCCTTAATCAAAGACATACTAGTCCTTATATCAATATGTATTTTCTAAAAAGTGATTTCATTGATAGTTTAAAATAAACAAAAGATGTGGTTTAATTTCCAATGAGACAACTCTCAACAAGAGACCAGAATGATCCAGAAAAATATCTATAGGTCAACGTACGGCCTTCAACAATGAGCAAAGCCCATACTGCATGACAAAAGCCCTAAAATTGCACACACCTTTGCTTAAAATTAAATTATGAAAGAACCCAAACCCCCCTCCTTAAAAAAAAAAACATAATAAAATGTACACTCCCAATATGTTCTATCTTGAAAAAAAATCTTTTCTTTCGGACATGATAAAATGTATCAAATATCTAGCACTCCTACCAATGCATTTAGCTTGTCAGTTTTTTTGGAGAAATAATTATAATATATTCATTATTATTAGCTCACCTGGCCCGAAGGGCCAAGTGAGCTTTTCTCATCACTTGGCGTCCGTCGTCCGTCGTCCGTCGTCGTCCGTCGTCGTCCGTCGTCCGTCGTCGTCGTCGTCCGTCGTCGTTAACTTTTACAAAAATCTTCTCCTCTGAAACTACTGGACCAAATCAAACCAAACTTGGCCACAATCATCATTGGGGTATCTAGTTTAAAAAATGTGTGGCGTGACCCGGTCAACCAACCAAGATGGCCGCCACGGCTAAAAATAGAACATAGGGGTAAATGCAGTTTTTGGCTTAAAACTCAAAAACCAAAGCATTTAGAGCAAATCTGACATGGGGTAAAAATGTTTATCAGGTCAAGATCTATCTGCCCTGAAATTTTCAGATGAATCGGTCAATCTGTTGTTGGGTTGCTGCCCCTGAATTGGTAATTTTGAAGAAATTTTGCTGTTTTTGGTTATTATCTTGAATATTATTATAGTTAGAGATAAACTGTAAACAGCAATAATGTTCAGCAAAGTAAGATCTACAAATAAGTCAACATGACCAAAATGGTCAGTTGACCCGTTTAGGAGTTATTGCCCTTTATAGTCAATTTTTAACCATTTTTCGTTAATTAAAGTAATCTTTTACAAAAATCTTCTCCTCTGAAACTACTTGGCCAAATTAATCCAAACTTGGCCACAATCATCTTTGGGGTATCTAGTTTTAAAAATGTGTGGCGTGACCTGGTCAACCAACCAAGATGGCCGCCACGGCTAAAAATTGAACAAAGGGGTAAAATGCAGTTTTTGGCTTATAACTCAAAAACCAAAGCATTTTGAGGAAATCTGACATGGGATAAAAATGTTTATCAGGTCAAGATCTATCTGCCCTCAAATTTTCAGATGAATCGGTCAATCGGTTGTTGGGTTGCTGCCCCTGAATTGGTAATTTTGAGGAAATTTTGCTGTTTTTGGTTATTATCTTGAATATTATTATAGATAGAGATAAACTGTAAACAGCAATAATGTTCAGCAATGTAAGATCTACAAATAAGTCAACATGACCAAAATGGTCAGTTGACCCGTTTAGGAGTTATTGCCCTTTATAGTCAATTTTTAACCATTTTTCGTAAATTAAAGTAATCTTTTACAAAAATCTTCTCCTCTGAAACTACTTGGCCAAATTAATCCAAACTTGGCCACAATCATCTTTGGGGTATCTAGTTTAAAAAATGTGTGGCGTGACCTGGTCAACCAACCAAGATGGCCGCCACGGCTAAAAATAGAACATAGGGGTAAAATGCAGTTTTTTGCTTATAACTATGAAACCAAAGCATCTAGAGCAAATCTGACAAGAAGTTAAATTGTTAATCAAGTCAATATCTATCTGCCCTGAATTTTTCAGATGAATTGGACAACTGGTTGTTGGGTTGCTGCCCTCCAATTGGTAATTTTTAAAGAAATTTTGCCGTTTTTGGTTATCTTGAATACTATTATAGATAGCGATAAACTGTAAACAGCAATAATGTTCAGCAAAGTAAGATCTACAAATAAGTCAACATGACCTAAATGGTCAATTGACCCCTTAAGGAGTTATTGCCCTTTATAGTCAATTTTTAACAATTTTCATTAATTTGGTAAATTTATGTAAATTTTTACCAAATATAGTTCTCTGTTACTAATGGGCAAAGTTCATGATAGATATAATTGTAAGAAGCAAAATCGTTCAGTAAAGTAAGAACTTCAAACACATCACCATCACCAAAATACAATTTTGTCATGAATCCATTTGTGTCCTTTGTTTAATATGCACATAGACCAAGGTGAGCGACACAGGCTCTTTAGAGCCTCTAGTTAGATTATTTATTATAAGTTTATTAGTATAATTCCTCATACATTATTCAAATTAAAGGAAATGTTTATTAATTTCCTTATTAAAATGAATACAAATATATCATGTTGTACGTGAACATCCTGCTTCTTATATATTACATCATTTTTACACGTGTAAGTTAGTTGTCCAAGGTAAATTTAAAGCTGATTTCGAGCACCACAGGCAGTATTCCTCTGTAATTATGAAAAGTCCTATCGGAATACTGTTTCTTCTTCATAATAGTATGCCTTGTTCCAAATGATGCACACGGAAATGGTATGTATTATGTTTAGTATTGTCGATTATGTGGTAAAGTGAGATTTTAACTTAATATTATCTTTATAAACACTAGATGATACGTCTACATCTACATTGCACGTTAAACTGTCAAACTTGGACAATACCGATGGTACAATAAAAAGATAATTTTAAAAGATAACCACAAATATTCCAGCACGTAAAAAGTATGACAGAAAAAAATATTAATAATAATAAAGCAAAGCAATAAAAAGGGGGTCACATTAACCTTTCGTTCATATGGCCTGAACCAATCCGGCTTCCGTTGCAGTCACGGTTCTTTGGAGAGAGAAAAAAATGTATTTAAAGACGTTAGTCTTGGTTGAATATTGCCTGAACGTCTGGGTATGTGATGATCTTGTTCTTTAAGGCATTAGTGTTAAGTAAGTGTCGCATGGTAAATCAATAAGATCGTTAACAAGTTTGAAGAGAATGTTAGTTGTAATATAACCCTTCTGTTCCAATTTGAAATTCTCCCTACATGCTGCCCACACTTCTGGTGTTCCTATAGCGGTTGGTGGCATAACGGGCTGCCCGACGCTGGATCCTTTCACCCTTTTTCACGTGCTCATTTTGATATGGGTTCCATACTGTTGCACATTAAGTTGCGTTTTAAGAATCCTAGCATGATGTTCAATCTTTTAGTTACTATATTGATAAGCAGTTTGCAGGACAGGTATGATTTCATGTCAACTCTAATGGTACCTTTTGACCTTCTAACAAGTGTCCATTAAACGTGTATGAATGAATAAAATGAGTTTGTGAACGTGAACAGTTGGTCGATTGTACACTGCACTTCTGTGGTCATGCTCCAGTTTTCTTTATCCAATTCTGCAAGTTTGTAGAGATCTTCTTGTAGTATACTAGTATCAGCAGGAGATGTTATCGTTCTGTATACTACAAAATCTTCTGCCAATAGTCGTGTGTTGCATGTTATGTTGGCAGGTAAGTCGTTGATGAATAGGAGGAATAGTTATGGGCCAAGTACATTCCCTTGGGGACTTCGCTAACTACGGGAACTTTGTCTGCAAATTCTCCCTCAACGATGACTGTTTGTGTACTTTGAGCTAGAGACGATTGAATCCACTTGTGAGTTTGTCATGTATCTCCATAATGCTGTAGTTTGTTTAGCGGTCGTTTATGTGGGACATGATCAAGGATCTTAAGCAGTCAAAGATGACCATATCAATCTGCTCTCTTAGGTCTAGAGCTGATGAAAGCTCATGACAAAGCGTGAAATCAAGGTACAATTGGGCAAATGTTGGTATAAATAGATTGTAAATTTCGTAGGCAATACGTCCACTTGTGTGACTCTACTCGTATTTTTTTTTTAATGCACACTACTTACTTACGGCATTATTTTCTATATGTTAACTGCTCAACATCTGAACTGTCTGTTTTCCATGTGGTAAAAGACTTGTATATTGCAAATCCCGTTCAATCAAGATCAAAGGTCAACCAACATACTTCTTAAAATGTGTTGAAATATTACATGGGAGTATAATGTATCATACGTCTATACACAAAAAAGTAAAATCACAAAAATATTGAACTCCGAGAGAAAATGAATAAGGAAAGTCTCTAATCAAATGGCAAAATCAAAAGCTTCAATACATCAAACGAATGGATAACAACTGTCATATTCCTGTACAGGAATTTTCTCACGTAACAAATGGTGGATTGAACCTGGTTATATAGCTAGCTAAACATCTCACCTGTATCACTGTTACATCAAATTCCATTACACTGACAATAATGCGTGAAGAAAACAAACAGACACAATTGGTAAAAAAGTCAGAAATAGGGGTACAGCAGTCAACATTGTGTTTTCTCAATCCAATAAAAACAAACAAATGTAACAAAGCACAAAAAGCATACATTGTTTACATTAAATTTAATAACTTCATTTTTTTTTACTATACGATTTTTTTATACATGTAATTCTACCCATAAAGGATTGAAAGATTTTAACATGTTTAAGCGCAAATCAATAGTCAATTAATCATACAATAATGCGACATTTTAAATGTTAAGAATAAACAGTAATTCTACCGGCAGCCATATTGGGTAAGTACGATACGAAAATATCCTTAATGGCATATAATCGAAGATAAACTACATAATAAGAAAGAAAAGTCATCTTTTGTCTAAAACTTTAAGCGTTTTATTTATCAAATCCCAAAGCGCACCACTTATACATTATCTAGTAAAATCATCATTAGATGTTTGTTTGATACCATTATATGGTCGTCCCTTGATTTTCGTTGTTCACGAATATAGTCCCTAGTTTTAACAGTGGGTTACTTGCCATTAATTTTTATACCCCTTCCAAATTTATTTCTCCATGTTTAATGCCTCAAATTGTAGGAAGGGGGGTGAATTTATACTGTAAAGAATTTTAAAGGAAAGTGGTGATTTAGTCCAGGTGAAAAAGATTGAAAAATAGCACTTCAAAAGCTGTCAAAAGATTTCAAGACGCTATAAAGATAAAATTGTCCATATTTTGAGTTAGAGACGATGAAGTTTTCTATAATTTTGATATAATTTGTCCCAAAAGTAGTACAACACACTGTAAACATTTCATTGAGAAAGCGCATTTCATTTATGTTCTAAAAGAAATGTACTACGATTTAATTGTGTTCTCGGACCATATATAAATACATGACTTTTTTTGTGTAGTTAAAAAAAGATAGTCATATGTTTTACATAATAAACCTCAGTTGTTTGGGTTTTTTGAAGTTTGTAAGCAAAAACCAGACCCTGGACGTTGTAGGGGAAGCATTCCAAGGTACTATTACCATTGGAAAAAGGGAAAATGTTTGACATTTACTTACGGCGGTTGCGAAGGAAATGGGAATAACTTTAAAACTATTGCCGAATGTCGGGCTAGATGTCCATAACCTACATGTATGTATTGGTTAATTAAAGAGAAATGATCATTGAGAGTTAAAATTGTGACTTGATTAATAAAACTATTTATGGTTTAGCTTTTAAAAGAAGATTTTTATTCCATAAATACGAAGATAGAAAAGGAATTTCAAATGAATCCACTTAACAAAGCACACCAATGTTGTCCAATTTTGAAGACAACATACATATGAATATTGATGAATGTGAGGTACACACAGGGGTCGAAATTAGCGCTAGTCCGGTAGTCCGGGACTAGTAAAATTTGCGTCGGACCAGTATATTTTGTCAGCTTGTGGTCCGGCGGACCAATAGAAATTTGTCGATAAAAATCACGGATTGTATCGCAATCTCCGTTTGTTTACAAAACCTGTGAAATCAATTACACGGTACTGGGGGTATTACAATTGATCAAGTTAATTAATAACTGGGGTGAGCGTCCTTCACAACAATATAAAATATGGAAATTGTTGGAAGGAGTTAAACCGCCGGACAAAAAATTAAGATAAAAAAAAATCAAAAGAAAGATAGAAATAAAGTGTACCGTACACATAATAGGGAAAAACAACCGGAACAACAAAAGTATCAAAAATACAATTATAAAAAGTACATATATGAATAATATGTAGAAAAACCCTTTTGTTTTAGCTTCATCTTTTCGAAAATTAAAGTTTCATTTCATAAACAAAGATATAGGCACACAATAAGAAGTAATGTTTGTATGTATTGACACTGAAAGTTGAAGTGCATTCAAAAACGTTTCGTTGTATATGTCTATTCAAGTTTCTAATTTGTACTCGTTTTGTCAAAACGCGTCGGACAACTTACAATTCTTCATAGAGACATATCAATTTGTATTTTTCTTTTTTATTTGTCATTTTTGAAATAGCTACATATATATAAAATAAAAAGGACACAAAATTACGTAAAAATACACGTTATTTTGAAATCTTTTCGTTTCAAATACCCCTAAACGGAAATTCGAGGTTTTTAAATTGTATAGGAAATATCAACTGTAATACTTTTACTTCTTTTTTTTCAGATAATATGAAGAATCAAAAGTACAATAAACATCTAAATCAGAAATAAATAAAAATATTCATATGAATATTTGTTACATAGTTTTTTTTCCAAATCCATAATAGCTGATGTCATTTACTGCTGTCAAAAAGATGTTGCCTTCAAATATTTCGGTGCATTACGTTTGCGCGCATTACCATTACATTTGCGCTCAAAAATCATTACGTTTGCGCGCAGCTTTCCATTACATTTGCGCGCATTTTTTTGGTAGGTAAACTCAGGTAAATCACAAGTTATAACGCTTATTTATCTATTAATTTGTTCAATTATTTATAAGTATCAGTACCCCTTGCGTTAGTCTTAGTATGTTTGTTGTTTCTATGAAACATTCCCCATTTCCTTTCTTAATGTTATCATAAGGCACATATTTTGAAATATTCAATCAGTATTTTTTTAGGGAAAATACAGGTAATAATGCTTATTTATCTATTGATTTGTTCAATTATTTACAGGTATCACTACCCCTTCCTTTAGTATAAGTTTCATAATGCAGAGAAAAAAGAGATAAAACCACAGATTTTTTTCGATTTTCAGACACATTTCAATAAGTGTATGCAAAATTTTAAGAAAATCCGTGACATAGCCCATTCATATATTGTAACTTGACCTTAAGCTATAACGGAGTTTTTACTTGCTTTTATAATTCAAAATGACCAGTATATAATTTGACTGTTAAACAAACTATTTTTAAAATTAATAATTGATTAATATGAAAATACAAAAAATATAGTTATGTATAACTTAATATAATTTTTATTTATACTTTTACCTGAGATTACCTGTAAAATAAATGCGCGCAAATGTAATCAAAAGCTGCGCGCAAACGTAAAATATTTTAATCCCCAAATGCGCGCAAACGTAGTGCGCCCAAATATTTAGGTACCTGCATTTTACAATACTTAATTTGTAATAAACAATTTGATATAGAAATAATAAAAACAGTGATCACAATATTCCATATTTGAAAATCATAATGTTAAGAGATTTGAAATAGATAAATCTTTTAAATGCTGAAAATGTAACGGTCTATATAAAATTATATGTAGCTAACCATCTTTAGTACAAAAATTTCAAGTACAAATCAAGTACTGTAAAATACAGGTACTTAAATATTACAATAATTTTAAAGTACCAAAATATTACAATAATTTTTAAGTTCCAAAATATTACTGAACATTAAAAGTAGATTCCCAGTACTACAGATTTTTGTACAGGTTGTGGTACAAAAATAGTTCCTATACAAAAGTAGCTGTGTATGTCTTATTGTCGTACTTTGACTTTAAATGGTTTACTTTGACAAATTATGACTTGGATGGAGAGTTGTCTCATTGACACTCATACCACATATGCATATATCTACTGATTGCATAAACTGATATATTGATAACGATGTGTGAACAAAAACAAACAGGCATAATAGGTAAAATGTCAAAAACTGGGGTACAACAGTCTCAATAGAAATAATCTTAATCACTATAGAAAAGAATGTAACAAAGAAACCGAGTAAAATCCCAAAAATACTGAACTCCGAGGAAAATTCAAAACGGAAAGTCCCTTAATTAATGGCAAAATCAAACGTTAAGACACATCAAACGAATACTCAACAATTGTAATGTTCTCGACTTATTATTATTTATTTTGAAAAAGATGGTCGAATGAATCTGATTTTAATGGCGATAAACCTCTCTCTATAGAGTCCTTATAATCAATGTTGTCAGTGAGAGTTACTAACGCATACACTGACCATGCAGCAGTTCAATTTGGTACAATAACTGTATATAGTTTTGTGTCAAAATTTCTTTTTTACTTGTTAAGATAGAGCATACAACAAGAAAATACTTCAACTTTTCAGTTTTCTTCACACAGTGGACAAATTGAAGTTTCATGGTCATTTCGAAATTTTGAAAGGTGGTACTGCAGAATGTATGTCTTGAAAAATATTAAAAAGAATCCAAAAATGTTTTGTCAATGTTACATAGGATAGATGAAATGCATGCCAATTCTGACTCCCTGCTAGACATACCTTATGGCAATTTTGCTTAAAACTTTAAATAGTTAAACAAAAGTGACATCTAGATAGTGGCCAATTCCCATATCAATTTAAGTCCTTTTACCCAAATCTGGGTGCAAAATGAATCCTATAGCTAGCAATTATAAGGCTTTCTGTCACTTTTGACTAGTGAAAACATTATGGTAGTTTCCATAAAACCATAATAGAACATTTCCAGCAATTATAAGATAATTTAGATAATAGGATTTAAAATCTAAAATTTAAATCAGTTATCGGTAGTGCTCATACCACTGTCCGTCGTTATACTACATCGTCAAGTAATAGTATTTGGTTTCTAGTTGGATTATCGATCTTTGCAAGTGATTATTTACCCATAATCCTCCTTTTTGACGTCGACATTTAGGAAAAGCAGACGCATTTTTTAGCGATAGATTTATCTTCTAAAAAGAATTTAGTTCAAATTTAGAGCAAACTTCTAAATCTAAATTTAGCATTATTTTGGTTGATTAGAGACGCACGTTAAAAGTTGAGATGGCTGGATTATTGAATACAAAATAAAATTGTGTTTGCTTTACGATGGATGGGCCATTGGCATTGACAAATCTTATATTCATTTTTTTGTTCTCGTGCTTTGAGACACGATCGGCCACAGCAGAATCAGCAAATGCGTTGTTTTTTTTTTTGTTTCTTTTGCATTGTTTTAATTCTTATATGTTCATATACATATTTACATAATTTATCATAGCATGTCTTTTTCAGTTTAAAATGCTCAAGGTATCTGGTAGGAAGAGGCGACAATGTGTTCTACATAGGCTAAGAAAACTTTTTGCGTTCAAACATTGATGAAGATTCGAGTGTTAACATACATATAGAGGGTCCAGTAGCAACAACTTTACACAGTTCAGAGGTTATGTCTATGACTTACTATGGCTCCGGTATTCACGACCGCTACTTCTAGTTCTGCTGATGATAATCAGGTAATTTTCCAGTTTTTCAAAATTCATCTCCGTGTAGTATTAAGGACAATGATGAGCTTGCAAGACATGTCGATAAGTTAAATCATTTCAGGCGAATATGTTGTTCTGGCCTTGCCATTAGCTTATTCAGAGGCCTCTTCTGTGGATAATTAGAAAGTCGTTATTTCACAGGACTTGTGATACCCCCCCAAAAAAGGGGGGTCTTCCTTTATTTTTATATGTAAGAATGTGACACAGAAACAGGCCCCTTATTTTCATGTCTTGCTGATTAGAACAGGGTTGCTTTTTCTTGCACTGCTGTCGGGAACAGGTTTAATTTTTAAACAATTGAATTAAAAAGAACAGATTGGATACTGGATATTGAAACACGTATGTTTTTTGCTTACATTGATAAACTGTTTGGTGACAGGATTTATATTTCTGAACTAGTCTAGAAAATAAAGGTTTCTGGCCAGACTAAGGTATACATTTTACAAGCGTGTCTAGAACAGGATATACATTTTCGCATTCTAAGCATGTCTAGAAGGTGATTTTTTTCTACAATATTTCTGTTTAGAACGGTATGTTTTGCAACGTTTTCTGGTTAGAACGGGTATGATTTAGAAAGTGCTGTCGGCACAGTTATACCTGAAAAGATAGTCAGTAACCCCCCTCCCCCGGAATACAACCAAGACAGCAACAAAACAGAAATTTACACACTAGGTACATTGGGTAACTGGACAGATGCGTTTTTTAGTTTATATTAGTATATTTTGTACTACTGATCACTCGACTGTTTTTCAAGATTTACTCAAGTACATACATAGTATATGGCTAGGCGCTAAGTGGTGCGCACTAGGATGGAAGTCGTACGATGAAAAATTTCGTCTCAGAATGTCACAGGATCCAGCTGCTTCTTGGGCTGTTGTTGACCTTGACTTATGGCTACTCAATATGTATTCTCCGTCTAGTATTGGTAATGGCAATAAGAATGGGGTCCTTAAAATGTTTCGCATTCAATTACCAAGGTTTATGCGGGGTTCATTCATGTGCTTTATATACTCATTCTTGTTTAAGTTGCTTTGAGGAACACCCACTTATGATTCAGTGTCCCATACAAGACTGTTTTCCTGAAGGCAGGCAAAAATGTAAGATTTAAGCAAACTAGGCCTCTGTTTAGACCGAGATTTAAGGCACGTGTAAGCAACTCGTTGCAGTATCTCGTCAATACGAACTCGTATACTGGACAAAATATGAAGTGAATTTTTAGCAAATGCTATTACAATTGATCTTAAAGAGATATCAAATTGAGAATTTTTGTTATGTTAATCTTATGTTTAATTTTGTATAGAAGTTGGATTGCATTGATTTCGAATCCAAACTGATGTATCATCTATTGGATAAAGGGTAGACTCCAATAAACACAACTGAATTAAACGTAAATTCGTATTACTATCATGTAAAATCAATCAAGAGCTATACTGGGATCAGATACTTTTTATCTTATTAAAATTTTTGTTAAAAGATAATTCTAACCTCTCAATTTAGCAACATTTTTTTTTATCATTATTTATTAAGATTATATTAAAACAAAGCACTATATTTGATGATTAACAAGCAAATATCAAAGTTAGTAAGGATGTTGATTCGTCCTCTAGTATTGTTATTAATGGTAATTAATTTCAGATTTGAGCGTTGTATATTCCAGGCTCAAGTAATGCAGCTGCAGATTGTCTGTCTCGTTTTCGGGTGATCCGATCCCGTACATTGGGACCGGAAGCATTTATCATACCACACATAACTTTCATATGGTCATTTCGAAACTGGAATAGACTTTCAAATACACAATTCGGTAGTAGATAGTACGAAAAGTTTACACGTGCTTTACATTTGTTAAACAGTTTCGGGAAAGATTTTGGTCTTGCCAATGTATGGCTTATGTCCTTGCAGGACGTTGTGCTTTTACTGCATATATTTTAAATTACGATTTGCTAATTGAACAATACGTACACATCGATCAGCTTGATCTGGCTTAAGCATTTACAATAAGCTAAATGTTTATGAAGACTTTACTAAAAATTTACAGTAAGCGTTGGTTTGGAGCGTTCAGGGTTGCTTCAGATGGACAGTAGGTTGACTTTTTAAGAGAGATATTGCATCGTAATTTGTCAATATTATCAGGTATATGAAGTTCTGCATACGAAAGCTATGATATTCCAGGCTGTTTTTCCTGGGCTTGTCGTGGTCTTTTTATGTATGGTTGGGGAGTTGACAGTTCAAAATATGAGCAATACATGGTCTACAAATAATGCTTTAAACAAGACTGATGTCAAAATTTACAAGAAATATGTAGAAACTCATTTGGTTTCATCTAAGACCGATTAGTTTGGTAGAGGGTTAACTATAAAATAGAGTATCTTAATATTAAAGTGCAACCTGAATTATAACAAACAATTACATTCATATATACAAGTAATACAGCCAGCCAAATAAGCTTATGATGCACTGTACATTGTGTATCATTATTGAAAGTTGAATAAATAAATATAGTTCAAATTTACACGCAAATTATAGCAAGGCACGTTATCAGTTGATCACAGATTGTCTGAAGGTAAAACAGTTCAAAATAATATACAACTATACACATTCTTCCTGAGCAATTAGACAAATGTGTTTGTCCAGTGGCTTTTATTGCTTTGCTATTTGCCAGATAGACTTGTAGTAGGTGGACCGCTATTTTGTCTTTTGATGGTTAGCTAGTTTGTCTAAATACCAATTTTCTACAATACTCAAAATATGATCTCTACATGTTTTAGGTATTAAACATTCTCGTTGTTCGTCGAACTCATTCAACATAGGTATGGACCTATAATGGTTACTTCTATAAATTGTGACTTGGATGGATTTTTGTCTCATTGGCACGCATACCACATCTTCATATATCTATATATGGAGAGAACTTGTGTTGTGATGGATTATCCAATAAGATATTTAGGTCGTTTGAAAGTGGGTGCATATTTGCGTTACATATACGAATTCCCAGTTAATTGTGTGTATGTTGCCGATTCTCCTATAAGGGTTTGGATTGTTAGGTCGTCAATATTAAGAATGTGATTTTGGAAGCAAGACAACGACCGGGAGGAGGTAATTTGGCTTTGAAAGGTCGGAAGTGAAAATTTGATGGTAGGTTTGTTTTTACCGATGGCTAACTATCTCTAAGGTGAAGAATATTCTAATGCGAAGATTGGAAGATCCTCACAGCTATATAACAGTGCACATTGGGAAATGATATATTTAAAAAATCAAACTAGGTTACTTTCATCATTAGGTAGTTCAATTTATATCAAGGTTATATATTGATTTGCCTGTTACAACTTGATTTGGTCTCGAGTTTTATTGCCAAGACTGCAATGACGGTCTTCAAACATTACATTATATATATATATATATATATAGAGATTAGACCGTTGGTTTTCCCGTTTGAATGGTTTTGCACTAGTAATTTTGGGGCAATTTATAGCTTGTTGTTCGGTGTGGGCCAGGGCTCCGTGTTGGGGGCCTACATTTACCTATAATGGTTTACGTTTTTTTTAAATTGTTGTTAGGATGGATAGTTGTCACAATGGCTCTCACACCACATCTTCCTATATCTATTTGACAGTTTTTAGTTGCCTATATATGTTCTTAGTGAACAGTTAAACGAAATATTGACATTATTGGGCTGTTTTATAAATAATACAAATAGTTGCTTGTTAATTTACAATTTATATCATATAATGGCATATTCATTTATCAGAAAATTATTTTAATCAAATTTTGCTTGAAATGGCACAGCTATGCGCAGCTCCCACCAATTTTATTGGCGGTTGACGGTTCTGTGAAAATTTTAACTATAGAATAAAATTGTCGCAGCACCGCCAATTTGGCAGATTTCGCTGCGCTTAGATAACATATTTGCAGTTTACAGACTTATTGTAATCGTATGATAGCATTAGCCTCTGATTTCCAGGGTTAATAGCTTATCTTGAACTTCCCCTTTTCATATATGGTCTGCCACCTCAAACATATTCGGCGATCATCATATAACATTTTCAAAGACACATATGCATTTTTATCAGTTAATTTTAGTTCATATATCTACATGTATCACAAATTGCATTTCATATAATAGTACATATATCATATCACAAATTGCATTTCATATAACAGTACATATATCATATCTGTTAATAAATGCTGTGGCCATTTCCTGCCAATACCAATCTTGTTATTTTTTATGAGCATCTAAGATAATAGGATTTAAAATCTAAAATTTAAATCAGTTATCGGTAGTGCTCATAGCACTGTCCGTCGTTATACTACATCGTCAAGTAATAGTATTTGGTTTCTAGTTGGATTATCGATCTTTGCAAGTGATTGATTTACCCATAATCCTCCTTTTTGACGTCGACATTTAGGAAAAGCAGACGCATTTTTTAGCCATAGATTTATCTTCTAAAACCCGCCCACCCTCCCTTAAATTTATTAGTAGAATGCAATTCCTACGGAAGATACTGCTGTTTGGTTTTGTTTGTTTATTTCAGAATTGTATTGTCTAGACTACATCAATTAAATCATCACCCTATGTGGCAGATGTACAAAAGTTCTAATGACGAGACGGTCTTTCAAGAAAAAAGATTAATCCTGGACGAGGAGTGGACGTGCATGCATATAGAAATTGAAAGGATAACTTGGAAAGAAATTTATTAGTTTGTTGGTTTTTTTTCTGATTTTTATTAAACTTTGCGTTGGTAGCGATAACTTCTGATATCCAGGGTTAGTCGCTTGATTTATGGCAGATTTCGCTGCGCTTAGATAACATATTTGCAGTTTACAGACTTATTGTAATCGTATGATAGCATTAGCCTCTGATTTCCAGGGTTAATAGCTTATCTTGAACTTCCCCTTTTCATATATGGTCTGCCACCTCATACATATTCGGCGATCATCATATAACATTTTCAAAGACACATATGCATTTTTATCAGTTAATTTTAGTTCATATATCTACATGTATCACAAATTGCATTTCATATAATAGTACCTATATCATATCACAAATTGCATTTCATATAACAGTACATATATCATATCTGTTAATAAATGCTGTGGCCATTTCCTGCCAATACCAATCTTGTTATTTTTTATGAGCATCTAAGATAATGACCCATCTAATAATAGTTTAGACATAGATATCACTAAAGAAGGATTAATTAAGGCTATCAATGCGCTCAGAAGATTAAAAGTACTGCAGCAATGGATTTGGTATCAAATGAAATGCTTAAATATGGAAGACATGGTATGTAAAAACCTCTCAAAAAGCTATTTAATTTTAATCTAAATATTGGCCAATTCCCATATCAATTGAATGCTAGTTTTTAAGTCCTTTTACCCAAATCTGGCTGCAAAATGGACCCTGTACAGCTAGCAATTATAGGGGCATTTCTGTCACTTTTAATTTGGGAAAACTATTAGACGAGTCATTTATTCAAGATTAATGAAATTTGTTAGTAACATATATCTTATCAGTCAATATCAAATAGGATTTAATCAAAACTGTAGAACTGCTGATCATAATAATATTTTCTTTAAAACCCATTATTGATCACTATAAAATTAAAAAGAAAAACGTATTTGCTGCTTTCATAGACCTACGTAAAGTCTGTGATACCATATGGAGAGTAGGCCTATACACTTTTTAAATCAGGTTTACCTAACAAAAAAAATATTTGTTGTGCTGTGTATGTAAATATTACTACTAGAAAACAAATCAAATGGTCTTAGCACTGCATTTACTTCAGAGCGAGGTGTTAAACTAGGGGATGTTTAAAGCCCCACACATTTTAAGATTTTTATTATTGATGTCGTAAAAGATTTAATCAATGATAATTGTAAGCCAGTTAGAATTGGTGATTTGCCTGTAAATTGTTTATCATCTGCTGATGATATTGTATTACTATCAAAAAGCAAAACTGGTTTACAAACCATTCTCATTATTCTTGATGCATATTGCTCGAATTGGAAACTGCATGTTTACGTTCAAAAATCAAAGGTATTTGTATTTATTTATAATGGTAAAACATATCTAATGAGTTTATCTATAACGATAATGTCATACAAACCGTCTTCAAATATTGTTTTTGGGAGTAATGTCAAAGTGTAATGGACATTTTAACTTAGCTGTATCCTAACAAATGAAAAAGCCTAGGAAAGCATGTTTTAATATTTAATAAAACGATTGGATTGGTTAATCCTTATAGATTTTTAGAAAAATCATTTGATTCCTTAGTAAGTCCTTTATTGTTGTATTGAAGTAAGATTGGGGGGGGTGTTTGATTTTTCGGGAGACAAATCCATTTTTGAAAAATTCCATATGAAATTGATAAAAGAAATTCTAGGTGTTCGTTGCTTGAAGAGCTGAACTCTGAAAGCTACCGTCAATGTAAAACAATTTGAACGAGAAACCTAACGGTCTTATTTATGCACAAACAAAAAAACGAAAAACAAATATGTAACACATAAACGACAACCACTGAATTACAGGCTCCAAACTTGGGACAGGCATATACATACTGAATTTGTCGGGGTTAAACACATTAACGGGATCCAAACTCTCCCCCTAAGAAAGTTGTTTCACGTATAAAATTTAACATGATATATGCTTCACGACTATCAAATATTCGAATGAACTAGTCTTGATAAGAAAGTACGAGTTTCCTAGTGCTTTATCAGAATAGATGACCATATACATTATACAATGTCATACTTATGTAAGTTTCCCAATGATCAGGACATCTGCTCGTGTCAAACTGTGTCACTTGGTGATAATATGGTACTAAAGTTATTGAAATAACGCGTAAGGTCAAAAGATCTTACAATATTCTACTTTTAAGGACTTTATCATTTAAACCGTGTGTGAATCTCGAAATAAATTTGTGTTGCTTCTGTGTGTATATATATATATACTAGGCTTCAAATTATAAGTTTGTCAAATTCAAAATGTTGCGAAAAATATCCTTGTTTATGTTATTTACTATTGTATGGAGTTATCAAAAGTTTCAAATGCTAATACCAAATGGAGATGCTGTTCCGAATCCTTGCGCTGGTCAGTCTGGAATATGGGGAGGTGTTGGACATAATGTAGCGGCAGGAGGAGGACTTAACAATCAATTTGGACTGGTTAGATTCAAATTTATAACCTTACTATTAGTGGTAATTCAGAAACTAATGCGTGCATTTATTTTTGCGATTTTGTCATTCAAGACTAAAATATGATTTAAGTTTTGCGATATTGAGAAGAATTCTGTTGAACTTATATAAAAAAATGTTTTACTGCCGCATTTTTCACTATATTAATTTTTAATTTACAGAAGTCGATCACGATTTGTCTTCCTTGCGTTTGATTTGTAATGTTTACAGAAAACAGTGAAAATGATTTTTTTAAAGAAATTATTTCTCTTTGTGCTGTTCCATAGCAAGCAAAAATTTGATTTTAAGTTTAATAAGCTTATCAATTAGGAAATATATCATAGATTTGGGTTGGGATTTTTAATTCCTCAAATATATGTTTATATTTTCCAGGATTTTAATTCTTCTGGTAAAGTATGGACTCCCGAATTATGCCAGAAAGATTCTGACCAGGATGGTAAATCCAATGGATTCGAGCTTGGTGATGCAGATTGTAAATGGACACCGGGAGGAACTCCTGAAGGGACAGCCACTGGACACCCGGGTCAGTTTATAGCTCCAGATAGGAGCAAATAATGTATAAGAAAAAGAAACTGTCAGTTCTACTTTCAAGCAAAGAAAATACGCATTTTAATATCAGTTTTACTAAAACATATGAACTAATTAAAACTTAAGGCATTGATGATATAAAAATAACGATTATTGGTATAACATTCTAAAAATCGCGTTGAATACTACACATTTATTTCCCGTGCCTGAAGGAGATATGAAGATTTGTTCACCCAAATATATTCATATTTCACGAGGGCTCTGCTCGAGGGCAATATGATTTTCAAGGGTGAACGAATCTTCGTATCTCCCGAGGCCAAGGGAAATTAATGTTTTTATTCCACTGCCTAATAGCTTTGTATACTATCTAAACTTCAAAAATTAGTTGTATGATTTAATTTTTTGCACACTCTGGTGCATGCTTAATCATTTTATTTGTTACGATCAGATGGACAAATAAAAAGCATATTGGAGAAAGAACTATAACACTATTACATGTCTAGCATAGTCAATAGAGACATACGAACGTGTTAAACGATTCAACATTCTCTTTTTTAGCGTTATTCGTTGCTAAATCCCTTAACATATGGGTATACAAAATCATATCGTCTTACATTTTAAAATCAGAGGCTGCATTTCCGAGTAGAATTTTCACAAACACGTCGTTCAGAGAGCTATGATCTAGTGCAATGAATAATATTAGACATTTCTACCTCAGGAATGGATTAACTTAGCTGTATTTAGAAACAAACATTTAGGAATTTGAGGTCCTCAATGCTCTTCAACTTCGTAGTTTGTTTGGCATTTAGAGGTTTTTTTTTATTCGAGTGTCACTCATTTGTCTTTGGTAGACGAAACGTGCAGTTAACGCAAAAACAAAATTTCAATCCTGGTATCTATGATATTTTTTTTTGCATTGTTGTCGCATCACATATCAATGTAAATATAGTTTGTTTTTCTAAGAAACATATTCGTTTTAGTAGGAAAAAAAATGATAGAAATTTAAATATTTTATTTTACAGGTATATGCGAGCCAATGAATAGTTCAACGTGCCAGCAAGTAAATAAAAATATAACTTGCACACCGACAAATCACACATAAACACTCAGAACCATACGATCGAGTCATGTTATTGTTTTGTTTAAATCAAATATTTTCTTTTGTCGAATGTATAAAATTATGATATTAAAATAGTATTGCTGAACAATATTAGTGTTTCTATCTTCATTCAGGAAAAGACACAATTTGACATACTACTTTGAATCTGTGTGATAAAACATACTGGTCAATCACTAAATACATGAAAAATTGAGAAAAGAAATGGGGAATGTGTCAATGCGACAACAACCCGACCATAGAGCAGACAACAGCCGAAGGCCACCAATGGGTCTTCAATGTAGCGATAATTCCCGCAGCCGTAGGTGTCCTTCAACTGGCCCCTAAAAATATGTATACTAGTACAGTGATAAAGGACCTCAATTAAACTGATTGAAAGATTATGTCTTCATCATATGAATATCAAGCACAATCCCTCCCGTTAGGGGTTTAGTATTATACTATCATAAAATATACGAGAAGAACATAACCCGTGTCATGCCAACAACTGTTTTTTTTTAAATGTGCTTAGTTCCGATGCAAAGACCCTATAAGTGAATCAATATTTAAGCCAAAACATGCAATCTTTAATGACCGGACAACAGTATCGTAACTAAATCCCTTCTTAATAAGTCTGTTTTGTAAGCTTTTGAGGTGAATACTGACATTTTTGTGCTTTGTAAAGAATATTACAATAAAAAATTGGATGTGAAATACCTGAACGTATAAGATGTCTGCATGTAAATGAATGTCAGTCAGTTAAATCAGAGATATATATATGTTAGCGGCAATAAGTGAAATTAGGCAATAAGCTTAAATCCTAGGCAATAAGCTAACGCCTAGGCAGTAAGTATATTGCCTAAATGATGTTAGGCATTAGTCTTAAATCCTAGGATTTAGGCTTAAATCCTGAAAAATGTGTGCAGGCATTAAGCTTAATGCCTAAAATGTAACTGCGAGTAAATAAAAGACATTTATTCATTTAAATTAAAATACATTTGTTACATAATGACATTATGATAACTGTGGCCTGTTTATCGACACTGTCCTAAGATAAGTGCTATAAGATATTCTTAGGACAGAAAATATGATATAGTTAGGATCGACTTACGGCATTTCTCAGCATGCTGCACATTGAAGCTATCTGAGGATTATATTAGCTGGGATGTCATAAGTATTGGCGTAAAAGAAAATAGCAAATGAAAAAAACGAAATTTTGTATCAAATTCAAACAAAAACTTTAATTCATAAACCGATTAATTATTAGAAAATAATTATTATTTTTAAAAGAAAGGTTATAAATATTTTTCAAATATTATAACTGCAGATCTAAACTCTTTGAAACAAAATATAAGTAAAAAAAATTAACTACGTTTTCTATAAGAATTGAACAAAATAATTGTAAATAGTTCAAATTAAATATATAATCGGTAAAATCATTTTATGCTTTGAGGGACCTGAATCGAAGCGTCATAGGAAAATCTCGTACGTGCATCTTTCATATAAATACTGAATACTTCAAGTGTTTTATTTTATTACTGCAAATAACATACGTTTGAAACTGACAGAAGAAAAAAATCAAATTTCACATATTTTAACGATGCAGAAGTACAGGGCCCAGTGTCATCCTAAATATAGATTGAACGGAAACGTGTTTATCAAGTAAAAAACATTCCAAAAGATATATTTACAAACGAAAGGTGCAAACATGCAATAGCCAACGTAATTGAAGCAATAGAATGTTTCCAAAGTGGACTCCGTGAAATTGACAATCTTTATAAACTATTCGTTGACACACTTCATAGTGAAATGGACCAACAGCTTGTCTACAAGGATAAACATAGTGAACATAACGGCAAAAGAAGGCGAAAAATAGGAAAACCATATTGGAACAGTAATCTTAATGAACTTCTCAATAAAACTCACAGGTCGGAAAAAGATTTTCTACGATGTAACGGCAACAGACGCACACGAGATAGGCTGAAGCAGATTTTTATTGTGAATCGGAAAAGCTTTGATAAATGTCTGAGACAAGCGGAACGACAGTATCAGGCGGAACAACGCAACAAGTTAAAAACACTGAATACGCAAAATCCTAAAGAATTTTGGAAGGAAGTAAACAAATTGGGACCGCAAACCACAAAACAAAACATTGATTCAGTTTTTCGGGAAGATGGAACAATTTCATATGACACAAACGAAATTCTGGAACGTTGGCGAAGCGAGTACTCGAAGCTTTTTTCAGCAGACATTACGGAAGTTGATGACTTATTTATGTCCAATATTGAACAGTTAAATGCGCAAATGGAGGCCGAAATCGATAATCTAGATCTATAAATGAAAGTAAAACCAAAGTTACGGATGCTACACTAAACGATGATATTAACATTGAAGAGACTAAATGTGCCATTAAAAGACTGAAATCAGGCAAATCAGTAGGAGTTGATAATCTAACCAAATGAAATTCTTAAAAACGAAAACTTAGTACATATCTTAACAAAATTGTTCAATCTGTGCTTCACTAGTGGAATAGTACCAAGTTCGTGGTGTAAATCAATTATATGTCCGATTCTGAAATCTGGAAAGGACTATCGTGACCCATACGGATACAGAGGAATCAGTCTTATGTCAACGGTCGCTAACTATTTAGTTCAATTCTTAACAGTCGAATGGTGAGTTTCTTTGAAAGTGAAAATATTCTATGCGAGGAACAAAATGGATTCCGTAAACTCAGATCATGCCTCGACCACATATACAGCTTATGTACCATTCTAAGAAACAGAAAAACACTCAAACTGGAAACATTTATGTGCTTTGTTGACTTTTCAAAGGCTTTTGACTCTATTGACCACACTTTACTGTGGCACAAACTTATGACTGTCGGAATTTGGGCATATGCTTAAAACAGTCCAAAGTATGTATTCCGTTTTGAAAAGCTGCGTCCGTATAAACGAACAATATACAGATTGGTTTTCTATTGGTAAAGGATTTCGTCAGGGTGAGAATTTAGCGCCGACGCTATTCGCCTTATTCATAAATGATCTGGTACCTGAAATAAACGCTCTGGACTGTGGAGTTCTACTAGAAAATGACTTTTCACTCAGTACGTTGCTATATGCCGATGACATAGTTTTCATTTCTAGCTCTGCCGCTGGCCTACAAACACAACTAGACACGTTAGACAACTGGTCGAGACGATGGCGCTTAAATGTGAATATTGACAAAACTAAAGTACTGCATGAAAGGAAAGCTACAGTTGCACGAAGCGAATATGTGTTTAAAATTGGCGAGAAAATTGTTGACTATACTTCACAGTACCGCTACCTAGGTCTTACAGTGTCAGAAACAGTAGACTACAACATCAGTGTAAACGAGTTGATTACTGGTAGCAGTCGTGCTTTGGGTTCCCTTGTTTCGAAATATTACAGTACAGATGGATTTGATTATGATACGTATACTAAACTTTTTGAAAGTACAGTCGCCCCAATTATGACCTACTGTGCTGGAGTATGGGGGTTTAAATCATATGAAGGACTAGACAAACTGCAAAATAGGGCTATACGGTCTTTCTTAGGAGTCGGAAAGTTTACACCGATACCGGGAATGACAGGTGAAATGGCATGGATTCCAGTCTCTATCCGAAATCATTGTCAGATGATAAAGCTTTGGTGTCGTATTGTAAATATGCACTCGGAAAGATTACCATCACGAATATATGCTTGGGACTGTAGTTTTTCACGAAATCACAAGGATACGTGGTACAACAATATAAAATCAATTATGAGCGAAAGTGGACTTGATACTTTATTTAACTCGAAATGTACGGATGGACTTAGTACCAAGTTTATTAGTAGTTTTGCAGAAGACATGCTAATGCAAAAGTACCAGATCACATGGGAAAAAGCCGTAGAAGCTATGCCAAAACTCCGCACGTATAGAGACTTGAACACCACATACAGTGTTCAGCCGTATCTAAAATCAGACATTTCACGCCATGAAAGATCAGCAATTGCAAGACTGAGATGTGGTGTTTTCCCCCTTGAAATCGAGAAAGGGCGTTATCGGGGAGTTCCAGCTGATAGACGACTTTGTAAAGTTTGCAGAACTGGAAGCGTAGAAGACGAAAAACACTTTTTACTACATTGTCCTACCTATTCGTTACAGAGAAATCGCATTTTTATGGACTGTCAACAGAGATATAACTGTAATTTTGATAACATGTCTGACATGGATAAATTAAAATTTTTACTTAGTGCCGGTGTTAAAATAGTGTCAAAATTTATCACTAACATTTCTGATATTAGAACACAAACATTAATGAGAAAAAATTAACTACTTATTTATTGTACATTTAAATTGATATTTGATAATTGTAACAGATAACTATGGGAATTTTATAGGTACAGTGCATCATAAGCCTATGAAGGCTGGCTGACATAAAATATTGTTTCATAATTGTATTATAATGTTATATCAGGCTGCACTTTAATAAAACAATATATATATATATATAGAAAAAAGATGTAGCATGATTGCCAATATGACAAATCTCCACAAAAGACCAGAAATAAATTAACTAATAAAATATGTTAATTTATTAAAATGCATCAAATAATAATTTAGAAATATAAAAATTGATAGAAATGTGTGTTAAAAATCATTCTGTTATCACAAATTGTGGAACTATTGACAAAGACAATTTACTTTTCCAATAAAAAAAAAAATAGAAAATGGTGTGATAAAAAAGAATGATATCTTAATTTGATCTACTTTTGACCAGTTCAAACCAGCTCGACTAATAAAGTGTACAAATTTTCAAATAAGTACAATTGTAATCATTCTATAGAATCTCCCCCCTTTTTCAATTGGAAACAATTACTTTTTTTTAGTCTTTTGGATACTTGTCAATACCACACAAACATGAAAAAAGTATGAGTTAATTCTGTTTTTCAACTGGTAAAATTACTAAAGAAACTTACTAAATTTGAAGATCTGTCAAATAAATGTATATTTATAAATGTAGAATTAGATTGATAGATAGTGTATTCTCATAAAACCATGCAAGTACAAAGGTTACAGAAATATAATTGAAAAACGTCTCTATTTCAAGAATAAATCACCCAATATCCATAAATTCCAGAGTTTACTTATTGCCTAAAATTATGATCGGCAATAGGACGAATAATCATCTTCAGATTTCAGGCAATAAGCTTAATGCCTGAAAATTTCAGGCAATAACTTAATGCCTAGGCGTTAGCTTATTGCCTAGGATTTAAGCTTAATGCCTAATTTTACTTATTGCCGCTAACATATACATATGCACTTTATTGCACTTTTTAAATGTAAGTGTATGGATTTCAGGTCATACAATAAAAGTTTATAAATTAACAGCAAGAACAATTATTGTAACTTTGTTGTCAAAAACGACTTTAAATTTACTAGGTAGTTAACATTCATGTCTTTTGTGGAGGACTATATTAGCCTTGCAATGTCTTTTGATTAATCTCTGTCGTTGTGCCTCTTACTCAATAATGACATAGACAAATACACAACATCTCCGTTTGTTAAAATCACATAGTTTGAAATGAAAAACGAGAAATCATGGCAACATTCAACTGAAAATGCATCGCCCGTCTTAACCTATAAGATTCGCGAAAATGTATTGAAATTTTTGAACAACAATTTCCTACAGAGATACTGCCATATTGTGTATTATTATCTTTGTCAAATTATTATTAAACTGTTTCTGTAGCTTGGTCATTTGTTATATGACCGAATGCATTGCTTGGTGCAATCGTTACCTCTTGTCTGTCTAGGTTCCTGACAATTGACATTAGTTGAATTGATTGGTTCTTGATATTGTCAGCATGCTGTCCGATGAATGGAGTAAAAGCACAGGTCGAACCCTGTCTACCAGTAACGTAAACAGTGGGAATAAAGCAATACAAAAATAGCAAAAAAATAATTATATTTATTTAATCAAATATATAGGGGGGAAACACAAGAAGTATAAGTTTACTGATGTTGATGTTGCTTAGTTCAACTTGTAATTTAAATCTAAATTACTCAAAGGCAAATTTTCAACTTTCAAATAAAACGATTCAATATTTTTTGTCTAATTTCTCAATGCTCAAGTTGTTAAAATTACATTACCAGTGTGACTGACCACCCAACTTCACATATGCAATGACAGATCGCAAACTGATAAACGATTTAATTGAATTTCGTAAAAATAACTATGAATATTTAAACCTTTAAAAGGATTTTTATTTCAATAAAATGCTTAGTACACAACCGAAAACCGATCACAAAACCAACTACAAAAATTTACATGGCCCATTTCATTTGTGCCAAAAAAATCTTAGTACATGTATGGTTGTTCAGCGTTGACATTTTACGACATATGCGCGTACATTACAAAGAAGTGAAAATGATACGATGAAAAAATAATGCAAGTTATGGTGCGTTTACACGTTTCAAATGTTTTTAATGAAAAGTAAGATGCAAAACGTTTCAACATTTTAACCTCGAGGACACAAAACACGCATACAAAAATATATTGATTTATTTTTTGTGTTTCACGTCATTTATTACACTATAATAGGCTATATCGCAGCTTTTATCAGTGAAACTGGAGTGGCAAGATGAGGACCACTACCCGTCGACAGTAAAACTTATCACAAAGACTGTTCTTGAAAGTTTCAGCGAACAATAACTATCTCTCCGATTTTGAAGATGCTTATTCCATTTGCTCTATACGATTGACAGTACTAGTATGATTTCAACAGAAAATTTGCATATTGGAAAATATAAAAAGAAATAGAACAGAGAAACAAGGCAGAAACTTTATAATCAATGGTTATGTTGGATTTGAGAAATACATCACTCATACACATGAGTTATCTCTAGGTTGTGACTTGCAAGTGAGCTTAATGCTATTTGATGAAAAAACATATATATTCATGTAATAATATACACATATTATGATCATAATGGAATTTTGTAAAATTACAGTATAGAAAACTTTCAATCGAGATGACAGTTGACCGATAATTAGGAAAAATCAGGTTTTTGTTTTTATAAATACTGGAAATACGGGGTATATGTCAAAGCGACAAACATTCTTGAAAGGTTTATCAAATTTTCAACACTAGCAAAATCTTTATACAATTGTCAGGCTCTAAATATCCCTATCTTAAGAAACCACCATCAAAGGGTCCACAATGAACATCTTAAAATACCAAAGTATTAAATAAACTGATTTAAAATATCAGCAACATATTTTATTGTTATGCAACTCGTTGATGCGAAACATCAGTCAACTGTTTTCTCGATTTGAATTAGCTCAGTAATTGTAAATATAACACATATATCAATGAATATATTAAAATGTGAAAAATGATAATAAACAATGAACATTTATATGACAATGTTGATTGAACAATTTTCAATAGTTTCACACAGTCAGGATTTTCATATTTTATTCAAACACAAGACCTCGTACATCTTCTGGTATGCAGCCATTGTATATCATCACCTGAAAAAAGTATGCAGAAATTATGTGAAGACCATATCTCAAATACTTATAAAATTATATGTTGAACCAAACATGCTTACTGTAAGGGTTTTAAATAGAGTACTACTATTTTGAACATGACAACAAAGCAAAAAGTAAAATTACAAAAATACTAAACTCCGAAGAAAATTCAAAAGGGAAAGTCCCAAATCAAATGGCAAAATCAAAAGCTCAAACGCATCAAACGAATAGATAACAACTGTCATATTCTTGGCTTGGTGCAGGCATTTTGAAATGTAGAAAATGGTGGATTGAACCTGGTTTTATAGCGCCAAATCTCCCACTCGTACGACATTCGCATCAAGTTTATTATATTGATAATGATTGGTGAACAAAACACACAGACACAATAGGTATCAATGTCACACATAAAGGTAAAAAGTCAAACTAAGTAGGTCACATTCGTGAAAAGGGAACGGGATTGCAGTTTCGACAGAAGACGAATATAAAAGGTATTCAATAACAGTCAACCAACTCGTTATGGCGTCCGTAAAACTTACGAAGGGATAATTTCAACTTCCAAATGCTTCACAAATCCAACAGTTTGCGTGCCAGTCAAATAGTGGTTAAGTACGAAACGCATACAGTATGTTGATGTTGGGCGGACACAAAAGTTTGGTAATTGTAGATCCACAAACGTATATGAGATAAATAATTGGTAAACAGTTTGACTTACATCATCCATGTATCCAATAAATCCATCGTCTTGATCACAGCCACCAATAGATATAGCAGCATGTTTTGTCGGTATCACACCTGTAAAGGGACAGAGACGACTAGTTAATGGTTAATACTAAAATTGAAAAAAAGAAATGGGGAATGTGTCAAAGCGATAAAAACCCTACCATAGAGTAGACAGCCGAAGGCCACAAATGGGTCTTCAATGTAGCGAGAAACTCCCGCAAATAAACATGTTTAACGGTTATCAGGATAAAACATACACAAGCAAATCTTTTATAATTAAGAAATATTTTCTAAAGTTTTTCTAAATACTTGACAGATGCAGTTAAAGTACACATATCTTTTTGGATAAAATAATAATGATGTATAGAAATGCTCTGACTAGAATGAAAGAAAATGTCGAATTACCTTCCACATAAATCGTTTTTGAGACTTTGCCAAGAGCAGCTGAGAAACTGGCACCATCATATCGGAGAATAACTTCGTTCCACTGGTGTGGCTGCAATTAAAACAAAATTATTAACAAATGATGTTATATTTTGTTTAGACAATACACGTTTGTTTTAATAGAGTGTTTTTTGAAGAAGAAAACAGTGTCTAACTCTATCACTGCTTAAATGCTACTCTCTTCTATTCAATCTTTTCCTCTCTTTTTTAGTTGCCTACTCCATTCGTATTATTCTGACACAAAGAAGGGGCGAATGATACCCAAGGACTATTCAAACCCACAAATCAACAATATTATAAAAAAACACGATGGCAAAAAACAAAAGAACAGACAAGACAAATAGACAAAGTATAAAACTTTTTTTTTAACTAACGACTAAGCAACACAAACAAAAAAAACGGGGGTGATCTCAGGTGGTCATAAATGAACAGAATATACACAGGAAATTCATTAAGTTGCAACGGACAAGGTATGATAAGAGGCATTTTTGGCCCCCTCTCCAAATGACTTCATATTTAATCCATCATTAGTCTATGCATAGTTACTTAAAAAAATGTTGATATTTTTGTGTTTATGTGATCATTTGGTTGCCTAGCAACGGTTTTTATAAAACGAACTAAAATATCCATCTTTATTGCAATTTCCCAAGGAAAAGACTTTTGAATCTATTTAAATGAATGGTAAAGTGTTAACAAATACTTAAATATTTACTATTGTTGGGTATATCGTTTTAAAAAGTTCTTAAAAGTAATTTAGCAACTACAATGTTGCCTAGCCACCACATCAAAGTACTTTTTTATCCAATGTTAACCATAAAAAAAAATGCAAAAGTCAAATGTTTTCATACAACTCATATTAAGTCGACTCCTATATTGATATATTTAGTAACAATGTTTGCATGAAAAAACAACTTGATTTTGTATCTATATAATCTGTCTAATCAAGCCGAGTTTTCCTTAGCAACGCAAAGTTAGTTTTAAGTTAACAGTTCAAGAACATTTAAAAAGATGTTTAGAATTACTGAGTGTAATTTTTCAGCTTGAAACGTGAAACTAAAGGTTATTTATGAGTACCTTTAGTGCAGATGTGCAATTCTAATATAATTCTAAATTCAGCGTTTCCATGGTTACACATGGAACGTTTCCATGATATAATATCTTGCTTAGCAACCATCTCAAAATTGATCTACATGTTGATATTTTTCAACTGGGATCGTCAGGACAGGGGGCGATGACTTTGGGTTCTTTTATAGTTTTATTTTTAATCTAATACAGAAGATGAATATATCATGAAAAAATAGAATAATAACATATCTATCTTTCGGCAATTCGAAAAACTGATAGGAGTTTAAGTGGTTTTAGTAATTTTGTTCAATGCATGTATTTTAAGTAAGAAGGTGTGGTATGGTTGACAATAGGACAACTCTCCACTCAAAAGACCAAAATGACACAGAAATTAACAACCGTACGGCCTTCAACATGAGCAAAGCCCATACCCCATTGTCAGTTATAAAAGGCTCGGAATTAACAATGTTGGATGATTCAAGCGAGAAAACCAACGGCCTAATATATGAAAGAAAAAAAATAACCAAAAAACAAATATGTAACACATAAGCAAATAATAACCACTTAATAACAGTAACAAACTATAAAAATCAGTTAAAAAAAGGCTAAGATCAATAAAAATACAAATTTTGCAAATAAGTGGACGTGGCTGGGTACTTGTACATTCCAAAAACAAATAATCACTGAATCGTTTTGTTCCTCATTATCTAATAGGTACAAGATGTGCTTCACTTGAGTAAAGAAATGTCTTATCTCCATCCCTTGAGAAGATACACAAAATACAAGTTTGATATATATTGTCTAAAATTGGAATGGACTGGATAGGGAATGTGTCAAAAAGTCGTGAATTTATTTCTATTACAAAAATTAGTTATGTTCTCCTTTTATCGATTAACAATTAGCTTCTCCTTTTTTTTTATATAAGAGAAAAGATTCTAAAAAAGAAAAAGTGAAAAGAAATAAAATAAAATGAAATAGTCACAGAAAAGATAGTAATATTATAATATTTTAACTGAAACTTTTATCATGTTATAATGTCAGCTTTTAGCAAGTAACAGCTGATCAGCTTATATACAGAGAAGACGCACGTTTTAAAAAATTAAGCATGCATCTGTAATGTATCTTCGGATTTTTACAATCGAATTTTGTTGAGACTATTATATAGTGTCATATTTGACTTTGTATTTTTTTAAAGGTTTATAATATTTGCATACACTTAATTAAAGTTTCAAAATTATATCTAATCCTTGCAGTATTTCATTTTAATACATGTTATATATTTAACATTCCTATAGTGAATTTAATGAATGAAGAGTTTTGTTTCTTTAAAAATTATTTTAAAAAAAATTTCAAATAATTTTCTGTATAATCCATTGACAGGGGAGGTAATCTCGGTTCTAATTTTGTTTTCACGTGAAATCGATTTAAATTTCCAGTTGCCATTTACGTACTATGTACACGGATAAAAAGGGTTATAGTTTGTTAGGGGCTTTATTCATTTAGTGTTGTTGAATGTACAGTTTGCTGGTTGTTCTTTGACAACACTGCCACTGTCACTTAACAAATGATGCAAAATCACACGTTCCTTTACTTTGCCCGATTAATAAACCCCGTAATTATGAGGGTTTGGATGGGGTTAAATGATTAAAGAATAATGCCCTTAAAAAATGAAGATTAGAGAATAATGAGCCAAAAAATAGAAGATTAGAGAATAAAAGGGTTAATTTTTGGAAGATTAGAGAAAAAAGCGGTTAAATTTTTAAAGATTAGAGAAAAATGGGGTGAAAATTAAATGTTTACAGAATAACAGACCCCCCCCCCATCCATACCCTCAATTATGATTAAGAACGAAAAAGCATTTTATCTTCCCGGCTTGAAGTTTTGTAACCCAATCAAGATCACCTGAGCTAGGATAAGACGTTCGAGCAGATTCGGAAATGCAAGTTCGTTCCGGTCGTTGGTTCACAAATTATTGACGTTTCCGTGAAAACAAGGAATTTTCAGTGTAGAATTATTGAATTTTGAACATGAGCGGACGCGAGTACCACGAATATATTTAAAACAGTGAATTATTTCCTTACAACAAACCACACATTGAAATATCTTCGTGGTACTCGCATCCGCTCATAGTTAAAAATTGCTTAAACGGACGGGAAAACTTCGAATTTTCATAAAATTTACGTTTTTCATGAGAAAGAGAGAGGTATTCATTATTTTTTTCACACGGAATAAGAAAAGTTATATTGATTTTTTGTTAGATGAGACACTATTCTCTTTAGAAAAAGTCAAGTTTCTTGGATATTATGCATTATAATTTCACAACTAAAATAGGGGGCCAGTTGCAATAGCTTATCGTACCTTGTCCAAATTTGCGAAGAATTTCATTACGAATGTATGTGTAAGTTCTAAAATTATGGGATATGAAAAAATATATATATATTTATGGTACCTTGTAAAAAATTCTAATAAATGATTCAGGACTTTCAGATGTCTTCACAGTAAACACTATCTCTAAAACATCAGTTTCGAGTCTGATGTCAAATGCAGCCTTCCTCTTCCCAATACAATTTGATAACAATGTTTCAGAACGATGCGATCTTCCATGTGCGTAAAACTTCAAACGCAAGGCAAATTCAGGACCAAGTTCTACATTCGAAAAACGCCACAGTTTGAGGCTTCCACGTCCATTAAACATTGCTTGCTTTTTAATTGTCTGGAGGACATTAGATACACCAATAGATTGGCTGTGTCCGGATTTGTCCTCGAAAGCATCATTTGAGGATCCGCTAAAATCTAGACTAATGGCCGGCTGACATTGAAAAGGTTTATCTACAATAAAGAATGATTTTACTTTTTTTACTTTTATGATGAAGGCACGTGATAAAGATAACACTAAAAGACGTATTAATGTGCTTCTAATTAAAATAAAAATGTAATTGATTCAAATTATAAGCATGTAAATGATAATCAAGTTTTTCGCATTCGGAATGCACAGAATATCAGATAGAACGAATGTACTCATAATCTTAAATAAGGTTTGGAATTGTAAGTACTATTTAATTATATGCAATTATATTATATATATGTTTAAATGTAAAAGAAATGGTAATGTAAATGAAGATTACTTCATTGGTAATTAGTGTCTTTCGTATAAGGGTTAAATTTCACTATCGTTAAAAAACAAATTCAACATATTATGAATTTCATGCATCCGAATCACATTTCTGGATTCACTTTCTTCATGAATGTCCAAAGCCGAATATGTGAAACCAGGAATTTATAAGAACCGAAACCGTGGAAAAGCTAGATAACCATAAAGTATTTAAGTCTTAGTATGATTGTCCCAGACATCCCAGATGTCATTTCCTCCAGGAAGCGTGTCATGCGCTCTGAAATTATAATGTCATATGTTTAAAAGATCCATAATATTTGACATAAGACTCGAAGTCTTCAGATGAAAACGCTATATATTCAAAAAAAACAGAACCATCAGAATAGGATTTTTTTTAAATATATAATTACCTAAATGCGTTTGCTTCTTTTCGACTGGTTTATTACCAATATTGCTCCGAATACATGCACACATAGATTCTTCAAATCGTGTACCAGGGGCACAGGAACGAACCATCCCACCATCTGTATACTCAAACGGAGAGTCATAAACTTTTTTCAGCGGGCACACTAAAATTGTACAATAGTTTAGTTTTATTGGTTAACACACGTCGTTAAAAACCCGTTATTCATAAAACTAGGCAGATTCGGACTAAGACAGAAGATAAATTTGTTAGTTAACTAATCAGCGTGACAAAAATTAAACAAAATTTGGAGCAAACTATTGAAATGCAACTTTTCCATTTACAACAGAATGTGAGCTGTGTGTCTGCTCTTGTATGTTTTAAAAGATCCTTTTGTAACATAACTTGTTTGGTTCTGCAATTTTGATAATCAACTGGAATTAAAGCAAAATTGACTGTAACGAAATCTGGTATTCTCTTTACGTCAATCATGTTACGTCATGCGTTTTCTATACATTTTTTATATCCATGTGTCTTGTTCAAGTTTCTGATAACAGGGATCCTTCACATTCTTGATTATGCCTTTATTTGATATACTTAATCACTTTTTTAGGATAACGTATATAACTTTGTCGCTACTGTTGGATTTTTTAACTTATAGTTGTGATTATGCTTTAAAAATTCAAAACGTGTGTTGCTAGCTGTGAAATTTGTCACCTTCTGACACATATTATTTATAGATACGAAAAAAACATATAATGTTTACTGTAATTACATTTTCGTCAATGTGAATATCCGATAAATATAACCTTTCCCAAATTCAAAAATTAATTATGAAACATACCATTAAGAACTTCGGGGATTTTTGTAATGCAATCTGTTTTACAGTCTTTATTCGGAACACACGTGTTTCTCCCACCGCCATATGCATATCCATTCGGACAACATCGTGCATCTGAACGACGTCTCCGACATGTCCAGTAAGCACGACATTTACCGATATAAGGATGAGATCTGACACCTTGCGTCCTACAGGGATCTATAAATCAAAAGAGTATTTAAATACAGTGTATCTGAATAAGTACATGAGACAATTTGAAAAAGTCGGCAAAATACGAAAGAAATAAAAAAAAAACTGTTGATACATGAACATACTAAATACAATTAACATAAATAAATGGCTGTCTTGGGGGAAAAAAATGGGTATTATTCAGACTTCAACACTAGAATCTTGTTTGTTTATCAAGATTTGAAAAGGATGGTGCATCAATTAAAAAAACACCAAATATCTGCCACCAAGATCATATTTTCCAGAATAAACCTGATACGGTTCTAAATATGGGACATACACATGAGTATATTTCCGGGTTGGATCATTTTTTTTTCAGATCTCAACCCTCTCTTGTTTCCGATCGCAACCGAAAGAATAAAACAACGTATAAACAAGAACAGACCAGAAAAGCACTGGACTCTCTTAAAATAACGGTTTTTCTTTCATTATCCAACTTATTTTAAAATTTTCAATCGAGCATCACTGATGGGTCTTTTGTTGACCAAATGTGCGTTCATCGTACACACTTATAAACCTGATTTATATGTTGAGTTTTTTTAGTGCTAAAGTCTGAGAAGTTGTATTTTCTTATAAAATTTTACTATGAATTTAGTCCCTTTGTATGATTTTATGGTTACTTTTGCAAGCTGCAGCTGTAATTCAATGTAAATATAACGGAATTTGAAGGACTGTCATTAAAGTGAGAGGGTTATCGCTATAGAACCAGGTTTAATACCCCATTGTCTACATTTGAAAATGCCTGTACCAAGTCAGGAATATGACAGTTCTTGTCCATTCGTTTTTTATGCGTTTTGTTATTTGATTTTGCCATGTGATTATTGACTTTCCGAATTGATTTTCCTCTAAGTTCAGTATTTTTGTGATTTTACTTTTCACTAATTCAAATCAGTCTCCATAGAATTTTTTAATAATTGAAAATCTTATAAGTAAAAAAAAATAATGTACCTATTTCACACTCTGCTCTGGATGGTTGTGTGCATGCTAGCTTACTCTGACTCCAGAACAGACCAAATGAACACTCTTTTTCTGTGGCTCTTAGTTTGTGTCCTTGTTTATAACACACAATAAATCGGTTGCAGTTGGATGGTTCTCTCAAATAACAGAAATCACTTACGTACGTACAGTTGTCACAAGTTTCTGAAGAGGAAAATAAATACAATGTACAATGGAACAAACCGTCTCATATATAGATATAGGAAGATGTGGTGTGAGTGCCAAT
The DNA here is from genome assembly GCF_036588685.1 of Mytilus trossulus. NCBI lineage: Eukaryota > Metazoa > Mollusca > Bivalvia > Mytilida > Mytilidae > Mytilus > Mytilus trossulus. Next base: position 21,467,811 of record NC_086380.1, read on the forward strand.
GATACAACTCTCCATCCAAGAAACAATTTGAAAAGTAAACCATTATAGGTTAAATACGGCCTTCAAAACGGAGCCTTGGCTCACACCGAACAACAAGCTATAAAGGGCCCCAAAATTACTAGTGTAAAACCATTCAAACGGGAAAACCAACGGTCTAATCTATATAAACAAAATCATAGTTCACAAATATGACAATTGCATTTATTTGGTAATTTTAGATAAATATATTAACATTTTTTTAAATTTTTTTTGTATATTCAATCAGGCACAGAGGACGAAACTCACATTGCAAAATCATATTACTGACATTGAGTTTCAGTCTCTTAATCTAAACTATTATAAAACATATCAATCGTAGTTTGCAACATCGCCATGATGGATGTTTTGATATATAAAAAAATTAAACAAAATTAATGTGTTAATACGTAATATTTTTTTTGTTTTTGATAGCGTTGCTTTTCGCAAAAGTCAAAATTAATACATGTAGCTTTACTTAATTTCGGAACAGTGAAAATCATACTGTTACGTTAGTTACGTGTTTATTATAAACATAACTTACCAGAAGCATTTGAGAGTTCTCTTGTGTAAGATGGGTTTATTTCTGGTGAAGAATTTCCAATAACAGAGACTTTGGATTTTGTATCAGACTCCGTAGATGCTGAGGCTTTTGTCAAATTGTTGGTGGTTGTTTCCTTCGATTTTAATTGTTTTGGAGAAATAAACTTCTTTTCTGGAAGTGCTTTACTCAACGTTTCCGGTGGAGCCACTGTTGTTAGTTTTCGTGGCGGTGGTGGCGGTGGTGTATACGTGACCTTAAACACAGTTGAATCTGCCGTTCGTAAAATGATCGGCGGTGGATCATCATTTTTATTCCATATTTTCTTATTCTTCTGAATATTTGCTTGCACCTTAATATCTGAGTTGTGAACTTTCCCATGTAATATAAAATCTTTTATGTGATGTTTAGTTAGAGGTACAGTTTGTTGTGAACTATAACTATTTTTCTGAAAATGAATGTCAATGTTCTGCTTTAAATGACTTGGATAGTTCACATCTGAATATTTATTAAGAGCATTCAGTCTATTGAGTTTGCTCATGCGCAGATCGTTAAGCGAATATCTTTTATTCATTGGAATATAAGAATACACTTTTTCTTCTACATACATCTTTCTTCCTGCCATTCTTTCGTGTATTTTTTCAGATTGTTCTTGTTTTGGAACTGCAGTTTTAAACGCAATGTCCATGGGGAGATTTCGCTTATTCGTCCGTTTACGACGTAAAAAGTGGTTCTGAATAAAAGGAACTCCTGGTATATAACCTGCATGTGGTATGCCGACTCCAGCACTTTGTGTTTTCATATTATTATTCCGATTAGTATTCTGATGGGTTTGAGTTTTCTGTACACCTGGTGTAAAAAAAGTTAAAGAATCAACCGACTTAGGCCGTGTTCTAACCTGTTCAATCGTATTTATCATTTTTCTGACCGCACTATTACTCAATTGTCTCTGGTCAATTGAATTTAGTGTTGTCTGCGGTTTTATTTTTGTTGACGGCTGATTTGAGTTAATTTTCCACATTGACTGGTAATATGGCGAGTTTCGATTAAATAATGCTGAATATTTGGCTTGACTTGCAATATCCGTTTCATCCTGTTTTGATTTCAACAAGCCCGTTTCCTTAGGCATAGTCAAAGGTTTGTCCTTCGAAATGTGTTTTGTTTTCTGTTTGAAACCTGGTGGTGGTGGCGGTAGTTCAGGGGATAATTCGGGGCTCTGTAAAGGTTCTTCTGAAAATTGTCGGAAACCTTTCCTTCTGTTCTCTTCTAATACATTTAATGATGGTGGTAAATTGTCTCTTTCTCTCTCTACTAATTCTGTTCTACGTCTCGGTGGTGGTGGCGGTATATCAGTCTCCATATTCATGTCTTCTTCATTTTTCTGATCCTGACGTTGTTGAGTGTTGTTTGGGAAAGTCTGGGGTTTTTGCCTTTCATTTTCATCTAAACGAGAAATGATTTGATTTTCATTCAAATTAGAAATGTCTGCAGGTCTTTGTTGTTGTCTATCAGTTACAAACGATTCTTGTTGTTCAGATAGTATTTGCACTGGCCGAGATTGCTGCTGTGTACTCGTTGTAACCTCTAATGAGGGAGTTGTATTGAGGGGCGTGGTTCCTGTCAATGTATGTTCGATACCTATTGCCTTTTTACCTATATTGAGAGCTGGATCCGGTGTTAGTGTTATAATCTCAACTTCAGTTGTACTGGTACCCACAGATAGTACTGGATCCGGTGTTAATGTTGTAATCTCAACTTCAGTTGTACTGGTACCCACAGATAGTACTGGATCCGGTGTTAATGTTGTAATCTCAACTTCAGTTCTACTGGTACCCACAGATAGTACTGGATCCGGTGTTAATGTTGTAATCTGAACTTCAGTTGTACTGGTACCCACAGATAGTACTGGATCCGGTGTTAATGTTGTAATCTCAACTTCAGTTGTACTGGTACCCACAAATAGTACTGGATCTGGTGTTAATGTTGTTATCTCAACTTCAGTTGTACTGGTACCCAGTGATTGTTCAACATCAGATGGTAATTGGTCAAAAACTGATTGAGTTCGATTTGCATCGTTTTGTGTAGTTTTTGGTGAAGGTTGGCTTTCTGATTGTGAACCTGCACCAAAATCCTCAATCGTTTTCAAAATCTCCAACAGCTCGTTATCTTCTACTGATAATAAAGAAGGTTTCAGTTGCTGATCAGTTGCATTACCCAAAATAAGTGATTCATTTAGCTGGCCCGCAGAATGTAACTGATCCAACATGGAAGTCATTCTGTTCGTATCAGTGATAGTTTGAATTTCAGTTGGCATTTCATTCTCATTCTCAGTTGTAGTTTTTACTTTTTCATTGTCTTTTAAAAACTGTGTCAGGTTTAAATCTGACAATTGATGAAGTCCAGTAACAGATTCTTCTATATGTTTCTCAATTTTCAGTTCAACAGCGTCAGAAGCATTTTGGATCTGTAACGATGTTTGATCTAGTGTTTCTGATTCTATAGGTAGTGAACCGTTTTCGATTATATCCTGATCCAAACTTGAAGTACCAATAATTTTCCTCCTGTCGGGCGCACTTTTAATATCTGCTGATATCTGATTTTCTGGAATCATATGTTCTAAGACTTGTGGCATTAGTTTCTGATCAACCGAAACATTAAGTTGACCTTCAATGGACACTTTTTCCGATAACGAAGATATATTCAATGGTTTAATTTCAGCTGTCGTTTCACTCTCGGTAATATTTTGTTCTAGCGTTTCCATCAAGGTTAGATTTTCTGATATATGCAGAAAAGGCTGCAATGTATCTAAAGATAGTTGTTTTCTGTAATCCATACTGCTGTTTAGTTGCTGTTCAGTTTTGAATTGATTGGTTTGTGGTAATTCTATTTCTTCGTTCATTGTATTTTTAATTGTTTCTGATATTTTATCTATTTCTGAAATTGGTTCTGTTTTATCAACAATGCTACCTGATGTAAACTCTGTCGTTTCATTTGGTTTAAACTCTGCAGGGCTACTTGCAATAAAATCCGAAGTGTTTCTTGATTTAAACTCTGTATTATCATTTGCTTCAAAATCTGTATTGCTTCTTGCTTCAAACTCTGCAGTAATATTTGTTGAAAACTCTGATTCGGTATCTTTATTAAGGGACGGCATATGATCTAGTAATGAAGTTGTTGGCATATTTTCATTTGGAGGGTTAATCTGGTCAGTCATATTTTGTTTTTCATCTAATAATAACTCCGAAACTGTCGTCGCATTCGTTTGCATATATTCATCGTCACTTATATTTGTTAACTGTTGATTCTCAGATTTAAAATGATCTGTTGTATAAGACGTTTGGTTATCCTCGACAGTTTTCTCAGATTCTAATGCTGTGTTCTGTTTTATTTGTAATGTTTCAGGATTGAGTGATGGTGCCGTTTGTTTTTCGATGGTATCTGAAAACATTTGGTCAGACTTTGCTTCGATTATTTGTTTATCAATTTCCGATATTTGTTGGTCCGTAGCAAATGGCTGCTCTGAAGCTGCAGCATTTAATTGTCGACCTCTTGGTTGTAACACTTCCGGTGGTGATGTGGTTATCACATCCGGTAGACTCTGAACCGGTTGGGATCGGCTTTTATCTTGTTTAAATATCATCGTTGGTGGTCTACTAAAATGGGGTGGTGGAGGAGGCGGTTCTTCGTCTAACTGATTTAAAGGTTGTTTGATATCAAGAGACGTCAGTTTTCGGTCCATTGAAACTGTTTCTAAAAGAGGTTGAGATGGTTGAGATTCAAGGTCGGATGTAGTTTCAGCAATTTTGAATGGCTTAGAATTTCCAGGTAACTCTACTTCTGGCTGTACCGGTAATTGCAAATCAGCCGACTGCTGACTTTTAACTTGTGTAAAATCTTCTGTTGTAATTGGAGCTGTCAAATCTGAACCTAAAGATTTACTCTCAGGAATAGACACAATTTCCTTCTTTCCAAAAGCAAAACTCCTCGGAGGTGGAGGAGGCAATTCTGGGTCAAAAATTGGCTGTATTATTTGTTTCATTGTAGTGAAACTCTGTTTAGGTCTTGGTGTAGCTTCAACGATATCAGGTTTACTATCTATCCATGATTGTGGAATTCTTCCTGCCCGTGGTTGAAAATCTTTATTCAGAGTGAATTCAGGTGTCTCTTTGATAATTTTCATATCCTGATTCTGATTTGATAACATTTCGTCGGACGGATAAGGTGGAGGTTGTTGCACTGGTTCAGGTGGTTCATTCGGACAGTCTTTACATAAAGTCGATGTTTCGTGTGTTAGTTCACTTCGTGACGGTATATCTTCAGTTGTTAGCGTACCTCGTGACGTCATATCTTCAGTTTTTAGCGTACTTCGTGATGTCATATATTCAGCTGTTAGCTGTTTCGTCTCTACGATAACATCATCTGTGTTAGTTTCATTGTCATTTATACTTGAATTTGAAATTTCACTTCCAATCACAGTCAAGTTTCTACTCAATGTTAAATTGGATTCTAGTTCGTTGATAGAATTTGATTCATTTAAAAATGTTTTATTATTGACTAATAATGATGAAATATTTACATCAGAAAATGTGTCTAACGATGATTCTTCTAATGAAAATGGATTTGCTTTTTCTGAGGTAGTTGAATTTACTGTGTCTGAAATTATATAAAGTTTATAAATAAAATGAGATACAATAATTCACAAAAAAACTGAACTCCAAGGAAAATTCAAAAATGGAAAGTCCATTATCATATGGCAAAATCGAAAGCTCAAACACATCAAATGAATGTATAACAATTGACATATTCCTGACTTTCTTATGTATACAATTGTGGATTAAACCTGAAACATAACACTAGCTAATGACTTTTTAGCATTCAATTGCAAATAAGCCGATTTATTTATCTAGGGCAATATATTTTGGTATAAACAATCTGTAATATGTCTTTTTCTTCGCTATTGCGTACTAACGGACCTCATCTTAATTCGAATTGGGCGCAATATATGGAATATCACATATATAGTAAGAACATCTTAATTACAGTACCAATTGCTTATTCGGCTTATTTTATAGAAAGGTCATATCATTAATTAGTATTCCTCGGCATTGTTTTGCTGCTAATATCTGACAGACCACCGCCTTTATATGAGAAATTACACAATGGAAGAACGTGTAAGAATGCAACATCATTCTACTAGGAAATTGTTAACCTTTAAAACAAACCTGGAATATATTTTCATCCTATTTAATCTGTTGCATCTCAAAAGTGGTGTTTTCTGTTTATGTATCTATATTTTAAGATCCCGTTCTTAATCCTTTCCCTATTTTGCATTTTTTGTATATCTGTTGATAATTGTAGCAATTTGATAAATATATTGTAAGTTTGAAGTTTAATCGAAGATCATTTAACAAACGTCAATTCTTATAAAAGACATCTTTAATAACCTTGATATATTTTTATTTGTATGCACATTTTTTTGTAGAGATATAAGTTGCATGTATATGTAGTCACAAAAAATCGTGAATAGGTGTGAACTATTTTATAGTATGATGGATGATAGTCGAAACATCGTTCGACATGATTGAAAACTATCAAATAAAGATCGAATGAGTTGGATCAAAGCATCTACTTGTCACACAACGGCCTTTTACAATTACCAAATTTAATATCGCATAGCAAGCTATAAAATACCCCATATTGACAGATGTTAAATAACTAAATAACTCGCCTTATTTGTGTACAAAAAATAGGCGAAAATCAAATATGATATACAGCATCACCATACAAAACTGAACTATCTCGCCTGACTTGGGACATAAAAAAACAGAATTGGGCTGGATTAAGCATGTTGGCGGTAGCCCAACCCTCTCCTTACTTGGGGCAATGGTGTAACAGCACAACAGGAAAAATAAACTTCAAAAGTCTACCACTGCTACTAATACAATTCAATCTGTAGTTTTAGAGGAACCACTACAAAACAGAGGTTGAAAACAGATCCAACATTCGTGGATTTCCATTCATACATTAAAAATCTACACATTTGGAGACAGTACAACCAGGAGTAGCCACACATTAAGACAAACGACACTTAAGAACGACAAGAGAATAGACACAACACTAGAATATGTAGTGGAGGCCGAAGCTTTAAATAAAGTTTAAAAAAAGAATATTATCAAGCCCTGGACCCAGCCACATCTGAACTAGACAGCAAGACTGATGTCCAATCTAGACAGCAGAACTAATGTCCGTAGTTTAAAATACTTTTTGGTATCATTCCTGTTTGAAATGCGCTGAAGTCAAGAACTCTCAATACAGAGTCCGATTCGTAACCGGAGGAAAAAAATAAGAAACAACTCATTGAAAAAGTTTCCTGTGATGATAGTTGGATTTTTTTAAAAGATAAATGCAAGTTCAACATTCCTGTGGTAATTAGTGTCAAATAATCCAGAAGACATGTCAGAGAAGACACATCTAGTGCTCAGGTGTGTTACATTAACTAATTAGTAATCAGCAAAGTAAATAAATATGTGCTAATTACTCGGTGTATGTGGTACATGTCTTCTAACGCAATGTTTTGAAATTCTGTGTCACGACCCGAAAAATAATTATAAGAGAGACTGTTATTTTTTTACATTCTGTAGTGATTTTACCCGATATTTGTGTTTATAAATGGTGGTATACTACCTTTTCAACAAATCCAAATCATTTACCAAAACATAGAAAAGAAATATAAGAAGATACCAAAGGAAATCAATATCAAAAGAGGAAAGACAACACAACGAACAATAAAGATGTTCCGGCAACAAATCCATTAAACATTGCACACAAACAAATAAATTGTATCGTAACGAAAATTATCAAAACGCATGGATCATCTACGGTACTATAAAGTTTCTATTATACAGACGTGCTACTCATGAAAATTTGAACTAAGATGAATCACGACTGAGGAAAGTTGGGCGTTTGTCAAGCTACTACACATAAATAATTGGTATGTGACGTAGTTGTACCTTAACCTTCAACTGAGTCGCTTATTAAATCTTTAAATCTTTGATAAGATATTGTACCAGATGAACCTTCTTGACAGATGCAACCCTCTTTTAAATTATAACTAATACTGTAATGTTTTTCTGACTTTTCGAAATAACCGCAAATAGATGGTGCACACTTTAAAATATTAGTCTTTCCTTTAAAAATCAACGACGCGAGTACCTATTCCATGTATTCGTTAATATTCATTTTATCCTTCGCTTGTGTATTTTTTCAACATTTTACCCTTGAATCATACAATCTCTGTATTTCAATTTTGACAAAGTGATTCAAATACATGTTACAGGCGGATTAAAGAGGTCATGAGGCCCCCTCCCCTTTTTCCGGTAAAAAGTGTGTTAATGATTTAGAGGATCACTGTAGCAAGACTAAATAAAGGCAGCAGTAGTATACCGATGTTCGAAATTCATAAATTAATTGAGAAAAAAACCAATCCGGGTCACAAACTAAAACCAAGGGAACACATCAAATAAAAGAGGAGAACCATGACACAACAGACACACAATATTAAAGTGTAACACACACAGAAACAACCAATAATATAAGAATGTCCATTTTTCTGTCTTGTGGGTCCACTCTTTTGGCATTCAGTCCCCCTCCTATGAACATTTCTTGATCAGCCACTGCATATCATAGCTTTTTCGATTAGCCTAACTGTTTTCGAAACTGATTTAACAACATATATTAAAATAACTGAGAGACCTGCCATGATTCCGCCTCTTTTACAATATAAATTACGTTTTAACTTACAAGCATTGGTCCGCAGCATTATATTGTGTTATTTTTTAATTTTGTAATAATGTCTAGGAAATTATTGGACTGGGTTTTGTAGGTATGGAATGTTTTCGTAAAATGTTTCACTTTTTAATTTGCAATGATTTTTGACGAAACATTTCATCATTTTGAATTTAATATAAAACTTATTCAAATAACAAATTACTTTTTAGATTAACTCCATTTGTGAAGCTTATCGTAGTTGGTGGAAATGTTTTGGAACGATATTATTTGATTGTGTTGTGACACAAATATACTTGGCACGCTATTTCTCTAATTGTTGTGCTATTTTCACATTTCCTGACCGGTGTGAGAAAAATATTTCTCCTCACTAGTGAAAAATCTGTTCTCGACAAATAATTGAACTCTTAACATTTAATCTTTAATTATTAAATAAAACTCGGCAAGCCTCGTGCTTTCAATATTAAAATTTAACTGTCTCGAGTTGATAAATATCGTAATGCACTGTTTGCATTTGTGGAATCTGTATATCTTACATTGAAGTGATTATGTTAAGCAAAATAAGTAAAAAATGAGTTTTTCGTGATGTTTTATGAATCCATTAGTCAGGTTTATGATGAATTGTGTATTCATATTCGTGTTTTAATTCTGAAATATGTGATTCGGAAATTTGAATTTACAAATTAATGAAGACATTTTAATTGTTAATAAAATAAGTTAAACAATTTAAAAAATGAACCAAACAAATATAAAAAAAAAAAAGAAGATGTGGTATGATTGCCAATGAGACAACTATCCACAAAAGACCAAAATGACACAGACATTAACACCTATAAGTCACCGTACGGCCTTCAACAATGAGCAAATACATGCCGCATATAGTCAGTTATAAAAGGCCCCGATAAGACAATGTAAAACAATTCAAACGAGAAAACTAACGGCCTTATTTATTTAAAAAAATAAAAGAAAAAAACAAATATGTAACACATAAACAAACGACAACCACTGAATTACAGGCTCCTGACTTTGGACAGGCACATACATAAATAATGTGGCGCATATTTCCATATTTCTCATCTCACAGTGTGTACAAATATGACTATTTCTTACTGTTTTTTCGACGTTATTTCACATCACGTTTTTGTTCTGACAAAATCAGGCTTTTTTTTTTGCACGTTGCACATTGGTTTGAAGGGGTTTTTGTTGCTCTATCTTACGTTTTATATGCAGTGTTTTGGACCCTTTGTTTGTGTCTTGGACCCTTTGTTTGTGTTTTGGACCCTTTGTGTTTTGGACCCTTTGTTTGTCTTTTTGTATTTTCCATATGGCCATGGTTGTATCTCCAGCTATTTGCTGTTGAATGGCACTTGGTACCTTCTCCTACTTGTTTGTCATTTTTCTTATCCCGGAAAAATCAGTCAAGATAAAGAAATGTTTCAATTATTGTGCATTAAATTTGGTCTGCTACAGTTCTCGTCACTGTTTATATTACATATTTTGTCTTTTGTCCATAGATATACGAGTTTTTAATATCGGTATACTACTTTTGACTTTATTTATACACAACAGACATCTGCAGCGAGATAAATCGTTAGAGTGGAAAGATATCTATAATGTGACATATGGTTCTTCTATAATTAAAATGAGTTGTTGTTAATCTGTCATTATGAATATGATACATGCCCAAGGGAATAAGCTGGTGAACACAAATATAGCAGTTTAACGCACTTATAGTAGAGAAAAAAATGACAAAGGCCTTTGAGCGTTAGTTGCATTATCTCAATAAAGGAGAACTGAAAAGTGAATGAAAATAGGGAATGTGTCAAAGAGGCAACAACCCGACCAAAGAACAGAAAACAGCCGAAGGCCACCAATGGATCCTCATTACAGTCAGAAAAATCCTAACCCAGAGGCGTGCTTCAGCCCCTACACAAAGTGTGTACTAGTTCAGTGATTACTGACGTCATACTAAAACTCGAAATGTATAAACGAACTAAAATAAAAAATCATACATTGCTAATAAAAACCAGAGGTTCCTGACATGGGACAGGCGCAATAATGCGACGGGGGTAAACATGTTTTTTGAGACATCAACCTTCCTCTAGACCACTAGCCAATGTAGAAAAACCAACACACAGCAGTACGCACAGTAAAACTCAGTTCAAAAGAAGTCAGAGTCCGATGTCAGAATAGATAAAAAAAAAAAAAAAGAAACTTAAACAAAATGGCAATAATACACAAATTAACAGAGAACTACTAGCAGCTACTGCTACGTCATCTTCAGACCTCTACTAAACTGACTGAAACATTAAAATGCTGCTTAATGGCGAGTTAAGCTTACCTTCTTTATCAAATTTTAATTTACGGATGAAGGAGAAGTCGTTAAAACTAGCAACCTTCGACAGGACAACTATCAATCCCTGCAAATAAAAATCGAACAATTCGCAACCTCAGTGGTGACGATGAAAGACTTAGACCACTTGGCCATCTAGTGCTTTCCCAACCCAAGCTCACGAACAGAAAGTTTGTATATCGCTGTTTTAATGACGTTACAGTAGGCTAGCATAGTAAACAATAAATGTAAAATTCAGAAAACCCTATCACTGAACTAGTATATATTTGTTTAGGGGCCAGCTGAAGGACGCCTCCGGGTGCGAGAATTTCTCGTTGTAATGAAGACCTGTTGGTGACCTTCTGCTGTTGTCTGCTCTATGGTCGGATTGTTTTCTCTTTGGCACGTTTCCCATTTCCATTCTCAATTTTATATCTTATTTCAAAATTCAGAAAAGCCTAGTATACGTGTGATAATATGTGACTGTCATACTGTTTGTTGTGTGTTGTATGTTAATATCTTACATATAACTCACCTGGTGTTACGGCTTCGGTTATAGAAATAAGTAATATGTTGAAAATAAATAAAGTCACACAATTATTATATGTACACATGTTCCACTTCATTTTCACTATAGTTAACATTACAACATGAAATAAAATATAAAATGTTTAAAACAGTTCTCCATGTCCAATCGTTCAATTTACATCATTCACAAATAAGCACTTCTTCAAAAATTGTTAAAATTTCAATGGTTTTGTTTAAGTGTAACTATCTTGTCATGTACAAGTTAAAAAAATATAAATTATGGGACATATAGTTCACCCGCGCCCATTTAAGAGATTTATCATTTGTTTAATTTTTTGAATAATTAATTACTAACTGTTGTGTAAAATACATGAAATTTTAATGTCCCTTGGTTCGTGTGTCCAGATTTTTGTTATAAATGAGATTATTATTAAAAGTAGATATTAATGACGAACTTTTTCTATTACTAATAACACTTTTTAATTTTAACATATTCGAAATAATTTTATGCAGATTCTTTTGTTAATTTGTTAAGAATGATATTTTTTTTTACTGTTTAGTTTTTGTTTTATTTCTTTTATTCAAGGCTGCTATCTATCAGCTGCATTAGTCGACTTCCGTTCATGTCATATTACCATATTAAAGTCAGATGTAAATTTAAGTAGTTGTATGACTACCTGTTTTATTATTAATTTTAACTTCTAGATACCTTATATGAAATATAAGATATTTTCTAACATTTAAATATACCTTAATATGAAGAACAGTATATGAGATATTTTAAAAACTATTATATAAGATATCTTAATATGAAGAACAGAATATAAGATTTTTTATAAACTATTAGATAAGATATCAAAATATAAAGAACAAAATATTAGATAGTTTATAAACTATTATATAAGATATCATAATATAAAGAACAGTATATGAGCTATTTTATAAACTATTATTTAAAGTATCTTATAACATTTATTAAATATTTTGAAGTTGGAATGAATATTAAAACATCTCGCCATAAAATTGTGTACAATAAGCAATAATATAGTTGAACATTCAATTTGTCTCTATTTATTATAAAACTTAATAAAGCACCAAGATACAAATTAATTGTCACTTGACAAAGAACACACAACCAAATCAAAACACGAAAAAGAGTTTTCAAAAATATTGAAACCGAAAGCTAATTTGACCTTTAAGGGATCCTGAGTCATTCAAACTTCTAAAAGGGATAAATAAAGGCAACAGTAGTATACTGATGTTCGAAATTCATGAATCGATTGAGAAAAAAAACAAATCCGTGTTAAAAACTAAAACTGAGGAGAAAACGCATCAAATATAAAAGGAAAACTGCGACACAACAGAAACACAACATTAAAATGTAACACACAAAGAAAAAAATGATGGGCTGAACCTGGTTTTGTGGCATGCAAGACCTCCTGCTTTAATGGCAATGTTAAATATAACATTTAAATGACAACATTACATGACAAGATTACAATACAAATAAATGGAAGACAATATAGGACAGAGAAACACATGAATAACAGCTAACAAAAGGTAACAGATAAGCAGTTCCATGAAATATGTTCATAATATATGAATAAAAGAGAAGTGGTCCCCTTGGTATGCAACTTCAAGACATCCAACTCAAAACAAAACAAAACCAGAAAATGTTAATATTGACATTAGGAACAAAATGATTTCTGAACGTTTAATTGGAATAGGACATGGGAAGTGGAATAAGATGAATACAACGATTTTCACAAAACAATGTATGTAATATGTGATCAGTAATGTAGCCATTTGATTATAAGAGGAACAAAAATTAAGAACTTATTTTTTTTTAGAGATTCTCAAATATTTTAATACTGAAATCTTATTCTGTAATAAGGTTAAAAAATCTTTTGTATTTATGTTTATTTTATAAATCCATGTTCAGAGAGTACGCTGTTTTCTGTATGTAGTTGATAATGTATCAAAACATACAATTTTTTGTTAGTTTACACATATATATTAGCATAATTATGTAACATGTTGATTTATCCACAACTATTCAACTTTCGACAAAAAACACAGAGAAGTAACAAATGACAAAACTGTGTGATTGATGTTACGTTATGTACACATTAAGATCACAGACAACACACAGTAAAACATTGATAACAATATAAAACTATTTGACAAAAAAAACTACCATTCAAATTTAAATAAAAGGTTCAATACATTAAATATCATTAATGGACGATGTGTGTATTGTTCAGTGTCTGGATCAAGATAGGACGGATGGAGCGAAGTTATAACGAACTTATATCCATCTTTAGATAAGTCATGATGGAAACAGCTGCGCACATTTAAGGCGTGATCGTATGTTTTTGCTCGCACTGTTACAAAGTGCTTATGAATTAATTGGTTCCGCTGTTCCGTTCTCTTGTACTGGCGTTCATAGTCTTGAAACGTCACGTCTTCTTCGATAACTATTTCCATAAGAACTAATCCAGGCGGAATTTTCCCCTTTTCCAGATGTACTTGACATGCTATGGCTATCATATGTTCCTTTATTTTATAATAATCTTCTATATTTCTTCTCACTGATTCCCACATAACAAAGTCGGGAAACAAACTTTTGTAAAGTTTCATTCGTTTTTCTAGCTGACCGATCCCGAAAAACATGGCTTCTTTCATCACTTCCGGTGCAACGTCAGTGGGTGGTAAACAGCGTTCATCCCGAAGGAAATTTAGAAGATGACGAAAATGTGTTCCATCGCGGTCTATGAAGTAATTGCCATCTTTATCCTTCTGAATAGGATATCGTCCACTGAACATGGCTCCGAGCATAGTGTCTGGGTATTTCCGTATAGTAGCCAGTCTCGTTGTGAATATAAATCCTCCAACATTTAAGTTTATAATATGCGGAAACTGTAATAAGAAAGACAGATTAACAACTTTATTTAATGTAAAAAAGTTGTCTAGTGCAATTATACAGCATGTGAATTACATGTCAACTGTAGTATATTAACTGGGACACATTATATAGAATAATAATACATGGCAAAAATAGTTTACCGATATCGAAACTCATTATTCCATTTTGAATATACAAACAAAGTGAGAAACTGATGGATTCGCATAAAATATATAAAAAAATGTCCACCGGGTAAGAGTCTAATTGAATGCATCAATTGTCATGCGAATCAAAAACATAAATGTCACAATAGGGGTTATGATGCAGTCGTTTACATTTCAGCTGTTAACTTAAGATTATTTTTAAAGAGAACGCGAAAACATTACTTCCTTACGTGAGACAAACAAAAATTAGAGTTCGAACTATTTTAAATTCTACTTATACATTCCCATCTAATGTTTTAAAGGGACTCAAGAGACGAGAATCGTCGTTGAAGATCGCCAAAAGACTGTTTGAATAATAAACAAAAAACAAAAAACCATTGTCCTACGAACGGACAATTCAATATCTTACCAAAGTAAAGTTGTATACTTTACCCAATAATAATATTATACTAGTCCTAGTGTTGACAAAGTATTGATTTCAAACTAGACAATTACATAATATTGTTTCCCTCCTATAACAATTACCCCCCCCCCCCCCCAAAAAAAAAATCAAAAAAAATCACACATATACATACACACATACATCTCCTGTTTCCAATGTAAAACCCTACCTGAAGTAAAGGGTTGTGATATTGTGATACATTTTCCTGTGTCATGTTTGTCATAAACGGAATGAATATTTCTTGAGAATTCTTCAATACATCAAAAGTCATCGATGCAAAGAAATTGATAGCTTTTCAAATGTTCACAATGGACCACGTCATGGCTTAAGCTGCAACGGAGTTTTCAAGTACAAGTAATGCTAAATTGCTAATATGAAAACGACAATGTGCGCATTAATTATTTATTACTCCTTGTATTATCAACCATTTATGTTTTAGGTTTTCATTAAAAAAGTGAAAGGTTGAATGTGTTTCATTTCTTGGTTTTTAAATCGATATATATATATATACATAATTTTTTTCTATACTTTGCTATATTGTACCGCAACAAACAAAGTATCGTCTTGATGTGATATCAAATATATATACGCAGCATACATATTTCAAACGGGAATTAGTTTTTATATATTAAACATTAAATGAGCACGTTATCGATCTATCGTTTATGTATAAATAATAAAGTTTCCCCCTATTATAGCATTACAATACTTACACCGACCTGGTCTTCCATAATATAATTACCTCCCTTTGTACTTGATGGTGTTCATACAAAAATATAAAAGATTTTATTTTATTATCTAGATTCTGTTTGGTGACGTTTATAATCGGGCGATCTGCTATATAGTACACCAAACGTATACTTTAAATGCACACTGGATAAACTATGGTTAGTTGGAGCCTATTAATATTTGATTGTACTTACAACACAGTGATAAGCAATGAATCAAATCGCAAAATTTTATCTAAATATCGTATTTGTGCTAATACATTTAAACATGCCTCACAAATTATCTTCCTCTTTACAAAATGCATGAGATTATTCCACTAGTCGAGATTAAAAAGGGGTGATTGGGTTCCTATAACGCTAAATGGATGGAATGCTAATTTGTCTGTCCCAAGTCAGGAAACTCGCCAGTCTGTCGTCTTCCGTAAACTTTTACAAACATCTTGTCCTTTGAAACTACTGGGTCTATTAAACCAAACTTGGCAACAACTTGTTTGCAAATGTGTCTGATGGGCCGGCTGCTGACTAACATAACCAACATGGCTAAATATAGAACAATCATTTTGGGCAATAGGTTTAAAAACCGCAATAGATAGAAAAAAAATCTGACCGCTGCTGAAATGTTCAGAATGATGAGATTTCCTACTGTTAATTGACATAGAAACTTTAATATTTACCGATAAACCTAAAAACTATGATAGATAGTTAAAATCTTTAAATAGCAAGCATTGTCAGCAAAATAAGTCAGAAGATGTCAGAAGTCGTCGGTTGTGTCATTTCCTTTTTTGCCTTTTTTGCATATTATCTTGAAAACTATAACAGATAACTAATTTGTTTAGAAAGTTTAGAAAGGAAAATTGATCAGTAAATTAAAATCTAAAAATAAGTTAATGAGAGTTATTCCATTTTTATTATGAATTTTAAAAGTGGTTATTGTTGAAGATACAGATGAGCGACACAGACGAGCGATTCAGGCGAGCGACACAGGCTATCTCATCAAATCCTTTAGTTTAGACTGGGTAGATTTAGAACTGAACATATAATTTACAACTTTATCAGATGCAGGACACTTCAGAACTGATGTTATTGCATAGATATCTGTCTATTTTTGATCCCCTTTTAAATGTCGGTAGTTCATATATTCATTGGGTTGTTGTCTCCTTGCAATGATACCTCAAAATATTTCGTTAATACGAGTGAGGTATGTTGTACTCCACACTGTCGTATTCTTAACTTTCGTTCTTTATGCTGATCTTTGAGTAAGTTGCAAAATATTTATACATGTAATAAAATTGAAAATGGAAATGGGAAATGTGTCAAAGAGACAACAACCCGACCATAAAACAGACAACAGCAGAAGGTCACCAATAGTTCTTCAATGTAGCGAGAAACTCCCGCATGTATACGTTTAACAAAAAAATATCCATTTAAAAAATGATATTAATGCGTATATGCATATCTATTTATATATATTTCAATAGTTTAACATTTCCAATTTAATTTTAAATACATCTGATAAACCTTTTTAAAATCTATTTACCCTTCACGGTGTAGGATAATTTAATCAAATGGGTCTTATCATTGCATCGTCAATATAAAATGATTGATTAAATAGTCCTATTTACTACAATAAAAATTCTAATAGAAATAATTCATTTAACCTATATAAGAAATAAACATTTTACTGTAACGTCTACACTAGGAGATGGGTGTGTGTCATTTTTTTAAATTTTTATGTAGGTATTGAAAAATCAAAAAATGTAGGCTATAGACTGAATTTTGATAACTTAAAGTTATCCAAAAGTGGTACATGTAATACATTCTGAAAAATATTGCTGTTTATTTTATAAACTATTATGATAAATGGATAATGTATAGCATTGTTTAAGCTCATATATTTACGAAACTCAAAAATGAGCTCACGGTGATAATTTTCAGATGTATACTGACCGACCTTAGAAACGCAACACTTGATTATTCTTTTTAATTCCCGTTTTCAAATATGCATTTTCTTGTAAACAAACTTATGAACAGAAAGTTCTTCAATTACCCTAATTGTTTAAAAAACAATGCGGCCAGTTTGAAAATTTAATTGGTTACGTCATTTTCAATGTTCAAATATTGTGGTATACATGCACTGAAACCCTGGGTTTCCCTTATCAATGAACGTGTCACTGTTAAAAGCAACGACTACTTGTAACAAACGCCAAATTTTCAGAAAGGTCAAGCAATTCTGTTTGGCACATTTTGGTTTCTGTTTTGCACCTTCTGATTTTGCCGTTGTTCCACCCATTACAATGGGTTTTGGCAATTATGCGGTTGAAACTTTAATGCTTTAAATGTTTTTCTGAAGTCGATTCTTTGGCAGTTCAGTTAATGGGAAACATGTATGGCACAAATCTGTGCAAAATGGCATTCAGCAATTTGATTAGTAGCTGACGTTGTGGCCGTAGACCTGTCTCGCGAATGACTTTGCGTAATCAAATTTTAACGGTGCATTCTCACTACTTGTTGGTCAAACTCCGTACAGTGATCGAATCCGTTCCGGAACTATTTTCCTTTACTCCATCAACGTCCAGTGGCTAATATTGCATATTTGTTAAGGACGAAAGTTGTTTTTGTTGTACGATTGCTGCCTAATTGTCGTTTTTCAAACTTTCGTCAAGTAAACAAAAGGTAAAAACGACCAACATGAATGTTTTTAAACAACAACGATTCTGTGCTAAATATAATATTAAACATTCAGTTGCGGAAGCCTCTATGGCGTTTTCGTACAATTTCTCTTAAGCCAACAATCAGAATGCCTAGCATGTTTTTTTGACAAAAAAAAAAGTCCATATTAGCGAGCTAAAGCAAATATCCTCGATTGTGTTAAGATATCTATCATCCCTCGTTACACTATTTCTGTTTTCACATGAGAGACACAAACACTAAATCACAATACATATCAGTTCAAGATAAGCAATTAACTGCATAATATCTGTAAAAAGTAAAATAAAAAAATACAGAGGAAAATTCAAAACGAAAAGTCCCTAATCAATTGAGAAAATCAAAAGCTTAAACACATCAAACGAATGGATAACAACTATCATATTCCTAACTTGGTACAGACTTTTTCTTCTGGTTTTATAGCTAGCTAGCCCTCTCTCTTGTATTATTTTTGTAAAGTAGTAATAAAAACAAAATCTCAATTTTAAGTATAACAATATAACAGTATTAAAGAATACGTGTAATTATTGAAAGCAAGCTCAAGTTACTTCTATGAAAGGTGTCAAGTTCTATACTGTGGATATCGAATGCATGGTGGCCGACTTTGGAGTAGATTTTGAATATCGACGTAAGTTCATCAACATTACAGGATGACATGATCTTCTTTTTTTTCTCATAGCAAACACCCTCATTTGAACTGTGGTAGAAAGTTGTCTTATTGACAATCGCACCACATCATTTTAACTGTGATGGCTACTTGTCTTATTGCCAATTATACCACATCTTCTTTTTTTCATCCGTGTTGACCTTCAATTTGTATCATTATTTTTTCGTGCTCCGTGTCATTTCATTCAATGCACATGAACGTTTAACAAAAGCTATTTCTATCCTTAAGATTTAAAGCTATAAATTAACCAACAGTGTAACAACATATTGATAGGTAAACCATTGTAATTTAACAATAAATATAACATTTATTCTGCCGAGGCAGAAATTAATCTAAAACAAACATCCAACACTTGATACGAATATTAATGCCAACTTTGAATTGAATGGGTTCAATATACTATTTACGTACTCCCCGCGATACAAATCAACTCTATATTATTTATGATAATGATTTTTAAAATCCATAGATATTTTTCTTATAATTGAACACCCGTATCAGATATATTATTTGTAAAGGTTTTTTGTTATGTTTGTTTTAAACATATTATATTCTTAATTGATATACACTGCTGGGTTGTAGATGACTTGGTCAAACCTCACACAGAACGACTGACTTCTACAAAAGGATGACACTGTCAAAGGAAAGAAAGAAAATGATGGTAAATATACATAATTTAAAAATACATATAATGAGAACTGCCAATTGCATAACCTTTTAGATCTCACATAAACTTTTGTTTTTTTGTAAAAATAATAAAAAAATCAGTCGGCTTAGTTGATCGGTCGATCATTTGTAATGTCATATTGTTAACGTTTTGAATTGTTTGAGGCTATATTAATACACTGCAAGCTTATATCACTCCATTTAATATAAGTGTTGTTCTCCATTTGACCTTTAAAATAGAATATGAAAAAAAGTTTTGGATAATTATGTTTAATATGGGAGAAACACGGGTAAGCTGAAGTATACACTTTTATATGTGGACGAAATAAAAAATTTGAAAACGTTCGATTTGCAGCAAAAGTTATTCATTTCCGTGACTCCTCGGTGACTCAGTGGTTGTTGATGCTCTGGAAATCGTGCATGATGAGAATAGTATTGGATATTCCATATCCAGCTATTAAATAAAATTGAGAATGGAAATGGGGAATGTGTCAAAGAGACAACAACCCGACCATAGAAAAATACAACAGCAGAAGGTCTTCAACAGGTCTTCAATGTAGCGAGAATTTCCCACACCCGGAGGCGTCCTTCAGCTGGCCCCTAAACAAATATATACTATTTCAGTGATAATGAATACCATACTTATTTCCAAATTGTACACAAGAAACTAAAATTAAAATAATACAAGACTAACAAAGGTCAGAAGGTCCTGACTTGGGACATGCGCAAAAATGCGGCGGGGTTAAACATGTTTGTGAGATCTCAACCCTCCCCTATACCTCTAACCAATGTAGAAACCTATAACATTATTGTTGTTTAAATATGCAAGTTTTGAATGCCTTGTTGCAAAACTTGATATCAACAATACACAAGGCTTACACTTTTGAACCAATCAACACAATTGCAAACTTTAAAGATAAATAAATCCTTTTAGGTATACAATTTTTCGTGAAGTGGATAGATTTGTATTTTAAAGCATCAAGGGCTTCAACTTTGTCGGTGTTTATTGCTTTCTAGTCACTAGTATTCATGTGGTAAGAAAATCCGGACAGAAAACACGCGACTAGCTATCTCTTTTTCATTGAAATGAATAAATCTTATGCATCTACTTAAAGAACCATGTCGAATTTTATATTTATATTTGCAAAGATGAATCGTACTAATTAAACGTGCAGTAGTTGTCGTTTGTTTATGTGATTTATAAGTGTCCCTCGTTTCTTGTTTTTTTTAAATAGATTAGACAGTTGGTTTTCCCGTTTGAATGGTTTTACACTCGTAATTTTGGGGCACCTTATAGCTTGCTATTCGGTGTGAGCCAATGCTCCGTGTTGAAGACCGTACATTGAACTATTGTTATTTGGATCGAGAGTTGTCTCATTGGCACTCATACCACATCTTCCTATATCTCTTTACCATTTTATCACTCAAATAAGTTGCCAATTTTTTTTTAATCCGAATGGGATCTTTATAAAGTTGTCTAAGATGTATACGTTAAGGGCTGTCATCTCCTTTTGTTCATTTAAAGAGGAATGCAATGTCATATAACCTGTCATATAAACAGTTTAATTCAGAGTTTAGTGTGCATGACAATTAATGTTTGGATTACAATTAGTTGTTTCATTGAGACTAAAAATTACTGAATTTAAATAATGAAAATTTTAAGAGGACCCAAAACTAAAACAGACAAGAACAAACACCATACATTTAATTTTTAATTGTCTAATGTTGACTTTTCCCCAGAGATTCTCAACATTAGTTTTAGTTATAATGCAATTGCATAATTTGTGTTTGCAATAGTAATTAATTTATTAATCTAAAGCTGTTAAAATTACTTTACTGTTACAGCATTCACAAACAAGGTACCCTTATACATGTTTATAAATATCTTTGCGAACAGGTGACTTAAAGTTTGAACTTGCTTAATTTTATAATGTGTTACCAATAATTGATACTTAGTAAAAAGGCTTATCTTCCGAGACCACAATTGTCGTCCTATGATTTTCGTTGTCGTCCCTAGTGTTGACAGTGGGTTAAATCAAAAGATTTCAAGACGCCCTAAACATAAAATTGTCCATATTATATTTGTACTGATGAGCATCATTTGCTCAAAGTAATAAAAGAATTGAATTGAATTGATTTAGAGCAGATGAAGTTTTCTATAATTTTGATATAATTTGTCCCAATATTAGTACAACACACTGTAAAAATTTCATTGAGAAAGCACAGGTTTTCATTTTCATTTATGTTCTAAAATAAATGCACTACGAAATAATTGTGTTCTCCGACCATATAAGGAAAAAATAGATGAGTCAAATCGCAGTTCAAGTAAAGGTCAGTGTATGTTTCATTATATCAAGTTGAACAAACAATGTGTTGCTCGGTCGGGGTACAATCTAGATATAGTTCTCTCAAATAACATCTAACCTAAAGGTTTGACTCGGTATGATAGAGATAAGGTCTTTTCTGTACGTCCATGATCTTGGACTAAACCACATACTTAAGAGCATCCCTATATTAAGAGCTTTATCTACTTTAAACCTAAAGGGTTGACTCAGTTTTATAGAGATAAGGTCTTTTCTAGCTTCCATGATCTGGGACTTAACCACATACTTAAGAGCATCCCTAACCTAATAAGTTGACTCAGTATAGAGATAATGTCTTTTCTGGACTTCCATGATCTGGGACGAAACCACATGCTTAAGAGCATCCCTAACCTAATAAGTTGACTCAGTATAGAGATAATGTCTTTTCTGGAATTCTATGATCTGGGACGAAACCACATGCTTAAGAGCATCCCTAACCTAATAAGTTGACTCAGTATAGAGATAATGTCTTTTCTGGAATTCTATGATCTGGGACGAAACCACATGCTTAAGAGCATCCCTAACCTAATAAGTTGACTCAGTATAGAGATAATGTCTTTTCTTGAATTCTATGATCTGTCATTAAACCACGTACTTAAGAGCCATCCATGTCGACCGACTTTTCAGAATCTACATGGCCTATTGAATATATTGTTATTGAAGACAGAAAACGTTTAAACTAATGTTATTAACAAAATGTCCATTAACATTATACTTGCTTTAAGAACGAATTACCTAAATTGGTTTTGAGCTATATATACTTTAAATTGAATTGTAATAGAATAACCAACTTATATAAATTAAAATCAAAATAGTTAAACTTGGCAAAATTGCAAATTGTAATAAATATATGGGTGTATTCTACAACAGCTACTACAACTTCTTAATATGACGAAAAACATGTAAAAGTGTTGAGCATACTATCTAATAATAGGACACGGACAAACTATAATAAAATGTGTTAAACAGACCGTTATATACTCAAACTGGTCAGTGGATAGATATGTATTCCATTATTCGGTTACTAGGCAATAAGACCCTGGTAATCAGATTAGAGAGAGTTATCCACTTCTTTGTATGACATTTGCAATGACGTCTAGAAAATGTTAATGATAATATATAAAATAAGATGTGGTATAGTTAAACATGTCTGGAGTAGTAACTCTCAAATACTTTTTTATTTAACAAATACTACCTGTATGACTATTTCAATAGTTTATTTTACAATGTGATGTAAAATACTGTATGTCGTATCAATTATATATGTTATGTGTATATGTCCCCCTGGGGACCTAATTTGGAAAATAAAATTTATCTTATCTTATCTTATTGTATTTGCATTAAACAAATTCGGATTAGACACCAGTCGAACAGACTTGTAAAAAGTAAAATCACAAAAATACCGAACTCAGAGGAAAATCAATTATGAAAGTCCATAATCACATGGCAAAATCAAATAACTAAACGCATCAAAAACGTAAATGAGATGTGGTACGATTTGCACTAAGGAAACTATCCATCAGATCTAGAGAAAAAAGGGGGTTCCAACTTCCGGAACCCCCCCCTTTCTGGATCCGCCAGTGATGCAGATGTTAGCAGCTATATGTCAATGTATACTTTCAACAATAATATCGAATTATATATAAGCTATAAGACCCTGGACATGAAAGAATTCAAAACTACTCAAACGATAAAACGGACTGCATGTTTTATGTAGAAAAAAGTAAAGCAAAAAATACTTGCATATGTAAAGCAAAGGATTTATACATGATATAATAATACATCATATGCCTAGACACTGTACACACTAGTAATTATATTCATTGTCAAAATAACGGAGTATCAATTAAATTTTATTTGTAAGTTTTTAAACCAAACTTATACTTCAAAGAGGGTTGAAAAAGTTTAAGACAAGATTATTACAGATTTTATTTTAAATGAACAAATACCAAGTTCGAAACACATAAACTTAATTATCTTATAAGTAGTTTGCTCAACGGGTTCAAATTTCATTTAAAGTGGTCTTGATGTGTGGGTTTGATTTCGAGTACTGTAGAACGTCGCATTGTTGACAGTTTTGTAACATATTTATTTGTGTTTTGTAAACAAATAACAATAGGGAATAAATACAATGGGAGGGACAATAAGCAGATAATTAACTTATTATATTGGTAGGATTATTTATGGAATGTTGCTTTACGTTTGTTGTTAACCAGTGTCCTCTTTGGGACACTAAAGTGTCATTTATTGCGAATCTAGCAAAAGGAATTTTTTTCTGACGATAATTCCAAAAATGGTAAGATTTAGTATTAAAAAATAGCACATTGGTAAGATTATACATCAAAATAACGAGATATTCACTTATTATTATGTGTTGTATATAATAAATTCCAAGCCAGGTCCCATCTTAGCTTTGAATTATTTGCTCTGTGCACGCTAAAAAAAGGTACTTGTCTAAGCAAAAACACTCTTAGGAGAACACTCTTAGGAGATGTTTGTTTATATCCATACTAACCGTAAATTCTTTAATACAGATTCTTAACAATAATTAATGAAATAATTGCCTATTCGTTAAAAAGCAAATCCATTAATTGACATATTTTAATATGAAAAATTAACCGACGGAGAATTTTTACTTTTTATTTCATTATCCCGAAATATAGTACATAATAATGAGAAGGTAATCGTGTGCAGTACATTTTCCAATAATTGTGACATCATGACATTCCGGACAATTCCGTAACAATATTTCTGCGGCTGAGACTTTTAATGTGCTTGTCGGCCGTCTATTACACTTTCATGTTTCACAATATTACTCCGTATCTAAAATTACAAGCGTGTAAGCATCACGGATTTCCAATTATGCATTGACTTTTAAAAAACTTTTTGAAAGACTCGTTTTTTCAATGATTCTATTTCCATACATTTATTTAAGTTATCATACAAAATAAAATTGTGAATGGGAACGGGAACGGGGAATGTCTCAAAGGGACAACAACCAAAGAACAAAAAGTAGCCCAAGGCCCGGGGCACCAAAGGGCCTTCAAAACAGCGATAAAATCCCGCACCCAGATGCGAGCTTAAGCTTGCCCCTTAACAAAAATGTGCACAGCGAAAATTGACATCACACCAAATTCCGAACCATGTAAATGGACCAAAATACTATAACAAAGGCCAGAGGTTCCTATCTTGGGACATGCGCATCATGCAGTGGGATTAAACATCTAAAACTGAGTTTTACTGTGCGTATTGTTGTTTATTAATTCAACATTGGCTAGAGGTATAGGGGGAGGGTTGAGATATCAAAAAACATGTTTAATCCCCCGCATTTTTGCGCCTGTCCCAAGTCAGGAGCCTCTAGCCTTAGCTAGCCGTGTATGACTTTTTTTAAACTTTAGTTTCTTGTGTATAATTCTGAGTTTCGGATGACGTCCAATATAACTGAACTAGTATACATATTTGTTATGGGGCCAACTGAAGGACTCCTCCGGGTGCGGGAGTTTCCTGTTGCATTTAAGACCCCTTGGTGGCCTTCGCGATCGGCTGTTGTCTGCTTTATGGTCGGGTTATTGTCTCTTTGACAAATTCCCTATATCAATTCTCAATTTTACTTGTGAGATCTCAACCCTCTCCTATACCTCTTGCTAATGTAGAATTTATAAACAAACACATACGCTAAATAAAACAAAGGATACAAAGAAGTCCGAGTGTGATATATGAATAGGTAACAGAAGAAAATTAGCAGAATGACGATGATACATATATTAGCAAAGGACTACTGGCAGTTACTGACATTCCAGCCCCAGACCTCAGTTTAACTTATTGAAAGATTGTGTGTGTGGGGGGAGGGGGTGAATGTGCCAAACAATGAAAACTTTTAATTTAGTATAATACTAGTAGATTAGAGGTTAGTCAGTGTCTTCTGATATTTTCACATCTCATTTAAAATTTGTATTGAAAGGGAAGGTTGCAAAAACATAGGCCCTATCTTTAGTAAAGGGCGGCAATTTTTTAAGTCTCCTTAGCCCTGATTTTCCTTATAAAAATCATTAGACTAAGTACCTTGGAATTCCTTACAGTCTAATTATGTAAGCCCAAAAACGTTAAACGATGACGCGCGAAGTTCCTATGTTTGATAAAGATTCTTTAGATAAGTTTAATATATGGCTTGTAATCACTTTTAAAGCATTAATTTAATTTGTGCACTTCAATTATTTTCCACTGAACACTCTGTATCCGTTTTAAATTTGATGTTTCGAAAAAAAACTATCGGACTTGTTTTAGCTTCTGACATTGACGGGAAACATGCGCGTATAGGACAGCAAGGTAAATGTATCTTATAATTTTGTATTGCATGGTTATACTGTGTTGAGCATAAGTATACACAAATTGTCTACGTAAGGACATTACAGAAATTCATTATATCGCTTATATTTCGGATTAGCAAAACAACAGAAAATAGTGTGTACCTTAAATTTTATTACACAATAAAGCAAATTTATTTGAGAACAACGATAATGTTGTAGAAACCAAAATGACGAATTTTCCCTTTAACCATTGACCCTAGATAACCAATAAGATGATGTTTTTTTTTCAAACTAATTGATATTTTAAGACATACTACACGACGAGAATGGAAAACATTACGTAAAGTGAGATATCATTTGGTTTAAAGGAATAGGATGTTTATGAAAAACTCGCCATGATGAGAAAACGCACGTAACAATATTTTGCAGATGTGCAGATAATGAAGTCCCTTCTATAAGGGGAAGTCAAAATACATGAATACTCTATGTTTCGAGAGTATCAAATTATCCTTTTTTCATCAATATCATTTTGCTTTAAATTGAAATCTGCCCTAAATTTTATGACATTTCAATGTTTCGATTATATCTTCCTCTTACAATAAATGACTGTTCAAGTCTGCATTATACTCCTACAGAAGATTTGGTTTCGTTGAGTTTTGAATAGCATTATATCTATATCTACCAGTGGATCATTGTTTATAAGATAAACTATTTCCGTGTTAACCTTGTAATTGTTTCCTTGCGGTCCGGTAGATATCCCTGTGAGAGTTACGTGAGTACTAACTTTGTATGTTAATCTAGTTTCATTTTATAGTGTAATCTTCTAACGTCCAGCTGCAAACAGTAGATACATTACACAGGACATAAAATGTTAAGGAGATACATGTATGAGATACCTTGTTTTATACGATACCGGCATTTTGCTTGGGACTATTTTAAAACTTAATACTTTTAAAAGTAATAGTAAAAGTGCAATGGGGAAATGTCTACCTATCCGGATATTATGGTGGCTTCAAGCCGACCGGTCATTGCTGTTTTGGTATCAATGTCGCGCATGTGCTAAGTGGAGAAGGGTTCGTATTGCAATAGTATCAGTTAAAGCGTGTCTTAGCTCTTTGGTATCTTCTTGTACATTGCTGGTCTGACATCTGTGCTTTTTTTTTTTTACATTGAATCAGTATTGCTAGCTTACTTTAGATGTTTCGTTTTGTGATATTCACTTATAATTTACCATATGTGGATTAATCCATTCAATCTCATGCAACTAGAATAAATCGAAAGCCGAAAAGACATGCATATTAGATAATATATGCAATGAGTATTTGCCACTAGAACACACTATAATCAACCATGCAACCATTATAATATTTGGGCTACTAGTCAACGATTAGCCATTGTCGATAATGTTCTTAATATATACAAAAGTATCCTTAAACGTATAAAGATTCATTGGTGATAAGATTCTGAATGTATACAAACAAAAATATTTTTTTCGTATTGTTTATTGTAGATTTAGATGATTAAAACTATTATACTTTAAAACATGTGATCTGGTGCGAGTCTAGATTTATCACAAGATAAAAAAAAAAAGACTAGATTTGTTACTAATTGGTGGCCTTTATTTTTTTTCATACGGAAATAAAGAATATGAGTGAAACTTTACTTTTTGAATAAAATAAAATAATAGACAATAGAGATACTTCTATACGCATATGTCTAGTAGCATGGGTTCGAATTCCGGCTAGGGAAGAACAAAAAAATTGCGAAAAAGCACAGATCTAACATTGTTATGTTGATGTTTAGACGAGTTGTATATACATAACGAACACAGCCATGTATCAGCATCATTGCTTGTGATCCGATGGATATATCTGTTGTAGAGTTGTCACTGACTCAGGCGTACTTATAAATATAATTATTTTCTGTGACTGTATTTTGCATTAATTTGTAGGATCCTTTACTATAGATAATTGAGGTGACCTGTAACAGTAACATCTCCATGCCTTATATATCATGTACTGTAGTACGCCGCTAGATTAAAACTGACGAAGAAAGGTAACATACGGGCCACCAAAAGCTTTATTAATATTGTGAAGCCCAGGTGGTCGTGTGGTCTAGCGTGACGGCTACAGTGCAGGCGATTTGGTGTCACGATATCTCAGTAGGATGGGTTCGAATCCCGGCGAGGGAAAAACAAAAAAAAATACTTTCGATATAACATTGTTGGGTTGATGTTTAGACGAGTTGTATATACATAATGTACACATCCATGTATCACCTTCATTGCTCGTGATCAAATGGATAAATCTGTTGTAGAGTTGTCACTGACTCAGACTTACTTATAAATATAATTATTTTCTATGACGACTGTATCTTGCATTAATTTGTAGGAACCTTTACTATATAGGTAATTGAGCTGATCTGTTACAATAACATCTACATGCCTTATATATCTTGTTCTGTAGTACGCCGCTAGATTAAAACTGACGAGGAAAGATAACACACGACCACCGAAAGCTTGATTTTTGCGAAGCCCGGGTGGTCGTGTGGCTACATTGTAGACCTGTTGGTGACCTTCTGCTGTTATGTTGTTTTTATATGGTCGGGTTGTTGTCTCTTTGACACATTCCCCATTTCCATTCTCAATTTTATGTAAATTCCTTGTGCATGTTGTATGCTCATAAACCGATCTTAATTAATAAACTAAAGGTACCAAATATTTAAATATTTTATATTTGAGTTTGTATGTTAGTTTGATTACCGAGATCGTTGTAGAAGCGTAACGAGGACGTTGTACCATCGTGAAAGTAACGGAAATTTACATTTTCATGCTGCTCATACCGCGACTGTCACCTCACCACGATCTGAATTTATTTTAGATCGCGGTAGCGTGGTGCGATAGTGGGCTTAAGCTTTGACTATTGAAAAGTGTTAAACGTTAGATTTACGGAACATATAAGTAATTGCAGATTGCATGGGTTAAGGCATCAGTTTTGTGTTGTGTTTTGTTTTTTCGATTCACTTGGCTATTACCTGTATACAAGATATTCCCTTTATTATACATGAAAATTATGTAATTTTGTGTAATTCGTGTTTATTTCTGATAAATTATGCATTGTAAACTGCATCGTCTGCCTATAGTTGCCCTTGTTACTCAGTGATATGTGCACATGTAAAGTTGTTCCACAGTTGTGTGATTTTACCGTAATAAAAAAACTTAAGCAATTTTGCATGTTTCGCACGATTAATCCACAAATGCGTTCGCGAATCCTTATAGTGACATTCGCATTAATTTTCCGTTCATATATATATAAACTAATGCACATGCAATGACAATGCTCTCTTGTCCGATTTTTAATGGTTGATTAACCGTTTTTATGTAGGTATCATGATTTTTTTTCCGCTACTTATCATAGTGACGCAAGCAGATTACTTTGTGTTTTTAGTATCGATTACTGTTAATGCGATTTAATTATTATTTAAAAAAATATTCTAAAATGACTTATAAATTACAATTATCAAGGCCGATAATTAGTAATGAATTGTATATATACTTAAGTTGAACCTTTTAAGGAGACCTTAAACTCGCACACTACAAATGACGTCTCTTGTGTTGTACAAGTATAATAGTTGTTTATTTTGTTTCTCTCCTTCATGTCCGGTCATATGTTTCAACAATGGACGTTCATCAAACCTAAAGATTTCAATCGTGGACGTTCGTTCTTTAAAATTAAACTGTCAATTAAAATTCCTTACCTATCATGACATTGCGCTCCTATGTGTTACCCATAGTGTAACATGTAATTTGTTATATTATCAAGAATGGAAGGGGTTTGCATCTTCGGTTTTTGCTTTACTTTATTCTTACTGAAAAAATGAGAATGGAAATAGGGATTCCCGGAATGTATTAAAGAGACAACAACCCGACCATAGAACAAACAACAGCAGATGGTCACTAATAGGTACAGCGAGAAACTCCCGCACTCGGAGCCGTCCTTCAGCTGGTCCCCAAACAATTGTCTATACTAGTTCAGTGATAATGGACGTTATACTAAACTCCGAATTATACACAAGAAACTAATGTTTCTCTAAAATTGGTCGAACTGGTGATTGAACTTGAGAATTATTAAATTTTAAAGTGCAACGTATATAAAAACTGAACGTTCAATTGATGTTTTATTAATATCTAAATATTATAGTTGTGTTTCTATACAAGGATTTCAGAATATTAAAGTAATTTAATTTCTAGATTTAACTTTTGAAAGCCTACCCACCCCCTCTCTCTTTTGATAAGATTTTGTTTAATATAATATATTTATA
This sequence comes from Mytilus trossulus, assembly GCF_036588685.1. Lineage (NCBI taxonomy): Eukaryota > Metazoa > Mollusca > Bivalvia > Mytilida > Mytilidae > Mytilus > Mytilus trossulus. The sequence goes on from NC_086380.1 coordinate 21,498,280, forward strand.
CGTATTTAAACATTTGTATGTTGTTATACTTCAGCAATTTCATCAATGTTGAAATATTAAACTTTAACCTTATATATTTTCACAGCCATATTTAAAAGTCTACATAATCCATTACCCATATACTTGGCAAACATTTCCACACTTAAAGTGATTGTAAAAAGATTAAATCACTTTGAAAAGAATGATAAAATGTCCTGCATGCATGTTTTAACACCCTGTATGTACATCTGGACATCTTACAATTTTTTTTTTGTCTCGAATCACCTCACAAATCAATAGTCAAGTAGATTTACACATCAATAGGATTATTGGTCTTATTAAAATATGTCATAATATTATTTGAAAACAGCAATTATTTGAAATAAATTCCTTTAACATACTTATTTATATATTATTCTTCTTCAGATACCTTGTAAGACCTTTCGAATACATGTCGTCTGCTAAGCGATCACGTGATCCTCCTAATCCGGGCAATGAGCCAACGGAAGAATTAGGGTATCCTGCATTGGTTCAATACACGTTTGTCCCGAACGGCACAGAGAGTTCGGAAATTCTCGTCTCGGAAGGTGATATTGTTCAATTAGTGTATAAAGTTGGAGGTTGGGTTTTTATAAGAACGTATGAAGGAAAAGTTGGTTATATCCCATTTTCTTTCTGTAAGGAATTAGAAAGCTCTAAAGAAAAAGGATCAACATATAGTGAAACTGGATTAAAAGGAAACTCGTTGGACATTCCAGATTTTGGTGATTCAAACCATTCTAAATTAGTGCATTCTTTTACTGAAAACAAATTTATTCGCCGGTCTAAAAGTGCCGTGGGAAATTCAGAACGTGCACAGTTCAGACAACAGGCTAAATCAGAAAGAAGAGTGCATTTTGCCGATCAGCCTAAGAGCCGAAATTCATGTGACATCTGCTATAATTTCTTAACAAGCTTTAGTAGTATTGAACATAATACTCCTAATGTTGGTCTAAAGAAAGTGAATTTAAAGCCTCATAAGCTACTTAAACTGTTACAGACGATTTCTAAACAAGGGTTCGTAAACAGTGGTAATACGAGGCCACCAAACAATGCACAATCATATTTCGGTCAAATCACAGATAATCGCATTAACAGAAGAAAGAGTGACTATGAATTCCCAATAAAATTTGGAAATTATTGTAATCAGTGTGATGTTTTAAAAGATATTTTCAAAAACGCAAATAGGTATTCCATGTCGGATCTTTATTCAACAATCCGCAATTTGCATTCACATGCTTTGGCGGATTCGGATTCGGAGGAGGAGGACAACAGTGAAAGATATGACATAAAAGAAAAATGTTCAACAAACGCACAAAATGGCGGCGTGCACAATATGGCACCCGTTGAAAACAATTCGAATAGGTCGATTTCATATCAGGATCCAGAATCTAAACAGAAAGTTGAAATCGTGAGAAATAATTCGTTTAGTGGAATAACAGACAATGAGAGAAGTGACTTTACGAATGGTACTTTGTCTTCTTATGACACTTCTGCGTCTGATACTAGACAAATACCAACTATAACTGCCGTTACTTGTACTAGAGCGGCAAAATTTACGCACAATAAATGTATTGATAGTGTACAAAGAAGTCCGGGATTACAGAATCATAAAATTAACAACTTTTTTCCTGAAAACCAATCTTCTAACTTATGTCCGCCTCTCTTGAATGGATATGATGAAGATGTAACTGAATTCAGATCAGCGGAATATCATCCGCCATTAGTGAAAAAATGGCGACAAGCAAATACTTCTCTGTCTTCTGAATCGGTTATTAAAAGACCACCTGGAATAGTACGAGAGCAAACGTTTGAATTCGAAAGCACGAGGCATAAAGAAGTAAATTTTAACGATCCAAAGAAAGAAAATTTGAATTTAACTTCTTCCGGGGGAAATAAAAGTCTTATTGGAAAAATTAATTCTCCAATTCGTAGTTTTACAATGGATAGTCGAAGAAAGCCAATTGTTTCAAATGGTGATTTTAGTTTGGATGATGATAATATTTCTCTGGAACCATCATCGTCCAACGGAAGTCCGAAAGGGGCGATAACAAAGTGCTTTACAACGTATGGGCATCTGACAGGATTTCAGAGTGATGTCAATACGGGTAAATCTTTATCAATTGATAGACATTCTAGTCAATTTTCAGATCGTGAAAATGTTGATAAAGTTGAAAAGAAACATAATATTGAAAGTGCTAATCAGGATTACGATAACAATTGTTCAAAACAAACTGAAACCGATAGCGCCATTGATCGGCGGAAAATCGTTGCCAGAAAAGTTAATCCAGTTATACGTTCTCCGAGGAATCTAATGTCAAACAGTGGTAAGTATACTAATCACAAGATAGCATGCTTTTGGGAATGCTAAGTCCTCAGTGCTCTTCAACTTTAGTGCTTTGTCTCACTATTTTATTGGAGTGTCACTATTGAGTCTTTTTTGTTACAAAGAAACGTGAAGTGGCATAAATGTCAATGTTATGCTCTTTGGTCTTTGACACATTCCCTCATCAGAGAGTTCAACTTGAAAAAAAAAACATCTAAATTTTCTCAAAAGATTGGTCTTTATATAGTTGACGAGACTTTTGAACGATACTTATGAAATAAATGCCTCTAAATAGAAGTTGTTCTTTTGAATTTCGATTTCAACCTGTTTAAGATGGAAAATTTATAACCTAAGCTTGCTCGTCAATAATTATGAGTTATGATGAAGAAAAATCCGCCATACACTTTTCTGTCTTATGTAACTACACCGCACGTAAGCATTACCTTAGAAACCTCGATGAAATATTCGTTAAGGCATCACGTTTAGATAGTCATATTTCAGTGTTGGCAATGATTGAATTTGTCACACTAAAGAGCTAATTGAGTTTTTGTCATTCAGTTTCTGTAGCTTCAGTTTTAGAACTCTTATAACATTTTAATAGTACTGTTTCCAACAAATCAACCTGTACTCATTTTTCTTTTGCTACTGGTGCACTCGACTCTAAACTTAATTTACTAGAACTGTCAATTTTTCTATCGAAGTTCGGTGGTCTTCTCCGGGCACTCCGAGTTTCTCCACCAATAAAAACTGGCCGCCACGAAATATATCCTAAATGTGGAGCTTAACAACACTTGGCGTTAAAACACCAACAATCAATTAATCTTTTGCTACTTATCAAACTGGCAAATGACTTCCAGCTTGCTTTTTCAGTTTATAAACACAATGCAGTAAAACGAGAGTTTTTTATTTTTATTAATTTGCATTTTAGCCGCATTTGTTGTCTTTGGCAGTAAGAAATTTTAACAGTCTGATATTTATTTTTATGCCCCATTTATGGGCATTATGTTTTCTGGTCTGTTCGTCCATTCGTTCATCCGTCTGTTCTTTCGTCCGTCTGTTCCTCCGTTCGTTCGTCTGTCCCGCTGCAGGTTAAAGTTGTTGGTCAAGGTAGTTTTTGATGAAGTTGAAGTCCAATTAACTTGAAACTTAGTACACATGTTCTTTATGATATGAACTTTCTTATTTTAATGCCAAATTCGAGATTTTATCCCATTTTCACAGTCCATTGAACATAGAAAATGATAGTGCGGATAGGGCATCCGTGTACCGGGGACAAATTCTTGTTGTAAATAAGTTGAACTATTATAATATAGGTGTCCTTATAATTTATTCACCGGATTATTAATAGTGGTTGGCAGTATGAAATTTAACAGTTTGCTATATTATTTTTGTAAATAAGTTGAACTACAATATAGGTGTACTTCTAATTTATTAACAAGTTTTAATGTTGATTGATAATCTTAGCATAGTTATGATGTCAACAATATTTAAATACATTAGCGTAGATTTGTAGGACATGTACATACAACTTGTAGTCAAGTTTTGAGAGGATAAATATTATTATAGTTAAATTATACAAGGGAGGGGAAATAAAATATTTGACTTGTAAACTTAAGCTTATTGTGTAGAATAATAAAGTTTGGTCGTGCTTGAAATATATATATGAATAACTGCAGGGTATATTTAGTAAAATTTGTATATCAACAAACATGTGAAGAAGTTAGGACTGTATAATTTACAAATTACATGTTGGTATTTGTCATTTATGGTTTTCATTATAGATGACATCCGGATCCAATGAAATCAAAATCTTAAACCACATCAATCCATGTGGAAAAGAGAATATTTTACATCACATCATTTTGGAGTTAAATACCCATCTAATCATACAATTTGATAAGCTACACATTGGCAGGGTGTAAGAGTCCATGTCCACTGTAAAAAACAAAGATATGAATCCGCATGATGATATAATTGTTATTCGTGCTTAATTTTTTACAGATTTTATTTTTTTCATTGATTTACATTTCACAGCGGTTTTATACTTTTACCTAATTTATTCGTTTATTGTGTGCTAATTTGTATTACTACGTTTTTTGATTGAGTTAAGCCATTCCAATTGATATTTTATAGTGTGTCTTTCTATGTTTTGATGTTAAACTATTGTTTGAGAAAGGGAGAACGTTTGGTACCATTTAAACATTTAATCCCGTTGCAATTGTTTGCACAGGTCCTTAGTCAGGAATCTGATGTTCAGCGGTTGTCGTCTGTTTATTTAGTTCATACGTGTTTTTTTATATAGAATATACCTGTGGTTTTCCCGATTGAATGGTTTTACACTAGTAGTTTTTGTTACCCTTTATAGCTTGCTGTTCGGTGTGAGCCTAGGCTCTGTGTTGAAGACCGTAACTTGACCAATAATGGTTTACTTTAATAAATTGTGACTTGGATGAAAGTTGTCTCATTCGCACTCATACCACACCTTCCTATATCTATTCACAAGGAATACAGGCTACCTGTCGGGGCCCTTTATCCCCTTAAAGGTTCATGGGATTTTGATTTCTGAAGATACTTTCAGGAGCAACACGACGGGTGCCACATGTAGAGCAGGATCTGCTTAACCATCTGGAGCGCCTGAGATCACTTCCGATTTTAAGTCTAGTGGGAATAAAAAATGTCTGACACTTCAATTTCTCCGAAAGTGATAGCCAAAAATGCATACCAACACCTACCCACTTTGCCTTTTGGTAATATTTTGGCAAACCAAGCATTTGTAAAGGTGGTTTGTAAATGTAAATAAAAATGTCATTATTGTAGACGTGTTTTCATAATGAATGTTGGCATAAACGTACATGTGCATTGATTTTAGTAAAAAGCAAAAGAACAGAACGGATATTGCGACTTGAACAGGTTAGGCTTAATCGCAAAACGTTCCCTTGATCAATGTTATATATGTTCTATAGAAATAAGTTTTCTTATAACCGATTGATATATGTCATAATGTTTAAAAAAGAATAAACAATGAACTTTTATTTACATTTTAGGACCCTTACTTGGAAGAAAAAATGATAAAGACATTCGCAAATCACTCTTAGAACATTCAGTAATGAAAAGGACTCAAGGCAATTCTACTGAGATGCGTGCACAGCCAATGCGAACTCAGCCCATGCGTGCACAGCATGACTTTGCAAGCCAAAACGAGTCTGCGTCTGGGAGAACTCCTCCAGTGTTAGTAAAAAAGTTCAATAAACAAATGTGGCGACCGTCATTAGCGGGGTCAGAAGGATCGGACCAAAGACCATTTTCACCATTCGGAGGAACTCTTCCTCCATCCAAAATCGTGAAAAAGAAGGTTGTAGAGGTATTTGTTTAAAATGGAGTAACATTGATTCGTGGTTGTTCTGCTGCATTTACAATTTGTCTTATTTGTTAATACGTTTATTGTTATCAACATGTGTACTGAAATTATAAAAGTGAGCTGTGATAATATTAAACAAGTGTTGGTGTATAATTATAAATCACAGTTAATGTGCCTTATTGCTTTCTGATGTTAAATTTCTCATAGCTAGACATATGAATCTTCCGAGAAAAGTATGTCCAAACGTTAATTGGTATTGTTTTCTTTAATCTTTTTCATTCACTGACGTATAATGCAATATTGACTGAAGTATTTGTCATGGACAATAAAGGAAATGTCCCACTTCGACCTCTTTTTTAAAAGAATATTTTTTGTCTTCAAATCTTAATTTAACGCCAAATCTAAGAACCAATACCCTTTTCTCTCTGTCTTTTTTTTTATGTCGATACCACAAAGCATGTTTAGGATGTCGTCAAACCGAAATGATTTTACAAGCAAGTCCCTTTTGTAAACATTCCTTTCCTTTAAAATATAGGCGAAATATACCAAGGGGAAATTAAAACTCATAATTCGAAAATGAACTTCTTCAGGATCAACAGAGTTCGGCCTCTATTTGGATTTTAGTTGAACTTGATAATTTCATGTTCTTAAAGCAAAAGGGTCAAATACAAGTAAAGCATTTGTTGTTGTATTTGTTTTGTTGTCTGTGTAGTGTTGTGCGGACTGCTGTTTATTCGTCATTTTTCTTTATGTAGATTTTTTTTTTGCATTGGTATGTGTTTTTTGTGTTTTTGTATCTGGGCGTCACAAGTAGGTCTTGTGTGGACAAAATGCACTTCTGGCGTATTAAAATTTTGAACTTGTTGCCTTTTGTTGGCTGTTCGTGTGATTTTTTGACAATTGTGTTCTCCAATTTATTTATATTGTAGTCCTGTGGTGTTGTGTTGTCATTTTGATGTTATATTTCACATGGCCATAAAAGTGCGAGGTTTGGCATGCCACAAAACCAGGTTCAACCCACCATTTTTTTCTTTTTTAAAAATGCCCTGTACCAAGTCAGGAATATGGCCATTGTTATATTATAGTTCGGTTCTGTTTATTACATTTTAACGTTGTGTCGTTGTTTTATCTTATTTTTGAGTGTAAATTCACATTGCGATAAGACGTGGCACGGTACTTGTCTATCCCAAATTCATGTATTTGGTTTTTATGTTTTATTTGTTATTCTCGTGGAATTTTGTCTGATGTTCGGTCCGTTTCTATGTGTGTTACATTTTAGTGTTATGTCGTTGTTCTCCTCTTATATTTAATGTGTTTCCCTCTGTTTTAGTTTGTTACCCCGATTTTGTTTTTTGTCCATGGATTTATGAGTTTTGAACAGCGGTATACTACAGTTGCCTTTATTTATTTCCCTCTTTTAAAATTTATTTAGTGATATTAGATCAGTGATTCTTTTGACACGTTTAGAAATATAACCAGTTCATTAAACAATTGCACAAAATCTTATTCATCAAAAGAAAATCTACACATTAAATCATATATACAGGTACACGTGAAGTTTTTCACTTGGACCCTTACCAGATGATATATAAATTCTATAGAGTATACATTGTGAACACACTGTGAGAGATAACATTCGCAATATCCTATATAATCTTTTGTAAAAATGCATGCTAAATACCTACTCTGGATAGGCAGTAAGTTCGGAAAAAAATCGTGTCAGTTTATTTCAATATACACAAACTTTGCAGCTGATTGACAAAATGATAATGTGTAGCCTTTCATGCGGTGTGTTACACAATTGTAATATCACATAATCTTACGAGGACTAAGTTCTACAATATTTACATTTTCATTATTCTTTCCTATATTTTTACTTATTTTACAACTGCGTAATGGCAATGACTTACACATTGGTTTTTTTCTTGCACGACTTTTTTCGTTTCCGTAGGAACTGTTTTTAAAAGTATAAAGCATAGAGATCGATGAATTTATGCAAACAGTCATTTCAAAATCCACAAAACACGTATTTTCTTGAAATATTAAAACATTCATTGCTGACGTATTGGATGCTCGATTTTGAGACCTTTCTCAATGTTTTTCATTGACCGAGTTATTAATATATTATTATTATAAGGCGATTGTTTGTCTCTTGGTTTCTAATTTGGTGAGGTGGTCCTTTTGCTGTTTTCTTTTCAAAGTTTAACTTTTTAATGTATTCATATACCTAACATGAGAAAATATTTCAAAGAAAACAGATAGTTTGCAGATTAACGCGATGTCATACCTTTATATATAGGACAGATGTGTTTCCGTTTGGTGTATATGAAAGAGAAATCAGTTTATAACACGACAGGTTAATAGGAAGGAAGGATGAGGAACTGACATCACTACCATTAAACGCCATCTCAAAGTCTCTTAAGTAAGCAAAGGTATGATAAATAAGACTGAGAATAGAAATGGGGTATGTCAAAGAGACAACAACCCGACCAAGGAGCAGAAAACAGTCAAATGACACAAATGGGACTTCAAAACAGCAAGTGTTCTTCAGTTTGTCCCGACAAAAATATGTACTGCATTAAGTCAGGTAAATTGAAGATGTCGATTGCGTCAAAAAGTTCCATACCTCTGGATTCCTTGAGTTTAAAAATATTATAATGTTTTATCTTTATTGATATACAACATGTAATATAAACAATAGAAAATCTAAGGGTTAGTTTTATGTCTCACGATAAATGATCAACAATGATCTTGCAATATTATTTGAAGAATGTCGAGTATTTGTATGTTCTTACAACTACTGATGTCAAATAATAATGCACAATTTATTCAGTCTGTTCGGATTTTTTTTGCCATCAAGCATTTGGGTATTGAATTATATTCAGGCCGAAAGCATGTTGACATAAACTGTCCGTCCATTCTCTGTGTGAATTTAGAAATGCCAGCTTACAGGGTACATGCATATGTAATTGCTCACAGAAAGTTTTGTCACCTCATTTAGGTCTTTTATTCTAAATAGAAGCCGATAATGTTCTGTTATTTAATTCTCGTACGTTACAGTGAAATACCCAGACAAACAGAAAATATCTGCAGTTTGAGTTCTGGGGTTATTCGATCAGGAATTTTACCCACAATCTCAATCGTTTGTTATTCTTTTACAATCACAGGTGATTCTTTTTTTGTCATTTGTATATATATTAAATAACATTGGAAAACAAAGTTAATTATTGAAATTAGTATGAAACAAGATATCTGCTATATAATACTAATGCTACTTGAATATCAGCACTTGAAAATGCAACACGTCAATTTATGACACGATATATTAAGATTCAAAAATACTTATTTTCATACCAATGTTCTTTTTAATGCAATGCCACCTTTAAATTATGTCAACTGCGTTATAGTAATCCGATAACAGGACAATTTTCAATATTGTTAGTAAAATTTAGCTTTAATTAAGAAATAGTACAAAATTTACTTAAAGTATTTCACTATAAGCATTCTGTTTTCATGACTTTAAAACTTTAATTGTATTTTGTCAATTTGACCAACGGAAAATTATATTATTGTGTTCGAATCTTTACTTTAATTTAATATGGTAATTTTATCAGCATTTTTCACATGGGTTATTTGAATTCTTGCCAGTATTTTAAGTTTTTGTAAGGTTAAATGTCAAAATCTCTATCAATAATATTGAATTAAATAAAACAAATATTCAAAATCAATACAAAGGGCTTTTAATAATGCCAATAAAGGGATAAAAAGATTACAACCAGTCACGTGGCCAATGAATGTTGTATAGTGTGCCTTTAACATGTAGGTGACTAAATTTTAATTAGCGGAAAGTATTTTATAATTGTGTTATTCTATTTTCTACACGCAGGTGATGTTTGCGGTTGAATAATAAATATATTGAACTATATCTTAGTACACATGTATGTGTCAAAGAATTTAAAAAAAAAATATATATATTTCTAAAAAAATTTATGGTAGAGTTCACAGAATACCGGTGTCATCCTGATTGTCCCACGTGGTATAATAGCAAGTAGCAGTATACCATTATAAGTGTACGAGATAACAATCATTCTGTGTAGTACAGCAGGTCTAAGACTATAGTAATCGTGATGTACAGTTCTAAAGATGCATATCAAATGTACATTTGTAAAGCTATATATAAACTGTACAGCTGTAAAGCTGTATATAAACTGTACAGCTGTAAAGCTGTATATAAACTGTACACTGTAAAGCTGTATCTAAACTGTAAATCTGTAAAGCTGTATATAAACTGTACAGCTGTAAAGCTGTATATAAACTGTACAGCTGTAAAGCTGTTACTGTATATAAACTGTACAGCTGTAAAGCTGTATATAAACTGTACATCTGTAAAGCTGTATATAAACTGTACATCTGTAAAACTGTATATAAACTGTACTGCAGTAAAGCTGTATGTAAACTGTACAGCTGTAAAGCGGTATACACTGCACATCTGTAAAGATGTATATAAACTTATTTTCCTTTTCACGGGTTCAACCGAACATAAAGCATTTCTTTTCTATACAAGGCTTAATAACACAAAACACAAATATACTATGGGATGTAGGTTTGCAGCATCCAGTCTTTTAATAATACATTCGGAATATAATAACATGTGGAAAAAAATTAGAATGGCAGGTGTTACGCCAAAAAAACGGTCCTTATCACATTCTCTTCACTAGAAGCATGATCAACAGCCTGAACAATCTACAAAATGTAATTACAAAAATTAGAAACAATTCGCAACTACATTTAAATGAATGAAAAGAGAAATTGATTAAATACTGTAACTTTGGACAGTATACATGTGCATCTATTGAATTGTACAATTCTATAAGAATAATCTTAATATACGTGTGAAAGACAGTACCTATAGAACAACAAGTGTTTTTAAAAAAAAAAAAAAAAAAAGTCAAACAGACCTTAACAGCAATTGAATTAAACGTGTACATGTATATTAGATGCCAAGGTATAAGAAACAGGCTGTCTTTCACCTATCCGTCTTTAGAATTTTCGGCTCGCCAACGGCCATCAACTTTGAAAAGCATATCTGAAACACCGTTGTTTGCGGCTTGAGAAGCGCCTCCTCTTCGTAAACTATACAAACTAAATTGTTTTTGTCTAACCCTATTGCACTTAAAGCTTCTCTGGCTCTAGTATAAGATGAAGGCTTATATATTTTACTCAATACTAAGGTATCTTTTGGGGGCTGCAAAGAACAAAAATGTACTCCGAAGAATTAATCTTAAGATTGCTAATTAAGTCACAATAATATTTAAAAAAAAATTAACAGGATAAGTTGGTATATCCGTATTTGCTATCATAACTATACTACCTTGTCTATAAATATCGGTCTTGCCATTGTGAACTATAATTTCAACGTGTGTTTTATGAAAATTGATAGCACTCATTATTATAAGCGAGAGTTCTTTGTATCTAAAAAAAAATCAAGTATAAACCAATTATAACATACAAAGTAACCTACAATAGGACAGGTTAGAATCATCATGATACAGGTTAAATAGGAAGTTAAATTCTTTCTTTTGTATGGTTTTCGCCTATCCTTCAAGTACAGAAAATCACGACCATGCAGGTCCGTGATACAAGCGGCCAGGTCCGCATATTAAACACATTTACAATATACAATCTCCTGTTACAATACCAAAAAACAAAAATCGGCAAGGTCCACATAAAGAAATTTTTAGGCAGCAACCATTTGATTTTCTGGGGGGGGGGGGGGGGGGGGGGGTATGTTTTTTTTTTCTGTGCAAACTTTTTTTTTCGCCTTCGGCGAAGAACAATCTATTTTTTTAGCGACAAACCGAAGACAATTTTTTTCTTTCAATTTTAGCTTTACATATAGTGACAGCTGAGGGTGAAACAAACAATTTTTTTTACTCAGGGTCCAAAACAAATTATTTTTTTCACCAAAACCTGGAAACAAACTTTTTTTTCCAAATAAAACCATAGCCCCCCCCAGAAAATCAAATGGTTGCTGCCTTACTCAAAATTAATTAATTCATTTTAGCATCAAGTTTCAATACAAGACATGGAAAGATATGCAATATCCTATCCTTCAAGGACAGAAAATCACAGCCAGGTCCGAAATACAAGCGGCCAGGTCCGCATATTAAACATATGTACACTGTACAATCTAAAGTTACAATATGAAAAAAACAAAAAAGCAGCAAGGTCCGCATAAAGAAATTTTTACTCAAAATTCATTCATTCATTTTAGCATCAAGTTTCAATACAAGACATGGAAAGATATGCAATATCCTATCCTTCAAGGACAGAAAATCACGACAAGGTCCGTGATAAAAGCGGCAAGGTCCACATATAAAACATATGTACACTGTACAATCTACAGTTACAATATAAAAAAAACAAAAAAGCAGCAAGGTCCGCACAAAGATATTTTTATTAAAAATTCATTCATTTATTTTAGCATCAAGTTTCAATACAAGACATGGAAAGATATGCAAAATCATATCCTTCAAGGACAAAACATCACGGCCAGGTCCGAAATACAAGCGGCTAGGTCCGCATATTAAACATATGTACACTGTACAATCTACAGTTACAATATCAAAAATCAAAAAGCGGCAAGGTCCGCATAAAGAATTTTTTCTCGAAATTCATTCATTCACTTTAGCATCAAGTTTCAATACAAGCACATTTGAAATAAACCTATAATCGTTTAAAACCGAATTCTCAGCACATCCCCTGTTGAAAAAAATAATTAGAAGGGGTTTTATACTCAACAAAGTCTTGCAATGAACCAAAACTTGCCGGTGTCAACAGACTCCAGTATCGGCCAGAAAACTGTCGATTTTAAGTAAGGGATACCCAATGTACCGTTAGCTTTACATAATTGAATATGTTTTACAGTGTAAGCTATTACAGATACACGTGACAAGAGCAAATTATTATCGATTGACCAGTCAAACGTGAATGCATCAATTATAAAAATATACCTTTTGTTAAAGGATCAAAAAGCTTTGAATTATACCTTGTGAGTTAAGCATTGTCACTATTAGCAAACCGATCTAAGCTTAAAGGTCCCAATATTTTATTAAAATAATGGAAAATTCTGTCCGACAACGACCAATCGTCAAAATCAAATATTTTCCTATACTGATCCGCGGTAGTATTCAAAGTTCTTGGTATCCACTCAATTTTCAAACACATCGAATTTTCTGTACAAAAATAAAAGATCTCCATAGCTAGATTGGGCAAATCCAGTTTCATACTGCCAACTTCGAATATTTTATCTACGTTTTGGTACATCTGTAAAGCTGTATATAAACTGTACATCTGTAAAACTGTATATAAACTGTACTGCAGTAAAGCTGTATGTAAACTGTACAGCTGTAAAGCGGTATACACTGCACATCTGTAAAGATGTATATAAACTTATGTTTTTTTTCATAAAACCATTCAAACGGGACAACCAACAAGTGAATATGTTGTTCAGTTGTTGTCGTTTGTTGATGTGGTTAATAAGTGTTTCTCGTTTTTTATATAGATTAGACCGTTGATTTTCCCGTTTGAATGATTTTACACTAGTAATTTTTGGGCCCCTTTATAGCTTGCTGTTCGGTGTGAGCCAAGGCTCCGTGTTGAATACCGTACTGTGACCTATAATGGTTCACTTTTATAAATTTTGACTTGGATGGAGAGTTGTCTCATTGGCAATCATACCACATATTCTTATATCTATATATCATAACTACATCACAGCTTAAGGCATCTTCTGAACATTTGAAGGTCCCTTCTATGTTTTGGTTACCTAAACTACACAAAAAACCAGTAACATATCGTTTCATCTCGCCTTTAAATAAGTGTTCAACAACTTATCTTTCAGTGCTTTTAACTAGTTCCTTAACTACTATCAAAGAACTTAATATCATAATTTTTTGTTATAAAATATATGAAAATAGTGGAATTAACTATTTTTGGAGTGTAAAACATTCTTTGGAGGTTTTAGATAAATTACGTGCTTTTGATGGTCCTTTTGACTCTGTTGACAGTTTTGACTTTTCAACTCTTTACACTACACTTCCACATAATCTTTTCAAACAAAAGTTTTCCTATTTAATTAAATGGTCGTTTGGTAAATCTGAATGCAAATATATTTGCTGCAACTCATTTAAAGCCTTCTTCTCTAATGAGAAAGGTAAATATATGCTAAATATACTTACTGGAGGTGTGATGAGATGATTGAAGTTGTTCGTTTTTTCCTTGATAATACTTATGTACGTTTCGGCAACAAAGTTTTTCGACAGATTGTAGGTATTCTTATAGGGCACTAATAGTGCCCCTTTAATAGCAGACTTGTTTTTGTACTGTTAAAAAATAAATCACAGTTTATGATCAAACTCAGTAAAGACCCATTCTAAATTGTATTTAATTGATCAACTCAACAACACTTACCGTTGTCTTGATGTTCAGTAGTTGTCGTTGTGTTGATATGGTTCATAAGTGTTTCTCGTTTCTCGTTTTTTATATAGATTAGACCGTTGGTTTTCCCATTTGAATGGTTTAACACTAGTATTTTTTTTGGGCCCTTTATAGCTTGCTGTTCGGTGTGAGCTAAGGCTCCGTGTTGAAGACCGTACTTTGACCTATAATGGTTCACTTTTATAAATTGTGACTTGGATGGAGAGTTTCAGGCCAGGTGAGCTAATAAAATAATTTTGACTAAGATAATACATAAGAATGCAACATTATATGCAACATCAAAGAACATTAGATAAATTTCATAGGGGAAAATGATTAATTTTTGAACCGTTGCTAGGCAACATTTATTATGCTAGGTTGTTTTTAAGCATCTGGTAAACTGAAACAATAAATTCACAAACCTATACGAAAATTACCACACAAATTTCATCTGTAGACAAGATAAATAAAGAAAATATTTTATATAAAAAACTTACAAATTAACAAGTATTTAAAAGCACTGCCTCTTAACTTTTCATTAAAATAAGTCATTGTGTGTTTTCAGACTTGATATCTTACAATTTTGCAAGCATTTAAATAATTGCATAGCTATTTACTATTCTTCATACACTATTAAAAATTGCGCGCAGCACGCTGTTTGGTATATGGAAAGCGAATAATTTTGTCTCTAAATTAATGAACAGGAAATTACATGTAAATTTTAAAAAAAATAAAAAAAATTAAATAGTGTCTTCGGCTGCTCAATCATATATAAAAACAGATTATTTTGTGATTATATGATTGATAATAACATTTAAAGTACGTGTGAATCTTATGCATGTTATGCAACTTTTGGGTTTATAGACATATCTGATAACTGGCTGCTAGCTTGAGTTTGGTAAGATATATGGTATTGAATCACCTTTAAAAAAATAAAGACTGATAAATCCTCAGGCCCTGATAACCTACATCCAAGACTGTTTTTTGAGGTAAATGAAAGTTGTAGCTGAACCGTTAAGCATACTTTTTAGCCAATCAAAAAGCAAAAAAAAAGTAGTCGCAAATGCTCTATTGAGTGCTACCTTCAAAGAAGCGAATAAATCACAAGCTAAAAGCTATAGACCAGTAAGCCTAACATCAGTTGTTTGCAAGACTATGAAGAAAATTATAAGAGAGAGAGCATATCGTTAGCCACATGAAACAAAATAGATTATTCTCAAACAAAGAGTACGGCTTTATTTCTGGAAGATCAACAGTGCAACAACTACTAGAAGTAATGGATAAATGAACAAAAACATAAGATAATGGTTGCATATATATACAGACTTCTTGAAAGCCTTCGACAAAGTACCATATATGAGACTCGTAAAGAAAATTGAGAAATTTGGGATAACTAATCCAATCTTAGACCGGATAACAGATTTTCTATCATATAGAAAACAAAGATTTTCAGTAAATGGGGAGACCTCAGAATGGAAAGCGGTTACATCAGGAATACCACAAGACTCAGTATTAGGCCCCCTGTTATTTGTTTTCTATCTCAATGACCTGTCAAATTGCGTTACATCGGATGCATAATTATTTGACGACGAAACCAAAAACTTCAGGAGTAAAGAAAATATACTACACAGCCAATTTTGCATAGGTACTATGTCTGTACCAAAAATCTGTAGTACTGGAAATCTACTTTTCATATTCAGTACTATTTTGTTACTCTAAAAGTATTGTAATATTTAGGTACCTGTACTTTACAGTACTTGATTTGTACTTGAAAATTTAAGTACTACATATTTTTAGTTACAACGTTACATTTTAAGCATCTTGATAGTATGTCTACTTCAAATCTCTTAATATTATGATTTTTAAACATGGAATATTATGATCGCTTTTGGTATTATTTCTGTACCAAAATTTTTAGTACAAATCAAGTACTGTAAAATACAGGTACGTAAATAGTACAATAATTTTTAAGTAAAGAAATAGTACTAAATATCAAAAGTAATTTTTCAGTACTACAGAATTTAAGTACAAAAATAGTACCTATGCAAAATTGGCTGTGTACAAAATGGTTTTAAACAACTTAAAAAATGAGCGATGCACGGCCTCTAAAATTCAACTCTGAAAATGTAAATATCAATATATTAAGTCGAACTTCAAAAGACGACATGTACAGCCCGTCATACAACCTATTAGGTCAAAAGATTAGCATATGTAAAGAAGAGAATAATATAGGAGTGGTCATAGATGAAGATCTATCATTTGAAAAGCATATATGCGAAAAAGTAAACAAAGCTTATTCAATTTTTGCGGAATTCCTTCCACTATACAAAACATTTGTGAGAACACACTTAGACTATGCGAGCTCAGAATGAGCACCTTTTAAAAAGAAATATATGGATAAAATCGAGAATGTACAAAAAAAAAAGCAAAACGTCAGATACCAGGTTTCAATAAATTTAGCTAACTAGGAAGATTGAAGAAGCATAGGCTACCGCCATTGTCCGGGGAACATGAATGAGACATGTACGATACTAAATGGAAACTAGATAATTTCCCAAAGTATTATCAAACACAGAAATCAAGTAGCACAAGAATTAGTAATAAACAAAATCATTCACCAACGATTCAAAACTAGTCTTAGGAAAATAGCTTTGCATTAAGAATCGCCAAAATATGGAATAAGACACCAGATAAAGTTATAAAAGACGTAAAAGCTTTTAAGAATACACACTGGATAAACACTGGGAATACAAAGAACTCTATTATTCTGATTTTTTATTAAAATTTATAAAAATGGTCGAATAATGATATTTTATGTCATCACGGGTGCTGTCCTCTGAGATGGTGATGGTGATGAAACTTCAACAAGTAGTTGCATTAATGCAGTGGTTGTATAAACACGTCCTCGGGGTAGAAACTCCTGAGTGTGTCAAATAACTAAACATTTTAAGCATAAAATTGAGAATGGAAATGGGGAATATGCCAAAGAGACAACAACCCGACCATAGAAAAAACAGCAGAAGGTCACCAACAGGTCTTCAATGTAGCGAGAAATCAGTATATTGATGAAAATGACCATAAAAATGATAAAACTGATAAATTCTATAGATCTGTTATTGTACACACGATGTAGGTACTGTTTATCTTATATTAACAAATTACTTCTCTATCCAAAACACTTGTAAAAGAGAGACCAAAAAGACAATTAAACCCATACATCGTATGTAAAAAATGAACTAACAACGCCAGACAAAAAAAAAATGGACTAGAGGACAACAACGGTATACAACCATTATATATATATATAAGAAAACATATCTTTCAATTGCCTTTTTTAGTCGCTGTAAGACACGAACAACTGTAGTTTAGTTTAAACAATATTTTATTCAAATAAATTGAATTGGATTGGGCAACAGGCATAGCCTATGTAAGCCCTCTCCACAAAACAAGGTACAATATATTACATTCAAACAAAGCAACACATGCACAAACATAAAGACAAAACAGAATAAATTTTTCAAAAATACCTCTTAGCTGACTGGAATGATGTTTCAAATAGTTAGCTCAGATCAAAAGTATGACTATTTTCAAAATGCTTCAAATGTAAACTCAGAACAACTGTATTGCGGTCGATTCTATAAAATGGGAGACGATTTATTCATACATCCATCAAAGCCAAAAACATTACCCCGAACATGTACCTCAGGAGAAATACTTATCAATTCGTAAGCGATTGAGCTGAAGAAGTTGAGTACATAGACAATAATAGTGCATTGAATTGACATATCAACGATATAAGGATGAAGCTAAGAAACGGGGAAATGCGAGGCTGTGCCGAGCTATTTCCCCGTTTCGGGCCGAATCCTTATATCGTTGATATGTCAAGTCAATGCACTATTATTGTCTTTATACTGCAATTTAAAAAAATATTTTCAATTGTTGTTAAATGCGTTAAGGTTATTTATTTGATTTAAATATTTGGGGAAATCCCCTTTAAAAAGGCCTCATATCATGCTCATGGAGAAATTTTCAACACAATGAAATGTACCTGTTGAAACCCACACTCGATGGTGAACGAAATCATTTGAGTATGGACTAAAATATCAACCATAAGCATAACAAGCATTAGCCTTTCAAAAAGGGCTAGTCGACTCTTAGCTGATGAAAATGGAAAGTGCTCTCGCTTTGTAGATTAATTCATTTACTAGAATAGCCACGTGCATCAATCAACAAATTTTACCACACACGTGAGGTCACATGTTATGAAGTAGTATATATATCGTTTAACGTTGTTGTTTACGAAACTCCAGAAGATTCGGCTATTTATAGATAAAAGTTACCTGTGTTCCAATATCATGCATATGCACGATTAATGACCAGGCAAAATCTAAATTCTAAAATAGATAGGACAAAACCGATACTCTACGGGATTGAAGGACATTTACTAGGTTTGGATTGTCCTAACCAATCAATAAACTTTGATTATTCACGTCTCGTAATATTTTCCAATCAGGTAGCGAGAAAAATTCACGCACTGACTGTCCATCGTTCAATTCTTCATATCGACTCCTAGGAGTCGATAACAAATTAATGATTTATAGGTTGCAAACAAAATATATTAATAAATGAAATATTTTTTTCCAATAATTGCAAAAGAAACAAGGTTGAGTCGTTCCACGCATCGTTGTATGCATTGGAAACAAGAACAGGTTGAAGAGGTCGTATGAATAATTAAATGTTATTTCGGCAACTTCAATTTTAAATATTCACTAGAACACACCCGCGAAATCGCGGGCATTCAGAGCGTAGTTTAAAGTATGTAAAGTGTTGTTGGAAGAATTTTGTAAAATACAGAATGACTGGAAAATTTCAGCAAAAGTATCATAAGTTATAGGTTATTGGGGACAGGAAAATGTTTTTTTACCCTCAACCTTTATTTCCAAAGTTCCCAATTTTTAGTTTTCTATCAATTTCAATATTAACATACATTTAGTAAGTTATGAACATTTATTTAAGTAAGGAGCCTGTAATTCAGTGATTGTCGTTTGTTTATGTGTTACATATTTGTTTTTCGTTCATTTTTTGTACATAAATAAGGCCGCTAGTTTTCTCGTTTGCATTGTTTTACATTGTCATTTCGGGCCTTTTGAAACTGAGTATGCGGTATGGGATTTGCTCTTTGTTGAAGGCCGTACGGTGACCTATAGTTGTTAATATCTGTGCCATTTTGGTCTCTTGTGGAGAGTTGTCTTAACATGGCAATCATACCACATCTTCTTTTTTTTATGTAATCAATGAAATTTGTAAAAGATTTAATGACTGGAGAATTTCAGAAAAAGTATCAAATTAAAGTTCACATGAATAATTTAAGCGCTCATCTGTATATTATGAACATTCATTTCTATATAAATAAAGCGTATTTACTTTCAATTCTAAGTTTACTAATCGATCCATGGTGATCATTGATATAGTATACAGACCATCTCTATTTAATAAACTATGTGACCGCCGTGGATAGTAAACTTGAAAATGATAGCAGATAAAATTCTGAAAATACACTTTATTTGTAGTATATGTATGTTCAAAGTATTCAGAAAAACGCAAACCGGAAGTCTAATCTGACTTAAAATTTCGTACAATGACGGGAATATATCCGGATGCCTTTTTTCTCGTTTTTCTCCTAAAATAACTCAATCTGAATAATCATATGAATGGATGACAAATGCGACTATGCACTGTACCTATAGGACACAGAGGCGTGTTGATTAATTTATTCTGGAAAGAAGAGAAGCGACACCAAAAATGAGGTCTTCTCGTTTAATAGTATAGATGAGGAAAAGTGATATCGGGTCAGTGACTGTATACGACATCGAAATATACAGTCAACGCATTTTGACTGCTCAAATAGAACGAGTGCAGTATAAATATCCTTACCCTTTCAGACTTTTACCGGTTTGTGGTGGCTATAACCATTAAGTGTCACGCAAAGTTAATCATCTACATCATCAAATTTGCTTCACGTTAAGATAACTTTATACACTTTTGGGGTCGCTCTGAGTTGTACAGGTGAGTTGCTTTTGTCAAATATTTATTTTTTTAGTACTTGAAGTATAATAAATTTAGATAATGATAGTCTAGACAATAAAGCTGTTCCTAAATTCAGATAATTTTGTATGTACAATTTTAGACTCAAATAGTATGCAACAATAGGGAAAAGACAAAAACATAATGTCATGAGCGGATTCAGAACACTGCATTATTAATAACGCTATGGAGGAATAATTGTTAAACACCAATGATTTTCATTTTTAAGTTTTACTTAGATTCATGATGCATGCGACGCTTTATGGTAATTTATAAGATTATATTTCATATATATGCATTTGATATGGTTTAGTTATTTTAATTATGTCTTTGAACTGGTTCTAACTTAATTCGTAAAATTTCGTCAGTGTGTGTGTACTTGCAAAACATGAAGCCAATTTTGTCTTGCCGGGGCCTTTATGTCGCTGTGGGGTTTTTGCATTTCTAATTCTTGAAGGCCGTACGGCTTCATTTGGACTTAATTGAATGGTTGTCAAAAAGGCAATCATTCCACATCTCCTTTTTAGATTTGCCTTAAAGCTTTTCATTTAAGAAAAAAGTAATTGATAGGAAAACAAAAAAAATAAAATAATGACAGGCTATGGTTCTTGGTATTTTTGATCGCTCATGTTGTCATCAATAAGAATAATTCAAGAAGAAGGAACATTGAAGTACAAAGACAAACCCGGCGACAAAACAAAATCAAACAATGGACTAATTCAACCGCTACTAGAGACATGTGATAAACGCAGACCCCGTACAAACTGAAGCAAACATTCTCTGAAACTGCAATGCACCATTTGAAACTGGATAAAACGTACTTTAATACAGTTCTGGGTTGGATGAGAAAAAAATTGCATAAATCATTTCTTTTTTGTTTATCATAACATATTTAGGGAACGGAAACGGACGTTTAAGATATACTTCCGAGTAGGTATAATATATAAATAATACATAGCTGAGAGGGTGATAGAGCAGATTGTTACCCCGTGAAAACATTGTTAACCGCGGCGAATCCAAGGTTGGCAATGCTTTTTCGAGGGGTACCAATCTGCTCTATCACCATCTCAGCTATGTGTTATTCAATTTATTATACTGAATCATTATTGTCTTTTACAGTTGAATTTTAAACTCGAAGTATTTTACTATGACGTCACGTACATACCAACGTTACGGGTATTAGAAAAATCAACAGAAGTGAAGATGTTTTATTTTTTCATTTTTTTTTCATTTTGACAGTTAATGAAAAGGTTCTGAGCCAAAACTTAGAACTTAAGCATTGTCTTTAATTATTTGATGTAAATTCATTTAATTGTCCTTTAAATTATAAATTTCTGATTGGTCTACACGAGAGGGTGACATTCAAAAAATTATCTGCCGCTCAGCCATGGGATAGAGTAAATTATTTCCCTCGTATTAGCCAATCAAAATCTGGCATTTTAACGTGAAGTATAATAAAACCGATAATTATACATTATATTATTTGCAAAGTAAACTAAGGGTCCCTCGATGTTGGTCATATGTGCATTTTTGTTGTAAAATAAACAAGTTTTTTCAACTCCCGGAAATTCAGCAATATTCGAAATGAATACATGAAAAAGGGGCACAGCATTTATGTATATAGTACGGACAGTATGTAACGTTCGAAAGTTTTTAAGTTAAAAGTTGTGGAAGGGGTTTATTGCAGGAATATGGGTACCCACTTTTTCCGCTAGCCTGTCTATCCATCCTACAATCCGAAACCCTGACTTTCACCAAACTACACAATTATAAGAATGCTATAATATTAAGAAATAGCATTAAACATTATATACACTGAGGTTGACAAATAAGACTTTTAATGTGCATAGGTATTGTATCAAAACACAAAAGTGATTGAAAGATTTAAAATACCTAATGCACCAATTGAACCTTTGGTTTACACTGCATAATTATAGTACATATATCAAAGTATATTTGTTTCTTATATAAAAGATATACCTTTGGAAACATTATCAAAGACAATTTCATTTCAAATGTTCCTTATGGGAAGACTATTCAGGGCAGTAATATTTACTCCGTGAGAAATTAATAGTATAAATTCCATTTCTTCTATTTGGAACACTCACGAGGGGCAAGGGGACTGCTAAAAGGAAATGGATTCTAACGAAAAGAGAGACGGGAAGCCGAGGGAAATGAATTAGGAATGAAATAAACCAATCCCATGCGCACCCTTGGGAACTTTAAATTATATACTTAGTAATTTTAATTTTTGAGTTTTCAAAAGAGACGATACGTTTAACTGAGGGGACTCTAGTCGAAGGAAGAACTTTCGAAAAGGTATATACTCGATGCGGCTATGATATTATATAATTCAATACAAAATAAAAATAAAAGACTTTTCACCTAAACATCTTCTTTTTAGCTCACCTGGCCTAAAGGGCCAAGTGAGCTTTTCCCATCACTTTGCGTCCGACGTCCGTCGTCGTCCTGCGTCCGTCGTCGTCCTGCGTCGTTAACTTTTACAAAAATCTTCTCCTCTGAAACTACTGGGCCAAATTAAACCAAACTTGGCCACAATCATCATTGGGGTATTTAGTTTGAAAAATGTGTGGCGTGACCCGGCCAACCAACCAAGATGGCCGCCATGGCTAAAAATAGAACATAGGGGTAAAATTCAGTTTTTGGCTTATAACTCAAAAACCAAAGCATTTAGAGCAAATCTGACATGGGGTAAAATTGTTAATCAGGTCAAAATCTATCTGCCCTGCAATTTTCAGATGAATCTGACAACCCGTTGTTGGGTTGCTGCCCCTGAATTGGTAATTTTAAGGAAATTTTGCTGTTTTTGGTTATTATCTTGAATATTATTATAGATAGAGATAAACTGTAAACACAGCAATAATGTTCAGCAAAGTAAGATTTAAAAATAATTCAACATGACCGAAACACCGAACAAATAAAAATTTTATACAAATATATCATACTTGCATGGGGTATTTGCCAAAAATACCGGTTGAGAGGTACCTCGAAATAATTTTATGTATTTATCAAATAATATTGTTATATTTAGATATTACGGTTTGAAATCAAATGGGACCCCCTCCATAAGTTTCACACTTATTAATCAAAATATGTTTATTCATCCATGATTTAAGGACTTTAATATTTTGAAATACAATATGAACACTCATCAAAAATGATACAATAAAATATTTTTAAATTTTAATATTTTAAACGATGACTAAACAGAATTGTTAAGCATAAAATGAACACTGAAGAAAAATCGAAGCATAGTCGGTGCAAAAACCTGTCAGAAGGAATTTCAAAAGGAATAGAGTTGACGTGAGTGCACGTGGTATGAATGAACAGTTTGATGGCGATTTGATGTCTATGGAGAATGTTACAAAGTTTAATTCAGGGATCAAATTTTTATTAGTGTTGATTGACGTTTTTACTCGGTACCTGATAATTTGACCATTGAAAGATAAAAAAAGTTTATCAGTAACTAAAGCACTGGAAAATATATTTACACAAAATAACACCATAAAACCAAAAACGATTCGTTTTGACAAAGGTGGAGAGTTTAAATCTGAAGTAAAGAAATATTTACAAAAGGAAAAAATTCATGTTTTTTACACACAAAATAGTCAAATTAAAGCCAACTATGCAGAAAGAGTGATCAGAACTATTAAAAACAGAATTTACGCTTACTTTATGCAAAAACAAACTTATAGATATATAGACGTGCTTCTAGACATAGTTAAAGAGTTAAAACAATACACCACACAAATCGTTAGGTGGGGCAACACCTGCATCTGTAACAAAGAGAAATGAAGATGAAATCAGATACATACAATAAAAAAAAAAGTTGACGTAAAACCGGTGAAATCTGAAAAAAAGAAAATTAGAACGAAAACATTCAAATTTAATTCCGGAGCCATTGTGAGGGTGTTACACTTGAAAAAAAGTATTTGATAAAGGTTATTCGGAAAATTGGACGTTGGAATATTTCAAGATTTACAAAAGATTCATCAGAGACCATCAGGATTGATACGTTTTAGAAGACATGTCAGGCGAAATTTTGGCCGGATCCTTTTACCGGTACGAAATTGAAAAAATTACAATAGACGATACCAACACGTATAAAATATAAAAAAATATAAAAAAAGAGAAGAAATAAGGAGAACAGGGAAGAGGAAGTATAAGTAAAATGGCTTGGATGGCCATCTAAGTTTAATTCATGGGTTCCACAACGTGAAGTGAAAGACATTTAAAAAGTACCTACATCAAGAATGTCATCCAATGCCCGAAGAGATGAGCTTAAGAATGGTGATTTCGTCTTCTGACGGTGTTAAACTATATCCAAATAACACACCAGATGATTTTCGGATTAAACTAAATATTACGATTAATTTAGACGGTTACTGGGTTGTTGCCCTTACAGAACTGAGTATAACCGATTTCGAAAAATCAATGAAGAAAAAATAACTTTACATTTATTCCGATATATGTCGAGAAAGTTTTACTGGAGACACAGAACAACCTCTGTTGAGACGGGTTTATTTAGAAAACGACAATATAATTTTTGTTAACCCATATTATGTTCCCATAAAAAAAAATGAATTGGTGGATTTAGATATAGGAATTTGTGGTGTGAGTGCCAATAAGACAATTCTCCATCCAAATAACAATTTTAGAAAAAAGGTAAACCATTATAGGTCAATGTACGGCTTTCAACACGGAGCCTTGGCTCACACCTAACAACAAGCTATAAAGGGCCCCAAAATTACTAGTGTAAAACAATTCAAACGGGAAAACCAACGGTCTAATCTATATTAAAAAAAAACGAGAAACGAGAAACACGTATAAATCACATAAACAAACGACAACTACTGTACATCAGATTCCTGACTTAGGACAGGTGCAAACATTTGCAGCGGGATTAAACGTTTTAATGGATTCAAACCTTCTTCCTTTTTTCTGAAACAATAGCATAGCATCACAACATAGAAAAACACACGATAAAATATCAATTGGCAGGCCTAACTCAATCAAAAAACGTAAATTAAAAGATTTGCATGTATATATAAAGGATGGTAACGGAAAAAATTCTTCATTTTTGAAAAACAAAGTGACTATTACACTTCACCTGAAGAAGTTTCCGTTTGTACTATGAAATGAATGGTCAAACATACGTCACGGATCCAGTGATGTGAGAAAACTTTTACAAGAATATGTCAAAGAAATCTTTCGATCCATACAAATTTAGAAAACAGAACAAAATTCAAACCGGTCTAGGATTGTACGAAAGATTTAAAGGATCCTACCTCATTCCAGGGAATCCTAATTCTACACAAACAGAATCAACATTAATACAAAATAAACAAGTGGCACCTGTTGAAGCAGATGCAGAAAGAGCTAATTAAAGGAAAACAACAGTAAGAAAAAAAACGCCTGTTAAGATTTTGAAGAGTATAAAAGTTAAGAAAAGAAAAAACAGTGCCAGAAAGAAGAAAGGTGTCACAAAGAAAACATCTAAAAAAGAGCGTAAAACAGACTTCAAGAAAAAGAAAACACAATAGAGATTAAAAACCAATTGTTCAGAGAACAATTGAAGGTCTTTCCACTGAAAACAAAGTTTTTTAATATGAAAGTTGTAAAATTAAGTTTAAAATGTCATTTCAATCGTCAACTGATAGATTATTGTACATGTACGCTGATTCCAGAAATATATGGTTTCTATACATTTTTTTTAAATAAGGGAGATAATTTGTTACTTCCGGTTTGAAAAATGTTACTTCCGATAATATTTGAATATTTAATTGACAGTGATTCCAAAAAGATCTGGTTCTATATACTTTTTTATTAATAAAGTACAAAAAATAGCTACTTCCGGTTTACACAAGGTCACTTCCGATTATTTTTTTCAAGGTTAAATGGTTTGATACCTTTCGCCAAAAGTCTCATGGCTATATCATGTATACATATGAGCTGAAAGCAAAGGTCAAAAACTAGAACGTCAAATTAATCTATGACCTTGAGATCAATTTCAAGGTCATAAACCAAGGACCTAAAATCAAAAGACCATAGGTCTTAATTATATTTGGTTAATCAGTTATATCACCATACGCGTATTTTTAAATACAAGAGGGGAGAAAACTCACTTTTAAGTTCAACGTACCCTTGCAATCAAAATTTACGTGTTACGACATGTCGCAACTAACAATTTAGAAAAAATAATTTGTCAATATCTTATATGGTTTCTGGAAATTAGTGGAAATAAGCCAAATTCAAAAATTAGAATATGACCTTGACCTTTGACCTTGACCTATTTTTTATTTTTTTGGACCAAGGACCTCAAATCAAAAGATCCTAGGTCTCTATCACTTATGATTTATAAGATAGAAATTCATATCACTTATATCAGATGCATAAGGGGAAATAACTCTTATATGGAGCGGTCATATCGCTTCGGTCAAAATAGGACAAATCATGCGAAGGATATAACGAGCAATTTTGTAAAATAAATTTGTCTTAATCTTTTACGGTTGCGAAGGAGATGCGATAACAAGGAAAACAGTGTTTGGGGAGATAACTCCTACACAGGAAAAGTATTCGTTTACGCAGGGTAAATTTCAAAAGCGCATAAACTGTTCGATATCATACACCAAATATCTAAGCGACATATTGCGAAACAAATGTTTATCGCAAGAGCAAAATTAGGCGGAAGAAAAAAAAAAAAAAAAAAAAATAATCAGAAGAAAAACAATAGGTCTTTCCACAGAAAAGTGGAAAGACCTAATTACATTGACAGTGTTTGGAAGGATATTGTAAATAAGAAAAAGCGGGAATTGTAAGCGAAAAAAAAATGGCATTTCTGAGTGAAGATAACAAATCAATTGGACATCCGATGGAATTATCCATTTTTGCGTCACCACCTAACCAGGTAGCTATCGTTGAAACGTTTAATACAGAAGAACGACCCATATCGAACCTAATAAATTAATCTAAACCTATTGAAATAGTGATATCTGGGGCTGGAAATGACTATATTGACCTTCGAAAATTACATCTTTGTGTTAAAATGCAAATATTGAAAGCGAACGGGTCACATTTAGTCGCACAGGAACACACCGGTATAATAAAACAACCACTACAGATTATGTTTTCTCATGTGGATGTGTTCATGAACAACAAATTGGTTTCAGTCTAAGTAAATAACTATCCGTGGAAAGCCTACTTAAAAATAATCTTATAGTCAGGCAGCGATGAACAAAATTCACAACTTCAGAGTCAGTTGTGCATGAAAGACGACGATCTAATGAACTCCCTCTCATTAAATTCGGGGTATGTTAGCAGATACGAGTTCACCAAAGAATCAAGAATATTTGAGTTAGAAAGAAATCTATTAGAAGATTCTCTTATGTTTGACAAATATTTGATAAATGGAGTAGATATATACTTAAAATTATTCCGGTCTTCCACACCATTCCTGTTGATGTCTGGTGAATCAAATCCCAATTACCAGGTTAAGATTGTAGATGTATTTTACCGCACATGTAGGTGCAAACCTGATTCAGTCGTTATTATCAATCACAGAAATCTTCTTAGAGAGCATCCAGCAAAATATTCGATCAGCAGAAGCCACGTTACTCAGAACGTCATTCAGAAAGGTGTCACTGATTTCTATTGGGATTCCATATTTCCAAAAGTACTTCCAAATAAGGTTGTGTTTGGACTTTTGCCACAAAAGGCTGTTAATGGTGATTACACGATCAATCCTTTCGATTTTAAACACTTTAATATGGAATAGGTGTCTTTAAAGATTAATGGCGGTGTTGTATATGGGTCACCCATGAAACTTGATTTTGGAACGAACAGAAATTATACGGCTGCTTATGTCAGGTTATTTGAAATATGTGAAAAGTGGAACAAAGATACTGGCCTACAACTGAAAAAAATACTACAGAATCTGTTTACAAAGACGTGGTGTAGTTTTTAAGATAACTGCCATAAATGGACTTTCGTTTCGTACAAAGGATCACTTTCCACAGATGTATATCGTCAATACAGATCCATACCCCAATGCGTGAAAACACTGGTTATGTGTAATATTTAATAATTCGTATGATGCGGAATATTTCGATAGTTTAGGCAGACCACCGTCATTTTACGATGAATATTTATCCAATTGTATTGCCAGATATAATAAGCGATGTACAATGTTATCTCAAGTGATTCAACCAAGTGACTCCTATTTGTGTGGGTTATACGTACTTTCTTTCATATTCATGAGATTATGTCATCATGTGCCATTTTATAGAGTATATGACATGTTCCAGTCAATATTAAAACAAAACGATGAACTAGTTAAATTTTTTAGATAGTTTCCAGAAAGCCACCGAAAAACCCTTCAACTATCTTTTGATAGACCTGTCCACTCGTCGAGATAAAAAAATACATGTTACGAACTGGTATATTTCCAGGTGACGTATTAGTGGTGTATCAACCTGTATAAAAGTATGTGTCATGCTTAGAAGATTTTCATTTCTTACCAAACAGTACTATGAGTAGACGCATGCAACTAAATAAATTTTTTTGAAGTTTATTTACGAGATTACTCCGAAATAAAGAAAAGCTGTTTTGTCTCATATCACCACAATTCAAATTGACCTGTTATCCGAAATTGCACTGAACATTTACAAAGGTATATTTCCAAACAGAACCAAATACGTGAAAGCTCTAGCACCAAACAGATCCGTTATATTTAGCTTAGGCTCAAAGACGGAAACCATCGGAGTAAAAAAAGACTGAAGCAAGTGCAGCAGAAGAGGGGGAAAAAGTTGACATACTGTCCGAGAATACCTTACTAGACAACAGTACTCAAATAGGGAATGGATTGGTGTTTTTTGAGAACAACACAGGTGTACCTAACGGACCTCCAGGTGTTCCTGCTCTGAAGAAAAAGAAAAGGACCAATATAAAATGGTTAAAATATTGATAACTTTTTATTGACAATAAAAAAAAGATAACAGTTATAAATGAGAGTTATATTTATTAGTCACAATATCCGAATGGTAACGTTCGAATGTCATCTAACAACAGGCGTCTTTTTGTATACACCATTTTGTATTCTTTTTCTTCAACCCTATTGTACAGTTGACGTTTCCTTCCAAGTCTCGAAATCTTTCTAGGATTTACGAGAGTGATGGCATTTGTCGTTTGATTCACTACTATGTCTTTCATGGGAGAGAAGTTTATGAGGCGCGAATTTGTTACACTTTCTGAAGAGAATCCGCGAGCTTAACATACTTCTTTTCCAGATAACGTTTTATAGGCGTATGCCTGTTGTCCACTGGATACGAAATGGGTGATGTGTCCGTTTTCGGCTGCAATACCATCAAACTGTTTGCTATAATATCTGTGTCATATCTTCTTGACTAACGTCATACTGAGGATCTTCATTGTTAAAATTTGAAATGTTTTATTATTGTTGGTATTGAAATGAATTCATGTCTTTACATATGAATTTCTTGAACATGTTTAATGTGTATTGCATCCATGTATTTATTAAACCTTTTCAACAATTGTCTACACCTACGGTTGAAAACGACAGGTAAAATGTAAGTGGTCGTCTCAAAAGTAGTAATGGTTGTGTATAGATCAGTAATTGAATTGAAAGGGAAAAAACTTGTTTGCTATATTTTTATTTACGAAACGATATTTGTCTTGTTTTGATTATAAACCATTGAATGATTTAAAAATTTTAGTTTTAATTTTGGATTGACTATGAATAAGACTGGTAGTGGGAGATATTATGGACATAATTGTGCAAATCGTGATACAAGCATGAAATTTGGTATAAAGGTTAACTAAATGATACTTATAAAAAATCCGCTGCTGGCCAGAAAAAATAATCATTTTTTCAAAATGGCCACCACACATTTTGAAAATGGCGTCATAACAAATTAGCCAATATTTGTAAATCCTTTGAAAGGTGTGTTTTAAGTGAAATCCATTGTTAGATTTGATAAAAAGAAAATAACAGTTCATAACTAACGACTAGACAATACATTAATGAAACTTAAGGTGACTTCCGGTTTAAAAATGTCGGCTAACGAGTTAAAAATTTCGATTTTTTTTTACTTTCAAGCAATTTTACAAGGGATTTTAATCCTTGAAAGATGTGTTATGTATAGTTCAATGTAAGATACGATAAAACGTTAAAAACAGCTCCTTAGTACGACAAAACAACACATAACTGAAGAAAATAGTGGTTTCCGGTTCCAAATTAGATGCAAATACGTAAAACATATTTTAATAATTTTCATCAATTTAACAATTAATAACACAAGCATGAAATACAAGCATGAAATTTGGTTTACAGGTGAACTAAACGATAATTAAAAGAAATCAGGTGCTGGCCATCAAAATTTCCATTTTTTCAAGATGGCCCACCGATCATTTTGCAAATGGCGTCATATCCAGTTGTAAATCTTTGAAAGTTGTGTTATAGGTATAATCCAATGTAAGGTTTTATTAAGCGTAAATTACAGTTCCTAAAGTACCGAAAAACAACACATGAATGACAAAAAAGAGTGATTTCCGGTTTCAAAATGGCGTCAAAATATTTGAAAATGTATTTTTTTTATAATTTTCATCAACTTTACAAGTGATATCACATTCTTTGTTAAGATTAAATGCCCAGTTTTGTTTGATAGACAGGTTCGTTATCTTAAAATTATCGGACAGTAGCCAAAAAAAAAAAACTCGTAGAAGAAAGGGCAGAACGGTAGCATTTACAGTCACCAACACAACTGGATTTTTCGCCTCCTCATTCAAAAGTTTCCGACAGGAGGATGCAACTTTAACGGTAGCCGCAGAAGTCCTCGATTTTTTTTCTTTCATCCAACCCCAGTGTTCATGAATTGGAACATGAATCAGGCTGAGCCCAAACTTATCCTGCTTGATACGCTGCACTTTGGATGTGTTTCGAAAAAAAACCTCTTGTAGGCGGAACTACATCACAATGCCGCTGCTTCTTGGGTAAAAATTACATCGTGCCTCGTTATCAGCAAATAGTGATGTTGTTCTGTCATACATGATGCAAACAAATGCTTTTTGTATGTCCTTGTATGTGTCTTTATACTTCAGCAAAGAAATAAGTACGTCCCTCACATGTTGAAATACTTCTTATGTCATCCAAACTGACCTATTCCCTTAGTGTCCCATGCACTGAATGTATGAAGGAAAGGAAGAGTAGCTACACGAGGACCAAACGCATTTGATATATCACGTACAGGAAGCCATCAAACGTCTTCAGTCCTGCCAAAACCTATTCACAGTTTGTTCCACCATATTTTTGGAGTGTTGCAATTCTTTATACTACTACATCTGTGTCGGTGCTACCTTAAATTACCGTCCTACAACAGTTTTCATAATCAGGCCGAACATGGACAAACATTCGTACATCTGCTTCTCCATGCTTACAAGGGGTAGCTGGAAAGTATCCTTATTAGTCTCCATAGAAGCATTTCTGTCGGCAAGACACTTGGAAAATTTCGTTTCGTTGTCATTTTAATAGAAAAAACTACTCCAGAACCCAACTTTTGTTTTCTCACATCTAGCCTTTCAATGATTCATTTAGTAAATCTAACACAATATCTACTCTTGAATACTTATCGATGCAATATTTTATTTAAGGCCGTATAACACAATTGCAAAATCATATAATATTAATTTCCTGCAAGATGGCCTGGAATTAACCATTGCTGCTCTATCAGCGATAAATGCGTCAGAATTTGGATCTGCAAATTACAAAATGTTTCAAGTTTATCCATTTGCACCGATTTAATACCACTGTTTAAAATGACATCCGAAGACAAAAACGGAGGAGCAGTTTGTCTTTATGGATTAAGAAATATTCGAAATCAATTTGTTCACTGCGACAAAAAAATAAAAGTCTAGAAAAGATATCTAAGAGCTCTAGCTTTGGTTTTTTTACAAAAACGTTTACACTTTTATTTTACCAACATAATAGGAGTTGTTCTTTTTAATCTGGTTATAAAAAACCGGTTCTCCTTCGTTTTGTATTTGCTTCAAACGATCTTCAAATTATTTGCCTTTTATCTTTTTAAAGAAACCCTTGTGTGGTCATTAAGTCGTTCATCTATTATAGAATGCCTCAAACCACTAGATCTTGCAAATTTATCTGATAGTCTACTGACTTCTGGTGAGATGAGGTATTCGGTTAAACCTATGACAAAACATCGCCCTTTACAATTGCATTATTTTGTTTTTGTCTGATCAATTGTGATAAAAGAAAAATGTTTTCTGGTCTTACGTACAGTAAAATTATCATTTTCAAAATCAATTGCCACCTGTGGGTGACTTAAAGAAGGGAAGTCATATCTCGGAGAAGGTCGGTCGCGATCGAGAATATGTTACACGATCAAGACCTAAATGAATGCAGTATCATGCTTTATATGGACTGTTTGTACAAAATCTGACTCATGAAATAAGCATACTACCAAATTCACAAGAAGTTCTTATTTTATAATTGAACGCCAGGAATTGAACTGTGGTAGAGATGACTATATTTTCTTAAGCCAGTCTATCAAATCATTGAAACGGTCACTGAGTCAAAACATGACATGATTATAATTTCTGTGTTTAGCTTTCTTAAGCCGATATATACCTTTCAAGGTAAAACACAAAGAGTTATATATATGATGCTCGTGTCTAGTCCTAGGTACATTTGAACATATACAAGAATATGCCATTCTAGGTGTTGCAATAATGGTTTTAGTGAGGACACACGACACATGTGTCCATCTACCTTCACGTAGTATATCACCCAAAATTTTATAACAAGTCATTTCAATGTGAAATCCACCATACATGACGATAAACTTATCTTCTCTGTACAAATCAGGCAATTCCATCTGAATATCCTTTACCAAAAGTGACTGATCTGCCGTTACTATTGATGTTTTTTCTCGTTTTAACCACATTTTCCGTCTTATCCATCCAATACCTGATCATTGCAACTGAATTGGCTTGTTTTTAAACAGTGGCATCATAGATTTTACACTTAGTAATACTTGCTTTTTAGCGTAATGAGATGAACTACGATCTATACCAGTTTGCCCTGGTAGTGCATACAAATCACTCATTATGTCTATAAATAGTTTGCGCATGCGCAAAATTGCTAAATCATGTGTGTCATAACCTTGAAAAATGTTATCATACCAAATCATAATATCATTGAAAACTCCAAACCACTTATTTTATAGTAAATAGTTAAAATATTTTTTAATGAGTTTTGTTACATTTTCACGCATGCGCAAACCCTGTATGTGTCAAATTCTCATGTCTTGTGAATTATTCGCATGTAAAAAAGGTACCTACCAAACCTGACAGCTGTTTTTCACTAAAAGAAGGTAAACGAAAAGTTTTCCAGAAAAAAACCAGTATTTTTAAACTGAAAAAAAACAGGCATTTTAGAAAACGGCGGTGGCCATCTTGAAAAAAATATTTTTTTAAATGGCCAGCAGTTGTTTCTTTAAAAGTATATAATAATGATGCTTTGTGGTAATTTTCATGCTTGTATCATCATTTGCACAATTCCCTTGATTTTGCCTGCTAATATCTTCCACTATGGATGGAGTTTACAGAATGGACCAATACTATATAATCTTCAAACAAAAAAATAGAAAAAAAACCAAAAAAGAATTGAGAATACCGGGGTGCTAAATTATGATAAAAAAAAAACAGAGAATAAAGAATATTTGGCAACACGAAATACAGAAAAGAGAATAATGGACAAAATAAAAGAAGAATAGAGAATAATGGGTAAAATAATAATGAAAAAAAAAAGAATAGAGAAAAGTTTTACAAAAATAAGAGAATATATAATTAAGGGACCCCCATCCAGACCCTCACAAACAACAAAAAGGAAAATCTTTAATATTATTTTTAGAAGATAAGAGATTCTAGCTACGTTAAGATAGAAAACATTAAAAAAAATTGTAAACAGACAGTTTTATAACCTTCGACATGGGCGGCACCTACACAGACCGTTATTTGCCTCGGATACATTCACAATACACTCTACAATTAGCAGGGTTTATTATGGACATGGCACGAAAAAAGCTTAAAACCACATAATGAAGCACCTGAAACATTAAGGGGTGCCGCGTGATATCTTCAGTAGTCGAGAAATCAGTACCAAGCCGCGAAATCGGAACGATTCCGACAAAAAAAAGAGATAAATAATATCGTAAACTAAAAATTCTACCTTTGACTAACATATTCCGTGGTTGGAAAAGGGGCATGACATATGCAGCGGGTTGAAATAATTAAAAAAAACAATATTGGGACGCATATTAAAACTAGATATGAGAAGAAAACCGTATCGTAAATCAACAAAAAGGAAAATTTAGAAGAAAAAAAATGGGTGAAAAAGAAAAAGGGCAATTTTCACACAAAAAGTTTAACGAGAAAACACTGACTCCGCAAAACTGAGATCAACGCAAGTGCTCTTACAGGCTAGGTGTTCAAGCTTCTTACACCACACTAGACGTGTTTCCCGTGGTGATTATACCCGGGAATAAAGAAAATGTTCATAAAAATAATCATATTACCGAGGATGGCATAGTTTCGGATGTAAATAGATTGACGTGAAATTAAATGCTTTATACTTTTTTTTAACATGTGATAAGTATTGTATGAAAAAAGGGGAAAACACAGAAAATCCACAATAGCTTATTGCAAAATATTCGGTTTTTTTTAATAAAATCGAAGACGTAGTACCATGTTTATGTTACATGCATGTTATACACGAATGATTTTTATCTTTGATACGACACCTCTCTTTCTCCTGTAAACTATAGGTGTCGATAGTCGATGTCGAGAGTTGTTGAAAAGGTCTATTAGGACGATAATAGAAATTAGACAACTACTATTTGGTTTATTTTATAAAGAATTATAATTATTATTATTATCATTCGTAATATATTTTTTATTATTATACACAATTTGACGTAACATTGCGTTTTTTTTTATCACAATGACGATTTACATTCATAACCTGGAAATAACATTGCGGGTCACATATGATGTCAATATAAAAAACATTCATAGCATTTGAATTTGCCCTCTAACAATGAAGACATAAATACAAGCAGAACAGACGAGTGCATGTAATCAACAGCTGTCAGGGAAAGTAATCGACCAATAAAACGAATAAGTATTGTCAAAAAGTTTTGATAAATAACAAATTGAATTGTTATATATATCAGGTATGTTTTACAGACACAGTATATGGACCAATTATCTCATAAAATTTTTTTTTTTACCTTTCTATTGTTCATTGCCTCGTTTGTCATGTTTGTTATTTGTTTATATTTTCAGCTGTTCAACAAAACAACACTTAAGCCATGACGATTGTAAACTCCCATAATGACTGGGATCCTTTGGAAGAAATCATAATTGGAGTATCAGACTTCTGGTGTGTACCCAGCGAGGAACCAGGATTTAAACCCCCTCAGAGGTAAATGAGGATTTGAGATGTATGGTAAAAACTAATGAGACAGCAACTTATAGACACAAACAGCAAAACTTTATATCCTCTGGTCAGCACACATTCTTCAACACTGATCAAGTTCATATGGATTAAATGTAACAAATACTATAACAGATCGGCAAGCCATTACCAAATTTCCTAAATAACAAAAAACATTAATTTCAATAAAATTTAACATACGAAGATGTTGAGTAACATTTATACCTATATGTTTTTGTGTATGTCTTGAGTCAGGAACTGTTCCTGACTCAAGACATACACAAAAACATATAGGTATAAATGTTACAACTAATTTGTTAAAGTAATGCATGTGAAAGAATTTCTGAAATAGTAAGGGAGTTTTGTGAAATGCCTTGTTATAATTATGAATCATGGAAGTTCGTACGATATCTATAGATTCTAACGTAAAAATATACTTAAAAGTGGAGAATTAGATTATTATTATCGTCCGGTCGAGATGCCTTGCAGAGCCTTCTCATTGTATCAGTTGTTTATTTGTTTCCTCCTAGATATGTGTGAAATGTTTACCACTGAATGTTTTCAAGCATCAATCAATCAATGATATATTGATAGTATTTTTGTTTTTCTCTCAGGTCAGGGAAGCGAAGTGATGAGCATATAGATAAAGCAGCTATCCAAATGGACAACTTAGAGAGGGTTCTTACATCCCAGTGTAATGTCACAGTCAGAAGACCGGAAAAAATCGATTTTACACAACCAGCGAAGACACCGTTCTTTTCACTTGCGCATCAACATGGAGCTTCCTGTCCACGTGACACCCTGTTGGTAATAGGAAATGAGATTATGGAAACCACAATGAGCAGACGAGCTCGATATTTTGAGTCCATGGCATACAGGTAGGAATGCAATTGAATTGTCTCG
The DNA here is from genome assembly GCF_036588685.1 of Mytilus trossulus. Lineage (NCBI taxonomy): Eukaryota > Metazoa > Mollusca > Bivalvia > Mytilida > Mytilidae > Mytilus > Mytilus trossulus. The sequence continues at coordinate 21,534,994 of NC_086380.1, forward strand.
ATTCAAAACACTTCAGTGATAATCGATAAAAATTGATTAAAGTTATTGTCCGTTCCAGTCGGTTTATTCCATGTATAGTCAAGATAACAAATAAATGATATTTTTCTGATAGGTTAATGTTTTGCAAAGTAGTACAATCAGGATTAAAAGTTGGAAATGTGCACGTGATATTTTACTTGAAAATTACAGAAAAGTAGTTCAAGGATTGACAATTTCTGCTTAAAGACACCTATGGACTCAAAAGTTGTTAAAAGTGTAATTTATGTAACGTGTCGGATTTAATGCCTTCACTCTGATCGGGCTCAAACCGTTGTTGTATATTGATTCGTTAACGTGTGACACTCGCCCTTCGTCGGATTTAACGTCTCTTCATTTCAACCGACTAGTCTGCGTATATGCATCCTGCACAACCAATAGGACGCCTTACTTTAGAAAAGAGTTGTATTTCTGGACGAGAGATAATTAGTCCAGTCAAACTAAGATTTAACCTCAAACTAATTGCAACAGAAAATATTTTAGTTCTAATCTATAGTATTATGTCCTTTATATACACAGAAAAAAGTCCCATAAAATCTAACTTGAGGAAAACTCAAAATCAGCATTTTAAATTTCCTATGGAAATTAACATTGGGAGGGGAGATAACTCTTGCAAAAATTAGTCTTTTTTGGTCAGTTTTTGGTTGTTTTTCTTGAAATTTATGTATAGTATGATACTTAGATGGGGTTATAAGTTTGTATTTGACTAAATTAAATAATCTTCTGCTCATGAAATGTACAAAACAGAAGTGCTATGGGTAGTTTTATTTTTTTCGTACATTTTTCATTAAAGAAATTGCAAATTTGAAGCTTTGTAACCATTTAAAAAAAAATAATGTGAAAATTTGGTATTGTTTATATCTGTATATTATGTTTTTTCAGCAATTTACTTATCTTAAGAAACTTTAAACAACAAAAAGAAGAATACATGCTTAATAATTTTTATTAAATTTGTGATTCTTTACCTTGACATGTTGAAAAATTCATAAAATGGTCAACTAATAAATTACGAAATCTAGATTATAGCTTAATAAAATATATGAAAACGCCTTTATAGTTGTTTGTTATACTCTAAAGACTGCTTAAAAATCAAGAATCAATACATTCTGATGAATAGAAGCGGTAAAGTTATAATTTTGTATCAATTTTTATAGATATTTCTGCCTTTTTTGCAAGAGTTATTTCCCTTTTCAATGCAAATCTCCATAGGAATTTTAAATGGTGATTTTTTTAGTTTTCCTCAAGTTAGATTTTATGGGACTTTTTTCTGTGTATATTTGGGGTATAAAGCTAAAGATTAAAACTTAAAAATCTTCTGTTGCAATTACTTTTAGGTTAGGGTCAAATTTATGCTAGATTGACTGGACTAAATGATGAATGGAGATATATATGATGGATTGGTGGATGGGTTGATGGATTAGCAGGTTACGTAGTTAAAGCTTACTTAAATGTAAACTTTGAGCATTTTTTTTAAAACACAATATTGTTCATTTATTTATTAACCCGTACATTTGGTAGCCTCTGATAGGTATTATCGACCGAGCGACACTCTCTCGCTGTAGTTTTTTCTTCGGTTAAAAATTCGGTTTTGATTTGTATTATTCTTGGGCATATAAGTTGTGTAATTAACAAATAGTTCTAATTTATTTTTAGGAAAATCATGAACGATTACTTCGAAAAGGATAAAGAAATGTTATGGACGATGGTTCCGAAACCAACCATGGCAGATGATATGTATAATGTAGACTTTCCGTGGGACATCAATTGTCAGGAACGTAAACAATGGATACGGAATTATAAATATCAAATCAATGAAACAGAACCGGTAGGGATCAATCAAATATCGATTCTGAAAAATTCTACAGATTTAAACCAAATTTTTCAATCCAATCTTTACAATTTTGGAATAATATCAAAATATTTGATATATTCTACGCTTAACACTACTATTCCCCATGCTTAAATGAAAGATCGACTATATCATCTCGTTAAACAGAGCCTTTTCTACAAACATGGTAAGCGTAGATACAAATTCCTTGTTTTAGGTTATGAAAATCTTACTTTGTGAAGAACACTGTTTTACAATACATCATAGATGATGAGATCGCAATGGTTGACGTTTTGATCGACACCATATTTGTTGAGTTTGGTGGTATATTAAGTCAGCAGACAGTCGGTATGCTAATGGGTACTACTTGTCCACCACAACTGACCAACTTAGTTTCGTACTCATGAGGCAAAATTTATACATAACCTTCTCAAATACAGAAAAATACTAGTAAACAAATCTTGCAAATTTATCTAATTTCACTTTCAAATATATTCATGATTTTCTGTCGCCTAATACTAACGCACATTTCAATGAGTGCTTACATCTCATATATATCCCAGTGACCTCGAAATTAATGATACTATCAAAAAGAAGGCCTGCGTCATATCTTAATCTTTTTCTTCAAATCTAAAATATATGACAAAGGTGATGATTTGAACTAATCAATTGCCAACTTCCAATTTTCAGCAGTAACATATACTTCATCGTATGGCGTTCAGATATATCAGTTATTGCGTTTTGCTCGTGCATGTTCAAACTATACCGACTTCATTAACAGGGATGAGTTCCTTACACACAAACTGCTCCAACAGAGTTATGACGAAGAACAACTAGGATCGACACTACATACGTTTTACGGTCTCCATCACGAATTGGCTGGGCGATACGATGTCAGTGTCTAAACTCACTAGCGACATGTTTTCGCGGTCAAATGGCTTCATGTACTAAGTACCAGTAAGTCGTCTGAACTATAACTTGATCGGTTGTGTCCTCTTCACAATCGTGGCATTTTTTACTGAGTGTGAATTGCATGACGGGGGTACATGCATAGCAGAAGACGATTTTCATGTCGACGCATCCGGTTACGCTCCATTTGGATTGAAGCCAAATGATACCTCAAATTTAACCCAAAAAAATGATAATGTTTTATATACTTGAATGGCTAAGTTTTACTATAAAACTCGTTAACAAAGATCTCATTTTAAAAGAAAATCCCTTTTTTTTTTATATCAAAATCTTCAGTAATGTATTATTGATTTATTATCTTCTCCTACTCTATTTCGGCGACAGCTTTTTCGTATGCAGTGACATTTTTATGATCTCTAGTAGAAATTCAACAAACGCACAGCGCGAGTGCGAATCCTGCACATCCACAATCAATAAAATCTTTAGAATATTTATATTATTTAACTTCTCGTCTTATATTTCATGGAAAAGTTATTAAATCATTTCGTACCATAAGTATTGCGATAGGTTTATAATTATATCTGGGCTTTTAATTAGCTTTAACAAAGTGGGAGCAGTTTTTGAACAGCACTTTGTGTCATATTCCAGCCTCTCTTATACTTGTTTTTTTCTCTTTCTTATGATTTTTATATGCCTCTTTGTACTTTCGTATTTGTGTCTATATATATGAAACAAATGTACAATACTGAGGCATGATAACAAATGTACAATACTGAGGCATGATATGATGTGTTATGTACAATACTGAGGCATGATATGATGTGTTATGTACAATACTGAGGCATGATATGATGTGTTATGTACAATACTGAGGCATGATATGATGTGTTATGTACAATACTGAGGCATGATATGATGTGTTATGTACACCTCATTATACAAGTCAGAAATATGACAGTTGTTTTCTTTGCGTACGATGAGTTAGAGTTTTGATTTTGCAATTTGAAAAAGGACTTTCCGTTTTGAATTTTCTTCGGAGTTCGGTATTTTTGGTATTCAACTTTATAGGTTCTTAATTCAAGGGTTTAAACATTTATATGAATTTCCTGTAGAACTCAATTGAACTTGTCAATACAGCGAAATCAATACTCATAAAAATACAATTTATTTCATAATATTTTTGACAGCCACGAAAACAGATAAAATGCCATAATATTATATTTTCCTGATTTATCTAGTTGTTTGACGCTGCAGAAGTATTGAGACTAGGGAAAGATCTGATAGTACAGCAGAGCACCACAGCTAATAAGAAAGGCATCGAATGGCTGAGACGTCACGTGAAATCTCGTGGTTATCGTGTGCACGAGATTCACTTTCCTGACGATTTATATCCAATTCATATAGGTTGTATTTTAAGTATCCTTTTCATTAATTTGTAGTATAAGATTATTGACTTCAATGCTCTTCAACTTTGTATTTGTTTGGCTTTTTAACTATTTTGATCTGAGTCTCGTTGATGAGTCTTATGTAGACGAAACGCGCGTCTGGCGTATAAAATTATAATCCTGGTACTTTTGATAACTATTTACTGACTTAATGTGTATTGGCCCTGATATATGATATGGGGTAACTGTACTATAGCCCTGAAAATCGAATAGATGAGGTTCAATAAATCATAATGTAACTTTTATTTTCTATAAGTCGTAGTGGTGTTGATATTTCTTACCATCTGTTTTTAATTGTGTAATACCGATGACATGTTTAAGTAATTAATACTAAATGAAATTCAATTTATCAAGCAAATATAAAGTACATGGGAAGAATAAATAAAATACTGGACCATTACTGTATGCGTGATTTTTGGTGTTAGTTATCGAACATGTCGCACACAAAAATACTTTGATTTGTTCCGTTTATACTTGAAGGCGTAAAACATTTGCAACCGTTAATGAGTATCCTGAATGAACACATGAAATACTATGGCTTTTTCCGTATTGGACTTTGGACCGAAAAGCAATTTGAGCAAGGCAACGTCATCGTTATTACACAATTTCATCTATCCGTATTAGAATTAGATTTGATACTGTTTGATGGTCAATGAGACAAGTATCGACCAGAGACCAAAAAAGGACAAAAACCAAATAAAACATACAAGTTGCACGAAAGAGAAAAACAAGGTAATATAATGCGACAAAAGAAAAGAAGGAATCAAAATTACTTGCATTTCATCGAGAAAATATATAATCAGTTTTCGGACTTTCAAAGACAAGGCAGCTCTTAAGAAATTTGAACTATATTATAACTTAGTGCTTTTAGTTGATAATTATTGAATATGAAATCGTATTTGCTCTTATATATCTGCATAAGCAATTTTTTTCTTTTCTTTCAAAAATGAATAGACAGTACATTGGCTCCTCTTGTACCGCCTACAAAAGAGAGAAAAGGTATCCTCGTCAATTGCCCAGAGAGACCAATCGCTAAGGAAGATAAAGAGAGAATTTTCGAAGGGTCTAATTGGGAAGTAAGTGTTTATTTAAAATAGGATTGTAATACTGAATGATTTAAATTCTTCAACTTTATATGTGATTTGACCTTCCAACTGTTTTGAGCGCGACTAATGAATATTTTATTTTGAATAGAGCTCTATTCAAGAGTCATATATAAATTAAAGGCGCGTCTGGAGTACCAAATCACCAGACTGGTATCTTAGATGAGTTTTTAATAAAAGACTGCATTTATAAATAAACAGTTTAACTCTATGCTCTAACAGCATCATCCATGATGTTAAAAAAATCGGAATGGAATAATCGTTCTTATTTTTTAATTTTTTTAATTTTATTTTACTAAATCGTGTAATTTTCCCGTTTAGAAGTAATTTAGCTTACTACTAAATTGGATATTGGTGGGGGTGGGGTTGGTAGGAAGAAAAGGTGAAGACACGTTAACATTTCTGGTTTTGGGATACGAATACTTAGTTATTCAACGACTATGAATAAAACATTACTGCAAGTTACAGAATTTAAGTCGATGCACCCTAGTTGACTCCAAAAAGAGGAAGGGACAATTTGTTTCAATCTTCCTCGTGCTTAACTTTGCTGCATTGTCCGGGTGTGGCTATAATTATGTTCTTTTACAGTTAACCCGGCTCTCAAACGTTTTTATTGGGTTTTTATATATTTTTGTCCCGATCATAACTGAAGCGACAATAACTGTAGAAATGTACTTCTGATGCAGTGGCATTGGTAGCATTTAAGATTATATTTCCGTTGATGAACTGTTTACCCCATAGGCATAGGGAATCATAAGCCGTCCAGCTCAGGACATCGCTACTGGTATGAAAATACGGATAGCGTATCTGCTCTGATTCCTTGTCTCGGTTTGGATGTACTGTTGGTTATTTTTGTAAGCTGATCAACGTATGTATTTTGTATTTGGCTTCCCCTGAACAGACATCACTGTGGATCTGGTACAGCTTAATTTAATGTTACTAAAAGCAGAAAGTTGTTCAAAACTACTCAAATGTAAAGAGAAAAAAATTAGAAAGCTGACATATCCTTCAAATATTTTTCAACAACTTTATTTATTTCTATAAAACAAACTTTTTATGTAACACTCTATATTGCTGTAAAGGAATTTTGCTACAATATGGCTAAGTTTACATTTTGATTTACTTATATCGAAACACATTTTAGCGAAATTTAAATGAATTTTATTCTGAAGAAAATAGACATAATTATTTCCTATAGTATTTTCGTTTATGTTAGGAATGTCCTTCTAGATAAACACTAAATATCTGGGGAAAACAATTAAAAATTGCAGTTTTGAGATATGTATAGGCATTTATAATTTGGTCGTGTTTTGAAATTAGTCAAATATACGATGCTTTGGTATTTAGATTGGCAGTGAAAAACACCATTCTAAAATGTTGTAGGTGTAATATTTACAACAGCTTAATAACTACTGAAAACCAAATGTTTGAATTCCAAATGAAAAGAGATGCTGAATACCAATGAGAAACTTAACCACACGAACTACAACAGACACCTGAAGGCACTCTTTTTCCTTCTTCTTTATCTTCCTGCAATACCTGTCTTTTTAAGTGTTTAACTTCAAACTCAACTGAGTCTTATAAGCACGAAAAGCGCGTCTGGTGTACTAAAATATAAGCATTGTGTCTTTGGTGAGTTTTTGTCATTCTCCAATAGTTGGAGTACACCAATATTACCAAATAAATTGATTTACACTAAAATCAAAAGTTGTGTATAACAATTTGGTCATCAACGCTAAACAACCACAGAGCCAGGTTTAATTGAAAATATTTTACAAAGACATCATTAAGATCTATTTTCTATTTGACTTTATTTATTCTGTATATTTATATAAAATATCAGTTTCGTTGAAATAAGTCTTAACTGTCGAAAGTTTAATATCACTGACCTTTACAGGCTTATGTCAATTGTTTTCTTTCAGATAATTGATGCTCCACCTCCTAACAACATGACTGTACCTGATCTCTGTATGTCCAGTGCCTGGTTAAGTATGAATATGTTATTAGTCGGACCAGATAGAGCTGTTGTTGAGGAAACTGAAATACCTACCATCAACTTTCTAGAGTCATTAGGTACGAAACTGCTATACCTAACTTTGTTGTAGTCTTGTGAAGTTATGTCAGATAAGAGGTACGCGGAGTGTGTAAAATGTTAAATCACAAAAATACTGAACTCCGAGGAAAATTCAAAACGGAAAGTCCCTAATCAAATGGCAATATCAAAAGCACAAACACATTAAACGAATGGACAACAACTGTCATATTCCTTACTTGGTACAGGCATTTTCTTATGTATAAAATGGTGGATTGAACCTGGTTTTATAGCTCTAAACCTCTCACTTGTTTGACAGTCGCATCAAATTCCATTATATTGACAACGATGCGCGAATACAACAAACAGACATAATAGGTAAAAATGTCAAAATAGGGGTACAACAGTCAATACCGTGTCTCAATCTTAATCACAACAAAAACAAACAAATATTTAACAAAAAGAAACTGGATAAATTACTTGCTTTCAATGTAAAGAGGATTCATTTTCTAGATTTAATTATTCCCGAACGGAATTTGATATATAAATTGATGAACATAATTGATAAACTCGAAGCACATGGTCAGAGCTTCATGGCTGTTCCAACGGTAAACTGGTCATTTTGATTTCATGACAGACATTGTCATAATGAAATTATCAGAAAGAGAAATCTTTGACTTTTGTGTGGTCGTTTTAAATAAAGGCAACAGTAGTATACCGCTGTTCAAAACTCATAAATCCATGGACAAAAAAACAAAATCGGGGCAACAAACCAAAACCGAGGGAAACGCATTAAATATAAGAGGAGAACAACGACACAACACCGAAACGCAACAGACAATACACCACGAGAATAACAAATATAACATCAAAACCAAATACATGAATATGGGATAGACAAGTACCGTGCCACGTCTTATCTCAAAAATAAGAGAAAACAGAAACGACTCAACGTTAAAATGCAACACACACACACAGAAACGAACAATATTATAACAATGGCCATCTTCCTGACTTGGTACAGGACACTTTTAAAGGGGAATACCGTTAAATGTCTTCTGTTATATAGTAAGATGTATATGTAGTTTGATTTATGACTGTATAAAATTATCGGTTTACTATAAATACACTGTAACATATTATTTGAAATTGATATATTCCAGGTATAAAATGTATACGTGTGCCATATAGAGATTGTTACAGATTTGGTGGAGGCCTTCACTGTCATACATTAGACGTCCGACGAAGAGGTGAATGCTACAATTACTTTCCAAATATGGACAGTAATGAAAATCATATAGCAGACACCCGTGCATGATTAGGCATTTATTTTTCTTCCAACATATTTAATGGCAACAGTTATATACCGCTGTTTACCTGTATAAGAAAACATAACCTTAAACATATATTAAATATTGTAACTGGCAGAAACCACACAGAATTAATACTTAAATATCCCAAAACTGAAACAGAAAGAAAACTTTAGCTGAACATGACTTAACTGTCTCGTTGGTCTTATCATAACAATGTTGCCTACGGAGTGGAAAGTTCGCTTTGTTTGATCACATTGTACAAACTAATGACTTTAAAATAAGATTATGCTGCTTCTATAGACACAGGGAATTTTTGTTAACCTTTATTTAGCATGAAGTAGAACTACATTTTCATCCTTAAACCTTTTTTTAAGTTGTAAGTTGATGAAATACAAGAAGATGTTTGTCCCGATCATGGTTTTACTGGCAGATTTTATTTCTACATTTCTCTACATCACATTGTTAACGTTTATTCTATTCTTAAATGACATTCGTTATGCGCATGTCCAAAGCAAAAAAAATGTGGTTATTATTGCTGTATATATAATGTCTTACTTGTGCAACTTAATAAGTATGGAACACATCAAATTAGCATTATATTTCATTGTCATTAATTTCTAAATGAAGAGGAAAGAATCCTCGATACGATAAGAATGATGTGGTAAAAATAAAACATTAACATTATGTTTCAACTTACAAGTTAAAGAATTGTACTTTTGCAATTTGTGTTTTGTCATAATAAACCTTTTGATAAAGATTGTAATTTAACTGCTGTTGTTGTATATCACTGTGTTTAAGAATGTTATAATGTTGTATGTTACACCCCTGTACCAGATTAGGGGAGGGTTTGCGCCTTCAAACTAGTTTAACCCCGCCACATTCTGTATGTGCCTGTCCCAAGTCAAGAGCCTGTAATTCAGTGGTTGTCTATTGTTGCTGTGTTACATATTTGTTTTTCGTTCATTATGTTGTACATACATTAGGCTGACTATGCGGTATGGGCTTTGTTGAAGGCCGTACGGTGACCTATGGTTGTTAATTTCCGTGTCATTTTTGTCTCTTGTGGAGATTTGTCTCATTGACAATCATTCCAAATCTTCTTTTTATAGTCAATACGTTAAAGTATTACAGTTTGAAGTCTAAAATATATCAAGTTCAGAGCTAATCAAAACTACGACTACATAACTGCTTTGCCAAATGTTAACGATCAATACCAGTAACAACAAGCATATAGCAATCGGTATGGAACCTTTAGAATCAATACCAGTAACAACAAGCAAATATCAATCAGTATGGAACCTATAGAATCAATACCAGTAAAAACAAGCATATATCAATCAGTATGGAACCTATAGAATCAATACCAATAACAACAAGCATATATCAATCAGTATGGAACTTATAGAATCAATACCAGTAACAACAAGCCCATACCAATCAGTATGGAACCTATAGAATCAATAAAGGCAACAGTAGTATACCGCTGTTCAAACTCATAAATCCATGGACAAAAAACAAAATCGGGGTAACAAACTAAAACTGACGGAAACGCATAAATATAAGAGGAGAACAACGACACAACACTACAATGTAACTAACACACACAGAAACGGACCAATCATCAGACAAATCCCACGAGAATAACGAATATAACATCAAAACCAAATACATAAATTTGGGATAGACAAGTACCGTGACACGTCTTATCGCAATGTCAATTTACACTCAAAAATAAGAGAAAACAAACGACGCAACGTTAAATTGTAACACACACAGAAACGAAGTATAATATAACAATGGCCATATTCCTGACTTGGTACAGGACATTTTTAAAGGAAAAAATGGTGGGTTGAACCTGGTTTTGTGGCATGCCAAACCTCGCACTTTAATGGCAATGTTAAATATAACATAGAAATGACTACATAATATTATAGGACTACAATACAAATAAATAGGAAAACGTATTAGACAAAGAAACACATGATTAATGAATATCAAAAAGCATCAGGTTTAAAATTTAATACGCCAAAAACGCGCCTCGTCCACACAAGACTCACCAGTGACGCCCAGATATAAAAGATCGAAAGCGAAAAAAAGTACAAAGTTGTACAGCACTGAAGATCAAAAGTTGAAAAAGGTTGTGTCAAATACGGCTAAGTTTGTATGCTTTGGACAAGAACATCCTAATTATTTAGAACAATTAATGCTATTGCAAACAGTAAATTTTATCAAATGAATATAACAGATATACATAATGAAACTGAAGTATTAACTCATTACATAAAACAAACACGAATACATAATGAATGACCAACACAGAATAGACACACCCGACTCAGTCTAGGCCTCAACGCAGTAAACTATGAAAATGACGTCACATACGACGGTGAAAAGGCATTAAAAATTACGTCACATACGATGGTGAAAAGGCATTAAAAATTTGAACATATGAAATTTCTGAAACAGCAGAAAAATTACGTCACATATGAAAAACTGTATCTCAAAAGTAAGATGGAATTAGGATTGATTAAAGATTAAAATAGAACTAAATACTGATATTGCATTTAAACACAATGCATATTGCAATACTTATTAATAGCAATTAACTATAATATATATATATGTGCAGTTTGTTATGAATCCAACTTCAAAACTTAAAAGAGGGACGAAAGATACCAAAGGGACAGTCAAACTCATAAATCTAAAACAAACTGACAAAGCCATGGCTAAAAATGAAAAAGACAAACAGAAAAACAAGAGTACACATGACACAACATAGAAAACTAAAGAATAAACAACACGAACCCCACCAAAAACTAGGGGTGATCTCAGGTGCTCCGGAAGGGTAAGCAGATCCTGCTCCACATGTGGCACCCGTCGTGTTGCTTATGTGATTACAAATCCGGTAAATAGTCTAATTCGGTAGGTCACATTCATGAAAGGGAAGGGGATTGTAGTTACGACGTAAGGAACATATCTGATATCATTTGTGAAACGGTTATTCCATAATGGTCAACCAACTCGTGATGGCGTCCGTAAAATTTACGAAGGGATGATTTCAACTTCACCATTTGGAACTCTTGTTTTAATAGCTTCCTTGTAAGCAGCAACCCTCTATCAAGAAAATCATGATAGGAAATGCAAGCACGGGAATATCGTATCAATTGGGAGATATATACCCCGTATGCAGGTGCTGCTGGAATGTTGCTACTTAGAAATGGAAAGTTCACAATTGGAAAGCTGAAATCATCTCTTTTGTCGTAAAGTTTTGTTTTCAACCGACCCTCATTGTCAATTTCTAGATGTAAGTCAAGATATGAAGCCGACTTAACTGTATCTGTAGTATCCTTTATCTCCAATTCGATGGGATAGATGCGTTCCACATAGTCACCAAATTTTGAATTGTTTAGTGAAAGAACGTCATCTATATAGCGGAAAGTAGAGTTAAAGGATATTGCTAACTTCTTATCTTTCTTCCTAAGAAGTTCCTGCATGAAGTCAGACTCATAATAATAAAGAAACAAGTCGGCAAGTAGAGGGGCACAGTTTGTTCCCATTGGAATGCCGACAGTCTGTTGAAAAACACGTCCTCCGAAAGTAACAAATATGTTGTCAATCAAGAAATCAAGCATCTTGATAATATCAGTTTCAGAGAATTTTTTGTTTGAATCAGAGTGATTCTTTACAAAGTAGGATTTATCCCTTCCTAAGACAAGATACTTGTATCTACGTTGGCCATTCTTTTTTATGAAGCAAAGTAATACCAACTCTTTCAATTTGTCTTTTAGTTTGGAATGTGGAATACTTGTGTACAGAGTAGAAAAGTCAAATGTTTTAATACTGTTACAAGATGAAAGAGAGTTAGATTGTATGTACTCTAAAAGATCTTTGGAATTTTTAAGTATCCACATCTGATTCACGCCACCTCTAGAATAGGCAGTTTCACAATAACTTTGAAGCCCGTCTTTGATTGCTGATAAAATAGATGTTAATAATTTAGAAAGAGGTTTCGTGGAGCACTTGGAAGACCCAGCAATATACCGTTGTTTGTAAGGACACTTATGTAGTTTTATTATCGTACAGATTATGTTGACCAAAATTAAATCTAATAAATGACGGCGGTGATTAATTTTTGTTTCCACAACACATAGATATGATAGAAAAGACGTCAACACATTTGACCAGTAACAACAAGCATATATCAATCAGAATGGAACCTATAGAATCAATACCAGAAACAACAGGCATATATCAATCAGTATGGAACCTATAGAATCAATACCAGTAACAAAAAGCATATATCAATCAGTATGGAACCTATAGAATCAATACCAGTAAAAAAAAAGCATATATTAATCAGTATGGAACCTATAGAATCAATACCAGTAACAACAAGCATATATCAATCAGTATGGAACCTATAGAATCAATACCAGTAACAACAAGCATATATCAATCAGTACGGAACCTATAGAATCAATACCAGTAACAACAAGCATATATCAATCAGCATGGAACCTATAGAAGCATGTATATCATCCATCAGAAATTGTATCATTCTTCTCCGAATCGAAATATAGTAAGCACTAGGTAAAATTATCAAATCATCCAAAACCAAAAAGGTCTATTCATTTGAGTAACACCCACGGCCACAAAGGTCTATTCAGAAAGGTTTACACCCAAAACCAAGTATAACACATAAAACAAAAACATAAAATGTCATGTGTTTTATCCCTTTAAATAATTTAATTTTACACCAAGATTTTAGACATTATGGGGCTTTTGTGTTAGATACAGATAACATTTTTTCGTCGTAAATCGAGCATGCGTGATTCATTCGTAAATATTGTCAGGCTTGACATTAGATTATATTAGTATTTCCTGGTACAGGGGAAAAGAAAGCATTCTATGTGCGGTTCTAGTTTTTCTGCTGATTTAGGGTCTTTTCCACAAAACTGATTTTAATTTTATATATAATTGTGAATATCTATGGACGAGGTGGTCATATATCGTTTTCATCTCCCCCTCCCCCTCCCAAAAACCTCGTCTAGAATAAATATACAAACCTACTGGAAGGTAGAATAACAAAAATACCGCATTCCAAGGAAAATTCAAAGCAGAAAGTCCCTTAACAAATGGTAAAATCAAAAGCTCAAACACAACAAACGAATGGAAAACAACTGTCCTTTCCTGATTTCATATAGGCTTTACCTTATGTACAAAATGGTGTATTGAACCTGGTTTTATAGTTAGATAAACCTCTCTCTTTTAGTACAGTTGCGTAAACTTTCATTATATTGACAACAATGTGTAAGCAAAACAAACAGACATAATTGGTAAAAATGTCAAAAATTGGGGTATAGAAGTCAATATTGTGTTATTATCTTAATCATAATGAAAACAAACAACTATGTCAACAACAAAGCAAAATTAAACGGAGTGCAGACACTGTAAAAAAAAGAACATAAGCAAAAATGAAAGTCAAAAATACAAAAAAAGCATAGCACAGTAACACAATGGCGGAATGTATAAGTTGGTAATCTTTTGGGGTGCTTTTATGACACTTAATTCGTTGTACAAGGAATTATTATTATTGAAGAAAGTCCGTCCTTGAACTAGTTTTTTAATTTAATAAAAAAAAAGAGCGAAAAGATTCATAGTTGTAAATGAAATTCAAACATCTAATAGACAAAATTATAGCAAAAATATAACTGACGAGGGAACTATAACTATAAAAAAAACATTATAAAGAAAACCAAACACTGAGTAACACAAACCTTATCAAAAACCTGGGGTGCACTCAGGTGCTCCTGAATGGTATGTAGTGTCTGTTCCGCATGTGGAATGAACTAGGCTTTATACGTATCTATGGAAGGACTGTTTAGTTCAAACATCTCCTTATTTTTATGTAGTTGGTATTGTTGAAAGATATGTTTCTTTATATCATTTTAATCTGGATTGACACGTTGACTAAATGTATAGACAAAATTTCTGTGACCGCATATCTTTTGCAACATTGATGGTACATTTGTAAGCAGTGACTACGTGTGCAGCCATCATGTCATGTTAAAACCAGGTTTAATCCCCAATTTTCTACATAAGAAAATGCCTGTATCAAGTAAGGAGTTGTTGTCCATTCGTTTGATGTGTTTGAGCTTTTGATTTTGCCATTTGATTAGGGACTTTTCGTTTTGAATTTTCCTCGGAGTTAAGTATTTTTGTGATTTTACTTTTTTCGTTAACATTCAACCACTAAACGTTCATGCCTTGAATTGTTTTTTGTTTTTATGTCATTCCGGTTATGTTCAAATCTTCCTATGTTCTAATACTTTGCAAAGTACTCTTCAGTTTGGTAATGGTTGCAAATTATCATCAAGGAGCCCACCCACCTAAGATTGTTTCCCAACTCACCAATGTCAAGATTAAATGATATTATGTCATCTTCGTCCGGGCTTTAATGCAACGCAAAAATTGTAAATGTCACCGCATGTTTCTTTTTAATGTAAACAAGTCGTCTGATCATTGTTATGTGATAAGTATGTTATTAGGGATAGACACATCAAGGTATAACATAGAAAGTGACGGAATCGCATTAACTCCACACAAAATGAGACCGGATTTATCGACAGTATAAGCGTCTTCTGCAACGCATACATCACCCGCCATACCAATTCACACTCAGTAAAATTGTGTCACAATCGGGAATAGGGCACAATCACTAAAACTACAGATGAAACGACTTTGCTGGTTTCTAAAGATGATCTAAAACCGCGTGAACATGTTGCTAGAAAATAAAAAAAAACTCGTATCAGTCAACCAATTATTGATGGTGATCGTGTCAATTTTATTCGTTCTTTGTTGTAATTCTGATTGATCAGTTTTGTGTAGAAAGCACACCCCTACATATAAAGTTCGTGTAGTGTGAACATGCACGAGGCTAACGTCATAACTGAGATATGGAAACGACCTACTACGATGGAGTAGAGGGTATGTTAATGTTGGGAAAGGGAAGTTGGAAATTGGACAGTTGAAATCATCCCTTTTGAAGTCTTCAAACTGTGTCAACATTGACGAACATATCACGATATGAAGCAGACCTTCTGTAGTATCCTTAATTTCACTGAAATAAATGAGATGTTAGCACTCCTTGATATGTAGGTTACTGAATGACAGAACATCAGCAATATATATATGAAAGTGAAATTGAAGAGCTTTACAAGATACTGTGTATGTCTTTTAGAAGATGCTGTATGAACTCTAATTCATGCTAGTTAAAAAAAAAAGTAGGTCAGAAGTGGTGCACAATTAGTACCCTAGGAATATCACTAAACTCAAAAATCTTTTGTCGATCAACACGTCCAACATGTCTTCTTCGGAGTATGTGTTATTGGAATCAATGTTGGACTTCACGACGTAATATTGTTTAAAACCTAAAACAAGAAATTTGTATCTACGTTTCCAATTTTTGCAGAAAAAGCTCTTGTTTAAATGTTTAATGAGTTGATGTTATCGATCTTGCAATTGAGTGTGGGGAATAGTAGTATAAAGGGTACACAAATATAAGGGGTTGATATTACTGCAAAACATTTTAAGATAGTGACTGCAGATTTTGGTGTAGCTCTATAGAATTTTTCAGATTCCACTTCTGAATGACATGGCTGGTTGAATATAACTCATCACATTATTTCTGCGGGACATTTTTTACTCTGGAAAGAATGGTGGTAAGAACTTTATAATTAGAAATATGTTTAGTCGAACATCCTGACGACCCGGCTATATATCGTTCTCTATTAGGATTTTTGTGTAGATACGGTATTCAGTATAAAGATAGGAGATTTTCATCGTCCTTTTATTTATGTTTATAACCGATGAAGAGAAAGACGGACTTTTGATTTTCTAAAATGATCGTGAATAATGTACAGATATATAGTTTTAATTCGAAGTTCTTTAGTGGGCATTCCAAATAATGCATATGGTTTTTGCATATACAATTTTGAATGAGGTTTAGTCTGCTGGAGAAAAAAGTAGTTGTCGTGAAATTAGGATAAAATATCGTCCACAACAAAGGAATTCTTGAAATGACCAGAAACCCGTGAGTTCATTGTACAAAAGTGTGATGTATAAAGATAAAAACAACCATATAATGTGTACATGAATTTTGTAATTTACATTTATGGAATTATAATGTATATCAATAATATTATAATAGGTATTTCTAATGATGCGCCACAACAAACTTCGAGTGGCTATTGCAAAGAAATACTATCATTTCATGTTTTTATTTCCGTCTCAGATGTAATAGTCGAAAACATTGGCCAATTCTCTGTGAGGGAATGCTGCATTAGAGAAAACTGTTCCGTCGACACTCTCCACTCCAGCTACACCATGGGCATGGCCAAATAAATGTAATTCTGGACTGTGAAACAAAAACTAAAGGATTAGCATATAGTAGATCTTTGTTGTCATGTGGATGTATCATGTTCATTATTCTTTTTAACTCTCACTAGTTTAAATATCAGTCAGGATCCTACTTCGTCAAAATTATCTCCCCATTACGCCAGTTCGTTTTCACAATCGTAAAAATGGAAGCCATTGTAGCGATGACGCGCTACCAATTTTGCTCTTGGAAACCGATAAATTTATCCACATTGCACCAATACGATCCTTATATGTCAGTTATATTTCAAAAGACAAATGTATCAACTAGCTAATGAGCATCAGTTAATGATCTTGTCTGCATTGATTCAACTTAAAACTATTGTCTGATCGGTTGTCAGGTGGAATTTTCGAAAAATCATAAACATTTAAAAAAAATCTAATTAAATATTTCGTGGAAGGGCAGACTAGATTTTTTTAGTGGTTGAAGACTATAAACCCTAGTTATCACACACAACAAATTAGAATTTTTCGAAGATATGCATTTTTATCATCCAACTTGTAAGACTGTCGTCAAGTACTTTCAGTAAAAAAATAGCTATTCGAACACACCTTCCCTGTTTTTGTGACTCATTAGATAGGTATTTCACTTGACCCATATATTTCATCTTTTAGTACTGTTA
Organism: Mytilus trossulus; assembly: GCF_036588685.1. Classification (NCBI taxonomy): domain Eukaryota; kingdom Metazoa; phylum Mollusca; class Bivalvia; order Mytilida; family Mytilidae; genus Mytilus; species Mytilus trossulus. The sequence goes on from NC_086380.1 coordinate 21,552,719, forward strand.
TTTTTTTGTGTTATAAAGTCAACCTGTAGCTTTAATATATAAAAATGATAGAATCTGAAGCGAGACGATGTATGAAATATTCTTACTTTGAACGATATCAAGACAAAATATTCAACTCAAACACGCCCTAACATAAAAAGGTGCACTCGATTTTCTCTTTTCGATACAATTGTTACCTATTTTTTTGGATTTTTTTCTTCAGTCACATAATGGAAGGGCAGACACGAAAATTACTGAACTAACAGATTGATATCTTTTCCGTCCGTGGTAATTTTTTCCAAAAAATCGGTGGTTATGCATTTTTGTCATCCAACTTGAAAGATACCCATGTCGTCGACTTGATATCTAATTGTTCTGCTTAACTATATACTAGATAAATTGAAAACTTATGCAAATGGTGTTTTTGAAATAAAACACCTCGTAATTGAGAAGAAAATTGCAGTTTTGTTTGTTTCTATTAACTTTTTAAAAAATTGTCACTATAGTGAACAATACAGTAAACATTTATCGCCTTCTCTAATAGAGAGCTTCGATTCTTTTGTTCTATTTCAACCTGGTTTCCGACTGAATATAGTATATGTTATACATGGATTTTTAAAATGACAATACTGCATTGCTTACGTTGTCGACTCGTGGTGAATTATTTAGAAGACGATAACCTGGTCAGGCGGTAACAATTTCTACTTTCTATTATCATTATCAACATATTGGGCTCAAATATTGGTCAAATACTTAATGTCCGTTGGTCATGGAACAGCTTGATTGAATTGATGAATTGTGCATTTTTAAAAATAAAAACCAGTTCAAAATTGTAGGTGTATACATAAATATAACAATACAAAGGCAATGACTTTATAAAGCAAATTACATGTATTTTTTTTTATGTTTAATATATATGTTTAAATATTGAATTATACACTTTCATGTTTAATTGGTCTGGATAAAGAGGGGCCCTTCATTTCTGTATATTTTATATTTAAGCACCCTTTGATTCTCTGTTTTTGGGATACGATTGCTGTCAAGCAATCTGTAGACTTTTACCGTTGACCCTATGATACACTCCCTCGCGTCATTCGTTTTATTCTAAACATTCAGCAACATCTCAGATTCTTATGATTGTCTTGCTTTAAAAGGTAAAAACAAGCAAAACAATTGAACATAAACAACTTTCCTGTAATGTTTTACTCGTAATCTTCATGTGTGATATTTTCCTTGACTTATATGCGTGTTTTTAACAAAACGGAAAATCAGATTTTAACAGTATTTATATTTAGTGTTTTTATAAATTTAGAAACACGTCAGAGGGAATTCCCAAATTTTGATAACTTGCGAGAGTTCTCTGAAAGCCGATCGATAATTCTATTTCTGTCACAAGAACTGAAGTGGAGTATTTCTATATTTTACCGTTATGAAACTGATATTTGATACTGTACGTACTCTCATAAAGAAATGGAGAACCATTCAACATATCATTTAATAAACGTTCTTGTTCCAAATCGCAAGTCGGGGTTTGTTTATGTATTAATGCCCATGTGTGGTCTCACTAATTAGAGACAAAAAGAATTGTAGAGACAACAAGCGTCAAGAAGCGACAAGAAGAATAATATTAGCAACAAGAAACTATTTAGCGACAAGAAAACATTTTTTTTATTTATATTACTTATTCGAAATAAATATTCAAAAAAATATTCAAAAGAAAACAATTTCAACGACAGGAAAGTTAATTTTGATAGGGGAAAAAATGAAACTTGTAAATCTAATTCAGTTGCTACATTTATTTACATAATATTTTATAAAGTATCACAGGAAGTATTACCTTTACCCTGTCGTTTTATGGTATTACTTTTACTTGTGTTTTAGAACAATAATATATTTTGTCTTTTTATTTGTTTTTAAAACTATTTTTGTACAATATATAATTAACTTGCAAAATGCATTACTTGTGCATAACTGTCCAGAAAATACATACACAAATAGTGAAATACAAATTAAGAACTGAAATCAAACAAGAGGAAAACATAATTATAATGTGAATATTTTTCATCATTTTATTTAGTGTATTGTCTCACTTAACGATATTTATCATGTTTATGCATATAGATTGAAGATTAAAGGAAACTGATGACAATCTTGAGTTCTCAACAGGTGTTCACTATTCGGTACAATAACTGTATATTCTGGTGCGTGTAATTGATGAAGGTGTTAATGGATGTTATTGTTGCAATAAAACAAAGGACACGCACCTAGTTAATCTCATTTGTTGCTCTTAATTGTGTATAACTTAGAGTGAAGCCACAGCTAATGTTGGTCCTATCAGGAAAAACTAATTCTACAGTTATGAAGGAAATAATATTTCATGTTTTTGTTTTATTAAATCCTTCAAAAGGAAGGTGACAAATCTTTGTTTTTATTTTCATTTTATAGCGTTTATATTTCCTTTGCTCTTACACATGTTTAATTTCTTCATCTATCAATATGATAATAAAAAGTACACAATCTCTTCCTCGAAATGTTTTTATTTCTTCATCTTTCAATATAATCCTAAAAAAATATTTTGATGTATGTGATAACAAAATGTATTCTTGTCGCTAAATAGCTTCTTATTGCTTTTTGACACATATTATTTTTCTTCTTGTCGCTTCTTGACGCTTTTTGTCGCTAATTAGTGAGACCCCACATGCGTGTAGTTTTCCTGATTTCAAGGGGTATCAGATTGAGTGATTCCCCGCTTCATTGATTAATTTGAAACTCATAGGACTCTTTCTATGTCTGTCTGCATATGGAGGGCTATTGTTGTTGCATAATTTTAAATCATATGCATAATTTAAATTAAAATAAATGTTTCATCGTAAAAATTACCTAAAACACCCCTTCAGCAGAAATGGAATCTTCCATATTATCGTTTTGAGTTGTCTCCCTTTTCGAAGTATTCGTCAAGAAGAATTAACTCGTTAATGCCGATAAACGTCGTATTATATTGAGAACGATCTCAATGTAAACAGAGGAGTGTGTACGGAAAGGATTCATGCCCTCTGACCCAAAGGAACTTCAATAATTAAAGAGTAAGAAATGGGGTTCCTCCTAAACTGGCCCGCCGTTCTATATATAGCTTCGCACCGAAGGTCAGTGTAGCGATAAGTGAACACAACAGGGGTCCAGTTTAGGGTTCCTCCTAGAATTACGGTGATAAGATACGGAAGCAAGTTAACTCGTACCACGGCATTGGAACAAAAAAAGTTAACTTGTACTACTGGTAAGTCGTACCATTCAGAAAAATATATTAAAAAATATGATGTTTTATGGGTTGTTTTATGGGTTTCTGTTTGTAAACTTAATAGAAATAAAGTTGAATTACTTGAATTTTACACAGGAGTTAAATGAAAACTTAGACAAAAATAAAGACTGTTTTAAAGCATTAATGTTTTAACTGATCTTTCAAACTAGAACATAGGCGGATCCAGCCCCCCCCCCCTTTTTCGTGGAAAAAATTTGGTTGATTATAAAGGGAATCATTGAAGCATGACTGGAGCGGGCCCCCTCTTAGGTCAGTCAGCGGGCTCCCTCTTAGGAAAAGTTCTGGATCCGCCACTGTAGAACTTAATCCAGAGGAAAGTTAAAACATTGCTTTAACTGTACCTTATTAAAATTGAACATGTTGAATATATATATATCCAATTTAAGTTAATTAAAGCTGTAATCCATGATCACAAATTGAATGCTATGTTTACAATTGTTGAAAGCCATGTGCTTTTTTGCTGGGAAAATGCGGACCCCCTTAACAGGAATCAGTTACATTTCATTGTTACATTTATTTATAGACAGTAAAAATAATTTTGGCAATCATTTTGACTAACTGCTAAGATTTAATTATTCATGAAACATTTTCTTCGGGTGAAACTGTTTATACTCTAATTATCTACATCTGCCACAGTATTTTCTATCCAATATACAAGGAACATTAGCTACAAATTGGTCATTGTACTTTCAAATTATATACATTTTACAGACTTAAGAGGTATTGGGTGAAAGTAATGTATATCATGTATATTCATCATTTAACACCATTTGAATGCATTTAAATAAGTTGGTACGAGTTAGCAATGGTACGAGTTTGCATTAGTACAAGTTTTTTTTAGTGGTACGAGTTTACAATGGTACAGGATAACTATAATTCGATAAAACACAAAAAGTGCATGGCTCATACACTTGTAACGGGGATTGGCTATTCTTTAAGTTGAGTGACTATTCAGATTGTTACATTTTGCATGTGCAGTTGAATTAGTTTAGAGAATAATACTATCCAGCTGTACTAGGGTTACCGGCCAAAAATGCTTGAGACTCACGCATGTTCATGCTTTTTTGCGGCAGTATTCTTGGATCTATTTTTTTCCTCTTTGATCTTTTCAATTTTGGCCAAATCTCATGCATTTGTTTAATGAAAATTTGGCAGAACTGCTATACATGTGTCAATGAAAACTATGGCAATCGTATCCCTCAGAGCATTCTGCTCTTTGATTTACTTTTTTTTATGCTCTCTCTGTACATTTGGCTCATTATTCTCTTTCATGTTAACCCCATCAGACCCTCATTAAAATGTAAATCATACTAACCGAACTCTTTCATGGACTGTCTTTCTTAACGAAGGACATCCTCCGTGTTTATATACTTTTTTAAACAGCTGAAACTTCTTTGGAAATGTGTCCATAATTCCATGAGGTGGTAAATGAGTTACCAGGACATTAGTATCAGTCGATATTGCATCCCAAAAATGTTCTATTTTCCCGCGTTCTCGACAAAATCCTCTATTGTAAGACGTCCACTTATATAATGTCCATGGTGATCCGTGAAAGTTAATTCCTTCGATAGACACCGAAGAGTCCTGAAGATAAGTTACATTTGGAAGTTTCTTTTGTACTTCTTCACAAGATCCTATATCAAACACCATGTCATGATTTCCCGCCACAAATATTTTATGTTTGTGAGGAAGTTTATCAAAGAATTCGTTGATAGACCGTAAAAATCCATCATTGTCTGGCGTAACGAGTAATCTTTTCCATCCTATTTTGCAAAAATCGCCAGAATGCACTAAAATATCGCCATCAGGAATATTTGGCAAAAATCCGTTATGTTCCATATGTGTATCGGATATATGGACAATTCTTATCTTTTTCGTACCATCCTCAATATTTCCAACTTTCGTAACATTAATGTGATCAGATGAATCGGTAGAAAGTTTCTGACCGCTTATTTTTACGACGTCTTCATTCATTTCTATTCGAGCAATCTACTCTGAAAAGTAAGTTATCAATAAATAAATCATTTCCTTTTATAAAATATTATTTTACACAGTATATGTATTATGAATCTAAAAACAACTGCACTCATGTATGTTCAATAACCAAAATAATAAAGCATTTGCAAAATAAAAAAAGAATAGAATTGAGAATGGACATGGGGTATATATATATGCCAAAGAGACAACAATTATTATAGCAGTCCACAAAAAACTAATATAAGACAGTCATAACCCTTGAGCTATATGTTATATTGATTGCATTTGTTTAGTGATTGTTCTCACCGACTTCGTTTGTCATTGTCCTGTCCATATACCAAAAACGTGAACTCGAAGATAAAATGAAAATTATGGTGACGATTATCTTGAAATTCCAATTTTATAGCAATAAAAGTTGTTCAATCACTTTTTTGAAAGCATTATAGATGCAATTAGTTACACATATGAAAATCTTATACACGTTCATTTATAATATTGTTGGTTGATTACATGCCAGTGGCAAATATTTCATGAATATTCAGCACGATCTAATACACGCATGATGACAAAATAGTAATTTTGAATTTAATAATGCGTGTTATGCAAGATTCAATGTTTTGAAAAATATCATGTTTATATCATGCATTAAGACTATGTTCAGAATTCTACGAATTTTACAGATCATGAAATCACTACGGTAAATAGCTTTCATACATCCGGTTCATTTGGGTTAAATTATACATGTTATAACAGTTAATTGTATATATATTCATGTACATGTTTTAAAATCACATAAGATTGTTAAAAAATAAAAATTATATGAATAAAACATACCGTTTACTATTCAAGTTGACGAGAATATATAACTGTAAATAACATGTATAATGGTAACATAATGTTAATAAACCAACTGCCTGAAACTGGTATCGATTGTCCAATCTGGTCATGTCTAAATATAAATATGATAGTTATGATCAACGAGCTAAAAATAAGAATTGTTTATAAATACACAGGTATATATCAGTATACGTCACCTTTATAATTTTATAACAATCAATTAACGGAGAATATCCAATCTAATTAAAATATAGATCTTCGATTTCGTTATACTACATATGAAGTAACGTAGTAAAACTATTTTTATTAGATTGGGAGAATATCAGCATATTTGAACTTGAATACAAATTCATTTTAAATAAAATTATAAGAATAAATATAACTTGAATAAATAAAGTACATTGAGGCTTTCGACTCATTATATAATTATATAATTTTAAAGGTGGATTATTTAAAAGAAAAGTTAGGATTTTGATATTTAACATGTATACATACTAGTAATAATAATTAATAATGTTTCATTGCTGACCCCACTGAACATGCGGAGGGGCATTTAATTTTAGCCTTTTTCCATCTGTACGTTCGTATATATGTCCCAAAATTGGTGTCCGTCCTTTTACTTTAGCGTGCCCCTACGAAATGTTTACGTTATGAAACTAATAAAGGGGGCTCTCGGGTTTAAATCCTTTTTTTTTAATTTAATATAGGATTTCTTTATATTTTTTCTATAAATGAACATGATGAACGTAATCTTATACTTAATAGAAAAATGACATAAAGAAATGGGATCACCGTACATTTACGCTCACAATCTGCATTCGAAAGAAGCATACATTTTTGTTAATGTCCTTTTTTTCTGTGGAACTAGCAGAAATAGCGGTAATTTCGAAATAAAAAAGAACTAAATTACAGAAATCGTTTAAATTTTACAATTATTTAATGTATGTAAAACTTATTCGAAAACAACAATAAAAAATATAGGTCACAGATGATTTAAAAAAGATATTTCAATTTTAATGCCAAAAATTGTCATTTTTGCACCAAAGGGAGATAATTTGGAGCCTTTTCAATGATATCTACATTTTAAAAGTCCCCTTGGGTCAACCTGAATTGATTTTTTGGAATGATTTTTGTACCATATGATAAAGTAACAACTATTTAAGCTTTTACCGTTTTAGAGTTATTATTAAAAAAAAAAGAATATGTGGTATGATTGCCAATGAGACAACTGTCCACAAGAGACCAAAATGCGGACACAGACATTAAAAACTATAGGTCTGCCTTCAAAAATGAACAAAGCCCATATCGCATAGTCAGCTATAAAAGGCCCTTATATGAGAATGTAAAACAATTCAAACGAGAAAACTAACGGCTTTATTTATATAAAACAAATGAACGAAAAACAAGTATGTAACACAAACGACAAACACTGAATTACAGGCTACTGGATTGGGACAGACACATACATACATAAAGTGGCGGGGTTAAACATGCAAGTTAGCGGGATCCCAACCCTCCTCTAACCTGGGGCAATAGTATAATAGTACAACATAAGAACGAACTATAAAAATCAGTTGAAAAAAGCTTACTCATCAGATAGACAAACATACAAGTTGACGTGGCCAGGTACTTGTACATCTCGACAACAAAAAGACACTAGGAACAAATCTGAGAGTACTCGCTGTTATATCTGACAGCTAGTTCAAAGCCACTCACAACTAATAAAAACAATCATGCATCTAAAATTCATAAATGGAAAAATTGTAAAACTTCGTTTTCGTTCTTTCAAGTTGCGTTTTTATTTACTTTTACTCAACCAAATGTTTATGAATCTTATACACAATGCTTATTAACACAAATATAAACTTGATGACTTGCATCAGGTGGGCATGCTCCTATGATTCCTGTGTATAAATCAACCAAATTTTCTCACAAAAATATGGGGGGGGGGGGCCTTTCAGCCCCGGCCCTGGTCCGCCTATGTATTTTATAGAACTTAAAGGTATGGTCGTTTTTTTGTTGTTTACTTTACGGTGCTGTTAAGCTGAATTCATAAGTAACTCGGATCATTTAGTCAGAATACAACTTTAATGGTCTTTTTTTCAACATTAATTTTATGATTACTATATATATATCATTTTTGTAAATTCATGATTTATTTTATAACCACAGGCACTTGTCTCAGAAAAAAAAATCCTATATACCTCATTTTTTTTTTACCACAATTGATACTAAAAGTTGCACCCATTATTCTCTATTCTTTAAAACTGTTTTTGCTAATTTTTCTCTCAGCCGGTTTTTGTTATTTTTTTTGTGTCATTATCGTCCATTCTTCAAAACTCATTTGTCGGTAATCAGACATATTTTAGTAGTACCGTGCACATGATTTTGTAAAAATATATCACATGACTGAAGAAAATTTGAGAAATGCCGACGCAAATCTATCTTTTTGCTTTATTAATTATTAACAATGTTGATGCATCGGGAATGTTGTACCCGAGGTTTTCAGAAACTCGTACTATAATTGAAATCAATGGCATGTGGAAATTTAGAGCTGACATATCTCCTTCAAGAAATGAAGGTTTCTTGAAAAAGTGGTACACACAGCCACTGTCACAGGTGTATAGCATGTTTACATTTATAGAATAAGGATACTTTTTAAAAAGAAAATAAAGTTACAGCTGCAGTATCATAAATAGAAGTTTTCTATTTACAATACATGTATACTATATTATATAAAAAAATATGGCTTAATGTTATCTATAGGGGATCTCATTGGGGGTTTCCGATCCCGGATCCCGCTCACTGTTTTGTCAGATTCCCGTATCCCGCTTACACTATGTACGTAAGCAATTCTCATTTTTATGTCATTTCCCGGGTCCTGCAAGACCTCATTTCCCGTTTTCACGGCGTGTCACGCCTACAAAAAATCCGCAATCCCTCACCATGCTTAGACCCCAATGAGACCCACTCTGTACAGCTGTATTTAGTATACATTAGAAACTTTTAAGGTTGATTGCATTGAAGGATAGATAATTTGATAAGTATAAATTGTACTCTATAGTCAACAAACTCTTGGGTGCATTCATATTTTCAAGTATGAATACAATATGGTTTCCCGCCAAAAAAGATTAAATATAAAAATTTTCCCTACCTATATACAATGTACCGGTATCAGGTATGTTTCACACCCTACACGTTCGCACCTCGCAAGTTGGCACCCAAGGCCCGTTCGCACTCTACATGTTCACGCCTAATTTCAATTCAAATTCCAGTTGAATAAGTTGAAAATCATGATGATTGTTTTAGATAATTTTGATATATTGCTTTGGTGTAAATACTGAATGTATTTATAGCTTGGTATGCCTGAAACATTGCAGATTTTGAAAAACACAAAAGATAATTGTTTTTAACAGCTTGGTCCCTTTGATCTGAAACAATGAAATATAGCAATACAAATTATTATGACCAAAACATGATAAAATTTATTCAACACACAAAAGAAAAGTATAGTCAGAATCTCGCTTCATTTTGAAACAAGTCAATGAAACAAAGTTAAAGCAATAAACTAACCAAAACATGATGAGTTATTCAACACAAAATAAAACATTACCAGAATTCCACTTTATTTAGAAAGGATTTTTTTTTTTTCTATCGAAAATTTGATTAAGATTTATTCAACACAAATGCTTTAATTCTCACTTTATTTTGAGAAAATGACAACAATTATACTTATAAGAATACACTTGCCAAAACTTGATTACAAAGTTATTCAACACAAAATCAATTAAAATTGGGCGCGAACATGTAGGGTGAGAACATGTAGGGTGTGAAAGTGAAAGGGGGCGAACATGAGTGGGTGAATGGGTGCGAACGGACCCGGATTCATATATACCTACCCTATTTTTTCCAAAGATGTCATAGGAAACAAATATGTTTTTTTTGTGTAACAAAGTATAGATTATGTATCATACATCATATATATGGCAAATTTCAGAACAAAAAAGTATATTTTTTCATCTTGTTTATTGATTTTTTTATCCCTATATTTAAAGTGGTATAGATACACAAGTAGATATTTCAATAATCTATTTTTTACAACAGACAGGAGATGTGATTCCTATGCCTGTACCAGCCAGTTATAATGATATAACACAAGATAAAAAGTTGAGAGATTTTATTGGTTGGGTCTGGTACGAGACAGAGTTCTTTGTTCCAGTAGAATGGCAACAGAAACGTGTTGTACTAAGATTTGATAGTGCTCATTATAACACTATTGTGGTAGGTTAATAAAGTTCAAAATTTGCTAACATGTGCAACATAATTTATTTACATTTTGTGGCAGATCTGTGTGCTTAAGTTTATCAAACATCAAAGGAAAAATAAAGATATGTGCCAGACTTTAACATGTTTCATTCATATTCATCAACATGATCAATTTAAAAGTCTTTTAAACTTTAGGAAATCAAATTGAAATATACAATATAAGCTAATACAGAATTTAATCAAATGTATTTCTATATCTAACATGTCTAATGAAAAGGAGTAGGTCCAGTAAGACTCCTTTTTGGCCTCAAAATATTGCAGTTTTACAACAGTGTTTGAACAATGTTGAATGTAAAATTTTAGCTCTTTATCATGTTTATTGGAAAGTAGAATACTTCTGTTACATACATATGAGCTGTTTTTGACAATTCAATAGACATATATATCGTGAACTAGCATCATTCAGTCATGCTAAATTACTGAATTCTTCACAATTTTAGCATTTCAGTTAAATTTTAGACGGTTTCCATCTTAAATCGAAATTGGCCACATTTGTGTTCATTCTTAGTATTGAAATGTAATTTGTATTTGATGATAATACATAACATATATAAAGGTTGAAGATGAACAAGAATGTGGCCAGTTTCATTTTTGACAAAAACCATCTGAAAAGTGACATATTATGTCATATTTGATAGATTTTTATATTTAAGCTTGCATTTAAGCGTTTTAAATGACTCAATCTGTTAAAATCTTTAACAAAAACTAATTGAAAGTGTCCTAAATCTCTTGCAGATGAAACTGAAGTTTGAGGCCTAAATCTGCCCTTTACCCCCCTCCTTCTCCATACAAAAAAAAATCACATAGGGAAATGATATTCATTCCTCAATATTGATGTTTGTGCATTTTTGTTGTAGAAAATGCATAAAAAGTAACAATGTAATAGATTTGTTAATTCTGTTGTGTGTGCTAATAGATTTTTTTTTCTTTTTTACATTTTCTTCATGCATTCACTTTCTTTTTTCAGTGGGTAAATTCTCAAGAGGTTTTAATGCATGTTGGAGGTCATCTTCCTTTTGAAGTACAACTCAAGTCCTCCTTGAATGCTATTGGAGCTAATAGACTTACTGTGGCAGTTAACAATACTCTAACACCCAGCACTCTGCCTCCAGGGTCAATCCATTATATGAAAGATACAAATAGGTTAGTCTTATAACTCGACCTGTTTTGAGCAGTGGTCTGTTAACACAAAGATATATTGATGGAGGCAACACTATAAAAATAAGAAGCTGTTTTATGATTTCCAATGAGAAAACTATAAATCTGCGTTAAAAAAAAAGCAATTACAAGCATCCAAATGCACTTCAACAATGACATGAATGAGAAAAACCTATGCTGACTAAAATTCCTTGACATGAAAATATGAAACAATTAAAAAAACCACTCAGACCTCCCCTAACCTGGGTCATAGTCTGCTACAATGTACTTCTTTGTCTGTATTTGCAAAGGAATTTAATCTTCTTGATGAACAGTATGTCCAGTGTAAACTTTTTCCAGTATTTAAGATAAGTCTTTATCCATCTTCTCTTGTGTGATCTCATAATCATTCTGCCAGAAAAAATATAGTCAACACATTTTGACCTCTCAAATAGAACGATTTCAGTGTCAATGGTTTTATAGAGGAATTATAAAGTTTTTTTTATCGACATCAAATACATTTCAAGACAAACTAATGCTTCTATTGTAGATATCCACCAGGCTATTTTGTTCAAGATATCTCTTTTGATTTCTTTAACTATGCTGGTATTCATCGCTCTGTCAAACTGTATACAACACCCACTCATTATATTGATGATATCACCATAGTAACAAATGTGAAAGGATCTGATGGTAATTTAATACAAAACAAGCACATTAATGTGTTTTAAAATTGTAAAAAAACCAAACTGTTAAGATTTAAAAGATCAAATTTTAGGCAAAGTTCTAAAATTTATTTATGTTACCATTATGGATTCATTAATAGTCTTGGTCCAATCATGTGAATCCATTTTTTCTAGAATCGGTGTGTATAGGTAAATCATGAACTTAGATGCTCAACAAAGTGCCAATTATCCATTGGCTTGTATGCAGATTTTGACAAATCCATCAAATATCTATCAAAATACAATTTTTCATCAATCCAAAACAATAGGTACTCATGAAAATGAATCAATCCACAGTATATATTATCTGATTATTAAGATTGCCAAATTGATACAAAATTGATAATTATTTTATGTACAGGTATTGTTGATTATGTAATTGTTGGAGGAGGACCATCAAATAACACCACTATTAAAGTGGAAGTTCTTGATGCAGACGGCGTCTCTGTTGCTACAAGTATTAAACAGAACGGACAGATGATTATACACAATGTTAACCTATGGTGGCCATTTGGTATGAGTAAAAAACCAACAGCTTATATGTATTCATTAAAGGTAATTGTGAAAATAAGAGAGGATCCAAATTTTCAATGAAACATTTAGATACACAACATGAATATATTGTTTAAAGACCTAGAATAATTTTGTTGTAGTAATTACCAGTACATACCTGGGTACATGTATGTTAAAAAAAAACAACATCAACATTCAGCAATCTTCTACAAAAAACAGGTACCTTTTTCTAATAGCAACTTCAAAATTAACTTCTCTCAACAAATTGGGAAATAGGTAAACATTTAATTTGGCAATTTTTTGTAAGCAACATGCATATGCCAAAAAGGAAGATAACTAACTAAAAAGTTCCAGTCTCTAGAAAGGCAATCAATTATGTGCCAGACAAAGTTAAACTCTCTATTGAAGGTAAATTCTTTAAACTATTGAGTGTAGCTAATAGCAGTTAATGTAACATCAAATCCTAAAAGATATGTAAAAAATACTGAAAAATCTGAAATTATTGGGATGTTTTATTATTGCGAAAAAATGCGCAACATTTATAATCGCAATAATTTGAACATACATTTTTTTTTGTATGAATTAAACAGGATTTTTCTCAATACAGTATCACAAAAATTAAAATTGCATTTTAGTCTTAAATGAGAAAATCCCAATAATAAATTCACGCAATAATTTCTGAATTTACAATTATAGATGTTTTTTAATTGATAATTAACTTTTGTATAGCTAATATAAAAAAAGAAGATGTGGTATGATTGTCAATGAGACAACTCTCCACATAAGACCAAAATGACACAGAAATTAACAACTATAGGTCACTGTACAGCCTTTAACAATGAGCAAAGCCCATAAATCTATTTCGATAGAAGATAAGGAGATTTGGTTTGATTGTTAATAAAACAACTATCCCCTAGATACCGTATGAGATAGATGTTGAGTTCTTTATATTTATTTTTTTTGACCATTTTATAATACCTACAATGATATGACCTGTTTGTTTCTAGGTGACAATGACATCTGATGCAGGTATAGATGTATATAGACAGCCATTTGGTGTTAGGACTGTCAAGGTCACAAGTACACAACTACTGATTAACAACAAACCATTTTATTGTCATGGTGTACCAAAACATGAAGATTCTGATGTAAGACTATTAAATTTATTTATAAACTTCCTTTATTCAGATTTTAAGAAAGATTATTATATCTTGTATATAAATGTAAGTAAAATTCAGGAGAAATCAAATAACACTTCTCCTTATTTCACTGTATAGTGTTACATTATTTGTGTCATTAACAAATGTTATTTATTGATTTTTGCTGTTTTGGTTGGATTCAAGGGACCCTGTAATTAAGAGGTAGGTTTCATCTATGTTTAGGTTTAATGGCTAGGGCCAGTGTTAGGGTAATGAATAGTGATGATTATTTTGAGGGTTCAGGTTAATAAAAAAACTTTACTGTAATGCACTAGTTGGAACCTATACAGTAAATCAAGGCCACTAACTGAAAAAAAATTAAACAATATTTTCATTACAAAGTATTTCAGGATTTTTTTTTATGTTCTAGATAAGAGGTAAAGGGCTAGATTATGCTCTGATAGCCAAAGATTTCAACTTACTGAAGTGGTTAGGTGCTACCTGTATACGGACCTCACATTACCCTTATGCTGAGGAAATCATGGACCAGTGTGATCAACAAGGGATAGCAGTTATTGACGAGAGCCCTGGTGTAGGAATAACCTCGTATGTATATACCAGTACTGCATAGAAAGGGGGTGGGGGGAGGAAATCATGTATATGGACCATAATTTGGTATTCAGCCTTTGGTTTCTTTTGGTTTCCTTTTTTATAAGTTCTAAAACTTTAACTTTTATTCTGTGGGTTGTGTTGGTGTTAGAATGGTATTAATGGAACAATTGAGTTTTTCAAGAAAAAATTAAAACATTTTGATTCACCGTTTATGTGACAGGTAACCAAACAGGAAACCAATCTTTATTTTCTTTATTTTGCCCAATATATTTCATAAGACATAAATGAACACCATTACTAGTGTTACTTGCTTCATGTTAATATTTAAAATCTATTTTCAATGTTAAATTAAAGTTTTTTTTAAACGCAACAGGAAACCATAAGAAACCGAAAGCATTTTTTAAGTTTTATTTTAATGCAAAATCTGCTTAAAATAATCTGAACAGTATACTTTTTCTTAAAATCCATCTTTAATGTAACAGTATTATAAAACTCCTAAATATGTGCTTGTTTTGAAAACAATTAGTACAATTTATTCAGAAATTTCCATTTTTTCTTCATTGATACAGGATACCATAATCGTTGTATCTTGATGTTTAAGCCAAAAAAATGTGTTTATATTTGGTTTTGAAATTCCAGTTATATACAATTTATTCCATATCATAGGCAATGTAACATTCTTTAAATCCAGTAAAGAAAAAAACTTTTAACTTGGAATTCAAATCTTTAAAATAGGCACAATGTGATACTTGTGACCTGTACACCATCTACATGGTTTCCACATTTTAACCTACTTTAGTGGGCTAAAATCAATAAAGTACTTCCTTTCAAGTCATGCATGGTAAAAGTTTACTTCTCCTTTGACAAGTTTATTGCGTTTCTGATAAGTGTTTGCAGAACATGAATAAAAAATAATAATTAAAAATTGTGACAAAGATGCTAACTTTATACATTCCAAGTGTAACGGTATAGTAACATGTATTTTTTATTTAATTATCTTTATTCACCTAAAATATCCAGTAATCTTTACTGCTGAAGTTAAATCAATCCAACAAGCATTGGTACAATGATAAGAGACGTAATTTCGATTGATTTTTCCAAGGACTCCTCACATCATTATCGGGAAACGGAGTGTGTTCTAACGTCTGTCAAATCTGAAATCGATTTTGTCAAGTCATTGGGCATTAATTTTCACACAGGATCGTATGTAACATTATGCACATAGGAAAAATAACAGACCACCGGCGCAATCTCTTTGACAATTGTATTTTCCTCTTTTAAACAAGACGAAACAAGTCTACAGATTATGTTTGCTAACATCCCGTTGGAAACCAAAACAATGTTTAGACCTAGTATTTCGTACATCCAGCCGTAATGGCTTAGTTACATGTTAGTCACATGTTTCACGTATGACCGGAAATGAATAGACAAACAATTTAAATTGAAAAAAAGGAAATAACTTCTTTTTCGTGTGAAATGTAACGCATAACGATAACGCCATTTTCTAACTTAATTATTACGAAGAACAGAAATAGAATGTAAATCCTCTCTGATTTACCTGTTTGAACATCTCGCGAGAGTTCATATTTGCATATTGTTATAAAGAATTCTATTACAACAAAGCAGATTACATCATCTAAAATTTGCATTACGAAATCGGACTCCAAAGTCACGCAACTGTTCTTACACCTGCTACAGAAATACTTATAATTCTCTGCATTTTCTTTAGACTATTCTTATTGGTCGATGTTCTTTAATATTTGAAAGCAAAAGTTACAAATCTGCCGGTGACGATTATCTATAAATCAGTCAGCGTTATGCACTTCGGAAGTGGAAAGTAACGCGAGAAACGACACAAAAATACGGCCGTATAATCTTTGAAATTTGTTAATTTCAATTTTTTTTCTAGGGAAGAGTAGCATACACTTGTATGTTGATAAAAATAAAGGCTTCTTTAGATGTAGTTACGACTTTTCTTACAGTAATACACATTTTTATCACTTTTCTATAGTTATAGGAAACGAGCCCAATAGCAAATTATGGTCCATATATACCCTTACTGCATAAAAAGGGGGTGGGAGGGGGGAATCATGGACCAGTGTGATCAACAAGGGGTAGCAGTTATTGACGAGAGCCCTGGTGCAGGAATAACCTCGTTTGTATATATACCCCTACTGCATAGAAAAGGGGTTGGAGGGGGGGAATCATGGACCAGTGTGATCAACAAGGGGTAGCAGTTATTGACGAGAGCCCAGGTGCAGGAATAACCTTGTATGTATATATACCCCTCCTGCATAGAAAGGGGGTGGGAGGGGGAATCATGGACCAGTGTGATCAACAACTGGTAGCAGTTATTGACGAGAGCCCAGGTGCAAGAATAACCTTGTATGTATATACCCTTACTGCACGCTTTATAAATATTTGTGTTATATTGAGAACCTTGTAAAAGTGATGTCATAGACTGGAAGCTAACTGATAATCTTTCATCAATGCAATATCTTTCATTGATGTTCCTTCTTTCCTGTAGCTCAGTATTTATTTGTGTATGTTGTAGTTTGTGTAATATTATTTGTTTGTTTGTAGTTTTCTTTTTTAGCCATGGTGTTGTCAGTTTATTTTCAACTTATGAATTTGGTATCTTTGTCTCTCTTTTTCAGTGTCATATAGTACTGGGTTAAAGATGTTTTTTTCACACACTAAGATATATTTGAGTCTGTACCTCTATATAATACTATTAAGGGTTAATGCATGAATATTGGGGAATATTGTCCCGAGTAGAATTGTATATTGCATGAGATTGCAAGTGCAATATATGTTCTACGAGGGACAATATTCCCCAATATTCATGCAATAACCCTTTTATTGTATAGCAATACAATATTTGAAAGTAAAAATTAGTTTAAAATAAGATTTTGTTGTCATGACGTCATGAATTTGAAGATTTATTGCACTAGTGCAACATTGGAATTTATTGCACGCTAACTTTTGGTTACTTTCTGTGGGAAATATAATATTGCTATGCAATAAACAATCATATTGCCTTTCGTGTTTGTGATACTGAACTTGATACAAGAACGCAATAATGAATAAGTTTATTTTAAAATTTATTGCAAATTTTCTTAAGTCTTCTATGTTAACTTTGGCAAAACTACTGAAGCTTAATATGTTCACAAAAACATATTTTTCTTCAATTCACGAAAGATTGGAACCCACCAAAATAAATGAATCCACAGTACATGTATTTATCTTTTATAGTACATAAGGTGAACAAATATTTGAGAACATTATTCTTATTTGATTATAAGCTAATGAATTGTTTACATATTTTTCTTTTACATAAATAACAATGGGGGATCCAGTCATGTGTCAGTGATTCCCTTGAATCAACCAAATCTGAATACATAAAAAGTTTATTTCAGAATCTAATTCTCATTTCAGTGTTGCTAATTTTGGGAATGCCTCACTAACACATCATTTAGAAGTTATGAATGAAATGGTCAGACGAGATAAAAATAGACCAGCGGTAATTATCTGGTCAGTATCCAACGAACCACTGGTCACAGTACCACAGGCAGAGCATTACTTCAAGTGAGTTACAAATATAATTTGATAAATTTACATACTGTAAATTCAGAAATTATTGTGTGTATTTATCATTGCGATTTTGTCATTTAAGACTAAAATGCGATTTTAATTTTTGCGATATTGAGAAAAATCCTGTTTAACTCATACAAAAAATTTCCAAATGCGAGTTAAAATTATTGCGATTAAAACCCTTTCGCATTTTTTGCAATAATAAAAACCTTGCAATAAATTCTGAATTTACAGTATATAATCATGATAATAGTCCCACTATTCACATTAATAAAACTCTTTTGTATTCAAAACAAGCGATTGTCCCTATTTATTTTACATCAGTTAGAGTACTGGTGATCACTAAATAGCATTGAAATGTCATGACCACTTTTCCAATCAAACACAACAACCAAAAAATAACTCTAATTCCAAATATATCATATTTAAAATTGTCTAAAAGTGACATTACTCATTTGACAATGTCATAGATTTACAAAATAGTCTAGTCAATCTGGCATAAATTGACCCTAACCTTGAAGTTATTGCAACTGAATATTTTTTATTTTTAATCTTTAGTAATAAACCTCTAATATACACAGAAAAAAGTCCAACAAATTCTAACTTGAGGAAAAATAAAAATTGTTGATTTTAAAATTCCCTAAGGAGATTTGCTTTGAAATGGGAGATAACTCTGCCAAAAAAGGCACAAATATCAATAAAGATTGATACAAAATTATAATTTTACTGCTTCTATTCAACAGAATGACTTTTTTGTATTGATTCTTGATAATTTAGCTCTCTTTAAAGTATAGCAAACCACTTTGAAGGTGTTTTCATATCTTTTATCAAGCTACTACCTAGATTTCGTAATTCATTAGTTGACCATTTTCTAGATTTTTTAACATGTCAAGGTAACAAATCTCAAATTTAATAAAAAACAATTAAGTTATTCTTCTTTTTGTGGTTTACATTATCTTCAAACAAGTTAGAAGCTGAACAAATATTATTTACTGATCTAAACAATACCAAATATTCAAATTACTTTTTCAAAATGGTCACAAAGCCATAAATTTGGAAGTCTTAATTAAATAAAAAAATGCAAAAAAAATAAATACCCATAACACTTCCGTTTTGTACATTTCATGAGCAGAAGATTATATAATGAAGTCAAATACAAACTTATAAACGCATTAAAGTATCATATTTTACATGAATTTTCAGAAATCAACCAAAAACTGACTAACAAAAACCCTAATTTTTGCAGAGTTATCTCCCTTTTCCAAGGTAATTTCCTTAGAAAATTAGAAATTGTAAGATTTTATGAGACTTTTTTCTGTGTATATTTGGGGCTAAATTCTATAAATTAGAACTAACACATTTTCTGTTACACAGCAGGTATTTGGATACATTTCCTTTTGCTCTGGTCAGTTTGACTGGACCATGAGTGTTTTACTCTTACACAGCAGGTATTTGGATACATTTCCTTTTGCTCTGGAAGTAATAAATAATGTCATTATTTGTAGATCTGTTATTATGCACACAAAGACTTTAGATCCAACAAGACCGGTTACATTTGTAGCAGCTGTTGGACCTGAAGGTGACTATGCTGTAGGTATTGTATAAGTAATAAAATAATTTTCTTTAACTTTTGTGCTATTTTTACATAAATATAGGAATATGTGGTATGAGTGCCAATGAAACAACTCTCTATCTAAATAACGTCTTCAACAAGGAGCCTTAGCTCCCATCGAACAGCAAGCTATATAAAGAGCCCCAAAAATACTAGTATAAAACTATTCAAACGTGAATGTCTTGATCTGTATGAGAAATCTTTTTAAAATTATCTGTTCTCAGCAAATGATTGGTTGAATTTTAATTATGACGTCAAATTTTCTTGGTTTCACCTAAAAATAAAATATTTTGAAGTCATGAAAATAGGCAACCAAAAATGTCTGATGACATCACCTACAAAGAACACAATTTACACAAATCTTTGAAATGGAAGGATTAAAACCATCAGAAAACAGATTCAACCACTATCTCATGTATTACAATGGGTTTTTTTTCTCAACAGATAAATTTAATTATTTAAAAAGCTTGCCAAGTCTTGGGCTTTAAATGTTTTAAACATTTAAGGGTCTCAAGTGGAGAAGTATTGTAACACTTGTTAAGTCAGAGATCCTCAGATATATTATAATCAGGCAATATAAAGCTAGAATATGTGTTTCTTTGAAAACAAACATGATCTTCGTCATTTCAACCGGTTACCCTATTGGATAGTTGTTTTAAGTTGGCAATTATTCCATATTTTCTTATTTATATGAGTTGTGAGCAGTATAAACAACATAATGATTATGAAATCACATATAATATGATTGTATATTTAAATCATACTATATTTTTAGATAGAAAACAATTGGTATTATTTGAATCTTTATAAAACTTTAAATGAATGATTCCTATTTTTCAGACCAAGTATGTAGATATATTATGTATAAACAGATATTTTGCATGGTATCATGACTGTGGCCATACTGAGGTTATACAGAAACAAGTGGAGTATGATATGAATAAATGGCGGGAGCATCACAATATACCAATAATAGTCACCGAATATGGAGCAGATACCGTAGCAGGATTACATCAGGTATAATAATAGTCACTGAATATGGAGCAGATACCGTAGCAGGATTACATCAGGTATAATAATAGTCACAGAATATGGAGCAGATACAGTAGCAGGATTACATCAGGTATAATAATAGTCACCGAATATGGAGCAGATACAGTAGCAGGATTACATCAGGTATAATAATAGTCACCGAATATGGAGCAGATACCGTCGCAGGATTACATCAGGTATAATAATAGTCACCGAATATGGAGCAGATACCGTAGCAGGATTACATCAGGTATAATAATAGTAACATAATATGGAGCAGATACCGTAGCAGGATTACATCAGGTATAATAATTGTAACCGAATATGGAGCAGATACAGTAGCAGGATTACATCAGGTATAATAATAGTCACAGAATATGGAGCAGATACAGTAGCAGGATTACATCAGGTATAATAATAGTCACCGAATATGGAGCAGATACAGTAGCAGGATTACATCAGGTATAATAATAGTCACCGAATATGGAGCAGATACCGTCGCAGGATTACATCAGGTATAATAATAGTCACCGAATATGGAGCAGATACCGTAGCAGGATTACATCAGGTATAATAATAGTAACATAATATGGAGCAGATACCGTAGCAGGATTACATCAGGTATAATAATTGTAACCGAATATGGAGCAGATACCGTCGCAGGATTACATCAGGTATAATAATAGTAACATAATATGGAGCAGATACCGTAGCAGGATTACATCAGGTATAATAATTGTAACCGAATATGGAGCAGATACCGTAGCAGGATTACATCAGGTATAATAATAGTAACATAATATGGAGCAGATACCGTAGCAGGATTACATCAGGTATAATAATTGTAACCGAATATGGAGCAGATACAGTAGCAGGATTACATCAGGTATAATAATTGTCACCGAATATGGAGCAGATACAGTAGCAGGATTACATCAGGTATAATAATTGTCACCGAATATGGAGCAGATACAGTAGCAGGATTACATCAGGTATAATAATTGTCACCGAATATGGAGCAGATACAGTAGCAGGATTACATCAGGTATAATTATAGTAACATAATATGGAGCAGATACAGTAGCAGGATTACATCAGGTATAATAATTGTCACCGAATATGGAGCAGATACAGTAGCAGGATTACATCAGGTATAATTATAGTAACATAATATGGAGCAGATACAGTAGCAGGATTACATCAGGTATAATAATAGTAACAGAATATGGAGTAGATACAGTAGCAGGATTACATCAGGTATAATTATAGTAACATAATATGGAGCAGATACCGTAGCAGGATTACATCAGGTATAATAATAGTAACATAATATGGAGTAGATACCGTAGCAGGATTACATCAGGTATAATTATAGTAACATAATATGGAGCAGATACCGTAGCAGGATTACATCAGGTATAATAATAGTAACATAATATGGAGCAGATACGGTAGCAGGATTACATCAGGTATAATAATTGTAACCGAATATGGAGCAGATACCGTAGCAGGATTACATCAGGTATAATAATAGTAACAGAAAAAAGAGTTGATATTGACACTTGATTACATTAGGTAAAGTAATAATGGATTATTACAGAGTATTTCTGAGAAATTTACAAACAACTGATAAGTTAGTATTTTTATCCATTTTAAAATGTATAGTGTAAATACAAGTTCCTGTTTTTTAACTAATACATAAAATTTCTAATAATGCATTTTAAATGCTGTGACCCTGCAGATAGGGTGGACTTCCTGAAGAACAAAAAGATTTCCAATATCAGCTCAAGTATAGTATACTAGTATATTGAATATAATTCAAGGGTAGATAAACAAATGCCAATGAAGTGATCTATTTATCTTTTTTTCAGCCTTTAAAATAACAATGAGAAAGTAGAATAAGCCACTGAATAAAGGAAATTTATACTTAATTGTAATACTAATTAAAATTGACAACAACACTTCAAAAGATCTACATGTTTCGTCTGCAAGGCAGGCTTCATCAGGACAAATTTATACAGAAATTGAGCCCCTGAAGTACTCAAAGTGGTGCATTGAATTTGACGTCCTCATGGTGAGAGAAACAATGAAAAGTGAAAGTAGCAATACAGAGTTATAAATAGATAAGATAAATATAGAAAATTAAAGTTTGTATACAATGTAACTTGAGTTCGTTTTACTATTATATGATACATGAAATTGTTCTAAAGGCTTGGCATCTAATAGGACGAACTTCCCATGGTTCCTACCACTTCGCAAGGCTTCTCTTCCAACCTGGCCATAGTTGGAGGTTACTACTTCCCGGCGCGTCGGCAACAATAGGAAGATTATGATCGCCGCTGTGGATAATAAAATTGTCAAAAACTGTTCCTTGGTTAATTATTTGGTGACTCTATAATTTTTGGATCGTCTGCAGTAGTTGGTCTGTATAATGGCATATAGTTGTGAATTCCTAGTTCATTTAAGATCGGCGCCTGTGGTACGTTTCTTCTGCAATCATTTATATCTGCTATCATTTATAGATGTATAGGTGGTATCGGACATCTTGGTCATCTTGATTCAGTTGTTATTTCGTTGTAAGTATGGAATATTCCTTGGTCCATGTATATGCTGGTGGCCTGTAGATCGGCGCTGTTAGCTTGGCGGTTCCTTTTGGATGCAGGGGTTCACGATTAAATAATAAATTAAATTCCGCGAGGTGAACCAACGCCTGTGAAATCATTTTGGTAGAGTCCCTGAAGTGGATACCTTGGTATGCCAGGTTGTCAAATCATGCAAATGAATGCAATCCTTAAATAATAATTAAAATTGACAACAACACTTCAAAAGATCTGCAATTTTATTATCTATGTCTACATGTTTCGCCTGCAAGGCAGGCTTCATCAGGACAATTTTTATACAGAAATTGAGCCCCTGAAGTACTCAAAGTGGTGCATTGCAGACGATCCAAAAATTATAGAGTCACCAAATAATTAACCAAGGAACAGTTTTTGACAATTTTATTATCCACAGCGGCGATCATAATCTTCCTATTGTTGCCGAGGCGCCCGGAAGTAGTAACCTCCAACTATGGCCAGGTTGGAAGAGAAGCCTTGCGAAGTGGTAGGAACCATGGAAGTTTGTCCTATTAGATGCCAAGCCTTTAGAACAATTTCATGTATCATATAATAGTAAAACGAACTCAAGTTACATTGTATACAAACTTTAATTTTCTATATTTATCTTATCTATTTATAACTCTGTATTGCTACTTTCACTTTTCATTGTTTCTCTCACCATGACGACGTCAAATTCAATGCACCACTTTGAGTACTTCAGGGGCTCAATTTCTGTATAAAAATTGTCCTGATGAAGCCTGCCTTGCAGTGAAACATGTAGACATAGATAATAAAATTGCAGATCTTTTGAAGTGTTGTTGTCAATTTTAATTATTATTTAAGGATTGCATTCATTTGCATGATTAGACAACCTGGCATACCAAGGTATCCACTTCAGGGACTCTACCAAAACGATTTCACAGGCGTTGGTTCACCTCGCGGAATTTAATTAATTGTAATACATGTAGTAGTTTTTTGTTGTTTCTCATTTTCTTAGATGAGGGGCCTGATGGGATATTTTTGTTATTCGTGATCGGCACATTTTTGCTATCATGATCTGTATTTCTTAAGATTTCTTTTATAGATATTTTCGTGATCCGTGATATTGGAAATTTATTTTCTGTGAATTGTGATTGACAAAAAAATCATGATGAGACCCCCAATCAGGTCCCTCTTAGATATTATTTTATAATTAGTTGGCAATACAAACATTGAGCCAGTATTCTTTTCTAGAGTCCATCCTTTGTGTTTACTGAAGAGTATCAAGTAAAATTTCTCTCTTTTCTAGAGTCCATCCTTTGTGTTTACTGAAGAGTATCAAGTAGAATTTCTCTCTTTTCTAGAGTCCATCCTTTGTGTTTACTGAAGAGTATCAAGTAGAATTTCTCTCTTTTCTAGAGTCAATCCTTTGTGTTTACTGAAGAGTATCAGGTAGAATTTCTCTCTTTTCTAGAGTCCATCCTTTGTGTTTACTGAAGAGTATCAGGTAGAATTTCTCTCTTTTCTAGAGTCCATCCTTTGTGTTTACTGAAGAGTATCAAGTAGAATTTCTCTCTTTTCTAGAGTCCATCCTTTGTGTTTACTGAAGAGTATCAAGTAGAATTTCTCTCTTTTCTAGAGTCCATCCTTTGTGTTTACTGAAGAGTATCAAGTAGAATTTCTCTCTTTTCTAGAGTCCATCCTTTGTGTTTACTGAAGAGTATCAAGTAGAATTTCTCTCTTTTCTAGAGTCCATCCTTTGTGTTTACTGAAGAGTATCAGGTAGAATTTCTCTCTTTTCTAGAGTCCATCCTTTGTGTTTACTGAAGAGTATCAGGTAGAATTTCTCTCTTTTCTAGAGTCCATCCTTTGTGTTTACTGAAGAGTATCAAGTAGAATTTCTCTCTTTTCTAGAGTCCATCCTTTGTGTTTACTGAAGAGTATCAAGTAGAATTTCTCTCTTTTCTATAGTCCATCCTTTGTGTTTACTGAAGAGTATCAAGTAGAATTTCTCTCTTTTCTAGAGTCCATCCTTTGTGTTTACTGAAGAGTATCAGGTAGAATTTCTCTCTTTTCTAGAGTCCATCCTTTGTGTTTACTGAAGAGTATCAGGTAGAATTTCTCTCTTTTCTAGAGTCCATCCTTTGTGTTTACTGAAGAGTATCAGGTAGAATTTCTCTCTTTTCTAGAGTCCATCCTTTGTGTTTACTGAAGAGTATCAAGTAGAATTTCTCTCTTTTCTAGAGTCCATCCTTTGTGTTTACTGAAGAGTATCAAGTAGAATTTCTCTCTTTTCTAGAGTCCATCCTTTGTGTTTACTGAAGAGTATCAGGTAGAATTTCTCTCTTTTCTAGAGTCCATCCTTTGTGTTTACTGAAGAGTATCAGGTATAATTTCTCTCTTTTCTAGAGTCCATCCTTTGTGTTTACTGAAGAGTATCAAGTAGAATTTCTCTCTTTTCTAGAGTCCATCCTTTGTGTTTACTGAAAAGTATCAAGTAGAATTTCTCTCTTTTCTAGAGTCCATCCTTTGTGTTTACTGAAAAGTATCAGGTAGAATTTCTCTCTTTTCTAGAGTCCATCCTTTGTGTTTACTGAAGAGTATCAAGTAGAATTTCTCTCTTTTCTAGAGTCCATCCTTTGTGTTTACTGAAGAGTATCAAGTAGAATTTCTCTCTTTTCTAGAGTCCATCCTTTGTGTTTACTGAAGAGTATCAAGTAGAATTTCTCTCTTTTCTAGAGTCCATCCTTTGTGTTTACTGAAGAGTATCAGGTAGAATTTCTCTCTTTTCTAGAGTCCATTCTTTGTGTTTACTGAAGAGTATCAGGTAGAATTTCTCTCTTTTCTAGAGTCCATCCTTTGTGTTTACTGAAGAGTATCAGGTAGAATTTCTCTCTTTTCTAGAGTCCATCCTTTGTGTTTACTGAAGAGTATCAAGTAGAATTTCTCTCTTTTCTAGAGTCCATCCTTTGTGTTTACTGAAGAGTATCAAGTAGAATTTCTCTCTTTTCTAGAGTCCATCCTTTGTGTTTACTGAAGAGTATCAGGTAGAATTTCTCTCTTTTCTAGAGTCCATCCTTTGTGTTTACTGAAGAGTATCAGGTAGAATTTCTCTCTTTTCTAGAGTCCATCCTTTGTGTTTACTGAAGAGTATCAGGTAGAATTTCTCTCTTTTCTAGAGTCCATCCTTTGTGTTTACTGAAGAGTATCAGGTAGAATTTCTCTCTTTTCTAGAGTCCATCCTTTGTGTTTACTGAAGAGTATCAAGTAGAATTTCTCTCTTTTCTAGAGTCCATCCTTTGTGTTTACTGAAGAGTATCAGGTAGAATTTCTCTCTTTTCTAGAGTCCATCCTTTGTGTTAACTGAAGAGTATCAAGTAGAATTTCTCTCTTTTCTAGAGTCCATCCTTTGTGTTTACTGAAGAGTATCAAGTAGAATTTCTCTCTTTTCTAGAGTCCATCCTTTGTGTTTACTGAAGAGTATCAAGTAGAATTTCTCTCTTTTCTAGAGTCCATCCTTTGTGTTTACTGAAGAGTATCAAGTAGAATTTCTCTCTTTTCTAGAGTCCATCCTTTGTGTTTACTGAAGAGTATCAGGTAGAATTTCTCTCTTTTCTAGAGTCCATCCTTTGTGTTTACTGAAGAGTATCAGGTAGAATTTCTCTCTTTTCTAGAGTCCATCCTTTGTGTTTACTGAAGAGTATCAAGTAGAATTTCTCTCTTTTCTAGAGTCCATCCTTTGTGTTTACTGAAGAGTATCAGGTAGAATTTCTCTCGGAGTATCATGCAGCGTTTGATAAGATGAGGAAGAAATTCTTAGTTGGAGAAATGGTGTGGAACTTTGCTGACTTTATGACAAAAGAAGGTATGGTCCATAGTATAGGTTATAGATCTAAACACTTTAAAAGAGAGAGGAAAAGGATACTAAGGAGGGGCAATAAATCCAATATTTCTTTGAAAGACAGACAACTTAAAAATTATTGCCATCTTTCAATAATTGATGTCACAACTACATTTTTAGCCAGTCACAATATTTTTTTCTAATTCCAACTGTTTAGTTGTCATAA
Organism: Mytilus trossulus; assembly: GCF_036588685.1. Lineage (NCBI taxonomy): Eukaryota > Metazoa > Mollusca > Bivalvia > Mytilida > Mytilidae > Mytilus > Mytilus trossulus. Next base: position 21,580,161 of record NC_086380.1, read on the forward strand.
ATAAGACAATCTGGACCAATCACGGTCAAAATGATTTGGGATCAAGGATGAGGAAACTAAACACAACAGCATCAATTGTAAAAGTCATATTTTTAATGTTCACTCTTATTATTGACAGTAATTTGTACATTCACTGGTATATATGTTCAGTTATGTTGAAGTGCGGATTGTCAAGAAAATAAAGTGTGGTTATACTAAATGTAAAAGCAATAACATTTTGACTGAAAGTGTGCTGATCATATTGACCTCAAATTTTATGTTGACTTGACAGGTGTAAACATCAGAATGGATATGGAATACATTGGCGGATCCAGGGGGGAGGGTTGGGTTCCGGGGATTGGAACCTCCCTTTTTTTTTTAGCCTATCAACGCATTGGAATGGGAACATAGTTGGAACCCCCCCCCTTTATCCTGGTTTGGGAACCCCCTTTTTAAAATGGCTGCATCTGCCCCTGGAATAAATAAAATCCTTGTATGATGTGAGTATGTAAACATATATAATATGTGAGATATTACCAGTTTTTAGATGTGTTACTATCAGTTTCTGATACTTGCACATCTATGATAGTTCATTTTCATCACATGGAAATTCAATTTTATTCATGGTGTACCATTTTTTTTGTATTTCAACTATTCAACAGAGTATAAATTTTCTATAGGCTTTTTATACAGATTTTGGAAAATCGATACAAACAAAATACCATAAAAAAAAACATTTTCACCTTAATCCACTAAAGTTTTGTGCCATGAAAAAAGATCAACAGTTATATTTCAATACTATGTTCCTTGTTTTACAGATATAACCAGAGTGGTAGGAAACAGAAAAGGACTGTTTACAAGGCAGAGACAACCAAAAATGTCTGCACACCTGTTAAAGAAAAGATATGAATCTATAATGAACGAAACTGTATCAGTTATTCATTGAAATTTTTATATTTTAGAACTGAATTAATGAAAGAAGTTTATAATGTCCTTAACATATATTTGATACTCAACATTAAGAAAAATAATAGAAAAGAAAATACCTACGGTCAAATGATTTATCTTTGTTTACAAAAGTCACAATGTTGCATTTCATTTGAGTTAACATGTGACATCACATCACCAGATTTGGCTCTGTTCTGTAGTGTTTTCATAATTGACCAAATTGAGAATGTTATTGAAATTTTGAGTCATAATTGTGTTCAAAGGAATACACAGCAAATTATAATGTATGAAAAAGTTACAAGGTGTGGGCTTTGTATGTTTATGGTACTAGACATTTCATTATTTCTTAAAATTGAGAATGGAAATGGGGAATGTGTCAAAGAGACAACAACCCGACCATAGAAAAAAACAAGAGCAGAAGGAATGTATATCGAGGAATACTGAATTGTATGGTTTTTAATGTACAATGTATCAAAAGCTTGAATTTGTCTTATTATTTAAAGAAAGCATTTTGTTATAATTGTTATTTTTGTATGTAATAACAGTGAAAACTAATGTTTTTTATGATCTCTTATATGTGTGCAGTAAATCCCAAATTAGTTTATTGATGTACAACCATGTGAGATATCAGTTATATTTTTGGGGAATATCACTGATTAAAATGTAATGAATTTTCATTAATCAACCTTGCCTTGTCACGTGTTGTCGGAAATTCAAACATTTAAATACTGGTTTTTGTCGAGTCTGCAACTTTTGTTGCAGAAAGCTAGACATAGGGATAGTGATACGGTGGCCGGCGGTGGCGGCGGCGTTAGCTAACTTCTTAAAAGCTTTATATTTTAGCAGGTAGAAGACCTTGATGCTTCATACTTTGTATATAGATGCCTCATGTACGAACTCTCCTTCAGTCACATGTCCAATGTCCTTGACCTCATTTTCTTGGTTCAGTGACTACTTGAAAAAAAGTTAATATTTTTTGTAATGTTAAATTCTCTCTTATTATAAGTAATAGGATAACTGTATTTGGTATGTGCGTACCTTGCAGGGTCCTCATGCCCATCAGACAGTTTTCACTTGACCTTTACTTCATTTCATGGATCAGTGAACAAGATTAAGTTTTGGTGGTCAAGTCCATATCTCAGATACTATAAGCAATAGGTCTAGTATATTCAGTGCATGGAAGGACTGTAAGGTGTACATGTCCAACTGGCAGGTGTCATCTGACCTTGACCTCATTTTCATGGTTCAGTGGTTATAGTTAAGTTTTTGTGTCATGGTTGGTTTATCTTATACTATATGCAATAGGTCTACTATATTTGGTGTATGGAATGATTGTAAGGTGTACATGTCTAGCTGACAGGTGTCATCTGACCTTGGCCTCATTTTCATGGTTCAGTGGTTAAAGTTAAGTTTTTGAGTTTTGGTCAGTTTTCTAATACTTTATGCATTAGGTCAACTATATTTGGTGCATGGAAATATTTTATGATCTATATGTCTGTTACACAGGTTTTATTTGACCTTGACTTCATTTTCACGGTCCATTGCTAAGTGTTAAATGTTTGTGTTTTGGTCTGTTTTTCTTAATTTATAAGCAATAAGTCAACTATATTTGCTGTATTGAAGAATTGTTAGCTGTACATGTCTGCCTGGCATGGTTCATCTGACCTTGACCTCGTTTTCATGGTTCATTGATCAATTTTTCGTTTTCTTTGTTAATTTGTTAATGTTGAGTTTATGTGACAGTTGTAATAAAGCTTTATATTTAGGTCTATCAACATAATATCAATGATTAGTAAAGAAGGCGAGACATTTCAGCGTGTGAACTCTTGTTAAAAATTCTGAATTTATACTTGTACAAATTACATGCATTTTAGACAGTAGAACTTTTGACTGATGGTTTAGGAATGTAATTTTAGTTTGATATATTAAAATAATTGATTTATACTTGTACAATTTTTCTATACATGCTATTTAGATAGTACAACTTTGGTCTTGTGGTTAAGAATATAATTATAGTTTAATGTATTTAATTGTGAATTTATACTTGTACAATTTTGTCTATACATGCTTTTTAGATAGAACAACGTTTGTCTGATGGTTGAAGGATGTAATTATAGTTTAATGTATTGAAATTTAAGTAAGGGCTTTATTTTATTATAATGTAGCTAAAATTTTGTAGCTTCTTAGTTTTGGTATAAAGTAAGTGTTTTGTTTTGACTATATTTACAATGTTAGCATAATATTTGGTGATGTGTATGGGACTATGATCTCAAGACAATCAATATCTATACTGATTCTCTGTATATAACATGTGGGATATATTAAGCAGGCCATTTTTTCAAGTTTATCTCATATCTTTGTTGTCACTTTTGTTTATTGTATATTTTTTAAAGAGAGTGCTAAGTCTCAGAGTTTTGTTTTTATTTTGACTGATTTGATCCTCATTCACTTATTTTTGAGATTCCAATAGTTGTCTCCCATATCTTGGAATTTGAAAACATTGCCTCTTTTAGAATGGTATCTCATATGGCATCTACTTAAATTTACCACAGTTCTATTTAAAATTGCTTGTTATGGTTCAGCAGGCTGGACTTGCATAAAAACAGTTAAATTGTAGTAACATTACTGGGTACTTGATTTATATATGATTACAACCATGATTAAGAAAAAGATATTAATATTTTTGTGTTTTGACTTGTATAATTTTTGTTGTTCAAACCATATGTGTTGATAACAAGCACTGCTACTGTATTTCCTTTTAAAAACTAAAGAACAGTATTTGATAAAAAAAAGTTTATTATTTTTTATATACAAAACATTTTGTTATATTTTGTTATCTCTATATTATTTTTCGAAAATAAACTTTTTCATTTATTTGTATTTGTACTGTCATGACTGTACTTATTGCCTATATGAATATACCCTACTGAAGCAGGAACCAAAACAAATTAAAGACTAGATGGGTCAAAGCCACACGAATGGCCCCATCTCTAAAAGGTGAAAAGTCTGCAATTTCAATAACACATGTGGACACAAACATGATCATAGTAGTCTCACAAAATCTGGAGGCGTATAGAAAAATGGTTTGTAACTGTGATTGTCAACAATTTTCAAAGTTGTAAACCCATAATTTTGGCCAAAATTAGCAGAGCAAAACAAAACTTAAACTTGATCTGTAACTCATCATGGTTAGCTCACATACCAGAAATCAGCCCAATATCTGAAAGCATTTGGAAAAGAGGTTTGTATAACTGATTTTTTAAAATTTATCATAATTCAAAGCTCGAAATTACAGCAAAATTAGCTAAGTGGAAGGAAATTTAAACTTGATCTGTAACTCATCATGGGTAATTCACATACCAAAAATCAGCCCAATATCTGAAAGTGATTAAAAAAAAAGTCTGTATAACTGTGATTTTCAACAATTTATCAAATATAAACAATTAAAAGATGACAAACAACAGATGCCAAGTTGCACTTTTGACAAGAAGAGCTGAAAATATAAATAGTCAATGGATTCATAAGTGAGAGCATGATAACCCATCAATTCTACTGTAAATTCAAAAATCATTGCATGCCTATGATTTGTGAAGAAGGGAGAAAAATGTTAGATTAATAACTAATTTCAGGAAAATCTATGTACAAATTTATATTGGTTTGACTGTTAGTTTTCCCATTTGCTGTTCTGTGTGAGCAAAGGCTCCCCGTTGAAGACTGTATTTTGGCTTATAGGGGTTTACTTTCATAAATTGTTATTTGGATGGAGAGTTGTCCCATTGACACTCATACCACATCTTCCTTTATCTATTTACGTTTCATATATTAGAATGAAAGTTCTCAGTATTGCATTACTCTTGTAGTAGAATATTTATATTTGCATTATTCTAATAAAATCTTTGTAAAAGTTTCTGAATTTATAGTATTTACAATAGCGCTAAAATGCATTCAGCGTTACCGAAGACATCTGATAGAAAAAAAACACCATTTGAATTTGACAATTTAATCTGAATCCATCTCTACATGTGGTGCACTAGGTTCAACAGTTTGTAAACATTCGTCAGCAAATTCCAGGAATAATGGTTCATGCATGAATTTCTCCATTTGTTTGGCAGGGTTCGTTGATTTAGCTAAATCTTGTAAGATTGTTCGTAAATGTGGGTTTTCTAACATCTGTCTCAAGGGCACAGAGTGCTCTGTAAAATAAAATGAAAATATTTTTAGATGTTTAATATATTGTGTGTATAAATATTTTTAAAGTCATTCATATTATGCATTAACATTTTGCATTGATTTTTTTTTTCAATATTAATATAAACAGATAAGTTGATGACAGAATCCAAGGTTATAACCCTTAAATAGTTCATTAACATTTTGTGAACAAGTTGCTGTAACCCCCTTTTTTAAAGACAAGCAAAATTCAGTTATCTACTCTGAAATTAAAACTCACATTGTTCACAGTTCATATGTGCATATGTCATGTATGTACACAGATTGGAGAATTATTGTGAACTATATTTCAGTGTGTATAGTCGTAATTGTGACTGATACCAAAATATGTGAGTTCACTTTAAACTGTTTTCTTCCTATAGAAGTATGGTTTGACTGGAGGATCCCTTAAGGGTGAGCTACTTAAGTTAGATAAATACTTTTTACTACCTCAGAAAGATTTTTGTGTGAATGAATTTGTCAACTGCCTTTTTCAACTGATTTTTATAGTTCGTTCTTATGTTGTACTGTTATACAACTGTCCCAGGTTAGGGGGAGGGTTAGGATTCTGCTAACATGTTTAACCCTGCCACATTATTTATGTATGTGCCTGTCCCAAGTCAGGAGCATGTAATTCAGTAGTTGTCGTTTGTTTATGTGTTACATATGTTTTTCGTTCATTTTTTTACATAAATAAGGCCTTTAGTTTTCTCGTTTGAATGGTTTTACATTATCTTATCAGGGCCTTTTATAGCTGACTATGCGGTATGGCCTTTGCTTATTGTTGAAAGCCATACGGTGATCTATAGTTGTTAATGTCTGTGTCATTTTGGTCTTTTTTGGATAGTTGTCTCGTTGGCAATCATACCACATCTTCTTTTTTATATTGTCAGTTTATTTGTTCAAGCAAAAATGTGCACATCAACCTTTTCAACTAACAAAAATGATATTTTGAGGGAATAACACTCAAATCTCTTTGGTGTCAACTGCAAATCACTTCATCTCTTGGAAAATTTTGATTAAAAGTAAACATGAAACAAAGTAAATATAGGAAGATGTGGTATGAATGCCAATGAGACAACTCTCCATCCACCTAACAATTTATAAAAGTAAACCCTTATTGGTCAAGGTCAGACCTTCAACACAGAGCCTTGGCTCACAACAAACAACAAGCTATAAAGGGCCAAAAATTACAAGTGTAGAAACATTTAAACAGGAAAACAAAAAATAAGAGTGTGGAACGAACTATCTCACAGAACCTAATAATTGCTTTCTTGTCTCCATTTCAAAGTGCTTATCCTTATGCAATTGATTCGCTCCAGTGCATTATCTTTTGAAATTGGAATCTAAGAAAACAAATGGATTGTATTTTTCAAAATGGCAAGGACACCTTTATCATGTTTGTAACAAAGGAGATCATTGGCTAACAAGGCAACTGTCCAAAGAGACTGAGGCAGACATTAGTAACTATAGGTCACTGTACAGCCTTCAACAATGAGCAAAGCCTTGCATAATATTAATCAAAGTACAATACCTAATTCTTCCAACTTTTCTACTGAAACTCTATCTTCTGATTGGTCCTCTGCTAAAATAAAAAAAGTATTTATGTAAATTAAAACATAATTTCAAATGGTTAATCCATGTATACAAATTAAAGAATGTACTATGAACAAGAATGTGTCCATAGTACATGGATGCCCCACTTGCACTTTCATTTTCTATGTTCAGCAGACCGTGAAATTGGGGTAAAAGATGTAATTTAGCCTTAAGCTGACAAAAGTAGTGCTTTTGATGTAGATGAATTTACATGAATGTAATTTTTTGGATTGGGCCTATATTTTAAAATTTTAGTTTAAGAAAGTTATTAAAATTTCAAAAACTTTAACCACAGAGTGAATATTTGTGGATGCGGCCAACGACACTGGTGACGACGACAAAATGTAGGATCCCTTAGTCTCGCTGTTTCCACTAAAGTCTAATGCTCGTCAAAATTTGTGCATACTGTAGGTGGAAAATGAATTTCATTTATGTTTTTGTGAAGTCATATAATAGCCAATTTTCAATTATGCCAATATAAGTTGCAATATGACAAAATATTATTACAAATTGACAAAGGAGTAGGATAAGGCAAAACAAAAGACTTCGGATAAACTTGTATGTCTCTTTGGGGTTCAGATCACTAATTCACTCTTATATTTAAAAAAAAAAAAAGAAGGGTAAACGTAGCCCTTCCCCTACAAAAATAGTGTTTACTACAAAATCAAAGTACAATACCTAATTCTTCCAACTTTTCAACTGAAACTCTATCTTCTGTTTTTTCAACTGTTTAAAATAGAAAAGTATCTGTATAATTTAAGAAAGTAATGTCAAAAAGTAATTAATGCATGTATACAAATAAAAGAAAGTAAAGTAATGAGGAAAATTAAACCTTCTTTGCAATATAATACACATGTACAGTTAACACAACAGGTGCCACATGTGGAGCAGATTCTGCTTACCCTTCTGGAGCACCTGAAATCACTCCTAGTTTTTGGTGGGGTTCATGTTGCTTATTCTTTAGTTTTCTATGTTGTGTCATGTGTAGTATTGTTTGTCTGTTTGTCTTTTTCATTTTTAGCCATGGCGTTGTCGATTTATTTTCGATTTATGAGTTTGACTGTCCCTCTGGTATCTTTCATCTCTCTTTTTAGGCAACATCTTTTTTAATCTTTATAATTTGCATGTTTTCATTTTTATACAAAAAAAAATCCAAATTTTTGGTATCATGTTATAGAGGACACCAGCATTTTAGATACAGAAAATAATTATTAGATCAAATTTCAAAAAAAATAACCCTAAAAAAATCTAATATATTGTTTTATATCAAGCTTGAAAGAGACTAATATATAAGTTTTATAATGTGACGCTAAATTTCCATGATAATCATACAAGTTACCTGAACAAATAACATTGGTGTCTTCGTCACTCTTCTTTGATTGTTCTGTCTTGTCTCTGGTGTCTTTGCAAGCTTCTGTAAATAATAATGACCTTGTGTATTCCAGTATTTGTATTTTCAATGTTTTGCAAATAACAATTAATGATATTGTTTATACATGTTATACAAGTACTTGTATTCAATAATGCTTTGAGAATAACTATCAGGTTGTATATACGAGTACTTGTATTTTCAATAATGTTGTAACAATTTTAAAGATCACCCACAGTTTTTGGTGGGGTTAGTGTTGCTCAATCTTTAGTTTTCTATTTTCGAGTCTTCTGTACTTTTATTTGTCTGTTAGTCTTTCATTTTTAGTCATGGCGCTGTCAGCCTTTTTTTCAATCTAAAAGTTTGACTGTCTCTCTGGTATCTTTCGTCCCTCTTTTTTAAGGGTATTTGCATGGTTTGTGTACATTTTCACTTCTGCTATGAAGTACCATACAAAAGAATTACATTAAGTTGTACATTTGTAAGTGGTTTGATTTAATTTTTAGTGTTTACCACTTTTAAGCACCACATTTAGGCTTTTTCGTGGCCGTCAGTTTTTATTGGTGGAGGGAGCTGGAATGCCCAGAGAAAATCATGACCTTTGATAGGAAAACTGACAATCCTAGTCAATTAAAATTGGAGTCAAGTACACCCACACCAGTGGGGTTCAAACTAACAACCTCAGTGTTACTGGCTAGTGATTACAGTAGTAACTACTTAGACCACTAGGCAACCAAGGCCTCCATTAGTGGTTCAAAAATGGAACCTTGAGCCCTTAAAAATTACCTAAAATGATAAAAGATAGAGGATAGGAAGGAGATTGTTTTAATTTATATTGCACATTTATTTCACAAGGTGGTGGTATATCAGACTCTCTACTATTACTGAAATTTTATGGTGATAACATGTTTTGGATAGCATTGTTTAAAATAATCAGTCTCTTAAAAAATAACGCATATAAACTGACTTTTGTGGGGATTAGGAGAAAATAATGAAATATTTTAAATCACATGAAGTTCAAGCAACAGTTTTTGAAATGGTTAAAAAAGATGTAAACACAAATGCTTTGTCATTATAAGTGATTACATGTAGTCTAGTATTGACCTTATATGTGATTACACGTAGTCTAGTATTAACACCCTATTTGAAAAAATTTGGTTGCTTATATAGAGAATCACTGAAGGGTGAATGGAGTCCCCTCTTAGGAAGTCAGTGGGCCCCCACTTGTGAAAATTCCTGGATCCACCAGTGCAAGTTGTACAATATGTCATACCAATCATCCCACAAAATTCAGGTGTTTTATACATACCTTTGTGTTTTTTGTAACATAGCAATGAGCAACTGAAAAATAAAAACAGAAACAAAATAGTTTATGAAAAATATGTCATGAAACAGATTACAACAATTCACCGTTTCAGAATCTAAAGGACTAAGGATAATTTTATTGTTTGTACACCAAAATGAAAATATCATTGGTTGAATTTCCATTGTTTAGAACGTTAAAATCTAATCACAACGCATTAGATTCTGAAACTGCGAATTTCGTCCATGGTTCTTAATACATAAACTATGCACATGATTAAAAAATTTACTGGTTATATCTTCACAATTAAGGTCAGGAAGGGAAACTACTTTTACACTACAGGTATAATCAAAATCTTTATATTTTGGTCTCTGGTGGACAGTTGTCTCAAAGACAATCATACTTTTATAATGCAAGAAAATATAATATTGCAAACCAGCATCTGCGTTCATAAAATATTTGAGGTTCCTTAGGATGTAGATACTATCAAATGGCATGCACTTTAAACATAATATTCATTGACAAAATTTGAAATCTATAGAAAATCAATGAACTATGAAGCCAAATGAACATGCATTCTATATAATGAACATGAATTAAGTAAACCAGGGAGGAAAATCTAATTGCATTTATTTTGACATTCTTGATGACAGTATCAAACCAGATACTCCGCAGGGCGTAGCTTTATAAGACCGCAGAGGTTGAACCCTGAACGGTTGGGGCAAGAATGGACACAACATTCAAGCTGGATTCAGCTCTAAATTTTGATTGTGATTAAATAGTGGACACAGCATAGGTTTCTGACACAGAATGAATGTGTTCTAATGAACTTAAAATTTTTGTTTTCTCTTAGAGCAATTCACTATGCTGTTGAATATTAATCCTCTCAAAAAAATGTTTGAAGAAATTTTCTTTTTATTTATGAAATTTCAAATGAGAAAAATTGAACCCAATTTTTTTAATCACATCCCCCTTTCCCTTATTCCAAAACTAATCTCAATTAAAATTACTAATGGAGTTTGCAACAATAACTACTCATTTAAATACATCATAAAATATTAAGATGTAAAAAACTGCTTGTTATCACTGAATGGTAAAAATTATTTTAATTTATCAGTTGGTAGTAAAAAGTGAATATACAGTGTATATTGTATATAACAAAGATCTAAGTTGATTCTGGACAAAGAAAGATAACTCCAATTAAAAAAAATCTTGCTATTGCAAAATATTGTGCAATTAGATATTTCTTGCTTACTATCATGACTATTCTGGACAAAGAAAGATAACTCTAATTAAACAAAAATTTGCTATTTCACAATATTGTGCAATTAGATATTTCTTGCCATTGCGCAATACTGTGCAATTGAAAAGACTTGCTATTGCACAATACTTAATATAATAATTTTAGATCCTGATTTGGACCAACTTGAAAACTGGGCCCATAATCAAAAATCTAAGTACATGTTTGGATTCAGCATATCAAAGAACCCCAAGATTTCAATTTTTGTTAAAATCAAACTAAGTTTAATTTTGGACCCTTTGGACTTTAATGTAGACCTATTTGAAAACAGGACCAAAAACGAAGAATCTACATACACAGTTAGATTTGGCATATAAAAGAACCCCATTTATTCAATTTTTGATGAAATCAAACAAAGTTTAATTTTGGACCCCGATTTGGACCAACTTGAAAACTGAGCCAATAATCAAGAATCTAAGTACATTGTTAGATTCAGCATATCAATGAACCCAACCGATTCATTTTTTGTCAAAATCAAACTAAGTTCAATTTTGGACCCTTTGGACCTTAATGTAGACCAATTTGAAAACGGGACCAAAAGTTAAGAATATACATACACAGTTAGATTCTGCATATCAAAGAACCCCAATTATTCAATTTTGATGAAATCAAACAAAGTTTAATTTTGAACCCTTTGGGCCCCTTATTCTGTTGGGACCAAAACTCCCAAAATCAATACCAACCTTCCTTTTATGGTCATAAACTTTGTGTTTAATTTCATAGATTTCTATTTACTTATACTAACGTTATGGTGCAAAAACCAAGAAAAATGCTTATTTGGGTCCCTTTTTGGCCCCTTATTCCTAAACTGTTGGGACTTAAACTCCCAAAATCAATACCAACCTTCCTTTTGTGGTCATAAACATTGTGTTTAAATTTTATTGATTTCTATTTACTTAAACTAAAGTTATTGTGCGAAAAACCAAGAATAATGCTTATTTGGGCCCTTTTTTGGCCCCTTATTCCTAAACTGTTGAAACCAAAACTCCCAAAATCAATCCCAACCTTTCTTTGGTGGTCATTAACCTTGTGTCAAAATTTCATAGATTTCTATTAACTTAAACTAAAGTTATAGTGCTAAAACCACGAAAATGCTTATTTGGGCCCTTTTTGGCCCCTAATTCCTAAAATGTTGGGACCAAAACTCCCAAAATCAATACCAACCTTCCTTTTGTGGTCATAAACCTTGTGTTAAAATTTCATAGATTTCTATTCACTTTTATTAAAGTTAGAGTGCGAAAACTAAAAGTATTCGGAAGACGACGACGCCAACGTGATAGCAATATACGACGAAATTTTTTTCAAATTTTGCGGTCGTATAAAAAGCCATGAAAGTTGAAACCTATCAATGTAAAAAAATTAATAAAAAATAAACAAGCAATCCTACAAAATGATGTGACCTGATTTGTTTTTCATTTTAACAAAGTTACATGTGTTTCAATGTGTGTTAACTAAAACATATTGTCCACACTTTAGATGAATTTCCTTGCCTTGTTTGGCAAATGGTCATGATTCTTCGTCACTTGAGCTTCTTACCTGGCCATTGCCATATTTATTTTTGTTCAACAGACGTTAAGCAGTCAGGGGACTTACTTAAACAAGTGATTTTCTAAATCACTAATTCAAGTAACATTATTTCCATAAAGGTTAAAATTTGGGAGTTGTCTTTCTTTAATAATCACCTATTTAAGTAGTACAAATTAATCACTAGAATAAGTGATTTAATTTTATTGTTGCTTTAAATATAGAAAACTAATGATCCAGGGACTAATTATGTTTCTAAACTTATCAGAACCAACATCTGTGTTGTCTAGGATGACCAGGTCATTTCAGGTGATAACCTTGTACTGAATCTAGGATAATGACATAAAAATCACTTGTTTAAGTATCAGACCTCAATTTCCTTCCCAAAAATCACTTCTTTTAGTAACCCCCACAAATTTCAACACCCCCGAACAGTTAAATTTTTATCACGAACAGTAGAATTTTATTACATAATCTGAAAGATGAAACCTTGAACTTCACCATGTTCACAGGAAAATTACTCCCACTGCTGTGAAAAATCTTTTAAGAAAGTATCAGTTCATTACAATGTATGTAAAGCCATTATTATAGCATTATTCAACTCAAATATAATTTTCAGCTAAATGATAGCATCGAAGGCATAAACCTTGCTACTTAAAAGAAGCAAAAAGTTCATGTTTTTTTATTTTACTAATTAAAAAATATTGTTTAAACCTAATTAAGTGCTTAAAATTTTGAAAAAAACTTCAAAATCACAATTTGTGACAAAACCTTGAATTTGCTACTCAAATAAGTGATTTAAAAATCACTTATTTCAGTAAGTCCCCTGACTATTAACATGGTTAAGTGAGGTCATATTTTAAAGTTGGGGGTTAACACTTGATCATTGAGGTACAAAACGGGTTATTCAACTAGGAATAATAGGGCTGTTTAATTAACGGAGGCTTCAATTTGTTCGGTTTATTAAGCTACAAATGTACTCTACCAGTTTTTGGGAAAAATATGACACATTATTTCGTATTAGCCAGTCAAATAATTACTATATAATTCAAGGTATAATAATAAACATCAATTATAAATAAATGGACTTACTATTTTAGAAGGCAAGCTGGACATTTATACTTGGATTCATTTTCTGTGCAAACTTCACACACTTGCTTTTTTGTCATCTATAATTATTAAGAAAAACATTTGAGCTTCATTCATTTGTGTTCAACATATCAACAAGCAATCCTACAAAATGATTTTAATTTAACGTGCATTGTTTTAGCGAGTTTTATTTTAAATACATGTGTTTTTGTATTCGTAGCCCCCTCCCCTTTGACAATTATGGCCTGAAATGGGGGCTTTGATTTTTGTGTTGTTTTGATTTTTTTCTAATGGACCAGTGTGTCCCATTTCTGTCTGACCAACAAAATGTCGAAAAAAATCATTCGGTCAGACAGAAATTTTTAGATTTTGTAGTTGAATATAAAGAATAAAGTAGAAAAAGTCAAAATTATGGGTACACGACAACTCGGCAAGTCGTACTCAACCAACTCGTACCCTATTTTTACCAACTGGTAACCATGTTTTATTTGATATTATTTATCTAGTTTATATGACACTTGACTTATAATTTGTTTTGTTTTATTTGTCTGTAGAAATTAAGTCCACTACAATAAACATTCTTTAACCATCGTAATTGTGCCGTTTATTTGAAAATAAACAAGGGCCCTTTCCTAAATGTTATCGTATCTTTTATCTTTTTAAAATTGGAGTATAATTGTAATTTTATATATATATCCTTTTAGAAATGTAGTCAAATATATAACAGAAAAAAGTATTATGTTGTATTATGTTCCATGCAGACTTTCGATATATAAATTGTGTATCTCAATAATATTTTCCCTAATCCTGTTATTGGGTCCATGTTTGGGGCCAATAAGATTATATATTTCAAAAAGCTGTATTTGTAAGACCCATATTACTATTACTAATAGCAACAAAGCCTTGTAAAAATGTTTTATGATTAAACTCTTACAATGTGTGTGTGAAATTTTAGTGATACTAGTGGTTTTTTTTTAATACGTCTCTAGTAATTCTTCTAAATATTGGCTTAATTTTTACTTTAACTTTTATACTTTTACAATCCAAATGTGCTACTGTATAATTGATGTCAATACGTATATAAATGATAGTAGTATTAGACATTTGCGAAAACTCGCATACACCTACGATTAGGATTACGATTACACTTACAGGTAACATTTAAACTTTGGTCGTCTCAAAGTGTAAATACAAACTATCGTTCCAAACAAATGCTATTTCTTTTATGATGATTTTAAAAGTTGAACAATTGAGTTTTCAAGCAAAACATGTATCCATAATTAACATATCTAATACAGGCGCCGATCCAGAGAAAGGGGGGGGGGGTCGGGGGTTAGAACACCCCCTTGTTTTGGACGATCAATGTATTTGACTCGGGACATGTAGTTGGGACCCCCCTCTTTTTTAAATAATGGTTGGATCCGCCCCTGTAATATTGGTCGTTGTGTTAAACTCTAAAGCATGCATATGTTGAAGGCCGAACATCGACCTATAAGGTTTACTTTTATAAATTGCTATTTTGATAGGGAGTTGACTCATTGGCGCTGATACTACACCTTTATATATCTTTATATGAAAAAATGAACAAACATCATTTCATAAAATGATCTGACAACTGAGATTTTTATTTGAGGAGAATGAGAATCAGCAAGTTGTTGTTTAAGAACTACATGTACATGTACATGTATATACAATATTTTGTGCGTGGTTTTTCATTTCCCTTTCGGTAATTTTTATAATCTAACTTTATCTCAATCGAGAAATCAGTTTGTTTACGTTTTCTCTTTCAATAAATATTCAAAAGTATACGAAAAGAAACCACAACCAATTTTAGTCGTCTCATTCATTGGCCTACTTTGAATGAGTGAATGCATATGGCAGGACTTACAAGGTGGGTGGGGAAAACTTCCGTTTGCAGTAGGGGCTATTGACGGAACTTCAACTGAAATTTATAGGCCGATAACAGAACCACAGGAACAATAGTATTCGAGATGACCCTTTGTTTTTTTTAAGTGTAATCGTTATGGGGACTTTGTGGAGACATCCAAGACAGCGATTAACATCTGTTGTGACCATATGCGCTGCCTTTGTTTGCCGCCGTAAAGACTTATTTACATAATAAAAAAAAATCATTTTACTATGTATCTTTATTTGTTGTTTTTTTCATTTTGAGATGACCCTTTGTTTTTTTTAAGTGTAATCGTAAGTCTAAAGTGTAATCCTAGGTGTAAACCTAGTTTCCGCAAATGTCTATTGTGATGAAATATACATTTTAAAACCATGATTGTGCAAACGTACATGCAGAAAGCGATTAGATCAGGTGTGAAGTTGTTTTGATAAGTTAATTAATGGCACGCTTCGTGTGTGAATAAGGGCCGATTTACTGGTAATCGACATGCTTCAGGTGTGAAACAATGATCAATGATCAATTAATCACCAGCACGCGAACTGCAATTAATAATTTGTTTATTAAAGTGTCACATACTAAATATATGTGATGTCAAGTGCCTTTGAATAGAATTGTTAGTAAAATTAGAGTATATACATGATATATGTCTCTGGTAAAATTGAATTATGAAATAAAATTATATATATCATAATTATAAAAAATTAAACCAATACATTTTATTTCTTATATTTCTAAAGAGTTGTATAATCAGCTAGTACAACAGGAATAAGAGATAGACTTCTATTGCAATTAATGTGGTTTGCCAGCAGAAGAATCCAGCATCCCTCAGCTTCTAGACTTTCGTTTTCTGAATGAAAACCGCTCAGTGGTTAATTATGTGATTGAACAGTCCTCAATGCTCTCCAACTTTGTATTTGTTTGGCTTTTTAACTACTTTGATCTGAGCGTCACTGATGAGTCTTATGTAGACGAAACGCGTGTCTGGCGTTTAAAATTATAATCCTGGTACTTTTGATAACTATTGAACATTTATTGAACATGTAAACATTTTGAGATGAACAGTTATATGAAATGAATTTGATTCAGATAAATCAAATTATTTAATGTATTGTTATTCTTATCTGTTATTGATTATAGTATCTAATAAAAAATATATAAATCTTTTGCAATTTGCTTTATACATGCGTGCTTTATGGTTTCAAACTATTAGAAATGCATTCATTATATACATAAAATATACGAAATAAGACATATAAAAAAGAAGATCTTGTCTCATTTCTTATGAGACAACTCTTCACAAGCGACCAAAAATGACACAGAAATGAACAACTATAGGTAATCGTACAGTCTTCAACCATGAGCAAAGCCCACCCATACCACATAGTCAGCTATAAAATGACCATGTAAAACAATTCAAACGAGAAAACGAACTGACTGCAATACCTATATAGAAGAAGAAGAAGATGCTTTATTTCCATAAAATGGGCTCACAAGGAGCATAATATAATATCATTGTAATATAATATTCTTTTACAAATATAATAAACAACACAAGTTACAAACACAAATAAGAAACAACAGTTATCACATATTAGTATATATATAAAACCTTTGTCTCAGGCACACCTCTGGAAAGTCACAAAAAAGAATACTGCGAGTAGTCTAAATATATCTAGCTGAACTGCAAGAGGCACCTAGGGACGGTGCTATATGGCATGGAGGGTGCATATTAAAATGTGTTTCGGGACATTAATGATATGGTAAGATATTGTAAGAAGTTGCACATAAATGGTATGTCATCCTCGTGCCTGGTGCAGAGGAGTCAGTACTATTTAAAGTGACACAACTGCAAGAGGCACCAAGGGACAATGCTAATTGACATGCCAAAGTGCACAAATTACAAAAAAGATAAAATATTACCAGTTTAATAAAAAAAATAATAATATCGCAAACAAGAAGGTAAAAGAACTTGTACGATGTGTCCTGTACCCCACCATGCCAACCTTGTGCCTAGTGCAGAAAGCCTGATTAAATATTTATCTTTAAAGTTATATTTTATCTTCATCAATTAACTCACAGACAGATATCAAAATATCAAGATTCTCTACATTAAGAAGCCATATCAGTTTTTGACTAGGAATCAAATGCTTAAAGTTTGGGCATAGTAAGTCAATAGTGGAATTCAAATAATTTCTCTTATCTTGTGATGATGTACATGAGAATAAAAAATGTTTTTCATCATCAACTTCATTTGAGGTGCACCTGAGACATATTCTGTCTTGTCGGAGAGTACCCTGATAGCGACCTTGTTCAATTCTTAGTCTGTGAGAAGAAATACGCAATCGAGTGAAATTTCTCCTCTGCTCAGGTGATTGTAATATAGTAAGGTATCTTTCAAGACCAAAATGAGTCTTAAAAGTGCTATAGCTACAAAGCTTCCCATCAGCTTTCTTCTTTCTTTTCTTCGTATAAGCTTCCTATTATAAGGAACACCCCTTAACGGGTAATATTAAAATATCAAAATATTTAAAAAGGGGGAAGAAACAAGGATAAAATATATTACATTAAGGTAAAATCCAGAGGTGGTGCACTATACATAGACAGTGAATTGCAGAAAAAACAGAATCATATCATATAAAATATAAAATTATTTACATAAAAAAGATAAACCCATCTACAGAGGTCATTTAACTCAAATAATTAGTCAATCATTTTACCAGCAAATAGGTTCTTAGAGTTTTATAACAACACTGAATATTTGTTATAAAATATAGTGAAATAACTATATATACTATAACATTAGTTTATAAAATTTAGTCTTCTATTTAAATTTTCCATTGTCTATATTTCAGTATCTGTATCTTAATGATAACTGTCATTCGTCTAGCTTTTTCAGTAGAGATATCCTCTTGTAATGAAGCTTGAAACAGAAGTGTCTTGAAAGCGATTCCAGTTTAAGAATTAACTCTTCTTTGAATCCAAGTTGTTTCGTATATTTTGTACAATCCAATACAAGTTGTGTAACTGCTAGTTTATTGTTAAATAGCAGCTCCCAAGTTCCAGGAGGAGAGTTTTCAGTCACAAGTTGTTTAATGGGAGTGAAGTATTCTTTTCTCTCATTGCATAGAACTGGACACTGTGTAAGAATATGCAGTATATCCTCTATTTCCCTGTGGCATAGCAGGCAGATGGGGTCAATTGTATATTGGCTGAACTTGTGCTTGTCGGCTTGCACCATGTAAGTCCCTGTGAGCATCCTTACTTTAGTTGAGGCTTTTCGAATTTCTATCAGATTCTGCTCTACTGAGTCCCATACAGGATGAGTTGAGTCTGCATTGCCAAAGTTGAGGTTTAGAAATTTTAAAGAGGACATTTGTTGAGCTTCCTCTTTGAGTTTGAGGGTCCAGAGGGATGTGATTTCTGTTTTTACTAGTTTCTTCCAGGATAGTTTTGATGGAATTGAGATGTTTTTGTCAAAGATATCTGGTAGATTATATTTTGCTAATAATAATGCAGTTTGGAAGAAGAAGCTGTTGTTGTTGTCAAAGTTCACTGCAATTTGTCTGTTGATGATTTCTTTTATTTTATTGTTGGAGCAGGTTGTAAGAGAATGTAAGAATGTCAATTTTCTCTTGTGAATTTCTGCTTCTACAGGGAGAACTCCGAGAAGTAAGTATACCGCAGGTTTTGCTGTTCTTGTGGCAAGAGTTTGTATTGCACGCAGTGTACCAATATGGAACCTCTCCAAAATCTGAATCTGGGTCTTTGTTAAAGAGAGGATTTCAAGACCATATAGAAGTCTTGGTAGCACATATGTCCTATATATTGTGTAGGAGATTTTAGGGCTTAATCCATTTGTACCATGCAGTCCTGAATTCATAAGGGCATATTTCGTTCTTCGTGCAGATTTTATACGGTCTTCTATATTTACTTCATTTTCTTTTTTGCTTGATCTTTTTAGGCCTAAATGAGTAGTTTCGTTTGAGAGTTCAATTGTATTATCTGATAATTTCCAGGTGTTTGTTCTGTGATTCTTTGCAGATCCGTAGCAGATAACTTTCGATTTTGTTGGGTGGATATTGTAATGATGTTGATTTGCATATCTTCCAATGGTGTTCAGCACAATTGTGCATTTGGTTTCTCCATTGTATTTCATAGTGCTCATACAAAAACTTTTTAATTAAAATTTTGAATCTAAAGTTGCTTGCAAAGGTTAGACTGTCAACCCCATTAATTTTTTTTTGCAAATAGTTTAAAGATCCATATCAAGAGGGAATTTTTGATTCAAATAATAGCTTTGACTCTAAATATGCATCTTTTAGTAAGGGAAAGGATGAACCCAAATTTTCAAGCCGGTGCCAGTATATATATAAAAAAAGAACAAAAAACAAAGTGTTAACACATCAACAAACAACGTGTTTAACGCAATATTCAGTAAAAAAATCTCTTCAAATATTCTAAGGATTGAGCACACTTTGACACTTGAGGATTTTTTTTAGATATAAATCCTATCAGTAGATAAATCAGTAGGTAAATAATAAAATATGAAGCATTATAATGTTTAAAAAAAAACGAGTTGCCGAAAGTACGAGTTGGTAGAAGTACGAGTTGCCGAAAGTACGAGTTGTCTGAGTAAGAGTTGCCCCAAGTACGAGTTGGTATGTATCCAAAATTATTTCTCTTTTCCCAGTTTTGGTTAGACAAACCCTAAAAGTAAAACAGTTTAGCACAGACTGATAGACCTCTATGTATCAAAAATACATTGGCTATTTTAACATTTTAAGCATTTGTATTTGGCTTTGCAAAAAAAACTTTCATTTAAATTTATGCAACCTACTATACAATTTTGTCAACAATTCCTTTTATAAACAAATCACACGTGAAGATGTGGTAAAGTGTAGCTTTAAGGTCTGTTACTGTGAACATTATATTTTATGTATAGTATTATATACAATAAACAGCTTTCATTTTTGTCTATTTAAAAATTATTTTCTGAATTTATATTTTAATTAATTATATAGAAACTAATTTATGCGCAAAGATACAGAATTTAAAAAAAAAAAATTGATAGCAGATTGACACTTTACTGCATAATATTTGATATGCTATGTACCAATTTTATTCTTAACACACTTTTTATTAAATAAGAGTCAAAAAAAATAATTTCTATAAATTTTATATATTTTTTTTATAGATTTCTCTTCAATCAAACACCAAAATAATTTTTATGATTATGCGGTTGAGTTACAAAATATTTTGTATGTGGGAAATTGTCTTTCACATGGGAATTTCCGGTTGAAATGGCAAAACACAAAATCTCTGTATTTCGTAATTAAAACATTGAATACGTCGCAAAACACAATGCCTTCCGGTAGACAATTAGAGTCTGTAACTGTTTTAATCCCCAGAACTTTAGATCAGAGAATATTGCTTACAAAATGTGAAACAGGAGGGTTATGGTTACCAACTTGTCAAAGAAATGAGGAAGAAACATTACACACAGTGGCACAAAATCTCTTACGAAAGGTGACGTCAATTAGTTCAAAATAGAAGATATATGAAACACAATTAAGTATGCTCTTAAGTCGTGAATGATTCGGACGAAAGTTATTTCTTTGGTTGGGTTCATGTATAGTTAAAATTGAGAATGGAAATGGGGAATGTGTCAAAGAGACAACAACCCGACCAAAATAAAAAAACACAACAGCAGAAGGTCACCAACAGGTCTTCAATGTAGCGAGAAATTCCCGCACCCGGAGGCGTCCTTCAGCTGGCCCCTAAACAAATATATACTAGTTCAGTGATAATGAACGCCATACTAATTTCCAAATTGTACACAAGAAACTAAAATTTAAATAATACAAGACTAACAAAGGCCAGAGGCTCCTGACTTAGGACAGGCGCAAAAATGCGGCGGGGTTAAACATGTTTGTGAGATCTCAACCCTCCCCCTATACCTCTAACCAGTGTAGAAAAGTAAAAGCATAACAATACGCACATTAAAATTCAGTTCAAGAGAAGTCCGAGTCTGATGTCAGAAGTCTTTAGTCTTTAGAAGTGTCAACTTGACACTATAATCTCTCTGTAATTTGAATCACACTGGTAAATTTACGTCACTTTTGTATAAAACTCATTGGTACATTTGTATTTATAATGTGGCACTGCAGAAAAAAAAATAAAAAAAATATGTAACTAAATAAATAATTCAATAATTAAAATTGAATAAATAATTAACCCTTATAAAACCTTAACTATCTATTTTGTGAACCTTCCAGTATCTTTAATAAAGACCCCTAACAAATGCTGAATATCTTCTATGTGATGTTTGTAATTATCATTTTCTGTTGTTGCTAACAATACTTCAGATTCAAGTGTTAGTTTTGCTGTTATGAAGTAGAGTGCTGAGCGGAGTTTTTCTCTAGCCTCCTCATAATTTTCACAATCCAGTAGGTAATGGTCAACTGTTTCTACTTGTCCACAGCTGCATTTGTCGATGAGTGCTGGGCATATTGTTGATTTGTAAAAGTTTAAATTGCAATATCCTGTTCTTAGACTTGTAGTTATTCTATATATTTCAGTTGACGGCTTGTCTTTTGGAAGTGTATTTTTTACATTTTGTTGAAAGGCATAATATCTTCTTCCTTTATCACTGGTGTCCCATCGGTTTTGCCATTTTACCATAACACTGTCTTTTGCTCCTTTTTGTATATCTTGTTTTGTAAATACTGGAATGCTTTGTATTTTTTCTGCCTCCTGTGCTGCTTTTTTAGCTAGTTGGTCTGCTAGTTCATTACCTTGTATGTCAGCATGTCCAGGGGTCCATTCAATGGAAACAATGATTCCTTCAGATTTAAGTGCCAATATACCAATTTTAATATCATGAATAGTTTTGCCATAATTATCAGATTTCCAATTTAAAGTTAAAATTCCAATTGCTGATTGGCTGTCTGAGAAAATTTGGATAGATTCAGTGTTTTTTCTGTTGTTTGGAATTAAAAGAAAATCTATTACTAGCTTGATAGCTACTAATTCCCCTAATAAAATAGATCCTCTATTGGAAACTGGCTGGGTTAACTCCACATGTTCTGTGCTGTTTGATATTAAAATAGCTGCCCCAGCACCACATGGACCTGGATTTCCTTTGCAGGAGCCATCAGTGAAAGCTAATGTTGTATTATTTTTAAGTTGATGTATTTTTTCCAAAATAATATTTTTTCCCTGAAATGCTTGTTCCTCTGATCTAGACTTTGAACTTCCGAGATTTTTCCAATACTCTGGTGGTGATTTTGAGGCTGCTAACCCTCTGAATTCAAATTGAGACTCTATACAGTCAGAATCAATCTCTGTTGACCTTTTCATGTCTTCAGCCTGTAATACCATTCTTCCAATTGGTGAGATTATTTTTTCAGGTTCATTTATATTTTTCCAATCTTCAAAAATTTGTTTAATAGGGATAGTGATTTTATATGATTTTATTTTTGCAATTTGTCGGATACCGGCTTCTTCTCTTTTGAGGTCCAGTGGTAGTATTCCTGCTACTACTTCTAAGGCTTCTATACTAGCTGTTGTTGGTTGGTTGAGACATAAGGCTAGTCCTTTTCTTTGGATAGCATTTAATTTATTTATATGGGTGTTGTTGTTGATTTGCCATACACTGCTAGCATATAACATTGTAGATAGCACTATACTTTGATATATATTTGTATTAAAATTTTTGTAGATACCTTTGCTATTCCTTTGATGTTTCTGATTATCCCTAAGGATTTTTGTGCTTTTTGCTCAACAGTGTCTATGTGTTTGTTGAAATTGCATTTTTCATCTAAAGTAAGGCCCAAAATTTTGGGGTTTGGATTGTATTTTAATTCCTTTCCTTGTAACATTATCTTGATGTTTTCTTTTGTCATACCATTTCTGGAAAATACACAAAATTCTGTTTTTTCTATACTAAGGTTTATTCTCCATTTTGTTGACCATTCATGGATAGAGTTAATATCTTTTTGTAACTCCTTTACTAGTTCATGTTTGTCTTTGCCTGTTTTCCAGATTGTCCCATCATCAGCAAATTTACATTTGTTAGAGGAAATTTTGGCAAAAATATCAATAATAAAGATGTTGAAAAGTAAGGGGGATATTACTGATCCTTGTGGAAGCCCAATTTGGGTTTTAAACCATTGTCCCTGATGCTTGTTTATATTACATCTTGCTTCTCTGTCTTTTAAAAAATTTTCTATCCACATCCAGATTTTACCTTTTATTCCATATCCATGTAGTTTTGTTAAAAGTCCTTCTCTCCAAATACTATCATAGGCTTTTTCAAGGTCAATCATTAATGCGATAGTACTTTCATCTTTATTAAATCCATTAAAGATGTTTTGAACAAATGTTAATAAAGCATTGTCAGTGGAGCGGAAATGTCGAAAACCTTCTTGTTCTTTATCTAATATAAATTTTGACTCTACATAACCTTCTAACCTTGATGTTACTATTCTCTCCATTAGTTTACCTAGTATGCTTGTTAAGCTAATTGGACGATATGATGTAACCAAAGAAAATAAACAAAATGACAATAATACATAAATAACAACAGACTACTAGCAGTTAACTGACATGCCAGCTCCAGACTTCAATTAAACTGACTGAAAGATTATGATTTCATCATATGAACATCAGGCACAATCCTTCCCGTAAGGGGTTTAGTATCATACCATCATAACATATATGAGAAGAACATAGTTCTTCTTCTTCTTCCGAATACGGGAGTAGACTCCTAGGTAGGAGTGTAAAACTTCCCGGTACTTGTGTGCTATGTACATATGGACTTAATTTAAAAACAATATGACAAAGAAAAATCGTTATCAATAACATATATACATTATGTACAGTGGCTTTAAAGTTTAATAAGTTGCTGTGGATCCTTCAAGTGTTAGAGTGGATATGCCACTTTTGAAGGATTCCAGGGTGTCAGACATACCTATTGCTTCAGGTAGTGAGTTCCAGTCCGAAATAGTGCGAGGATAAAATGAAAATTTATAGAAATCTTTATTTGTGGATATTTGCCTAAATTTATGTTTCCTTCTAGTGCGTCTATCAGAAATTGTTAAGTTGTCCTTAGGAACTTCCACTAACCCCCAATTTATTTTATACAGCATAGTTAATCTAGCCTTCTTCCTTCTAGATTCTAAATTTTCCCATTCCAATGATTTTATTAAATTTGAAACTGCTCCAGGTGATCTGTCTTTATAATCATTAAAGACAAACCTGGCTGCCTTACGCTGTACCTGCTCAACCTGAGTGATGTGTTGTTTTTTGTACGGATCCCAGACAGGGGAAGAGTATTCGACGACCGGACGGACAAGTGATGTGTACTTACGTGTGCAGTTTTTTAAGTTCCTACGAAGAAAACCTAAGGTCTTATTTGCCTTACAAGTAATATTGTCAATATGCGTTCCCCAATCAAGATCATGGCTTATAGTTACGCCTAAATATTTGCTGTCTTTTACTGCTTCTAAAATATGATTATGTAATATATAATCAAAAGTTGAAGGTTTACTTTTTTTAGAAATATGAATTACATAACACTTCTCAGGATTAAAATTCATTTGCCAATCCTCTTCCCATTTTACTAAACTAGACAAATCTTTTTGAAGTAATTGTGCATCAGAACTATTATTTACATTTCTATATAATAAACAGTCATCTGCAAAAAGTCTTGCATTGCAAGTTACATGTTCGGGTAGGTCATTTATAAAGAGTAAAAATAATGTTGGGCCTAAAACTGTTCCCTGAGGGACACCAGAATCAACTGCTAATTTTGAAGATTTTACACCGTTTAATAGTACTTGCTGTTGCCTGTCAGCTAAAAAGTCATTTATCCAATTTAAATTTTGATTTCTAATACCATAAAATTCTAATTTCTGGGCTAATCTTTTATGGGGACTTTATCGAAAGCTTTGGAAAAATCTAAAAGTATGACATCTATTTGGTTACCATATCCCAATGATTTAGCAAGATCTTGTATGCTGATGATAAGTTGGGTCTCACAAGACCTTTTGCTTCTAAACCCATGCTGACTATCATTTAATATGTTATTAATTGTAAGGTGTTTCCTTATGTTGCTTGTTAAAATATGTTCTAAAATTTTGCAACATATTGCAGTTAATGAAACTGGTCTATAATTAATAGCGTTATGCTTGTCACCTTTTTTAAATATAGGTACAACATTAGCCTGCTTCCAATCATTTAGGATTTTACCAGTATCAATAGATTTTTGGAAAAAGAATGTCAAAAATGGAGACAATTCTTCTGCAAAATTATGTAAAAAATATGCTGGCAGATTATCAGGGCCAGTGGCTTTATGTGGATTTAAGTTTTTAAGTAATTTTAATAAGCCATTATTACTAATAAATATGTCTGGCATAGTGGGGTGGGGACTTGTACCTTTATTTGGCATAGAGGATGTATCTTCGGTTGTAAAAGCCTTTTTAAATTGTTCGGGTAGGATGTTAGCTTGTGTATTCGGCTCACTATACAATAAGCCATCCTTTCCTCTTAATGGTGACACTCCAGATGTTTCTGTTTTTTTGCTTTTAATAAATTGCCAGAAAGATTTAGGTTTTTCTTCTAACTGGGGGCTAATTATTTCTTGCATATATGTGCTCTGGGCTCTTCTTATTTCTCTTTGAGCAGTAGCTTTTAACTTTTTATATTTATCTTTATGTTCTTGTTTACCAGTTTTTTTAGCTTTGTTGTAAGCTTTACGTTGCTTTTTACATAAATGGTCTATATCCCTATTTGCCCAAGGGTTGGTGTATTTAGATTTAGTGATTTTGCTTGGTACATTATCATCTATTATTTTATTACTACCTTCTTTGAATTTATTCCATAATTGGTCAATATTTAAATTTTCATTAGTCTGAGATATAAGTTCAGATATAAAATGAGATGTTACGTCTTTTATCTTTTTAATATCTACCTTTTTCCATAAATAAATTTTATGTTGTGATTGTTTAGATCTTTGGGGCTTGCAGATTGCATCCACTAAAACAATATCATGGTCAGATATACCTGGTATAGATTTTATTTTTGTTATTAATGCAGGTTGGTTTGTGCAGAAAAGGTCAAGTATATTATCTTTCCTAGTTGGAAAATCAACCATTTGTTCAATGCCTAAGTTGTTCAGCATATCTATAAATGCTTCATTCAGCTCCTTAGGATACATTGAGCCAGATATATTTTGCTCAGGCCATTTTATGTCTGGAAGGTTAAAGTCACCACCAAGCCAGAAGGTGGAATTTTAAAATTTTAACTTAAGTTCTGTGCAAATTAAGTTGATCAGATCAAA
Source organism: Mytilus trossulus (assembly GCF_036588685.1). Lineage (NCBI taxonomy): Eukaryota > Metazoa > Mollusca > Bivalvia > Mytilida > Mytilidae > Mytilus > Mytilus trossulus. The sequence continues at coordinate 21,606,725 of NC_086380.1, forward strand.
TCCTTCGATAAACATGTTTTCTTCAGTTTGAATGGTTTTACACTAGTCATTTGGGAGGGGGATACTTTACAGCTTTCTGTTTGTTGTGAGCCAAAGCTTTGTGTTGAAGTCGTAATTTGACCGATAATGGTTTTTGTCGATTAAGCGAGACCTACATGTACATTCCTTCGTTCAGCTTCATTGTCATCATCGTCCACAAATATTCCCTCTGTGGTTAAAGTTTTTGTAATTTTGATAACTTTCTTTACTATCATGACTATTCTGGATTTCTACCAAAAAGTTCAGGGCGTTTTTTATAAGTTCGGTGAGTTGGTGAAAAAGTGGGACGATGTCCTGCGTCCCAATAATGACATCATTAATCCAAAATTAGAAAGTTCTCTCTTGATGTTGATCAATGCTACCTGCATGACCTGTGCTATGTGACGCAAATACAAAATGTAATTGAAAAAGACCATGTCTGATGAAATTCTCTTTATAAACAATGATTAATAAGTGATTGAAGTTTAACCTTAATGTTACCTTAGCAATTGTAAGCATTGCCAGATAGAGTATGCTAAAATTCTTGTAAAATATATATTTTTGTATTACAGATAACAGGCCAGGATGTTGGTATTAAGGAGGTAGTGAAAACAAACTTTCTTCACTTTGTTAATGCTCCAACTGCAGTAAACCTGATATATTTGGCTATGCCAATTAAAGAAATATCCACGGTAATTTTGATATTTTTTTTAACTCAACTGGACCATAGGCATGATAGGCCAAAGTGACATGTGACTTACTGTCATCAATTTAGGGCCCATAATTCATCCAGCCTTAGATAACTTATATTTTAGTCATCTCCTCTGCAACTACTGGGTCAGTTTGAACCCAACTTGACTTATTAAATATCTATTGATGAAATGATATGATCAGCAATGAGACAAACATCATAAGACCAAAGTACATGAAGTATATACAGTCAAACCTGGTTTAAAGACATCAGTTTTTGCCTAATCCAACACACTGGGGGGCCAGAAATAAATGTATGATTAGCAGTCTGTCGGAACACTCAGGTTTTTTTGGCAAGGATTAGCCTATTTTGAGGCCGTGAAAATTTGTGGATTAAAGCAGGATATTGGAATACTCAGGTGTCGGATTAGGCAGGTTACACTATTATCATAAATGGTCTACTTAAACATGTTAAATAAGCAGCGCATACAATGACGTATAATGAAAAATCCTGCTTGCATGACAAAAACATATATAACATTCATCATGTTCATTATGATTGTTTTAATATCATCACAACTATGGCTACATACATCATGTTTATAGAAACTAAATATTCTTTAAGTTGTATGCTGTTTAAACAAAAATCTGACATGAATATACATCTTTGATAATATTTAGAGAAAGAAAATCAAGTTAAACAAATTTTAAGCTATACAATACCTGTTTATTTGTCTACAAGAAGTCTGACAAGAAGCAGAACAAAATAAGTCATAACATAATCATTATACTTGAAGAAGTTTGTTTGATTATTAATCAATAAAATTATATTTTATGGAAAATATCTCAATTTTTAGTGTGATCGGGAAGCTGTATGGCTCTCAATAGAAGAAATGGAGGATCGAATCAAGATTTTGCCCTCAGGAATTCTAGGTTTAGAACCCTTGAATTTAGTCAAGATCCTTCATGATGGTTTGTTTACCTTATGTTTAAGTGTCAAGGTCATTGATCACTTTACACCTACTTGTACATGTATGTTCATGTTTTGTAAATGAATACATAAATGATAATATCATGGGAATTGGTAATATATCTAGAACCAATTCCGTTAACATTTTGGATATAGTTTCTAAAACTGTTTGTAAAAACCGTTCTCACGGTCGTAGAACAAATCGCAATCAAATAAAATTGAGAATGGAAATGGGGAATGTGTCAAAAAGACAACAACCCGACCAAATAAAAAACAACAGCAGAAGGTCACCAACAGGTCTTCAATGTAGCGAGAAATTCCCGCACCCGGAGGCGTCCTGCAGCTGGCCCCTAAACAAATATATACTAGTTCAGTGATAATGAACGCCATACTAATTTCCAAATTGTACACAAGAAACTGATATAAAAATAATACAAGACTAACAAAGGCCAGAGGCTCCTGACTTGGGACAGGCGCAAAAATGCGGCGGGGTTAAACATGTTTGTGAGATCTCAACCCTCCCCCTATACCTCTAACCAATGTAGAAAAATAAACGCATAACAATACGCACATTAAAATTCAGTTCAAGAGAAGTCCGAGTCTGATGTCAAAAGATGTAACCAAAGAAAATAAACAAAATGAAAAAGAAAATTTCAGGCCAATCATACCAATATTTCGGACCTAATTTCTATTTCAAAAAACAACGGCAGACATTATCTGTTAACAAATCTCTGTTCGTTACCGGTTAATAAGTTAAATAAAATTTTGGAGGATTGCAACACAATTTCATATAGCAGTCCTAAGTATGAAATTGTTCAAATTATTATGGCATATTGTTATTCTAAATTATTTCCCAAAATTGATCGCCCTGAAGATCATAAAAAACATTTTATTAAAATTAAGTATGTCAATAAAGGCTTTGATTTTGTAAATATTGCCGGTATATTTAACGACCATTCTGTTAAAGAACAAATTCCTGGTTATTTTGACAATACTGAGCTACCTCTTATTTGTTATATTTACAAGAAATCTATCCGGAAATTTGTGTTTAATTATAGTCAATTGTGTAAAGATGTTAATATCAGTGAAAATACACCTACTTCTTGTAATTGCAGTAATTCCGCATATATTTATGGACCCATTTCCCATGTTATAACAGGAGATCTTAACATCGTTCAAGACCGAGAGTTAAAATCATTCCTCAGTAAAGGACCTAAATATCGTCCCCCGTCAATTATTAATTGGAATGAGTGTCGTAATATCATCCACGACTCACTCCATACTTACTGTATGAAATGGATAAAACGGGAAAAAGCTGACAAAAAATCTTTGGACTCTTTTTTTAATTCAGTAATGAAGATAGTTGATATACGTATTCAACATTTTAAAGAAAATTTTACTATTAACAATAACCACAATAAACCTATTTCTCGTATCAAACATAAACTAAAAGAACTAGCCAAGGAATTTGTTTTTGTCCCGGCCGATAAAGCTGCTAATAATATTATTATTGTTTGACGTAAATTTTACATTGAGGTTCTGAAAAAGGAAATCACCAATTCACCAACATTTCAACTGACTCCATTTTCAGAAAACGAAATCTGTAACAAACATAAACTTTTAGCCACCGCTTTACAAGCAGAGCCAAATACAATGAAAGTCCCAACTATGTATTGGCTTCCAAAGCTACACAAAACCCCTTACAAATATAGATTTATTTCGTCTTCAAGCCATTGTTCAACTACTAAATTGTCTATTCTTCTTACCAGCACACTTGGTACAATTAAAAACCTTATAATAAATTGTTCAAATAAGGCCTACGAAAATAGTGGAATAAATTACTTTTGGAGTGTCAAGAACTCGTTGGAAGTACTTGATAAATTGCATGCTCATATTGGTGATTTTGAATCTGTTCAAAGTTTTGATTTTTCTACCCTGTATACCACATTGCCTCACATTCTCATTAAGAAAAAATTCACACACCTAATTAAATGGGCATTCAAAAAATCAGAATGTGAATATATATGTTCAAACTCTTTTAGGTCATTTTTTAGTAGCAATAAACAAAAAAACTATGTTAATTGGACATGCTTTGATACTATATATGCCCTTGAATTTTTACTAGATAACATTTTTGTTAGCTTTGGGGATTCCGTATATCGTCAGATTATCGGAATTTCAATGGGGACTAACTGTGCACCACTTATTGCGGACCTCTTTTTGTATTGTTATGAGTTACAATTTATGACAAAAATAAGCAAAGACCCATCAAAACAACATCTGATAAACAAATTTAATATTACTTTTAGATATTTGGATGATATTTTGGCTCTCAATAATGACGACTTCAGTATGTATATTAATGAAATTTATCCTGCTGAACTTACTTTAAATAAAGCTAATACTAATAATGACCACTGCCCTTTCCTCGATCTTGATATCTATATCACTAACGGAAAGCTGAATACTAAAATTTATGATAAAAGGGATGATTTTTCATTTCCTATCGTTAATTATCCGTTTTTAGATGGTGACGTTCCCTTGTCACCATCTTACGGTGTTAATATATCTCAACTTGTACGATTCGCTCGTGTTTGTAACAATGTTTTAGATTTTAACGAGAGAAATTTATGTATTACTGAAAAATTATTACACCAGGGTTTTCGATATCACAAACTAGTCAAAACTTTTACTAAATTTTATCATAGGTATAAAGACATCATTCGTAAATATAGCTCAACATGCAGACTTTTTATACGTTCAGGTATTTCACATCCAATTTTTTATGGAAATATTCTTTATAAAGCACAAAGGTGTCAGTATTCACCTCAGAAACTTACAAAACCTTTAAATAGACTGATTAAGAAGGGATATAATTACGATACTGTTGTCAAGTCATTAAAGATTGCATATGTTGGCGTTAATATTGAGTCACTGATAAGGTCTTTGCGTCGGAACTAAAGACATTTATTCTAAAAACAGTTGTTGGCAAGACACGGGTTATGTTCTTCTCATATATGTTATGATGGTATGATACTAAACCCCTAACGGGAAGGATTGTGCCTGATGTTCATATGATGAAATCATAATCTTTAAGTCAGTTTAATTGAAGTCTGGAGCTGGCATGTCAGTTAACTGCTAGTAGTCTGTTGTTTTTTATGTATTATTGTCATTTTGTTTATTTTCTTTGGTTACATCTTCTGACATCAGACTCGGCCTTCTCTTGAACTGAATTTTAATGTGCGTATTGTTATGCGTTTATTTTTCTACATTAGTTAGAGGTATAGGGGGAGGGTTGAGATCTCACAAACATGTTTAACCCCGCCGCATTTTTGCGCCTGTCCCAAGTCAGGAGCCTCTGGCCTTTGTTAGTCTTGTATTAATGTTATATTAGTTACTTGTGTACAATTTGGAAATTAGTATGGCGTTCATTATCACTGAACTAGTGTATATTTGTTTAGGGGCCAGCTGAAGGACGCCTCCGGGTGCGGGAATTTCTCGCTACATTGAAGACCTGTTGGTGACCTTCTGCTGTTGATTTTTATTTGGTCGGGTTGTTGTCTCTTTGACACATTCCACATTTCCATTCTCAATTTTATAATAAGGAGTTATGGCATGATTGCCATAGAGACAATTATCAACCAAAGTTTGAATGAACTGGATGTAAGCATTTACAGCCTTCAATAATGAGAAAAAAACCAAAATGAATAGTCCACATGAAAAATATAAAGTAATTCAATTGAGAAAAAGGAAAGGCATAATTTATAACCAAACAATTTACGAAAAATATTATGACTGACAAAACTAACAACAACCACTGAACAACAGGATCCTGACTTTAGACAGGCACATTGAGAATGTTAAGGGGGGGGGGGGACATTTAAACATGTTTAACACTACAGGTCATTTGTTTGATTTATTATAAATAAATGATTCATTATTATTATTTGAGATGGCTATTTTATATATGACTCACTTTCATTTTTGGCCATGACCAGTTCAACAGTGAGACAAAGAAATCGTGTTTCTATGTGATTTATTATTTTGATTTATAGTGAGAAACTGCTTGTTTTAAATCTAACCCCAATGTTGATACACTGCAGAATTCACACATAATTAAGATAGATTTGAAATACAATTACCCTTTGGTAAAAAGTTAAGGGGAGGAATGTAATAGGATATTCTGTTATAAAAGTACAAATAATTTTTACTTTTATAACAGGTGCTCATGGTAACAGCATTGTTGAGACTTGTGTGGAATACATTGAAACAGAGAAAGTAGATTCACCTCAACTAACTGCTGCAGAATCACTGATTAAATCAGCCAAGTTTGGCAAGAAAGGTAGGAATATATAATTATTAGGGCAAAATCTTCCAAGTTTGGCAAGGAAGGTAGGAATACATAATTATCGGGGCAAAATCTTCCAAGTTTGGCAAGAAAGGTAGGAATATATAAGTATCAGGGCAAAATCTTCCAAGTTTGGGATAGAAATCCCAAGTCACAGTCACACATTCCTTTTACTTGATGTTCTAATTAATTCTTGAACAACTAAAACATTTCATAATCTTATGTGACACATCTTTTCACATTTTCAGAGCAAGCTTTGTATTTCCAAGAGTATATGGATTTCTGCTTACCAAGTCATTATATGAGTTATGAGGTATTTGAGAAGTACATGCAGTTTAAAGGTTTAAAAGTTGATGACAACATGACAGATTTCTTCAGGTAAAACACTTTCCTGGTATACCTTTTCCAGAAAATACTATGTCCCCCCCAGGGACGGCACTTTTTTTTAACCCCCACCACCCACAGAAATAAAATTTAATTAGAACAGCACTCCCTTTGCATTTTGGTATTTCAAATACAACCACCCACATAATATTTAAAAAAATTGCCTTCCCTGGGGGGACATAGTATTTTCTGGAACAGCCCTAAAAGTATCTTTCTTTTTTTACACTTGTAAAGCATATTCTCAAATGTCCTCGTGTGAAGAAAAGGAAAAGTTGTTGAATGTGTTCACTTTTGTTAATGATGCACAATTTGAAGTATTTCTATCATGTCTATTGCTGCAGCATCTATTTAAAAATAATTGATGGTGATTTGTTTTATTTTTAAGATAATTTATGTTAACAATTTGCTTTTAAGAAGAAAATACAAATGAGGATTAAAAATGCCATAACCGAGTCAATATCCAGTCATGATCAATTTTATAGATAAAACAGATAAATTTGAATTGCAAAAAGTTAATATAGCCTAAAATTCATGTAAATTTTGTATTTCTCTGTTGTTATGTGGTAGGATGCCTGTGCTAGAGGTCATTGTTTCCATGAAACAAAAGACTTCAAAAATTTAATGATCTATATGATTTTATTTCAGAGCATTTGACCTTCACAAATTTAATGATCTATATGATTTTATTTCAGAGCATTTGACCTTCACAAATTTAATGATCTACTGTGGATTCATTATTATTCGTTGGATTCCAATTTTCGTGGGAATAACGAATAACGTATTTTCAATAGGCTTTGTATTCAGAGATTGGCAAAACCACGAAATCAAATATCCAAGATTTCAGCAATCCATGAAAATTGAAACCCACAAAAATAAATGCATCCACAGTATATGATTTTATTTCAGAGCATTTGACCTTCACAAGAGAAAGTTTTTAACCTTCAAGGAAGTTTTATTAGGTTTAGCAGCATTAGAACCCAGTACACAATGATTTATGATATTTTATTTCAGAGCATTTGACCTTCACAAGAGAAAGTTTTAACCTTCAAGGAAGTTTTATTAGGTTTAGCAGCATTAGAACCCAGTACACAATGATTTATGATATTTTATTTCAGAGCATTTGACCTTCACAAGAGAAAGTTTTTGACCTTCAAGGAAGTGTTATTAGGTTTAGCAGCATTAGAACCCAGTACACAGCATGGTGGTATGCCTGCTGAAATGAGATGTAGATATATATTTAGATTCTACGATAAAAACTCAGATGGACACTTACAATATGATGAATTCAGGTATGTTTTTATATTTATATAAACTTACAATTGACCTTGACTGCTTTAATTTCTCTCAGCTATTTCATTTAATTTTATTTATACATACACAATTTTGAATAAGTATCAAGAAATCATGAAAAGAGATGTAAGTTTGTCAATGAAACAACTATATTGAAATGAGTGTTTTTATTTGACGATGAATCTTTCATTCATTATAGAAGACCTTACAGAGTACACCAACACAAGGAGCAGCACTTAATCAATTTATTATTTAATTTAATTTGAATTTCTTCACAATGGAAAAAGCTGTATATAGCAATGTTTCATTTTATATATGTGCTTTGAATAAAAAAATGTTTAATTATTGTATTTTAGACATATGGTTAAAGACATCAGAAGCTTTAAGAATTTGAGTTTAGATGAGGAGTCGGTGGAAGAAGATGCTGTTAAGAGTGCTAAGTATGCCAATATCATATAGGGGAGCATAATGTTTTTTGGTTTGGCCATCTGTCTGATATTCTTTTTGTCCAATCTTTCTTCCGTCCAATATTTTGTTCTTCAGACATTCAGTCAGTCTGTTAGACTAAGTGTGTTTGTTTTCTGGGTTACAGTTTTTAAGGTAGTTTGTAGTCATATTGAATTTTAACTTGAAACACATGTACATTTTGATCTTTTTGCAGTTAATTACCTATCTTGAAATAAGATCAACAGATCAGGTCCTAAATATAAAACTACTTTTCCTTTAAAAATCCATTTACAGCTATTCCTTCCTACATGACACATCCTTCACCATGCATGACATTGAAACATATTATACAGCAAATGCAAAAGAAATGGTACGTTTTGTATTTAAATCAAAATAGAATTACGAAAGGAAACAGGGAATGTGTCAAAGAGACAACAACCCTGCCATAGAGCAGAAAACAGCCACAAACCACCAATTGGTCTTCAACCCTGCAAGAAAAGGCTGCACCAGAAGCATGTTTCAGCTTGACCAATGTATTTTGCTTACTTTCCTATTATTTTTCCAGATTATTTGGAGCTGAGAGTAAGAATAAGTTACCATTAGGAGAGTTTTTACAGGCTGTAGGACAATTGAAGTTTAGAGGAACATCAGTACTGTTCAGACTTCAACATTCATCTACAACATCATTAAAATTGTAAGTTTATGTAGGAAATAAGGCATTGTTTGAATAAGATACTGTGGATTCATTTACTTGTCTTGGATACCAATTTTCGTGGTTTGATCAAAATTTGCATATCCGTGGATATTCAATTTCATGCTTTCGGCAAAGTCTGTGTTCCTTCCTTTATCAAATTTGCTATTCTTTGATCATTTAAATTCATGGTTCACCTACAAATGACCTAAACCCATGAAATCCACAAAAATTGGTATCTAACAAATAATATTGAATCCACAGTAGGAAATTTCATATATTTTCAAATTATGCAAAATTTACCGCTTTGCTCATTGTCGCTTTTTATATACTGACAATTCATTGTTATTTGTTGGATATCAATTTTGATAAATTTCGTTTATACTGGGATACAACGAATTCAAATGTTTAAAGATACAAATTTGTGTATATATGCAGTATTTGACGAATCATGAAATTGAGTATTACTGAATCCAATAAAATTGGTACCAACGAAAATAAATGAAGTCACAGTAACTTAAAGGTGCTGTATGGTATAAAAACTAGTTTGTCGGTACACGGTATAAAGGGTGGTTCTGATAATGGTTCTTTAATGTGAAAGATAATTTAATCTCATGTTATACCCCAAGAATTGAACCATGTTGGTTGAAAATGCCTCTAGTTTAAAAAAAAATGTAATTACTCTTTCAAAGTAAAAAGAATAAAACGAATAACAGTATTTTTTTTGTGATTCAGATTAGAAAAACCAATTGAGAATTCCTCACCTATGAAAGATGAGAGTATGGAACCACCATCATCAAAGAGACTTCGTCCAAAGATGTTAGACTCAATTAGAAACTCTCCTCCCAGAAAACTAAATATGACAGGTAATTAGAAATATGGTAATTAAAAACTGGATTGTTTTTTTATTAAATTTTGAACTAGTTTTTCTATTGCTCAACCTTTTATTTTCTGTATGGATTTAATAAGTTCCCCAAAAAGATACTGTGGAAAATGCTTTCTATTTCCTTTCAAGGTTAACAAAATAAAATATATGCATTAACTTATATATATTTGCTGTTATAACATGGGCCTATAATTTTTATTTTTATTGTGCAAGCTTAAATAGATGATTGTATGGTTGGTACAATTTAGAAGTTGACAATTAAGAAAAAAAATAACAGCTAATCTGGTTTGCAAAAAAAAAAGTATACTGTTTGCTCATACTGATATTAAAAGTTTTTAAAACAATATTTAAAAAAAAAACACAATTTGAACATTTTTTTTTCATAAATTGTCATAGATTGACCTTCATTTACGATACACTTGTATATATAGTTACCAGTGGTGAGTGATTGATATTTTAAAAAAGAGGGTATTTTTTTAAGTCACTTTAAATGTGGAGTTTATCAAATAATTGCTCTATGTATTTAGAGGTGTTGATATATAAATGATTAGTATAGTGAAGCAACACATGGTTTGCACATAGTTTTGGTGTTTGAATAGATTTGATTTATACTTAATGGGGACATATTTATATGAAATAATTATATAGGTTTTAAAATGTCAATAGAAAAACTAATGAAACATTAAATGTGAAAATTCCAAGAAATTGTAGTAAGAAACATGCAATTTCAAATATAATAAAAAAATCATCAAAACGAAAAAAAAGGTAAGGGAAGATATTCCAAAATAGCACACACCATGAAGCAATAAAATGGAAAACATATATAATCTTGTATACATTGTATCCTTTCTTTTAAGTGAGTGGGACTGATCACCTTCCTTTAAAATTATACTGTTTTAGGAAGATAAGACTTAAATTAAATCATCATTTTAGATCAGACTTCACTATTTGTTGTAGTTTTAATGAATCAGTTTGATCTCATCTTCTCTTCCTATAACTCTTTCTTTGGTTTATATTTTGAATGTCATCACTGGTAAACCTATGATTACAGAATTGTCTATGGACGAGTTGAACAGATATTTTATGAAGACTGGTATTTTTGGTAGTTCATTTTAAAATGATATGCTAATAAAATGCAGTTTATTTTATTTGGCTATATTTACCAGTACAATATGTTTAATGTATAGACATTTATAAACGCGTATTTTGTTTTAATTTTTGAATGTTTCTTACTTAGTTTTCATTTTCAAATGAACCTGTTTTCTGTTTTGTTCTTATTTTCGAATGCCCTCTTAAACTTTGAATTTTTGAGCCATTGGAAATTTACTGTAATTTATTTTGATTTATAAAGTTTGTTATGCATGTCATAATTTGACAATGATAATTGAACTCTTGAGCATTATGATAAAACAATGTATGTGGCATTCTGCAATGATGATGGATTACAAATGTCATATGTGGACTTTTACCTGTAATTCAGTGGTTGTGTTTGTTTATGTGTTACACATTTGTTTTTGGTTCATTTTTTTACATAAATAAGACAGTTAGTTTTCTCGTTGACTATGCGGTATGGGCTTTGCTTATTGTTGAAGGCCGTATGGTGACCTATAGTTGTTAATGTTTGTGCCATTTTGGTCTTTTGTGGATAGTTGTCTCATTGGCAATCATACCACATCTTCTTTTTTATATTTTACCTAACTTAATAAATGTTTATACAGCAATGCACTATTTCTTAAGAAAATTTATATAAAATGATGTTTTTTTATAATAAGGGAAGGTTAACTTGTTCATACAATAGATTGACTGTTGACTTTGATCAATTTTGTAAGGCACCAAGAAAATTAGTACATTTTGTATTGTAAACACTTTTTATTCTTTAATTTTGTTAGTATTTATTAAGAACTATCAGCATGTAAATTATTTCAGAATTACAAATAGTTTTCTTTCTAGTCACTTTAAAAGAGATTTCCCATGTAAATTTGAAAACAAAATAAGGAAATTTTGCACAACCTTGCATTTGTGTAACAAATTCAGTGGTATATTCTTGGCCATATTTTTTGTATCCCATTATATAAACTAATGATTGCGCATGATAAGCAAGGTACTTGAAAAAGTAGTATTACTCTTTAAAATGATATGAAATCAGTTGAAAAAAATAACATATGCACATTTATTGAAGTCTCAAAATTAATATGCTGTCTGTGATTTTTTGTACAATAGGTAAACATGTACATGAACCATTAAGCAGTTTTAGGAATGACATTTTTTTCTCATTTTAGTATAGACTTACTTACTTAATCCTCTTCATGTTCTTGAACACATAAGGCATCAACAAGGGACCTCCAACTCGTTCTATCTTTTGCGATTCTTTCTATTTGTTTCCAGGTGTATCCATGTCTTTTTATCTCTGCTGCTATATCTCTCCTCCATGTGCCTTTCGGTCTTCCAGGCTTTCTTTTCCCTTGCGGTGTCCATGTCAATACCTTTTTCACATGCCGGTTGTTATCCATTCGCAGTATATGTCCAATATATTTCCACTGCCTTCTCATGATCTCATTCACTATATTCTTCACACCTGTTCTTTCTGATAGTTCACTGTTTGAAATTACACTTGGCCATCTGATGTTAATTATTCGTCTCAAACAGCGTCCTTCGAATCCTCTAATTCGACTTTCTACTTTTTTGGTTGTTTTCCATGTTTCTGAACCGTACAACAGAACTGATCTTACATTGCTCACATACAATCTGATCTTTGTCTTTCTGGATATTTTGTTATTTTTCCATATGTTATTCAGGTTTTTGAATGCAGAAGCTGCTTTGCCAATACGGATGTTAACTTCTTCTTCAATATTTCCTTCTGCATTTACTCTACTACCAAGATAATTAAATGAGTTTACTTGTTCCAGTTCTTTTCCATTCACTGTTATTGCTTTATTGTTCTTTGTACCTATCTTCATCACCTTAGTTTTCTTTACATTTATCTTCAGTCCTACTTTTGCTGCCTCTGATGTTACTTTATCTGTCTTTTTCTGCATGTGTTCATGTGTATGAGAAAAGAGGCTGATATCATCAGCAAAGTCCATGTCCTCCAAAAATGTTGTTAGTCCCCACTGTATACCATGATTTTCAGTTGTTGTCTTCTTCATTACCCAGTCAACCACCAATATAAAGAGAAAAGGAGATATTATGCATCCCTGTCTTACTCCAGATGTTATTAAAAACCAATCTGATAGTTTTCCATCATGTCTGACTGCACATCTAAAACCATCATACATTTCCATAATGATGTATAGAATTATGTCACAAATGCATTAGACTTTTTAAAGGTTGTTTATTTTCATGTATGAAATGAATTTTTCTTATTAATTACCTATTTAGGAAGATTGCATGAGCTGATGAAGTAACAAATGCTTTATATTCTGTATGCAGTTTGAGCTTTGAAAAATTATTAGCAATTGTAGAATTCATTTATTCATTAAAATTTGTTGATAAATTATTAGATAACATAAAGTTTTTGAATTTAGTTTTCCAAGTTTGAATATAGATTTTTGAACTCTTGGTTTAGAGCTAAATATATTAAGATTTTGTTTGGCTAGCATGCTTTGTTTGATTTGACATAAAAAAGGCGGATTTAAACCTGAGTGTATACATTATGCTTTAATATGATTAGAATTTATCCTGGAGGTTTAGGAACACCCAGTTGTACCTGTAACCCCTACAAGGCAATGTTAGTAAGGTTTATCTCCGCCAAATCTATATTGTTAGCAGATGTCAATGATTGAGCAAACATTTATGCAAACAAAGCAAGCAAGCCAACCAAAGTCTTATTCTACAAGCATTAGGAATTTTGCTTGGAAATTTTTTGTTTTATTTGATATTATGATTCACAGAAAAACGGTAAACTGTACAGTGAAGCAAAAACAGTAAATTAAGCAAATGATAGAGAAAATTTACTGTGCATGAATACTTTTAAGAAGATAGAATGTTTGAATGTCAGAACCCTTCACAATTCTGCTAATTGAGAAATAGAATATCATGCCTTTTAGATAAGTTTTGGTATGATTTAGTACCATATTTTTTTTAAGTCTTCAATTAGGAAGTTTAGAACTCTATTAAATCGCAACACTTAAATGAAATCGAGATGTTTACACAATTGAGTTTGTGGCCACAAGTTCAAAGTTAAGTAGTTTTGGTCAAGTTTGTCAAAATGCTATGAATAGATCCTAAATTATTGGAAACAGAAATGAACTTGCACAGTTGAAACAGAATGTCAGGATAATTGAAATAAAAATATTATGTTTAGACTGTTCTTTAAAAATTATATATATAATACTTATGGAATCTTCTTACTTCTTGAATTTAAGATACAGATGGTGAACTATTTAAGTTACCTGATGTTAGACCATTATCAGCTAAACATCCCCAATTGCCTAGATATGAGTTAGCTACCCATACCATCAAAGTGAGAAGAACAGGTGTGCTGGCTGATGTAGTCAAGCTATGGGATTTACAAGGTAAAATCATTAACATTGATCATTTCGTAGTCCCTTCACACAGGCACTTGTCTCAGAATTTTTTTTTACCTATATACCTTAATAAACTTATATTAAGGTATATAGGTAAAAAAAAATTCTGAGACAAGTGCCTGTGTACCTTAATAAACTTATATTAAGGTATATAGGTAAAAAAAAATTCTGAGACAAGTGCCTGTGTCCCTTCATCATAAAACATGATTGAAAAAAAACCCATTATTTGTATCAAAATATTACTGACAATTGTGAAATTGCCAAAAAGGATAATGTGAACTGCTTTCCTTTCTTTGCAACATGTGTCTATGGTCATATGTCATAGTCTTATATTTGACCCAACCAGAAATCTGGTTATAACCCCACGTGGCCTCTATATTTATAGTAAAAAGGCAGTTTGTTTTAGATAGAACCTGGTGCTGTACTTATAGCAAACACATTTTTTACTTTCAGACATAATTGCAATGTTTTTATTATGTGACGGGTTATAATCACAATTTTTAAACTCACATTTTGAAATTTTCATTTGAATTAAACAGGTTTCTCATGTTGCAACAATTAAAATTGCATTTTAGTCTAAAATGACAGAAATCGCAATAACAAATACACACATTTTAAAATTTCTTAATACGGTATAAAATTCCTTTTATTGTAGGTACAACAGCAGTATCTGGTAGTGCCTTCAGCCATCTGGAGGGTGACATCAACAGATTTCAGAGGATGGGGTCAATCGACTCATTTAACCAGGTGTGTATCACATAAACTTAGATATGAAAGACAGTGATTTTCATTAAAGTTGAACACCCAGTAGGTGAAATTGCATGAAAGTTTATAAATTATACACATAGTTCAATAGATGCACAAACCTTATAAAATTCAGAATAGTAATTTTTATTTATATGGTATTTGATATTTTAATAATAAACCAAAGATGTAACAAAATAATCATTTGTGAAACTACACATTGAAATATTAAGTTAGTAAGTATTTTTTTAATGGATTATCTTTATATGGTTTATCTTTTTATTTGACAGAGGTCACATCCAAATGAAATGTTGACTGGACTGAGATATTTCGAAAGAGCTTTGAAGGGAGATAATGGAAGTCCTGCAAAGGTGAGATTTTTTAACCAATAGACAAACATAACTGAAATTGACATTTTAAGATGAAGCAAATTCTATTATGTCTCTTATTAGACCATTTAGAATATTTGTCTAAACAAGTAGTAACAGAACCACACCTTTTACTAAAATTTGGTGATTATTTTAGACAGAGAGTCTTGACAATTATTTGAAATAGCAATTTAAACTTGTCTCATGGCAGACTTAAATTAAAAATTGCTTTCAGATCACCCCTTAGATTTATTTCTGGAATAGGCCTCATTTAATTGACTTTAAATGGAACAATTAAATTGTATTGTCAGTAATTTGTTATTGTCTTGTTTTTGTAGCAAGCTTTTGACTGGGGTCAAGTGGAAAAGAATGCTTTAGCTAAATGTCTTCTAACCTTATGTCGACAAACCAAAGAAATCTTATCTGATGAACCGAGGCTTGTCAAACTGACCGCTCCTGTTTATATTTTAGGTATAATATTTGTGTGTATATAAACAAGCAGATGTGGTATGAGTGCCAATGAGACAACCTTCCATCCAAATTACAATATATAAAAAGTTAACAATAATTATAGGTCAAAGTATGGCCTTCAACACTGAGAATTGGCTCAAACCTCACAGCAAGCTTTAAAGGGCCCCAAAATAATTAAGAGTAAATCAATTCCAATAGAAAAACAAATGGTCTAATCTATACACAAATAAGAAACACCTAGAAACCAAACCAACAAACAGCAACCATTAAACAACAGGCTCCTGAGTTAGGACAGGTGCATAAGAATGCAGCAGTTTAAAACATTTTAACAGACGCCAACCTTCACCCTAACCTGAGTAGTTAAACATTAAAACTTAAAAAGACACACTTGTAATGTAATATATCAATTGTAATGGCTTAACGCAATATAAAAGACATTTAAACGAAAACAAGTAAGCAAGAAAAACAGCCTCCAGGTGCGGGAATTTCTCGCTACATTGAAGACCTGTTGGTGACCTTCTGCTGTTGTTTTTTCTATGGTCGGGTTGTTTGTCTCTTTGACACATTCCCAATTTCCATTCTCAAATTTATTCACTGAATGAATAAGTTTGATCTATAACACAATGTAGATACAATATTAAGATGTAGATGCATATATAACATAGACGTTACAGGTAGTTATATATTATAAAAGATGTAGGAAGACTTTGAAATAAGACAGCTCTTACCAGAGACAAAACAGCATTAGATAAATCTAACATTCGTCAGATCAATTTGTTTACAATTGTTATTCAATCTCAGCAGTAAATGTCTGGAGCAGAAACATTAAAAATGTGTATATTTTTGTGTCAATTGGTGGTTTTCATACATTTCCTTGAGAACAAGATTTGGAAGTAGGCAACAAATTCATGCCTTAAGGGTTAAATTAAGATATTTAATTCAATGTATCCCTTATAAAATGATTATAGTTTCAAAATCTCTCTGTTTCAGGTGATATCCATGGTAACTACAGAGATTTAGTGTGTTTTGAGAAAGCCCTGTGGAGAATGGGGCCTATGTTGACACCAGCCTCCTTCTTGTTTCTTGGTGATTATGTAGATAGAGGAGAATATGGGGTGGAGGTAAAATAACTTCTGACCAGATATTTCAATATTTTTACTCACTTCTTGACATACGTCTCAGTTTAAAAATCCAGCAACATCCTTTTTCTGACTATAAAAAGACGAATACAGATCTATTTTTGTTTTTCCAAAAATGTTCATATATTTTATTTTTATGCTCCCACCATAGCGTAGGGGCATTTTAAATTTTTACCCTTGTTGGTCTGTACATACAAACGTCCCAACATTGGTTTCCGTTCTCTAACTTTAGTTTGCCTCAACAAAATGTTATGAAACATATACACAATACTTATAACAACAAAACAAAGATTAAGTGTGAAATTTGGTGGCGGCACTTTTTAGAGTTGTGCCACTTTACAAATTGAAAAATTACTGAACTTTTGTTTCTGCTCATCTAAAACATTAGTTTGCCTTAACCAAATCTTAGGAAATTTGCTAATGCTAATTACCAGGAAAAACAAATCCAGTTGGAATTTTGGTGGCTTTGCTTATACTGTTTTAGAGTAATGCCCCTTTACAAATAGAAAAATTGCTAGATTTTTCTGTTACGCTCTCTAACTAAAATTTGCCTCAAATAAATGTAATGTCATTATGAATTTTATAAACAATGCTTAATACCACAAAACTCAGATCAAGTACAAATTTGGGTAGCATCACTTTTATATGTAGTTCTTGAGTTATGTCCCTTTATTAAGTTATCTGCAAGCAGGGGCATTATCCCATGGACTTATCCACCATTCATTTTCGTTAAAAAAATGTTATTAAATTGCAGAAGCAGTCCTTCTTAAAAAAAATCCTTATTTTAATTATTTAAATAGTATTTCATTAACTTTATTTCTATATCTGAATTCAGGTTATTTCCTATTTATTTGCTGAAAAACTGTTAGCACCAGAAAAGTTTGTACTTCTAAGAGGTAACCATGAACTCAGAAGTGTGCAGGAAATGTTTTCTTTTAAAACGTAAGTATGATCTACAAGTAGGGCTTAAAGGTGCAATTCCAATTATTTAGATAATTGGTAGTATTGACTTCTTTTGAAATGTGACTTATGAAGAATGTTCAAAGATTAAATAAATAGACATTCGGTATTTGTTTATAAAACATATTAAGATTTATAAACATTTCAAATATCATACCAATCACAATAAATGTTCAAGAGTATCTTTAAAAAAACACTACAGGGAGATAATTTTGTAAAATCACCTGAAACGCTTTTAATTATATTCCATTGTTCAGGAAATACTTAGCTTCTCAATGATAAAAATTGGTGTTAGGCGAACTGCTATTTGTCTATCCAAAGTTTTCCAGTAAAGTGTGTGGTTCAAGTTTTCTGAAATTTTTGTTAAAGGGTCAAAGTAAAGATTTTTCAACATTTTATGAAAATTAATCGAGCCAAATTAATTTTAATGAAGATGCTTGGTACCACCTTAAATTCACAATTAGTGCATAATGCTGCTATGTGTGTTGCAATGACAAGAACTTGCATTCTGATAGTTGATACAAATATCTGGATGCAGCTTATTCTAAAATGAAATAATTAATTTCTAGTATTTGTTGGTCGCTTCAAAATTACAATAATTTCGGAATTTACAGTACATTATTGAAATGTAAAAGAAATATAAAAGAAAACAAATAAATTGTGTTGAAGGTCTAAGCATAATTCATACTTATATTGTCTTAATTTCATTACAGTGAGTGTATTGCTAAATTTGGAGATAGTATTGGTCTTCAGATCTGGGATGCTGTCAATGATTGCTTTGATTGTATGCCAATAGCAGCTACTGTAGATGATAGGGTAGGTAGACTAATTAAATGAATGCTTTGACTGTATGCCAATAGCAGCTACTGTAGATGATAGGGTAGGTAGACTAATTAAATGAATGCTTTGATTTTATGCCAATAGCAGCTACTGTAGATGATAGGGTAGGTAGACTAATTAAATGAATGCTTTGACTGTATGCCAATAGCAGCTACTGTAGATGATAGGGTAGGTAGACTAATTAAATGAATGCTTTGACTGTATGCCAATAGCAGCTACTGTAGATGATAGGGTAGGTAGACTAATTAAATGAATGCTTTGATTTTATGCCAATATATGAAATGCGAGGGGAAGAAACATAAACCTACTGAATGACATTTTATAATTAGACTAAAGAATAAACTAACTATATGATTTAGTTTGAAGAATCAATAGTTTATAGTACATTTTATTGAATGCCGTATCAACCATCAACCAATATTATTTTTGGAGAGAGACGTCCAATTGGAAAATACTAATGTCCTCTGTTTAAGGTGGTACCTAACACTACAGAGAGATAACTCTGTAAAATCAACAGAACGTTTTAATGACGTTGTGTTCTTATGGCAATAATAAGCTTCTCAATGATCAAAATAAGTGTTTGTCAAACTGCTATATAACCAGTGTATTTTTTCTGATTAAACGGTTGGTTTATATCTTTTGAAATTTTTATATTTTTGTCAAAGGGTCAAAGTAAATACTTTGTCAAAATTTTTAGAAAATTAAACGAGCCAAATTGATTTTTAGTTAAAGTGATAGGTACCACCTTAAATACTTGATAAAGTGAGTAATACATGATACACGCTGCACAGCCTGTACCACCCTTGACCAATATCAGCCCACATGCTTTCTGCCCTCTGGATGATACGTGTTTCTTGGGTTGATACAGCATATGATGTTGAATTTACCATGTATTATTCTAAACTTATATCTTGACCTAATACAGTAATACAGTAATTATAACTGACCAATGATCATTGTAGATATTCTGTGTACATGGAGGTATACCAGGCCCTGAATCAGAAAGTTGTTTGATAGAAAACATCAACAAAGTACCTTGTCCACTCAGAGACCCAGAAATAGAAAGTCCATTAGCTTGGGAAATAATGTGGAGTGATCCAATTAGGTTTGTAATGAGCTTTATACCTTAAACATGATTCAAACATTGTGTAGTGGATATATCAAAATTTTTTCTTAGAAATGAAAAATCGTTTTCTATTGAAACTGTTTAAGTATAAAAAAGAAATTGTGGTATGATTGCCAATGAGACAACTCTCAACCAGAGACTAAATGAAACAGAAGTTAACAACCGTTCACATTCTGATAAAAATTATAATATTTTGATACAGCTCTTTATTTTGAGATGATCTGTGCTTTTGTGTTGTATCGGCTATATTTAATTTATATGACAAATAATGGTAGAAAATTAGAATGCAAGGATTGATATTCAAATTTTATTTTCTTATTGACGTCTGGAAACATTCTTAGCAGTGGAAAACTTGCAGAAACACATAACTTAACCCAAGAATTAATGAAACATATATGTCCTAAAAATTTAGTGCAATAGATATAAAAAGATGTGGTATGAGTACCAATGAGACAACTCTCCATCCAAGTCAAAATTTGTAAAAGTAAACAACTCTATTTCAAAGTATGGTCCTGTCTTGTTTTGTTTTTAATTTTGAAAATCCACACGTTCAACAGTACTATCAGGATTTGAATTTTTTGCATCAGAATCTTACAAAATCTGATACTAAAGTGTTCTTTTTGAATTTGTTTAAATATGATTTATTTTACTTTCAGTGTAGAACAAGTAACACCAGAGTTAAAGGAGGAGTTAGAAAAACAGAAAGGTTATGTGTATAACTCACGGAGAGGAACGGCACATTTCTTTAGTATTGAAGCATTAACCTCATTTCTAGATATAAATGGACTATCACATGTCATCAGGGCTCATGAAGTACAGGAGGCAGGATTTCAGGTAAATCATGTCAAAATATACATTATTATGACTTATTTTTCATATTTTTATGCCCCACCTATGATATTATGTCCCACCTATGATAGTAAAGGGGTATTATGTTTTCTGGTCTGTTTGTCTGTTCGTCCATTTGTCCGTTCATTCCACTTCAGGTCAAAGTTTTTGGTCAAGGTAGTTTTTGATGAAGTTGAAGCCCAATCAACTTAAAACTTAGTACACATGTTCCTTATGATATGATCTTTCTAATTTTAATGCCAAATTAGATTTTTTACCCAATTTCACGCTCCATTGAACATGTAAAATAATAGTGCGAGTGGGGCATCAATTTACTTTGGACACATTCTTGTTCATAGAGCTTTAAATTAAATAATGCAAGGGGAAAGAAAGGTTCAAATAACACCTCAAAAAGTAATTTTTATTGTATAGCTTTAGAAAACAGTGATTTCAAATAAAATCCCCAGACAATTCTTAACTAGTCCATGCGTACAGTTGCTATTGTATTTTATAACTTAATGAAAACGAAGAGACTAAATAAATGGTGAAGTTTTTCAACTTAATTGGTTTGTAATTGATACTAGTAACCATTATTTCTGTTTTTATGTCTAGATCCTGCCAAACCAAAGGTTTTAAAACTAGTACTAACTGGTGCTCTGCCAACATGCACATTTTTAGAGACTTTTCAAAGAATGATATAACATGTCTTGTACTTGACATATCTTGGTGCAGACTACAAAGAAGAGTATCTTTATATCACATAATTGTTTTCCTCTTGAATCAATCTAATTAAAAACCAATCTCTCATTGCTCCATGTTTTCTGATATGTCACGTGGGAGATCTAACGAAACCCACTTTGAGGTCACATGTGAGTGACCTTGTAGGTGTGTCTTTTTCAATCAAAGAAATTGAGTTTTCCACGATCTTGAAAGTTTATTGTAAGGTAAAGGGATGTAACTTATTTTATATACGACCAAATCGTCAGTCAAAATAATTCATAATTTTTTTTGATTAGCTTATTAATAGGTAGTCAACTCATTTGCATATCATTATAAATTCATAACTTCTAGTTCACTTACATGTGACCTTAAAGCAGGTTTTGTTAGATCTCCCATGTGACATATTAGAAAATGGGAGCAAAGAGAGATCGGTTTTTAATTAGACTGCTCTTGAATGTACCTGAAATATTGCCACTGGACTTCATTTATAAATTAATCTTTTTTTTTTTTTAAGGTACAGCAACAGGGTAAATTATTAACTGTCTTTTCCTCCTCCGGATATTGTGGTGGATCTAACGAAGCAGCTTGTGTTTTAGCGGACAATTTTAAACTCAGAATGATACGACTCGATACAACTTGAAAAGGGAGATAACTCTAGTCAAAATACAGTATTGTGAAAATGTGGAATTTACCAGTTTCAGAAGAAAATGGCAGCTAAAGTTTTATGTACTTTTTTTGTTAATGAATTTGTTATGAAATATCTATTGTTGAAGGGTGACAACAAGGAAAATTGTTTAACAATAAGATATATATTTGAATAGCCTAGCTAACAGCTTTGAACAGTTGAAAATATGACGTTAGATTTACGAAAAGAATAGAAAAGGAATGATTTTAATAGAAACATTATTTTAAAGTGTTATTTTAAATATTTTCATTGTCATTTTTATTGCTTCTGCATTGACCATGTTGACATTTTGATCAAAACATTCTGAAATACTGAGATGTCTCATACTACTTTGAATTCATTTATATTCCTGGGTACCAATTTTTCGTGGATTGAGGATAGATAGCATTTCACAGATAATTGATTTCAAGGATTTGCCAAAGTCTCCATACAAGCCTATAAAAAATTTGTAACTTATTGAATATTCAAATTAGTTTCTCACCTGACCCACAAATTCCACAATATTAGGTATCCCATGAATAGTAATGAATCCACAGTTCATTGTATGCATAATATCATGTAACACCATATATTCATTTATATATTCAATGCATCAATTTTTACATTTTAATGCATCCATTGAAGCACTATAAATCTTTGTTTTGTTATCTGTTTCTTGTGGTTTGTGTCATGTATTCATTATAGTCAATTGTTGAATTTAGAGTTTTAGTCTCAAGAAATTACTGTTTTTGTAGCTTTTGTGTTATTGTAAACAATATTTTAAGAAACTAGAAATCAGCATTTTGCAGCATGGCAGCTTAAGCCTTGACTTGTTGGAAGATATATAACCTCAATATTTTTAAAAACATGTTTTTTGTGTACGGAAGAAGGACAGTTAGTATATTGGATAATTTTATATATTTTTTTCATGTTTTGAAGGTGGATGGTACATAGAAAATAAAGTCTCTTTATTTTTCCCAGTGAACTAGATTCAATTATAGATTAACTTACAAATGGTTTGATATTCCATAATATTCGTGTTTGTAAAATTTTATGTTAATGTCAAAACAATGTTGTGATACATCAGTTCCAAGACATATATTCAATACTTACAAATATTGAATCAAGTTATTTTTATTTTTTGCTTGAACTTTCTATTGTAAAGTAGCATTCTTAATAATTTGTTTTTAGCTAGGTTATTAAGGTTCTTCATGAATTATGGTCCACAATTTCTTGACTATAACAAAAATGCTTGTAATAGTAAGGAAAATTAGGTTTGATGTCATTTGTTCCCCTCTTGTTTATTATAAGTATTTACACTATAAACCCATTTTTTGTGTCAAAATGTGACGATCAAACAATCTTGATAATTAAATACTTTATGGTTACCATAGCTAATATGATATGAATGTTTATTTAGTGAATGCATTGAGAGGTAAAGTAAGATTTGTGATTGGGAAAAGTAATAACATTTCACTTGCATAGATCAGTCCTATGTACACCTTCACATAAACACACACATATATATATTTATCAAACGCAATCATATGTTTGAACGTTTTTTTTTTCAATTTAGACTTGTATATACATTATCACATTCTTGTGTCAGGTCTTTGTTAATTAAAAATCAGATTTATTTGTATATGTTGTAACTGTGAATTTATTCACATTAAACTTTGATGGTTTTAGCTCAAATCACAAAATAAGGTATATTTTTTATATTGTAAGTCTCTAAGACAAAGTGCTGTAATTTTTTTTTTTATTTCAGATAACAAATGTTAATGTTTTTATGATTTTAATATTATTTATATTTTTATCTATAAGGTAGGATGAAATAAGTGTACACTAATTATTTTCCCTCTTGAAAAAAAAATGTTATTATTTTAAGTTGTTACAAATTTTTCATGTTGTGAATAATAGATTCAGAAAGGTAGATGCATGAATCAAAAACTACTCTCCCATTCATAGCATCTGTAGTGATTTTCCTGCATTAAATTTTAGCATAATCACAAAAAATTTAGCACTATCACATAATCATAATTTGCATTTAGCCAGCAGGATTCACAATATAAATTTAGGCATCAATTTCTGAATTTGTGGTATAATGATTTGCATATTTTGTATTAATTTTCCACTGTAATTGATTTATGCCTATTAGCGGTCGAGTAAAGGAATCATATCATCAATTTAGCTTTTAATTCCGATAGTTTTGATAGTAGTTATATATTTATTTGTTAAGTCAGTTAAACTGATTAATGCCAAAAAGCAGTTCATAAAGAAATGCAACTTATTGTGGGGATGTTTACTTGTTTTTGTTTACAGTCATGTCGCACATTCCATAAACATTTCATTATTGTTTTAACCATTTAGTATGTAAAGATGATTTAGTCTAATCAATAAATTTGTTGATAAATGAAGAAATTATTATGAAATGAAGGCTCCAACTCACTCAGGTCAAGATTACGTTAGATAAAAATATTGCCACTCATTTTCACTCTCGCCTACTTTGGATTCATTTATTTTAGTGGGTACCAATTTTCGATGATTTCAGAAAACTTGCCTTTCTGTGGATATATAACTTCGTGGTTTTGCTAAAGTCTGCATACAACCTGATGAACAGTTTGTAATTCATTGAATTTTTAAAATCGTGGTTCACCTGTACCAACGAAAACTGGTAACCAACCAATAATAATGAATCCACAGTATTTTGGTTGTAGACCTCAGGACATGAAACTTTTTAAAACATTCAAAGTTATATTAGCTCAAGGAGATAATGTGTAGAGGCAATCAATGATTCACAGTAGTACTGAACAAAATTAGCAAATTTGGTAAAACCTTAGGGATTAACCGTGAACTTTTAAATAAAGGCTGTATTATCGAAATAGAATAGATTATGACCCCCTGGAATAGATAACTGTAGCTGTTTTAAACAAACATGTTTTAAATTTTTGATCCTCAATGCTCCTATATTTTCTACTTTATTTGGACTTTTTACTTTATTTATTCCAGAGTCACTGATGAGACTTTTGTAGACGAAAGGCCTTTCTGGTATCTAGTATCTATGTTGACTTTAAAAAAATATAGATAATTATTTTTTAACATAAATTCATGATCATCCTGTGTAGATTATTCTAGTGTAGGATAGGGAACTTATATTTAGTTGACAAAAATGGAAAGATACCAGTTCTTATGAGTAACCAGATAGGACAATATATTTTATTTTTATAATCTAATGTTTATTGTGAGATTGAAGAATCAATTTTATTGTTATGTAGTTATAAGAGTGTAGCTTTTGTTAAAGTAAAGAAAAAATATTTCAATATTTTGTATATGTACTCAGTTTAGTTGAGCATTTATCCTATTTGTTTTGGCTATTTATCCTATCTGTATATGAAGGGTCAGCAGACATATTTGGTCCTTATACAAGTGTAATGTCTAACTATATAACTTGATAAAGTTAATTATCGCTATTTTGTGCATTTTTGCTTTGATCTCTTTTTGTGATAATTTTCATATCCGGCTTCTCGCTTGAGATATAAAAAAAATCACTAGAAACTAAGGAGGCCACCTGGCATTTCTAACAAAATTGACAACGTCGTCATAGGTAAAATTGCGATAATCGAATTATCACTGGTCATCTGAACTCGATTGCTTTTCTCACTTTCGCTGTACCAGCTCAAGCGAGAAAATCAATCTCGTCGAGATAATCAACGATAATCTTTAATACCAGATATTTTATTTTCAAATTATAAATTCATATTGTTATAAATTATTACTTGCACACTTTTATTCCTAATCAAATAAATTTTGAAGACCTAGAACAGTAACTAAAATATGCAGTGTTCATTGTTTCTTTTATACCTATTCAGATATATGACACATGATTTTCAATCTCTCTGTTGGTTGATCTTGTCAAAGGTTAAATTTTATCGTGTTTTATAGACTTTCACCTATCTTGGGAGTTCAGTGTTTTTGAAAAAATGCTTTTCCTCCATCACTGTTACAGGATTTTTGGGAGAATTGTTTTTTAATGTGATTCTCGCCTTGACTGGAATGAAATTTGTACAGATGGAAAATATAGGATAGGAAAAGAAGCCTCTAAATGTATGAAAGAATGGAATAAGTTCAATGCACTGTTAATAGAAATAAAAACATTGGTTAAAAAGTAGTATCCAGACTGTTAATGAGTTTCCTTTTCTTGATTTGAATAATACTCATATAGAAGGAAGATATAGGTAAAAAGATGATGTCTATCTATTTAAGAGCTAATAGATCAAAGTTAACTTACTCGGAAAGTGTTGGTTTTCTTGAAATGCAACTTATTTTAAAAAAAAATTATCAACATTATTGGCCATGTGTACCTGATTGGTTGGCCAGACACAAAGGAAACTTTGCCAATTTGTTAAATGTGGAACCACCACACATTCTTACATAAAGGCAACAGTAGTATACCACTGTTTAAAAGTCATAAATCGATTAAGAGAAAAAAGATCCGGAGTACAAACTAAAACTGAGGTAAACACATCAACTTTAAGAGGAAAACAACGAAACAACAGAAACACTGAAGTGCAACAAAAAACCAAAACGACGATGCAACACACACACATAAGTTAACAACTGCAATTTTCTTCGCTTGGTACAGGATAGTTTAAGAAAAAAGGTGGGTTGAACCTCACGCTTTTATGGCAATGTTAATTATAACATTAAAATGACAACATTACATGATTGGACTACAGTATAAATAAATGAAAGAACAATCAGGAAAAAGAAATATTACAACAGGACATTTCGACATGTTAAAAAGAACAAGAAATATTTAGATATTGATCAAACTGAACTAGATGATAGGAAGACCATTTAAATACATCCTTTCGAACTATACCTTAGGTGATCCAAACTGAACCAGATGATAGGAAGGCCATTTAAATACATCCTTTCTAACTATACCTTAGGTGATCCAAACTGAACCAGATGATAGGAAGGCCATTTAAATACATCCTTTCTAACTATACCTTAGGTGATCCAAACTGATGATAAAACGTAAGAGTTACAACAACACTGTATATTCTGATGTATTTAATCCTCTATAAAGTAGCTGGAAATATAGTTTGTAAACAACTTTTTTACAGGACTTATTTTGATATATTGTAGTCCGCCTGTCAATATGTCGGACAGTAACTCAAAAACGTTTCGTTTTTCTCAGGAATCAATCATAACTATGTCATCTGCTCACTTTAATCTTTTCTCCTTTAAATGGGGATTTAGGATATGCGAGATATAGTTGGATAAAACACACAGAAAGATCTCTGTATCAAGTTTAGATTTTAATAATTATACGAAAAAAGAGAAATTTCCAGTCTGGTCAACCAGAAAGAAAAAAAATCTGATATTACAATGTCCATCCGAAGGCTGTTACCATTACAAATCCACCATTTCCTACATACATTTGAAAATGTATGTACCAAGTCAGGAAAAGACAGTTGCTGACAATTCGTTTGATGTGTTTTGTCATGCTGTCAATTCGTTTCAGGTGTCTTGTCATTTGATTAGGGACTTTCCGATTGAATTTTCCTCGGATTTCAGTTTTTTTTGTGATTTTACTTTTTACCATTAAGTGGTGTATTTTTTTTTATTTAGCCTCAGTAGAAGGGTTACATTGGAAAAAAATAAAATCACAAAGATACTCCGCGGAAAATTATTAACGGAAAGTCCCTAATCACATGGCAAAATCAAAAGCTGAAACATAGTCTAGCAAATGGAAAACAATTGTCATATTCCTGACTTAGTACAGGCATTTTCTTGTAGAAAATGGGCTGATTACACCTGGTTTTATAGCTAGCTGAACATCTCTCTTGGAGTAAGTGAATAAAGCATTAAAACCTTGTCAGAAGTAACCTAACTATTTATAGAGACGTCTTAACAGATGTCGACATAGCCTTACACCTATACACTATAGTTTAGTTGTATGCCATTGAAATTAACTTATGATGTGAAGCTTATAAAAAAGGAAACAAAAATAGGCGGCAAATATATTGTAAACTGATTCTAATGTTGGGTTACGATAATGCAGTTGGACACATTAGAGAAGTTGCAGATAGATAAATGTTATTTAAGTAAGACAGTGTTATTTACTGAAACACGAAGAAACTGCTACAGAATATCAACAAAATAGTGGTATTCAAGTTAATGCAACGATACTTTAAATTGCATTGGTTTAAGTGTGAATCTGATTCATCATTGAAATACACCTCTCCTCTTGTGACAATTAAGCAAGTCTGATTGCCTTTTCTCCCATAGCTTTTCTCGCAGCTAATTAACAAGCTTGTACACACTAAATTGTTCACTGTAAACTTTCATAATTTTACCGTAATGTAGTAATACTGCTCATGCATGGTCTATGCAAGTGAAGTAAGGTCGGACACACACACTGTTTGATAATTTGTGTAAATGATCGGATTCGAATCGATATGGTTAAATAAGATTTCGCCTCGTTTCTGGTGTGTACATTTCCATGCCACCATTCTTATTATCGTTGTCTGCCGTCAATCAGATATATGAAAAACAATTATGTTGTTATTCCACCTATGACTATATCAGGTTTTCGTGGTTGTTTGACGAAAAGTTTTGAATAAACACTGCATTGCGTTATCTTTCTTTCATAAGGCTGAACTACATGGAAAATTATCACAATATATTGGCAAAATAAGGGTTGTAGCTATCTGGAAGGAAAGACGACAAATATGCTTAGTGTTGATTGAGGCACTTCAGTTCTTATCATCTATGTATTAAGATGGCTTTTGTCCAATTAACTATCGGGCTACACTCTGTTTAAATCAACTAGTGGTTTTCTCAGTGCTTTCTCCAGTCGTTCTCAGATTAAAATATTTTTCCATATGTCTACTCTTTTTGTGAAATGATTTTTGGATATCTCTCTTGCTGACTCATGTACATGTATTTCAAAATTACAAGTTTTTTTTTCAAAATTACAAGTATCGCTAGTGATATTTTGTCATTTATTTTACAAAGATTGCCATTTAGTATGGTTATATGATTTAACAAATGCTGAACTTTTATTCCCAAAACTTCACGATTAACAACAAACTATTTTATTGTTTAGTAATTTGTATTATGTTTGCATGATAATTTCATTTGAAGGATAGTTAAAAAGATTGACGAGTAGTACGTTCGCATGCTTCTTACGTTCGTTTAAAGTATTAAAATTACATAAATGTTGAAATTTAGTAACATTATTTGTAACATTTCCTAATCGAAACAACTCCTCTACACTATATTTATTGATTGATTGTGTTTTACGACACTTTAACAGTATTGGCTATATCGGTGAGATTGGTTTTTATTGTTGAATGAAACTGGAAAGGACCCGAAGCAACATCTGGCAATCCTAGTCAATTAGGATTGGAGTCGAAATCTCCTGCCACATGTGGGGTTCGAACTCACAGCCATGTGTTGACATCTAAAATAGTGAAAAGTAGAGGAGCAACTTAAAATTATTGAAAATCACTCAATGAGATACGAAATGAGAAAATGTTGCTAGAATCAAGATGATAACAGCTAGAAGCCATAAATTTCGAATTAGAACAGATGGTTAAAATGCTCAAAAGGAGGATTGAATCTGACAGCCCTCTAGTTATAACTGCTTCACCCAACACATGTTAGGCCCCAACCAGTAGTGAGAACGTATATCATTAGATGAAACAAGAGCTTGATCAAAACCTAGCAAATCTTTATACAAAATTATCCAACATCGTACTAGAAGAAATGAATAGACAGCTCGTTAAAATCAGATTCATTGCTGACAATCAGTAAGCAGCTACAGACTCACCAAAGACGGACTGTAGTAGGCAAACAGTAAAAACCTAAATCATACACATTAAGGAAATATAGCTCAAACCACAGTATAACATCTATTTGGGCAACCACTGAGCTACAAAACAAAACCCAGCAGAACTGCAAAAAAAAAAAAGCAAATACCGATATATGCAGGTAATAAGCCAAATTTAAACTATCATACTGTTCATCATCAACATTGATGGCCAATTGCAAAGACTGCGTCATACTTTGAAACGACAAATACACAAGAACTTAGTGGTAATAGAAATAGTATACAAACTTCAGCACACCAGTCTTTTTAGTACTATAAAGCCTTATCCTGAATTGATGTAACAGAAGAGACAGGCGTCGAAAAATCAGAGAGATCTCAACTACAACTTGTCTTATCAACTGTAAAAATAAAAAATAAAAACATGTGGACCTATAATACATTAACTTTTACAAAGTAATGATATAATTTCTCATTCATGCAGGAGTATTGGTTGTTACACGCACAGCTTCATATACTCGGTGAACTAAATGAACATACAAACTATATAGGCAAGGGAGTTGAGTTGATATAAATGATCTACTATTTCCAATATGAATGCATGGAGAATACGAGTGGTAGCCATCCTATGGAAGAAAAAGGTGAGCACAGGATTAAAACCAATAGACATAGGAACAGAAACAATGCAGTGAAAATAAATCAAGGAAAATTCCAACATACTCTTAACATTAAAATTGAAAATGGAAATGAGGAATGTGTCAAGGAGACAACAACCCGACCATAGAAAAAACAACAGCAGAAGGTCACCAACAGGTCTTCAACGTAGCGCGAAATTCCCGTAGAGTTAGAATACCTAACAGCAAAAGGTAGTAAAAACCATCTACCAAAATAACAAGACGGAATTGTTTGAATATATGAGCTCTACCAAAAAGTCTAGAAACCCATAAAAATATTTTAGGAGAAGAAACAAACGATGATCTGAATGTGCAAACAGGCAAAAAACGCAATTTATACCTGCGAAACTTCATAAATGAATGCGGATGATTGTATGAAAAAAAGCAAAACACGTTTGTCAATTCAATAGGACAAAAATCCTCAGAAATTGATTACATTCATGGTGCATAACCCTTCGGATCAGGACTTTCAAGCAAAAACCAAAGTTTTGTAGGAAATGTATCGAACTCGTAAGTTATCTATTGAGAAAGCCACACATCTAGGAATCATTAAAACTACACCACTTAAGGGCAATATGATAGCAAATGTAGATCTGAAGGGGAAAAAAAGCTAACGAAGTGCTTATAGCCTGCTTGGGGATGATTCCATTACAACAACGTGAACGGTCTAAATTTAGAGACAATGGTGCAGCTGTAGCACCAACACTAAGCGAAACAAGTAAAACTTACACAAGTAATTTCTTAAGCAAATACTTTCTATATCCAATTGGTGTAGTAGAGATAACTGATTTAAATATCCCAGCAGGAATGCTACTTATTGAGCTAGAAGTACACATCCGAGCATTAGCACAATAACATTACCAAGAACATCAATATAGTAATGAATCAAAACATGTTTTACAAAGAGTTATGCAGTGTTAAATATAAAATGTATACAACTCAAAACATTGACTTTTAATTTTGACAGCATATAAGTTATTATTTACAGAACAGACAGTCATTGAAATACAAATACACCAGGTATGGTGTTCTAAACATCGCCCTTAATGAATTTGAGGTAAAAGGCTATTTATTAAATTTACTAATGATCAGATAAAACAGACATGTAGATTCAGAATGCTTTCGACTTAGTTTCTAACATGTCTAATGTAGTATAAGATCATTCAAAAACGTTCTAAGTAACTATAACAACTTTTATAATAAACTAATAACGAAAATCATTGCTGCATTATTAATATCATGCCATACAAAAAAGTCAAACTAGAAGCCTCGGTCACACCTTACCGGATATATAGCACGATCGGACGCATAACGGATGAAAATATAAGTTGTCCGTTGACAAAATGATTATCCGTTGGAAGTCCGTTATGTACTGAACGAATAAAACGGACGCGTAACGAATGCATAACGGACACACAACGGATATGCAACGTGCGAGAAACGGAAACGTAACGAGCAGAACGGATGTGGAACGTACATCTAACGGACGATTACCGCATAAAACCGATAAACAAGATATACGGAAAAATTAAAGGCAACAATTATAATAGATGTAAATCGAAAATAAATTCAAAATGTTTCTGTGTAACTGGTTTTGGTTTGTTCTTCAAAATGTCGTCAATGGGCAGTGTCTGGCCTGAATAAGAGCTGCTTGATTGTGAAGACGTGCCCTTACTTTAAAATCTATTATGAATAATAAGAATTCATGAACCTTAAAACATCTAATTGGCATTTCTGACGCGAATTTTTTTATTGGCATTTGTCCGTTTCAGATCCGTTCATCATCCGTTTTATCCGTTATACGTCCGGTAGAAGTCCGTTTCATATTCGTTCAACATCCGTTTTATCCGTTAGACGTCCGTTAGAAGTCCGTTGCTGAATTCATATGCCAGACCTCCAACGGATGTATAACGGACACGTAACGGATGCAAAACGGAAACGAGACGGACGAGTACCTTACAAAACGGACGCCTATTGGACGTTCAACGGAAATTCTATCCCGTGGGACGTCCGTTCAAAGTTTTGAACATGCTCAAAATTGTACATCGGACAAAACGGACGTCGTCGGATAAAACTTACGCTTAACGGACATGCAACGGATATGGTTGGACGTCTAACGGATAAAAACGGACGTCTAACGGACATGAACGGATAGAAAAAAAAAGTTATCCGTTAGGCATCCGTTCGAGCTATCCGTTAAGGTGTGACCGAGGCTATAGAAAAAAATAATCTCACTGAAATGAAATTCATCATACAACTTTTGCGTAAAACTTTTTGGACATATCAATAGAAGTTTTATAGTCGTATAATGGTTTGTATCCCAGTAACGTGTTGG
This sequence comes from Mytilus trossulus, assembly GCF_036588685.1. NCBI lineage: Eukaryota > Metazoa > Mollusca > Bivalvia > Mytilida > Mytilidae > Mytilus > Mytilus trossulus. The sequence continues at coordinate 21,639,684 of NC_086380.1, forward strand.
CTTTATCGTAAGTGACGTAACACGTGGTGTTCAGAAACGAAATACTTCCGGTTGTGAATCCTAAATTTACTAAATCTACGGGTGTAAAAAATCGTATGACATAAAATACACAATAAACAATAAACACAAATGACATTATAAACCAGTATGGTACATGCCATGATGAAGTTTTTACATTAAACTGGTCAAAGAAAGGTCTGATGGTTTCTGGAAATATGTTTGGTGGTGTATCGTCTGCTGCAAAAAAGTATTCGCCTCCTACTTCTGGGTTCCGTTGAATTGCTTCCATTGCTTTAATAAACATATAAGCACAGTTACCAGCATAACTGTAATGCACACGTGCTGTCATTGGTCCAATCAGAGTGTACGTTTTATCTTTGAAAGGTTGAACACTTGGTGTAATATTGTGGTAGTCCAGTTCACCATATAGTGGAAGTGGGAGAATGGCTAATGTTCTTAAAGACTTTCCTAAATAAATAAACAAAACCATGACCAATTAATTCATAATCAAATTAAATATTTGCACTTGCAATGATGTTGTTATTGAAGTAAGGTGAAAACACAACTTTTACAGAAACCTCATAATTTGCTTGGTTTTGACTGAACACATCTTATAATGAGAAAAGGCATGTTTTGATAAGTATGTCGTAATGTTATAATTTGTATTATGTTTTTATAATGGACTGCTATAGTGTCAGAAAAGATTTTGCTGATCAATAGAATAGCAGGTTGTGTGTTTCATGAAAATGTATATCGTTTATGTAATCTATTACTGGTGTAACACTGTAGATGTACGTTTGCTGTATTAGTATTTTATAAAACAAACTTTATTAGAAAATATAACATTTGTTTTTTTTTTCTTCTTCTAAAACTTAGGATCTAACTACAGTTTGTACTTGATACACATGGGCTTTCAATAACACTAAAACCTCGTCTGACCCACCAAACAAGCCCCTGTGCTTGATGTTTCCAAATTACCTCGAACGTTTGGTACTAATGTTTTAGATTTTAAGTTCCCTAACGTATCAAATGAATGTTTTTAATTTTTTATTTTGTCATAAATTGAATTCTCTTGCTGAAGGTTGAAGTGTTGTTAAGCACATCATCATATGCAGGAAACTGTTTTTATTGGTAATAATGTAAATTCCCAAGTTAAAGACAAGCAATAGCGTCCACTCAAAATTGGTATTTTGTATAAGGTATGTATTTATCTTAAATGAGTAATTTGTCGACTGGATGCTACAAACACATTTTACAAGTATGAATTACCGTTGTTTAGTTTTCTCCCATTTGCTCCTAATACCATTTTCTGGGCTTTTGACTTTGTCTTAGCATATGCTCCGAAGTACAAGTTAGTCTGTGGTTGCACTGAAGTCTCAGTTCCCGCCTTTATTTCCCGTGGACCATAGAATATGCTAAGAGAGCTGCAGTAGATTAGGTATGGTACATTTTTGTCCTTACATGCCTTCAGAATAGTTTCAGTTCCTTCAAATAAAATGTGAAAATTACAGTAAGATTTAGTACATTTTAAAGATATTTATTTCTATGCAGTTTTGACTGCATTTTTCAAGGAGGTCGAATCGTTGTAACTGACTTCAACCATTATATATTAACTGTACAGTTGCGCGATTTGAGCAAGGAATATGGGCCAGAGGTGCCCACTAAAATATAAGGGGCATCATGAAGTTCAAAAATATAATAATGTACTAATAACATAAATTTTGGCTGATAAGGAGTACACATTCGCTCTTCCCATGGTTGTCTCCCATGCTGCTTAAAAACATTCTAGTTACTTAACCGACTCGGGGGGTCTCATGGTAGCGTGTTCATTTCAAGTACGGAAGGTTATAGGTTCTAATCCAGACGTCTCAAACGAAAGGCTTAAACATTGTTTTTTTCTGCTTCACCGCTAAACAAACGACATACAGGAGCAAAGGCTAGTCGGATCGAAGTCGGAACACTGCACAAGGAATATAACCAGAATAAAGGTAAGATTGCTTTCAACCTCTCGAACAAGTACGTTGAATATCCGGCTCAGCGTATCGGTCTAGTACGAAGCAGGGTTAATATTTCATGAACATTTTTAGTCCCGGTTGAACATTTAGTAAAGATGTTTTTTAATGCATGTTTATTTCTTATAAAGTTTTACGGAACTAATTAACGGTTATAGAACATTCCCTATTCCAAGTGTAATTTCCTTTGCATTACATATTTATACTAGGATAACTGCAGCCGTGTAGATTCGAATATTTTTTTTTAAATTTGACTTGTTTAACCCGCCACTTTATTTATGTATGTGTTTGTCCCAAGCCAGGAGCCTGTAATTCAGTGTTTTTTCGTTTGTTTATGTGTTACATATTTGTTTTTCGTTAAATTTTTTTATATAAATAAGGCCGTTACTTTTCTCTTTTGAATTGTTTTACATTGTCATATCGGGTCTTATATAGCTGACTATACAGTATGGCTTTGCTCATTGTTGAAGGTCGTACGGTGACCTACAGTTGTTACTGTCTGTGTCATTTTGGTCTCTTGTGGACAGTTGTCTCATTGGCAATCATACCACATCTTTCTTTTTCATATTGAGTACAATACCGAGAATTATACTCAATTTGTACATGTTCTCGTTTAAAATGTTTTGTCATTTCGGGGCATTTCAAAGCTGACATGCTATATGGATTTTGTTCATTGTGAAAGGGCACGAGATGTCTCATAGACAATCATACAACAACTTCTTATTTCATATATGTATGGTGACTTGTTATCTTGACTGCTGTGCCATTTGGTCTTTTGTAAAGCTTTGTTTCATTTGCATACTAACACATCTTCTAATTTTTATACCAAACTCAGTACTTTTTTTTTCTTTTACCATTTTTTTTTTTAAACTGAAAAATAATTTCGCGGCATTATTTTTGTCTTTTCACTATTACCTGTGACATTAACCTCATGTAAAGTCTTATGATTAGGAAATAACCGCCAGTCTATCAGCGATGCAATATGAAGAACAACATCCACGCCATCACATGCTTCATTGACCACTGATTGGTCAGTGATACTTCCAACAAACGTTTTCATTGGTTTACTTATTTCAAAATCTGAAACAGACATGTACAAGAAGTGAATCAACGAATGTAGGAACATTATATATTTATGCACGAAACATTGATGCTTTACATTCTTTTGTTAATCTTCATTAGATTTATTCCAGTCACCAATCAACATTATTAGGACTTTTATACATAAAGATTATCTAATATATTTTGGGTGCGCCTCAATTAGCCAAATTAAAGGAGGTTAAAGCGATATTAAAGACAGGCGATATATACGTCCAAAAGGATAGTCAAACACTTATGTCGAAATAAACTAACGAGGCCATGTCTAAAAAAGAATAAGACTAACAGACAAAACCAATAGAACACAAAACACAACATAAAAATAAGTAAGACTGAGCAACATGAGTTCAACCAAAAACATGATCTAAGATGCTCAAGAAAAGAAAACAACTAGAATATTCTTTTTGTTTTTCTGTTTTCAAAATGTGTACAGTTTTTTTCTCCGCATTACAACAGACGGTCAGTTTGCGACATTTTGACATTAAATGTGAAGGACAGCTATTGATAGTAGAAATGATGATAGGATGCAATGGTATCAGAAGGTAAACTACTTTTGTAACTGCGAGCATAATATATGGTACGGCAGTGTGGGTTATTTAAGAAATAATTAATTGGGGACTAGAATTGATATTGATTTCAACACGGGCTAGCCCTTTATGCTAAAGGTTTCTCGTTCCTTGCTAAAGTGTGGTTTAGTAGATTATGCCGGATGTACAAATACGCAGAAACGTACGTTCGTAATGGAGATATTTAATCCGAAGTTTCATGAAATAGGTTGATTACCACGCTCTCTGCAATATTTGTTTAACAACTCCTAGGGTGGGGCTTAAGTGGCCTATTGTAAGACAAAATTTATCTTTCTCTTTCAGCTTCTAATCAGTGCTCGGAAAGACCTTATCGGTACCAGAAACCCAGTAGAAATATAACCGGAAGAAAAGTGACTTTCGGAACTTTTACAATAATTTGGCAAACTCCATACAGCGGTTATCGTTCTGGACATACTTCTCTTTCTCTGTAAAGAAGCGCGTAGCCAGATGTCACCACTGTTTCGGAGTTTGGCAAAGTGCTTTATATGAACTCTCGTTTAGAATTGAATATTTTTATGAACTCTCGTTTTAAATTGAATATTTCACGTTTTAGTTTTAAGTTGAATATTTCTTGCTTTTAACGTTTCTTTATTCTTAAACATAAAATTCCTTTTTTTGAAATACCCAAAGAAATTATAGCATGATTTACTATTTTACAGCTTAATCTTATGGCTGTCGCGAAACTTACACTCAACCGTTCAAAAGAAGCAATTATCGCTATTTTGCTAAGTTAATCCGGAGGACAATAGTCTGTTTATTAATTTATTATTACATAAGATTAGACAATGAAAGATATATTTCATGAGAACCTTTTATAAATTTTGTAAGGTCCTTTTTTTGGGATTAATGATTTTTTGTATGTTTTGTAAACTGTTGCTGGGGCAGTCTTCCCCTAGCTTTCAAGCTGTAAACTTGTGTTAATAAATTTGTATGCATTGTATACGGTCTTGCGTTTAAAGCAACCAGTGTAGATTATAGATCAAAAGACATTAATGTAACCCGTGTCGAAATTCACAGAGTTATACCGAAATTTACGGGGTTATAAACACTTCGATGAACCTTCATGTCTATCTTGTATTAAATTGGGTTGCTGCCACCTTTACCCTTATCTACCCTATATTTGCCATCTATGTCAAATCAAGGAGGTTATATGTCAGAGATAAACTCCTTGGTCAGATGAACTCAATGATATACCCCATATCCCCTTATAATCATAAGTTCTGTTGAAAATCGAAGAAAACATGAGTTTGATATTTGTCATGTGTAAATCGTATGTTATAAGTTTCAAGTTGAACAAACCAAATATTAAAGAGACCCTGCATTTCTAAGATAAATCACATGTAACTTTTAATGTTCATGATGCATTTGTCAAAGGAATTATGAAATATAAGTTATGAGGCCATACCTAATTTTTGTTCGTATTTCACAACATCTAAAATACGAATTTCTTTGACATCCGTTCCCAGTAGGTGTAAATGTTTGATAATATGTTGTCCTAAACATCCGCTCCCACCAGTTACCAAGACAACACCACTAGCCATCTTTCTTCAGTCTGCTGATTCGCATAATAAAGATTGGGAAAATTTTAACATGTTTAACACAATTTTCTTTTTAAAACGTGAACTTACATAATAATTATATATAGGCCTATAGCTACTAGCTTGAATCAGAATAACATAAGGGTTCAATGGCCATCTTTTTATTAAAAAAAATTAAGTGTTTCTCGTCATGCTCGTCTCATTTACGTATTTTCCAAATTCTACTATTATTATAATAATAATTGTTTTTATAAATTCTCAATGATGAATAATCTATTCAACCATCATGCTAGATATATTTATATAAAAGAAACTCGGTTCAACAATATCATGAATATGTAAGAAAAACAGGAAGTTAAAAAATAGTTTACATTCTTACCTTTAATTTGTTATGTATGATATTTTAAAAAGTAGCTTAGTACTATTAAACTAGTGAACTAGTTATAACCCACGTGACCTTGTGTTATCACATTTATCGACATTTATCACCCATTGATACTATTTAAATAACAAATGATTAAAGTCCCGGTTGAAATCTTTACAAACTGCGATAGGATTAAATCATTTTCTATAATCATTAATTTTGTAACTTATAACTAAAATTGAGATTGGAAAGTTAGTATATATATGATATTATTCATTAATTTGAAGTTTATTAATAAATATCGTCTTTTTCACCTGCAGTATCCTTGAATGATATGTCTAGAACATGTAGACGGACGCAAATTGCTAGTAATAAAACTTCAGATTTAAAAAAAAAAAAAAGTTATTTGAGTATTAAAAAAGCAGATATATTTTTCTCAGCAAAAATATCCATTAATGTGGCTAATTTTATAAGGATTCGGTGATTCCTTGTTCTGAAAAAAAAACCAAACTAAATTATCAAAATTTACATGAATATATAGCAACCGGTGTTAACCATGGCCAATTATATTGATTTTGATTTCAGTTATGGCAAACCTTTTGTTTATGTATTTTGGTACACTTTAACTTTTTCAATTTAACATTATCATGGAGTTATTTATCTGAAAATAAAAATCAGTTTATTTTGAGTTCTCGTTCCTATACATCTTGAAAGACGAGTTGAGTGTGTGTTTTTTTCAGTTCAGTGCGTGTTGCAAAGTTTTCAGTTTACCACGTTTTCCTTGTTTTTGTTTTTTCCCGTAATATTTGCATTTTCTCTTCGACTTACGATTTTGTATCTCCCCTTTGGTATCTCCTAAGTATGGCACCATCAATGGAGTTGGGATGACATATTGTTATTCTACGTTTCTTTTTTTCTTCTTCTTATTTTTTCTCCCACTTTTCTTGTCCAGCTTATATTAGTACAACTGTTATCTGTAAGAAATGTCAAAGAGCTAAACAACCTAGGAAAATATTTATTTTCTGCAGAAAAAGCACGTAATGGTTAATTATTCAAATGTTTATTTTCAGTTTAATATGTCTATATGTCATACTCCGCTTAATTCTTTCATTGATTTGTATAATTCGTGTATAAATGTTATATTATGCTGTATATTATCTATTGGATATTTATATTGTGTAAATCCAATAAGCTGTATTTGCTTACGGAAATAAAGTATTAATAGAGATTTCCAATAAAATGACTTTACTCGACCTAACCGACCTAACTCAACGTATGTCGTCCTATTGCATTGAAGCATGACGGAGGGGAGCATACACTGCATGCATGTTTTACTTTGTTGCTGGAATATGCCTTCAGTAAAATTCAACCCCAACTATTTTTGTTTACTCTTTAAATATTTTGTCATTAAACTTGAATGATTTTATTGACATAAATACTATAATGGAACAAGTAAATTAGCAACTTGTAATCAAACACACCCATCATTTCTTGTCATTTCACTTGACCCATATTTTAGTTCTTCTCACATTATGAATTTTAAAAACTACCAAGACGACATTTAGCATACTAATATTAAAATAACGAATTCCGAAGCGAGAAGGTTGCCTCTTTATTGTTTTAAAAAGATTTAACGTTTAAAGTAAATTCCAACACACCCGAATGTAAAAGGTGTCCTCGACTTTTAAAACAAAATAATATTTTTCTATAATTTAATTGAAGATAATTTGATGTGGGCAGAAATTCATATCAATGATATATTTTTCAAAAGTACTTTCTCGTCTTTACCTATACCAATTTAAGGGGCGTGGCTTTTGTTTAAGTATACATAAACTTGCATCCGAGGATACAGGGGTAGTGGGCGTACTCCCCCTTTTCGATCGCTAAATAAGTTTTAAAATCTCATGTTTTCCACAATATCATTTTAGCGTATAATTGTCCAAATTCTTTTTTGCATCGCTTCGCTCGTCAGTCACCCTCTTTCAAATATCTTGGATCCGGCCATTATCACGAACTGTATTGCACGAAAAAAAACGTAAATGATTGTCGTTTGACTTTGATAAATACTTTAAAAAACAACAATGTCTGAAAATTAGGCATCTCGTATGTGATTTAAAAGTTTAAGACTACGAACTGTATTAGTCTTTTTTCCCGTGATTTAGTATATATAAAAAAAAAGATGTGGTATGACTGCCAATGAGACAACTACCCACAAAAGACCAAATTGACACAAACATTAACAACTATAGGTCACCACACGGCCTTCAACCATGAGCAAAGCCCATACCGCTCACTGAATACAGAAATATGATACTGACGTGTAATCTAATGGACACATGGGCACTATTTAAAATCTGCTATACAATTTTGACCACTAACGGTATCTTTTTATTCTTAATTTTTGATTTATACAAAAATCAAGGTGTGGTATGATTTTCAATGAGACAACTCTTCAAAAGAGAACAAATGACAGAAATTTTAACAACTATAGTCCAACGAAGGGGTTTCAACAATGAGCAAAGCTTATACAGCATAGTCAGCTATAAGAGGCTCCAAAATGACAAATGTAAAACAACAAAAACTAACAGGGAAATTAATCTTAACAAAAAAAATCAACGAAAACACAACAACAAACGATAAGCACTGAATTAAAATGTTCTGACTTGGAACAGTCACATCCGTACTAGGACAATGGTGTAACAGTACGAAATCAAAATTATAAACGGGATAATCATTTTTTATTTATTAGTTGTAGTTGTTTTAAAGATAGTGTTCAGTAGCTGTGGATACTATCATTTCGGTAAATGGAGCTTACTAATATTTGGAAGTACTAGCTGTTTTTATGCTTCGTTTCAGTCTCACGAGTCAATCCCTATCTATCTGTTTAATTGTGATCATGATCATTTGATAAACATACTTCTATGATTGGCTATAACTTGGATATTTATAAAAACTATGTATCATAGATATGCATGCGTAAAATAAGTTCTCGACATAAACCGGCTGAAATATAAAACAAGAATTAAACCTCACGTTATATATATACTTACGACGAAGAAGCCTCAAGCTATATATAATACATGTACTTACGACGAAGATTATGCCTCAAGCTATAGCACTTATGATGATGATGATACTGATGTATGTCTTATATCCAGCAACAAATATTACATATATATTGAGGATGATGAAAATTAATTATAATGATAAATACATATACCTTTTTAAACATGCCCGACAATTAAGAGTAGCATTTTCATATGCTAGGTAACAAGAGAGCGTAACCACTATAAAGAAACACTTGTCTTTCTACGAGTAAACCAATACCTGCTCTTGCTCGTGAATGCATCATGCTTGTTGGAGAAGCCGAAAAATGCAGTCTTAAAGTCATTCGATCAGGGAGTCCAACATAATAATTGAATTTGTATTCGGGGCTAGCTTGCTACATGTACCAGTCAATTCCATATACAAGTATATAATTATGAATATAAAATGTGTTTTTATTTTCCAGTCGTGTAACACCTTCACTGGTGATCCTGTCATTGGATCTGTCGCATAGTTGTCACTTTTATATATATATACCTCCAAAGCGAGACAAAAGTTGAAACTTATTTTTTTTTGCTAACTCAATCAATATATTCGATAGCTTTAGAATCTACTTCTAATTGAATAAATACGAGTAAAAGAAAATTCCCGTAAAGACTGAAGTGACATTATAGTTGTCTCAAAAATGTGACAACTATGTAAATTGACATTCTCATCCACTTTTAATTAGAAATACTTGGGGACAGGATATTTTTTAGCAAATTACTATAATAAGTTGATAGTTTACTATCCACAGTGGTCAATGCAGGTTATCAGTCATCAATTGATAATCAAGTACACCTTCTAAATTACAATCTAACGAATTGGTGTACACATTTATTTACACGCATTATTATCAACTACATTTTTCCTTTTATAATGTTCGTTGACTTTCATTTGAAAGAAAAGAATACGTCAACTACTTAAATTTAAAGAAGTACATGACCTGTAATATATTTTTTTTAATATTCACTTCCCGTTGACGTACATTTTCCCTGTTGAATTTGTTTTTAGCAGATTGTAAATTGAGGAGATTAAGTGCAGAGGGAGAGAACGTTTGAAATGATACTTAATAAAGTATGATGCAATCCCAGTTTTCAACTTTAACTGAGACACGTTCTGATTAACATTTTGAGCTCATTTTTTTCTGAAATTACGACAAAATCTATATAAATTAATACCCACGGAAATTAAATATTGTAAAACATAAAAAATCAAAAAGAAGAATCTATCTGATAACGACAAACAAAATCAATACAATTAAAATATCAAATAATAGGTTCATTAAATTTTATAATTTTATCTGAAAATCAAAGTCATTGTGAAAACCATGAAAGACAACTCCAATGAATCGTATGATAGGTAAAGATATATGTATTTTCCCGCGTTTCGGAGTATAGCGGGAAAATGTTGTCTAAAAGGAACGTTTTTATAAGAACGGTATATATATTTTTTTTTTGGCGGGTTTTGTTATGTGTAGTTGTACACGTGGATACGTGGACCAATCATTTGGATTGTTTCAATAAGTATTCTTATGTTAATGAGGTGAAAGCGGGTTTTAAATGTTCTTGGGTTTGAAAATCATTCTAGCCGCAGACGTTCAACACTAAACATGTCGGAGCCGGCAGAAATAAACATGCTCATCGACCGAAAAATTAAAGACGCTATGAGTCAGAACCAGAACGAGATACTGCAGAGCATTGACAGATTAATGTCTAGTCGTTTAGACACGTTTCAGAGATCCGTCCACGAAACGCAGAGGCAGTTATCAGAAACTCAAATGTCTAAAATCCAGCAGATGAACACTGAGAATTACGTTTTCAAGCGAAAGGGAAACGAGGAGCAGTTCAAGGTCAACACAAAAATCGCCAACAAGATGAAAGAGGCCAGAAGTATTCTTACAGAATCGCAGGACAACAACGAAAGTACAGAGGGCGCGATGAGGAACATTTGTGAAGGTTTGGACATTCTTAATCATCGACAAAAATTAATTAAGCTCGCGGATCAGTCCGAGAACGGATGGAGAACAGTTACAGAGTATGAAACGCACAACCTTGCAGATGACTCCGAAGACGAAAAACGTATAATACGAGCAGAAAACAAAGCGTCGAGGAAAATGAAGAGCGACAAAAAGTTTAAGACACGTACAACTCCTTACAGTGCCCCGCAGTCTACTCGATTCAGCTCAGTTAATCAACAGAGTACAGTTAACATTCCTGTGGTGCATCGACCCGGAAAATGTTATGAGTGTGGTATGTCAGGACATTGGAGGTCAGACCATTATAAACAGGGTTGGCAAACTCAGAAAGAAAAGTCTGATAAGATAAGTACTAGATTATTTAGTAATGATTTATCTGTTAATTTTGGTAGAGAAAATGCTATAGTTTCATGTAATTCACCCGTAGGTAAATTAAGAAGTTCAATTGATTATTGGCGTAATGTTATTTGCGCTAACGAGACAGTTATTGATATCATAGAACATGGATATAAAATACCTTTTCACACAGAGCCAAGTGAGGTATTTTTGAATAATAACAAATCGTCTTTAGAAAATTCAGATTTTGTAGAAAATGAGATTTTAAAGTTGATAGAATTAGGATGCATAAAAGAATTTTCATGTAAACCTAAAGTGGTCAATCCGTTGACGGTAGCTAACAATAAAAACAAATTAAGGTTAGTTTTAGATTGTAGACACATTAACCCACATCTTCATAAATTCAGATTTAAATATGAAGATGCTAGCGTAGCCAGTCAAATGTTTAAGAAGGGAGATTACTGTTTTACTTACGATTTGAGATCGGCTTACCATCATATAGAGATATTTGAGGCACACAAGACATATTTAGGTTTTGCTTGGGTCAAAAATCATGAAACAAAATATTATGTCTTTAATGTTTTACCATTTGGTATATCGACTGCTGGTTATATTTTCACGAAAGTTGTAAGGTGTATTGTTAAACATTTACGAAATTCAGGTTTGAAGATTATCATGTATTTAGACGATGGCTTAGGCGGGGCTGACGAGATAAGTCAGGCTCATGAAACTAGCATAGTTGTTCAGAAAGTACTGAAAGCTTCTGGGTTTTTGATAGCAGAAGATAAATGCAATTGGACACCTAGCCAAAATGTGGTATGGTTGGGTTTGGTATGGCAATTTGACAAAGGCATGGTTTCAGTCACGGAAAGGCGACTTTCCAAATTGTTAGATACTTTAAATAGAGTTATACACAAAATAGGTAAAGGAGAAATACATGTTTCTGCAAGGTTTCTTGCTTCTATAATTGGTCAGATCATATCTATGCAAGGGGCAGTTGGTCCTGTAGTTAGACTACGTACACGAAGTATGTATGAATGCATTTTGTATAAAGCAAGCTGGAATGCTAATGTTCTTTTGAACAGTAGATCTCTTGATGAGATAATTTTCTGGAAGGAAAATATAGAGAAAATGAATGGCAGAGAATTGCATATTGTTGAGCAATACTCGAGTGTAGTATACACAGATGCCTCGGGCATAGGTTACGGTGGCTATTTGGTAAAAGCCATAGACGAAGAGATTATGGGTAGTTGGAACGATGGAGAATAATTGAAAAGTTCTACTTGGAGAGAGTTTGAGGCAGTTTATAGAGTACTGCAGTCTATATCTATGTCATTAAAAGGTCAAACAGTTAAGTGGCACACAGATAATCAAAACGTAGTAAACATAATAAAAAAGGGCAGCAAGAAATCTGATTTACAAAATATTACAATTAACATAGCTAATGTATGTAAATTAAACTGCATTAAGATCGTACCAGAGTGGGTACCTAGACAAGAGAACGTTAAAGCAGATAAAATTAGTAAGACTATTGATTGTGATGATTGGGAGATAGACGATATTACATTTGAATATTTTAATCAGAATTGGGGTCCACATACCGTAGATAGGTTTGCCACTGATTACAATGCAAAATGTAGCATATTCAATACCAAACACTGGTGTCCAGGTACACTGGGTATTGATGCCTTTAATAGACATTAGGGTAAAGAAAATAACTGGATTGTGCCACCACCTTCAGACATATCCCGATGTATACACAAGATTATCCAAGATAAAGCAGATAGCACGTTATTTGTTCCTTTATGGGTTTCAGCACCATATTGGCCACTTTTACACAAAGTCAATGGTAATGTTGTAGAATTCGAATCGTTCATTAAAGATAGTAAAATATTACCATCAACAGTTATCAAAAAAGGCCGAGGTAGAAATGGTATGTTCGGAAAATCCACAGATTTCAGGATGTTGGCTATGAAAATAAGGTTTTAATTTATTTCATTCTTTCCTACAGGTATCGGTCTGAAAAGCAGGGTGTTGGAGAAAATACAAGATGGAGGGATTCTTTCGGCTGACTTTGACGAATTGGGACATAAGATGTCATCGTATTTACTGCAGTCCAGAAGTGACAATACTAACAATAAATATTTTTATGCTTATAAACGGTGGGAGAGATTTATATTGAAACAAGGGGGACTATCTTTACCAGCAAAGCCTATACATGTAGCCCTATATTTAACCAAACTGATAGACACAGGTTCATCTTATAGTGTAGTTCAGTCAGCTTTTTACGGTATAAAATGGGCACATACTGTTCAAGGTTTTTCAGATCCCACAGAAAATGCATTTGTGACCAATTTACTGGAGTCTTCTAAACGTCAACCACATAAACCGAAAGTTAAAAAGGAACATATTGATTCTGAATCTATTATTGAACTTTGTATAAAATATAAAGACAGTGATGATATAGCTATTTTAAGGGATTTATGTATGATTGTTCTTAGTTTCTCTGGTTTTCTGAGATACAACGAGCTTAGTTCTCTTCGATGTAAAGACGTTCATTTCAAAACTAATTATTTAGAGATTGATATTGACAAAAGCAAAACTGATCAGTATAGATTAGGGGAGAAATTAGTTATTTCAAATGGTGAGTCTGCTGCTTGTCCTTATAGTTTATTGTCCAAATATTTCAGTATTTGTAAAATTGAGTCCAGTTCTGAGCAATATTTATTTAAACCTATTTTTAGATCAGGCAAACGGTGTTCGCTAATTTACAAGAACAAAAAACTGAGTTATACCAGAGCTAGAGAGTGTATAGTAGCTAGACTCAAAGAAGTTTGTGGTGATATAAACATAGGTTTACATTCTTTAAGGGCGGGTGGAGCCACTGTCGCAGCTAACGCTGATGTTAACGAACGCTGCTGGAAACGGCACGGTCGATGGAAATCTGATACTGCCAAAGATGGGTACGTGGCAGACTCACTTGCACATCGTTTAGAAGTTACTAAGAAGCTAGGTCTTTAGCATTTTCATTTTATTGTATATCATTTACGCTTTTCCGCCCTTTCTTTGTGTTTCTAGTCTGCACGGCTAAATGCATTGCTTTGTGTTTGTTATTATTGTAGTGTAGTTAAGACATGTATTTTCCCGCGTTTCGGAGTATAGTATTTTTTGGCGGGTTTTGTTATGTGTAGTTGTACACGTGGATACGTGGACCAATCATTTGGATTGTTTCAATAAGTATTCTTATGTTAATGAGGTGAAAGCGGGTTTTAAATGTTCTTGGGTTTGAAAATCATTCTAGCCGCAGACGTTCAACACTAAAACTTCAATGTTTCATATTTGATATTGTATATTATTTTGCTGTTTTTTCTTGATGGAGTTTGGCATCAATGTCCCGAGGCGTGCCTTGCACTTGCTCCGAACACAGGTTTCCAAATCAATTTTCTTTAATAAAGTTTTTTGATGGTTTTTCCTGGGCGGCGAGGTTACGTTAAAGACGGATATATATACATACATACATACATACATAGAGATATGGGCTCTTATTGATACAGAGTAAACTTGTTTCAGATGTTTATTCTTTCTGTGTACCTCCTTTGGAATGTTTTTGTACTTCATATATGTCATGATTTATAATATAAAATATACATTAAACGCCGGCTCTGTTAGTCTGCACGGCTAAATGCATTGCTTTGTGTTTGTTATTATTGTAGTGTAGTTAAGACGTATATATACGTGGTCTTATGACAGTGAAGTTTAGGCGGGAATATCAATAATCACGTGATATATAGAAATCATGATTTCTTCCGTTTTTCAGCATCTTAGAAATATTTGATATTGATAAAATTTATTATGAATGCGTTTCATTGTTTTAGGAATACTTAGTTAAAACTGGGGTAATGCATTTAACAAAATTAATTGGTTAGCAATAACCGGTCCCGTTACGTGCGTACGTCGAGTTAGGTACGTATGTCATTTTATTGGAAATCTCTATTATGTCTTATTAGAGATTTCCAATAAAATGACATACGTACGCACGTAACGGGACCGGTTATTGCTAACCAATTAATTTTGTAAAATGCATTACTTAAGTTTCAACTAAGTATTCATAAACTAGGAAACCCATTCATAATAAATTTAATCAATATCAAATATTTCTTAGATGATGAAAAACGAAAGAAATCATGACTTTCATATATCACGTGATTCTTGAGATTCCCGCCTAAACTTCACTGTCATAAGACCACGTATATATACGTATCTTTACCTATCATACGATTCATTGGAGTTGTCTTTCATGGTTTTGACAATGACTTTGATTTTCAGATATAATTGCAAAATTTAATAAACTTATTATTTGATATTTGTATTGATTTTGTGTGTCGTTATCAGATAGATTCTTCTTTTCGATTTTTAATGTTTTATAATATTTAATTTCTTATTTATCGATCAAAAAGGGGGAGTACGCGCTCTACTTCTGTATCCTCGGATGCAAGTTTAGGTATACTTCAACAAAAACTTCGCCCCATAATTTGGTATAGTTAAAGTCGAAAAAGTACATTTGAAAAATATATCATTGATATAAATTTCTGCCCACATCAAATTATCTTCAATTAAATTATAGAAAAATATTATTTTGTTTTACAAGTCGAGTACACCTTTTACATTCGGGTGTGTTGGAATTTACTTTAAACGTTAAATCTTTTTAAAACAACAAAAAGGCAAGCTTCTTGCTTCGGAATTCGTTATTTCAATATTTGTATGCTAAATGTCGTCTTGGTAGTTTTTAAAATTCATAATGTGAGAAGAACTAAGATATGGGTCAAGTGAAATGACAAGAAATGATGGGTGTGTTTGATTACAAGTTGGTAATGTACTTGTTCCATTATAGTATTTATGTTAATAAAATCATTCAAAGTTTAATGACAAAATATTTAAAGAGTAAAAGAAATAGTTGTGGTTGATTTTTACTGAAGGCATATTCCAGCAACAATGCGTGTTCAAAGAGCAAAACATGCATGCAGTGTATACTCCCCTTCGTCATGCTTCAATGCAGTAGGACGAAATACGTTGAGTTAGGTCGGTTATGTCGAGTAAAGTCATTTTATTGGAAATCTCTATTATATCTTAAATTTTATGAACCAATGTTAATGGAACTTAACCATAATGTTAACCACCATGTGCAGATTTACAAAGAAGGGTTGGCATATTCAAGATGGCTGCCGTTGCCATGGAAACTGGTAAAATGCGGAAAAAAAATTATTTCAAAATGCTCCAATCTTTCTAAAACTTTGCAAAAAAGTTAATTGGCATGTGTAGATCCAGTCTGCATATTTTGCATAAAATATGTTTAGATTTCGACGTCATTCAAATCAATCGAGTTCATTTTTTGAGATTATGCAAAATAAGAACGACAATTGAACAAATATAGTTCACCGGGTTTTTTTTCTTATCCGAGTTTATCCTATTTATTTTCAAATGTTACTTTTTAGAGAAATATATTCTGTTAGTTTTTGAATTTCTTACAAAAGGGCACAGGGGTTTGAATTTAATATCCATACGTGTAAAATGTTATCTCATATGAATAAAAGCGAATATATTTAAATATTATGACTATTTATATTAATTTGATATATTTATACTGAGATAGACAGTTGGACATCGACCGTCTAGCATAGTATTGATATATCCAGTTTGTAAGTAGTAGTTGCATCATAATATAATGTATATACATTTTTTTTAATTTAAAAAGGCATGCCTTTAAGCTACAGCTACTTGAAATATTTGTATAGATGAAAAGATAAACGTAGTCTTAAGACTCAATTAAATATTTGATTAATAAAATAACATAAATGACAGAACTAGAACAAATTTAAAAGGACTTTGATTAAATTGTAATGCAAAAATTATTACTAGGTATATAGTGGATATTGAGATCATGCCAGATTGCCTATAGCAACGAGGATGGGTGGAGTTGGAGGGGGGGGCGGGTGTTCTCGGAGTAGTCCATCTTCAGTCATTACTGGTCTGCCAACACTTCTGTTATGATGTCGAACCCGAATCCGGGCAAGATGCTCTCGATTTCGATCTCAGTTAACTAGGATTGCCACTTTTCCTGTTATAGGTCGGTTGTTTTCTCATGCTACTGCTCACTCAACAAATTGACCGCTACATTGGCGGACGCAAGGAGAGGGGGTTCCGGGGGTTGGACCCCCCTTTTTTGCACGATCAATGCATTTGAATGGTAGCATATAGTTGGACTCCCCCTTTTTAAATAGCTGGATCCGCGCCTGCGCTATGATTTAGTCATGAGTACTGATGGTGGTGTTTAGCACTAACCATCAAATATCAACCACTAGCAAAAGAGGGACGAAAGATACCAAAGGGACAGTCAAACTCATATATCTAAAACAAACTGACAACGCCAGGGATAAAAATGAAAAAGACAATCAGAAAAAACAATAGTACACATGATACAACATAGAAAACTAAAGAATAAACAACACGAACCCCACCAAAAACTAGGGGTGATCTCAGGTGCTCCGGAAGGGTAAGCAGATCCTGCTCCACATGTGGCACTCGTCGTGTTGCTTATGTGATTACAAATCCTGTATATAGTCTAATTCGGTAGGTCACATTCATGAAAGGGAAGGGGATTGTAGTTACGACGTAAGGAACGTATCCGATATCATTTGTGAAACGGTTATTCCATAACGGTCAACCAACTCGTGATGGCGTCCGTAACAATTTTTCCAAGTATTATGACTACGTTTGTCACACCTTTCAGAAACAGATGACATACATTTTATTACACTTTTCTTACAGAATCAATTATGCAAGATGAGCAAGTATGTTGTCTTGGTAACGGGCGGAAGTGGATTTCTTGGACAACATGTAGTTAAACATTTACAGCTGTATGGTGTAAGCGTCAAAGAAATACGAGTTTTAGACAAGGTTCCATATGAACAAAAGCTAGGTAATGGTTTTTATAATTAACAAAAATAAATTTAAGTTCGAAAAATTATGTAAAAACTGAGGTTACAATTACCTCAGGCAAATATGACCGTAGACAATTCTGGCATTCATGATAATGTTTTCACTCATGCAATATGAATTCAGTTGCAAAAACTCGTTTGAAACTATCAGCTTTCTACATTAAAATGGAGACCTCAAAATGCTTATTTTTTAAGTATATTTCATGATTGTAATTCAGTACCTTATGGAATTATTTGATTTGAAAGAAAACGGATGCAAATGATACCGGATTCGGATATATTTGTAGAATTTGAAGCAAAGCAAAGCATACTATCGTATACAGGGAGTATAACCGATAGGGCACTTGTCCAGCAAGCTTGTCGTGATGTCGACATTGTTCTACATATTGCCTCTATGATTGACTGGTCATTATTTCCGAATAGAAAGATTCTACATGAAGTAAATATATTAGGTAAAATAACTATTTTGGTAAGTTTAATTCCAGAATGCTTTTTTTTTGTTATTTGTAAATATTATACCATGACATGTTTTATGGTTGTAAATAAAATTGAAATACAACTGAAATAGTTCAAAGTACTATTTTGTGTCCTTTAAATAATATCTAAAATAGTTTATTTCGCCTTTTATTGAAACAATTGCTATGCGTATAAGCATAAATACTACATACTTGCGCGACGCCTTTTAGTTTGACTGAAAACTACGCAGACTATGAAATGTGTTTACAGGGGGGAAATGCTCTACAATAGATACCATTTTGTCAGACACTTTTCTTTTTTTGATTTGGTTCTAATAATATGCCAAAAATCGGTATATTTAATAGAGTTTAAGATTAAATTGTGTGTTATACTCGTAACAGACGTATATAACCAACCCGATCAACAGACCAATCGCCAATATAGCCGCATACTCAATATAGATTAACCGACCAACCGCCTGGTTAGCCGAGTGTCGGCCGTGAAGTTGGAATCTATGTTTGTGGACATTTAAAGTGTGTGTGTGTTCATAATTGGGTTGACTTTCGAATGTGTGACATTATTGTCCTTCGACACTTAATAAGGCATAATGATATAACACAAGCCAGGCATGAAACTTACGGAAGACACGACAATTAAAAAAATACCGTTGCAAAACATGATACGAAAAATGAATCTCACAAAAATCAGCCTTTAAAAAGTCATTACACATAATCAAACTCGCTGTAAATCGAAAAAAACCCGAAACGACATTTAGAATGATACACACATTAACAATCAATTCAAACATAAACACACCTGTAGAGTAATTCACCCACGAACAAAAATACATTTTGCCTAAAAGAAACTGAAAGAAACAAAATGCTCTTTAGTATCATAGTATGTAACACTAGCAATTCATTCATTGTATCTCATATAAATCTCATATAAAATATAATATTAATGATTTACTGTTCAACTCATACTTTATAAAGGTACACAGACTATTATTGAAACGTGTAAAGAAGAGAATGTTCCTTATTTAATATATTGTGGTTCCAGTGGTATCTTTGCCGGACCGGAGGAGTCACGTGGAGGAACGGAAACGACAGTCAAACACCCATCAACATTATACTTTGATGCATATGCGTATTCAAAACTTACAGCACAAGAAATAGTCATATCTGCAAACGGAACAACACTAAGCAATGGTATTCATTCGTTATTATATTTTTTACTTTAAATTGGTTGCATACAATTTAGCATATTTTTGTTTAAAGCCTAGAAATGCAGGGGCGGATGCAGGAATTTTCGAAAGGGGGGGTGCTAACCCAGGGCAAAGGGGGGGTGCAAAACATATGTCCCGATACAAATGCATTGATCGGCAAAAATAAAGGGGGGTGCGCACCCCCGGAACCCCCCCTCTGGATCCGCCACTGAAATGGATCAGATACAAGTACTTTGAACTTGGAAATCTTCTCTTTGAAACTGTTACAAAAAAAAACCTAAAAAGTAAAATCACAAAAATAACAAACTCCTAGGAAAATTCAAAACGGAAAGTCCCTAATCAACAGGCAAAATCAAATGATAAAACACATCAAACGGATTAACAACAACTGTCATTTTCCTGACTTGGAAAAGGTATTTTTAAACACACATTCTTGTACAATTCATAGAAATTTGCTTAAATGCGATTGGTGTAGTTTTAGACATAGAGATATAAATATGAAAAGAAAAAGAGAGTTAAAACAGTATTGAAAGTGTATGTGTGTTTGTGTTTTTTTCTTCAGAAATACGCAGTATGATTTTTTTTTTTAGAAACCTTGAGTTATATTCTAGTAAAATGTCTAGAACATGTAAACTTTAACATTCTACACATACTTTCAAGCAATTATATCAATTTCTTTTCAAAATAAAAAATCAGTTTATTTTATCATTTTAGGAAAACAGCTACGAACAATTGCCATTCTACCGTTACCAATGTACGGCGAATTGGACTATATGGCTATTCCACTTTCAATAAGGCCTTTCAAAGGAAAAACTTATCCACTTGTCGGTCGTATGACAGCCATTTTACAATATAGCTATGTTGGAAATACGGCAATGATGTTTGTGAAAGCAGCAGAATCAATACCGAACAATCCAGCTCTTGGTGGCCATTTTTTCTTTGCTGCAGACGACACTCCACCAGATACATTGCCCGGTGTAATGAAACCATTTTTAGATCTAGTAGGTTCCAGACCATCAACATGGTATATACCCTACTGGTTTACGATGATTATGATGTTTTTATTTTATTGTTTACTTTATATAGTTCGTCTGTTTAAAACAGTCAACTTGCCAAATTTGCATTTCACATTCGGGAGCATAGCATTTTTAAATACAACCTTTTATGTCACTTACGACAAAGCCAAGACATTGCTAGGATACGAACCCATCTATGACTATGATACTGCAGTCAGACGATCAAATATTTTCTATTCGAAGATAATTTGAAATAAAATACTTTTTACAACAGATTTCAGTGAGTATGTAGCTACAGGTAATATCTTTGGTTAGCTTGCTTGTTAGCTGAACCGTGAAGTAATTGTGCTGTGATACTTTTTGCTGAAGACTTAAAATTCAAACACTCATCTTTCCATGTATACTTTTGTCTCGCAATGATTTAACGACGACTATACTGTAATTCTGTCATTTGTTACATTTGTTTAACTGTCAAAAGAATTCAAGTGCTAGTCATTTTAAATCCTACTGTGCATAAATCTTTCTTTGTGGGTTATACTAAAAATATTATACTATATTTACATTTTTGATAAATATACAAGTAAATATAAAAAAAGAAGATGTGGTATGATTGCCAATGAGACAACTCTCCACAAGAGACCAAAATGACACAGAAATTGTAACAACTATAAATCACCATAAGGCCTTCAACAATGAGCAAAGCCCATACCACATAGTCAGCTATAAAAGGTCACGAAATGACACTGTAAAACAATTCAAACAAGTAAACTAACGGATTTATCAATAAACATAACAAAAAAAAAAAATAAAAAAAAAATGTATCCTTGACATTGGTCACTTGTTCACCACACCCACAATGAATTATAGACGCTATTTTTAAATATTTTCCATGATTTCCTACATTAATGCATTACTTGGGTGACAAAAAAAATCACACATCATTTTTATCGTTTCTGTTGTTAGTTATGTTATAAAAGTTGAATTATAATTTGTGTTGCGTAATATATATGCATGATGTTAGTCCTTATGATGTTAAATCATGCAATATGCCACCAGTTCCAGTTTTCCCACTATTGGTCGGCGATTCATGCAGGTCACTCCGGCTTCATCACCAACAACAACTGACCGTCTTCTATAACGGAAAATTTTTAAAAACTCAAAAACAATAAGCTGAGCAACCAGGAAAGCTGTATTTGCCTTGAAATCAAAAGTGTTATCCTTATATTTGAATGTTTTCACATACCTTAATTTGTTTGATACATATATAAGTAGTATTTTATGCTATGACAGTGAGATATATGGGGCTTTCGTAAAGCTCCAAATATTGAAAAAGTTCAGTTAGATTTTTGCAAAAATATTTTAGGTGTCAAACAATGTACAACGAATGTAATGGTGTATTATGAGCTTAGTAGATATCCTTTGATATATTCTAGATTGTATAATATTATAAGATACTGGTTTTAACTTCTATCAACGAATAATTGTATTCTTGAAAATTGTTACAAAGACCAGGTACAGAACCAATGTAATAACAGAAATAGTTGGATTTATCAACTGAAGTATTTATTGGTTAATTTGGGTTTGAATGATTTCGGTATAACCAAGATAAATTAGTTGTAAAAGACACTCTTAAGTATTTTATCAAAACTAGAATATTTGATCAAGCTAATCAATATTTGAATCAACTATTGGATGACTCGCCAAAGTGTTTTTTATATAAATACTGTGTAAATAATGTTCGTTTACAATTTTACCTCACTAAACATGTCAATTTTAGAGTGTATCTAACGAGAATAAGATTGTCTTCACATAACTTATTTGTTGAAACAGGACGATATCACGGTGTTAATAGATCAGAACGAAAATGCACTCTCTGTACTTTAAATACAATAGAAGACGAGTTTCATTTAATTTTACAGTGTGATTGTTATAATGCAATTAGGAGACAGTATATTAAGCCATATAATTATAAGCGTCCATCGTCATTTAAGCTTATACAGTTGTTGAGCACAGAAAATGTAAAAGACATGTGTTACCTTAAAAGTTTGTAAATTTCTTTTCCATGCATTTAAACGTAGAACAGACATGTTATAAGTTAACAATACTTACTACAGATTATCATTCTTCTCGGATGTATTCATTTATCAGTTATATATGTTTTATGTATTTATTTATGATATATTGTATTTGCATATATATCATATTTGTACTAATGAGCATCATTTGCTCAAAGTAATAAAGAATTGAATATAACCAATTATCCTGAAAGTGGCGTTAAACACCAAAACAGAATTCATCATTCTTCAATTTCATTGTTACCCTTGAGATTAAAACGTTCAGATATTTTTCTTCTGTAGAAATTTAACATTAATTAAAAGAGAAAATTACTATTGTACCCCTATTTTTCTGTTTTGCTCAAACATTGTTGTGAACATAAGGGACGACATCAAAAGTTCAATGAAGGATAAAAAAAACTTAATTCACATAGTTTTTTCACTGACCCCCCCTTCTTAACTTAATTTTAGAAAAATTGATTGACCCATATGGATATAAGTAAAAATCAATGTCAGATAACCAAATCTTGCAGCAGTTCACTCCCCCCCAAACTATTTGAATTAAGTTTGTTATCTTACATTGATCTTTTGATGCCGTCCCTAATAGAATTATTTATAGATTTTCGTTGATCATCTCAACGAGATTAATTTTCTCGCTTGAGCCGGGAAGGCAATCGAGTTGACATGACCAATGCTAATCTTTTTATCGCTATTTTACCTATGACGACGTTGTCAATTTCGTTAGCACAGCCACGTGACTCCTTAGTTTCTAGCGACAATTTTCCAACTCAAGCAAGTAGAATGATATGAAAAATATCACAAATGATATAAGGAAAAATGAAGATAATACCGATAAAGACTGTTTTAAAATAGAGACGAATACTTGCTCATTGTTGAAGGTCGTACGGTGACCTATAGTTGTTAATGTCTGTGTCATTTTGGTCTTTTGTGGATAGTTGTCTCTTACACAGCTAGCTGTAAAATACGGTTTAATCCACCATTTCAGTCTACACAAGGAAATACCTGTACAAAGTTCAGAATATGACAGGTGTTTCCTTTCGTCCTTGGAGCTCGGTATTTTTTTTTATATTCTTGCAGAGTCACTACTAAGTTGAATAAATCGTACGGTCTCTGTCGGCATGAATGTGGTATACTTGCCAGTGAGACACCTATCCACAAAAAATCAAATGAAGTTGATTGGGGTGGGGTGGGGGGGGGATGATTTAAGCAATTATAGCCAACACTACGGTTTTCAGAAATGGAAGAACCCATACCATATAGTTAGCTATGTCCATTATTGAATTTTGAATAATAAAAATAAATAAATGACGTACTTCAGCGCGGTATAATCTTTTACTTTTTGAGGTAATTATTACGCCTTCGAAGTTGTGGACTGCACTTTTATGTACACAAAGTCGATAATAAGATATACTTATAGGATTCGAGCTATTATTAGCCTAATTCATTGACATTGCAGATCTATATAATGAACCTGTCGGTGATATTCACATAAAAATTATGATACTAACATTGAAAGTTCATTTGCACCACAATTTTTTTCAAAGGTCAAAATATAGGGCTGTCCGGCATATTTTCAACGTTTATATGCCCTGAACTTCTCAGAGTTTAAACTTACACTAATTTTCTTAACTACCCCTTCCTCGAATGAAAGGTTACCACAGATTTCAATGTAAACAATATGCACGTGTTTATTTACTGGTAACATTCTCAAGTTCTGTCTCTGCGATATGGAACACAGAGAGCATAACTGGGAACCAGTATGTTAACAAAATTTTCTATGAATATTCAAATTCTCCCCAAAAGAGGCGTGTTCTCAGAAACAACTGTATTTACAAAGTGCAACCTATAAACGAAAACAACCCGAAATATTATGACAGTGGTGATAATAATGAAACATTTTTTATCTCAATTTATTTCATTCAACTGGATAATGTCATTTTATGTTTGATTTTATGTCCGTGTGTTGTAACATTATGCATTTCTTTTGCTGGTTATTATTCAAGTCCAAAATTTCGTCAAATCAGATTCGAGATTTGTGACATCATGCATGCTGTACCACAGTTATGTTTCCTTTAAAAATAGGCCACAAACAGAAATCATGTCTTAATGCATCACCCAAAATAAAACTTTTGTTAAAGCTTTACAATACAATCCATTTAAAAATGACCGTTATGAATTATAGCCAATTAAAGAATATTTTTTTGTTGCCCGATCGATCGTAAAAAGAACTTCAAACGCAAAATGGTTTATAACGTTAAAATGATTTTTTTTCATTATTGCAATTTTTCAATTAAAAGTTTTCGACTACTTTAATGTTTGTTATCAAATTATTTATTTTCAATTTAGTTTCTGCGCACAATTTGTTTATTGGCCATACCACAAACAGGGATGCAAATAACTGATAACAACTGCAAGGTCTAGACTGATTAATAGTATGCTGATAACCTGATTGACAATTGATAAAAGTGAAGTGCAGCAAGTTAGCATAGTTATACGAAAACGGAGAGAAGGAGTACATGAAATCTGTTGGGTAAGTAGTTACAATAGTTATCAAAGGTATCAGGATTATAATTTAGTACGCCAGACGCGCGTTTCGTCTACATAAGACTCATCTATGACGCTCAAATCGAAATATTATAAAGCCAAACAAGTACAAAGTTGAAGAGCATTGTGGATCCAAAATTCCCAAAACTTGTGCCAAATACAGCTAAGGTAATATTTGCATGGAATAAAAAAATCCTTAGTTTTACAAAGTGGAGAAAGTTAATTAGAGGCCATTGAGAAAAAGAGTTGACGAAAGAGAGCAAAACACCGTGGATAATAAAAAGGCAAACATACATTTCAATGCCCACACAACAACTAATACAGAAACCAAAAGTATAGTCAACATGAAACTCACGAAATACCGAGGGTGAACTCTTTTGCATTGATAAGATCAGTAATTTCTATTCCTGAAATAATACCAGTCGTGTTGCTCATGTGGAAATCCGATATTCTTTATTCAATAACCATGGTTCTTCAAACCTTGGAAGATTAACAAATGTCTCTTTTTGAACCCGATTTTTTTCTAACATGAACACACGAGAAGTAGTTTTTATGATTTTTTTTGTGCAGACGCAACTTTTAAAATGGGACGTTTTCGAAAATGTATGCAAATGTTTTGTTTTGTTTTCGCACAGGAAACAACAATGAAACACGTTGTCTTGGTAACAGGCGGTAGTGGATTTCTTGGTCAGCATGTGGTGAAACACTTACAACTCTATGGAGAAAATGTTAAAGAAATTAGAGTTTTAGATATGATCGACTATAAGCAAAAGCTAGGTATATATATATACTGATACTTTTAACAATGTTATTTTTATTAAAATGAGACAACAGTAGTCCATCGGTTTGATATGTAAAAACTGACTAAACAGTTAATATTGTTCCTTTTAAAATTTTTATACGATGATGACTGATGTACCCATATTTTGACTATTTCATTTATTGTGTCTGTTTATTTAACGCATCAATGTAAATATAACGGAATTTGATGAGACTGTCATTAAAGTGAGAGGGTTAGCCCTATAGAACCAGGTTTAATCCACCATTTTCTACATTTGAAAATGCCTGTACTAAGTCAGGAATATGACAGTTCTTGTCCATTCGTTTTTGATGCGTTTTGTTATTTGATTTTGCCATGTGATTATGGACTTTCCGAATTGATTTTCCTCTAAGTTCAGTATTTTTGTGATTTTACTTTTTACAGATTTATTTAAGAAATTGTAAATCAACCACGCACTGTAATATAAAAAGTAGGAAGAACTAGTATGATTGTCAACGTGAGAACTCGCCATATGAGATCAATTGACTGAGAAATGTAGGTCACCATATGACTTTCAACAATGAACAAAACATATAATGCAGAAAAAGCTTTAAAAGTCACCGAGAGGACAGATTAAACAGTTTAAATCCCTTTATAACTTGCTGTTCTTTTTATATCTATTGAGAGAAACTAACGACCTGATTGATTTACAAACCAATAAACGAAAAAACAATATTATGAGCAAAAACAAACGATTACTCCTGAGTTACATATTAGAAAAGGCATCACAGAAAACTACAGTATTATATATGGATGCAGGCATCAAATCCCCTCTCCTAATCTGGGACATTTGCGTAAGAGCACAACATCACATAAGTATATTCTCTTCAGAACGATACAAAACATCAAAAATAAATTATCAAACCTTAAGTACACAAATCTGAGATTAATTGTAGTTACCGAAAGCTTGTCCAAAGCCGTTCAGATGATGACAATAATCAAAAGGATGCACGTGTATGTATCACCAACGAAAAATATGTACAGCTGTTATGTGTTTAATTGTGTTTAATTCAATTTTTAGAATTTGAGATTAAGAAGCCAATGCAAACATTTACCGGGAGTATAACAGACAAAGATTTAGTAGAACGAGCTTGCCATCGGGTTGATATTGTTTTACATGTTGCGTCCATTATTGACTACAACCAGTTCCCTAACCAAGCCATTCTAAATGAAGTTAATGTCAAAGGTAGCCTTCAATTATAAGACTAACTAAATTTGATAATGGTAATTGGGAATATGTCAAAAAGACAAGAACCAGACCAAAATGAAAACAGCCGAAGGCCACCAATGGGTCATCAATACAGCGAGAAAATCCTGCACCCGGAGGCGTGCTCCAGCTGGCCCTTAAACAAAAATGTGTACTAGTTCAGTGATATGAATGGACGTCTCACTAAATAAGAAATATATAAATGAACAGAAAAAAATTATGAAGACCTAACAAATCTATTTTTAGCTAGCTTAACATTTAGTTAAAGTCATTCAATGTTTTCTTTTTTGACAGTATACCATTTTTTGTGATGATGTTCTTAATTGCCTCAATATTGTAAAAAATCTTTATGGGTACAAATTGGACAATAAGCATGTAGTTGTCTTAGTCATACCTTGTCATTGGCTTTGTATACAAATTAAAGAGAAAAATTGATGGAATGGCATGAACTAAAAATGAAGAGAGATCGGATGCGTGTTCATCGTGAAAACTATCAAAAACACCAAATTAGGAATCATTACACAGGACGCATATTTGATGCTCGTAATAAGCATAACTCCATGACGAATTAATTTAAAAATTATTGCCGAATGACGTTAACGGTAATCTATGGTTCACGGCAATAAAATGTATGTACAGGTTCTATATTCTATGCGATAAATTTTTTTAGATTTTTCCAATAAAAACCGCAACGATAATTTTTTGAGCCCTCTGACGAATCACAATACGGATATTATGACGAATCAGTGTAACATTTCAATCAATTTGACGCTAACTGTAGCTGGACATGATAGTTTGACGATTGATGGTAAAGGTAATTTCGACCCTCAAGATTGCTAATATAAGTGGCGTTTTAAAAAGACAAATTAAACTCGAGGTGAAGAGCATTTCTAGCGAAAAAAGCATCTTCTGCTATGCATTGTATCCCAGTAAAACTTTTTAATGCTTCGAAACCCATCTAATTCATATTATTAACATTTCCACAACAGGTACAGAGGTCGTATTGAATGCATGTCGGGAGGAGAATGTACCGTACCTTATTTACTGTAGTTCTAGTTCAGTATATCTTGGTCCGGAGGCTGTGATGGACGGAACAGAAACATCTGTTTCACAGCCATCTAGATTCTATTATAAAGCCTATGCCTCGTCTAAAGCTAAAGCACAAGATATGGTCTTATCTGCAAATGGTTCTAAATTGAATAATGGTAAGTACTTATGCCATGTTTAAAACAATGGCCGAATAGTAGTGATATATGTATTATGTTCAACAATTAAGTAGAAAAAGTAACAACTCAAATTGAGAATGAAAATGGGGAAGATGTCAAAGAGACAACAACCCGACCAAGGAGCAGTTGAGAGCCAATGCAACAGGAAAATCCTAAACGCGAAGGTAGTCCTCAGTAGCCCCAAAATTAAATTTTATACTACACTATAGCTTGATGCAATTTGCAATTGAATTGCATTACATTGTGTCGTTTGAGATATTACACTTTATTTTACTTAGTGAGACATGTATGCATTTTAACAACATGAATCCACAGAAATAAATGTAATATCCGAGACAACAGAATTCCAATTTTAGACATCAGAATTTGATTGACACATGTTTCTTTTAACAGACGTCACGAGCACGATATGTATTAGATAAATCAATCCTCACATATTTTAGGAGGCTCGCGTGTAAAAGATTTTCACAGAAAAAAAACCCATTTTTTTTCATTACACATTTCATTTATTACCTTAAGTAGTTGTTACTTTATCATATGACACAAAAATCATTCCAAAAAATCAATTCGTGTTGGCCCCAGATGACTTTTTAAATGTAGATATCAAGGAAAAAGCTCCAAATTATTTCCGTTTTGTGAAAAAATGCCATTTTTTGGCATTAAAACTGAAATATCTTTTTTTTTAGCTCATCGGTGATCTATATTTTTCATTATTGTTTTTGAATAAGTTTTACATAAACTAAATAATTGTTAAATATTAGCGATTTCTTCTGTAATTCATTTTTTTTAAATCGATATTACCGCTATATCTCCTATTAGTTTAACAGAAAAAAAGACATTAAGAAAAATGTATGCTTCTTTCGAAAAAAGATTGTCATCGTAAATGAACGGTGACCCCATTTTTTTATAAAAGAAAACGCAATGTTTTTAATAATGAAATATATCATGATATTGTTAAGGAATAAGACTGACAGATTTAAAACTTTGGTTAATCCCAAATAAATTAATATGACATTTAACATATATTTTATTATCTATATTATTTACTTTGTTTATTATGTATGGCAGGAACTGTTCTGAGAACTCTTGCAATTTTACCTTTGCCTATGTTTGGGGAATTGGACAACGTACAAATACCACTTGCCGTTCGCCCATTCAAGGGTAAAACATTCCCAGTGGTTGGACCTATGGACGCTACAGTACAGTTCAGTTATGTTGGAAACACTGCAATGATGTTCGTCATAGCAGCAGAAGCTTTACCTAATAATTCGTCGCTTGGAGGACATTTTTTCTTTGCCGCCGACGATACGCCTCCAGCCTCATATCCCGAAACAATGAAACCTTTTTTTAACCATTTTGGTACTACGACTTCTAAATGGCATGTTCCGTATTGGATTGCGATGTTTCTGATGTTTCTGTTTTTCTGTGTACTGTTTATCTTGCGGTTCATGAGAGTTACTTTACCGACAGTACATTTTTCGTTTGGTAGTTTAGCCTTTCTTAATACGACATTTTATGTTACTTACGACAAAGCTAAAACTATGCTTGGATATAAACCTCTTTATGAATATGGGTCATGCATCGAAAGAGCCAAAGCGTTTTATGAAAGTATAATTTAAAAAAGATTGAATGTGACCTTTTTATTTTATTTTTTAATTGTTTCGTATGTACAAGTTTTTGGTAAATGTGTATTTTTTTTTCGAATAATTGTTCTTGTAAAACAATATTGATATTCTTTTATGTTCAATGTTATAAATATAGTATACATATTTTAAGAATGGAGAACCAATGCTTTATCCTGTGTTTATTCAAAATATTTGCCTACTTCATACTAATAATACTGTTCATGTCTGGAAAATTTTATATTCAAAAGCAGTCTTTTTAAGATGATCGGCTAATCATGCAGTTATTAATATTTCTTTTTGTTTTGTTCAACATAAACGGTCAGAAACGGTCAACTATTCAAAAACTGAGATTTGATATTTGCGTTTCGAATTGCAAATACAAATCAAATTATAACTTTAGTCGTTTGGTAGTTTAGCCTATCGTAACAGAAACCCCGGGCCAATTTCAGCACAACTTTTTTGATCTTTTGGTCCTCGATGCTGTTCAACTTTGTACTTGTTGTCATTTTGATGTTATATTTCACATGGCCATAAAAGAGGGAGGTTTGGCATGCCAAAAAAACAGTTTCAACCCACCATTTTTTCCTTTAAAAATGTCCTGTACCAAGTTAGGAATATGGCCATTGTTATATTATAATAGTTCGTTTCTGTGTGTGTTACATTTTAACGTTGCGTCGTTTGTTTTCCCATATTTTTTAGTGTAAATTCACATTGCGATAAGACGTGTCACGGTACTTGTCTATCCCAAATTCATGTATTTGGTTTTGATGTTATATTTGTTATCCTCGTGGGATTTTGTCTGATGATTGGTCCGTTTCTGTGTGTGTTACATTTTAGTGTTGTGTCGTTGTTCTCCTCTTATATTCAATGCGTTTGCCTCGGTTTTAGTTTGTTACCACGATTTTGTTTTTTGTCTATGGATTTATGAGTTTTGAACAGCGGTATACTACTGTTGCCTTTATCTATCTTAATACCAACTTCTATGTTACTTATGACAAAGATTTAATTATGCTTAGATATAAAGCTATTTATGACTATGTGTCATGCATCAAAAAAGCTAAAATGTTTTATGAAAGTAAGATTTAAGAAAGATTGAATTTGAATTATTTAAATAAAAAAATATTTCGTGTTTAAAATTTAACTGTAAATGTGTTTTCTATTCGAATAATGTCTTGTTTAACGATATTAATATTCAATTATGTTCAGTCTTATAAATGTAGTATACATTTTTTTAAAGACTGATAAGAATGAAGAATCAATGGTTTTCTCCACAAGTATAATTGCAGCGATCAGAAATAAATTATTGCATGTTATTAATACAACAACTCATTTGTTTATTCGAAATATTTCTATTCTCAATCCACCATTTTCTACATTAGAAAATGCCTGTTCCAAGTCAGAAATATGACAGTTGTTATCCATTTGTTTGATGTGTTTAGACTTCTGATTTTGCCTTTTGATTTTTGATTTTATTTTTTGAATTTTCTTCGGAGTTCAGTATTTTTGTGTTTTTACTTATTTCATATGAGTTGTACGTAGAATAAAGGCGGATACGAAGCTAACATCAAAGAATGAAAGCTAAAGAAAAAAACATAATATCCAAAAGGAAAAAAAAACCCAAAATAGTCCATAAAATGCGACACAGAAAATTAGGATTGCGTACTATACAAAAACCAGATGTAAACTTAAGTGCTTCAAATAAACCAGTTATTGCGGTTTGAGTAAGCGACACTCGTAATTGGAAAGCATTTAGAACATAAGAAAAGTCTGGGAATTTCGGTCTACAGACTTATATAATTCTCATAGCCTACAAAAACTACTAATCTAAACCCGAATAAAAAAGAATTATAAATATTACAAATATTGTCAGGACACAATCATTCCATAACTTTTACATCATTCCATGTTCACTATGAAATAAAAAGCGTTTAATGAAATACATAAAAAGATCATAAAAATGTTTTAAAACACCTCACTGTGACATTTTATCCAATATGAATATAAAAACATGATATAAATCATATGTTCATCTTATCATTTTGCGTTTCACACTGAAATGAATAAAATCTTGATGTACAAGGTATATAGAACGATCGTGTTCCGGTAACATTGTGTTACAATCGATGACCAAGGTAACATCAATCGACATAGGTAACAAAAAACTAGTTCAACATGTTCAAACTTACAATCAAATTAACAGGTACAAATTAAACATGATAATAAAAATATATAACTTATGTTTTAGCATGTTTCTTTTTTACGAATTGTTAAAATTTAATTTACTGCTTCCTGCGGCAAATCCGTATAAAAGATTTCCAGCTTCTGATTTTAGTCACAACTCGTCTTGTCCTCCTTGTATACTATACCCTCTCACTGCTACAGTTAAAGGTATGTTGTTTTATAGTAAATTATGATTTGCAGTTTACTTTTAACGAAGGTTTGGATGACTTTAGAAAGATCTGGCTTCTATTATTAGGTCATATCGCTTTTTATGTGTTTTGTTTCTTAAACTTTTATGAGTTTGAGGATTTCATTATGAATAATTATTTTCCTGTTTGGTCAACAGAAACGTACTAGACAGAGAATTATTTTATCGTTTTGAATTGCAAATACAAAGTCAGAATCATTACCAATTAAACTTGTAAACTCGATTAAGGTTTTACTTATTTTTTTTTTAAATGTTTGATCTGATATTACGAAACATAGAAAACAATCAATATAATCTACTTAAAAAATGCTCGTTAAAAGTTTTTATAAGTACGACACAATCCTATTATTAACAAAACAAGGATTGAAATACGAAACATACCCAAATAGACAAGCAATAATTAAGCGAATTTCTAAAACGGAAGATATGAATTAAAAAAAATAGGTTGTTATTAATAGCTGCTTCCTTTGTGACTTAATAGTTTCTCTCGATTAAAAAATATATAAAAAATATTGGTGAATATTGTCTACATTGAAAAAAGTTTAGAAACTGACACTTGCAAATTTAGACTTTGTAAATTCGATCTGGGTCTGGTTTTTCCATTTATCCTTATCAATATTACTAGACCACTAAATCTCAAAACCAAGGAAAGTTTCTCCATTTATCCTTATCAATATTACTCGACCACTAAATCTCAAAACCAAGGAAAGTTTCTCAATTTATCCTTATCAATATTTCTAGACCACTAAATCTCAAAACAAAGGAAAGTTTCTCCATTTATCCTTATCAATATTACTCGACCACTAAATCTCAAAACCAAGGACAGTTTCTCCATTTATCCTTATCAATATTACTCGACCACTAAATCTCAAAACCAAGGAAAGTTTATCCATTTATCCTTATCAATATTACTCGACCACTAAATCTCAAAACCAAGGAAAGTTTCTCCATTTATCCTTATCAATATTACTCGACCACTAAATCTCAAAACCAAGTAAAGTTTCTTCATTTATCCTTATCAATATTACTCGACCACTAAATCTCAAAACCAAGGAATGTTTATCCATTTATCCTTATCAATATTACTCGACCACTAAATCTCAAAACCAAGGAAAGTTTATCCATTTATCCTTATCAATATTACTCGACCACTAAATCTCAAAACTAAGGAAATGTAAGCGGTAATACAGTTTAGGAGGGAAATCACTTAAAGGATACTTCTATTCAATAGACAAACAGTTCAAATATTACATTTATATGTTTATTATATTATACATTATAACACAGCTGAAAAGCAGTAACAAAACAAAAAGCTGTCGGAGTAGAATTTGATTGTCTAATGAATATTGTCATTACTAATAATTATTTTTATTTATTTTTTTAAACAATACTGAATTGAAATATTTAAAAAATATGTCTGAACAGTTTAATGAATTGAAAAAAAGGAAAATAATACCATTCATTGACGGAAGGAAATAATAAAAAAATAATAAGATTAGTACATAATTTTACTAAATTGATTGACATATGAATCAAAAGAAGTGTTGGATTCAATGTGGTAATTAAAACCGACAACACAAAAATATCATCCACACAGACTTCTAAATATCAATCATTTATGTTTGTCTTAAGTTGCTGCCCTTTTGATCTTATTTACAAAATTCTGCAAAATTGTTTTAAAAGAAGAGTTAATCAAGTTTGAACATCCATGCGATTATGATTCCATTTACGCTAGCAAATGTACAGCACCAATATGTACGCCTATCTCTCATATAGTCGCTAGAAAGAGAAAGAGTCAATATATTTGCATTTGTGAAATGACTTTGAAGTGTTTACATAAAAAAGTGAAACTACATTTTGAAAATAGAATAAATTAAACAACTATTTTTGTATGACATTTAGACTTAATTTTAATGTTGTAATCGTTTTTTGTATTAAGTAGAACGCTTTGTGAACACTTTTCCTCTCCTACTGTGCGAGATAATTTCAGTTTCCTTAATATAAATTATTTTCATTATAAATGTCATCTAATAAACAACAAATACATTTAGAAAATAATATTTACGTGACATATATTGCCTTATAGTGAATATTATAGGTTTTATATCATATTGTTATAAAGATTATTGTTAAGAAACGTTTTGCCAATTTATAATTGTTAATAAATTATACAAAAACCGATGGAATCTATAGATTAACACTTCTTTTTATGATGTTACTACATATCGTTATTACAAAAAAAAAATCAGCTTTGTTTGATTATGTAGAGAACAGATCTAAAATATCATAATGGCCTTGAATGACATACTTTTCGGAACCACACAAAAAGAATGTTACTGATTGTTTGTTTTACTGACATTCTCTTGTTATGTTTCAGTCTTTCATTATGAATCCAATTCAGACCGTTGTCACATTCATTGCTGTCTTCGCCACAGTTAATGGTGCTGGTTATGGAAAAGGTGGCGGTATGGGCGGCGGTATGGGAGGTGGTATGATGGGAGGAGGAATGGGTGGCGGTATGGGCGGGGGAATGATGGGTGGTGGTATGGGAGGTGGTATGATGGGAGGCGGTATGGGAGGTGGTATGATGGGTGGTGGCATGGGAGGCGGTATGGGTAAGATGATGGGCGGTGGAATGATGGGAGGTATGGGAGGTGGTATGATGGGCGGTATGGGCGGTGGTATGATGGGTGGTATGGGTATGGGTAAGATGATGGGCGGCGGTGGTATGGGCGGAGGAATGGGAGGTGGTATGATGGGAGGTATGATGGGTGGTATGGAGGGCGGTATGGGTGGTATGGGAGGTGGTATGGGTAAGATGATGATGCCAATGCCAATGCCAATGCCAATGCCAATGCCGATGCCAATGCCAATGCCAATGCCAATGCCAATGCCAATGCCAATGCCAAAATCTATGCCAATGCCAATGCCAATGCCAATGCCAAAAATGGGAGGTGGTATGATGGGAGGCATGATGGGAGGTAAGTTGAACTAATATTGTTTTCTTTCTTTTAACTATTTATGTATTCCATTCAATGTTTTGCATGATGAACTTGGGGAACACACAGCTACCGCTAACATAAAAACAAACACCAAATACACGTGGCTATATTGATGACTCACAAATATGTCTAGCACGCTCTTGGTGTGAAATTCAAAATTTAAACTGAATTTTATTAATGCCTCAAAATTTAAGCTGAACCATTATGTTTTCTCTTCTGAATAAACTGATATCATTAATAAAGAACAAGGTTTGGTCACTTTTATTTATGAACATTCAAATGTAAATTGTGTAATACTATTGAAATCACCCATAACTATTTGTTACATGTGTATATATAGTACATGAATGTAGTTTGAATTCAAATTCAAACATCGAAAGTTATATATTGATATGTTTCATGTTTAAGAAAAAGAAATACACTTATTACTATAATATCATAAAAAACATCTTTATTGTTAATATTATTTATTTACTTGTTATGATATTTGATTTATGTCTCTTTTTTCATATAGGTATGGGCGGAGGAATGATGGGCGGTATGGGCGGTATGGGCGGAGGAATGATGGGAGGTATGGGCGGAGGAATGGGAGGAGGAATGGGAGGAGGAATGGGCGGAGGAATGGGCGGTAAAATGGGAGGTGGCAAAAGTAAGTGTTTGTTTATTGTAGCTTTATTTTGTAAGAATGCTCTATATATTTGCTTACATTCATTTTATTTGAACTTTGGCGAAGTTGTGTCATTGGCAATCATACCACATCTCCTTTTTATGTTGAATGTTTTGATACAAACAAACAAACCTAAGTATTACATTTATAAATATATTTTTTAATTGCAGGATACAGAAGAGCCACCGGTACGTATAACTCGCCCTCTATTTTTATATTAAAGAATATCATAATTTCTTAAATTCTGCAAATTAAAGTACTGTGAATTCATTAATGTTCGTTGGGTACCAATTTTCGGGGATTTTCTCGGTCGAGTGAACTATGGAACTAACAGTTCAACGAACATCATTTTTTTATACTTTGACAATCCGCGAAACTAAATATCTACAAACATTCAAGTTTCCTTAATCCCAGAAAATTGGTACCCACGAAAATAAAAAGAATCCACAGTAATTCAAACGTTCGTTGTCGTGTAATAGTCAGTGCTATTTGAATACTTTGCATCTTAATAAGATTGATTGAGTGATTAAATGACTGAAGGGTTTGTTGACTGATTGATTGATTACTAAACGTGACATCTTCACAAATGCATTGTAGCAAATAGTGGACATCACATACATTTTTAGCCTCTCATTTAAGAATCGAAATGAAATCATTGTTATATTCTATTAAATCAATTACATTGTACATGAAATTATTTGAAACTTTTATTTTCCTCGATTAACTTTTATCTCAAAAGTACATATCAAAGGGAAATAACCTGATATACACCTTTCGTTATTTTTTTTGGTCGTCTACTTATGTTGCTTTTTTCTTTCTTTCAGATTCTTATTCATACGACTATTGAACAACGTCATTTAGATTGGATTAGTCAGAAACATTTCATCATTGTAATATATAATAAATGTTCATACATTCCTTGATTGTTTTTTCATGATATTAATCACCAATATCGATTATTTTATATAAGAGTTTTGATTGTTGTAAATATGATAACATGTCATTCTCTACAGTAGAACATTTGCCATTATAAGAACTTTAGACCTGTAGAGGGTTGCAGCTAATTAAAACAAGTTTAACCCTGCTACATTCTGTATTTGTCTGTCCTATCGTTTGTAATTCAGTAGTTTCTTAATGCCTGTATAACATATTTGTTTTTTCTGTTCTTTTTTTTGTTCATAAATCAGGCCGTTAGTTTATTCGTTTGAATTGTTTTACAATTGTCATTTTGGCCCATGAAAACATTAATCAAAATAGAAAACAAACAGGCTGTAAGAGCAGCAGCTTCTAAATTGCTCGATCGTGATTAAGGGAAGACGATATTGTTGGACGTTATGTGTTTGTGAGTTCTCATTTCACCAATACAAGAGTGACACGACAACACTATTTTCTAACAAGGGAATTGTATTTATAAAAAAAAAGAAAATTGGGAAAACGTCAATGAAATAAATTCTCAAAAGCACGAAGACGTCTTTTTGGTCAGTTTACCATCTCCTACGATTGACAAATGACATAATCGTATAACAAGCTTTCATTTGCCTTCAGTTTAGATAAACAAACAAATTAACCCAAAGGACAGCAAATAATTAACATCCAAAAAATACACACCACATGAAAAACTGAAATGAAGTATCATGAACCCTGATCACAACTAAGCGGAGTCATGTGTCAAATAAACGTAGACATATCCGTCTAAGTATTATGATGAGTCGTGTCCGATTATTAATCACCAAAAAAGAAAAGAGGAGGGCATGTTTGCTCTACGATACATAGACTATTGCTATGGTCATCCGTACAACAATATTCAGTTACTATCAACGATACAAGTCATGGTGTCAAATATAACACGTTCTATATCATGATTCATGTTTTCTATCACAAACTATTGGTGTAGTTCCTTTTAAAAAAAATAATAAATCATCTTATTTAAAATCCTGATAGAAATCTCAAGCCATTGTATCAAGAAATATATAAAAATACCGAACTCCAGTGTTACTTAAAAGAGGGGGAGTCTATCTAAACAGATTACATCAAACGTAATCAATCAACAGAACGAGTGAAAAACAATTAACTGACTGTCGTACAAGTGAGAGGGTTAGCGCTATAGAACCAGGTTTAATGCACCATTTTCTACATTTGAAAATGCCTGTACCAAGTCAGGAATATGACAGTTCTTGTCCATTCGTTTTTGATGCGTTTTGTTTTTTGATTTTGCCATGTGATTATGGACTTTCCAAATTGATTTTCCTCTGAGTTCAGTATTTTTTGTGATTTTCTTTTTGTCATATTTCCGACTTCGAATATGCCTTTTCAGATCAAAATGGTGAGTTAAAAATAAGAAAATGATATGAACGCCAATGAAACAACTCTCCAAAAGAGATCAGGTGACACAAAAATTAACACTGTACGGTTTTCCTCAATGAATAATTGAATATAAGAAGATGTGGTAGAGTGCCAATGCGACATGTCTTCATCAAAGTAACAATTTGTAAAAGTAAACCATTATGGATCAAAGAACGTGCTTCAACATGGGGCATTGGCTCACACGGAACAGTAAGCTAAAAAAAGACCCCACAAATGACTAATGTAAAACCATTCATACAGGAATACTTACGGTCTAATCTATATTTCATGGTCAGCGATAGAAGAACCCAAAATTATAAACTTAAATCAGTTCGAATGAGACAACGAATAGCATAATTTATGTGAAAATCTATGAACGAAAAACATATATGTTATACAGCAATAAACTTCAACCACTGCAATACAAGATCCTGATTTGGAACAGGAACATACAAAATAAGGCAGGTTATACTCGGTTAATGGCCCCTTACCTCCGACGGTGGTGTGATAGTTCAACATATGAACAAACTATGAAAATCAGTTGAAAAGGGCTGAACTAATCATATAGATACAAATATTAAAACAGCTTACAAAAACACAGAGCGGTCGTAGACTAGTACTTATACGCCCCTTAGTTCAAAGACTCCACATATAGATCTGAGAGTACTTGCAGGAACTAACAGCTAGTTCAAAGCCATTAACGACTAATAAATAAAAATCATGCATCTAAGATTAAAAGTATTAATAAGTACACATGCAACATCAAATGAATTTAGCATAAAGACGTCAAAAACAGTCATAAAAAAGATGCCATTGTGCAATGCCACGATACAATTATCGAAAGATTCAAGAACCAGGAATTTGCCTCTTATATCTTTATCTAAATAAAAGTAATATCTAGTTTTATTTAAATCAACTGATAAAATAATCTTTGTTAATTGCAATAAAATATTAAATATTTATAATATAAAATAAATAGTTCAAGGATTTCAGTGTTGAACTGGTCACCTTTCAGAAAAAAATTATTTAAAGGCTCGATCACTTTTCCTGGATCTTTTTAAAATTTCATAGTTCTGTAAATAATATAATCGTAAAATTATGATGTGCAATTTTGTTTGAATCAAGAACAACCGAACTTCAAACCAAATCTGTATTTCAATGGAAAAATTAAGTAAAGGTTAGAAGTAATCTGTAGAAACGAAATCCTTGACTTAATATTTAACCAGAACTACGCAGATTACGTTAATTGAATTCCGAAACGTCACAACAAACACGGACATAGCGAACAGTTTGGATTATATATACTGTACGCTTGTGCCAAAGGAACATCTCCGTCGTCCTAAAAAATGAAATTAACAATAGGAAACAAACACCACTCATTTTGTCGTATGTTTTAGTTTACATTTCCTCGTGTATAACCGAAATATCTAAACTAAAAAAGGATAGTTATTAGCGTTTATTTTTAGAAAATTCTTTATCATTTAACGACAAATAAAGAAAAGTGTTGCAGAATTTATCAATTGAATGCAATTCAAACGGATCTGTTCTGAGTTTGGTCATAAACTGTGATTCATAACAGAACAAGTCTGCCATTGATGGGGCGCACTTGATGCCCATGGAAAACATATAACCTGATTAAAAGCTGTCTAAAATTTCCACATGAATGACAGTTGTCTATAGTTCTGTTACATTGACAAAATTGAGAGACCAATCGATTAAGTCATGTACATTTAGCGATAATTAGGATACGTCAAAATCATATTACCAAGCATCACAACTGACAAAAAATGTAAATACACATACAATTAAATCTTAGAAAGACACAAAGAAAAGGTTTTGTAGTGGTATAGAATGATGACAAGGATGCAGAAAAAAATCTTTTGTCGTTAAAAGTATTATAAAGTACAAATATAGTCAAATAAAATTACATGTGTAAAACAAATGGAAACGACACTGTAAAAAACTAAACAAAAAAAAAAAAAATTTTTTTTCCTCATCGTGCATCAGTACCCACCTGAACCGGACTTTCCTTATAAAAAGAAAACCATAACAGAATAATGCATAGATACCGTAATTAATCATTAAATAATAAAAACTCTACCTCAATAACACAAAAAGACAAACAAAGAAAAAACTGTAAAGCCAAAAAGAAACCGAACCTCAACAGTAATAATCAATAAGTATAGACCAACTCAATCATTTGTGAAGAAGACACTGAATATTTATATATTTAGTCTTAGTATTTTGTGTTAAGTATTTTAGAAAAAAGAAAAAATGTCTTTTACAAATCCCTTGCTCATTATATATTTTAAAAATAAAGCCAATATGTAGATGGTTCTAACGCAGATTTTTACAAACAAAAGTTCATTTGAGAAAGGGAATATTATGGTCTAAAGTTTTGTTATCAACTGGTGCTCACTGTCGATTTATCGATACATTATGTTTCAATCTGCCAAACAACAATGCAAAAGCGACGGTATGTCACTTTTACCAAATTAGTTCATATGTGACACATTGGTGCACCTTAGTAATGTAAGTAACCGCACAATTTTTTAACAGATGAAATTGCACGAAAACAGCAGAAATAAGCCTTTTATGCATATTTCGCTAGTTATATGGCAACACTAATGATAGACCTAGCAGTGAGTTTGATATATTTTATAGTCGGATCTATAGAATAAATATCAATTTTATTTATTTATATTTAATCAGGTTGTTGTATCTTCGTTTGAATTGTTCAACCTTTTTAATACTAGTACATAATTGCTTTATTTAATGAGTTTGTCTTTATAGAAAGCTGTTACGAATGAAAACAGCACTTTATTGTTTTTATGATTCTTACGGACAAATAATGCCAGATATCTCAAAGTCAACGGTGTATATGATATACAAAAACAGACGAAGATCTTTGTAATAAAAAAAACCTAACAAATAGTAAAATACATCTAATGCGAATTTGCTTGAAAAAGTTGAAACCTTAGTTGATTTTTTTATGATAAAAATTAAAAAAAAAATGACAATTGAAGGAAGTTTATTATGTAAATAGTATCAATACAGGGGTACTGAGTACTGGGCTGATGGTCGAAGACTTGGTATTCCTCTATTAGAGATGTCAACAGAGTGCTTTACAAATGAAAACAACACGTTACAAATTTCATGCCTTCGAATGTGACATATAATTGCAAATTATGCTATTTCGACCCTAATGGATAGTTATCTCAATCGCAATCAAATTAGATATCCTTAAAACAGGAGATCAACAAACAACAAACCAAACATAGATATTGCCATTTACATACACTAAAATATAAATTAACAAAAACACTGAAATCCGAGGACAATTCTATACTGAAGGTCCGTTAGCAAATAGCAAAGCCAAATGCTCAAACACATCAAACAATAGATGACAATGCAACTGTTATTCCTGATTTGGCACTGGTACTTGGTGCCTGGTACTTAAAGATATGTAAAATAAGAAAAACAAAAATATATTGAAACATAAAAATTGCCTTTACCCTTTTTCAATATGGAAACGTAACAGTAAATATAGGATTATTGTGTAATAATATCCTGCATGTCATAGTGCATTATTTCCATGTGTCAAATGGTGTATTGATTCCTCTCAATTGATGGTATATAAATTGCGTATATTCAATCATGTATTTATTCTATCCATCCAATCGTGTATGATTTCCCTGCGTCTAATGTTGTTGTTATACCTTATGCCCAGTGGTGTATTTATTGTATACATTTAGTGATGTATAATTAAGCCCCCTACATCCAATTGTGTATTATAGATTAAATGTATGCATCAAGATTTGTCTTTATTCCCTACATGAAATTGTGTATAAATTCCAAATATGCAATGGTGTAAAAGTTCCCTTCACCCAATTTGTGTATTAAGTCACTTCATCTAAAGTTGAATTACTACATACCATCTAATGGTGTTTACATTCCCTACACGCTATGGTTTATTAATTCACTACACTTAAAGTTGAATTAATACATAACATCCAGCTAAACTTATGTTCACTATTGTTAAAATTTCTCTGCATCCAATGGTGTTTTAATTCCCTATATACATGGTGTTTAACTTCCAAACATAAAATGCCGTAAATGTTCCCTACATCCAATGTGTATATTATTACACTACACCTAAAGTTGAATTTAAATAATGGTGTTTTAATTCCCTACACGCAATGGTGTATTAGTTCAGTAAATTCAATACAATACAGTTTCGATCCCACGTTGATATTTTAATAAAACTTTTATACTAGCTTTTTTCACCTAAGACTGTGTCAAATATGTCATAAAATATACCTTCATGTGCTACTTAAAGAGATAATTGGGATCGAAATTGAGACCTTTATTGAAAATTAAATTACAAAAGACATACATAACTTTTTTAATTCAAAAGATGAACACAGGCAGATTTTTGTTTGTTTTGGATACAAGTAATTCAAAGTATCAGGATTTAACAAAAGAGTCCATATTTTATATCTGTATATTTATCTAATTTAAAAACAAAATCATCGTTTACATCCCTTACAAATTGGTACAAATAATCAACATACGTAATCAAACCAAAATAAGTTAAAAAAGGGTTCATTGAACTCATTTTCTCAAGTGTTCAATCCCTTCGAATGATAAAAATGTATCTTTTCCCGATATGCCACAGTTCGAAATCACTTAAACAACATTTTTTTCTTTAGCAACATCTTTACCTCTCCTTTGACTGTATCAAATGCCCTAAATACATACTACCAAATGATGTTTTTATTCCTTATGTTCAATGGTATATATACATTCCTGATAACCAATAGTGAGATAATTCTAAAAATCCAATGATGCAATATATCCGGAGATCGATATGTTAGAAACACCTTTCTATGACATATACTCCCATTTGAATCATTTAAACATGATATGAATCATAAGTTCATTTTTTCATTTTTTCATTTCATTTTCAAGTCTAATTAAGGAATAT
Organism: Mytilus trossulus; assembly: GCF_036588685.1. Classification (NCBI taxonomy): domain Eukaryota; kingdom Metazoa; phylum Mollusca; class Bivalvia; order Mytilida; family Mytilidae; genus Mytilus; species Mytilus trossulus. The sequence goes on from NC_086380.1 coordinate 21,683,297, forward strand.
AATGATCTTGATGTACATTGTATGTTGTAACAGTCGTGTCCCAGTAACATTGTATCAGACGTGTACTAATAAAGGTATATACCAGACGCTAAGGTTGACTAATTATATTTTTAATTTGGGGACTATGTCAAAACATTGATTATCGATTTAACAATTAAAATCCTATTCGTGTTGTTGACCGGCTATGTATCTCAAATACTTTTTGCTTTACAATTGCAATCTAAAACTTCTTCATCTCGCAATAGTATTTGAACCAATACATACCAAAAAACAAATTAAAAGAGTTGGTCCTGATTTGTTTCATGAAAAAAGTAACCAACGTAGATACAAGTACGGAGTCATAAATAGTACTACGTAAATAATCACTCTGATTCAAACAAAAAAATGCTGACATTATAAAGATGCAAGATTACTTGATGGACACCATATTTTATACGTTTTGAGGACGACATGAATTGTCATTAATATGGTCAAATTTATAAATTCACTGTTTACAAATTTTTGAATTGAATTAAATACTAAGGCTTTTCTACCTCAGACATAGATTACCTTAGCTGTATTTGGCAAATTCTGTAGGAATTTTGGTCCTCAATGCTCTTCAACTTCGTAATTTATTTGGCCTTTTTAACTTTTTTGGATTGGAGCGTCACTGATGAGTCTATTGTAGACGAAAGTCGCGTCAGGCGTATATACTAAATTTAGTCCTGTTATTTATGATGAGTTTATTTCCAACAACCAATAAACAACAATGACCGAACATCGATTAAACGAGTTAGTGTCAATGCAAATGTCAGAAATAAACCCCAAAATACCCATCCTGTTGGTAATTCAAAACCACAAATTATTAGTATTCAGTATCGTACAAATATAAAAAAAAATATGGTAACTTTTGAGCTTGAGAGACTAAGCACATACATATTTTGTGTGAAACCGTATGTAGACAACAAAAGGACGTTTGATATTATTGAAATGATGAACTACTGTCTCATTAAAAAATATATCATATCTGTCTCCTTTTATTTGAAAAGATTTCAAAATCATGAAAGTGCTTTGAAAAGTTTTAATTTGAAATATGCTAGGCTAAATGTATTTTACATTTAAAATTACGTAGGTGCCAGTATTCAACTTTTAAATATATCATATCTATAATAAAAGATTTTGTAGTGTAAGGCATACAAAAACAATTATGAGGAAGTTAATGAAACATTTTCTTGAAATTGCAATACCTTAACAGCTTAAAGTTTTAGTGTTATAAAAGGAACATATAAAAGAAATTCATGAAAGCGTAATCTTCACAAAAAATATACTATGAATTATTCGAATTTAAAAACTAATATCTATAAGGAAATTGTTATAATTATGTTCGCAAAGAGTAATAAGAAACAGAATCAGTCTGTAACAGTTGAAACCCAAAATTCAACTAACACACACGTACATATAGTTCAAATCTGAAAATCACTTATGTGTTTTGAGCTGTTCCCAAACTAAACGTGTGATTTGTCAACCTCAGCATCGAGTGTACACTATTTCGTAACATATCAATTACAATCGATTACATACGTTACATCTATCGTACACTAGTTTGACATGCTAAAACTTATAATTAATCTAACAGGTTCAAATCAAACATGATAATAAAGAGATATGACTGATGTTTTAGCATGTTTCTATTTTACAAGGCGTTAAAGTTGAATGCACTGTTTCCTGTAGTAGATTATTATAAAAGGGGTCCAGTCTCTGAATATGGTCACAACTTGATTGTCCTCCCTGATTACCATAGCATCTCACTGCTACAACTAAAGGTAGGTTGTTTTAATAGAAATTTACTATTTGGTGATTTCACAATTTAACTAAGGTTTTGCCTCCATCAGATATTAATGACCCTAGATTGCTTGAGTTATTATTTTAAAGTTATATGATTTTCCCCGATATTCATTTTTCATACATTTGTAGGTTTTAAATATCTAACTTTGAGTGTCCTAAATAAAGATTATTCCATAATAGCGCATCCGGCCAATACAATCTATAAAGTGGTCTTTTCATTTGTTTTCCATTCAGTATATGTTTATTAAATCAATAATCGAGGCTGCCAATTATTTCATTTCAAATTACATAAAACCTAATTTCATTAACTGCATAATTATTTTGAACACGGACATCTTTTTAGCTGCCACAAAAACCAAACAATATCTTTTTCAACTTATACTATACATTAATAGTAGTGAACAGTCTGGTAGATGCCATATTCAAAAACTATATTTAGTAGTATCTTTCTAAACACCAATATTTAATTTTCGTTTTCCTGAACAGAATTTACAAGGAAAATATAGAACCTTTATTCGATATATTTTAAATAAAAATATGAGGTCTGAATTACCACACATTTAACTTGGAAAATTCAATAACTAGGCATTTTTCCTTGTTTTTATGAATTATGATCTGATTTTGCATACTAAGAATATGTTTAATATGCATCAAACTTTACTTCAACGTTAAGATGATAAAACCTCTGTTGAAAACATACATTTTATAACGAAAGGAAATAAGGCTGTTCATAACTTGATTAATATCTTTTTAACATATTTACAATAACCATTACATATTAGAAATGCAAATTACTTTCTTGAATCTGTTGTTACTATTCTAATGTAGGTTTAAAAAACATCAATTAAAACCAAAACATTATCATTAATTGTCTCTTCTATATTTTACATATATTTATAGACATTCATATATCGCTACAATAAAAATGAATGTTGAACGTTATATATATGATTCGTCTGAAAACGTTATGAGGATAAACCAGGAGTGCTCAAACCAAACAAAGAAGTATTAAAAAGCAAGGAGGTTTAAGTATTTGAAGACATAAAAGTATATCACTAAATGTAGCTGAACTGTATCCTGTTATCTTTGGTTGTTGAATAGCAGTACAATATTAGAATAATTTATTGCAAACATTTTGAGACACATAGTAATGTGTAGATATATTCCATATTTTCGACAAAACCCATCTTCTGATATCATATTTCAAAATTCTTACTTTTTTCTTCTTACATAATTGTGGTTTTTTTTTCATTAAAAATCTATGCACATTTTAGAATTTTTGCATGACTTGTAGCTTGAAATATAACATGGTTACCCATAGAGATTTTATTAATAAGAATTATACATAAAAACAAAATTGGTTGGTCTTATCATTTATTTTTATTCTATCATGTCTATAGATCACTAAAATATATTTCATGAATATTCTTATTGCCTAAAACTGTTTCAATAATAATAGATACAAGGAATGAGTTTAAATTCCCTTTTTTGTTTCTTGCCTCTTGCGCAAAAATTAATCAGTGTTAATATATTACACATGTTACACGATGTCAGGAAAGCAAAACACTATCTTCTATAGTTTAATATCTTTTGACTTACACATAAACAGTTCACAAATCTAATAAAATTATTTTCAATATTATCAGACAATCAATAAAAAACAAATGAATTGCAAATATTTGTTTCTTTTACTAACAATCATTTCGTCTTTTATTTCAGTCTTTCATAATGAATCCAATTCAGATCGTTATCACATTTATGGCTGTCTTCGTCACAGTTAATGGTTTTCCCTACGGTGGCGGTATGGGCGGCGGTATGATGGGTGGTGGTATGATGGGTGGTGGTATGATGGGTGGTATGGGTATGGGTAAGATGATGGGCGGTGGAATGGGAGGTGGAATGGCCGGTGGTATGGGCGGTGGAATGGGAGGTGGAATGGGCGGTGGAAAAGGTATGCAGATGGAAATGGAAGCCGCTCCGGGTGGAATGGGAGGCGGTATGGGTGGAATGGGTATGGAGGTTGAAATGAAACCCGCTCCAGCTGCTGGTAACAAGATGGGCGGTGGAATGGGCGGTATGGGTGGTGGTATGGGAGGCGGTATGGGAGGAATGGGTATGGAGGTTGAAATGAAACCTGCTCCAGCTGCTGGAAGCAAGATGGGCGGTGGAATGGGCGGCGGTATGGGAGGTGGTATGGGAGGAATGGGCGGTGGAATGGGTATGGAGGTTGAAATGAAACCCGCTCCAGCTGCTGGTAACAAGATGGGCGGTGGAATGGGAGGCGGTATGGGAGGTGGTATGGGAGGAATGGGCGGTGGAATGGGTATGGAGGTTGAAATGAAACCCGCTCCAGCTGCTGGTAACAAGATGGGCGGTGGAATGGGCGGTGGAATGAGCGGTGGAATGGGTCAGATGATGATGATGCCGATGCCAATGCAAATGGCAATGCCACAACAAATGCCAATGCCAATGTCAATGATGGGAGGTAATCAGAATTATTTTCTAAATTTAAATTACATTTTTCTTTTGTTTGTTTGCTGTACGGTCAAGAAACACAAAAGTCACCCTATTGTATAATCCATTCATCGCTCGGAGATAATACAAATATATGTTAAGCATGATACCTCATACAAAAATAATTCACTTGTCATTTAAAATTAGTAAATTAAAAACGATCAAATACGAATTGAATAAAAAAAAAACCAATGTAAATCGTGTCGAAAGTTTGTCATTACCTGTAATATATATCATGTCGTAAGTTTGACATTAAATGTAATATATTTGAAAAAAAAATTAAATATATATTTCATGTTGAAGTTAAGGAAAGTAAAAACGTAAGATACCTACATAAACAAATCCACTTTGTATTGTGTTGAATATTAATGTAAATCATTTTTTTATTTTAATTTGGTGGATATTGATAATCATAACACATCTCCTTATTTATTTTTTTTTTTTTTTTTTTTTTTTTTTTTTTATAGTTTATAACTATGTAAAGTGTTAATGGTATTATTTATTATTTTCCCTGTCATATAGGTATGGGCGGTGGAATGGGCGGAGGAATGGGAGGAATGGGCGGAGGTATGGGTAAGATGATGATGCCTATGCAAATGCAAATGCCAATGTCAATGCCAGAACCTATGCCAATGCCAATGCCAAATATGGAAATTGAAATGCCAATGCCAAAGATGGGAGGTGGAATGGGCGGTGGTATGATGGGCGCCGGCATGGGTGGTGGTATGATGGGCGCTGGAATGGGCGCAGGAATGGGCGCTGGAATGGAAATGGAAGGCGGTATGGGTGGAATGGGAGGAGGTATGGGCGGTGGAATGGGAGGTGGTATGGGAGGAATGGGCGCAGCTATGGCTAAAATGATGATGATGCCACAACCTATGCCAATGCAAAAGCCAATGCCAAAAATGGAAATTGAAATGCCACCAGGAATGTCAAAAATGATGGGAGCTAAAATGATGGCTGCCATGATGGGAGGTAAATACAATTGATTTTATTTTTTTCTCCTACTTTTCAATTAATTATTGCGCAAGCCGTATAGGAGAAAACACTAAATTCACCTTTTTGTATCATCCATTCATTGATGTGACATAATATATATGTTTAAAGTATATACCTTTCACAAAAGATACAAAAACAGATTCATGCCGGTATATGAAGAACCTACAAATTAATACGAATATGAATACGAAAAAGAGTTACACAAAAATAAAAGTCATATTACTCTACTGTACATTTTATGATAATAAAATACATGTATATATTTAGACACGAATATAAGCTAAGATAAAATTCATATATTTTAACGTTATACATGCATAAAAGTAAGATAAACATTATCATATTGACAAATGAAACGTTTATATTGTACAAATTATTTATCTACTTTTATTGATTATGTTGATGTGTATATGATGTTCAATATAAGTCTTGTTTATACATAGGTATGAGCGGCGGAATGGGCGGAGGAATGGGAGGAGCAATGGGCGGAGCAATGGGAGGAATGGGCGGAGGAATGGGAGGAGGAATGGCCGGTGGAATGGGAGGAATGGGCGGAGGAATGGGAGGAGGAATGGGAGGAGCAATGGGAGGAGCAATGGGAGGAATGGGAATGGGAGGCAAAAGTAAGTCATAGTTCAATCAAGATTTAATAAGGGAATACATGCCTTTTTTTCAGAGTATAAAGGATTTTATGATATGTTGATGAGTGACATGGTTCGGTTAAAAAAAAACAAATAATATCCGTTATAAAGTCGTTTGACCCTTTATTTTGTTTGTGTCACTGAATTGGCATGGCTCATTTATATATTTTTTGGTTTTTGGTTCAAATAAATGTTTTGTGCCTACGTTTTATTTAACAATTTACGCGAAGTGAAACTAAATATGTGAAACGTCGAACCAGTGTGTTTAATTATCATAACTATCTTGTTTACGTTGTTAAGGAAAACTAATTCCGTCAACGTCGTCAACTAATTAATGACTTCCAGATCCTCTACAAAATACCCTTTCAATCAATTATATTGACTTATTCTCTGATATGCAAATCATATCAGAATATTTTTTGTTAATAATAAAGAACTATGGAATTGCTTATATCAACATTATTTGAACTGTTGTTGATGGTTACCTATTTGGCATTTATACAAAGTCTTTTTTATAATTTAAAATAGAATGTGTTAATATTTATAATTCTTGTATCAGAATAAAAGTCAATAAATTGATAAACATGTATTATTTTTAAATTGCAGGATATAGAAGAGCTACTGGTATGTAGAACCATCATTTACATTTATTTAGCAGGCTATAATTATTTCTTAAAAGGGCATTACACGATTTTGTTTCAGATTCAAGTTTTATTATCCTCAGACACTAGCATTGTACAAATGGTCAATATACATACATCAATACATAAATGAATAAATGATCTATACCTGTATACAGTAACTACAATATAATGAAATAAACATAAGAGGTACGACAATAGAAGCTAACACACTTTTAACAAACACGTGGTAGTGGTAGTCAAATCAAATATCTTGTCAAAGATTTTTGTAAAATAAACAAGCCAAATCTATTTTAGTCGAAGAGTTGTGTACCCCTTAGTAAGAAAAAGGATACATATACTAAAGTAGAAAAAAAGTGGAAATAAATTTAATATTTGATGTTTACTTATGTGGACCTTTTCTTTTCTTTCAGATTCTTATTCATATGATTATTGAGCAACACCACAGAAGTCGTATTAGTCCGAAACTTACCATTGTTGTACATTATAATAAATGTTTATACATGTTTCTAAATTGTTTGCTTATGATGTTCACCCCTTATATGAATTACTTATAAGTCGATACAGCATCTTCATTCATTGGCAGAAACATTGTCATGTGTTATTCCTTACTGTTTAGCAAATGCATCAGCCTTTACCATGACACTGTTGGTAAATAAGGAGTCAGTAAAAATTTTGTCGACAATATTCTTGGTTTCTTCATTGTAATAAGTATATTGATAATTGTTCATGAAGACATTATTAGTATCTAAATAAATAAACAATTGAAAAAAAAACCCCAACATCATGATTTGATCTAAAGCAATAAAGTTAAAGCAATCTTGTTAAGCAGTAGCTAACAAAATCCACTGAGTTACTTTATCTGGGTTTAGAACAGTCTTATCGTATAAAGAATATCGCTTGGTGTGTGACTGCACAATTATCCCTTTCAACAGTGATACGGCAATCATATTTCAATATAATTTAAATTTAATGATTCAAAATAAATGTTTTGGAAAATGTTATAAAAAAACGGCCCAACAAAAAAAACCAAAAAAACAAGGAGCATGTTTGTCATGATAAACACACCTTAAATACAATGTCCAGAACATAATCAAACGTAGCAGAAATACACATATTACGCCACAAACATAACATCCGTTTATTATACATCACACGAAATGAAGAAACATACATCCTATTTAAATCTAGATGAACTCATGTATCATGTTTTTCGACACATAAAACGTGACATAAATACTATGCAAGTCAAGTTGTAGACTATAACAATTTCTATGTAATGCTCCATATGTACAATGAGGGACTTTTGTTTAGGAGCTTCTTTGTCAATATAAAAATCATCTTATCAAACATTCTGTTAGAAAACAATAGCCATGGTATCAACATTGCATAAAAAATAACTGCAATGTTGATTAAAAAAGGGCAAGTGCTTAAATAAAGGCAACAGTAGTATACCGCCATTCGAAATTCTTAATCGATTGAGAAAAAGCGAAACAATTCCGGCTTACAAACTGAAACTGAGGGAAACGCATCAAATGTAAGAGAACTACGACACAATAGAAACACAAAACAGAAACAAACTATAATAAAAGTAAAGGCAACAGTAGTATATCGCTGTTCAAAAAACTCGTAAATCGATGGACAAAAAACAAAATCGGGGTAACAAACTAAAACTGAGGGAAGCGCATTAAATATAATATAACGATGGTAATTTTCCTGACTTGGTACAGGACATTTTAAGAAAAAAATGGTGGGTTGAACATGTCAAAATCAAACATTGTCAATCAACAGAACAAATGAACATAACTGCCATTATCCTGAATACAGACATTATCTGAAGAGAATGGTGAGTTAAAACAAGATTAATATCTTAATAACCATCTTACTTGTATGACGGGTATAATTCCGTGAAATTGACAAAATTGAATGCAAAACTCAAACAGAAATCGTGGATATTATAGTAGAAGTCGCAAGTAAACATTCATCACAAATGACAAAAAAATTCAAACAGACATACAAGTTGTCATTTGCTGATGATGTTATATCGACAAAGACGACAATAACAATGGTTTCGCATTTGAAAGTACTTACCATATCATCCCACACCTTCTCGATGCAGTACAAATTAGTATAATATTAGAAACAATAAATGATAAACAAAAACATAAGCACAAAGGTAACGAATGGATACAACGTTATTAAAAACAAAACCCTTTTTTATCTGAATCACTCATCAGTACTAACCTGCATCTATAGTTGGTCGGGTTTTACCAATTTATGAAAGCAGTAAAATAAAAACAACACGTTATAAAATACATGCGTCTACAGCCAATTTCGGGATTTACCGTCATTAGGAAAACAGAAAACTTAAAAACTAATATTTGATAGCCAAAGATGGACAAGAACTGTCATATTGACGAGTAACTTGAGGGTTATCAACTTTGTAATACTTGTGGAAGAACATGACTTCTTCCTAGTTAAGATGCTTGATGATCGTAAGATAAAAAGAAAAGTAACAATAAAGTTACGTTACATACAAAAGTGTACAAGAAAGTACTGGAAACCATTACATAACATAACGTTCTAAAGTCTCTTGACCTATATAAACGACAACAAACTTTACACAAAAAAAAGACAAAATTAAACAAATCCATTTATGATCAAATTAGCCCGAGGGAGTTGAAACCCAAGTTTCTTTGTAATTTTGACATCTAAAAACGGACAATATAAGAGAACTACGACACAACAAAGACACAACACCGAAATATCACACACACAGAAACGAAGTAAAATGTAACAATGACCATTTTCCTGACGTGGTACAGGGCATTTTCTGCAAAAAAAACCCGGTGGGTTGAACCTGGTTTGTGGCATGCTAAACCTCCTGTTTTAATGGCAGTGTTAATTATAACATCAGCATGACATCATTACACGACAGGGTTACAATAAATAAACAACTAAATGGGAGAAAATATAGGACAGAGAAACGAACGAATAAGAGCCATCACAAGGTAAAAGGTTAAAAAAAATTTTTTATACGCCAGTCAAGCGCTACACCCACACAAAACCATGTTCACAAAAAATTGGAGATCGCCGAGGACCAAAAGTTCCAAAAAGTTGTGAGGCCAGGGTTATACGCCTGGGACAAAAACATCATTATTATCAAGAATAATACATAGTTTTGCAAACACTAATTTTATAAAATTACTATATAATAGATATATATGATTAAACTGAATTGATGACTAGCTAATTAAAGAATTAAAACGAATACATTACAAAATCACAGCCCTGTTAGCCATAGTCAATGCAACACCCAAAGTGATGTCACATTTAAATTTCTAAAACGTGTACCGAAAATTGAGAAAGAATTAGGATGAAACTAAAGATTAGACTTATATGACTTATCTTTCTTACATAAATAACAGTGACAATTATAATACTGAATAATACTTAATTGTAGTAGTAAATTGATAATTAATTGTATTATCTAGCTTTGTGTGTGCTTCTTCTGATCAAACTGTAAACCAAATATACCGTGGAAATTTCGTTGATCCAAAATTAAATCTACCAATGAACTGGATGAGTAGTTATCCCCAACACAACACACAAATACAACAGAAAAAAATACGATTTACAACTACAAACGTTAAGATATTTGACAAAATCCGATGACAACAACAAACACAACATCAAAACCCAACAAATTAATTTAGGATGGAAAAGTACCGTGCCACGTCGTAAAGCAAAACGAATTCACAATCAGCAAAACAGTCAAATTCGGGAGTAAGTCACGTTCGGTAATAAAAAGATCAGACGACGTAATGACAAACCATAATCTAACACTTTTTAAAAATGTCCATAAAGTCAATAATAGTAAATTGCTAAATAGTAGACATAAATAGATTGGGAGAAAACAAATTCGGGTTACAAATTAAAATCGAGAGAGACAAATCAATTAAACAACAGAACAATAGAATTACAGAAGTGGAACTAAAACAAACGCAATCGCACATAGACGTCGGATCTAGTAGTCCACCAGGAGAAGTATTGACCCTTTCCTCAAAATAGTTGTATACCCCTAATGTGACATATACAGGTAGTTGCAATGATGTCATTTGGACTTTATTGGATAGCTGTTTCTGTGGCAATCATTTAGCAATCCTTATTCTTTATCAAAAGCGATAAAAAAAAAATACAAACAAAATACAAACAGTTTCAATTGCATACAGTTAACGTAAAAACATGCAATTAAACGAGACAAACAAATATATTGTAACGCAAACATAATCTTCACTTTTTGTCAACAAGTAAACACAAAAGCAAAAATCGGGCATGGTGTAATGAATCCTTACATCTACTGATGTATGAATTCCGTGCATCTAGTGATATATAAATTACTTAAAGTCAAATGGGTATATAAAGGCAACAGTACTATGCCGCTGTTCGAAAGTCATAAATCGATTGAGAGAAAACAAATCCTGGTTACAAACTAAAGGTCAAATTTTAAAGAATATAATCTTGATGTAGATCATGATTCATTAACATTTTATCAGACGATTTATAAACTAGACGCTGATCAGGTTGACAAAATGATTATGGGCAACGTAGATACAAGTATCGTCTTAGAGAGATAAAATCCCACTTTGTAAAAAACAACTCTGATTCTAAAAATATTTGTTTTGAAACTGACATTTCAATATCATTGATTTCGGGATTGAAAACATATTTCTTAAGTTTCGAGGACGTTTTTTTCAACTAACAATCGGCATTAGGAGAATGTATCAGGCTTATTTTTGACATTATGGAAAAGGCAGAAGATGATAATCTACCAGGTCTTTTACTTTTATTAGACTTTGAGAAAGCTTTTGATACTCTTCAGTGGTCATTTATAGACTTGGCTTTGTCTTTTCTGGGATTTGGTCCTATTTTTTGTAGATGGGTCAAGACCTTATATTCAGAATCTCAGAGCTGTATTATAAATAATGGACATTGCTCTCAATTTTTTAATATTGGGCGGGGTGTTAGACAAGGTGATCCTCTATCTCCATAACTCTTTATATTATCTTTAGAACTTATGAGTGCTGCACTTAAAAATAACCCAGATATAAATGGTATGAAAAAAAATGATTCTGAGTATCTACTAAGCCAGTATGCAGATGACTCATGTCTCTTATTAGATGAAGATGAGCAATCTTTAGAAAATTTCTGAGTGTGCGGGACTTAGGGCTAATTTTGATAAAACTGAAGCCATATGGATTGGGTCAAAGATTCACTCAAGGGATAAACTAACAACTACAAGAAATTCAAACTGGAATCATTGAGAAAAATTTTAACTTTAAGAATAAAATTTGATCTGTTCAGTGAAAATAAAACGCTTGTAAATTTTGAAGAAAAAATAAAAAAAATGTAGAGCCTGCTAAATTCCTGGGTTTATAGAGATTTAACATATATGGGAAAGATCACTGTCATTAAATCACTTGCTCTACCTATTCTAATTCAATCATTGACAGTTTTGCCAAACCCGCCGGATGATAAAATAAAAGAAATCCAAAATATTTTTTTTAGTTTCTTGTGGTCAGGAAAACCAGACAAGATTAAAAGAAAAGTTATGATAGGGTTATTTGAAAATGGGGGGGGGGGGGTTGAAAATGCCAGATATATGATCCTTTTGTTATTCATTAAAGATGACATGGATAAATAAACTTTTAGACTCCTTGAATATATCCCCATGGAAAACATTGTTAATAGATCCATACAACAGATTAGGAACAGACAAAATATGGTTGATGACCCCTGGTGGTATCCAAAAGATTTCTTCAAATTTTAATAATTTCTGGAAAGATATTTTACTAAACTGGAATATCCTAAACACTGTCACTAATGACACTGCTGAAGGGATCATGAAACAATCCATATGGCTAAACAAGAGTTTGGAAATTAATAATAAAACTATATTTTACCAGAGGTGGGTTGAATCAGGAGTTTTCTTTATAGGTGATTTACTTGATGAAAACAGCAATTTTTTTACTTTAAAGGAATTCTGCGAAAAATATAATCTTAATATTAATTTCTTGGAATACCACTCTTTGCTGCATATGATACCAAAAGACTGGAAAACTTTAATAACTACTTTAGAGAAAATTACGCTCATATCTAACGATAAATTTGAATTGATAAAAAAACAATAAAAAGTAATGTCAGTTCTTTTATAAAAAAATTCTTGTCAATGTATACAAAAAAAGTGTCTGCTGATAATGAAGAAAAATAATAAAATGGCATCATCTTCTTTGATAGATGCTGATGTAATTCTTTTTTTTTTACATGGAATAGAATAGAAACTGAATGCTGGCTTCCTAATTTTTTTTATTCCGGCATCCCACAAGACTAAAATGATGTCATTACATGAGTTTGGATGCTACCATCCAAAAAACTGAGGATTTTGGTATCCCTATGTAAAGAGTTGCTGGTAACCCTACATAATGGAATGCTGGCATCCCAAAATATCTAGATGCTGGTATCCGAAAAATGTCTGGATGCTGGCATCCAAAAATATCCGGATGCTGGCATCCCCAAATATCCGGATGCTGGCATCCCTAAATATCCGCATGCTAGCATCCCCAAATATCCGGAGGCTAACATCCTGAAATGTCTGGATACTGGCATCCCATAATATTCGGATGCCGGCATCCAAAAATGTCTGCATGCTGTCATCCCAAAATGTATAGATGCTAAAATATTCGGATTCTAGCATTCCAAAATATTTTGGTTCTGATTTCACAACTATTCAAACATATTTTTTTTCATGATGGCTTACAATTTTAAATGCTGCTTTATTATCAACTGTCTTTTAGTATCAGTCCACCAAGACAGCACCAAGTACATTTCCTAGGCAATGCATGCACACGAAAACAAACCAGTAAAACAAGATATGTAAGAAACTACTGATGAATGCCTCTAGAGAATCAGAAATCATTGGTAACAAAGGTCGTCGAGGAAAACAGAAGAGTGTTCCGGATTTTTGAGACAATATTAATTTCTATGGTCATACGGTACACAGATTTTCCATAACTTTTAACAATGCAGGTCATGATGTCGATCATAATAGAGGAACGAAAGAAACAAGAAGGAGAGTCAAACTCATAAATTGAAAATAAACTGACAACGCCATGAATAAAAACAAAAGACAAACAGACAAATAATAGTACATAAGACACAGCATAGAAAACTAAAGACTAAGCAACATGAACTCCAGTAACAACGGAGGGTAATCTCTGGTGTTCCAGAAAGGTAAGCAGATCCTGCTCCAAATGTGGCACCCGTCGTGTTGCTTATGTTATTACAAATCCGGTAAATAGTCTGATTCGGTAGGTCACATTCGTGAAAAGGAAAGGGTTTTGTAGTAACGAAGTAAGGAATATATAGTTATCAAAGGTACCAGGATTATAATTTAGTACGCCAGACGTGCGTTTCGTCTACATAAGACTCATCAGTGACGCTCATATCAAAATATTTATAGAGCCAAATAAGTACAAAGTTAAAGAGCACTGAGGATCCAAAATTCTTAAAAGTTGTGCCAAATACGGCTAAGTTAATGTTTGCTTGGGATAAGAAAATCTTTAGTTTTCGCAAAATTCAACGTTTTGTAAACAGGAAATTTATAAAAATGACCACATTATTGATATTCATGTCAACACCGAAGTGTTGACTACTGGGCTGGTGATACCCTAGTATGAGGGGGAGGACAGGGTTGTACCCTTCTCCCTTCTCCCATCCCTCTTCTCCTTTCTCCTATCCCTCTTCTCCTTTCTCATACCCCTCTTCTTCTTATTTTATGTTTTTAATTTACCGGAAAAAAGAGATATTTTATTTTTTCATATTTTATTTTTTTCTCCAACTTTTTCTCCCTTTTCCCAGCCTTCCTCTCCTTTCTCCTACCCCTTTCTCCCTGTCTCCCTTACCCCTGTCCTCCCCCTCTAGTATTCCATATTATACTTTCATATAATTTTCTATATGTACTATTTGGAACTTTTTGTTCAGTAACTTCCTTGTAATCAGAAAACATCTTATCAAAAATCAAATTAGAAAATCAATAATCATGGTTTAAAAATCGTATAAAAAAACCCGAACTCTAATGTAAATTCCACAAAAACTAAAAAAAACCAATGTTATCGATCAACAGAACAATTAACAACTAATGCCATGTTCCTGACTTTGTAAAGGCATTGCGATGAGGAAATGGTGAGTTAAACCTCGTTTCAAAGCTACATAAAATCCTATTTGTATGACAGTTGTTTATAGTTCCTTGATATTGACGCACACACTTTGGTATGCATACTAAATTGATCATGACGCCAACAAAGAAAGTTTTACTATTGATAGTATATAATTAAATAATACAGTAGATACTGTTTTTAAACTGTCTTCGTGCTATAATGTATATTTTCGATCGTATGACATGCAAAGTGACTTAGTTTTAATGCATACCACCGTTTTGTTTTGAAAATGTTTTTAATGCGTACGTTTGGTCCAAAATTGCTAATTCAGATTGAACGCACAAGACGAATAGATAGCATAACATAGCGTCATTAATTAAAAAAACAAACTTTTAAGCAAACACGAAGAAACACAAAAAACAAACTTGGAAAATTCCATACGGTAACAAGAGAAAAACGAGAAACACATATTCTATACAAATTAAAACAGAAATTCAAAACAAAATGCATACTATGATATATTAAATTTACATGTAGAATCTTTTATTTCTTGTTACCATTACAAATGTCGAGCACAGACAAACGTATCCAAAGGTATATAAATGGGGTGCTCTTTTTCTCTATCATATCCCATGTTTTCTGCAGTTTATGTTCAGGTCTTATTTTTTTTTTAAGTATACTGTTATTTCTATATGAAAATTACATCAAAAGTAAAATAATTTTAGCGTGGAAATGGCGTCTTTGAAAAAAATCATCTGGAAAGATAGCTAAAAGGCTATTCGAATTTTTCTGATGTTTTTTTTTATCAAAGGGGGACACACATTCACCGATTTACACATCTATTTAAAACCAGATGTGTTAATTACCGCAGCTATAAACAATATTAATCAAATCCATTTCATGTTAGATGAATGTCAGAAATTTCAAAGGTGTAAGAACTGAAATTAAGGACAATCAGTCAAAGAAATACTAAGAAATACTTCTTTGAAGTCGTGTTTTTAATTCAGGAAAGTTGCCGAAAATTGATGTCCGTTTTTCGGTCCTTTGCAGAAAGTGTTCTTAGTTTAAAAAATAATCATTTATGTTATAATAATATAATTTACAGGCATATTTCTTTCATTTCAGTCACCTTTTGACGTTTTTACACCACACAATCATAAAACGACGAAATTGTGTCTATGAATGTACATAAGTTTATTTGCAAATTGTAATAAGAGCTCGTTAAAAATCACTGATGTTCCTTTATTTTCAAGTATATAAGTATATTTCACGAAATGTATCCATAAAGGGATTTATTGTGTACATACTACATACCTAGTGCAAAGTTCAATAGCCCTAGGTTAATAATGTCAGATGAGTAAATTACACAAATTAAAGAGATAATCTTCATCCAGCCCAACCTATATATCATTTTAATTAAATGATAAGACGGGTTTACATTGTGTGTAAATATTTCAAAGGAGCTGACCTTGATTATGTTAAAATGCCCTTCACAAATGATATTGAAAACTCAAGATAAAAAAAACCACCAAGATATAAAGCTTTTTTTCAAGGTTGACAGGTTATTTGTGTTTATCTCCCCAACATAATTTCTCTTGGCTTCGTTACACATATTATGAATTATTCGAATCTTGAATAATCACAACAGCATTATCTTAAGTAATATTTAAAACAAAACGTCTGTTATATAAACAAACATACGTTGGTGTCAGTACATCCAGTTTAATTTAAATTTTAATTGATGCATATCAGATTGAATCTTTTAATCTTTTGTGTTTGGATACGACACTTACATTCAAAGTCAAATTTGTCAACCTCAGCGTCAAGTATATACTATTTTGTAACACGTATATTACTATCGAATACCAACATAACATCAATCATACCGTGTAACAAGAAATAGTTTGACATGTTAAAACATACAATAAAACTAACAGGTACAAGTTAAACATGATCACATAAAACTACTACTTATGTTTTAGCATGTTTATATTTTACAAGTTGTTAAAGTTGAATTTACTATTTCCTGTGTTAAATTCTTATAAAAGATGTCAAATTTCTGATTATGGTCACAATTGAACTTGTCCTCCCTACAGCTAAAGGTATGTTGTTTGTATTTGAATTTAAGATATGGATTTTAACAGATAATTTTTGTGTATCCTCCATTAGGCGACAATGTCCTTAATGTTTGGCTATACATTTTTGTCAATTTGTTCATACGGCTAGATGTTCATGGGATTTGTATTTCTAACACACCCTTAGTTTCGCTTTAAAGGTTCAAGACGAAAAAAAAACCCAAAAAAACAAAAAAAACAAAAAAACCTAGTGTAATCATAAAAGTGAAAAGGGATAGAAGTAAATATCATTGTAAAATATATTTTGTGTCTTTCAATTCATTCGGTACATACCTTCAGTGAATAAATAAATTATGGAACCATATACCAATGAAATGTAAATGATCAAGTGATTGAAATCTTTTTGTTAACCAAATATATTAACAATAAGCATGAATCGTAATTAATACTTATTTATCTTGTGAATGTGTGATTATTTATATCATGAATATTAATGTTAGTTAATTTATCTCCTGTAGGATTCAAAACCTTTCTATTTGAATTTCATTTTAAAACACCCAAAAAAACAATGTTAGATTTAGATTTAAAGTGTCGTGTATATTGTACTTTACTTTATAGAAGCTAACATTTACAAATAGCTAAAATCAAAATGACATACACACTTTAAAAATATGATGCGTCCGATGGAATATGTTAAAGTTATCACTAAGAGACCTACCATTGTACTTGCTGACTTTTTTAAAAACTAACTACATTGAATTATTGATCTTTTGTCATTCCTTCGATTTTGCTTTGCTTTTTGTTATATTTTAATCAACTGTTTAATGGTTGTTGTAATACATTTTGTGTTTTAAAAACTTTTGCCCTAGAGACTAAACTAAGACATATAATCATTAAGATGTGCCCCTTATGCAGTAAAAGCAGAACCGTTTGGATATTGTAAAAAATGTCATAAAATCGCAATAAAGAAGAAGAAAATGCCGTCGAAGTAGAATTAAATTGCCTTTTAGACATTTGTAAAGGAGATATTAATTTTTTCTAAAACATTCTACTAAGTTTTTAAATGTATTCTGTAAAATGTTGAGCAAATGCAAAATTTTGAAAGTTTATAAAATCTAATATGAAACATATACCTATTTTCAATTCCTTTGAAGCTAACATATTTACAGTGATACTATACATATATACAATAAAAAATAAAGTAAACAGACTTCTTTTTTCGTATAAAAGTTGCCTTTATTTCTTTATATCTATTGTTCCTGTTTGTTTTGTTAACGCATCATTGTCAAATTGAGAAATTAGATGCGACTGTCATACAAACGAGAGGTTAAGCTTGCTATACAACGAGGTTTAATCCACATTTATTCTACATAAGGACATAACTGTACCGAGTCTGGAATATGACACACTCTATTCATTTGTTTGATGTGTTTGTGATTGAGCTTTTGATTTTGCATTTAGATTATGGTCTTATCTTTATATATTTCTTCTGAGTTCAGTTTTTTGTGATATTACTTTAAACAACGTTACAGTTCACTGTTTCAGTCTTAAACTCCCTAACATGAAATCAATTTCCTTATAAGAAATTCTTCTCATCATAAGTGCAATCTGAGTATTATCCAAGACTTTTTCAGTCTTAAACTCCCTAACATGAAATCAATTTCCTTATTAGAAATTCTTCTCATCATAAGTGCAATCTGAGTATTATCCAAGACTTTTTCAGTCTTAAACTCCCTAACATGAAATCAATTTCCTTATTAGAAATTCTTCTCATCATAAATGCAATCTGAGTATTATCCAAAAATTGAAAGAAAATCCAATAAATACGTGTCATCTGTAGTTTTTTTGGTATGAAATAATGGGTATTTAAAGTTTGTTTCATACTGTGGCAAGGTTTATTTCTAAAATACATTTAGCAGTTTATAAACAGTGTTCATATTACGCAAAGAACAAAAGTAACTCCCAATGTACACTAATTTCAATAATTTTAGATTGCTTTGTCTTATTGAAACAATAAAAAAGAAGCTTGCTAAAAAACATCAAAGCCAAAACTAATAGCACGTAACGGGTTAAAATTAATCGTTATCAATATCAGCAAACAATAAACAAAATGGAATTGAATTGCAATTAATGTTTTTTTAATTGTTTTATTTCAGTCTTTCATCATGAATCCCATTCAGACCGTTGTCACATTTATTGCTGTCTTCGCCACAGTTAATGGTGCTGGTTATGGTAAAGGTGGCGGTATGGGCGGCGGCATGGGAGGTGGTATGATGGGAGGAGGAATGGGAGGAGGTATGGGAGGTGGTATGATGGGAGGCGGCATGGGAAATGGTATGATGGGTGGTGGTATGGGAGGTGGTATGATGAGTGGTGGCATGGGAGGCGGTATGGGCAAGATGATGGGCGGTGGAATGATGGGAGGTATGGGAGGTGGTATGATGAGTGGTGGCATGGGAGGCGGTATGGGCAAGATGATGGGCGGTGGTATGGGAGGAGGTATGGGCGGTGGTATGATGGGTGGTATGGGAGGTGGTATGGGCATGGGTAAGATGATGATGCCGATGCCAATGGAAATGCCAATGCCAATGCCAATGCCGATGCCAATGCCAATGCCAATGCCAATGCCAATGCCAATGGGAATGCCAATGCCAATGGAAATGGCTATGCCTATGCCAATGCCAAAGATGGGAGGTGCAATGATGGCTGCTATGATGGGAGGTAATTAAAACGCTTTTTATGTCTGACTGTCATGGATTATTATTACATCTAATACAAAGAAATTATTGATAAATGTGTCAAGGACTTGCTGAATTCTACATTTCAATGTGTTAAAGCTAACTACATTTACGTTCTATTCTGTATAATTAATATATACTTATTTCCAGTTGATACAATATTCGAGGGCTTGTATTTCCTATCATGCTTTCCCTCGAAATAAATCTTTTCAAAAGAGAAAACTTAAAGCCTGATTTATGACAAGACAATTAACAAAACTAAATGTACATGGCAGACAACAACATAAAACATGCATTGAGTAAAAGGCACCTGACATTGGAAAAGCACATAAAAAATGGATTTTGGTTTAATTGTTTTGCAAAAATATATGTGTATATTCAAAATGATATTCAAAGTAAAATGAAAACATCGAAAAAGTCCAAGATATTACAATAGTTTAAAAAAAAACATGTATATTGTACGAATAATACATGTTATTATGGTAATATTTAATGTATTATTTCAATATATGTTTTCTTTTCTTAAAGGTATGGGCGGAGGAATGGGCGGAGCTATGGGAGGTGGTATGGGAGGAATGGGCGGTGGTATGGGCGGAGGAATGGGAGGTGGCAAAAGTAAGTCATAGTCCATTGAAGATGCACTTTGTTATAATGTACTATACGGTTATCGAATGTTCTATTTGTATCTGAACAATTGAATAGAAATGACATATAAAGATTTCGTAACACTTTCTTTTGTGAATTATTTAAAGAATGGTACTTTATTATTTGTTTTTATTATATATGATTATTTTAATACTGTTCGTATTGAGTTGAACATGTAGTACAAATTAAAATACAGGCAACATTTTATACCGCTGTTCGCATGTTGTTACTTACACACACATACATATTTCTAAGTATATTGCTATATTGATATATATTATTTTGCAGGATATAAAAGAGCCACAGGTATTTATAACTCACATTTAATATAGTTATTATCTCTATTTGGAAACACAAGTCCTGAATGCTTTTCAACTTTGTACTTTATTTGATTATTTTATTTAAACATCACTTAAGAGTCTTTTAAGGACGAAAAGGGAGACTGGCTTACAACATTTTTAGCCTGATATCTATAATGAAAAAAAATATATTTATTTAATAAAAAAAGACTAAAATTTTGTCTAAAACATACATTACTGCATGGCATTCATTGCTACAAATGTACCTATCATCTCAATCAAATGCATGCATTGATTGATTAAAGAAAGCCTAACACAAAGCAATGTCACAACAACAGCTTAAAAGAACACAAAATTTAGTTAATTTATCATATTGCAGTCAATAGATTAAATCAATGTGAAGTTTCATTTTCAGCAAATTAGAAAAAAAAAGAAAAAGAAGAAAATAACAATAAATGATACACACTACAATAGTTAATGTCAACATTTTTATTTATATTTCCATTCCCATCTGACGTTTACTTATTTTGACTTTCTTTTCTTTCAGATTCTTATTCATACGACTATTGAACACCGTTATATGTGCAGTATTTGTCATAAACATTCCATATTTGTTCTGTATAATAAATGCTTAAACATATATCTGACTTGATTTGTTTTCTTATGATATGATATTAACTCATCGTTAGATGTTTCATGTGTGTAGAAATGGTCATGTACCGTCATCCATTACTTGACTGGACATGTATCGTGCCAATGTCTGTTCTTGATTGAAGAATAATTTCTAATTTTTGTTTTCTTAATTCCTGGTTTCTTCAGAGTTGAATTGATAAATTGAAACTTATTAATAGGATATTATTGTAACACATGACCAATTCAAAGCTAAAGAGAAAACCAACACCTTCATCTGTTACAACAACAAACGTAAATAAAGTATGGCAGACACCAACTTACTATCACAATACTCGATCCTAGTTTTGCAAAGGCGAAAAAGGGATATAACACGTGTCTGAGATTTCAAATGTCCCTTTCAAGAATGAATTGACAGACATATTGTTGTAGGAAAACCTAAATTACATAAGGTAAAAATAAAATAATAATTAATTTAAAAAAAAAAACCAAGTTAGTTTTGTTAATATATACTGTCACCAATGTTTGACAAATGACCATATTGTATAACAAGCTTCCTTTATACCGTAAGATAAGCAAGTTTCAACTGTTGTCAAAAAATTGTTAAATAATTTGCATATTTTGATTATAAATAGGTTCTTTCCCAATAACCAATAGTCCCAATTGTATCCTTCTGTATGCATATGTGACATGCATAGTTATTTCTCCCTTTCTTCTGCGATTTAGTGAAAAGTAGAATAACACAAACACAGATTCCGTATTATGCCAACAACTGGTTTTATAATATAGGTGTTTATTTTCTATACAAAAACCCTATTAGTGAATGAAATATGCCATCTCTAATAATTTGACAACATAATTATAACTATGTCACTTCTGAATACGTTTGTTTAAAGGTTTGGTTAGCTTTTGAGGTGAATGTCGACATGTTTGTGCTTTAAAATGAAAAATCATCTCTTCGATCATAAATTGTAAGGATATAAAAATCAATATCCGGGGAGGAACAGTGTTCATTGTTAGTATGAGCTTTATTTAAAGGAAGTTTATTTAATATATGTTTTCAGTTATAATAGCAAACATTTGAGTTATTACTAAACCATCTTCTGAATCAAGCACTTTACTCGTTATGCGATTAAAAAAAGGGAGAGTGAAAAGCTAGGTCTTTCTATAGGAAAATCGAAACAAATGAAAGGAATTTAAGTAACTTTGGGTTATTTTACGGCCTTCAACAAAGGATAACCCCTTATCATAAAGTCAGTTATAAAGAGAATAATTATGTGGCGGGAACAACAATGCTGGTGAGGGTCCTACTTCTGTCCAAACTTAGATGAGTTATATATAAAACCCAGCATAAACCCATACTATAAAAATGAACTTGAAATAGTCCGAATCAACAGATTATTGGCACGAAGCCAAATAATTATAAACAGAAATCATACGGAAAAAGTATATACACAAAGAACTCACTATCGCTGAAAACCCTTTTCAAATCAAATAGCAACTTAACAACAAAATAGGTTCACCTCTGAGTCACAACTTTAGAGCAGAAGCTTAATCGTTAAATTTATTGTATTATAGTATCTTATAGCTGATATGCAAAAGGTTGTATCGTAAATTATTGATATAAAGTTGTCGTATATTACATGCACGTGTTGTGACGTACAGAATCTTGTGTTTCGTTTCCATAAAATACACGATAAAAAATATGACATGGATACACACTATAAAATTCATTATATATGAGATGATAACTGCTTTACATTTTTATAAAAAGGTAAAATCACAAAAATACTGAACTCCGAGGAAAATTCAAAACGAAAATTCCCTAATCAAATAAAAAATAAAAGCTTAAACACATAAAATGATTGTATAACAACTGGCATATGCCTGACTTGGTACATGATGAAATAAAAATTGTTTGTATGTACGCCTATCAGTTACTTGATATTTCAGCAATATCAATAAATTCATCCAGTAAAACTTATCGTACATTTTTTTTTAAATTTTAAAGAACTCTTTCATAAGACACAATATAGGTAGAATTTTATGGCTTTACTCGTTAAGGGAATGCCTCTTAGTAAATTGCTAACAAGATAAAGAGAACCAATTTACAGCGCTGAACTTTCTAAACGTTTCCAAATTTCTTCTTTAGTATTTCGTGGATAATATAAAAATATGTAATATGTGTACTTCGAGATTTCCTTTTTGTCATGTATTTTCTTCATGTTATTATTCTATAACTAATTTTTATCATCTCAGGCAATAACTGCTAATGAAAGTTGATTCTCTATTTTTCAATGTTCAGCCATTAGTAATTGTTTCTTTTTTGCTCATTTAAGCTGTAATATGCATCTTTACCTATTAATATTTTCAAAAACCGCTAAACTTGTTCTCTCGTTGATATGTTTTACTGAAACCAGATGTCTATTAAAGTCTTTGAAGAAAAATCATTATTGAAGTACAATTAATGTTCAGGAATTTTATGATAGATGGTTTCTTAGCTGACGTGAATTATCATTGATTTTAATCCTGGTGTCTATGATGAGTTTATTTATCTATTTCCGCTACATAACAAAAATCAAAAAATTACAATAATGTTTTCAAGTAATATCTTTTTTTACATGCAATCTATACACTAACAAGTATAACTTGAAGTTTCTAAAACAATAGAATAACACAATCTATACCATGCCACTATAAAATGTAAGTTATATAAACAATAATATGACACAAGCAATTATATGTCTTTACAAATTTAAGTTTTTGTTTTGTTTTCTGCTTGTTTGTACAGTTTATTTATTTACTATCGAATGACAATTTGTTGCACCTTCGGGACAATCGAGAATATTTCGGTCTCCTGGTCCTTTGTTATATATTCCTTTATTTATTGTTTTGTTTAAAAAAACAACAACATTGATTTATCAAAATGCTTATTTTTTAAGATAGTATAGGAGTAAAAGTCTTTATTTGTCTCTATAACAATTTTCATCTGAGCGTCACTGATGAGTCTGATGTAGAACGTTCATATGGTGTATCAAATGATAAGCCTTTTACCTTTGATTACCACTAACATCGCTAGGCCGATACCACTGCTGGTGAGCATTTTATTCCGATGGTATCACCAGCCAAGCAGTCAGCACTTCGGTTAAAATATCAATTAAATGGTCATTTTTAATTAATAGAATTCTTGTGAACAAAGTATAAAATTGTCGAAATCAGGCATAGATGACTTAGTTATTTTGCATAACTTTTTTTTAATTTTGGGTCTTCAAGCTTTAAGGCTCCTAGATTTTGTACTTGTTTGGATTTATAACAATTCTGATCTTAGAGCAAGAGATACGTCTTATGAAGACGAAACGTGCGTCTGGCGTATCAAATTATGTGCCTGGTACCTGGTCTGTTCATCAGCAGATACATTTTGTTTGATGAGGTATGACAGAAGTGATTTATATTTAACAGTGTTGAAATAATTTCTTTGTTTTTAAGAAATATAATCTTTATTCCATAAATATACATTATTAATATACTTTGCAAATTGGATGTATATATATATATGTATTTGTACTGTTTTTCTTTAATATTATCTTTATTTGAATTCAACTGGATACATAAAAAATAAGCCGACCAGGGCAGCTAACAGATTATTCCCTGTTTGTTTTTTATCTATTAAATTTGCGAGGGAAGAATACATATGGGTGATAAAAACACTTCACCACACGGTAGGTATAGTGTCCGGCTAGGATCATGGTTTTTCGAGTAAATAGATCGGGCTTATTCGAGTGTGACCACTTTTTTTCGAGTTAATATGATCAAAAATGTAAACACACCAATTTTTTTCTAACAAGACGTGATATCATATTAATATAAAAACTTTAGTTTGATAAGCAAGGTCATACATGATATGTTAGTATTTTAGATATAAAGAAATTCATACATGGAATCTATATATCTTTAGATATACACTTTACAAAAACTATTGCTATTGCATTGAAAACGACCTTTTGAGACTAAATTAAGTTTTTCTTGTCCGTTTTTTTTAGAGCAGTCCGGACTTTTTTCGAGTGTGTCCTTTTTTATCGAGTGATAATACACATTTCTTATAGCTAAAATGGTATGTGTTTACGTTTAAACACTATAAAGACTCAAATTAAGTACTTGGCACATGGTGTATCAACACTTGCATTTTATCACGAAACAAGTATCGTTCATTTGTATATATTCTTTTTCTCACAATCATCTTATATTGCATGTACAGTATATATCCGTGATGTCAACAATCTAATGTGAGTGTTCCGGACCATATAAGTATTTGGGCCTTATGGGATAACTATTACTGAACAGTAAATTGTCAACTTGGAAGATAACTTCCAAAAATGTCTTAATGAACTGTTGAAGGCCGTACTTTAACCTATAATGGTTTACTTTTTAAATTGTTATTTGGATGGAGAGTTGTCTCATTGGCACTCACACCACATCTTCCTATATCTGTTAAACAAGAGTTCAACTGTTTTACTAACTGACAAAAAAGTAGATATGCTAAAAAGTCTAATAATTGATACGGACAGAAAACAGATACATCCAGATTAAGACAATTAATTGAAATTAAAGACAATGGGTTTCAACTTGTAACTTGTGCTGGTTTGGGTAGCCTTTACACTATAAAATTAATACATTTCATGTAACCGTCATTGTTATAGATAATTTTATTGCATTATTGAATCGTTCTATACTAAATTGGGGTTCTCCTCGGGCAATTATTATGTTTTTCGCCACCTCTTTCGCCAATACATTTTCGCCACTTTATTACTTTTTTGCCAAAGAACATAAATATCTCTTTCGTTTAAAATTTTCCTATTTGTCTACCACACCTCACCCCTAAACCGTTAGTTTTCCCGTTTGAATGATTTTGAACTAGTTATTTTGGGGGCCCTTTATACATTGTTATAGCTTGTTGTTCGTTGTGAGCCAAGGCCCTGTGTTGAAGGCCTTACCTTGACCTATAATGGTTTACTTGTATATATTGTTATTTAAATGGAGTTTTGTTTCATTGGCACTCATACCACATCTTCCTATATCTATCATATGGTTCGACCATACGCGTAAAGTTTGACCATATGAGTATACGCATATGGTCGTCACCATACGCGTATGGTCCTAAAATAGGGGCGAAAGATACCAGATGGATAGTCAAACTCATAAATCGAAAATAAACTGACAACGCCATGGCTGAAAATGAAAAAGACAAACAGACAAACACTAGCACACATAACACAATATAGAAAACTATAGATTAAAAAATACGAACCGCACCAAAAACTAGGGGTGATCTCAGGTACTCCGGAAGTGTAAGCAGATTCTGCTCCACATGTGGCACCCGTCGTGTTGCGTATGAAAGAACATATCCAGTAAATAGTCTAATTCGGTAGGTCATATTATTAAAAGGAAGGGGAATGTTGTTACGACGTACGGAACATATTCGATATCATTTGTTAAATGGATATTCTATAACGGTCAACCAACTCGTGATGGCGTACGTAAATTGAATTGTAGCTACGACGTTGTAACAAATTTTTAATACTCATATGGTCCGGAACGAAAGCATAGACAATTCGAATTGAGACGTAAATATATATATATATTGTATTAGATGTATGTCTGTTCTTTAAAAAAGAGTGTACATCTTAGCGATGTCATTATCTATTTGTATTGTATCTTGTATTGTTTATTTTATTGTTTAAGAAATGTAAACCGAAATTGACTAAATGCTACAACTGTGAGGAGGGGTTTGATTATGCAAATATAATTAAAAAAAAATGAGTATCAAGTTATTTTTAAATAAACACTGGAAAGTAGTTGTATAACGCTCTCCAAACAGAATATTTGCATTAAATTGAAAAAAAGATTAATTTTCATATTTTTTTGATGACTTATTGGGAATATGTGATATTTTTCTTCACTTAATTACAGTAACAAACTATTCTGTAAAAAAAACCCGGACGATTTCACAGTTGCTCTCGAAAAACCTGTACAATAGCAAACACTGATTTTTTTTATTAAATATAAGGAGATTAAGCTTCTTTGTTGATTCAAACACATGTAGTAATATTAAAAACTGTTATAATTACGAAATATACGTTAATTGAACTTATCGCATGTTTCATCACGCGAAAAAGCCCGAACTACACTCGACAAAAATGGACCAAATCACTCAAAAAACCACGATCCTAGCCGGACACTATACCTACCGTGTACCATATGTAATCAAAATATAAAGCAGCATATGTTTTCAATTAGCTACTGTATATTACACATCTTGATATCTTACACTTTTATTCAAATGTCTACTTTTTAGATACAATAACAATAAGAATAGTCTACCGGGTGCCGTTTGATACGACCACATTTGTTGAACTGTGAATAGTTGGTCAAGTATGTATACTAAGTTCAAGCTTGATACAGCTCTGAATTAGAATTGTTATAAAATATTTGACACAGAATAGGTGTCTAGGACAGGATGACTGTGGTAAAAAAGCTGACAACATAGTATCTTCTCTTCCTTATAGTTTATAGTTAGATGAATCAACTTATACACTTTCTGTGCAACGTTCCTAACATATCTACGAAACATAACTGTTACAATAGTTAAAAAAACAAATACAGACAAACGACTATTCATAGTATAGTTATAACCAAAGAACATTCTGATATATTCGATGTGATAAAACAATGTTTCGTTGTTGTGCTTGGTCATTCCAATTTACAAGACACTTCTTGTTACCTTCCTGTAGAAAACTAGATTATAATGATTATTACGATTATTACAAAAATCTTACACAACCTTTACGACTATTCCATGTAATATTACAGTTATAAAGTCAAATATTAGTTTAACCTTCAACCTTTAAGTTGTAAAGTTGAATGAAAGTTTTACATGAAACATGTAAGAAATGACATAAAAAGTAATCAAAGACCTTTTAACATTGTTAATCGTGTAACTTTATTTTATTTTTAATGACCGTATTTCCGAGTCATTTTACTATATAAAAGTCAAACTGACCATCAATCTTTACTCCACTATTTGCCGTCATTACCCTGCGGATCCACATCTAACACAGGTATGTAAATTTGATTCATAAAAAAATGCAGAATAAAAAGAGTATTAAATCTTTTTACTGTAGATTAGTGATCGATTTGTAGTGGTTCTATGTTTACGATTAAAAATCTTATTTGAAATTATACTAGTATTTAATTTATAGTTTTGATACAGCTTTAACCGATCCGGGGTTATATTGTTTTAATGATACATTATGGCTATTAATTTTTATTTTTATAAATTCTTCAATTTACTTAAGCTAAAATGACATCAAACATTTTAAGCCGATTTAGCTTTAATACAAATAATATTTGTTTGCCTCGAATTTTGTTCTTTAACGCGTATCTGACCAAATCAAAGATATAACTCAAACATGTTCCCACCAAATTTGGTATCATACCTTCGAAAAATTATATGCATTAAAGCAAACCGCAATAAATCCTAGGTCAACATTTGTCTTTACCAAGTTAGGATTTTCATTTAAAATGCACATAGACCTCATGCGGTCCCCTCATTTTCAATGGAAACACTTTTTTTAGACATCCAAAAACATTTTTAATACAGCAACACAATTTAGCAAACCAATGAAAAATTATCGATACGGTGACTTATATTTGTTAATTTCGGTATCAAGTGGTCTTTTGTGGCTAGTTGTCTCATTTGTTATTATACCATATTGTATTCTTTTTTTATTCACTGCTTCAAATAGGAAATCTCCTATCAAACTTACAATAATATCGCAAAGGTAAAGAAAGTATGCAAATAGGAAGATATGATATGATTACAAATAAGAAAAATATCCACAATAGACCAAATGAAACAGAAATTAAAAGCTGTAAGTAACTGTAGGGCCTTCAATAATTAAAAAAAACCCACATACCGCATAGTCAGCTTTTAAGGACCACGCAATGATAAAAAGAGTATAATTTGAACAATACAAAAAACTGACTGATTTCTGCACCAAACCAAATAATAACAAAAACAAATATGTTGTACAGCAACACATGACGGCCACTTAGTTACATGAACCTAACCATGAACAGGCACATATAGAATGTGGTGGTCAAAAGTTGATTTAAGGCGTGTTTTCTTAATTTCTTTTAACACTATTCTTTTTGTTAAAAAACCCAAATATTCATACATATGCCTAGCAGTAAGAAATGCTGAGACCTATTATGGATACTGTTGATTCATTTATTTTCATGGGTATCCCTTTTCATGAATTGAGATATGCATGTGTTTTCATGGATATAATTTTGCAAACAAACTTATAGGAAATTTGTATTCCCTGAACATTTGAATTCGTGGTTCACCTGATACTATGATAATAAGAAGATGACGAAAAACTTCTACCTGTAATTTATGTTTTAAAAAACACCATAATGTTTTTCTTTTCAATACTATGCAATGGGCATTAACATTATTCCAGCATGCAGTTTACTCGTGTCAAAATAGCACTTGGTCAGGTAATAAAAACGGTGTACAGTTGAAAACAAATAATGTTTAAACATTGTTCAATACTAAGAATTAGTAGTAAACGTGTTTCAATTACACAACGTAAGGTGGTTTACTCGGAAAAAAACCAGCACTTGAATTGGTCAGGTGATTAAAACCGGTATACATATGAATTTTCTTATAATGTTTAAACATTGTGCAATACTAAGAACTAATAGTAAACGTATTTTAATTGTTTTTTGGATGGAGAGTTGTCTCATTTGCACTCACACAACATCTTCCTATATCTATTTACAGTACACAACGTAAGGTGAGGAAACAACCCAAGTATAAGGTTGTTCTTAAGTCCTTTTTACTATTGTTGCTGCAAACAATACTTTGAAAACCAAATTAAAATGATAGTTGCACTAAATGAATTGGAACCACGGATATTTTCAAATAATAAAACAAGTAAAGAAATACAACAAAAAAAAAGGTAAATGAATGAAGCTAAATGTATGCAGCTATTTTTTTCAGAATGAATCCTCTACAAACTGTTATTGCAGTCTTTGCCGTATGCTTTGTGGCAGTAAATGCCGCCGGATATGGTAGAGGAATGGGTGGTGGAATGGGCGGCGGCATGGGCGGTGGCATGATGGGAGGTATGGGCGGTGGCATGCTGGGTGGTATGCCCGGAGGGATGATGGGTGGCATGCCTGGAGGAATGATGGGAGGAATGCACCCAATGATGGGTGGCATGCCCGGTGGCATGATGGGAGGTATGTCCGGTGGTATGATGGGTGGCATGCCAGGTGGAATGATGGGTGGTATGATGGGTGGAATGGGCGGCGGTATGATGGGTGGTAAGTTTTAATTGAATTTAAAATAGGTTTACAACATTGAAAATCTTTACACGATCAAGAACAAAAGGTTAACTTGAAATATATATAGGATTGAAAATATTTCTATTTTGATGCAAGCTGAACAGCTGTAAATGCCCTTATATTTGCCCTTTGTGCAATAATTGTGGATTATAGTTCGATTGCTGTTCGTTTTTGATTATTGTCCACTTTTTTAGACTTTTAACATCAGTACATTACATGTGGTCTAAGTAAATGTGTCCTTTGATTTGACATTGACTCTCTACTATTTGTTTGTGTTATACATTACTTGTAAACGTATAGTAAAATCTCCTTGATCCCCGATGCATATAATCACGGAACTTCTTAAAAAGGGGTGTACCTAATTTTGAACGTACAACTCTAAAATGTGAAATTATACACATATGAAATCAAATGTAATGAATGTGCTATCGCAATATTTTTGAATCATTGATTTTTATGAGTTTACCAAAGGTGCGCAGTTACACTGGGTTGCACCATTTGTTAAGGTATGGTGTATCTAAAACATACAACCATATTTATATGATAAAAAATTGATGTATATACGACTACGTTACTTTTTTTGTTAATTGACTGTTGATTTTATTTAACACATGCGAATATTGTGTATAGATGTTATTTTACATTGGTGTCTTCGGTTGATATATGTGTGATATTAAAACAGCTGTTCAATATTATCAGATTATAACATGTTATTTTTCATATCGCATGTAGTAGCAGCCTTACTTTCATTATCAGCCCAAGAGCCGCTTGGCTCGAGGGCTGATATTGACCGAGGGCGATAATACACTCAATATGAAAAATGACATGTTATGATCTTTTTATCATATTCATATATCAGTGTATATTTATCCTTTTTACATTGTTCTCAAATAAAAGTTCAAAAAGTGAAAAGTTCACGGACGTCGGACCATAAATTTAGTACATTCGATATGAAATCTTTTTAGCATATGCCTCAACAGAGGAGAAAAGCATTTCAATACGGACGAATCGACAAAAACAAATCAGTAATTCAACAATATACTTAATGAATACTGTTTGGAAAAGTCATTTTTTTTCAAATTAACATACTAAATTATTTTTGAAACTTTTAAAATATGCATTTTTTTAATAATTTAATAATTTTTTATTTTTTTTATTTTTTTATTCTTTATTATTATTTTACACAATATACTTTTCAGTATCCAAATACTTGTTTTGTTCACTACTTTGTAATGTTTTTTACTGAAAACGTAGCATTGAGGTGTATTTTCCGGAATATGCCGAGTATCACCAGAATGCCATGCGATAACGTTACGGAAAGGCATGTGATAACAATCGAAGCATGTGATAAACTTTTCAAATCAGCCCGCTAAGCACATATTCGAAAAATATGGAATTTATGTAAATTTTATGCTATTATCATACAGTAAAAATGATATGTTATTTAGACTAAGTATATGATAATCTTTATTTATCAACTTTACAGGTATGGGAGGCATGATGGGAGGAAAAAGACGTGAGTAGAAAACAGATTTATAATTATTTTATTAAATAATTTCGGTATGATGGGTGGTAAGTTTTAATTGAATTTAAAATAGGTTTACAACATTGAAAATCTTTACACGATCAAGAACAAAAGGTTAACTTGAAATATATATAGGATTGAAAATATTTCTATTTTGATGCAAGCTGAACAGCTGTAAATGCCCTTATATTTGCCCTTTGTGCAATAATTGTGGATTATAGTTCGATTGCTGTTCGTTTTTGATTATTGTCCACTTTTTTAGACTTTTAACATCAGTACATTACATGTGGTCTAAGTAAATGTGTCCTTTGATTTGACATTGACTCTCTACTATTTGTTTGTGTTATACATTACTTGTAAACGTATAGTAAAATCGCCTTGATCCCCGATGCATATAATCACGGAACTTCTTAAAAAGGGGTGTACCTAATTTTGAACGTACAACTCTAAAATGTGAAATTATACACATATGAAATAAAATGTAATGAATGTGCTATCGCAATATTTTTGAATCATTGATTTTTATGAGTTTACCAAAGGTGCGCAGTTACACTGGGTTGCACCATATGTTAAGGTATGGTGTATCTAAAACATACAACCATATTTATATGATAAAAAATTGATGTATATACGACTACGTTACTTTTTTTGTTAATTGACTGTTGATTTTATTTAACACATGCGAATATTGTGTATAGATGTTATTTTACATTGGTGTTTTCGGTTGATATATGTGTGATATTAAAACAGCTGTCCAATATTATCAGATTATAACATGTTATTTTTCGGATTTATAATTATTTTATTAAATAATTTCGTCATATATCATATGCGTAATCCGCCTTTTAAATGACATAAATACAGATGCGCATGTTCGTCATAAATTCGTGTCGTGATGACAATTAGAGTATAGGAAGTTCAACTGTCATGTTTTGGATTTTTTTCAGATTTTCAGAATGCTGTAGTTTTATCAAATTGAATGCCTTAAAAATCTTTGCCCATTGACCGCTATTTTTTTCAATTATTTTTTATACAAAAGAGTAACATAATAATATAATAATAAGCCATCTGTTAAATTCTAAACAAATCCTTGTTATTTTTTATGAGAACATAAACATATCAAATAAAGCTGTGAAAAAATCAAGAGAGACCATTTTGTCGCCAAAATTTCAACGGCTAAAATCTCGAAAACAAGCACATTGCATATTACAGTTTGCCGTTTTGGTTCCTGAAATTATCCCCTATCAATGTACACTAGTGTTATTTTGAAACTGAGTAGCGAACTTCTTACAGTTAAATAAATGTTTTTGTTAAAATTTTGAAATTTTAAAACCTACCTCCTGACCCTCAACATCAAGTTATGGACTTAAAAGAAAATGCCATGTTCTGCTATGATGGTTTTGACATATATTGTTCAAGAATAACCAGGTTTTTTTTTCCTTTTCGATCAGATTTCAGAATTATAATTAAAGTTTCTGATTAAAAATCTATCTTTTCAAATTTGGACAAAATAAATAAAAGCAACAGAACAGTAGTATACTGCTGTTCAAAATTCACAAATCGATTGAGAAAAAAAAATGATGTCTTAGATCATAGAATACAATTGTTTGATTACGATGATTTTGAAGTCAATCGTTCAGTAGTAAATTTCACTATTGAATTGTGCCGGTATAGTTTTTATTTGATACTCATAGTAGGCTACTTATAGTCAAAAGTTCATTTGATCTTTTTTTTTTAATATTACAGGTTATAGAAGAAATGCAGGTAAATTGTATTATAGTTTAAGCTAGTGTTGTAAAATTAACATGAAAGACATGCACATTTTTCTAATAAATACTGGCAAACCTTTAGGTAAACCAATCTTCTGGCTTTCTCGCTCCACCGTGATAAATTATATTCTCTCCTAAATATCAAGTATTACACATTCAACAAATTAAATATGGAGGCTTTATTATAAAGAATGTATTGTTACATAACAAGTCATGGCTAAGATACATTAAATTGGGTAGTGTGTGTTGTTGATTTTATATAAATACTGTAAGTTGTTTCTATGCATTATACGGTATACAAATTATTAAACAAAATAGCATGAACTATATTCTATACAATGTCTGCCACTGTAAAGCAACTTTTAATTTATTAATCATGTGATTATACCTTTGACTAACAAACGAATTACAATTTTGTATGTATATTTATTTGTACTCTTTAATTGCAGATTACAGCCAAGGATACGACTACTAGTTCCTTGATATGTCATCAACATGATCAATTTCAATAAAAATTTAGAAAAAACTTCCAGATCTTCTTTTTTTATAAATTGTTTTACAACACATGATGAAGCCCGAATTCTATGACTTAACTCATTGACTGCCTGCATCGTATTGAATACATACAGCTTACAAGAGGTATTGACAAAAAAGTATTATGTTAAACTTCCAAACGATTCCTATCCTTTGTCAACCATTCAGAATTAGACTATAAGGTATAAATTGAAAGAAAATAACAAAAACATCAAACAATCGATATTAATTTAATTTAATCTTCCTGTCAAAACTTGAAAACTGTGTCAGTGATTGTATTTAGTTCCATCAGGGTGATGTTTTTTTTCCGGAAATTTGTTGTCGATAATCTGCAGATATTTGATAAATTTATTCTAAACATTTCTAAACCATTTATGTGCGATGCGATTGGACTTTTCGTATCAACTCTCATACTGAGGACAGTAGTACGCCACTGTTCAAAAGACGTAATCGATTAAGAAAAAAACCAAATACAGGTTACAGTTATCAAAGGTACCAGGATTATATATCAGTACGCCAGACGCGCGGTTCGTCTTCATAAGACTCATCAGTGACGCTCATATCAAAATATTTTTTCAGCCAAATATTAAGTAAAAAGATAGAATCCAAAATTCAAAAAAAAAAAGTTGTGCAAAATACGGCTAAGGTAATCTGCCTGGGATATAAAATCCTTAGTTTGTCGAACAATTCAAAGTTTTGTAAAAATTTGTAAAAATGACTACATTATTGATATTCATGTCAACACCGAATTGTTGACTAATGGGCTGGTGATACCCTCGAGGACAAACGTCCACCAGCAGTGGCATCGACCCAGTGTTGTAAATAGTTATCAAAGGTACCAGGATTATAATTTAGTACGCCAGACGCGTACAAACTAAAACCTGTCGATGAAATGTTACTGTAAATATCTCTATCGAAAAACAATATTGAGATGTTTCTATCGCCGAGACAGGACATAACAACTACTTTTTGGAAAATAGCACATATTACGAAGGCAACAACCACCTCACAAATCAAAGAAATACAACAGCACTTTGATCAAAAGAAAAAGAAGACACAGATCAACTTCACAAGAATATAAACTAAAATTCAATAAACTGCAAACACAGAGTGAGTCCAGATGCCCCGGAAGAGTCAATTCACTAGTATATAAAAAATTTAC
Organism: Mytilus trossulus; assembly: GCF_036588685.1. Lineage (NCBI taxonomy): Eukaryota > Metazoa > Mollusca > Bivalvia > Mytilida > Mytilidae > Mytilus > Mytilus trossulus. Next base: position 21,718,920 of record NC_086380.1, read on the forward strand.
ATTCGAATAAAAGCAAATTAAATGAAGTCATTGTATTTTTTTAACAGAAAACTAAATAGACAAGTGGTTTCATGAATTTAAATGTAGTTATATAAATAGTTGATTCATGTTAACATGGGAACAAATATATTCTAATGGCTTATTGAACTTCGTTTTATTCTACATCGATGACGAGTATGACAATGCGGATAATGAAGAGAATTATGATAGTATGTATGATAACATTGATGTAGATTTAAGGTAGAAGTAGTATACATTAAACAGTATTGCAGGAAATAAAGTATCCAAATTAAAGAACAACAAGATCTATGTTTGACTATCGAACTTTAAAATTCTATTAAAAAAAAAAAAACACCATCATTGCCTTCAGATGATTGTGTCATAGAACTTGTTTGACTGTGCAATTGCATTATTATAATCGTAAACAGGTGTATATCCAAGTAACCTTCTGGCTTTATCGCTGGTTACATAAAATGTGGTATTCAAATATGCTATGCTTCCGAATGTGAAATGGGAGAGTGGTAAATGACCATTTGTAAAGTATTTCAACAAAAATGTGAAACAGGTTATTAAGAAAACCATAATAATAGCAAGCCAATACGGAATGTACCATGATGAAGGCTTACTGTTAAAATGATTCAGGAACGGCTTAAAAACGCCCGGAACAGTATCGGGCGGTGTATCATCTACGGAGAAAAAGTATTGACCGCCTAGTTGTGGATTCTTTGGTAATTTCTCCACTGCTTTTACAAACATCATTGCCACGTTCCCAACATAACTGTATTGTATTTTAGCTTTCATTTGTCCGACCAGTGGAAATGTTCTGCCTTTGAACGGTCGGACTGCTGCCGGGATATTACCATAATCCAATTCTCCATACATTCCAAATGGAAGAAGGGCAAGTGTCTTCAACTGTTTTCCTGAAATAGAATCGTGATATAAATATATAAATCTTATCAGAAAGCTTATATGAGCATGGTGTAAAAAGGTTCTTTACGAGTAACTTTCTTTAACATTTCAAATCAAAGTCATCATAATGTTCAACCTTTGCATTGGTATATTATTATGTAGTGTGCAATGCATAACCTGATAAATATAAACATCTAAAACATTTTTTTACGTTTTGTTAGTTTACTGGTTGAGATTTAAAGAGGCAGGGTTGGGACATTTGAAAACTTGTCAAACCAAGCCAAGTGTTCATGTGCCTCTCAAAAGGAAGGATTATTAGCAGTTGGTGCCCAATTGTTTTGTTTAAGTTGAAGCAGAATGTGTTTATACCTTGTAGTTCGGAGTTTTTAATTTATCGATCATTTGCATAGGCTTGGGACGATGTAGAGCAAGAAGTGTTTTGGTTAATTTAGGGTGACAGTTCAAATGACATATATCCTTCAGCATATTGTTTTATCCATATTCCAAGTAAGGTTAGGTTCAAACATACATTCTGAGTTTTTGAAATGATCAAATGTGTAGAAATTGTTATCATCTACAAAAAGCTTTGTTTATGATTCCTTATGTAGTTACTCACTCGTACATATCATGAGATTACAACATGAAAATACATCAGCTGTCACTAGTGGAGGAAATGATGCTATTATTTATCACGCATTGTGTCATTTCTTTTTGTGAACTTTTATTTTGTATGGTCATTTTGTACTTTATGCATTGTATCATCTGTTTTAATTTTGAACCATATTTACTAATACCTTCCACCTGATTCATGAGACTGACATTCAAGTGAGCGGTTTCGCTAGCTATAAAACCAGTTTTAAACCCCTATTTTGTACATAAGAATGTAGAATGTTCCAAAATACGAATATGACAGTTGTTGTCAATTCGTGTGACGTTTTTGAGCTTTTAATTTTGCCATTTGATTAAGGACTTTCCGTCTTAAATATTCCTCGGAATTCAGATTATTTGTTATTTTACTTTTTCGTAGGTGATGTCGAGTAAATTATACCGAAGTTATGATGACGCTCCAAGAGATACTTCAGTCGTAACAGTTGACAAATATATCAACTGGAATGACGAAAGAATACTGACACCATCATTTTGAAAATCTTGTCGAGAATTAATTTTCTATAATTACCATTGTGTAGATACGAATTATTTGCCGATAGAACCATATTCTGTGCTTCTGTTTTAGTTTTCGCATATTCTCCAAAACATAATTTAGATGGAGTTTTTATGGTAGTCTCTGTTGCTGCTCTTGCTTCGTCGCCACCAAAGTATATTGAAGCTGATCCACAGTAAATCAAATATGGAACATTTTCTCTCCGACAAGTATTCAACACAGTTTCTGTTCCTGAAAAGCACCCCACAATTAAATATCTTACGGAGACGTATTATATAAATATGGGAATGTTAAGTTTAAAGTAATCCACTTATATGTTATTTGTTTTATGTATCATTGTTACTAGGTAGACATTGAATTTTGCATTATTCCTGAAACTTGCCGACATCTTTATTCAAGCACAATACAATTTGTCTCAATCAATTGTTTAACCCCTTCCCATTCAAGTATTTTAGACCTTTACTTATCGAAAAGACATTATCGAAGTTTAAATGAAAACTGCATGCGCATCAATGGTCATACACATGTCATGTTGGGCTCAAATGAAAGATAATTAGTAAAATATGTCAGAAAATTAAGTTTGGAGATATTTCGTCATTTTTTGGTCACCTGGTTTATTTCCAAAAGTCACGTGACTGTTGGCGAAAAAGTGAAAAAATACGAAATTTTTGGCAAAAAGTCATGCAGAGACATATTGGTGGGCTAATAGGGTCAGGTTTTGATGGAAACACAATGCCTCGAGTCTGTTGAAGCCATAAAAGGTATCATAGTGGAATAAATAGACGCATAATGTGCTAAAGGCCTTGAAATATAGATGTCCGTAACATTCAAAATAACTGATTTTAGACACCATTTTTGTCCGATTTCAAACTTGGACCCTAGTTATTGGTCTAATTCGTTTTCAATCAATCAGCAACTTAAACTTTGTTTTTACAAGTAAAAATTCATTGAATTACCAATGCTAGCTTGATCTGGGACACCTTTGACTGAGGCCGATTGAGCCAAGGGGGTAAAAAGGGGGGCAATTTGCCACACACATTCTTTGAAAAAAATTTCGTAGATTTTCTTTTTGAAATTGAAAGTAAAGTTAAGTTAAGTTACATTTCATATAGAAAATTATTTTTCAAACTCCGGCAGTGAGATTCGAACCCTCAATCTTAGCGCCTTGGGATAGATCATCGTACCACTGCGTCACTGGAATTGTATTGAGTTTATTGAAATTTAAGTACTTAAGTCTACTACTACGGAAGAAATTAAAAAAAATATATATATAAAGATTCTCACCCAGTTTGTTTTCCTTTTGGAATTATGTGTTCAGATGATAATTTTTTGTTGCCAAATGCACGATTTTACGCAAATCTAGGAGGAATCCACTCTTTAAAATGTCCTTTTTTCATTGAAATATGCATGTTCCTTTATTCAAACAAAGGTGTTTTCAACTTTATCATACCGCAACACTTACGAAACCATGTTTTGTTACATCTTTTTCAACTTTGCCAAAAAAAATTAGAATATTTAAGCGGTTTTTGTCTCTTTTCTCATAATATCTCTATGAAATGACTTCGGATTTTTAGCGCATTTCAAGTTTGTGAGTGCGCTTCTACTCTAAAAATTACATTTGCAACTAGTGTACAAGTTAGAACGATTACTTTAATACTATTATTCAAAAACTCACTGCACAGTTATTGAGAAAAGTCATAAATCCTCTTAAAAGAGCAGTTTTCTTTGCCCTTCTTTTTGAGAATATTCCTCAAAATTCGAAGAAAAATAAATGGTTTTTACAGAAAAATTACACATCAGTAAGAGGCGACTTATTTATCAACTAATAATGTAAGAGGTTTACTGCACATTAAATGGCATTGCTGGTTATCTGAGGATTAATTTGAGTCCTTAACCACATCTGTACGTCAGCAAATGGCGATGGAACAAGTCTAAATGCCCCAAAAAAATCTTGAAATTGGCTTCACCGGTAAAATGTACCGGTGTGAATGGAAAGGGGTTAATGGATAATTGCATGTATTTATCAATGTAAATTGTTTTTATGGAGTATATATATTTTTTCTTTCTTTCATATGAAATTATAGGAAATATAGTAGTAATTGCTAGATGTTGTCTCCATTTAGTTAATTTTTTGTTACCCTTTCTCGGTATATGGGTTCTCCGATGTACATATTTACCCCAACTTACAACGAGTTCCCTCCAAAGCGGTAATATGAGCAATTTGAAATATAAACTGGATCGTAGGTCTTTTGGAACAATAGATGCGGTGTGTATAGTTGGATAATACCCTAGACCACAACCACATTTCACATTTGCTAGACATGTCCCGGTTTTAGTACAGTGCACATTGTTTATCAATGGGATTTCGTATGCAGGTTATTATCAATGAAATAGTAAAGATGTCATTTAATGAGGACACAATGGTTATATGTTCAAGATTAGGGAATTACTACTTTAACATAAATTTGCTTTTATTTTGTATTGGGGCCTACAATAGTTGGTATAGGCATTATTATCATAGAACAAATACGTAATTGTTTTACATTAAATTTGGGATCTTAATTTAATATAATATTTCATTATACCTCGTTTATCCTTTTCTATATAAAATAAGTACACAAAGTATTGATTATTTTTTAAATTGTAATCGTGTTACTGTTTGACCGACTATTAAACCTCAATGATGCTACTGGACTGTAAACGTCAACAAATATGAGTGTTTTTGCTATGTTTACACTTATTCGTGAAATTGAAATGAATTAAATAACCTGTTGTTTTTAAGATTTTTCAACGGTTATTACGCCGGACTATCACTTTTAACACTTGCTTGACCTGTTCCTGTTACAAACCAAGGTATTTTGTTTATCAAAGAGGGGCGTAAGATACCAGAGGGACAGTCAATACAAATTGTTTATAGTACACATTTATTCATTTGATCATAACTGTTTATTTAGGTCATTATCAATGTAAATAGTGAAGAAGTCAACGCCCCCTTAGGTTTAACTTGTAAACAAGAAGTTACTTTACAGGAGTGTTAGCCTATTTTCTTACCCTGAAGATGATGCAGCCATTTGTTTTTATCAATGCGGACATAATCAGAATCATAGTACAAATCACAAAAAAAAACCAAATTTTACCAGTTTGACATATATAATTCAAATTTTAACAATGAATTATAGTTTTACAATTCCATTTTATCCTAGCTTTATTTTTAGTCACAAAACCGGGTTCAATCCATCAATCTTTTCTTAAAATGTCCTGTACTAAGTCAGGAAATTGGCCCTTGTTATGTTATAGTTCGTCTGTGTGTTACATTTAAGTATTGTGTGTCTGTTGCACACTTTAAGATAACACGCTACGCGGGTAATAGAGTTTGCACCTTATGTTTGATGTTATTTCTTAATAGACAGAAAAAATATCATAGACAGTCTTAGGTTATTTTGTTGATTGTTATCACTATAGATTGCAGAATTAAAATATTCATATACCTTTTATGTTCACCTCTTGTAATACTTTTTTGTTGGGGAAATTGGAATAATCTATTTTGGAAGCAATATGTAGAACGATATCGGTCCCACGACATGCCTCTCCGACTAACTTGTTATCTGTTATACTTCCAGAAAAGATACGCAAGGGTTTGCATGCCTTGAAGTCTGAAAAATCAATAAAACTAACAAACTAGAAAGTATTTAACAAAGAACGATTAGACACATTGAAAATAACCGAAATAGATGTAAGCTATTTCTGACTGAAGTTCAGGTTCTCAATGCAGAGCTCCCTCTTTAATGTAAAAGCGTCTGTAACTTTTATTGGATAACGTTTTTCTTTCATACTATTTAATTTGAGAATTAGATGTTTAAATTATTTCCCATCGATTATGACCGTAACCTATTTTTTGGATATTGATCAATCTTTAAACATTTTCTGGGTTTATTCATATGTATGCAGGCCTGGTATAATCAAACAGTATCGTACATATGTGTTAACTACGAATTGTCCTGAAAACAATGAACTTCATAAGTGCAAATATTCCTATACGTGGTCAGTCAGGATAAAGTGTAAATATTTCATATCTTTTAATACATATTTGAAAACTTGGAAAAAGGTAGAAAGATACCAAATGGATATGCATCAGGCACAACAGCTGCATTTTTTTTCTATAAAAACATGCATGTCTGTGTAAAAAATAAATGTATGAATCACATACATACGTCAATTGAACTAGATAATTACAATTCACAATTAGGAAGATATATATTTTTTCAACCACCTACCTAATTTTTGTTCGTACGACACCATATCCAATACCCGAATTTCCCGAACATTTTCCGCATACATCTGCAAGTGTTTTACAACATGTTGACCAAGGAATCCACTCCCTCCCGTTACCAAGACAACCAATTTTTTCATCCTTTCCTTTTCTGTAAAAATGTGTTTTGTTTATTTATAAATACAAAAAGAATACAGAGAGTTTGTAAATTGTGGAATAATAGAGAATCTGGTATTCGCAGGGACTATATTGAGTCCTGTTTTTTTTTAAATATTAACGATTCATCAAGGATTATATAAAATCAGTAATATTATTATATTGACTCTTACTTTTTTTTAAATTGTTGTTTGAATGGAGAGTTGTCTCATTGGCACTCACACTACATCTTCCTATATCTACTAACATTCCCATTGATAGTTTTCACTTCCTGTACAAAATAGCAGAGGAAGAACGTATTAAGCAAAATGTGGGATGAAATTAGCAATTGTTGTTATGCTTCGATACTGATTCCGTATGTTGACCGAGTAAAAAATAAAATCACAAAAATACTGAACTGAGAGGAAAAATCAATTCGGAAAGTCCATAATCACATGGCAAAATAAAATAACAAAACGCATAAAAAACGAATAGACAAAAACTGTCATATTCCTGACTTAGTACAGGCATTTTCAATTGTAGAAAATGGTGTATTAAAGGATGCCTGAAAATATAATGACTATTATTAAATGCAAAATGAAAGTTATATCGTCTGTCTACGAAACATAGTACTTAGCTTGGACCCTGCATATTGATTAATTCGAGATGGCTGATTTAATTTGTTTGACATCTTCTGATTTTGTATTTTATAAAAAAGAAGATGTGGTATGAATGCCAATGAGACAAATATCCACAAAAGACCAAAATAACACAAACATTAACAACTATAGGTATGGCCTTCACCAATGAGCAAAGCCGCATAGTCAGCTATAAAAGGCCCCGATAAGTCTTTATTCTCATCTGAAGGACAAGGTTTTCTTTATGAATGTGGATGGTGTGGCCATAACAAGTGTGATTCAAAAAAATACTTACGAAGAAAAGCGTTTTGACACAACTTTTTGGATTTTTTTTATCCTCAATGCCCTTTAACTTTGTACTTGTTTGGCTTTATAAAGATTTTGATATGAGCGTCACTAATGCGTCTTATGTAGACAAAACACGCGTCTGGCGTACTAGATTATAATCCTGGTACCTTTGATAAAATTGAGAATGGAAATGGGGAATGTGTCAAAGAGACAGCAACCCTATAACTATTTGATGTCTACACGTATAAAGAGGTTGTTATATGACTTTATAGAATAGATTAAGTAACTTTTTTTTTTTATTAAAAAAATGTTTTTTCATTCTAGTTATTAGTTATAATGTCTGACATTTGTTCTAATAAATATACATAGTGAAAAAACATCATTTATTCTACTTACATAAAAAAGAAAATGCGGTATGATTGCCAATGAGACAACTATCCACAAAAGACCAAAATGACACAAACATTAACAATTATAGGTCACTGTACGGCCTTCAACAATGAGCAAAGCCCATACCGCATAGTCAGCTATAAAAGGCCCAGATAAGACAATGTAAAACAATTCAAACGAGAAAACTAACGGCCTTATTTATGTAAAAAAAATAAAGAAAAACAAAAATGTAACACATAAACAAACGACAACCACTGAATTACAGGCTCCAGACTTGGGACAGGCACATACATAAATAATGTGGCGGGGTTAAACATGTTAGCGTGATTTATGAAAAATTAATTCAAAATGAGTTAATGCAATCCATTAGTTATATAAGCTATTGTAACATACATATCAAATACCTAACAAAAAATTTGTCAAACAAACAATTCAGAAATGAAAATATAGTTTAAAAGTTGAGTTGAAAAAAAATCTTTGGCACAATTATTTTACAAAGATTGTGCAAGATAAATATTTTCATTAATAAATTAAATGATCATGAAATGATATTTCTGGCTAACAAATTGTCGGAATAGTTACAAATGTTAAAAAAAACTCTAGTACAAAACATTTCAAACCAACTAGCTTTGCGAAAAATTACACAAAATGATGAAAAAAACCTTTATCTTGAAATACACGAAATTTGTTCATCAACATCAACAAATTAAAAAAAATATCGCTATAGTAAAGTTTGTTTTAAGAATATATCAAGTGGGTAATGCAGAAAGAACACCTTTAGGTATACAATTTTTTTTTTTACAATACGAGATTATTTTATCAATACACTAATCGTTAAGTATAAGACAGTCTTAAGCGTCATATTTTATATCATATATCATGAATGTTCATAGAGATTTTATAATGTCTAAAGGTAGCAAAATTCTATTTTATTAACAAATGAAAAAACCGTTGGAACATTCTCGTTGAGATGTATTATTGGTGGAAAACAAGCGTATGATACGGGAATGTTTATTTTTATAACGACTACCATTATGGTACTAATATTGTTGGTTATTGCAAGCGGATTCTATTCACGTGTCCTAAAACTGTGAATTTTCATGACGACAAAACATTACTAAACGTGACGGCATCGGTAGAAAAAAACACCTGTTTTTGAAATGTTGTCTTACATTGACTTATGAACAGACAAATATCAAAAAATAAAATTGAGAGGTGAAATTTCATTAAGAAAAATAGGAAAGTAAAGGCTATAAACTTATCTTGACCTTTCAAGCATTAAACCACTTGTATAAAAAAGTAAAATTTCAAAAATACTGAACTTAAAGGATAATCTTGTTGGGAAGTCCATAATCACATGGCAAAATCAAATAACAAAACGCATAAAAAACGAATGGACAATTAACGAATGGAGTTCATAGATACCAGAATTATAATGTTGTACGCTATATGCGTACAAAATAAAAAATAGTATTATGATAAATTAAAATCTACAATACTGGATGCATTTTATGGGCATTTCATGATGAACATTTAAATCAATTAACAAATGATTGCAAAGCCTAAAATTGAAATAAAGAAATTCGTAAAATACATAGGAACACTCTTAAGTTAAGCGGGACCTATAAAAAATGCCAAAACCATTGTAAGCTAAAGTTTGCGCCATGTTGTTGAAAATATAATTAGTGTCATAACCAAATGTATCAATTATAGATATAAGTGATGTTTATAATACACCTTGCATTCGACACGCAGTTTTCAATTGATCTTCATAGACAATCAGAACCAAACTTGTGAGAAACATTGTATGGGTAACTAGTCGTGAAGCTCTATAGCTAAAAAGGGATTGTCAAAAAAAGAAACATAGTTGATCTCATTTTGTTTACTGGGATTTGCAATCTTATTTTTTTATGAAAAGTAAAAAAAATCAATTAAAATAAAGACCAGAGCTGTATTTTGGGGTTGTTAGATGATACTAATTTATAACATTAAAAAAAACATATCAGCTTACTTGTTTCCTTTTCCTGACTTCGTTTGCAATTCACCTGCTCTAAGCAATGTTAATTAGCCGAATAACCTAATGAATCATCAAATATCAAAGGTTTGCTAATCTTCGGTAATAATATTATCAGATTATATTATTATAGTCCAGACTTTATAGTCCAGACATAATGCATACTAACCGGTCAACTTTGTTCTGTACACACATACAATATAGACAGATAAATTCGGTTACGAACTTGTCCAAAATATGATCGCTAGTTAAGTACTGCTTGCAAAATTAAGATACTTGTTTAATCTGTATAATGTGTAGATTTAAAGGCGTTATATATCCATGAATTTAACCCGCGAATTACAATGTTTAACATAAGGTGCGAAAGATACCCGATGGACGTTTAAACTATTGAGTAGAACATAGACTGGCAACGCAATGGCTAATAAAGAAAAGCAAACAGAAAAAACAATAGTGCACAAAAACAACATAGAAAACTAAAGAATTATTAAGCAACACGAACTCAACAAAAAAACTTGAGAAAGATCTCAGATGGGACGGTTAGCAGAGCGTGCTCCACTTGTTGAATTCTGCTTTGTTTTTCACATTCAAACATTTTGAAGGAAGACGATAAGTTCCATCACCACACAAAAATTGTCTGTTTTTTGGCCAAATATACCAGTTCCAGCAAGAACTTAAACATTAAAACATTTATGATATGTGTTATCTTTTGCAGCGTATGCCAGAGCTTGCATTCAATGCACAACAAGAGCAGTTGATTCTCTTTAAACATTTGATTAAGCAGTCAGATCGTTGTTACAAAAAAATAAAATCAGAACTAATTATAAGGCCCCATGCTAAATCATATCGAGCAATGTTTCTTGTTTAACCAATTCTTTCATGTACTTGACCTGTACCACACACTTGATGGTGTGAACCTCTAGTACAAGTTAGAGGTTGGGTTCTGTAAAAGAGGGGCGAAAGAAACTCATAAATTGAAAACAAAATAACAATGACATGGCCAAAAGAAAACCAGACAAACAGACAAAATTGGTAATAGTGCACAAAACAAAATAGAAAACTATTCTCTCTTTTGAACACTTATATGCAGACCATTTGTATTAGTCATTCATATGTCCCCTCAAATTTTTATAAATTACATTTTTATATTTCTAATTGTTGTTTGATTGTAATGATTTTTAGTGCGATTGTCTAACAATTCATGATATTTATATTGTCTGGTCCGACATACTTTATTGTTCCAAATATGTGTTCTACAACCAACAGATATTCAACTAGCATTTAGTTTGATTCGGGAGTCTACAAAGCTCTTTATTCGATAAGTCTACTGTTGGTTGTTGAAGGTCGTACTGTGACGTAGAGTATGATATTTTATATGATCCCCAAGTTGTCTCATTAACCTTCATACAACATCATCTCATGTTTTACATACATATACAAAAATAGATTTTGAATTTAGTTTATATCATATTCATTTGTCACTTTTAACCAGACTTAAATAACAGTATTGCAACTTGTCCCATATAGAAATAAATAAAATGTTTGGTTTCATGTGTAACATAACTTCCAAAATTTCGGCCAACGATACAATGCCATGTTGGGTTATATTTCTTATCAAAATCTTTTTTGATGAATGCGGCGATGTCTTTTTCAATATTGTACTTTTCCAAAGCCTGAGTAGAAGATTCAACAGCATCTTGTTGCATATCTTCCGACATGTCAGCATTCTTTATAACAGCTTTTCTTTCAGTCATGGTGTTAGCTAAAATAAATGAAAGAAAAAAAAACAACATTAGTCAATATTAAGTAAATCTCAATACAAACATGAAACTCTTAATCGAAGAAAAAATATAAACAACACCGATGCCACCTTGTTTATCGCTATATTGTGTATTTGTTATGTTTACATTTACTAAACAGAACACTTCAGCAGTACTAGTATTTAACTTAAAAAATGTCATTATCCAGTTATGATCACAACAACATATATATTTCATATTTTTGAATTTTTAATTAGAAGGAATGATTTATCCTATATAGTAAAATGCTACGGTTAGATAATTTAAAACCACTGTGTTTGAATCATAAAACATAAAAGATAGGTTACATTTATGTAACAGCTCAATTATCACACATTTACGGTTTGAAGATAGTGATATGCCTGAGTAGCATTACCATGTCGCATGACTTGCATAGCAACTGTAATGCTCGGAAGCACATAATTGTTAATAATTGAACATACTGAGTGAGATGCGATAAGCGTTGTAAATAAATTAGAAATAACTTTAATTTCCACTTGCTCGAATTTGAATCACTAGGCATACCAGTTTCATTTACCCACAGGCACACTTTTATTATACAAATATTGATGACATGACAATTGTTGCGCATAATTTGATAAAAGTAAGTAAATAATACTGGTTTAATAAATGTGTGGTTCTTAACAAATCTACAGGAAAATTAAAAAACCAAAATGGCGCTGAAAGAAAAATACCGATGAATATATGTTAAGAAAAAATCACAAAAAGGGACATAAAAAGAAAAATGGAATAAAAAGAAAAACCAACGTTACCTGAGTGAAAAATTAAAAAAAACCCATAGAACTTTAAAAAGGCAATAATTATGAGCAAGATGTGTTGTATTTTAAGCTCCGATGGAATAAATTGGTGATTTTAATGGTCGCAAATACAGTTAACTTTGGACGTGTTAGCGGAGTTCTGAAAACGAATATATGAATTGTAAGATAATATGCATGAACCAATTGTCGCCTCACAAACACATCACTTACAGTCGTTTAACTATCAGTACTTTTTTTTATTACATTTAATTAGTATTTCACCTGTAACAGAAATCAGTATATAATGAGATATCATCAAATTAGTATGTACCGTATAATTTATATACAAGTATTCAAACCTGTTCAATTATGTCATTATTTCTTACCTGCAAAAGTACTTGCAAATGCACTGTATGTATATGTTTGTGTGTATTGGTAAAACGTTTCATATTGATTTTAATTAGATAGTTTTTAACTATTTCACGGTCTTGCATATACCTATCGTGGTTTTTACTGGAAGACGTAACTAAATTATTTCGGATTAGTTTTTCATCCCAGCATGCACTGGTAACGGATATATAACTACTTGCATACTTAAAAGTTAACGCTTTGAAGTGTGAAACACATAAAATTGCAAATAAACTTTAACTATTATTATTAGTTTTAAAGTCATGGATAAAAAAATGTGACTAAAAATGTTGAAAGATATCATGTAGAAGCATTTCTAAAATGAATAATAAATTTGATCATGGCTGAGGGGAGCTCCTGAGGGTACAACTAAAATAACTGTTTCATGTTTTTATCAGAAATGCGAAATGGTGTGATTTACTGAATTACTGTCTACCATTGATAACATTAATAACATGTACCTTGATATATTACAAGATGCTGTGTACTCCTTTATAAAGGATACATAAACACAAAAAAAGATTGTTGCTATATCAATATTGGTTTATGACTCTGTTTACATGGCAAATTATAAGCAATCGTTTAATGGAATTACAGTAATACATCTAAAGTATGTTTCTAAGTATATCCATTAAAAGGGAGGATAAGACACCTAAGGCATATCTAAACTAGTTAATTGAAATAATCTAACAATGCCTTTACAAGAAAACTAAAAATGAAAAATGACATTAGATATATGTCTCATTATAATACGTTGTTCTGATTAGATAACTGCACATCACGTGTTATTCATTAAGCAAATGCATTACACAATAAAACTTATCATTCATGATAACACGATGTACCACAAAAAAGTGAACAGGTGAATTAAATAAAAAAAAAATGATAAAAGTCGTGTTTTCATGCTCCTAGCTAAAAATATGTAATTACCAATATTGAATGCTTCTTTTTGTAATTTCATAGGGTTGTAAAAGCGTTGTTCGTGTGCACTTTTTTTTAAAATGAAGCGCTTCATCTACAAAATGTACTTCGGTCAACGCTTTTACACCTCAATGAAGTTACAAAAAAAAGCATTCGATTTTTAACAAAATTGATAACCAACATCAATCAAACCACATCAAGGAAAACTAAAGACTGAACAAAACATAAATCTCAATGATTTACCTTATACTTTTTTATTTTAATACATTTTATCACTTACATACATTGTTGTTTTTGTTTATAGTTAAAAGCCGTATGATAACCTATTGTTGTTTACTTCAAATGGTATTTGGTGGATAGTTGTAGATAAATGTCACGTTGCCAGTGGTACCAGTATACTTAAAGATACATTCATTGACTACATTATTATAGTCGTTATTTAAAGTTTAACACACAACCTGTGTATTACCCATACTCAAAATTTGTCAAGAAGGTATTTGGTATTTTAAAGATGTTGATACAGGTGCGTCATGAAATATGTAAGAAGCCAGCAGTATCTTTCAAATTCATATTACCTTAGCGTAAAGTATCACACAGACAAGTTCTGCTTTAATGGAGTTTATCTTGAAATTATTTCTTTATGATAGATTCCAACAAATAGATGTACACTTTTGACAAAATCACTTGGCGTTCAGTAAATTCAAAAATTATTCTTAACGATTTTTAATGGATGGATATGTGGTTTATTGATAAAATAATTTTTGCTCAGATGATGTGATGGTTAAACCTAAAATTATTTTCCTTCAAAACATAAACGGACGTTTAGGCAATACAGTTTATCGACAGATTGTAGGTTTTTCTTTGGGTAACAATTATGACCCTTATCAGACTTGTTCCTATCCTGTAATCTATATAAGTTTATAACCAAACCTAGAACTAAAATCGTTTAAAGTCAATTTATTGGGAAATTTAACAAATTTAACATTTATAACTGGTATCTTGTGAACCTCTATTTTTGTTAAATAATCAAGAAATCTGAAATATAGTTATGAAAATATACTCCAAGGTACTTACATTAAATTTATCTAATATGAAACGAAATTGTATTTTCCTATATTTAGATATTTGCGTGTTGCATCAGCCACTCTACACAAAAAAATATGACAAAAGGGATGTTTTCCTTTCTCTGTCCTTTTTTACGTGTTTTGGACGACCAGCACTTTCTTGTGTAGTTAATAACATGAGTTTTTGGATAAATCCCAACTCGTTCGCTTTACCCATGTTTGTAGGGCCGTTTTGAATTTCAATGAGCGTAATCTTTATTTTATAAGTAATTTATTAAGTCAGGGATTTCATTACCACAAATTACAAAAACCCTTGGCTAAATTCTTTCAAAGATACCTGTAGAAAACATTTTTCAAACAGATTAGCTCATCCTAACTTTTATTGTGAAACTGTTAACCGAGAACGCAAAAAGTTGATACAATCCGAATAAACTTATGTATCTTATAAACTTATTGTAAAAGGCTACCAATTCATCACTATGATCTTTTAAATAATTTTACGGTAAGTAATATTTTACTGCATTAATTCCAAATATATGAATACCTAAGTAGCCCATTCATTAACTATATTTTCAATTACATCATTTTGTAAATAATTTCTATTTGGCCTTTTTAACTTTTTTGGAATCGAGCGTCACTGATGAGTCTTTTGTAGACGAAATGCGCTTCTGGCGTATATAAAAGAATTTAGTCCTGGTATCTATGATGAGTTTATTTACAACCACTGGGTCGATGCCACTGCTGGTAGAGATTTATTTCCCCGAGGGTATCACCAGCCCAGTAGTCAGCACTGTTTGTGCTGACATGAATTATCATTGATATGGTTTTATTTATAAATTAACTGTTTACAAAATTTTGAATTTTTGGAATACTTAGTCTTTTCTACCTTAGGCATAGATTACCTTAGCTGGATTTGGCAAAACTTTTGGATATTTTGGTCTTCAATGCTCTTCAACTTTATTTGGCCTTTTTATTTTGTTTGGATTTGAGCGTCACTAATGAGTCTTTTGTAGACGAAACCCGCGTCTGGCGTATATAAAAGAATTTACTCCTGGTATGTATAATGAGTTTATCTAGCTTTTTATCATTCATATATTGAAGTATTCCTGACCTGAAATTCTTTTTTTTTATTTTGGATATTATGGTCCTGCATAATAATTTAGTTATGAATAGGTGCGGCCATTTTTTATTGGTGGAGAAATTAGTAGTGGCCGAAAAAACCCAATGACCTTAGATAGGAAAACTGACTATCCTAGTCAACTAAGATTGGAGTCGAGTGCACCCGCACGAGCGGGCTTTGAACTCGCAACCTCAGTGTTGACTGGCTTGTTATTAAAGTTGCAACTAATTAAACAAATCGGCCACCAAGATCCCATGTTATTAGACTAAAGACATATAACATATGAATGTGAGCACTTCTGATGAAAGTTAAAAATTTCATTACAATTGTCTATTTCATGTTAAATAGTAAATAGTATAAGTATAATCGGCCCTAACCGCTGACATTCAACAATACTAAGTTTAAGAACAAAATGAATAGAAGAAAAGCGACAATATACAGATCAAACTAATTTCAATGACTACAATTATATCATTAAATGCAACGATATGCATTTACCAATTAACTACCTGAAACATTCCTGTAGTCAATGATGGTACCATAACCTCTTTGTACACTCACAGTTTATTATAAGTTTGATTTACTCAATTTTTGCTTTATGTATAGTGTTCTGTATGCTGTTATTTGTCTGTTCATTCGTTTTATTTTGCCATCGCGTTATATTATATACAACTTGTGAGCTGATTACATTGCATCAGGTCAACCTACTTATATTCGCGTGGTACGCATACTATTTTCACTATTTTCTTTTTGAATCATACGCAATACTGGTACAACATTATGCAGAACAAAAGATTGAATACATCGATACTAGTTGATTAACAAAGTTTTCAAACCTTCCAAAGAAAGTGACGAAATAAAACAGGTCTTAAATGTTAATGATTTCGGTAATTCATGCTCTAAATACTAAACAGTTGGATCATGTTATCCCGTATATAAAGTTCCATCGGCCACTTATAAGCATTTGCAATTACAGGTAACCAATATATTTCTTTTAAAATACATTTTGTATTTACCTTTGCCATTAGTAAATAACATGATAGATACATTTCAAAATCTATATTTTCCTCGGATGGGTAGGCTTTAATCCTATGTAATCTCAATAGATATGAAATAAGTATGAAATTATTTTCATCCATATCAAAACTGGTATGTGTGACGAAATTTAATAAAGGAATGTATTTACATTATTATAAAAAGATTATTCATCTGTGAGGGATATCAATAGCAGTAATTCTGTATGTAATTTTATATTATATACTATTTACATCGTTTATTCTGGGTGGGGGTTAAAAGACGTATTTCATTCTGTTTTTTGCCATAGTTTCTACAAGTAAAGGTGAAAAATATAATTTTGCTGGCATAAAAAATATTTTAAAATCTTATAATTCCAAAAATGAAAAAGTGTTTGCTTGCATGTTTTTTTCTTTTTGTTTCTTTTTGGTTTTTTTCTTACTTCCGAAAGGAAAAATATTTAAAGAAGTCACGTATCAATTTATCATGACTTCAAAAAGATAAAGACAAGCTATGTTCGTGACTGGTATATTCACACGAGTAATGATTTAAATAGTTGTTTGAGAAATACATTAGGCTTATCATCATCTCGCTCATGATCAGAGGAATGAAAAGTGTACAGCAGAACTCGCTCAGAATTCGAAGGGAAAAATTAAGGTTCAAGACTTAATTATCTCGTGTGTACACTATATTGTACAACAATGTCATAAACCGTCTAATAAAATTACATATTTTACATAAAATATAAACAGTGAAAAAGACTTCTCAGGATAAAAGGAATAGAAAATGAACAACAATTTTATGTGCGTTTTAAATGTGTTTAATAGTTAACTTTATTTTCTTTATTATCCAGATTTGAACAACAGAATTGCAACTTGTCCTAAGTAAAAATATATAAAATGTTTGGTTTCATGTGTAACATAACTGCCATAGTTCCGTCCTACGATACAGTGCCATGTTGGGTTATACTTTTTATCAAATTCCTTTTTGATGTATGCGGCAATGTCTTTTTCAATGTTGAATTTCTCTAAAGCTTGTGTAGAACAATCAACAGCATCTTGTTGCATATCCTCTGACATGTCAGCATTCTTAACAACAGCTTTTTGGTCACTCATGGTGTCAGCTAAAAAAATAAAAAAACCACTCAAATAAATAGCGTTATGATAACACTCGTATCATATTGCTGGAGCATCCAATAGCGAAGCTTTTTTTTACGAAAGTGGCATGAAGTTAATTGACCCTAAACGATGCAATTACCCAGTAATAATATAATTACCAGCATTGATGACGTGCCAATGTACGTTCATATAACATTGGCAATGGTTTCAACGATATCTAGACCGATTTAACTTGACTATATGCATAAATTGGTTATTCGTCTTACCAATACATAATTATAGTAATAGATGTTATAAATTCAGTTAATGTTTACTTTATCTTTTAATGAAATTGACTCTTGTTTCAATTAATATTTTATTCTGATGATTTTTATTTGGTTTATTAAATGAACAGAATATATTGTACGTAATTCATAAATCAATGCTTCAATATTTTGAAAACTATGTGTTTACCTTACCTTCAAAGTCTTTTATCATACAATGTACATATATGTTTATAGACGCAGTTCCTAAGTAGCACATTGATTTTTATTACATATTTCTTCACGGTTTTGACTTTGCTTATCATAGTATACAACTGGCTGATTTTACATGAGTTGCTTGGATTAGTTTTTCATCCCAGAATACATCGGAATCGGATATATTAGAAATTTCAATTTAAATCTATTTTACCTGAATCTACATATTATACATTTGAATGAATAATAATAACATAAATTAGTACAAGTTTAAATGATGTTTTTAGAAGTGTTTATCGATTAGCGTTAAATATTCTAGTCTCCAAAACACTGGCATGGACTCACCTAATGTTCGACATTATTGGCAACATAGAACAAAAATCAAAAAATAAAAGATGTACAAAATATGAAATATTAATTTCGTATTTACAAAACTTCTGAAACAGTTTGTTGTTAATTGGAAATTAGTTCAAAGTTATTATCAAAATGGACTTAACATACTACAATTAGCTCTACAACTAAACTTGTTAAATATTATAGGAGACAAGACGAAAAACAGAAGAGGGTATTTGACAATTGCCGAAGGGGATTCAAATAGTATTTCAAACGTTTTTAGAAAAAATCCTGTTTGTACGTTTAGTTTTAGATCTTTAAATTTGAACCTGCAAATAATATCCTTTTTTTTCTTATTAAGACTAAAAAAAAACTGTATGTTTTACCCGGGGGTAAAATGTGTTCTTTCATTTGAAATATAACCTCCAAATTCTAAAATGTCGGAAAATTTTCTTATGTATGCTGTATTAACATTTCCTAATTAGCTTTTCACCTGACATGACAACATATTAAACAAAATCTGTATTTTCCAGTAATATATTAATAACATTACATAACTACTTATTCTGTTTACATGCAAGATAGTGCCCCTAGATAAGGTAGATCTGTGTCCCCTTCGGGAACAATCGAGATTATCCAACACTTTTGATTGAGATTGCATTGTTTAATCTGTAGTTTTTGTCGTCTTTCGTTTTTGACGTTCAATAGCTTCTCGTTTATGTTTTATGTTAAGTAATTTGTTATATTTTATCACTTTACCCATTGAACAAGATGTTGACCTTTTTTATTCACACATTCTTTTTTCATTATCAATTTGTAACTTAGTTCTTTTTAACATCTAGCGACGACAATTAGTGTGATATGCATGGTATTTTTACATGGTTTTGTCTTGTATGCTTCAACCCACATTGCTGTCTGATTAAGGAAGAGGTGAAAGGACCGATTAACAAAATAACGTTTATTCTCGGTCTGAAGTTTTAGCTTTGACTGCTATGCAAGGCCAACAAACGTAGTATGGGTCGTAAACTCGTCATTAAATGATTTGCGGATTCAGAAGGAATGCATTTACCATTGACAGTTTAATTATTTTACATTTTTAAATCCGTTTTTTCAAGGTCTAATAACGTCTATACATATATATAATGAAAATGTTAATACTTTCGCCCATGTCGAAGTTTTAAAGTGTGACTGCATTAACGACAGTGTTGTCATCAACAAAAAGTATTCATTCATCTGTAAAAATACAAAATATCAGTTAAATTCATATAAAACGAGTTTCTTGTAATTATAATGTTATAAACATTATTGAACCAATATACTACACTGAGTCAAGTATATACACGTTTCTTTTTAACATTTTCTCCGCATCATTAACGCATATCGGTAAATGATATTCATTTAATTATTGAAGCAAATCAATAATCGAGATTTTTGCCGAATTTTAGTGGATTATGACATTGATACACAATCAGCACAGAGCAAATAGACCACAAAAGAAACATGAAGGAAAAAGTCACTGATTACGGTAAAATATCGTGTACTAGAAAACATTAACCCAAAAGCAGTACATTTATGAAGATTTTATAGTATGCAGTATTTTCTCTTACAAGAAAGTTCATATATACTTGTTGTATGGTAAAACTTAGCCATTCAAATATTGCAAACATATATATATTATATATTGTCTTTATATAATTATAATTATTTTCTGTGACTGTATCTTACATTAATTTGTAGGATCCTTTAGATAATTAAGCTGATCTGTAACAATAACATCTTCATGCCTTATATATCATGTACTGTAGTACGC
The DNA here is from genome assembly GCF_036588685.1 of Mytilus trossulus. Classification (NCBI taxonomy): domain Eukaryota; kingdom Metazoa; phylum Mollusca; class Bivalvia; order Mytilida; family Mytilidae; genus Mytilus; species Mytilus trossulus. The sequence goes on from NC_086380.1 coordinate 21,739,529, forward strand.
CGCTAGATTAAAACTGGCGTAGAAAGGTAACACATGCCCACCGCAAGCTCTTTTTTTGAGAGTCCAGGTGGTCGTGTGGTCTAGCGGGACGGCTGCAGTGCATCAATTTGGTGTTACGATATCACAGTAGCATGGGTTCGAATCCCGGCGAGGGAAGAACCAAAAATTTGCGAAAGCAAATTTACAGATCTAACATTGTTGGGTTGATGTTTAGACGAGTTGTATATTGTCTCTTTGATACATTCCCTACTTCCATTCTCAATTTTATAAGTAGAGTTTTTAAATTTGTATTTTCAATCGACTTTAACTGTTAAAAATGTAAATTTTCTCTCAATCGATGTCTTTATATGATACATATAAATAACAAATGTACAATGATGATGGTTGTTATTGTTAAGTTGTAAGTTTTAAGTACATTTCATACATAGTTATCAAATCTACCAGGATTATAATTCATTACGCCAGACGCGCGTGTCGTCTGCATAATATACATATTAGGTAAATCTATAAAAAAAAAATGTTGGAACGCCTGAAATCTTTTTGTGTTTATTTGCTTCTATTGAAGTTTGAGATGAGACCGTTGGTTTTCCCGTTTGAATGGTTTTACACGAGTAAGTTTGGGGCCCTTTATAGCTTGTTGTTCGGTGTGATCCAAGGCTCCGTGTTGAAGGCCGTACTTTAACCTATAATGGTTTACTTTTTAAATTGTTATTTGGATTGAGAGTTGTCTCATTGGCACTCACACCACATCTTCCTATATCTATTTATAAAAAAATCGGTATTCCTATGAGATCGAACTGTGCATCTATTCTTGCCGACCTATTCTTATTTCTATATGAGTTGGAAATCCTTCAGACACATGTCAGAAACAAGAGGACTAAAGAGGCCAGATCATTAAATTTCTAATTACGCACTAATGCTGATTTTCTTTCTAATAACAATCAAAATAGATTTGGTGCCATTTATATATTCTCCATAACAAGACATTCAAGACAAAACAGACACGACTTCTTTTGACACATTTTTCGACTTATATCTCGAATTTGACACAAACGGTCAATTTAGTACCAGAGTATATATATATATGACAAACGAGATTTTAATTTTGAAATTATCAATGTCCCCCAAACTAGTAGTTTTATCCCAATTTCACCTGCATATTGAATATATATTTCCCTACTCATTCGGTATTGAAGAACTTGCTGCTGCTACCCATACTTTGTAAAACTTCCCCAGTGTTTGAGTAGAAATTTGATTAACCATGGGCATGTCAAATAAAGTCCCATTCTTTTTCAAAGAAAAATGCGTCGGAAAAAAACAAAACTTTGATAAAAAATCTGTAAATGTTCCGTATCAACTTCACAAATAATACACGACAGTTCTGAAGATTCTAGCTACTGAAGTTGTTTATCGTCCTAATAACGTATAAGAGTATCGTTTCATTTTTTAGCCTTTGTTTCCCGTAATATCCATTTAACGTGGCTCTTTACATCCTGTTTTTATGTTCATGAACTATGGCAGATTTTTTTAATTTTTTTTTGTTTCTGTCTGTTAGTAGCGTGCTTTGTGTTTATGATTTTTTGTTTTCCTTGTTGACATATCTGTTTGTTTTGTTCAAAATTCGTTGTCCATACAATGGAATATATTTTTCACAGAAGTGAAAGGTTCGGTTGGTTTTATAGCAAGGTTGGGTCCACAATTGGCTACATAACAAAATGACTGAACTACATCTGGAATATGGCAGTTGTTGTCTACTAGTTAAATGTGTCTGAGGTTTAGATGTGGAGATTTTCTGTTTGGAATTTTCCCGTGGAGATTTTTGTTTTGTTTCCTTCCGCTTCTGTTTTTTTTTATCATTATTCTTTTGTTTTGTCATACAAGATATATATATTTTCTATTATTGGTTAATGTGTTCAAGCGAAAAGCTGTCGTTACACTTTTTACTAAGTTGTTATATTGTGTAGTTATCCAAGTTATCTGTTCCATTTTGACCAAAGCGGTTTAGAACATCTCATTATAGTCAAGTCCCTTTTGTAATTTCACATACTTGTATCCTAACAAACGTAGTTCGTAGAGACCTAGATTATCTTGAAATATATACATGACCCATTAGCAGAACATAAACAGAATCAAGGTCAAATATCGAGGTCAAATTTTTTGTTTTTAAATTTCCTACTTTTGCACACCTGCGAAACCGTCCGATGTATCGACAAAATGACGATATGGTGCGTTACGACATGACAGAACTTTGATCATAAGTTGTTGTTTAAGTAGATTAAACTACTGAACCACAAATATAACAGGCTCTATATCAAATGTTTGAAAACCCCGGCACTGAATAACTATATTTTGACATTTGTTAGAAAGTCAACCGAAAGTGGCCACTTATTAAACACATTTGTATGTAAAAAATACTTATAACAATATATTTTGGAATTTGTCTGAAATTACATAAACCTACGAAACCGGAAAATACATTCTGTGATCTAAAAGAGACAAATCTGATTTTATTCAAAGGTAGATACAAACCAAAATTTTTGTCAACCCTCATGTTGTTATTTGACAGTTTGTATGACTGTATTTTCACGACAAAGTACCATGTAACGACTGCAATTATTTGACCCCTTAAATCACTTTCAATTGTTTAAAACGGTAGTCGAGAATTGTCTCCTTTGTTCGGAGTTTTACAAAATAAGTACACCTCATGTATACAATATTTCAAGGTTACAAACTTTATGATGTCATTTTGTTGGATTTGTTGATCGATTTGCGGTGTTCAACGCCATTTTAGCAGTATGGATTATTCAGTGATGGGGTACCATCTTAAAACCTCAGGATTGACAGGCTAGTTGTTCAACAGATGAACCACTTGTTGTCTTAGTTGCATGATTTTATATTCGTTGTTATAAGCTTTGCACTTGCTGTTAGTAACTATTTATATATATATATATATTGCGGTTTTTATCCAACGCAATCATAGGTTTGAACGTAGTTTTCAATTTAGACTCGTTTATATATTTTCGTTTGGGTTTGTATCATATTTTCACTCCGGGTTCTATAATCCGTTCATCCTATATTGACTCTTAAAATTCAAGAGTTTACCAAAAAATTAGGGTACTTTTTATATGGCCTTCCAAATACCATTTCGATCCCTAACATCACTGAAGAGACATTTATTGTCGAAATCCGGATCTAGTGTAGTAAAATAATATTGACACCGTATGTTTGTGGCATAACATCGTGGCCACAAGTTATTTTTTTCTGTTTAGTATTAAATTTATATTAAGATCCATTTTGTTACATCTTGTGATCATTTTTTTTTTGCAATCGCCAAAGGCAGTCAGCAGGGTTAAAGAACACCAGTTGTTCGACCTGTAAGTCAAAGCGTTTTGTTTAAATATACTTTTTCACTTTTTTGGTCTTTTGGAAAATGTTGTTTGTGCTGTTTTTAGACACTTCTACAACGAAATTTGTTTTACATGCATTCGTATAAAAATTGCGGTTTTATCCAACGCAATCATAGGTTTGAACGTAGTTTTCAATTTAGACTCGTTTATAATATATATATAATCAACTCGTCTAAACATCAACCCATCAATGTTAGATCTGTAAATTTGCTTTCGCAAATTTTTTGTTCTTCCCTCGCCGGGATTCGAACCCATGCTACTGTGATATCGTGACACCAAATCGCCTGCACTGTAGCCGTCCCGCTAGACCACACGACCACCTGGGCTCTACAAAAATAAAGCTTTCAGTGGCCGTGTGTTATCTTTCCTCGTCAGTTTTAATCTAGCGGCGTACTACAGTACATGAAATATAAGGCATGGAGATGTTATTGTTACAGATCAGCTCAATAATCTATAGTAAAGGATCCTACAAATTAATGTAAGATACAGTCACAGAAAATAATTTTATTTATACTATATATATATATGTTGTGGGGATGTATACGAACACTGCCACGTCAAACCTGTGTTTTTGTTACACATGTTTATATGTTTTGTATCAATCTGGTGAGTTAAACATTTTTAAGGGAGTTTCATAGTTTGTTCTTATGTTGTACTGTTATAAATGTAAATTTCTTTTCCAGGTTTGAGGCAAGATTTTGGCGCCAGCTGAAGAGGTTAATATATATAGGAAGATGTGGTGTGAGTGCCAATGAGACAACTCTCCATCCAAATAACAATTTAAAAATTAAACCATTATAGGTTAAAGTACGGCCTTCAACACAAGCTATAAAGGGCCCCAAAATTACTAGTGTAAAACCATTCAAACGGGAAAACCAACGGTGTAATCTATAACCCCGTTTCAGGCTGATCGTTCCTGTTCCTAGCCGAGAGCCTTTAATTCAGTGGTTTTCGTTTGTTGCAGTGTATCATATTAGTTTTTTTTATGTCTTTGTTTACAAATCAGGCCATAAGTTTCCTCGTATAAGAATTGATCAAGATTTATCTCTTCCAGCAATATAATAGCATGCTCTGCATGAGTTTTATCCATTGCTAGAGGCCAAACGGTGACCTATAGCTGACAATTTCTATGTCATTTGGTCTCTTTCTTAGACTTGTCTCATTGGTAATCATAACATATTTTTTTTTCAATTTAGACTTCTTGGTCATCGGGAACTATGTCTTTGAGCTGATAAACAAAACACTGTCATCCAACCAGACGACGCGTTAAATCTGTAAATAATTGATATAAGTTTGGCAAACACGAACTGATATCATTTCTATAAAGTTGTATGATCGTCATCACGAATATCACGAACTAATTTATCGAACGACTAGATCTACTATCAAAAGGTTTGATGTCTTTTCACGGACGTTTTGCAACCCTGTTATTATACATAGTATTAATTGTTGATGACATGGGTGGAACGACAGGAAGCGTTTTATTTTACTGACATTGAAACAAAACCTTGTCTAACTATAAAAAAGTGATAGTATTTACGTAGTTTAATATAAACCTACAGTTACGTATCTTAAGTGTACACATGTTAGGTGTGAGCCAAGGGTCCGTGTTGAATCAACACGAACCCAACCTTGAACTATAATGGTTTACGTTAATAGATTGTAACTTTGACGGAGAGTTGTTTCATTGGCACTCATACCACATCTTTCTATATCTACATAATTGACAACATACATATTGATTGCTATATTTATTCTGTTAAACTAATTTAGTTTCCATCCTGAAAATGTTGTACGTGTATGACCGTCGTAGCTTCGAAGACGACCTTGATGGTTATGTGTATTTTTCAAATAAACAGTTCGGCCTTCTCTGACGTATTTAAGTATGAATCCGGTAGAACAGGCGTCATCACCGTAGGTTTCTGTGTCTGCATGTACGCTTCCACAACCCCGTCCGTTAACAACCAACTCTGCTACAAATTCTCCATACCCTCCACCCTCTTTTATGTTACTATTTACACAAATAGTCCATGTAAAGGCATACATTCCGGTAGATGGCGCTTGGAAGATGCCTGTATTGGTGTTGTAGACACTATCTGTGTTAGTTTCTGTCTGGTCAAATATCAGCGTTTTCCCCGGTGACAAAGATTTACTATGGCCATTCACAAAACCTTGAGACATGTATGCTGAAAATCCTATAAACTTTCTCGTCTTTCTATACTCTAAATATAAACAGAATGAAAAAAAATATTTGAACTTTGGTTTAAGATTTAATAGTTGAATTTTGTAAAACGGTTTTGTAACGGCTGAAGCTTTCTTTGAAGTTTGAAAAAGAGGGGCGAAAGCTACCAGAAGAACAGTCAAGTTAATAGATCTAACATCTACTGACAACGTCATGGCAAAAAAAGCAAAAGGCAAACAGACAGACAGATACAACAATAAAACATTAAAGACGAAGCAATACGAACCACACACAAACTGGGGGTTCTCAGGTGCTCTGGAAGTGTAAGAAGATTTGGTGTTCATTCAATACATAACCCTAAAATCAGGTTTCAAGTGAATAACCTTTCTGTTAAAGACAGGCGCAGCGTTAAGCGATTTGCTAGCAATTTATTTTGACCTGTATGTTTTTTTTTTAAACAAAATTCAAAACAAATCGATTTCTTATTATTTCGTAAAATACCTTTTTATAAATTGAAAACAGATGATGATCATTGGGGAAAATAACAAAAAAAAAAATATATAAATACACAAATGTAAGTGATTACGCGACAAGTATATGCGTTACGGTAACTCTGAATTTGTATTTTTTTTCCATTATTTAGTATTCAGTTTTTGTTTTTGTTTTTGCCGATTCATCCTTTTTGAGCCTTTGTATACATTTCGGGTTTTCCATTTATTCTTATTACTGTATTTCATTTTGTTCTTAATTTTTTGTATACTTACCCTCTTTATCATCTCTAGAAAGACGTTCTAGAAACATATTTTGTAAACGGACCAATTCGTTTCTCAATTTTCTCTCACTTGATTTTAACTCCGTTAATTTTCCTGTACATTCCTCACTATCCACATACATCACCATAATAAAAGATACGATTAAAAGATATAACATGGTTACCTAATGTGATGCGGTCAGGAATACTAGTAGTTGGGATATTTGTTATTTATTATTGCGTCTGTTTGTTAAATAGACCTGAAATTTGATCATGTTGTGATGTTACAGGTGTCTCATAGTAATCACGCAATATGTTACCAAATACTCTAAATTTGTTTGGGTTTATATTTCCAGGAATCACCCTTAATGTGTTGATTTTTGCATAGACAGCGTATTTTTACATTTCTAGATTTATGTCCTATTATTTAAAAATTGGAAAGAAATGGCATCGGGAAAGTTGTCAGATATATTTATGTTTCATTTTCATCTTACTATATTATTGTTACTTTGCTTAGATAGATTTACCATTAATATAATACGGCAGACGCGTGTTTCGTCTAAAACAGACTCATCAGTGACGCTAAAATCAAAATAGTTGTAAAGCCAAACAAGTACAAAGTGGAAGAGCATTGGGGATCCAAAATTTCAAAAAAAGTTGTGCAAAAAAAAAAGGCTAAGGTAATCTATTCCTGGGATAAGAAAATCCTTAGTTTTTCAAAAAAAATCAAAGTTTTGTAAAAGATTTATATAAAATACTATATAATTGATATTCATGTCAACAAAGAAGTGCTGGCTACTAGGCTGGTGATACCCTCAGGTACTTTTAGGTATATCCTCGATATAATAACATTTTTTTTTGTGAATTAAAATAAATAGTTCGGATAAAATATAATAAGGAATAAGGTCTAATAATGTGCTTTACGAAAATAAAAATCAGAGAATATTCCATTAATTTCTCATGTTTACAGATTAAGGCAAAGAAATAGACCAAATTTATCCACCGTTTTTCAGCCCACAATTGAGTAAGTCAGTTTATTCATTCAAAATCTTTGCTGTTTCATTTTTTCTCTCGAATATATTGACTTTCAATTACACAATGTAATTAAAGCGTAGTTGGGTATCTATTAAACATCATACAAATGAATATTGTATTATTATCTATACATTGTATATATAAAGGTTACATGGTAAGAGTATGGATTGTGATATTCAGTGGTTAATTTTTAAGACATATTTTTTCACGGTTTTGCGTTTGCTTATCATGGTATACAACTGGTTGACTTAGATAAGTTGCTTGAATGACAGAATGCACCAGTATACATGTAGGATATATTAAAAATATCAATTTAGATACACTTTGACTTGAATCTACTTATTACATCTTTTAATGAATATTGATAACATAAATTTAAACGACTTATAACTTAAAATGATTTTTTGGAGTGATTATCTAATAGCCTTATACATTCGAGTCTCTAAAACAACTGGTTTAGACCCTCTTAATATACAACTTGATTGGCAATGAAACAACCATAGAAATTAAAGAAAATTTACAAGATAAGAAGTCTTGTTTAGTTTAATATTTGAGAAGAATATACCTAAAATGAAAAGTATTATATGGAAGGTGTGTCACATAGTCACACATGCATTAACAATAATTTTATGTTTTGTCTGTTAAACATGACCTGATTATTTTCTTTACAAAACATAATTAAAGGGGCACTAGCTACGAGATGTATAAAAAATCAAAATATTTTTTTTTTTTTGTTCGATCTTTATTGAAAGTGACAAAGTGAAATAATTATTAACTTCTAGTAGCCAGTATGATTAGACCTCATTGAAACCAAATTCAAGGGAACTTCAATTTAACCCCTTAGCCAATTATAGCTAACGCATGAATTGTCCGTTAAAAGTTATATAAAGGAAAAGAATGTCAACATAGTAAGTGAAACAAAGATAGATCATTTGATTGGCTGATTCGATCCACAAAACAACATTCTTAGACAAGTAAAAACGATGTTAAACATATATTTAAAATCTATAATATGAAATTAAACAAACAATTAAAAATTTAATTGCACGAGTTGCTTTATCTATCTATATCGCCTTTATGGTCATCGGAGATGTTCTTGGGGTCCACTCGATTGTTAATTAGATGTTGTCTAGACTAAAATACGCACGACCGAAGTTACGTATATTATTGAGATCCTGACCTGTAATCTGTTGATTAAAGACTTGCAATGGTTTATAGAAATGTGTTTCAATGTAGTTTATCAAATATGAGAATTTGAGACAAACCGGGGATTATGAATTCGACAGGTAATGCCCCTTTAACCTAAATTGTCAAAATGGACTCACTGAAAAATTATTATACGTGGGGTTTCGATATCACAAATTAGTCAAAATATTTACTTAATTTCATCATCGGTACAAGGACATCATTCGTATATATAAATCAACACGCAGACATTTATGTAGTTCTTTTATTATTACCAAAGCAAGGACTTCAAAATTTTGTTAATATATTAAATAAATTTACAGTTGATTATAAAATGACAGTTTACACAAAAACACAAGATTCTTGTATTTAGCAAACTAGGAAGACTTAAAAGTATTTAAATATCCTTAGGAAATCAGATTTATCTAGAATGTGTACAGAACTACACATACTTAGGAATTCATTTTTTAGCATCTTGGAGGTTACAAAAAGCAAAGACAGATAGAAAGTATTTACTTTAACCCTTTGACAAAAATATAAAATAAAAAAAAAAAATAACCAACCATTTTATCAGAAAAAATAAACTGGTTATATAGCAAATTTCGATCTTTGAGAAGCTTAATATTCCCTTAGCAACACAACGTTATTAAAATAGTATGCAAGTTTTTTCTCTTTTGCAAGAAAGTCATATATACTCCATGCTTGATCTTTCAGAAGAAGGCTGATACATGTATTTAATTGTTAAATCAAATTAATAGGCGTAGATTAATCCAGTCTAAGATACGGGAGACAACCAGATTAACGTTTACTTTTGGTGACAGATAATGTTGTCGAGATTTATTCCTGTTCTTCCATGATACTGGCTGGTCCAATTTAGAAATATTTGCGGAAACACACGAACACTAATAGTATCGCGCAAAGAAATCATGAACATTTTTATAGACGTCCAAGAAATGCATTTTTATTCGAGATTATTTCAAATATTCTTTAATAATATACTCGTCTCCATGGTTCTCCACAAGCAGTCCCGCCTATCAGACATGACTCTGGCATTCAAATTGTATTTCCTTCTTGTGAGTCAAAGCAGTGTGTTATTGGCATGTATGTATTAACATGTCAGGCAGATATCCAATTCACAACTAATAAAAATGTCTGGTCATCTGCTGTCTGCACAGTCGTAGTTATGAATAATTACGAAAACCTGTTACACTGTCATAAACCGATGAAGAAAACAATTAAAAGTTCTCCCAATTGATATATCAAATACAATGTAAAGACAATGGATGGTTGTCAAAATCATCTGAAGAAATGATACTTATAATCAAGGACACATTTTAAATAACGTTGACTTTATAATTCAAATTGATCAAATTATTAGTTTGCCACATCATACCGATCAACTGGACAATTGTATTTTTTTATCCGGTAGAAAGGCTTTTGGTGTATGTCTTGAAGGAAAACGGAAACAATGATTCTATTTAGTCGATGGAGATGTAGTAATTTTGAAAGATTGAGCCGATACACATGCAGGTTCCGAACGCAAAAAAATCTATTTGATCATGCTATTTAGTGTTAGGGTTTGATACATTGTACGATACATTCACTTTTTTTAAGTTTAACTACTGGTTTTTATTAACATAATTATTGTTATAAGATTGTTCATGAGACAACTATTCACCAAAGTAAAACTAAACTGAATGTAAGCAGAAAAAAGCATACCATCAGGTCCCGATATTATACCTTCCACTACAGATTTAATGCACAATGAGTTCCTTTTATCTTTTTTTATTTCAAATTTAATAGTGGTTTCGATTTTAAATAGCTGTGTGATATTTATAACTCGAGCAGAGAACTGATTCAATTAGAACCTGAGAAAGATCGAATAAGAGTTAACACCAATAAAGTTCATCATAATTAACAAATAGATATACGAGCAGACACCAAGTGTGAAATCATTATTCATGGCCTATTGGAAATAGAAACGCCCGTGTACTTTAAACAAGCGACGAAACACAAAACAAAACCAAAAAATAACACAGAAATTTGATATTATAGAAACATAAATCTCAATAAGGGAGGAACAGGAGATCATGCTATTTAATACATTTGTCCTAAGGCAAAAACAAAATTCGGTGCATGACTGACTGTCTTGCTTTGCATTTGTATATTAGACAATATCAGCCTAATGATGAAGTTCCCTGGTCGAATATTTTTTTTTGTGTTTTCTTGATTTGGGTAAAACAAAAAGATATTACCGAACAAAATGTGATACTTTATTATAATCCTGGTACCTTTGATAACTATTTATCTCCTTTAGTCAAATGAAGTCGTTCTGTATAACCAAGAAAAAATGAAACTACCCAGCAATGGAGAGATTTGCAACAAATCTGGTCGTTTTTTTCACCTATTCATGGTATTGGAAAAGAGGGACAAAAGATACCAGAGGGACAGTCAAACTTATAAATAGAAAATAAACTGACAACGCATGGAAAGTACCACCATGATAAACCGGGAATATTTATTGTAAAAGAAAAAAAACAATGAGTGCAAATAGAAATAGAAATCTTCACAGTCCTTTTGAATAGTTCGATCCGTTGACTCGTCTTGAAGTCCTGCAGCTTGAATTTCACCTGAAGGACAGGAATATCTATCAAATATTTTGGCCGAAGCGCTTAGGAACAAATATTATAAGAGTCATTTACCTTTGTTGTATAAGACATAAGTGATATGACGTAGTAACTTGTCAAACGTTGTTAGTAGAGACCTAGAATATTTTGAAAAAATATCCATAATTCATTAGCAGAACATATATAGATATCAAGGTCAAAGATCAAGGCCACATTCTATTTATTTTTATTCGGATTGTTGTGCACACCATACAAACCGTGAGATGTATCGAAAAAATGTTTTTGAGATATGGTGCGTTACGTCATGACACAGTTTTAATCAGTGCTCTAGTGAGTTTTTTAGGATTAAATTTGCCGTCTTAATTAAAGTAGTTGTTGTAGTAGATTTAAGTACTGAATTACCAATATAACAGGCTCTATATCATAGAGAACCAGTACTCATAACCTTAGCATGCAATTAGGTAAAAGTTGTATGTCAATTTGACTGAGTTTGACTGTCCCTCTAGTACTTTTCGCTCCTCTTTTGACGTTCTACATGTACAACTTGACATTTTCTACAAAGTCAGCCGAGAGTTTTCATAAATAAATCACAAGTCGTCATTGTTGAATTGCAACAAGTTCCACCAATAATATCGGATATGTCCCTTATGTCGTAACTACAATCCCTTCCCTTTCATGAATGTGACATACCGAGTTGTAGTATTTACTGGATTTTTTTTATAACATAGGCAACACGACGGGTGCCACATGTGGAGAAGGATATAATCAGCCTTCCTGAACACCTGAGATCACCCCTAGCTTTTGGTTTGTTGCTATTTCTTAAGTTTTCTATTTTGTGTCATGCGTTCTATGTTTTGCCAATTTCATTTTTAGCCAGGCTTTGTCAGTTTATTTTCGATTTATGAGTCTGACTGTCCCTCTGGTATCTTTCGTCCCTCTATTATGTGAAAAGTACACATAACAATATTGTGTTGAATAAGCATGAAATACACGAAACAGGAAGTGAAATTATATGAACTAAAAGAAGTTATTCATCTGTCTAATTTTATCAAAAGTAGATAAAAAAAACAAACTTTTCTGTCATCATTAAAGTTTTTACTTGACATTTGGAAAAGTAGCCAGTACAATACATTACTGAATCAGTATAAGATAACATATCAAATGACACAGTAAATGACTTTCTTTAAAACGCGAGTCGAAAGTTGTTTCTTTTATACGGAGTTTCAGTAACTACTTCACATCATGTTAAAAATATTTAAAGGTCTTTATGATGTCATAAGAGTTTTTTTTTCCTTTGATTCATTGATCGAATTTCGATGAGTAACTCCATTTTGAGCACTATATTTTTTATAGTGATTGCCAGTTTATTTTGGAGGAGGAAGACGAAGTGGCATTAGAAAGTCACCAACCTTTGGCAAGACAATTTGCAGCCCTATTCCATTGAAATTGGAATCGAACACACAACCTCAGAATGGAAAGACTTGTGAAAAATAAAATTCAAAACGGATAGTACCTGATCAAATTGCAAAGTCAAATGCTCAAACACATCAAACGAATGGAGAACAACAGTCATATTCCTGACTTGGTACATGCATTTTCTTATGTGGAAACTGGTGGATTAAGCCTGGTTTTAAAGCTAGTTTACCTCTCTCTTGTATGAGAGTCACATGAAATTCGACGTGCGAGGTGATCGGAGGTGCTACGGTAGGGTAAGCAGTTTATGTTCCACATGTGGCACTCGTTGTGTTGCTCATTATATTACAAATAAGTTAAAAGTGTAATTCGGTAGGTCACATATATGAACCACTTTTTGTCTTGTTTTGTGAACTCATTGTTGACTACTCTAAGGTGACTTCTGGATATATGGATTGATGTTTGAACAATGTTTAAAGATGCTGCCCAATTGATATTTGTCACATATTTTTAGAATTATGCCTTCAATATATTATGACCCACCAAGTATAAAGTATGAAATATTAACGGTTCTCGAGAGGTAAAGCGGACACAATTTGTTAAGAACAACGAACGGATGGACAGACCAACGGACTGACCTTTGACCTAGGATGCATACATTATGACACATTTAATATATATGTTAAGTTGAAAATGTTTGTCAGGTATAAAGTATGAAATAATAACAGCTGTCCTCTCAAAATATAGTGTGGATCAAATTTGTTAGCGATGGACAGACCAACAGACAGACAGACCTTTGACCTAGGAAGTGGTACATACATCATGACACACCCTCTGGTGTTGGCTAAAATGGATGTCAAATATAATATTTGAAATCATAATGGTTCTCAAGATATAGAGCGGACACAATCTGTCCAACAGAACACAGGGTTGTCAACTGAAACCAAAGTTTTTTTGACGTTGACCTTTGACCTAGGAAGTTGTACATACATCATGACACGCCCTCTGGTGGTGGTTAAAATGGATGACAAGTATAAACTTTGAAATCATAACGGTTATCTAGATATGGAGCGGACACGATCTTCACCACAGGACACGGGGTTGTCAACTGAAACCAAAGGTTTTGACCTTGACCTTTGACCTAGGAAGTTGTACATACATCATGACACACCCTTGGGTGTTGGTTAATAATCATGTTAAGTATTAAGTATAAAATCATAACGGTTATCTAGATATGGAGCGGACACGATCTTCACCAAAGAACACAGGGTTGTCAACTGAAACCAAAGTTTTTGACCTTGACCTTTGACCTAGGAAGTTGTACATACATCATGACACACCCTCTGGTGGTGGTTAATATACATGTAAAGTATAAAGTATGAAATCATTATGGTTCTCTAGATATGGAGCGGACACGAAAGTGTTACGGACGGACGGACAGACGGACAGACGGACGGACAGACGGACGGACAGACGGACGGACGGACGGACGGACGGACAGACTGATCACTATAGGGCGACCCGCCTTTTCAGCGGGGCCCTAATTATTGCTTTTTGTTTTTGTTGTTGTTGTTTTCGGGATGTATAAGAACCCTTTCACGTCAAGTTTGTGTCTATGTTACATGTATTTCTGCTTCGTATATATCTTGTGAATGAAGCCATTTTCATCTAATATTTAAAAGGGTGTCTTACACTGTACTGTTACATCACTGTCCTCGATTAGAGGGAATGGTTTGGTGCCAGTTTAATTCCCTTAAATTCTGTATGTAAAATTGAGAATGGAAATAGGAAAAATGTCAAAGAGACAACAACCCGACCAAGAGCAGACATAATTCGTGCCTGTTCAAAGTCGAGGTCTTTAGTTCAGTGGTTGTCATTTATTGTTGTGTATCATATTAGTTTTTCTAAAAAAAATAAGGCCGTTAGTTTTCTCGTATGAATTATTCTACATTTGTCATTTCAAGGCCTTTAGTAGCCGACTATGCGGTAGGTTTTTTGCATTTGGTGAATGCAGTACAACGATCTAAAGGAAGAGACCGAGTTTATTGAGCTGCAACTCCTCTGAAACCATACAAAGTCGGAGGTATTTGTGATATGACGTAAAAATGTAATGTTTTGTACTTTTTTAATTCGTCTTTGAAACATTTTTTCCACCGAAAACTTAAGCTTCGAATTAGAGGAAATATTAAAATTTGAAGACCGTTATTGATCCGTGTCTTATTCACGTACGCCTGCTCAGTCGACATACTGCACGCGAAATTAACAAACTATGTTTCAACATTTGACAAATTATGCTACGCTATCGCAAGCATCTAATCGTGTTTTGTTAATATAAACTGAACAGCTGCAAAATTTAAGTATATAAATAATTGACAGATCTAACATTGTTGGGTTGATGTTTAGACAAGTTGTATATACATAATGTACCCAGCCATGTATCACCATCAGTACTGTTGTAGAGTTGTCACAGTTGGCTCAGACGTACTTATAAAAATAATTGACAATACATATAGTTTGCTAACTTTATTTTGGCTGGTATAAGCTTATCTAGTTTAGTTTCCATCCAGAAAACGTTGTACGTGTATGACCGTCGTTGCTAAGAAGACGACCTTGATGATTTGATGTATTTCTTAAATACACAGTTCCGCCTTCTCTGACGTATTTAATTATAAATCCAGTAGAACAAGCGTCATCACCGTTTGTTTCTGTGTCTGCATGAACTCTTCCACAAACCCGTCCGTCAACAACTAATTCTGTTCCAAATTCTCCATACCCTCCACCTTCTTTTATGATACTATCTACGCAAATTGTCCATGTAAAGGCATACATTCCACTAGATGGAGCTTGGAAGATTCCTGTATTGGTGTTGTAGACACCAGCTGTCTTTGTTTCTGTCTGGTCAAAGATCAGCGTTTTCCCCATTGACAATGAACTACTATGACCATTCACAAAACCATGAGACATATGTGCCGAAAACCCTATAAACTCTCTCGTTTTTGTATTTTCTAAATCAAAACAAAATGGAAAATTTAATGTTTATATCATTTTTGTTATATACATTTGATTGTTTTATCAAACGGAAGCGCTTCATTCTAAAAAATGTACTCCGCAACCCAATAAAATTACTAAAAGAAACATTCAATACTATTAGTTAAATGTTTTCGCTATGATCAGTTTTTTTTTAATTTACAATTCATTTCGAAATGCATGTTAATTAACGAATGACGCAAACTTGCTTCTAGCTAATAAAAACAACGTATTGTTATGAAACGTACATCTTATGTAATAATTCCAATATAAATTTGTGATGACGCGACGAGTTAGCGAGTTACTGTAACTCGGAATAATTTCTTATTATTTAGTACTCAGTTGTTTTCTTTTTTTGCGGAAGCATCTTTTACCTTTGCATCATTTAGGCTTTTCCATTTTTTCAATTACTGTTATCACTTTTTGTTTAACAACATCTTAATTTTACTTACCATCTTTATCAGCTCTAGATATACGTTCTAGAAACACATCCTGTAGACGGACCAATTCGTTTCTTAATTTTCTCTCACTTGATTTTAATTCTGTAACTTTTCTTGCACATTCCTCGCTATCCACATACACCATCATTATAAAAGATACAACTAGGAGGTACAACATGGTCATCATGTTCGACAAGGTTGGGAGTACTAGTACATTTAGATTGGATATTTTGTTTTTTTATTATTATGTCTGAAATTTGATCATGTTGTGTATTGTATTGTAATCACGCAATATGTAACCAAATACACTTCTAATGTGTTTTTTTTTATATTTCCAGGAATTTCTTTCAAGGTGGAGATTTTTGCATAGACAAGCGTATATTATTAGAGTTACATCCTATTATATCAGTATATGGAAATTTGACATGAAATAGTTTCAGGAAAATTTTAAGAATTAATTGTTTTTTTAATGTTAAAATATTTTCATTTTATTATAAGAATGCATATCAGTCTTGTATTAATTTTATTTCATTAAGACTGGTTTGCTTTCTCATATATCAAATATTTATATACTATTCTAATATGACGTCCTTCAAACGCTTTGAGTACACACCCGTGGTAAAATATGAATATATTACTAGGGCTGTTCCTTTTGTACTCCCACGTCATATGTATTTCAATGAATGAGCTACCCGATGTCATAGAACAACGACGTCAGAATATAAGCATTTTACGGGAAAATACACGCTTGTGAAACCAAAAATCATCACAACAAGAAAACGTAAACAAACGATGCTAAAATGTGATATACATGTAAGCCAATTTAAAAAAAAAATATAAGACATTTGAGTAAATTATCATTAAATTCATTCAAAACTATCTAAATACATTATTGTAAACAGTTTAAGCATGTCACTTATTCAGTTTGTTCCATTTATTTACGCGAATTGAATGGTGCGTTTATTTATGGGAACGGCAAATATCAGCCTCCACCTAGAGCGCCTTGATCCAAAAGAATTGCCGTTTTTGTCCTATTAGAATCGAAATAATTCTTGGGGGCTTGAATATAGTGTAACGAAATGGGGGTTCCTTGAAAATGAACTTTTTTTCCCTAAAATTGTGTGATGATGTTGTTGAAACCTTACCGTAAATTGACTGTTTTTATTATATATTTCTTGCATAACTATGTTTATTAACTCTTTATTGTTCTTGTCCATGGTTTAACTATCGGTACAGCTGTGAATTGTTTACTTCAAATGAAGTACACCAATGACGTCATAACCTATTTGTATTATGACGTCGTCTCTGGGTTTGGTAATTTAGGTAAATGGTAAGCCAAAATGGTAAACCAAAATGGCAAATGGTAGTCCGTTTTTAGAGACAAAGAGGCCATGAAATGTCTATCAACTCTTCATGATAAGTATGTTGTTGTTCCTGCGGACAAAGCTTCAAATAATATTGTCTTTGTATGTAAATCGTATTACTACGAATGTCTTGTAAAAGAATTGGGTATAACGGAGCACTTAGGTAATCCCACATACAAATTACAGACATATCATTTGACAAGGATGAGATTTATGAAAATCATAAGTCCTTCATGGCTTCAATAAACATTACATTGAAGACCAAATCGGAGGACTTACCTTGTTTGTATTGGATACCAAAACTTCATAAAATTCCGTACAAACAACGGTTTATTGCTGGCTCATCTTCATGTTCCACTAAAGAATTGTCCATTAGATTGACTAAGATTCTGTCCGCAGTGAAAAAGGGTCTTCAGAAATACTGTGAACCTGTTTACTCGCGTAGTGGTATTAACCATATGTGGATTCTTAAAAATTCTAAAGAACTTCTAGACAATTTTAAATCTCGGTCTTTTTCTGAAATTCGTTCCCTCAAAACTTTTGATTTTTCAACCCTGTATACCACCATTACCCATGTAAAATTGAAAAATCGCCTAAAAGAAATTATCCACAATGCCTTTCAACATAAAAATGGTAGCATACGCTATAAATTTATTACTGTGGGATTTCATAAGGCATATTTCGTAAATAGTGACAAACAAAAAGGTAAAATATGCTACACAGAAGAACAAGTGGTCAGTATGGTGGAGTTTCTTATCGACAACATATTTGTTGAGTTTGGAGGTAGACTTTTCCAACAAATTGTCGGCATTCCTATGGAAACAAACTGTGCGCCTCTTCTTGCCGACCTCTTCTTATTTTCATATGAATCGGAGTTCCTCCAGAAAATTGTCAAAAACAAGAGGATCAAAGAAGCCAGATTATTTAATTTCACTTTCAGATATATATATCGATGATGTTCTTTCCATAAACAATCCGAACTTTTCTGATTGGGTTCCACTGATATATCCCCCAGAACTAGAGATTAAAGAAACAATAGCCTCATTTTTAGACTTATATCTCGAATTTGACTTACACAGTCATCTCAGTACCAGAATCTATGACAAACGAGACGATTTTAATTTTGAAATTGTAAATTCCCCCCACCTTAGTAGCAACATACCAACTTCACCTGCATATGGGATATATATTTCCCAACTTATTCGATATTCAAGAGCTTGCAGCTCCTACTCAGACTTTGTAAAACGTCACCAGTGTCTCAGTAGAAAGTTAATGAACCAGGGGTATGTCAAAGAACGTCTCGTCCTTTTTCTAAAAAGGTTCATCAGAAGGTACCAAGACCTTGTTGATAAATATTCCCTATCAACTTCTCAAATAATACACGATGGTCTTGATGTATATATTCTGCATGCTGATGTTGTTTATCATCTTAACAACATTTTTGACTGTTCTTTCATTTGTCTTTGTTCTATTATTAATATTACTTTTACTGTTGAATGGTTTTATGTGATATCCGTTTCACGTGGCTCGGTACTTATACATCTCGTCAATGTGTGTGTATTGGCTTTCATTTTTTTGTGGTTTGTTTTGTATATGCGACTCCTTGTATTTCTGTTGTTCTTATTACGTGACTCTGTATTTTAAAAGATCCCGTCAATATTATTTTGGTCTATTATATGGCATTATGATATATTTCTATTATGAATTACTATATACGTTGAACCACAAACGTCAAAATCATTCAATCGCGTAGTGGAATTAACTATTGTGGATTCTCATCTAGTTTAAATCTCGGTCTATTTCTGTAATTTGTTCTTACATACTTTTGATTTTTCAACTCTGTATGCTTACATTGCCTATGTAAATTTTAAAACTGTTTATATGCACATTGAACGACAAATTTATGTGACGTATACCAATTTTATGACGTCAGACACTCAAGTCAATCCATGTGTTCGTAGATAGTTGTTTTTGTGTTCTGTTAAATTGTCCCTTTTAAAATTGTTATGCGATGATGACTGATGTACCCATATTTTGACTATTTTATTAATTGTGACTATTTATTTAACGCATCCTGTAAATATAACGGAATATGATGAGACTGTTATTAAAGAGAGAGGGTTAGCACTATAGAACCAGGGTTAATCCACCATTTTCTACATTTGAAAATGCCTGTACCAAGGCAGGAATATGACAGTTCTTCGTCTATTCGTTTTTGATGCGTTTTGTCATTTGATTTTGCCATGTGATTATGGACTTTCCGTATTGATTTTCCTCTGAGTTCAGTATTTTTGTGATTTTACTTTTTACCAAAGTATAAATACGGCGGAGAGAAAGGATAAGGTTCAGATCGACTTTAACCTGGGCAAGTGACACACGCCAATTCCAAGCGATTAAATAACCAGACTATTTTCTTATAATGTTGGCTTGTTAGTTCCATAACAATATGTATTTAGAGAATAACTTCTCGAGAGAAACGTTATATTTTGACATTGAATTTCCGTTACCATTTGCCGATTACCAAACTATAGTTAGTAAACTTTCGGGATATAATAACGATTTCCGCTATCCATTTTCTTATTTTCACGATATTATAATAAAGTAAGGTATTTATTTGTTAGACTAGAATACTATTAAACTATTTATTATGTGTACGAATTGCTAATATTTATTGCACGTAAATACAAGTTGATTTGTATTTAACGAGTCTGCCAATCTTACAAAAACCTAAATAGAACCAAACTAAGATCTATCAGAATAAGGGTATCACTCAGGGTAAAATATTTGTCATAAAGGGCTTACCCGTGGTAAAATCACGATATATTCAAGCCCCCATGAATTATTTCTTAAATAGTATATGAGAGTAGTCTCATTTGCACTCACACCACATCTCCCTATATCTATAGAAACAAAATGAAAAAATTAGGAAATAAACAAAGTAAAAATAAAAAGACATTGTACTCTGTGATCTACTAAATGATTTCGCGCTAAATTCATATTCTTATATTTAAAATGTCTTTACTACATCCTGGTGAATGTTTTACACTATTTTCAAAGTAGTGCACCCAAAAGGAACAATAATAAAGCATATTGTTTCTTCCGACTGCACTCCCAGACTTTGAAAATATAATGGTAAATAAGAATTAACGGTAGGCTATTCCAGTCAGAAATACAGAACATTGCAGGTGCTAGTTGAACGATTCCAAAACGAGGATGTCTCTCAAGATTGATGTAGCATATACATAATCTTTGAACAAAAATTTAGATTTTATAGCCGTTCCCTTTCGATAACGACCGAATAATATTTCAAAGACATACAAAATGAAAAAAAAACACAATTCTTTCATCATCACAAATCAGGAAAATAAAAATGTGTTCGTCTCTTTTATCCTGCAGTTTGGTATTCTGCTATACAGATACAGCCATACATACATTGATATGATGGATCTGTTTACTATACAGATATCGCTTAACAGTTCCGCCCACTGCCGGAATGAGTATTGTATAAACCATCGTGACCTCAGAATGTACATGTATATTGCAGTCGGATTCCAATGACGTATCAATTGCGAATAAACGGTTACTTTTATACGTTTTGTTTGTTTTTAAACATTTCTTTAGGGTAACAAGTATCACACCAATTTTTGAATTTTTTCTGATAACATACCCACATAAACTGTCTTTTTCTACGATGATAACTATCGATATCAAAACTTGATTATGTATGATTGTGTTGTAAAAACAACCATGTCAATTTCAGCATGCACCTGTATTGAATGTCGAGTCTGAAGCATAAGACACCTCGAACACTCCTGTTTCAAATTAGACAATGTTTTGTTATTTGTTTTTACTTTTGAAATTATTCGTTATGTTGAAATAGATAATTATTTACATTAATCGATGTATTATTGTTGACCATTCGAGATTGGTTTCTTATGAACTCGTCTTCAGCTGAATGTGTGATTACTGTATCGTATTACTACACGGGACTCAAGGGATTTCAAATTGAAAACAAATGCAAAACATATGTTTTTGTGTCTTTCAAAGTATCAATTGCAGGATAAAGACAATAACTGATTAGTGTCTTTAAATATAAGCTGTATTTGTACTCGGCTCGAAACAGCTGTAGTAGCTCGCTTAAAACTCACATAAATCTTGTTTCCTAGCCTCGTACAAATACAGCTTGTATGTACACTAACAGTTATTGTCTATTTAACACTCACTTGTCTCTTGTTAAACAGTTTATACTAATTTTAAATAAAAGGAATCAACCAATCGTACTTTCTTTGACTTCTTGATCAAATCAGTATACGTGTTTAGTTGTATGAGTGCATTTGTCAGTATAACATATCAATAAACCTGAAAAGAAATGCGATTGTTCCTCCTGCTTTATAATAATTTGTTCAGTAAGACTATTTTCAAATTACCGACTTTTGAATACAGATTTATATAATTGTTCAACAGGTTAATATATATAATAACAACACTGCGGTGGGACATTCTGGTACTATTTGAAGTAAGAACAACCGAAAAATGGGAATCAAATGTATCATCAGTGCAATTTGGTTAGAAAGCTTATGATTTTCTGATAATTTTGTCGTGCAATTAAATTAAAAAATGGTTAATCCCCCCAAAAGTAAAATAAAATAAAATAAATTGAAAGGTATTTTTTTTTATCTTTTTTACGTTGCTTTTACCTAAATGAGTACCAGGATGTCCTACCACATAATAGGTTGTTTGTCAAAAAATATAAATGCCGGATTAAAAAATTTAAAAAGTATTATGAAAATAGTATACTTCTGTGGCGTAAACTAAGAAAATCGCACAGTCAGCAAACCTATGTAGAAAATGACATCAAATCATTTCGCAAATCCATAGAAGCAAGGTAGCATGTTATAAACATTGGTTATGTTTCTTTGTAGAATTGTTATTAAAGTTTAACGGGGATCCATGATGATAAACAAAAGTTAATAAAAGACAAACATGTTTTGAATCACAGTTAAAGCCCTGGTAACAAAGAACCCACGACACATCTATGGAGCGCCACGATATGACATTTGGACGATATTTTGAGTATATTGGCGCTGTCGTGTGTCGTGGGACAAAAATTGGACGTGAACTATTTTGTTCTACGATTTTTTGTCGCGTCACTGTCTTGTGGCTGTAGTGAGAATAGTTACAACCGTCATGAGACTTTCGTGCTATAAATACATTGTTATGGGTGCTAACATAAACCATTTCAATAAAACGATCGTCACACGACTGTCGCAAGACATTCTTGACTGTCGCATGATTGTCTCACGAATACCAAATTTCGTACAATGCTCGCACAACATTGATTGCCGGTCGTACGCCGAAAAATATACCGGTTACCGTTTAATAAGGATGGCTCTTTCATCAGAACGAGTATTCTTGGTCCCGCTTTATAGGCACTTTGCCGGATTCCAACAAGAGCAAAATATGATGTTATATAGCGTTAATTCGAGTCCTTGAACAGTATAGGAACCAGCTAAACGCTGACCTTGGTGAGTTAGGCCATAGATCGAACGGCGCAGTAAGGTTCAAGTTCACTGATGCAAGAGTTGAAGGAATCTGCCGTTTGATTCATGCGGATGGAGGATGTCATGTTGCAAAATATTTTGCTGGGAGTTGCCCCCTCGCATCACAGTGACGCGAGATAGTGACACGACAGTAACATGCGCATCCCAAAACAACTCACGATTGTCGCACGACTGTTACACAACAGACCTGCGACAAACCCACAACAGTACAATAACACTTCTTTTTTTTCTGTCTTGTACCCATCGTGGAACCATCGTGGAACCATCGTGAACATGTCGTAGCTGATGTGATCACTCGAAGTATGTTTTTGACATTTTGCACGACAGTGTCACGACAACCATTTTATAGATCTTCCACGACAATAATCGTACGATCTGTTGTGACCAGGGCTTAAGGATGTACTTAGGTGAGGTTAGGTAAAAGTTAATAAATTAAGAAGTTAAAATTGATACTTTTTAACGAGAGTAACACTGAATGTCCCCTTCAGTGGAGGCGGGTGCATACATATTAGCTTGTTATTGATTGAAATCAACTGTTTTTATAATAAACTAATGTTTTCAGTACACAATTGTGTGTAGACTATCACGAATTGATCGGTTGATAAGACTCAGTATAGTTTGTTAAAAAGACGTTTTATCGAGAGTTCATTATATTTTACTGATTTTGTCGAAAACATAAAAAATAAGATACTACACAGATGTAGTACTTGTTGTAAACATAAGAGTACATATAAACAAAAACCAATTCGTGCTTTAAAACTAAATGTTTTTTAAGGAGCTTTAACAATCAGTTAGAATATATCTACTTGTCACTGAACAGATGATTGACAAACTATTACACAATCTTTATTAAGCTTGATATAAGATTATCTAGTTTAGTTTCCATCCTGAAAATGTTGTACGTGTATGACCGTCGCTGCTTCGAAGACGACCTTGATGGTCAGAGGTATTTCTCAAATAAACAGTACCGCCTCCTCTGACGTATTTCGTTACAAATCCAGTAGAGCAGGCGTCATCACCACCAGTTTCTGTGTCTGCGTGTACTTTTCCACAAATCCGTCCGTCAACAACCAAATCTGTTCCAAATTCTCCATACCCTCCACCCTCCTTTATGTTACTATTTACACAAATAGTCCATGTAAAGGCATACATTCCACTAGATGGCGCTTGAAAGATGCCTGTGTTGGTGTTGTAGACACTAGCTGTGTTAGTTTCTGTCTGGTCAAAGATCAGCGTTTTCCCCTCTGACAAGGAACTACTATGACCATCCACAAAACTCGTTGACATATATGCCGAAAATCCTATAAACTTTCTCATCTTTATATACTGTACATCTAAACAAAATGAACAATTTAATTTAAGTCTTTATTTAATATGTATATAAATGTAATTAAATTCCGGTTTCAAGCGAATAACATGTTTGTAGGTGACTTGTTTTGCCTTTTTTTAATATAATGTGTCCTGATTTGTTTTTTTAGGGTGGGGGCAGGGATGGGGGAGATTAACTAGATTTATATTTTAAGATGCAAGATTACCCAAAATTGAAAGCCAGTGGTCGTCCACGATCTGGATTATGTAGTCTCTGATTACAACTTATAGCTAAAACATGAGAAGTCTCCCTTACCTAAAAAAAACAACAATTAGGTACAGTGGAGATCACTTCTAACCTCTCATTAGAACTGTCAGAATAATCTGTCATAGAACTGTTCTAACCTGTCCTAGAACAGTTCTAGCTAGAACTGTTCTAGGTAGAACTGTCAGGATCAGTTCTAGGTAGAACTGACTAAATCAGTTCTAGGTAGAACTGTCAGGATCAATTCTAACCGTAGAACTGTCAGCAGAACTGACCAAATCAGTCAGGACTGAAGAACAGTTCTAAATAACGTCACTGTAGAAAGGGCACTTTAGAATTTAGAAGAAAAAATCAGTTCCAATTACTTTACTATATATAATAGCAGATTTTCTATATTTTTTACTGATCAAAATTTACATGTACAAATATCGAAGTGGATAGGAGGTTATCCAACTCATCGGAGAAATATTTTTTATAAGATTGCAAATGAAACATCATTGTTTACGTTTTTTCGTTCCCCGTTTTAACAGTCTCTTCGTAAATATAACTCTGCATTCAAAGAAATTTAATCTTAATTTACCTTGTTTGCCTTGGATTTACATTCATGATTTAGGATTCTGTTTTGACAAATGTTCAAACGAAAATTGTACAGTGGATGAATTATGGGATTATCAAAAACGGTGTTGTTAAACGTAAAAAAACTATATACATTTGCATTATCTCGTTGCATAACGATTATGAATAATATCTTGGAGTCTGGAACGTCAGAAAAATAGACTCGATCTGAACATGAATGAAATATTTGCCACTGGACGTTAGGCTACAAACAAAACCAATCATTGTCCTTCTTCAAATTATATAAACAGTATAGTCAGTATAATATTCCAAGAAGAGAACTTCTCATACATGTACTTTTCATTTTAAAATAAAGTATATGAATCCGTCATGTGAGTGTTGGATGATGTCGTTTAATAAACAGTTTTGTTTAAAAAAAAAAACCATCATGAACTACTGACTTAAAAAGTCACTTTTGTGACGGTTCATTATTGAATTATTTAAGTTTGGATGTAACAGGTCTTCTGTTTTCTATTTTGTTATCAGCACCCATAGACATAAGCTTGTCATGTGACCGTAACATCAGCAACGTTTTTTCATGGTTTACCAAGGTTTAAACTTTTTGTTTAAATGGAATTTAGAATTAAATTATAAGAAATGACTGTATTTTTTATATTATTTCTTCATAGACAGAAAAAATAATACAGTCATTCCTTAAATAATAATATTGTTGATACAGAGAGGAAATAATGGCGCTCTAAATTGATGTGGACAAAATGTGGTGTCCTCTTTACCATACAATATCTGTCCTGACATAGAAATATTATTGGTTTACAATGAGGCCATATTCACATGATAAAGAATATATGTTCAGTTGTGGTTGATGCGGTCAAATAATTTTGTTATTAAAACGACTCAGTCTGATTTATCAAAACTACTGAAATTTGTTAACAATTCAATATTTTGAATAAAAAGAGGAAGGACTGTCATTTGAATTATACAATCCATCGTGATCGGTTGTTGTCTGCTCTATGGTCAGGTTGTTGTTGCTCAGACACATATTTTTGTTACATGAGTCAGTCTGAGGTTTGAAAACTATCTGATGTTTGTTTCTGATGCGATATTTTGAATAAAAGTAGGAAATGCTGGCACTCTCAATCGATGCGATTTTTTTTTGTGGTTGTTGATTTCCAATATTGAAGTGATTATAAACTACAGTCCCTCTTGACCTAAAATTATAACTGAAGTACTGTCCAACTATGTCATGTATATAGACTTGCATAAAAAAAAGCAAATATGGTCAGTTTTGGTTGATGCGGTCAAAAGATTTTATTACAAGACTCAGTCGGAAGTATGAAAACTACTGATATTTGTTTACGATTCAATACTTTGAATAAAAAGAGGATATGCTGGCACTATAAATTCATGGGAACAAAATTTTGAGGTCATTGTTTTTCCAATATTGCTGAAACTTGTATATTATAGACTCCCTCTAGACTTAAAATTATAACTTAATTACTGTGCAGCGATATAGATTTGCAGAAAGAAAGAGCAAATAAGGTCAGTTTAAATTGATGGGGTCAAAATATTTTATTACACGACTCAGTCTGAAGTATGAAAACTACCGATATTTGTTTACGATTCAATACTTTGAATAAAAAGAGGATATGCTGGCACTATAAATTCATGCGAACAAAATTTTGAGGTCATTGTTTTCCAATATTGCTGAAACTTGTATATGATAGTCCCTCTTGACCTAAAATTTTAACTGAATTACTGTGCAGCTATATAGATTTGCAGGAAGAAAGAGCAAATAAGGTCAGTTTAGAGTGATGCGGTCAAAAGATTTTTGTATAACAGGTCCGTCCGAGGTATGAAAACTACTCGTAAACGATATTCACATTTGTTTACGATTCAATATTTTAAGTAAAAAGAGGACATGCTAGTACTATAAATTGAGTGCAAATAAAATTTTGAAATCATTAATGTTTTCCAATATAATAGGTATCCTTGCCTAAAAATAAACTGGATTCCTACAGTGTGCAGCTAAATGTATATAGATTTATATGATGAAATCAAATATGATCAGTTTAAGTTTATAGTGGATCAATGGCAGATCCAGAGCGGTGGGGGACCACCCTTTTTTGACGGTCAATGCATTTGAATGAGGACATTTAGTTGGACCCTCCCCCTTTTTCCTGGGTTTGGACCCCCTTTTAAAACTGCTGGATCCGTCCGTGGTGGTCTGGGCCGGAATAACGTATTACATTAATTAAGGTCAGATAATTTTGTTATATAAAACGAGTCATCCTGACTCCCCGAATGACAAATGTAAAACAATTGAAATAAAAATGCCCCCCCTCCCAATATTAACGGCTTAATTTATATTAAAAAAATGGAAGAAAACAAATAATTTATATAACACATCAACAAAAGAAAATCACTGAATTACATGCTCCTGACTTGGAACAGTCACATACATGCAGAATATGGCGGGGTTAAACATGTTTTCTTGCCGACGAAAAATTTGGAATAAAACCGTCAAAATAGCAAACTCTTTATAATATTAATCGCTATTTTGCCGAAGCCTTTATATTAATAGACAAAGAGTTCTTAAAACTTATACATCAATGATAGACGTAGAATATATAAATCAATTTTAGCCGTAGGATTTATAAATCAATTCTACCGCCCGTAGAATTTATAAATCAAAATCTAGCCGTAGAATTTATAAATCAATTCTAGCCGTATAATTTGTAATCAATTCTAACCGCAGAACTGTTCTAGAAGTAGAACGTGACTAAAACTGTTCTAGGATAGAACTGTCAGGATCAGTTCTAGGTAGAACTGTCCAAATCAGTTCTAGGGTAGAACTGTCAGGATCAGTTCTAGGTAGAACTGTCCAAATCAGTTCTAGGTAGAACTGACCAAATCAGTTCTAGGTAGAACTGACCAAATCAGTTCTAGCTAGAACAGTTCTAACCTAGAACTGACTAAAAGGTGTCAGGCTGACAGTTCTACGTACTGTTCTAGAAAAGTTCTCTTGACAGATTCTGACAGATTTAACGAGAGGTTAGAAGTGATCTCCACTGTATACCATCCCGCAATAAACCATGTTCAGATTTCACCGCAATTCATAGTTTTTCGACGAGATACATCTATGTGGTGCTCGGTCAAGTCAGAACAACGTTACGAACTAAAACAAGCTTTTAATATGATAGTAGGGGGAAATGATCTTTTGTATTTTCTATGCACGATAAAATTATCGGAAACAGTTAACTTTCCTCCTAAATTTAACCGATTAAAAATTCTCTTTTTCTTTTTGTTGTTGTTCGTCCTTGACCATATACAAATATGTTCTCCCACAAAGTTAGTGACCTGTCAATAAATTGTATAGTCCAGATTCAAAAGTCGGTATTATGAAAATGGTCTTTTGCATATCAATAAATGCATATCGAAAAAAAAAATCAAACCAAACCAATTTGTTTTTGTCTCGGATTAAAGTAACAACTTTGTGTGCAGAGTTGCTATCAATTCAAAACATTGATGAGCATAGGAAAACGATTAATTTAAATTGCTTACAAAATAAATACAAATCGTAAAATGATATACTATTATAGGCTGTATTTGTATCTATACTAAATAGATGTCGTGTGTAATATAGGAAGTGCATACTTACCTATAGAACCAGTAAAGTTAAAACCTACATTTAAGTAATGTATAAGAACGTAAAATTAATTTGAAAATTAATTTTTGATTTCACGATCAGTGAGCTTGTTTTGCTTACTCTGTACTTAAATCAGTTTCCTATTATAAATTATTTATTTTTCTGTTGTTTTAAATTTGAGGATTCACTTGTCTATAAGCTTTTGCATAAATTTCGGGTTTATCTTTTCTTTTATAAATGATATTACTGCATTTTATAGGTTTATCATAATCTTTGTTAACCTTAGTACTTACCATCGTTATCAGCTCTAGAAAGACGTTCTATAAACACATTCTGTAGACGGACCAACTCGTTTCTCAATTTTCTCTCACTTGATTTTAACTCTGTAACTTTTTTTGAACATTCCTCACTATCAACATACATCACCATAATAAAATATACAATTATAAG
Organism: Mytilus trossulus; assembly: GCF_036588685.1. Taxonomy (NCBI): domain Eukaryota; kingdom Metazoa; phylum Mollusca; class Bivalvia; order Mytilida; family Mytilidae; genus Mytilus; species Mytilus trossulus. Next base: position 21,768,766 of record NC_086380.1, read on the forward strand.
GTAAAGCATGGTTACCATATTTGATGCGGTCAGAGTAGTTGGGATATTTTTTTTCTTTTCATTATTTATACATAAATGAGTAAATAGACCTGAAATTTGATCATGTTGAGATATAACAGGTATCACAATGTAATCATGCAATATGTAACCAAATACATATAGTATGGTTTCGTTGATATTTCGAGGAAACCCTCCAAGGTCGAGTTTTTTGCGTTGACATGTGTATTTTATCTATCTTGATTTACATCCTATTATACGAAAATTGGGCATGAAATAGTATCGGGAAAGTTTTGAGAAATGTTTGTTTACTTTAAAAACATATTTTCAATTTATTACATGACCTCACTTTTCTTTTGGAAATCAATTGTTGACTGAAGTATCTCCAGATGGGATAATTTGCAAAATTGATTTTCCCAAGGTGGTAATGGTAAGTTAACGTTTTATTTTGCAGATCACACCATATCGTTAACTTCAATCTGCATGATTTGTTATTGGCATGACACGGGTTATGTTCTCCTCATATATGTTATGATGGTATGAGACTAAACCCCTAACTGATATTTATATGATGAAGATATATTCTTTCAATCAGTTTAATTGAAGTATGGTGCTGGCATGTCAATATTGTCAACTGCTAGTAGTCTGTTGTTATTTATGTATTATTGTTATTTTGATTATTTTCTTTGGTTACATCTTCTGACATCAGACTCGGATTTCTCTTGAACTGAATTATATAATGTGAGTATTGTTATGCGTTTACTTTTCTACATTGGCTAGAGGTATAGTGGGAGGGTTGATATTTTATGTCCATAGATATAGGAAGATGTGGTGTGAGTGCCAATGAGACAACTCTTCATCCAAATAACAATTTAAAAAAAAAGTAAACCATTATAGGTCAATGTTCAACCATGCCGCAATTTTGCGTCTGTCCCAAGTCAGGAGCCTCTATCCTTTGTTAGTCTTATATTTGTTTTAATTTTAGTTTCTTGTGTACAATTTGGAGTTTAGTATGTCGGTCATTATCACTGACTATATATATTTGTTTAGGGGCCAGCTAAAAGACGCCTACGGGTGCGGGAATTTGTCGCTGCATTGAAGACCTGTTGGTGACCTTCTGCTGTTGTCTGTTCTATGGTCGTGTTGTTGTCTCTTTGACACATTCACCATAATGTCCATTCTCAATTTTATTGTTCGTTTCAAAACAAGGAAATGTTCACATATGTGGTTTAATTGTCGGGGTACGAAGTGAGAATCATTTTTTCATTGTGGTGGTTAAAAAACCTCCCTAAATGCAAGCAATAAGTTCTATTCTTTTACTTTGGATACATTTAAGAACTCCATAGTGTTTCCACACATAATCTTTTGATCCTCTAGGTACATTCCAAATAAACACAAACGGTTAAGCTCAGTCACTTTATAAAAAGAAAAACATGATCCATATCACTACACAGAGATTTTTTGTTTACACAAAACTTTTGGGCCGCATTAGAGTTATTATCTCTCTATATGAAAATATGCTACGGACCATAGGAGTATTTCACTTTAATACGTGTGACAATTTTGGTTCGGAAAACGAGCTTTGTGCTTCTTATAAATATGTTATAATTTGTTGAAAAAAATAACTGTATAGTTCGAATACTCATATGGTCCGGAGCATATTTTCATATAGAGAGATAATAACTCTAATATGAGTATTCGAACTATACAGTTATTTTTTTCAACAAATTATAACATATTTATAAGAAGCACAAAGCTCGTTTTCCGAACCAAAATTGTCACACGTAGCAAAGTGAAATCCTTGCAATATTATATGTATCTGTTTGACTATAACGTGTTTCACTATAATACACATTTTCTTTCCTCTCCAGTTGCTGATACATGTAGGAAAAAAGCAACTTCTCGTATTGTTGTAGAATTGGGATGAATAATTACCTATGTTTGTCATGTGCATGTATGTATTACAATTTCTGTTATATAATAACTGTCATAATAATAGGAGAGTTCAAACATAAAACAACTTGAGATCAAACGTTTGTGGAGAAAGAATGTTTATTAATCTGACTTTTGGGAGATTTTCTATGGTTTACTGGTCAGAGGGAAAATAAGAGGAATGCTTTATTTCTGACGGCATAGTTTGCTATTGGCCTATTTATCTGCACTTATTTCTCTACAATTTCTTAAATACGAAATGTTTTGTACAATAACATTCATTTCGAGATAGCTGAAGAATTATGTAGCACTCTGAGTTGGCTTTTAGAAAGGACCAAGATTGTTTGTGCATGTTTTTATAGGTCATTGTTCTGTTTAACTCTCCGCATTTTCACATTCGTACCCATAGGTAGATCCAGAAATTAAAATTATTGTTTTTGTTTGCAACAAAGCTTTTCAAATCTATTTCCTGTAAACATGAGCTAAAATGAATATGATTTTATTTTCAAAAGTGAAATCCTTGCAATATTATATGTATCTGAGTGTACCTGTTATCTTGTCTTCGTTAGCACCACAAACTTTTACATCTTGTAAAGGCAGAAACTTTCTGGGGGGTTTAATTACGTTTATTTCGTGGATAAGAATTATCCACGAAATTAAAACCCCAACGAAAATTCAATTGTAGATTTATATCATTTTATGATCTGACAACATCTTATTGACAATTATATAACTGATGAACATAAATGCATACATTAAAATAAAAAAAAGTTTATAAATGAATAGACATCGATATTTAAAGGTTTTCTTTAAGTCAGATGATAATCCTAATCCTTTGTTTGTACAGTAATTAGTAATGATCAATAACTGTCAATCAATGTCATTCAACAGTCTAATGCTCTGTAATGCCATCAAGTCGTAATATGTTTATTAAACAATCATTGTCCTTGGATAAAACATCAAAGGTGTGTAAAGCCAATATTAGTGTGTGCAGGTTACAACACTTTTAGTGCTCACAGTTACTATAAAATGCAATTATTGATTTTTCCCTACGGTGAAAGTTCAGATAAGTTTTATTGAATATTGTAAACTATCAAGTAACATTTACATGATTGTTTTCTAATCTTTAAATCCACGAAAATTAATCCCCAAGAACTTACTTTTGGATAAAAAACCACGAAATTTTAACTTCACGAAAATTAATGTTTATACAGTACATATATAAATATGTTGGATAAAATAATTTGCGTTATTGAATAAAAGAAGATGCATGACTCTAACGATTAAATTTATATAACAGCAATTATAGTGATTACCATGCATTTTGTTATTATCTTTTTTTCGTATGTAAAACAAAAAACTAATACCCACACAATAACATGCATCCCTCTATCATATGAGTAAAACAAAAACATAAGTAATAGTATGTCATATAAAATGAATATTTGAAAATATGAAAAATGAAATTGCTATAATAATTGAAATTTTCAAACACACCACAGGCAAATAGAAGATGTTGACCTCTTGGATCTATATTTTTGTCAGTCTGGGTAGAGTAGACACAAATATTGCAATTTTCCAGTACGAAATACGAATGAATATGCATTCAAGATATAGATAAATGTACATGTAAGTGTGCTTATCGGACTTTCCCTTCTACTGGGTCTATTTCCACATTATTTGTAATCGCTGATTGAACCTGATTGGTCCATTGGACGTGTCTGTAATCCTGTCCATGTGTGTTTACTGTTTGACTATAACGTGTTTCACTATAATACATATTTTCTGACCTCCCCAGTTGCTGATACATGTAGGAAAAAAGCAATTTCTCGTATTGTTGTAGAATTCGGATAAATAATTACCTATGTTTGTCATGTGCATGTATGTATTAAGATTTCTGTTATATAATAACTGTCATAATAATGGGAGAGTTCAAACATAAAACAACTTGAGATCAAACGTTTGTGGAGAAAGAATGTTTATTAATCTGACTTTTGGGAGATTTTCTATGGTTTACTGGTCAGAGGGAAAATAAGAGGAATGCTTTATTTCTGACGGCATAGTTTTCTATTGGCCTGTTTATCTGCACTTATTTCTCTTCAATTTTTTAAATACGAAATGTTTTGAACAATAACATTCATTTCGAGATAGCTGAAGAATTATGTAGCACTCTGAGTTTGCTTTTAGAAAGGACCAAGATTGTTTGTGCATGTTTTTATAGGTCATTGTTCTGTTTAACTCTCCGCATTTTCACATTCGTACCCATAGGTAGATCCAGAAATTAAAATTATTGTTTTTGTTTGCAACAAAGCTTTTCAAATCTATTTCCTGTAAACATGAGCTAAAATGAATATGATTTTATTTTTAGAACTGTCGATAAATATATTTTTATTATTTCAGGACAAAAATGTTCCTTTGGACCCAATGTTTTGGACTTTTGTTCACATTTTAACTACTGGAAATAAAACCTATGAAGGATACTGTTTCCATATACATGCATGTTGTATAACACAAACACAAAGCCTTATTTGTTAGAAAACAAGGGAAAGAGGTTGATTGAAAATAGTGATTTCCATTTTTTTATTTTATTTTACATGTGGAGTATGCTTATAAAAGTGCATCAGAACATGAAAAACTGTTTTCGTTATTCAGATACAAGCTGTTGAAATAAACAGCATGATACTCTAGAAGTACAAATAATATATAAGGAAAATCATATAATAAAACAGCAGATATTCTTACTACATACATTTTGTTTTGAAGTAAATAAAATCGAAAGGCAAATCTAAAATGAACGATGAATCTATTTGTGGAAAGTCATTCTTTAGCAGTTTTGATAGTTTTCAAGCTATATACTCTGGAAGTTTGATTTTTTAGCGGAAAATAAAAAAATAACATTCGACGATGGTATATTGAATATTGTAACGTCACCACTAAATCTACTGTAAAACGCTTTTACCAATTCAGTACTGTAGCATAAATTGTGAGTGTGTTACACATTTTAATAAGAATAAAATACATGTAGCAAATTATAAGGTGTTATCGATTGATAAAGAAATAAACTTACTGATTTCAAAGGATATTTAGGATGCCATTACAAATATACTCATCATAGATACGCCAGACGCGCGTTTCGTCTAATGAAGACTCATCAGTGACGCTCGAATCCAAAAAAGTTTATAATACCAAATAAAGTACGAAGTTGAAGAGCATTGAGGACCAAAATTCCAAAAATTTTGCCAAAAACAGCTAAGGTACAAATGCAATTCTCAAATAAAGTATACTGCAAGTGAAAGAAAGTGACTGTATAGACTTTAACGTCATTTTTCTAGACTAGACAGGGTTCTGTATCTTTTTTTTAGATGTTGTATTGTTCTAATATTTATGAATCAAACATCAAGTTCAAATTGTCAAGATCAGCACAGCCTGGTCCGTGTATATCTGCGTCCAATCGTTTTTCGTTTGAAATATAAAAAAAAAACAAAAAAAAAACGAAAGTGTTTTCATTTAATTTTGGAACAGACGAACTTAGAATTGAAAAAAACACAATCCTTTTCCGAAATACACACAGTTACAATAGCAATATTTAAATGTATATAAAAAGCATACTGAGGTTATATATCATATCCTATTATTTATATGATATATTTAAACACAAAACGTATTCTTTTATTATAATTGTTCGATATTAAGAATTAAACGATGGACAGTTAGTGCATGAATTTTTCTTGCTATCTGATTGGAAGGTATTACGAGACGTGAATAATTAGCATTAGATCTTGCCTGGTCATAAATCATTCATACACAGGTAACTTTTATCTTTAAATAGTCGAATCCTCTGGAGTTTCGTAAACAACAACGTTAAACGATATATATACTAATTCATAACGTGTGACTTCACGTGTGTGGTAAAATTTGTTGATTGATGCACGTGGCTATTCAAGTAAATGAATTAAATCTACAAAGCGAGAGCACTTTCCATTTTCATCTGCTAAGAGTCGACTATAGCCCTTTTTGAAAGGCTAATGCTTATATATTGAACTGAAGTTGACACTTATAGGTTTCATGACGAGTAAGTATATGGTATCGCGGGATATCGATTGATAAAACCGGAGTTTGTCTGCTCTATGGTCGGGTTGTTGTCGCTTCGACACATTCCCCATTTCCTTTCCCAATTTTATTATTTAATGTCAATGAAATAATTCACCAGCACTCGCTTTGTGATAATTTAATTATTCAACAAATCGTTATAATAATCTATTGCACATACCTATACGACGTCATATGTCCTTACTTGGTGTCAAACTTTAACATCAGACATTTTCAGACATTTTGTTAACTCAAAAATGTAATAAAATTTGACAAAAAGAAATCACAATGTTCCTTGCCATGGACTAAATGTACATCGTCTGAATCGTTTGAAGCTATCATGACCTAATAAGTGGTAAGAGAAATGTTTATTTGTGTTTTATATATAAATAAAGAAATCACAATGTTCCTTGCCATGGACTAAATGTACATCGTCTGAACCGTTTGAAGCTATCATGACCTAATAAGTGGCCGATGGAAGTGCAGAAAATTGCCCATTGAATTTGAATATCCTCTTATCCTAACGGTTTATAGAAGTTGCCCGACATTGCTAATATATATCCACTTATAGTTTGAAATTGCACAATGTCTTTTTTTTAGCTATAAATGACGTCTTTTCTATACATCAATTGGATGTTAGATGTATACTTATTTATATCGAAGTCGTTGTTACATGATTTTATCTCATTAGTTGTTATTGGTTTTAGACTAGCTGTTATTAATTGCGAGTACACTATATATAGCTATGATTTGTAGCTTGTGTTCTTGTGTATTTTGGGATGTATAATTACCCGTCCACATCCAGTTTTTGTTTTAGTTAGATGGTTTTCGATTTGTATCACTCTGATGAGTTTATCCTTTTTCAACTGTTTTTTTTTATAATTTGTTCTTATGTAGTACTGTTACATCACTGTTCCAGTTTAAGAGGAGAAATGAGCGTTTACAAACATGATTCAACCAACCACATCCTTTATGTGTCTGCCCCATTTCAGAATACTGTTATTCAGTAGTTGTCGATGCTTTATGTCTGTCATATTTGTTTTTCGTAAACTGTTTCTTATATACAAGGCCGTTAGTTATTTTTGAATAGTTTCATGTTTTATATCTCGGAATCTTTTATAACCGACCATATGGAATTGTTTTTTTCTCATTAATATTGTGTTAGGCCGAACGATTGCCTATTATTGCATAAATCCACCTCATTGAACCTTTGATGAATGATTGTCTAATAGGGTATCATACCACATCTCCTGTTTTTTATATAATAAAGTATTCCGTTTTGAAAATTATGTAAACATGACATCTATCAGAATTTAAAATCTTTGAAAGTAGATGCAACTTGCACTTACTAGTACAAAAACATGAAAAAACGTTCTCATACTTTATAATTCCCTTTGAAAAAACAGTTTTTAAAGGCGAAATCAATGATGAATTTAATACGTATTTATCAAAATTTATAAAAACAAAATTCTTTTTTTTTATTAAAGACACTTTATATACTCCAACCGTTATCTTCTGTCATACATTTCATCAGTAACAACCAATCAAATGTAATACAAATTCTTATGCAAATTGAAACAGTTTATAACAATTAACAAAATTAAACGCTGCCGATCAACAGAACAATTAAAAACGGCTATACATTGACTTTAGTTATTCCCTTGGACGTTTATGTGTAAATTATGCAGTGGAAACAGCAAGACATCATGCTAGACAAAGATGTTTTAGGATTGATGTATCTAATTATTCTATGTGGTAATGTATAATTTCAATAAGTTACATATATTATAGAATGGATATTTTCGGTAGTCTACCATTACAGTTATAGCATCCTTTTAGTCTTTTTAACTATTTCAGATTTAAGCATCACTGATGTGTCTTTTGTAGACGAATCGCGCGTCTTTTGTAAACACAAAATTGAATCCAGATATCTATAGTGAGTTTATTCGTAAATTAATGTGCATAATGGACAAGTTATTGTTATACACTATTCTTTAAAAAATCACTGTTAAAACTTTCGGATGAAGTTATTTTCCCATCATAGGTTATTATGGATTTCAATTCACCAGGATCATGATATATAGATATCCTTAGGTATAGTATTCGTGTTTGCGAAATGTGTTCAATTGCCAATGCATACTTTAATGTTCTTAGTATTGTCACAATTAGGACTTATATTATCAAGTTACCAAGAGAAAGATGTTTCGGTTCTGATGTGATTAAAAATGTAAAATCACAAAAATACTGAACTTAGAGGAAAATTAATTCGGAAAGTCCATAATCACATGGCAAAATCAAATAACAAAACGCATCAAAATGAATGGACAAGAAATGTTAAATTCCTGACTTGGCACAGGCATTTTCCAACGTAGAAAATGGTGGATTAAACCTGGTTCTATAGCGCTAACCCTCTCACTTTAATGACAGTCTCATCAAATTCCGTTATATTTACATTGATGCATTAAATAAACAGACCAAATAAATGAAATAGTCAAAATATGGGTACATGATTTGTTGTCATTTCCACCAGTTATTTTGAAATTCACAGACAACTTTATTATGCTTGTAGACGGAGGTTTCGATTATGAGAATGTGAATTGTCGCCCCTAGTTTTTGGTGGGGTTTGTGTTGCTTATTTTTTAGTTTTCTATGTTGTTTCATGTGTACTATCGTTTGTCTGTTTGTCTTTTTTATTTTTAGCTATGGCGTTGTCAGTTTGTTTCGATTTATGAGTTTGACTGTCCCTCTGGTATCTTTCGTCCCTCTGGTATCTTTCGTTCCTCTCTTTAGTATCTCTCTTCGATAACTGTAAAGTAGCCTTAGATCCATTTTCGATACACGTACACATGTATTTGATTGTATCTTTTATATTTTGATTTGATCGTCACTGATGCGTTATTTTAAATACCAAAATCAAAAGATCGAACACACCAAACAAATATTTTTTTTCTTCATATTATTGACTTGGTACAGATATTTCTTTTTTTCAGAAATGGTTGATTAAAATTGGTTTAATAACATCTGAATCTCTTAGATATATATGATAATTGATCGACTGGTAACTCGAATAAGTTTTGTCTGCTCTGATGAAAATCTGTTTGTTATATGTATAAATAATCAGTAATATTAAATGCTTTTTCAAGTAACTATTATATATGTATTTTTGTATCATCTAGTCAATCATTGTGCATATATATACAGTGTATGTATAACAAGATTATGTGTCTGTTTTGTTTTAGCTTCAGAATCTGCAGATGCAAATCTCGCTTTAAAGAAACCTACAAAGCTTTCCTCCATATTTGACCCTAAAATTAACCAAGGGTTTAATTATATATGTTGTAACTCTACATATGCTGTTGATGGAGATAGGAGAGGAACAGTGATCAATTACAATTTTTATTGTGCGCATACAGACATAGTAGCTAACGAGAAGCCGTGGTGGGCTGTCGACCTTCAGAATATGTATACCATTACTAGTGTAGAGATTTTTGGACGAACAGATGGTCTCCGTGAGTTTGATTTTATTCTCCAGTTTACTAGTACCGTGTTCATACTATAAATTTGCTCTAAGTCGACCTCGCGATAATTAATTCGAATAACACTTAATGAAAGATAAACACAGTTTGCAGTTTGTCATTTTCCCGTATCTCGTAACCCGTATCTGCAAACTATATATATTTACATTCATTTCCGTACCCTTTTTGCCCACACAAAATCTTAAATGTGTTGTCGATTGTCATTATGCATTTGTTTTCAACATATAGTTAAATACATTTATATCCCTCTTGCATCCTCTAATTAAATTCACACAATTCGTTACTCAATTAATCAATAACTGGACTTCTGGCACATTATGACGTCATTAAGTATTTGACGTTACGTTATAAGTTCGTCACATTGCAGATTTACGTAAACGCCATGTACATGTCACTACAGCAACAACGTCACCTAACAATGGCTTTACGTTCACATACAGATGTGAGGTACTTAGCCCGGGTTCGCCCTAAATTAACACCGCTTAAAATGAGGGGTAATTTTAATCCGGGTTCTACCCGGGGTAAGGCGTTTACACTACCTAAATTAAACCCAGATTAACTAATTCGGGTCGAACCCGGTTCAAAAAGGCATAGTGTGAACGGGGTAATAATCATATATTGATATATTGATGTTGAACCCCACTTTCATCATTATTGGCTTTCAGGTTTTATTTGTGGAGGAAACCAGAGTATCGATGATAAAATATTTTAAATGCTAAAACCTGAACGATCGATGGATAACTGAAAAAAAGCATCTTAGGTAAAGCCAATCTCATCTATAGGTTAAACTTTACAAAAACAGAAAATTGATTAATATGACCAAATCCCATATCTTTCTATGTGAATAATTGGCTGGTGTTCAGGCAATTATATCGAGCATTTCTATTTCAACAGACTCAATCTTTATTCTTATTCTATTCTCAGCTGCCGATCTCGCTAATTTTGATGTTGATATTATTGTGGCAACATGTACATGTAATCATTGGAATAATCTAGAGGAAGGATATGAAATAAATTGTCACTTCCAGCAAACAGCAAGTCAGAGAATTACGGTTACCTGCCCTCCTAACACTGCTGGAAGATATGTCAAGATTAAACGCCGTGATGAGTATCGCTTAGTCATTTGTGAAGTGGAAGTGTATGGAAATCCAAAATCCAAAAAAGTCGACAAATCAGGTAACATCATTATATTAATGAGTAGGTGGATTCTATTCTTAGTTACTACCTTGGAGGAGTATTTCAAATGACAAGTCGACATAAATAGTCCCGGGGAGGTTACAAGGGTTCATACAATTCTGCACTTTTCAAACCTTTTCAAAATTGATAAAAAAAACTTTTTTACTATGACATGTATGATAAAGGTAAATGCAGAAAACGATTTGGATGCACGAAAATATAAAATGTTATTTTCTTTAATATATTACAAAAATTTACAAAGTGCTCGACACACATGGTAAGTCAAATTCGTAGTCGTTTGTATGAATAAAGGCAACGTATACCGATGTTCAAAACTCATAAATCGATAGAAAAAAACAAATCCGGGTCACAAACCAAAACCGAGGTAAACGCATTAAATATAAGAAGAGAACGACAACACAACATCAAAATATAACACACAGAGGAACGAACTAAGCATTATACAAAACCGATGAGTATGAAAAATATTACATAAAAACTAAATACATGAATTTGGGATTGAAAAGTACCGTGACACGTCTCATAATAATGTGAATTCACACTCAAGTATAAGAGGAAACAAACAACAAAAGAAAAACAAAGTTAAAATTTAAAACACATTGGAACGAACTATGATATAACAATGACCATAATCCTGATTTGGTACAGTACATTGTTTAAAAGAAAAAAAATGGGGGTTTGGATATGGTTTTGTGGTATGCCAAACCTTCCGCTTTAAAGGCCATGTTACATACAACATTAAAATGACAACACAACATTACAGGACTACAATATAAATAAGTAGGAGAAAATAGTGGACAAAGAAACACACGAATAATAACTAACTTAAGGCACCAGGTTTTAAATTTAATACGGCAGAAGTGCATTTCGTCCACACAAGACTTACTATAGTGGAGTGACAAAGTCGATACATTTTCAACTTTAATGGACTACCCTACCTGTAGGCTAAATTATCCATTTTTTGGATACAGAAATGATTAAAGTTTAATGTTTGCCTGGTCGTAGAATCGAAATATGGTGCATTTTTTTTAATTTGAGGTTAAAGTGCAGTGGTCGATTTTTTTTTTACCGAAGTAGATTTATTTCACCCGGGGTTATGAACAATCAAAAAATAATATCACATTTGCTTTGATAAACAAAATTTAATTCTTAAATGAAGCAATTAACTGTAAAAATTCACTATCCAAAAAAAAAACAAAAAAAAAACAAAATGGCAATTTTAAAGAAAATTCAGATCAGCAACAATATTTACAAACAAGATAAACATGTTTATGACCTTTAATTGGTAATTTTTTCTTCACATATACATTTTACGATGTATTTCTGATTTATATGTTTTTTAAAATTAAAAGAGAGTAAATTATGCTTCTGGTATGGTATATGCCATTTGTCAGTAGCAAATATTTTACCAAAGGTATGTGAATGAGATCGAAACCTTTAATTCCAATGCGTCATTGTTATGTGTACTCCATCAAAAATACATATTGTACGGATAGAAAAACAAACTTTCCCTTATTGCAGGACAGCTATGCATACAACAAATAAAAAATGGTCAGTCATAAAGGGCAGTTGCAAATGCAAAACAAAACATACACAAAAACAAAGAACCAAACAAAATATACAGATTCAAATAATCGCATAGTCGTAGTGATATTAACCACAAAGAAACCAACTGTAATCATTTTGTTAAAAATGTTGTCATGAATATATACAGCTTTACATGATTCACTCAGACGCCATTTTTATCGCAAGCCTTTTTACCCTTGAAGGAAATCTGCTGACATAGGTCCTTCAAACAAAATCGGAAGTAAACCATTTTTACCCTCTTGCCAACTAGAGTTTTTGGGCTGTCTGGTTGATGGTTTTGCAATGGGTGAATGCATCCAAACTTGCGTCTGCAACATTGCACGGAGGATGTGTTGTAAAAGGGACGCCTCACATGGGGGTAATCTAACAAGATTCATATCTTTCGATGTGGCAAATTTCACCCTTAATTTGTTCAGGTCTTCATGTTAATCACTGAATTTCCTCTTCGGATCGTATAACAAAGCAACACATTTGCGTCCATCCTGAATGGCGGATTCCTGATCTCCCATTGAAAAACATATCTGAAGGGATTGAAAGTTGTCTGCAATTTTCTGCAAAAGTTTGTTCATAGACTTCTTTCCGAGACCAAAAAAAGAAGAATCCTGTGAGGGCACGTGTGGCTGGCAGTAAATTACATATTGAGGGTTCAAGTGAGCGACATATATCGTGAACAGGTAGAAAACGCCTTCCATCTTTCAAATTTGATACGGACCCAGTTTGAAACCACATCTCCTCTGTATTTTTAAGTTTAGGAAAATAGTGGACACAGAGCACTAACACATCAATTTCAGATGACTTTATAATAATACGACCTTTTCTATCATTCGAAACAATATTGGCATCTACATACACCGAATGAAGAATCATTCGTGTATCTGCTTCTTCTTGTGTGCTGTATAAGTCAGTACAATTTGACCGGCCATCACAAGAAAATCTATTGACAACTTCTGGGTTTTCAAAAACACCCGCGAGAAATAATTCGGTACCTCCCTCTAGAGACTGTCCAAAATACCGTTTGCAATACTCATCAAGTAATCTGATAAGTGACTGTTTATTTTCTGGATTGCAAAGGAACTTTTTCCAGTCCGGAATTGCTCTTCCTTCAATAACCTGATAATCCTTTTGAGCTCCAATTAACAAGGTTCGACGTAACATTTCCGCTGCTTTGATTGAATGTTTTACATCGTAGCGATCAAAAACATCGACCACTGTCCCAGCATTTCAAAAACACGTCAGAAGCATTGTTTCCTAGTTTACTAGCAGATCACCAAATGTGTTGCATTTCTTGACATCCATACATTAAACAATTCCCATACCATCACGTATCAAAACTGTATTTGCTCTGTCATAACTTGGAAGGTTGAAGGAAGAGCAGACTTCCTCTTCAAGTAGGTGAATTATATCTGATTTGCAACACTTACGCATGGTAACATCATCGTGGAAAAGTGCAGATTGTATTGAACCAATAGGCTATGCCAAGATCTTGTCTACTGTTACAACTTCTCGAACATTAGCCAGGGCTAAAGCACGACGAAATATCATCTCTGGCTTTATATTGGCTTTCACAAAGTCACCTGTTCTTAGTCATATCCTCAAATGTCTTTAGTGGATACCTCGAAATAGGACTGTAGACAACACGTTTTTCACCTTCAGTAAAGCAACCTTCGACAAAAGACTTGACCATTTGGTTGCCACGTTCAAGAGATTTTAGAAGAAAATCTTGAACGTCTTTTGAGGCTTGCATCCCTGTAGAAATATTGATCAAGTATTTTGGATGATCGGTGATGTTAAATGGATCAGTCATGTTTGAATGCACATAACTAACCAAAATCAGACACATTTTGTTCGTCGCGATTCATTGCTGTTGTTTTTTTTCCTTTGTGCTCATCTTCTGTGTCGGTCGATTATCCAGATCATGCTCTCATTTCAGTACTGAAATGCACAAGAATATCCCTTGTAAGCATTCATCGAAGTAATCCTGTTTTTTTTCGTGTCAATCCTACAATGCCGCCACATCCTTTGTAACCTTTAATGATAGTTTTTTTCTGTGGCCATGTCACTCCAGATACCATTAAAGGTTCCAGGCTTTTGTTTGTTTGACTGCAAACTCACCTGACAAAAAGGAGGAATTAACCGTTTCTGGCAAATTTAACATATCCAAAACGTAGGCTGGACTCCACCTAGCATAGTTTGTCCGGTTAGTTATGAAGAAGTATGGCGACATTGCAGACACTGATTTCAAATGTAAAAGCCACAAACCATCCCGTTCAACTCTTATATTCTGTAACAATATTTCAACTGCACGAAGAAACATATCCTAAAATGCAATGGTTGGTGATATACTACAATAATGTGTTTTGAATTCTTCAAACAAAGGTAAAATATGTTCTTCAAAAATATTGAATAACTCCTCAATTTCTTCAGTGCTTTGTGGTGTGCTGTGGACAGCAAATGAGCCATGACAGTAAAGGAACACCTTCCACACATTAGGTCGAATCGTTTTCATACGGTTTTCATCTCTACACCAAATAAAGAATGCCTTAAACAAAAGAACCATAAGAGCCTCATAGACCAATGTTAATCCTCGAACACCACGATTAAACTGTTTACCAACTAGCATTTGATCAACTGTATTTGAGGCATAAATTCTAGAGTCTACAAATAAGTCAGAGAGCCCAGCTGATGCCCATAACTTACCAACTGTTGCTATAAAACAGGAAAGCCCATGAAACCCACTGAGTCTTATTATATGGGAGTGAAAAACATCATGCATATACCATTTCACCTGTTGGGCGACCGCATATAATTGCTGACCAAAAGTTTGTACAGCGTATTGTTGAACAGTACGATTTGACATATCTAAACATTGTTTCATGGTGGTATATACTGTTGCCATGTCGTAAGGTTAGGGTCAATGACCGGAGCATAGGCTACACATGAAATTCATATTTTGATTCAGATAATCTTTTGAAGAAACCGGTCCAAAATGGGACAATTTGTTCAATACTTTCTACAGAAATAGTAATAGTATCAATGCTGCGTCTCGACAGTATTCGAAGGAATACCCAGGACATGTCAGCAACATCTAGTCTTGAATCAATAAAGCTCGACACAATCTTGTCATAAGCATCTGCATATCGTGGGGGGCCATAACGTTCTTTTGGCTTGTCGTAAATCCAAAAATTCAATGAATTTCATAGCAATGTTTATATATTGCTAAAAATATATATAGATATACTCATCCGAATGAGCTGAAGTTGGTCTCATAAGTTTAGAAAATGAAGTTTTATTACTTTTCGCATAAAAAATATATGTAATATATCGATAAATTATGAATTACAAGTTTTGTAACCTCTCCGTTCAAATAAAAAAAAATATGCATTTTTCAAAGAGGATAAAAAGTTAAAAATAAGGTTCAATAGAACAAATTTTCATTTTATAATATACATGTGTAGATACTTTCTAAATAAAATTCAAAATTAAGAGTTTGTGGATTATAAAAAATGAAATCATGTAAAAAAAATGATTTTGGAATGCATTTCAAGTTAAAATCGAAAATTCATTTTCTTTTCACTATAAAAAAAATTGCACCGTGCGAAATGTCTACGACCGGGCAAAAAAGTTACATTATTGTATTGGCTTTGCAAAAATATAATTTTCAGCCTGCAGGTATGCCGGTCCATTAAACTCGTAAAATAAGCACCTTTTTCGTGATTTGTCACTCCACTACAAGTGACGCCCAGATACAACAGTTTGAAAGCCAAAACAAGAACAAAGATGAACTGCACTGAGAACCAGAAATGTCTTTTGTAACAAAACATACCAACAGCAGCACCCGAATCCTCGCAAAATATGGTATACAGACAAAACTCCCAAATAGAACAAAACAATTCAATCTAGCTTTGAACAGGATAACAATGGTCTGCAGTTTATCATCTAACCACTGAAGTCTAATCTAGAGAAGGGTGCACTAAGCCTTTCGAAGAATCTGAGATTACATCCGGCTTTTGTATGCTAGTTTTTTATGGACTGATAATTGTCGTTCGGTCGTGTTTTGTGTCAATAATGTGGTCATTTTTATGAATATCCGGTTTACAAAACTTTTAATTTTTAGAAAAACTAAAATGATATAACAGTATCAATGTAAAACATTATACACACAACTGATATTTATAACTTGTGAACAGAGGTTTACGATTCTAAAAACTAAGGATTTGCTTATTCCAGGCGAAGATTACCTTAGCCGTATTTGAAACATCTTTTGTTGAGAAGTTTTTCGTCGATGTATAAAGATAATATCGTAACCAGCAAAGTGCAAAATTAGTTTGATGTCAACGATCATACTTCGATACTACATTAAGAAAATGTCTCCTTGTTCACTTAAATCGATTACAGATATTGTTAAATAATTAAGTCATAGTTATAACGTTAACACAAGTCTGTATTTTGTTTCAGAAAAAAAGGACAACATCATATAATAGTTGTTGGAGTCGTTTAGTTTCATATTCTCTTCAAAGTTTAAACATGGTTGTGACGTTTTTCTATTGTTTTAAACTTTTTTTTATATCAATGATTGGACTATTATTTACCTGTAAGAAACCATTATGTTACCTTTAGCTGTCCAATAATTTTAAGAATAGCCCTCTCTTTTCTTAAAAATATTGGACATCTAACGGTAGCATAACTGATTCTTACAGGTGGATGATAGTTCAATCACTGAAAAAGAAAAACTATTAATAACCCTAATTGTAAAATAAAATACAGCCAAAGACTAAAAATAATTTTGTCACTCATAAAACCAGTTTCTTGAGGAAAATAACACTTTCAGATTGATTATTAACACCACAAATACTTATATCACAGCCATTTTTCTCAGGTTTTTAGGTTGCCTCTTTTTGCACATATTCAATAAGTTGATTATGCTCGTTGTAAATCTTGTTTTGTTGCCCGACTTGTTTTTGTTGTCTTTAATAATTTCTTTTTTTTTTTTAAGATTTATCCTCATCCGTCGTTGGATAACCAAAATTGACCTCTGGTGTTGCTCTTATTCTTCCTAACACCATTTTCAACTACAATTAAAAGGAAAAAAGCAATAAATTAATGCTTCTTAAATTTGATAGATCATGCCGAAATACAAGGGCCACCAACAACTTAAACCGTATCCTGTGTACAAATGCGAATCTTAAATTTCCTTCATAAACTAGAGGACTATAATACTTTTTAGAATTTTCAGCTTTCGGAGTTGATTTAAAAATTGTTGATTTTTTAAGTTATTGTTTTAATATGAATATAATGCAATACTTCGCTTATGAATGACTAAGAATATGGGAGAAAAAAAGTGAAATCACAAAAATAAAAAAATTCAATCGGAAGGTCTGGAAGCAGTATTAAAGAAGACAATACTGCATTATATCTGTCAAACAAACCAATCGTGTGTCCTATTTGCACTTTGTTCGCAGTGATCGTTTTATAAAAAAGTTTCTCAAAAGAAAATCAACACAAAATTACGTTACTGTAACATTTAAAAACACAAGGGACGCAATACACATATAAACGAAAAAAAGAGCGATACGAACTTACAGAAAGAAATAAAAAACAGAAAAAAATAAAACCCGAAAGGAAACTAGAGACTAATAGGAGAGAACTACATTTTGAAATATAATATATATAAAACTTGCCATTATTAGCTGCTTTGACTTTATTCTCTTTGTAATCCACACTGAAATAATGTATCTGAATAGTTTCCGAATACACATTTGACTTAAATCAATAGTTTAAAAACAACACAATAACTAATAAAGACATTTCTTTCTTCGTTTTTGCATTAAGTATATAATTTAATCACTTTATCCATTTTGAAACACAAAACGCATGTAAAGGTATTCACGGAAACTATAAGCAAAAACTATGAGTTGTCCTTGCAATGCGCATGCAAAAATCATGATACGCATACCCTGTGTCTCTTATTCTTCATGTAGCAATACATGTTGTTTACCTTAAGCTGTACTTTCAAACTTTCTTTAAAAAAATAATTCCAGTGCTTTTTTTAAGTTAATATATACACGAAAACATACGTACAAATATATTAGCAGATATTGCCAGCCCTGTAAAGTCCTGATGTTCACTGGAATTTTATAAGAAGTAAACTTACATCAACTACCGACGCCACGAAAAGATGAAACGGAATGGCCTAATTAAAAGATAAAATCTATTAAACAAATGGACAACAACTGTCTACTTTATGATTGGTACATGTGTTTCTTTTTGTGGAAAATTAAAGAAAATGAGGGATATAACAGGTGGATACCTAGGATGAATTTATCTATCAATAGATTAAACAAACAATAATTGCTTTTATTTATGTTTTGCAGGTTCTGTTACCACCTATGCATGTGGAAAGATTGGGTACGGATACGTAGGTCCAGATTTAGGAAAATCATTTGCGCAAGGTAATATCGAATGTATAATGACGTGCATCACGAAGACTGGATGTTCCGCTGCAGAATATGATAAGAACACACAAGTTTGCACATTAAAAGGAGAATGTTTAAATGCAACGCCAGCGTCCTTGTACCCAGACATCAACAAAAACGTTTTTTTCATTCAATAGGATTTTCAAGACAGTTTGTTGACTTTATGTGCATAAATAGGGAAAACAGAATCAGCAATTTAAAATGATAAGTCAATATATAACTTATATCGCCAATGTATTTTACAAAACAAATGATAACAAACATCGTATACATTATATAAACCTTATGATTTTTTTGGAACTTAAATCAAAGTTTTGGATTCCAAAATATTGCATACACCATAAAAATATAGAAAAGAACAAATTTCCTCTTGAAATAGGAAAATCGTTTCTGACATTAACGTCTCAGAACGAAGATGTCGATGACAAAGTGTAAATGATATTGGTATACATTTCCAATAATCATTCAAATATACAAAACATATTTGTGTTAACTCGATAATGTTCTTTGACAAAATATATTGTTTCGGAAAAAAAAAACCAATAGTCTAAATAAGTATGTTTACTTATTAAAAGGAAGTTTGTACAGTCCGTTATAAATGTCTCTAATTAACCTAAGTGCACATGGTATCGAAATATATATTTCTAATAAACTTAGTGCAAATGGTATCGAAATATATATTTCTAATTAACTTAGTGCACATGGTATTGACATATATGTCTCTTATTAACCTAAGTGCACATGGTATGAAGATATATGTCTCTAATAAACCTAAGTGCACATGGTATCGAAATATATGTCTCTAATTAACCGAAGTGCACATGGTATTGAAATATATGTCCCTAACCTAAGTGCACATGGTATAAAAATATATGTCTCTAATTGACCTTAGTGCACATGATATCGAAATATATGTCTCTAATTAACCTTAGTGTACATGGTATCGAAATATATGTCTCTAATTAACCTAAGTGCACATTGTATTGAAAATATGTCTCTTATTAACCTAAGTGCACATGGTATTGGAAATATGTCTCTAATTAACCTAAGCGCACATGGTATCGAAATATATATCTCTAATTAACCTAAGTGCACATGGTATTGAAAATATGTCTCTAATTAACCTAAGCGCACATGGTATAGAAATATATGTCTCTACATTGCCTTAGTGCACATGATATCGTAATAGATGTCTCTAATTAACCTAAGTGCACATGGTATACATTCTTATTTTTTTATTATACGTGTCAGTTGGCTGTAAACTCGTCGTACATACCAGTATAAAAAATATATTTACGCCAGACGCGCGGTTCGTCTACAAAAGGCTCATCAGTGACGCTCGAATCAAATAAATTTTAAAAGGCCAAATAGAGCACGAAGTTGAAGAGCAATGTTTCTTGATGTTTCATACTTAATATGTTAAATTGTTAAAAACAATACATAAAACATTAACACATGTTTTTTTTCTCAGTGTGTAAGGATTATAAAATCCTGTTATCTTTGATAACTTGTATATTGATATTTAGAAGGAAACAAAATATTTGCATTATAATTTGTAAATTGTTTTCGATTTTTGCGCAACTATTAGATCCCAATCAGCAAATATTATTATACTTCAGTATGTTTTTTCTATATAAAAAGTAATGAAATAGTTGTGCTATTTCATTCCACAGAACCATTTGCAAGTCAATAGTTTCAAAGACTATTGCCCCGGTTTATAGTTCCATAATCATCTTTCCCGTACTTTTTCATGCTTATTTTTCATTGAACGATAATGATGTCATTGACTACTCTTCTTGGTTACGTATGATTTGCAACGTCAAACTCACCTTTATATTGTAAACGGTGGAATCTGTTTGTGTTGATTGTAACTTCACTTACAAGAAGCAATTATAAAAGAGAAAGAAAATCTTCAATGAAATGTTTTTTAAAAGATCTTAAATATAGTACCTTATTCATAATATGGGTTCGCTCTCCATATATTAAAAGATTTTAAGTGAATTAAATTTGCGTTTGAATTGTCGTAATTTAGCTCTTGTAGATTTTTTAATAAGCACGGAAAGTTTAACACAAGTATTTCTGAATAGATTGAAATAATTAAAATATTTATAAATAAAAAATTAAAAAAAAAAGTTCTTCATGTGCATGTATAAAAGTTATGTGACATTTTTCTTTTCTTTCAGATGATATATTTACACTTTTAAAAAATTAGTTATTTGGTATATAAAAACACTTAATGGCTGTTTTGTTCAGTATAATAAAACACCTAATGACTGGTTGTACTGTCGGGTAATAGCAAGTTTGTTGTCCCTTCGCATACCAACTATTGCTCTCGGCTTTACCTCGAGCAATAGTTGGTATCTCAGGGACAACAAACTTGCTATTACCCTCACACCCAGGTGTATACTATTTTCACCTATCTAGTCAATTTACACAGGTGAGATATAACACTTATTGCACGTATTGTGTCAACAATTTTCTGTAAACATTCTACAAAAAGACATAAGGCAGATATTAGCTTTCTTAAACAAGTAGACACAAATCGTTGAACCATAATTGTTGATAAAGACAAATTTACTATTACAATAATACTAAATCTTCTTCCGGTTCTGTTTATGGCAGTCGAACATTTGTGCTTCTTTTTTAATTATTTGTTTGTTTTTATTGTGTTTAAGATTATAATATAATGTTGACTGCTGTAACACTAATTTTTACATTTTTTACCCATTTTTCTCCTTGTTTTGTTCACACATCGTTGGCAATATAACGGAATCTGATTCGACTGTCATAAATGTGACATGTTTAGCGTTATGAAATCAGGTTCATTTCACTATTTTCTACATAAGAAAATGCCTGTATCATCTTAAGAATATGACAGTTGTTATCCATTCGTTTGGTTACAGCAACATTCCAGCGGCGACTGTATGCGGAGTCACTCCCAATTGATACGATATTCCAGCGCTTGTATTTCCTATCATGTTTTCCTCGATAGAAAGTTGCTGCTCACAAGTAAACTATTAAGTCAAGAGTCCAAATGGTAAAGTTGAAATCATACCTTCGTAAATTTTACGGACACCATCTCGAGTTAATAGATTGTTATGGAGTAACCGTTTCACAAATGAAATCGGAAATGTTTCTTACGTCGTAACTACAATCTCCTTGTCTTTTCATGAATGTAACCTACTGAGTTAGACTATTTACCGGATTTGTGATAATATGTGGAACAGGATCTTCTTACCCTTCCATAGCACCTGCAATCATCCCATTTGTTGGTGGGGTTCATAATACTCATTCTTCGGTTTTGATGGGTTTTTTTGCTTGTATACTGTTGTTTGTCAGTTTGTCTTTTTTATTTGTAGCCATGTCAGAGTATTTTCGATGTATGAGTTTGACTGTTACTCTGGTATCTTTCTGCCTCTTTTTGAACTTATATAACAATACAAATAACGAGAATATCAATAGTAAACTTGTGTGCATATGTCAATGTTTTGTTTATTCTACTTAGCTGTATAACACGGCTCCGTTACTAAACGTAATAAGGTCGTTATGAAATAATTGTTAATTGAAGTCAGCACTTTCATCGATTTAACAGAATGGGTTTTCTTTTTGTTGTAGGCCATATTGTTGCCTATTATTGCTTACATCAACTTCATTTGAAATTAAGTGAACAGTTGTCTGATTGGCTATCAACAAAATATACATGAAAGAAAACGATCGTTTATTTTGCGTATGAATACAACTAAAATACCTTCTCTTATATTCTCCGTTTAAAATTCCAAACATAATTAAAAAAAAAAGTAAGATTCCAACTCTCTAATGCATATTTACAGGAGTTTTTGCTTTGCTGTCTTTGTTTTTTTATTTTTAAAGTGCCACGAGTTTTCATGTATTTGCCATGTTTGTACATCCATATGTTTGCAAAATATAGTTACAGCTTTCACGATGAAAGCGTTTCCAGTTGGGATCAAATAAGACACAACGATTGCAAATCTTTATAACAAAGAACATTGTATAATAATAAGGTGGATTTGAATATTTTTTTCATTATCTAAAATCGGGCGATCTAGTGTGATAGCCAATGTGACGACAATAAACCATAGACCACAGATAAACATGTACCATGAATATAGCGGATTTCGAAGAAAAGCTTTGGATGAAAGTGAACCCTGATGTACATGAACTCTGGTGGTTTAAGATTCCATTATCGGTAATCATCAGCTCAGTAGCTGATACTTCCGAACTTTTTCAATTGTTATGCACTGCCGTATGTGTGAATTTACCTTAAATGGGGCTATGTTTTTAATACTGTGTTAGACACTCCACATTTATGAAATTGATTTTGTTTAAACAATAAGTTATATGACACATTCGTTGAGATTAAAGATATACAATTCGTTAATATCATATCCTTTTATTTTATAATATTTAAATAGCAAATCCTTTTATCATTAATATATATATATATATTTAATGGCAAATGCTTTAATCAAAGCAATACTGTAAATATCATATTCTATTCTTTTTTATTCAAAGTCTACTACAACAAAGTTATGAGGAGGATAGATTAAAAATGACACTCTATACAGTTTATGGACACCATCACGAAAGTGTCTTTTTCTAAACTAACAAAGGACATGTTTACCACTTCTAAGATTGTGGTTTGCCATTACGTCGTCTGGTCTTTTGACCATTAATTTACAAGGAAAATCCGGATAAGTTACTTTGCATATTACAACGTACGTACTCAGCTTCTAGTAAATCGATACTGACTTGATAAAAATTAAATGCTCCACGAGCTATGTGTTTAAAATTTAGATTTTTTATTTTTTTTTTATTAACGTAATAATATCTTTATTTCATATTTAGAAATTTATCTATCTCCAGTGGAAAAAAAATCGTTTCAACTCGATCCAATGGTAGAATATTTTT
Organism: Mytilus trossulus; assembly: GCF_036588685.1. Classification (NCBI taxonomy): domain Eukaryota; kingdom Metazoa; phylum Mollusca; class Bivalvia; order Mytilida; family Mytilidae; genus Mytilus; species Mytilus trossulus. The sequence goes on from NC_086380.1 coordinate 21,792,506, forward strand.
AAAGTTCTCTTTAAGGTTTGTTGGTCACTGTATCGCTATGAAATGGACGTGTATTCATATCGCGTGTATATGTATACAAGTTATGCGGTTTTATATCACAGTTTATTTGAATTTATGCAATGCTTTCTGTAATTTCAAGGTTTGATGTCTTACACAAATAAGAGATGCTATCTATTTATATAGCTTAATTAAACTCATTACAATTACATAAGTATTGTTTTAGATACATACATGTCAAAACTGCGAGTTTGTTCAAAATTGTGAATGAATCACATTTTCCCTTCTTTATATAAAGATTTGCAAAAGAACAACAAAATGGAAAACGCATGGAGCTTTAATATTGAAGATGTTTTCTCTGAATTGCTTTAATTTTCTACTGTGATCTAAATAAAGATTTTGTTTTGTGTAAACCGTTTTGCCAGTTGTCTATTCGTTTGATGTATTTTATCATTTGATTTTGCTATTTGATTAGGAAATTTCCGTTTTGAATTTTCCTCAGAGCATTATTGTGAGTAATGTTTTGCATTATCTTAATTTGTATAAATGTTACTCATGTTAATACCTAACACACGTAACATAAATTGTTGGTAAAACATCGGATCATGGTAGAGAGCGAGAAATTGTTATATTTCTTTCTTACAATGTAACATTACTCATGGCAAGGCTGTTATGTGTCTTTAAAAAACGTTAGAAATACTTTTGTCGTCACTGATGCTGAATGAAACAATTTTTTTCCCTTCAAGCTCGATAAAAATCATGGTACGACTTTTATTTTTTGAAGGACACGTACAACGACTATGCAAACCGTTTATCAATGGAGTTATTACTGGGAAAGTAAAGAACTAATCCATCGGATGACTGTTATGTACATCCTTGTCCGTATTTTTAAAATTCACAGAGAGACATTTTATATACTGTATAAACATTTATTTCGTGGGGTTAAATTTTCGTGGTTTTGTATCCCAAAATAAATTCTTGGGGATTAATTTTTGTGGATTTTAAGTTTAGAAAACAATTATATTAATGACATTTTATAATGAATAAAACTTAATAAAAACTAATCTGAACTTTCGCTGTTGGGAAACATTAATAATTGCATTTCATAGTAACAGTGAGCACGAATCAAGTGTTGTACCCTGCACATGTTACATTTGTATTTGGCTTTGCACACCTTTGGTGTTTTATCCAAGAACAATGATTGTGTACTAAATGTATTACGACTTGAGGGCATTACAGGCGCATTAGACTGTTAAATGACATTGATTGACAGTTCTTGATAATTATTAATTACTGTACAAAAAAAAGGATTAGGTATATCGTCTGACTTTACTCTTACAGTGCCACGAATTTTTTTAGTTCAATACCGTTGAGTGCCAAGGGGAGGCCCTAGATTTGAAATTTTAACGGAAAACGTCACAAAAGAGGCGTAACAATGCATAACGTCATGCGATTGTTTCCGAGGGTTGGTGTTAGTCAGGTTAATTTTGTTTGGGTAAATAGGTAAATAGGTACGAAAACCGTAAATTTTACGGATGTTTTATTTTGATATATGCAAAGTTGATATAATCATTAGAATAAAAAATATACAAAAAAAGGATTAAGTAAAATTCACAATTCTGGTGAAAGAACGAAATATTGTTTTTAAATGTATATGTATATATAAAGACTTGGAGATTAAGAATGTGATGCACAATGCAGTCACTTCGTTAACGCTTAATATATAAACCGAGAAGAATATAAATATATCTTAAATGTGTAGTAAAGTTTGAACGCGATAGAACAAGATCACGATAAAGCAAGGAGGTGAAAGAATGTTAACTGTGGTTTATTATTTTTTATTTTTATCAATTTTTCCGTTCAATTCGACACTTGTTGTAGTGTATAAATGAATCGTATGAACGAATCGTGCATTGTTGAAAGAACGAAATATTGTTTTTAAATGTATATGTATATATAAAGACTTGGAGATTAAGAATGTGATGCAACGTCCTGAACATGCATGAAATATTTGTCACTGGGCGTTAAGCAACCAACAAGTAATCAATCAATTCTTTATATTATGTGCGATTGTGTCAATGTCCTTTAATTTTGTATACCTTTTAATAAAAGAAAAGTTTCGGTGACTTTAAAAGACTAGATCAATTACACGGAAATGTCTATATAAAAAATCAAGAATGCACAATTTTTTAATAGAATTCATAAGACATGTTTTACCATGGTGTTGTCAGTTTCTGTTGAACTTATGAGTTCTGTGTGATCCTGTGATATCTTTTTTTTCTTTCCATGTCATTCACGTGCAGTTGCTGATCATTCATTGCAAGTTTGATATGATTACAAAAGGGACATTATTTAGAAAAACATTTTGTTTTAATGTCTCATGCACCCTTTGCTTATTTTGGTTAGAAACAAATGTTTTGTTTTCAAATTGGGTTTAATCTTTGTGTAGTAGTAATCAAGTCCTACGATTTTTGGCACTGTTTCTCGACCCCTCTGTATTTTTTTTGGTATCATTTGTTTGTTGTCTAGTGGTTGTCGTTTGTTTATGTGTAACATTCCGGGGTATCTGTTTTCGCTCATTTTTTGTGCATAATTTAGGCCGTTTTTTTCGCATTTGATTGTTTTACATAGTAATTTCGGGGTCTTTTATAGCCGACTATGAGGCATTGACTTTGCTTATTGTTGAAGGCCTACGGAGACCTTTCATAGTTGTTAATTAATTTCTGTTCCATTTGGTCACTTGTGGAGAGTTGTCTCATTGGCAATATAATATTACCACATCTTCTTCTTTAAATGTACACATTAAAGAAATTTTACGCATATGAAATAACACTGTTTTGCACATAATAAAAATTTATCTATGTATGTTTATTTGATTTAAAAAAAAATAAAAAACACTTCTCACTGATGATACTGTTCAACAAACACGTCTCTTCTTGCATTGATTATGCAACCCCTTATTACATCGGACACATTCAGTGCTAGCCCTATGTCTAATCCCATTTTTTCGATCAGAGCACACAGTACAGTCTTTTTGTTTACCACGTTCGAGTTTTCTGATACCTGACTGAGGTGTTAAAGGATTTCCTTTCTTTAGGAGATGTTCATGAGCTAAACTGTCAATTACACTTTGTATAAACTGAAGTCTTGTCAAAGGTGGACGTTTATCGGTGTTTTGGTAGTATAGTATGTAAGAATTAAATAAAATGCGGTGAAATATATGAATTAGAACTTTTTTCCAAACTCTACAACTTTTTCTTTTATCATTGTATGTCACAATCATTTGATCTGCCAAATCAACACCTCCCATAAATTTGTTGTATGCGCACAGAACTTTTGGTTTGTCCGTATTTGAAAGTGCATTATAATTCGTTGAAACAACTAAAACTGGTTTTCGACGACTTTCATTTTGTTTATAGGAACATATAAGCAGCGGACCTTGCCTAGCAAACACAGGCTCGTCAACTTTAGGTTTGGCATCCTTTATCATTTTGGGAATTTTCCCAGATTTTCTTATGGTACCTGTGAGATACGTGTTATGTCTAAGTAGGGTTTTAACCAGAGAAATCGATGTGAAAAAACTATCAACAAATACGTGGTAACCTTTTCCTAATAGAGAAGTAGAGCTCAAAAGGTTCATTACAACATTAGAACCTTGAAGTGTACCATTTGGAACAGGATCATATTTTTTGCCTTCGTAAACTTTCATATGTAATATGTACCCGGTTACGGCCTCGACCAACATCCAAAACTTTATTCCGAATCTAGAGCGTTTACTAGGTATATATTGTAGCATAGCTGTTCTCCCTTTCGTACCTACAAGTGATTCGTCGATTGAAAGTTCCTTTCTTGGGCAATAATAAAACAGAAATTTGCGGTTTACGAAATCTATAAGTGGCTGAAATCTTTGTGCAGGACGATAGTTTTGGTTATTTCGAGTGGGGAGTCGGTTATCACAGACGAGTCGAAGAAATTTCAAGATGTTTTGAAAACGGTTTCTTGAAAACATGCGTCTGAACCAATGTGTTGACTGTGATGCTGATTTCGTATTCCAGTACTCGCTTATAGATACTTTTCGGATTAGACCCATATTGAAAAGGACAGAAAGGAAAACCTTTAAATTCAAACATCGTTAGTTTTCCATTTCTCCTCCACCTAAGTTTTCTTGATTTCCTTCCAATATAGTGCCGAGCTGTGTTACACATATCATTGGCATAACTGAAAATAAAAATAATAAACTTAATTATACTTGTATGTGTATCGTGTTTGAAAGTTAATGCATTAATTTTATTTTTGATCTATATTAATTTGTTTCTTCTGTATTTCATATTTCAGTCGTGTTCTCAGAGGAACTTGTCGCAGGACCGTTAAATTGGTTACAAAACTCTAATTTGACATTCATATCATAGGGAATATGTTTACTTAATTTCAAGTTGATTGGATTTCAACTTAATATAAAACTACTTTGGTCAAAAACTTTAAATGAAGGCATCACATATCAGTGGCGGATCCAGAAATTTTCATAAGTGGGGGCCTATTGACTGACCTAAGAGGGGGCCGCTCCTGTCACGCTTCAGTTATTCCCTATATAAGCAACCAATTTTTTTTCCAAAAAGGGGGGCCCGGGCCCCCTGCCTCCCTAAATCCACCTCTGCAGATAGGCCAGGTGAGCTTAAAACAACCTTTCCAAAACTTAAGAACGATCATGTGTCTTTTATAATCAGAAAATATATAGTAAAATGAAGAGTTTCAAACATGTATCAAGCTATCAGGTGCTCTCAATTGCTTACACTTGAAGTTACAGTGCACGTAGAATTAACTTACAAATCCTTCTTTGAACTTAAAAGAAGGAAACTATTACTTTTCTCGTTAAATAATTTCTTATATAACTGATAAATTAGTTTTAATTATAAACATTATCAATATTTGTAGAAATACAGATTTTTTCCTAAAACCAACCTGTTTGTCTGTCTCACAAACTCTTTCATCAGCTCAATGGAAAACAATAAATAAAAATACGCAGTTGGTGGTGAGTTTGCATCTGGCATTCTTATTGGTCCCCGCTGATTTATATTAAATTCAGGTTCTTCGTCTTCCTCTGGTGGCATAACCCGAAACCAAGGCGTTGGATTAGCGTTGACGCCGGCCATTTTCCTAATCGAGCACTCCGCTTTATGACGTCATACATATTATTACGTAACGTCAAAATTCAGTTGGCCTTTGGGCCTAAGCGTGGCACTCAACGGTAGTGTTTTTGAATAGGCCGGATAGGCCGTATGACAGAGAAAAGGTTAAAGAAAACCTTTGAATATCGGTGCCTAATCAATTATAAACCTATTTATTTCATTGTATGCATTTATGTTCATCAATTATATAATGTCAATAAGATTTAGTCAGATCATAAATTAATGTTAATCTGCAGTTAAATTTTGTTGGGATAATTCTTCTCCACGAAATAAACGAAATTAAATCCCTCTCGAAAATTTCTGCTTTTACAGTATGTAACATTAAGTTGGTTTTGGTGGTGTGTGTATGTAGTGCAAACAGAGACATCAGTTATTGTAGAAAACAAATGCAAAAGGACGATAGTGCCTCTGTTTAAACACTGGATAAGCTAGAAATGTAACGTACGCTGTTGAGAATGTCTTATGCTAAATGTTCTATAACTAAAGCTTTGTCATGCCTACTATTCATTTTAAGCACAACTTTTAGGCTCTTATAAATGACGTCTTCACCCTCCACATTGCATTTCATACAATGTTCAAAAAATTAAGGAACTAGATAATAACATCATCTAATAGAATATTTCATTTAGCAATCATTTTGAAAATGACATCAATCGGAATGTGAATTCTTTCTACGTATAGCTGTAAATTACCGTGACTTATACACGAAAAACATCAAAGTTAAAGTTTCGTACTTATACATACGTTATAATGAGATTTGAAAAAGTTTCCGAATTAATAATTAAATCATAAAATTATTATCGAAATAATACCATCTTGAACATTTTATAAACGCTTTCTATACTGTTAACACAATTTTCTGTGATACATAAATCATTAACAACCAATCAAATCTGAGATGCTATATTATACAAAAGCATCACAATAATATTGAGCTCCAAGACACATTTAACAAAAAAGACGATCAAGTTAACAAATAAAAACAACTATACATTTACTTTCTTTATTCCCTTGGACGGTTATGTTGTCAAATATGCAGTTGATACATATAGGCATCATGTTAGACAAAGATGTTTTAGGATTGATATATCTAATTATTTTATGTGGTAATGTATAATTCTTAATTTGCATATCTATAAATACTTGAATTGGATTGGTCGTGTATAATTTTTCTCTTGGTTTACACTTCGATAAACCATGTTTCCGAAACTATTTTTGTAACCTATTCAAGCGCGATACACATTCTCGCAGAGATACTGGATTTTCAGTAAGTTGAGATTATATAACAATTGCATAACAGTTGTTTCTATTCTTATGCATAAATAACAAAAAAAAGAAATAAAATAAATGCACTAAAGCTTCGAAAATGTATAAAAATAAAATTTGAATAAAATTCCGGGAAATTTCACGAATGATTTGGCGAAGTTACGTCATGGCAAAACACGACGTCATACGATATTATACGATGACTATTTGCGGTAGTTTACCATTACTGTTATAGCATCCTTTTGTAAATTAATATGCATAATGGAGATGTTATTGTTATACACTAATCTTTAAAGAATCACTTTGCAATGAAGTAATTTACCAATCCTAGGTTACTATGAATTTTAAATCACCAGGGTTATGATAAAAAATATAGATAACATTTGGTATATTGTTTATGTTTGTCAAAGATAATATTTCCTTTTTTCAAAATTTGTTATAGCTTCAGAATCTGCAGATGCAAATATCGCATTTAAGAAACCTACAAAGCTATCCTCTATATATGACCCCATAATTCATGAAGGATATCATTATACATGTTGTAACTCTTCATATGCCGTTGATGGAGACAAGTTAGATATGACGCCTCAAGCTTTTATCTGCGCGCATTCAGACAGTGTAGCTAATCAGAGGTCCTGGTGGGCAGTCGACCTTCAGAAGGTGTATGCTATTAATACCGTAGATATTTTTGGACGTAGAGATTGTTGCAGTAAGTTTTATTTTGTTTTATTGATTGCCTTATTTTACTAATTTTAAATCACATTGTATAATATTTGATGTGTACACATGCATGTATGTATTACATGTACTTTGTAAATACAATTAAAGCCAACATACGAGTTTACTGTCAATTATTGATAGATTGGTGTTAAACCTTACTTTAAACACCATTTTGTGGCTTTCAGATTTTATTTATTGAGAAAACCAGAATTTCGATGAAAAAATAACATCTTAAATTCTAAAACCTTAACAAACCCTAAATAACTGAAGAAACAACATCTGAGGTAAAATCAAGCTCTTCTATAATTTAAACTTTACAAAAACAGGTAATTGATCAGTATGATTCAATCACATATCTTTTCTTGCGTATAATTGGCAAGTGTTGTGGCAATGATATCGAGCATTTCTATTTAATAGACTCAATCTTTATTTGTATTCTATTCTCAGCTGACAATCTCTCTAACTTTGATTTTGAAATTATTGCACCAACATATGCATGTAGTCATTGGAATAATTTAGAGGAAGGAGATAACATAAATTGTCACTTCCAGGAAACAGCAAGTCAGAGAATTACGGTAACTTGCCCTCTAAATACTACTGGAAGATATGTCAGGATAAAACGCCGTGATGACCATCGCTTAGTAATTTGTGAGGTGGAAGTGTATGGAAATCCAAAATATAGCGTCGCTGAATCTGGTATGATAATTGAACTATAATGATGAGTTGGTGAAATCTACTTTAAGTTACCATTTTAAAGCATATTTCAAATGACAAGTCTAAATAAATAGTCCGGGTAAGGTCACACAGGTTTATTCAATTACGCAATTTTCATACATTATCAAAATGGACCAAAAGCTGTTTTACTATGATATATACATGTATGATGAAGATAAATGCAGAAAAGCGATTTGTACGCATTAAATTTATTAAATTTTATTTTCGTTTTTCTATTGCAAAAAGCTACTAAGTGCTGGACACACTTGGTAAGTCAAGCTAGGATTCGTTAGTATGTATCTAAAGAGTTGTTGCCAAAGGTTAATCAGTGACGCCCGAATAAAACAAGTACAAAAGAAGAATGAAATACGAATTTGGGGAGCAAAGTTCCAAAATGTTTTGTCAAAAAAACAAATTGGTTTTCTATTTTTGGATTAGAAAACTCTTTTTATTTTGAAAAACCAACAATTGTAAAATAAAAAAAATGCCAAAGAACGAACAACAATGCCTTGCCATATAACCAGAAGTGTTAAAAACAATAATGCCACAGTAAGCCAATATAGACATCATACGTATACAGACATAGACTATATAGATTAGACCGTTGGTTTTCCCATTTGAATGGTTTTACACTAGTATAGTTGGGGCCCTTTATAGCTTGTTGTTCGGTGTGAGCCAAGGCTCCGTGTTGCAGGTCGTACTTTAACCTATAATGGTTTACTTTTTAAATTGTTATTTGAATGGAGAGTTGTGTCATTGGCACTCACACCTCATCTTCCTATATCTATATAGACAGATATTGTCAACCCTGTAAATTTCTTATGTTCAATGGAATGGAATTAAAAAGAAAACTTACAACAATTACCGAACTCCACGGAAAGTTGAAATTGAATGTCTTTCATCGAATGGCGAAATCAAAAGCTCGAATCTATCAAAGAGGGACGAAAGATACCAAAGGAACAGTCAAACTCACAAATCGAAAATAAACTGACAAGGTCATGGCTAAAAATGAAAAAGACAAATAGACAAATAATAGTACAAATGACACAACATAGAAAACTAAAAAATAAACAACACATCAAACGAATAGGTAATCTTATTTCTGAGTGGTACATGCACTTCCATTTTTTTTTAAATGTGGATCTAACCTGTGGACACTTTAACATACATATATTAGTCAATAGTTTAAACATACAATTAGTGTTTTTCTTTAATATTTTGCAGGTACTGTTACCACCTATGCATGTGGAAAAATTGGGTACGGACATGTAGGTCCGAATCTTGGAACATCTATAGCGCAAAGTAACATCCAATGTATGAGTACTTGCATCACGAAGACTGGATGTTCCGCTGCAGAGTATGACAAGAACACACACGTTTGCACATTAAAAGGAGAATGTTTAAATGCAACGCCATCATCCTTGTACCCAGACATCAACAAAAACATTTTTCTCATTCAATAGCATTTTTAAGATAATCTGTTGACTTTATGCATAAATAAAGAAAACAGAATCAGCAATTAATGATACGTCATAGTCAATATAAAACTTTTACACAACAAATGATAAAAAAAACCCACATACATTAGGAACTACTATATCATTTCTGAAAATGCAAAGAACTTTTCAGGTTATTGAATCTTAGTATCCAAAACCTTCCAGTGGTTTTGGATCTAAAAGCAAAACTTTGGACATGCAACTGTTGCATAGATCATTATAGAAAAGAATAATTTCTTACGTGAAATAGGGCAGTCATATTTGAAATTAGCGTCGCAGAATAAAGATGTCAATTTCAAAGTTGAGTAGATATTGATATACTTTTCCAAGAATTATTTAAATATACAGAACATATTTGTGTTCTTTGACAAAATATATGTTTTCGAAAAAAATATCCAATGAGTATGTTTAGTTTTCAAAATCAATATCAATATCAATGTTTATATAGTCCGTAATATATATTTTGTATTTACCTAAGCGCACATGGTAAACATTCTGATTTTTTGTTTATCATTAGTGTAAGTTGACTAATATATCTTGATGTTTCATACTTAATATATTAAATTAATTGGTGTCTAAGGCAACACATAAAACACTCTAACAAATGTTGTTTTTCTCAGTATGTAAGGGTAATATTGATATTTAAAAAATAAACTTGTTTGCATTATAACTTGTTTATTGTTTTCGATATTTGCTGGACTATTATGATACAATCAGCAAATACTGTTTCGCCTATTTAGTCAGTTTACAAAGGTGAGATATAACTCTTATTGAACATGTTGAACGTCATGTGTCAATATTTTCTTGTAAACATTCTACAATCAAACATAAGGCAGTTATTAACTTCCTTCAACAAATCGTTTAACCACAAGTGTGATATAGACAGATATACTATTACAAAAATACTAAATCCTTCTCAGGTTCTTCTTATATCAGTCGAACATTTGTGCTTCTTTGTTAAATATTTGTTTGTTTTTATTGTGATTAAGAATATAATATAATATTGACTGCTGTACCCCTAAATTTGACATTTTAAGCCATTATTTCTGCTTGTTTTGTTCACACATCGTTGTCAATATAACGGAATTTGATACGACCGTAGTAGTGAGAGGTTTAGCGCTATAAAATCAGGTTCATTCAACTATTTTCTATATAAGAAATGTCTGTATCATCTCAGGAATATGACAGTTGATATTCATTCGTTTTGTATATAGCAACATTTTATCGGTGCCTAAATACGGAGTACCTCTCAATTTATACGATATTCCAGCACTTGTATTTCCTATTATAATTTCCTCGACAGACGGTTGCTGCTCACAAGTAAACTATTAAACCAAATGGTGAAGTTGAAATCATCCCTCCCTAAATTTTACGGACGCCATCACGAGTTAATAGATTGTTAAGGAATAACCGTTGCACAGATGATATCGGGTATGTTTCTTACGTCTTAACTACAACTGCCTTCCTTTTTCATGAATGCGACCTTCCGAGTCAGCCTATTTACCGGATTTGTAATAACATGAGGAACACGACGGGTCTAATATGTGGAGCAGGATCTGCTTACCCTTCCGGAGCGCCTGATATCATCATCAGCCTTTGGTGGGGTTCATTATGTTCAGTCTTTGTTTTTTCTATGTTTTTCCTTGTGCACTGTTGTTTGTCAGTTTGTCTTTTTCAATTTTACCCATGTAATAGTATTTTCAATTTATGAGTTTGACTTTTACTCTTGTATCTTTGGTCCTTTTTTTTGTACTAAAATAACAATAAAAATAACGAGAATATATCAACAGTAAATTTGAGTGCATATGGCAATATTTTGTTTATGCTACTTAGCAATATCACACGGCTTTGTCTACTAGACGTAATAAGGTCGTCATGAAATAATTATAAATTAAAGTCAGCACTTTCATCGATTTAACAGAATGGGTTTTCTCTCTGTTGAAGGCCCTAGTGTTGCCTATTATTGCTTTCATCCACTCCATTTGAATTTAAGTGAATACTTGTCTGATTGGCTATAAAAAAAATCTACATTATGCTTCCAGTTGGGATCAAATAAGACACAACGATTGCAAATCTTTATGACAAAGTACATTGAATAATAATTAGGTGGATTGGGATACTTTATTTAGTATCTAAAATCGGGCGATCTAGTATAATAGCCAATGTGACGAGCATAAAACATAGACCTTATACATGTACCATGAATATAGCGGATTTCGAAGAAAAGATTTGGATGAAGGTGGACCCTGATGTACATGAATGCTGGTGGTCTAACATTCCTTTAACGGTAATAATCAGCTCAGTGGCTGTTATTCCGATATTTTTTTTCAGTTGTTATGCACTGCCGTATTTTTTAATTTACTTTAAATTGGGTTATGTTTTTAATACTGTGTTAGACACTCCACATTTATGAACATGATTTTGTTTGAACTATACGTTATATAACACATTCGTTGTGATAAAGATATACAATTCGTGTAATATTTTAAATAGCATATTCTTTTATCGTAAAGATATATATTTAATGGCAAACTATTTAATCAAAGCGAAACATTAAAGAGAATATGCTATTCTATTCTATTCAGAAACTGCTTATGAGGAGGAAAGATTAAAAATGACACTCTACAAATGTAATAGACACCATCACGAATGTGTCTTTTTTTTAAACTAGCAAAGGACATTTTTACCACTTCTAAGGTTGTGGTTTGCCATTATGTCGTCTTGTCTTTTAAGTACCAAACATTACTTATTCCCGACTGTGACTGTATTACGCAGTGTGAATACGCGTTGCTATAACTTTCATGCATTTAGTTTTAATGTTGTACTGATCAGATAAAGTTGAATGGCTTATTGTTTGTAGTTGTAGTTCTACCTTTTTTTATTTTCTATTCGTGTGTGAGGGCTAAGATAAATAATCACCCAGTTCATTTATAAGATTTTAGCATGTGGTAACTAAACAAACATGATGTATTTGGTTAATAGTTTGATTTAAAAGAAATACCGACGTCGGTACAATTAATTTTCAAATTACTAAGACAGATCGTTATTAATAGTATTGCAACTGTTATTGTTATTAGATACATTACATATCATTATATCAAACCTTATATTGAACTATATCCTATGTTTTATTAATTTTTTTTAATTTGGTTTGAAATTTGAAATTCACCTGTAACGTCACTTTTGTGCGTCGAGCTATTATGGTGACATACATTGAGTGATTCGGATGTTTTTTGCGCTGAAGTGTTTCTGATGTTTCGTTGATTTCCTCTATTTTCCCTCAGTTTGAGTTTGTTACCTAGATTTGTTTTTTCTCCATTGATTGATGAATTTCGACCAGCGATATACTTATGTTGCTTTTATTATCATGAGACAAAAGTGACATAATATTATAATACTATCGATTCTTATTTTTCATGTCATAACACTTATAAAATACGTAAAGGTAAGCCAAGAACTACTAACCAGACCTCATACCTAACCTAAAGAAGATAAAAAAAGAAAAGAAAGAACGAACGAAATTCAAAACAAAACCACATACATATAGTTTGTGCGCAAAACATCAATTAAATAAAATGTGTTCAAAACATTCCGCATGAAAAGTTGAAGGCAATGTCTTCGAAAAGAACTGAAAAGGTTTCCCTGTATGGTTTACATTATAACCTTTTGAACAATTAATAAAAAAAAATATAATTTCAGAGAAAAAAAGCGTCATCGACGAATGGAATGGCTATGTCAAATTAATTTAAAAAAAAAACCCCATATTTTTCTCACTTATGTTTGCTTTGCTTGGAGTTTAGTTTCGTTACCAGAAAGCCAAACGTTAACACGATCAACGATATTTGACAACTTTTGATGATATCTCTTAAACTTACAGAGATATTCTAGATATAGTTTTCTTTTATAATATATTGATAGTCTTATGTTGTGCTCTACTGCTAGATCAAGTGTTTTGTTAAAATTTGTGATGAATTGTTTAAATCCGACAATTTTTGTACTGCTCCGCATCTGAACTGATATGGTTAAGAACGAAAGGATTCCAAATTGACAGGCTGCACCGAATATTCGTTTTTTTCAAAATTTGAAATACCGTCAATGTACACGGAAAATCCGGATAAGTTACTTTACATATTACAATGTACGTACTCAGCTTCTAGTATATCGATACTGACCTGATAAAAATAAAATGCTCCACGAATTCATGTGTTTAAAATCTAAAAAATTATATATCTCCAGTTGAAAAATAATCGTATCAAACTCGATGCAGTGGCAGAATATTCATATAATTCTCTTTAAGGTTTATTCATATTGCGTGTATATGTATTCAAGTTATGCGGTTTTATATCACAGACTATTTGAATTTATGCAATGATTCCTGTAGTTTCAAGGTTTGCTGTTTTACACAAATAAGAGAAGCTATTTTTTTAGAAATAACTCATTAAACTCATTACAGTTACATAAGTATTGAATTAGATATATACATGTCACAACTGAGAATAAAATCACATTTGCTTTTCTTTATATAAAGATTTTCAAAAAAAAAACACAAAATGGAAAACGCATGGGACATTATTATTGAAGATCTTTTCTCTGAGATGCTTTAATGTTCTACTGTGATCTCAAATAAGATATTGTTTGTGTAAACGGCTTTATCAGTTCTTGTCTATTCGTTTGATGTATTTTAACATTTGATTTTGCTATTTGATTATGGAATTTCCGTTTTGAATTTTCCTCGGAGCATTAATGTAATTTACTTTTTGCATTATCTAAGTTTGTATACACGTTACTCATGTGGATGCTTTATCCTCTTTGCATGACAAATATGTCGTTGTTCCGGCAGATAAAGCCTCCAATAATATTGTCTTCATATGTAAAAAACATTATTTGCAATGTCTCACTACAGAGCTTGGAATTGATAAAACTAGAGGTAATCCTACATATTCTTTAACATCATTTACCAAGGATGAAATTTTACAAAATCATAAATCTGTCCTTCTTTCTTTTGGTATCAACATCAAAGAAAACGAAGAAAACTTGCCCTAATTATACTGGATACTTAAATTACACAAAACTCCATATAACGAACGATACATAGCTGGGTCTTCAAAATGTTCGACTAAACATCTTTCTAAAGTATTGACTACTATTCATTCTACAGTTAAAGATGAACTTCAAAAATATTGTGAGGAGATATGTCCTACCAGTGGTGTTAACCAGATGTAGATTCTCAAAATTCGAAAGATCTACTGCTTAACCTTCGATCACAATCTTTGCAATTTTGCAGCAACAGAAACACTTTTGATTTTTCTACGCTATATACTACTATTCCCCATGCTCAGTTGAAAGATCTCATAAAACAGAGCTTTTTCTATAAAAATGGGAATCGTAGATACAAATTTCTTGTTTTGGGATACAATAATTCATATTTTGTGAAGAATCACACTGAATCTTCCAGAAAATATACTGAAGATAATATTATTAAAATGCTGGACTTTTTGACTGACAATGTATTTGTTGAGTTTGGAGGATTAATATTTCATCAGACAGTCGGTATTCCAATGGGTACTAATTGTGCACCCCTGCTGGCTGATTTATTTTTGTATTCGTATGAAGCAGAATTTATTCAGAACCTTCTAAAAGACAAAAAGAAAAAGCACCTTTGCGAAATTCTTTAATTTACTTTCCGATATATTGATGATATTTTATCATTGAACAACCCATACTTCAGCCAATACTTACATCTCATATATCCCAGTGAACTTGAAATTAAGGATACTACTGATACTAGAAGGACTGCTTCATACCTTGATCTTTTCCTCAATATTGACGTAGATGGACGACTTCAAGCGAAAATCTATGATAAACGGGAAGATTTCAAGTTCTCAATTATCAATTTCCCATTTCTCAGCAGTAACATACCCTCTGCCCCTTCGTATGGTGTTTACATTTGTACATATCACAATTGATACGTTATTCACGTGCTTGTTCACACTATACGGACTTCATATACAGGAGTGTGCTCCTTACGCAGAAACTGCTCCAACAAAGTTATGAGGAGGACAGATTAAAATTGACACTCCGTAAATTTTAAGGACACCATCACGAATAGGTGGATCCATATGATGTCTCTTTAACCAAACTAGCTAAGGACATTTTTACCACCTGGTAGATTGTGGTTTGTCATTATGTCGTCTAATTTTTTAATTACCAAACGTGACTTATTCCCGATTGTGACTGTTTTGCTGAATGGGAATTCTCATTACTTTAAGACGTGTTTCTGTACTTGTTTATCCCAAATTCATATATTGAGTTTACATGTTTAATGTTATATTTGTAATTCTCATCGGATTTTGTCAAATGTGTTGACGTCTTTTTATTATGTTTAGGTGTTACGGATAGAAAAATAAATCACCGTCTCTTTATTAGTTATATTAAATTTTGTACGATTATTAACGTTTGAAGTTGGATTCATAACAAACTGGACATATATATATATTACAGTTAATTGCTATTAATAAGTATTGCAATATGCATTTTGTTTAAATGAATTATCAGTATTTAGTTCTTATACAATCTTAAATCAATCCTAATTCTATCTCACTTTTGAATGATAGTTTTTCATATGTGACGTCATGCTGTTTCTAAATTTCATAAATTCAAATGTTGCATAACGTTTGTGCTGTTTCGCCATCGTATGTGACGTCACATGTTTTAATTACGTTGACGCCTGGACTGATTCGGGTGTGTCTTTTTTGTGATAAACTCGGGTTTAGTTTTCTGTAATTAGTTAATACATTAGTTTCATTATGTATATCTCTTTCATATTCATTTGTTAAAATTTACTGTTTTCAATAGCATTAAGTGTTCTATATAATAAGGAGGTTCTTATCCCGTGCATAATAACAATGCCGTTTTTGTCAAAACCTTTTCAACTTTTGATCTTCAGTGCTGTACAAATTTGTACCTTTTTCACGTTCGATCTTTTATATCTGCGCGTTATGTATTCGGGTTTAGTTTTCTGTAATTAGTTAATACTTCAGTTTCTTTGTGTATATCTCTTTCATATTCATTTGATAAAATTTACTGTTTGCAATAGCATGAATTGTTCTATATAATAAGAATGTTCTTATCCCGGGCATAAAACAATGCCGTATTTGGCGAAACCTTTTCAATTTTTGATCTTCAGTGCTGTACAACTTTGTACTTTTTTCACTTTCAATCTTTTATATCTGGGCGTCACTGGTGAGTCTTTTGTGGACAAGGCGCGTTTTTGGCGTATTGAATTTTAAACCTGATGCTTTTTTTATCTATTAATCAAGTTTTTCTTTGTCTAATATGTTCTCCTATTTATTTGTATTGTAGTCCTGTAGTATTATGTTGTCATTTCAATGTTATATTTAACTTTGCCATTAAAGTGCGAGGTTTTGCATGCCATAAAACCAGGTTCAACCCACCACTTTTATTCCCCTTTAAAAGTGTCCGGTACCAAGTCAGGAAGATGGCCATTTTTATATTATTGTTCGTTTCTGTGTGTGTTGCATTTTAACGTTGAGCCGTTTGTGTTTTCTCTTATTTTTGAGATATTGAGATAAGACGTGGCACGGTACTTGTCTATCCCAAATTCATGTATTTGGTTTTCATGTTATATTTGTTATTCTCGTGGTGTTTTGTCTGTTGCTTGGTCCGTTTCTGTGTGTGTTGCGTTTCGGTGTTGTGTCGTTGTTCTCCTCTTATATTTAATGCGTTTCCCTTGGTTTTGGTTTGTTACCCCGATTTTGTTTTTTGTCCATGGATTTATGAGTTTTGAACAGCGGTATACTACTGTTAGATATATTTATACGTAATACGTGTTACATAAATTTGTGGTAAAACAACGGATCATGGTAGAATTCAAAGAATTGTTATGTTCTTTTCTTACAATGTTACATTACTCACGGCAAGGCTGTTATGTATCTAAATGCGTTGAAAATAATTTTGTCGTGACTGATGCTGAATAAAACAATTTGTTTCATTTCAAGCTCGACAAAATCATGTTACGATTTTTATTTTTTGAAGGACACGTAGCTAGAAATGTAACGTAGACTGTTGAGCACGTCTTATGCTAAATGTTCTATAACTAGAGTTTTGCCATGCCTACTATTCATGATACGAATTGCTATCTAACGACAAGGCGCTGGCAGCTTTGGTATTTCACTTTAGATTTTAAAAATACTCTATACAGCTTTGCTAATGATTTTAACATAAAAATGCATTTTGGCTACGTAACCGTCTTATAACGCTTATAATTGATTAATTGTTGGTGTTTTAACGCCACTTTTAAGCGCCATTTTATGCTCTTATAACTGACGTCTTCTCCCTTAACATTGCATTTCATACATGTACAATGTTCAACAAATAATGGAACTAGAAAAAAACCCATCATCTAATAGAATATTTTATTTTGCAATTATTTTTAAAAATGATATCAATCGGAGTGTAAAGTCTTTTCTATTACCATGACTAATACACGAAAAACATCAAAGTTACAGTTTTGTGACTTATGCATACGTTATAATGCTATTTGATAAAGTTACCAAATCAATAATTAAATCATAAAATGATTATCGAAATGATACCAACTTGAACATATGGAGGACGCTTTCTATACTACTTACACATTTTTCCATGATACATAGATTATAACCAACCAATCAAATATAAGATGCTGGATATATAAAAGTATCACAAAATATAGAGCTCAAAGACACATTTAACAAAAAAAGGCGATCAAGGGAAAAAGTAAAAACACCTATACATTGACCTTATTTTTTTTCTTGGACGTTTATGTTGTCAACTATGCAGTTGATACAGCAAGACATCATGTTAGAAAAAGATGTTCTAGGATTGATATATCTAATTATGTGGGGTAATGTATCATTTTAATAAAATACATATTTCTCAGAATGACTTTATTCGGTGGTCTACTATTATATTTATAGCATCTTTTTGTACATGCAAACATGAATAATGGAGATGTTAATGTTATACATTATTATTTCAAAGATTACATATAGAACTGTCCAATGACATAATTAACCAATCATAGGTTACTATGGATTTCAATTCACCAGGTTCATGACATATAGATATCAATAGGTATATTGTTCAGGTTTTCAAAGATGATATTTCCTTTTTTGAAAATTTGTCCATTTTTAAGGAAGACTTTACTATTCTGAGTATTGTCACAACTAGAACTTATAATACCAAGTTACCAGTAGACAGATGGTTCGGCTCTAATCTAAATGATTGTTTGTCATCCTAGAATTCCACCGTTTGAAATTCACAGACAATTTATTGATTTTGTCTAATGCTTAGTTCGTTTCTGTGTGTGCTACATTTTAGTGTTTTGTTTCTGCTGTGTCGTTTGTCTCCTCTTATATTTAATGCGTTTCCCTTAGTTTTAGTTTGTAACTCGGATATGCTTTTTTCTATTGATTTATGAGTTTCGAACAGCGGTATAATACTGTTGGCTTTTTTTAATACTTCTAGACGGTTGTTTAGATGATGAGACTGTTCTTTATTATTAAAGTATATCTCTTCGATACCTGTTAAATTGCACTAAATCCATTTTCGATACATGTACAAATTAAATGCATTTGATTGTATCCCTAATATTTTGATTTGATCGTCACTGATGAGTAATATGTTGACAAAAAGCCAGTCGGAAGTATTAAAAAGTAGAATAACAAAAATATTGAACTCAAAGAAAAACTCAAAAATTAAAGTCCATTATCAAATACGAAAATCACAAGGTCAAACACATCAAGCGAATGGAAAACGATTTTCATATTACTGACTTGGTACAGACATGTCCTTAAGTTAGTTATGGTAGATTTAACTTGGTTTTATAACAGCTAAAGCCCTGAGATGTATGACGATTGTGTAACTGGTATCTCGAATACCAAATAGTATTAAATGGTTTAATTTTAGGTAATGTGTGTATTTTTGTATCATTTAATCAATAATTGTGTATACGTTTATGTGCCTTTGTTGTTATAGCTTCAGTATCAGCAGATGCAAATATCGCCTTCAAGAAACCTACAAAGCTATCCTCTATATATGACCCTACAATTCGTGAAGGATATCATTATACATGTTGTAACTCTTCATATGGCGTTGATGGAGACAAGTCAAATCTTAAGGCTCAGGGGTTTATCTGCGCGCATTCAGACAGTGTAGCTAATGAGAGGTCCTGGTGGGCAGTCGACCTTCAGAATGTGTATGCTGTTAATGCCGTAGAAATTTTTGGACGTAAAGATTGTTGCAGTTAGTGTTATTTTACTAATTAATCACATTTGATATTATTCTATGTGTACACATGTATGTCTGTATTGTAAATACTATAAAAACCAACATACGATAAAATTGAGAATGGAAATGGGGAATGTGTCAAAGAGACAACAACCCGACCAAAATAAAAAAAACACAACAGCAGAAGGTCACCAACAGGTCTTCAATGTAGCGAGAAATTCCCGCACCCGGAGTTTACTATGTCATATATTGATAGATAGGTGTTAAACCTCACTTGCAACACTATTTTGTGGCTTTCAGTTTTTATTTATTGAAGAAACCAGAGTATCGACGAAAATAACATCTTAAATTCTAGAACCTTCACAGACGCCTAAATAACTGAAAAATTAACATCTGAGTTAAAACCAAACTCGTCTATAGGTTAAACATTACAAAAACAGGTAATTGATCAGTATGATCCAATCACATATCTTTTCTTGCGAATAATTGGCAAGTGTTGTGGCAATGATATCGAGCATTTTCATTTCAACAGACTCAATCTTTATTTGTTTTCTATTCTTAGCTGACAATCTCGCTAACTTTGATGTTGAAATCATTGCACCAACATGCACATGTAGTCATTGGAATAATCTAGAGGAAGGAGATCAAATAAATTGTCACTTCCAGGAAACAGCAAGTCAGAGTATTACAGTATCTTGTCCTCTTAACACTACTGGAAGATATGTCAGGATTAAACGCCGAGATGACCATCACTTAGTGATTTGTGAAGTGCAAGTGTATGGAAATCCAAAATATAGCGTCGACGAATCAGGTATAAAATTGACTTATATTGATGAGTTGGTGGAATTTACTTTAAGTTACAATCTTGAAGGAGTCTTTCAAATGGCAAGTCGAAATAAATAGTCCGGGGAAGGTTACACGAGTTGAGACAATTCTACAATTTTCAAACCTTATTAAAATTGATCAAAATATGTTTTACTATGACATGTACGATGGGGGTAAATGCAGAAAAGCGATTTGGACGCACGAAATTTATCAAATTTATAAAAAAGGTTGCAGAGTATGACAAGAACACACACGTTTGCACATTCAAAGGAGAATGTTTAGATGCAACGCCAGCATCCTTGTACCAAGACATCAACAAAAACGTATTTCTTATTCAGTAGGATTTTTCAGATAATCTGTTAATAAAGAAAAACAGAATTAGCAATTAATGAAACGTTATTGTCAATATCAAAAAACATTGCAAATATGTTTAACAGAACACACAAAAGTTGTTTTTTTATACATTCGGAACTACTATAACATTTCTGAATATGTCAAGAACTTTCCCGTTTATTGATTCTTAGCATCCAATACTTTATCACGTCTTTGGATCTGAAAGCCAAGATTTAAAATTAACGTTGCAGAATGGATATATCGATGGAAGCGTTTGATAGATAATAATGATATACATTAACATTAATTATTCAAATATACGAAACATATTTGTGTTTACTCGATAATGTTCTCTGACCAAATATATTGTTTCGAAAAAAAACAATGATTGAATTACGTATGCTCACTTTAAGATTAAAGGGATATTTTCAATGTTTATATAGTCTGTAGTACATCACCCTTATAACCTTAGTGTATATGGTATGCATTTTGATAATTTTATTATACGTGTAAGTTGGCTAAGGTTTCAAGATTTGTAAACCAAATATTGTAAAGTGATTGATGTTTAAAGCAGTACGTTAAACACTAACACATTGCTGTTTCTCAGTATGTGAAGATAATATATATATATATTTAAAGAATAAATTTGTTTGCACTTTGATTTGTTAATTTTTTCGATATTTTGCTGCATTTATTTATATTCATCTGGTAACAATGGAAAAACACGACGGATGCCGTATACGGTGTAGTAAATGCTTACCCTTCTGAAGCACATGCTTTCATTCCCGGTTTTAGTGGAGTTCGTGTTGTTTCTTATCATTTATAACTGTTGATGTAAATGTCCTTGGTTTTGTGAGTCTTTGTTTACTCCTTGACTTTGATTGTTATTGTCTTTAAAACATAATACTAGTACTCTCGACAATTACGCATTAATAAATATACACATAGATATACATGTATGTGGTATATTATGGCCACGGTATTAAAGTAGTATACCACTGTTCAAAAGTCACATCAATTGAGAGAAAACAAATCCGTGTTACGAACTTAACCAATGGAAACACGTCACTTATAAGAGTAAAACCAAGACTAACAGTAACACTGAAGTACAACAATAAAAACCGCCAACATAAAAAACAAACCTATTAATATTTAACAACTGCCTAATAAGTTCCGCATACATAGAAACAGATTTAATTGATATTGCGAAATATTTCCACTAGGGATCTAATTTTATAAAGTCATAAACAATATGTCAAGGCACGGTCTTCATAAAACAGATATCGCATAATCAGCTATTTGTGGCCTCGAAATAACAAAGGTAAACGGCCTGATTTATATACAAAATAAAGGGCGAAAAACAAATATTATATATAGAAACAAACAACCACCACTTGAATGCAGGCTTCTGGTCTGGACATGCCCACAAAGAATGATGTGGTGTTAAACTAGTTATCTAACGTCAAGGTGAAAGTGCAACATAAAAACAATTATAATGGTCCGTTGAAAAGAATTTCATTCATCCGATCAATACAAAATAAGCATGTTAAACTGTAAAGGGAGAGCGTAAATACGGATGATAAACTTAAGTCTGTGTATAATGGGACGTGTTCATACAATTTGTTGATTTGTTCCTCAGAAACAAAACTGCCATCTTTTTACAAAATCCAAATCATATAAAAAGGTGGATGGCATAAAGTGGACATTTGAAAGATCGAAAACTCAGAAATTGCATAATATACATGACCATAAAACTCAGAAAGTACACATACCCATGTTCTAATGATAGGATAAAACAATGAATGGGATTTTGCAAAGATGATGCTGGCTTGTGTGTCCAGTTGATTTCAAGTAATTAGACAATACGGTTGCAACTCTTTTTGACAAAGTACATTGTATAATAATTAGATGGCTAAGGATATTTTCTTTAAAAAAATGTCGGGTGATCTAGTATGATTGCCAATGGGACGATTACAAAACATACACTTTATACAATGGAGGTCGGAGGAATGTTTTGGATGCAGATTGACTTTGACAAATGCTGGTAGTCTACTATTCCATTATCTCAGTAGTTGGTAATTCGGTATTGACATGATTTATAACCTTTATGTGTTTTGAGTATCTTGTTATAAATTAAGATGTTCATCTTGTTTTGTTGTTTGAAAATGTTAATTATGCCCACCAATGACAGTAGGGGGCATTAGGTTTTCTGATCTGTGTGTCCGTTCGTCTGTTCGTCCGTCCGTCCGTCCGTCTGCCCCGCTTCAGGTTAAAGTTTTTGGTCAAGGTAGTTTTTGATGAAGTTGAAATCCAATCGACTTCAAACTTGGTACACATGTTCCCTATGATATGATCTTTCTAATTTTAATACCAACTAAGAGTTTTCACTCCAATGTCACGGTCCACTAAACATGGAAAATGAAAGTGCGAGTAGGGCATTCGTGTACTGGGGACACATTCTTGTTTTTGTCAGTTTTGATGGACTTCACCTTTGTTTTTGACTAAACTTCAAGTTCTGTGTGTTTGTAATGCTGGCGTGGATGAACCAAATTTATAAACATGATAAAGTGTTTCTTTCATTTTCATAATTTTTTGAATACTACAAAATTTATCGTTGTGATTGAAAATATGTTATTCGGAAATAAACTGTCCTTTCATTATTATGATATTTAAAGTAGCATATCTTTTTATCATAAAGATATATTGAATGGTATATGATTTTGTTAAAACGATGTAAAATAGACTCTTGTATAATGATATATTTTATAGTAATATATGATCATATCATTACACTTTTTTTTTTCGTTTTTTTTCCATATGAGAACACTTATTAAATAGGTAAACGTTAGCCAAAGGATTACGCACCAACCCTCATATCCCCATACATTTCACGTGCAGAGCACGCATTTGTGGTCAATGCTATCAAATGTGTTCACAACAAACCAAACAAAAATATCTGACCGATCAAAAATAAGAATTTTAATGTAATTTAGATATCTATTGAGAATAAGCTCAATTAAACTCATTGCTATTATGTTAGTATTTTAAGTTAGTATTTTATCAAATGCATACATGTCAAAACTGTGAGTTCATTCACAAATGCGAATGAACCACATTTGCCCTTATTTCCTCTGTGTTGTTACAAAATATCGCTCTGATTGTCTACTGTCATCTAAAAACAGAGATGTTTGTGTAAACCAACTTGCATTTTCGTAGTTTGTATTCACGTTACGCATATCTATTTTAGACACCTTATACTTGTACTTGTTACAAAACTTGTTGGTAAAATCAACGGATATCGAAAGGTCAAGGTAGTGTGGGAGGAATTTTTATGCCCCTTTCTACATTACCGATGACTATTTTTTTGGTTTATCTTTAAACGTTGAAAACATTGTTGTGGTGACTGATGCTAAAAGGAACACTGTGTTTCATTCAAGCTCGAGAGAAATTGAGATACGATTTTTTTTTCTAAATGACATATACAAAATGACTAAAAACTCTGTATTTTAATGGAATAACAACTACAAAAGTGACTTTATCAGAATTTTTTTATTAGTGAAAATCTAAATTGTTTTGGAAATGTGTCTTTGTTGTGAAAGGGGACAACTGTTATTATTGAAAACAAATGCAAAAGGACGATACTGGGTTTGTTCAAACACTGGATAAGCTGGAAAAGTAATGTATTATGTTGAAAACATCTTTAATATCACCCCTAGTTTTGAGTGGGGTTCGTGCTGGTTATTCTTCAGTTTTCTATGTTGTGTCATGTGTTTTATTGTTTGTTTATTTGTCTTCTTTCATTTTTAGCCAGGCGTTGTCAGTCCATTTTCTGTTTATTAGTTTGACTGTCCCTCTGGTATCTTTCGTCCCTCTTTTATGTAAAATGTTCTAGGATTAAAGCTTTGCCATGTCACTGTTTATTATTTAGATTGGATTGCTATATAACGAAAAGGCACCGGCGGCTGTTGTATTTTACTTTATACCTTTCAGATGGCTAAACACATATTTTGTTATTCATCTTAGACTGAATGTTTATGTATAGATGCATTTGAATCAGAAATCGTTGAGGCTACCCTTATGATTGACATCTTCTGCTGATTGCATTTTTTTCAATGTACGTCAAATTAAGGAACTAGAAAATAACATCATCTTATAGAATATTTCGTTTTGAAATAATTCTAAAAGATATCTATTGACACTTCTTTATTATTGCTGTAAATTGCCGTGACTTGTACGCGCAAACATCAAAGTTACAGTTTCTAGACGTTAGCATAATTTATAAGGACTTTTGACAAAAATAAACAAAATCACTGATTAATTCATAGAATGATTATCGAAATCAATACCAAATTGATATTTATAGAGGATACTTTCTATTGTTCGAACACAGTTTTATGAGATACATTAAATATTCAACAACTAATCAAATCTGAGAATATGTGTTTTATAAACGAATAAACAAAAACAAAACAGAACGCAAAACCATTTAAAAAAAAACCTTTAAAAAAACACATACACGCTTTTAAGCAAGGGAACAAGTGAAAAGTAAATATATACTAGTATTGACTTTTTGTATTCTCTTAGCTTGTTTTGTCAATTAGGTAGTTGATACATCCAAGCGTTATGTTAAATAAAGATGTTTTATGATTAATAAATCTAGTCAAGTGGTTGGGTAATTCATTATTCTAATAACGATCTAAAACGATCTAATAACGGTCATAGTAATAGTATGTCAATTATAGGTAGTCATTATAGTTATAAAATTCTTTCATTTCTAAATAAATATGCATATTACTCATTTATTTTGTATTGTTACACGACGATCAAGGTGAGGGTTGGGATCTCGTTAAAATGTTTAACCCCTCTTCAGTCTGTATGCACAATGATGTATGTGCCCGTCCCAAGTTGGGAGACTGCAATTCAGTGGTTGTCGTTTGTTGATTTGTTACATCAAGTGTTTTTGGGTTTTTTTTGTACATAAATTATGCCGTTTGTTTTCTAGTTTGAATTGTTGTACATTTGTCATTTCAGGAATTTTATATCTGACTATACGGTTTAGATTTTGCTCTTTGTTGAATGCCGTTTGGTGACCTATACGTGTATATGCTATAGTTTTTAATAACTGAGTCATTTTGTCTTCTATTGAAAATTGTCTCCTTGGCCATCATACCACATCTTTTTTTTTTATATTTTATGAAAAAAATCATTCATCGAAAATAAAAGTTTGAGCCAAACCTTTTCTTATCCGACTCTAAAAAAAAGTTTGAACTATACTCTACTAAGTATTAGCCAACCTAGACCTATGCGTGTATCTATCTTTAAAAGTCATCTTTTTATGAATTATTTTAATCAAAATTTATTCCCTTTCTAGAAAAAAAGTGTGTTTCTGGATTTACCCTCATCATTAACCATTAAAGAAAAAAATATTTGAAAGCCAAGGATTTATAAAACAGAAACAATTGAAGAGTTATCGGGGGAAAAAAGAACCCAATGAAATAGCAAACTCCTTTTAAAACCTAATTTGTATTCGTCTGTTTAACATTGGTGTACTATTGTTGAATCGTCTTGCACTATAAAATCAGTGCTGACGTTTTGTAGTTTTCCTTTTAGCTGTACATGCAGATATGGAACAATTAACACAAAGGGCAGTTACTAAACTTAAGAATTGCTGCATAATTTTTGAATTTATGATAAATCAGTTTGATTCAAAGACGTAGATGAAATTTTCACAGACTGTTCGGGTATTGTTCAGACTTTGATTGAGTTTGATTCAGACCTTTGATTGAGTATCGTTCAGCCTTTGGTCGTGCCTGAGATACCTTTGATTGAGTATTGTTCAGTCTTAAAAAATAAGGTCAAACTCAGCAGTTGAAATGGTCGATTACAGGCCAAGAATAAATTAAAACTATTTCAGTCAAGTCGAATAATAGTTTTTGTATTCGATGGCAAAGATAAATGTCAAGTCTAAATCAGTACAGTTAAGTATGCTTAAGATTTGGGTGGTTGATATCTAGTAAATCTAAGACCGAATGAGACTGGTCCCGTAAGAATCAGGACAGTCGAGTACAGATATTGGCGTTTTCAGACTATAAATTGTGTTAAGTGACACTAATGTTGAAGATGTTGTATTACTTATAAATAAACTCAACATATATACCAGGGATTCAAATTTTATGTATACGCCAGACGCGCGTTTCGTCTACAAATGACTCGTGAGTGATGCTGGAATTAAAAAAAAAGTTTGAATGGCCAAATAGAGTACGCAGTTGAAGAACATTGAGAACCAAATATTCCTAAAAGTTTTAATTGTTTAAATTACTTTTTGATAACATGGTCAAATATTCATGGTCAGCAAAGTTTAATAAGGACCCTTTTACTTCAAGGTAGAAGTATACAACGTATGGTATATATACTAGCCTAAGCCGTATTTGGTACAACGATTTGGGCTCTGGGGTCCACAATATGTTTTCAATAAGACCTGATGATTTAATCCCGCAAATTAAATTTATTTACACAAGGCATAGTTTGAAAAGACTGACAGATCGACACATTGTACATCTACGTATGATGTCAATGTGTTTGCACAATTCACCTTCTATATGAATCCACACATTTTCAAAACATCACATTACGGAAAGAAAACATAATCGGTAAATGACATATCTAGTAAACGTGATCGAAACACTTTTTTCCAAATGCTAGGTTCTAAGTCAGTGTTGTTCTTCACAAAGAAAGGTTTAAAATTATCTTAGGAAAAAGTAAATAATATATGACTGGTTTATTGTCCGTTTACATCATTTTCATCAGGACTATCTTTTCTATCGGAATGACAAACATGAATCACCGGAAAGATATTAGTTATGCCTTCTTATGATTGAATCTTTTGAGTTTGGTAGAAGCATGAGAAATGAAAGAGTAAAACAATATGTATTTGCCATTCTTGATTTTCATTAGAGTTTGGTATTTTGGTTACTGTACTTACTTTGACAGAATTCGTAATTATAAAAATCACCCGGTACTTGTTGTTGGATACTACAATATAAGTGATTTCGTCCTCCAGTTATAATGTATTGATCTTGGACAATCATGACAATGGTAAAGCAAACTAACTATCCGATAAACACTATCGATCCCTATCAGAAACCTTTCTAAAAGGCTACCAAAACAACACTGTGATTATATCTTTAAATATTGTTTTTGTTGGTATAATATTACATTTGTGATCAGTAAATTAAAATTCTACGGAATATTCTTGTTTTTTACCAATGCACATCATGACTTTACAATCATTTGATGCATGTATCTTGGATTTGCACAACGTATGTTTTATCTACATCTTAATGACGTCTTAACACTTAATTAATCCATTTGTTGTTGGATATGTACGGATTGGTGTTTCAGAGATGCATGATTGTTTTTAAAGTTGTTATAAGGTTTGAACTAGCTGTCTGTGACTGCTTGAAATCTCAGATCTATTTTAAGTCTACTGTTTGTTACTTTAATGCCCGTGTCACACTGTCCCGATTTTTATATTCGATGGACACCCGAATGCGAAAATTGTAAGTTCGAACGAAGTTGGTCCCGATCTCGTTAAAATACCAAAAAGTGACCGAAGCAAGTACGACGAATAACGAAGTCTTTACGATGGTGCCGAAATTATTTACGATAGCAAAAGATGGACATACGAAGGTTAACCGAAGACGGGTATTTAAGCTTCATATCTCAGCCGAAGCCTACACCATGGATCACGAAGGCTACACGATGGATCACGATGATGGCGCGATGGCCATACGATGTCTAAAAGACGTCGTGTACAGCTTACGATGCATTTAAATAATATGCCGAAGGCATCACGCGTTTTAAATTGTTTGATCAACATTGAATATATGTTATATTGTACATTTAATTCCTGGTTTAATCATAAGACGGAAGACCGTGGGTTTGAAGGGTAAAACTTGACTCTGAGTCTCTGCATATCGTTTCTGTACAAGTCTGCCATGCATGGGGGGAAATCGATGTTTTTTTCTAATTCTTATAAAACTTAGTTTATTATCCCCTCGCCTACTACATGTCAGTTGCGTGTAGATAAAATTGCTATGGACACTCTAGAACCAAAATGTTGGTATGGTATGGTGTTACTCGTTAAGAATATCTTAAGCGATATTGACTTTAAAGTTCAAAGGTCAAGGTCACAGTGGCAGTTGTAATACAAGGCAATATCACCCTTGTGGACACTCTAAAACCAATATGCTTCAAAAGATTTTAACCACATTTGGTATATTGTTCCTCCTTGTATTGATCTGACATTTTTTACGTTCAAGGCCAAAGGTCAAGGTCATGCAGAAGGACTTGTTTTTCTCCTTGAAATAGCATAATACACAGGAAATTGGTTGCTCATTTTTTTTTACCTGCTGGTTCTAAAGACAATATTAAAGGTATTTCCAGTTACTGAATATTTTGGATGATTTCTAAAAAAAAAGTTTATGTATCAAATATGCATATTCAATTTACCATTTTCTGCATGTGTCATATACAAATATAGTGTCCATATTTGTCCCCTATATGTTACATACGAGGGGATGCCACGCTCGGCATTGCCTTGTTTGAACTGTAAAATGTGTGCACTTGTCTGAATAATCAGCCATAATTATGCCCATGTTTACTGATCTGTCTTAAAGGTACGGTAATGGGTTCGTTGATCCCTTTTATTCAAAAAGAGCTCTTTCCAGAAGAATATCATAATAATATAGACAATAGGAAGGACGTGGGGAAAGCAACAAATGCGGCAAAATATGACATATAGAAAACAAAATGGTTATGGAGTAAACATTCGTGTGACAACAACTCAGACGATACATAAAAGATCAGAATAATGAAGAAAAAGTTGGTTTCCCTATATACGTGTACCTGCAGTGCTGGTGTACGAGGCGCGTATATGATTTTCATTATGTTACTTGATATGAAAAATTGACAAAAAATAATATTTTACTTGTAAAAGTAAATCCTGAGCCTGTAATAGTTGCTCTTCTTGTTCCATTTGATTTAATAGAAACAACGCTGTCGCCTTTCTTGTTCTCATAGAATCATATGATATAAGCTCCATGTTTTGTGAACCTCTTTCTTAACTGTCGTATTAGACTGACCAGTGCATATCGCACATGGCACTTTAAATGTATTTTAGCGCGAAAATTAACTTACATTTAGCTGGATTTATTGCCGTCGTAGTTCCATCTGATCGCCTTCGTACTTTTATTCGATGGCAACACGACGGGATTACGAGGTCTTCACGAAGTCGTGTTGCCATCGTAAGCGCTTCGGGTAGCTTCGTGATTCATTCGTGTAGACATCGTAATGTCAAAACTGCCCGATGGAAACGATGGAAACACGAATGCAATACGATGTTCAAAGATGCATCCCCGGTGACATTGCGATGGTGAGGATGGTGATACGAACTCGATACGAACCCTCAACATCGGACGCACGTTCGGGGATTTTTTAACATGTTAAAAAATTTAGAACCCTTCCCGAAGTTGTCCCCGAAGGCTAGAAAAAGTGGCAGATGGTTCTACGATGGTTAAAGATGGCACTACGAATAGCCCGATCTGGATACGGTCAGTCCCGATTTTGAAAATTTCCATAATCGTGTTGCCATCGGCGTAAAAATCGGAACAGTGTGACGCGGGCATAAAGAATTTATCTTTACCTCACTACCTTCGGTCTTTATTTTGTTCTGCCATAAATTGCTATTTTCAAACAATTTTTTTACATCGTGATTATCATGATTATGCTGTACTGTAACACCACTACCTTAGTTAAGAGGAGGTGTTGGCACCAGTTAACTCTTCCAAATTCTGTATGCGCCTGTACAAAGTCAGAAACTTGTATTGCAGTGGTTGTGAATAGAATATTATTAAATTTAAGAGTTTCAAATGATGGTGTTGAAATCACCACTTCGTAAATTTTACGGACGCCATCACAAGTTGGTTGACCGTTATGTTATAACAGTTTCACAAATGATATCTGATATGTTCCTTACGTCGTAACTACAATCCCCTTCCCTTTCATGAATGTGACCTACCGAATTACACTATTTATCGGATATGATATCACATAAGCAACACGACGGGTGCCACATATGGAGCAGGATCTGCTTACCCTTCCGGAGCACCTGAGATCACCCCTAGTTTTTGGTGGGGTTCGTGTTAACTATTTTTTGGTTTTCTTTGTTGTGTCATGTGTACTATTGTTTGTCTGTTTGTCTTTTTTATTTTAAGCCATGGCGTTGTCAGTTTGTTTTAGATTTATGAGTTTGACTGTCCCTTTGGTATATTTCGTCCCTCTTTTATTGTTTATTGTATGTCTTTTTATTCATTTTAACTATGTACATAAATCATGGCATATTTGTTTTACATTTATTATGTCGGTACCTTTTTTAGCTAACTATGATATCGGTTTTTGCCAACTGAATTTCAATGTTACAACACCTCAACATTTGTAATGTGGTGTTCCTACTATTTTGTAAAATAATTGTTTCTGTATCCAAACTAATGATGGGCAACAATATCCTTGTGTAAGTTTTAATTTCATATATAAATATGTTTTAAAATAAAATCTTTTGAAATTCATAGTCTATTGTTGTAACGGTACCTTGTCGTATTCAGTGCGTAAAAAACATCAGAGTTACAAGTTTCAAGACCTCGTTTCGTTTGCATACTTTAAAATGCCCTCTCAAATATGTATTTTGTCAGGGAAGATCAACTAATGAATCATGACGTCATTATTAAAATCAATACAAATTTTTAAATTAAAAAGAATACTATTTATACTGCAGACAAATTCTTAATTCTAATTGGTTGTTAGTGATTTAATATATTTTTTGTAGTATACTCAATCATTTTAAACAACCAATCAAAATTTATAATTTTTATGATAACAAAGTATATACATAAATAGAAAGTCCATATCCGTAACGATCGATAAAAGCACACACTACCATCAAAGGAACAAGCAAAGATCAGCTCTTCATTGACTTTATTTATTCTCTTGGACGTTTATATTGTCAACTATGCAGTTGATACAGTACTTCATCATGTTTGACAAAGATGTTTTAGGATTGACATATCTATATGTCATATCGCTGGGTAATGTATTATTGTAAAAAAAAGGTGTCGTTATTTTTTCCATTTTTTTTTCGTATTTTTTTTTTAAACTCAATTTTGGCAACAAATTTACATGAACATAAAATTGAGAAAGGTAATGGGAAATGTGTCAAAGCGACAACAACCCGATTATAGAGCAGACAACGTTTATAAAAGTAATTCTCAATTTTCTACATAAGGAAAATCCGGTGCCAAGCCAGGATTATTACAGCTGCTTTCTATTTTTTGATAAATTTGCCTTTTGTTACTCCAATTTAATTAGAGCTTTCCGATTCAAATGTCCCTTCTTGAATTAGAAGAACTATAAATATTAACCAATCAACGTTTAAAACCCAATTTCAGAGAAACATAGATTTTTATACTGCAATAAGTGTATTACAATATTGCTCCCCTCGTGACAGTTAAATTTATTTATTTAAAGCGCGAGGCTTGTCGAGCTTTTTAAAAAATTAAGATTTAACTGTCGAGAGTGGAGACATACCGTAATACACAAGTTATAGTGTCGGAATATGTTTCTTTAAAATTTGTTTCATCCTTCTTTTTCAAAGATTTTCAGAAATTTGTGTTCTTTAAATGCGACGACATCAGGCCTGGTCGCCTTATTTCATGACAAGAAAATAAAACATTTTGACTTTATAATCAAATTCCGGATAATAATTTTCACTAGTGAGGAGAAATATTTTTCTCACTCCGATCAAGAAATATTGAAATAGCACAAAAATTAGAAAAACAGACATTTTAGGAAACGATTACCTTCATTACCCGAAATCAAATTTTTGATTTGCCTAACACATAAAAAAACCAAGATAAACAACAAGTGTTCTGTGAAC
This sequence comes from Mytilus trossulus, assembly GCF_036588685.1. Lineage (NCBI taxonomy): Eukaryota > Metazoa > Mollusca > Bivalvia > Mytilida > Mytilidae > Mytilus > Mytilus trossulus. The sequence goes on from NC_086380.1 coordinate 21,825,322, forward strand.
TGTAAAATGTAAAATGGGAATGAGTCATTGACTGTAATATGATAGCAAATGACGTAAGGTTCTGAATGGTCGTTTCTTCAGTCATTGAATAACGTTTACAGATCATGGTCAATGCAACCAGCTTCTTAGTCTTCCTGACGTTGGACAACAAAAAACATGTAGGCCACACGCTATTTTTTTTATCGCGAGCATTTGGCTAACATTTTTCACGTTTTAACATGGTTTCTATGATATTGTGTTACAAAATATTAGAAATTATTATAAATTAAGGAATGTATCTCCCTCATGCAAAGCTGATTCTTTTCAAGGATTTGGCTAGATTTTTGGACCTTTTGGAAAATTGGTACCGTTAATTTTATTATTTCACTGTTATTGGTATAATGCAAAATACCGTTATATTTGATGCAATACGTGATTTGATATTTATGCTTTGTTGTCTTCCTTACATTTCCCCTCTAATTTTTTACATGTTTATGTATAGACTTTCTAAATACCCTATCTCACTGGTATTAAAGAGATAATCGTAACTGCAATTACGATTATCCCAATATGGCGACGGTAGATATAGGTAAAATCTTTACACTCATTTTTCTTAAATGTAACATGTTTTTGTCAATAGTTACTCAGCTGCAAGGTTTATCTATACAATTACATCATATTTGAATCGTAACGGTGCACTGGAATTGTATAAGCGCTGTGCAAATAGCCGTTGAAAAATTCGGGATGATAATCGTAACTCGGAAAAAAGATAATCGTAATTATGGTATTTAAAAATAAAAAAGATAATCGTAACTGGAAACTGTTTTATAGATATTGACACTAAAAACGTATATCTGATAGCATATGATGAAATTATGGCGATGAATTATTTACGAAACCTCGCAACATCTTTGATCAAAACATTTGAATTTAATTCTTAAAATCATATATTATATCAGTATAAAATAGAAAAAAGTGAATCCAAGGGAAAAATATGGACGGCTGAATTCATTGAATTATAAGGAAAAGGGAGATATAAACACTAAATCCGATAATGCAGTTATAAAGTTATTGACGTAAAATTTTGTTCATTTCGCACAGAATTTTAGTATAAACGTGATATAAGAGGCAAAACATATCAGTCAGGATCCTACTTCGTCAAAATTATCTCCCCATTACGTCAGTTCATTTTCACAATCGTAGAAATGGAAGCCATTGTAGGGATGACGCGCTTCCAATTTTGCTCTTGGAAACCGATAAATTTATCCACATAGCACCAATACGACCTTTCTATGTCAGTTATATTTTAAAAGACAAATGAATCAGCTAGCTAATGAACATCAGTTAATGATTTTGTCTGCATTGATGCAACTTAAAACTATTGTCTGATCGGTTATTAGGTGGAATTTTTGAAAATTCATAAACATTTAAAAAAAAATCTAATCAAATATTTCGTGGAAGGAAAGACTAGAATTGTTCAGTGCATGATGACTATAAACCCTAGTTATCACACACAAAAAAAAAATAGAATTTTTCGAAGATATGCATTTTCATCATCCAACTTGTAAGACTGTCGTCAAGTACTTTCAGTCAAAAAATAGCTATTCGAACACACCTTCTCTGTTTTTGTGACTCATAAGATAGGTATTTCACTTGACCCATATACTTCATCTTTTAGTACTGTTATATTTTCATGTTATAAAGTCAACCTGTAGCTTTAATATATAAAAATGATAGAATCTGAAGCGAGACGATGTATGAAATATTCTTACTTTGTACGATATCAAGACAAAATACTCAACTCAAACACGCCCTAACATAAAAAGGTGCACTTGATTTTCTCTTTTCGATACAATTGTTATCTATTTTTTGGAATTTTTTCTTCAGTCACATAATGAAAGGGCAGACACGAAAAATACTGAACTAATAGATTGATATATTTTCCGTCCGTGGTAATTTTTACAAAAAATCGGAGGTTATGCATTTTCTTCATCCAACTTGAAAGATACCCATGTCGTCGACTTGATATCTAATTGTTCTGCTTAACTATGTACATGTACTAGATAAATTGAAAACTTATGCAAATGGTGTTTTTAAAATAAAACACCTCGTTATTGAGAAGAAAATTGAAATTTTGTTTGTTTCTATTAACTTTTAAAGAAATTGTCACTATAGTAAACAATACAGTAAACATTTATCGCCTTCTCTAACAAAGACCTTCGATTCTTTTGTTCTATTTCAACCTGGTTTCCGACTGATACGACATATGAAAATATGGTATACGTAACTTTCATTTTAAGCAATGAATGGAAAGGATTGCACTTTTGGAATATGGGATATAGCTAATCCATCTTTTTTCTCATCAAATAGAGATATAATTATAGGTAAATTTATCCTAGATATTAACCTGTAAGTTTCTTCATTTATTTTTATATGCGTTAATGTCATCGTCAAACTGGGCATTTACATTTTTAACACACAAAATACCATTGAAATGCTGAAAGACACATTTATTATGTTTCAGTTACTATTATCCGATAAAGAAAATTACGATTATCAAAGAAGAAAAATACCATAGAGTTACGATTATCATCCCGAATTTTTCAACGGCTATTTGCACAGCGCTTATACAATTCCCGTGCACCCTTACGATTCAAATATGATGTAATGGTATAGATAAACCTTGCAGCTGAGTAACTATTGACAAAAACATGCTACATTTAAGAAAAATGAGTGTAAAGATTTTACCTATATCTACCGTCGCCATATTGGGATAATCGAAATTGCAGTTACGATTATCTCTTTAATACCATTGTATCTGAGCAACTGAGATCAACCTTATTTTTGGTGACGTTAGTTTTTCTTAGTTTGAGTTTTCTATGATATTGTGTTTTAGTAACTATATGAATATGAGAAACGCAGGATAGTTTGTGGAAATACGAGGAAGTATATAAATATTTCGTTCAGAAACCAACTCGTTTTAACATGAACGTTGATGAAGCAAATTATACAGATATAATTAAGCCAAAAATGCACCATGTGAACAGACGTTGACATTCAGATAGAAAATGGGTTCGTTGCAATCCAAAAACCTTGGATTTCGCATTGAGAGGTTTTGCTATCTATTATACCAGGTTTAATTCAGAAATAATGCATTGGGGATGAAATATATTGTGATTTTACCACGAGTTTGCCCTTTATGACAAATATTTTACCGTGAGCGATGGCGACGGGTAAAATATCGGCATAAAGGGACAACCCGTGGTAAAATCACGATATATTCAAGCCCCCATGAGTTATTTCGATTCTAATAGGACAGATACGGCAATTGTTTTGGATCTAAGCGCTCTAGGTGAAGACATAATTTGCCGTTCCCATAAATAAACGCACTAGTAAATTGACATAAAAGAACAGAGCACACTGAAGAAGTTGCATGCTAAAACTATTAACAATGAAATATTTCGATAGGTTTAACTTTTGATGAAACTAAATGACAATTGTACTTATATGTCTTATAAGTATACAAGAATAGTTTATATAACACATTTTAGCATTGTTTGTTTACGTTTTCTTATTTGTGATGATTTCCGGTTTCACAAGCGTGTATTTTCTCTTCAAATTCTTATATTCTGACGTCATATTTTTATGACGTTGGGAAGCTCATTCATAAAAAAAACATATGACGGAGGAGTACGATCGGAACAGCCCAAACAATATATTCATATTTTACCACGGGTGTGTACTTAAAGCGTTTGAGGGACGTCATATTAGAATGCACAATTTACTACATAAGAGACTACATGTGCCAAGTCAGGATTATGTTTTTTACCATTTGAGTAGGGACTTTCTGTTTTGCATTTTCCTCGGAGTTCAGTATTTTTTTGATTTTATATTTTACCTAAACAAAACATGTAATATGTATCCGGTTAGGATGAATTTGAATGATATCATTCAGGTCCCACTACATATTTGTTTTCAATTCCATTTCGAAATAGAATATGTCTCGAAATTTACAATCAAACAGTTCATTCATAAAATCAAAGGCTCCACAATGCAATAAAAGCCTATCCTTTGATCAAGGTAAACACAATACAGTGATTTACACGCAAAAAAACATAAAGAGATATTGTCATTAATCTTTATTATTCAAATGACAGAAATAAACGGAAAAAACCAAACTACGAAATTGTAAGATTATTTAATACTAGACTCATATTACTATTAGTTTATTTAGGTATGAAGGGATGGGGCGTTTTGTTGTATGGGATTGATATGATTTATAAATTGCAGTAGATATAAGAAGATGATGAATAAGTGCCAATAAGACAAGTCTCAAACCATTATAGCTCAAAGTATTGCCTTCAACAAGCCATTTTAAAAATACAATAAAATGACACGTATAAAACCATTCAAACAGGAAAACAAAAGATCTAATCTTTTTGTTTGAAAACAAGAAATGAGAAACACTTATAAACCACGTCATCAAACGATAACCTCTAAACATCTGGTTCCTGAAGAGGATACAATATTGCTTTATAACTAGCTGAACCCCTCACTATATGAAGGTCGTTTACAACCCCAATGAATTGATAACAATATATACACAAAGAAATATTAGGAAAATCTTCTCCTAAAATAGGGACACAACAAAATTGTGTTATACTTCTATGTGAATATGTGTACTTCAAAACTAAAATCAAGCACTATATCTACTTCTGTTAAAATATAAAGTGCCTTTACTTTAGTTAATATAGTTTTAATAAAGTATTTCTTACATAATTTAATCAGTCATTGTATATACATATAAAGTATATATGTGCCTATTCTGTTTTAGCTTTTGCAGATGCAAATATCGCCTTAAAGAAACCTACAAAGATTTCCTCTATATTTGATCCTCTAATTCATGAAGGAGTATACTATAAATGTTGTAACTCTTCGTTTGCTGTTGATGGAATCAGGTCAGTATTGTTGACCGGTATTGAGTTTATATGTGCACACTCAGATAGTGTAGCTAATCAAGAGTCATGGTGGGCTGTCGACCTACAGAATGTGTATGCCATTAATGGTATAGATATCTTTGGACGTACAGATTGTTGCAGTGAGTATTATTTTGTTTATTATATCATATAAATACACCAACTGGCACTAAAATCATAAGTGTTTGTCTGTATTTTTTCACTTTTCTTCCTGTGGAAAGCTTTAGTAAATTAACCATGCAACCTCAAATTTCAAACCTATTCTTTACAGAAAAAAATAATAGTGTTTTGAAACACCCAAGATATATGTCTACGACACATTTTGTTTTATTGCAATAAATTAAGATTCCTTTCCTATAACTGCCAAATTCGAGGAAATATTTTATTTTCTTCCCTATAACGTACGCAACCGGATGTGAAGTACGATTACTCGATGGCATAACACCAAGAGTCTCATATGGAATGAACCCTGTTTGATTGTTTGAAATGCCATAACCTTTACGAACTTTGAAGAGCTGTTAAAATTATAACAGCACCAGAGGTAAATCTAAAACCCAACAAAGAACTTTAAATTTAATACGATGATCCAATCTGATATCTTTCGTTGTTATATTAAGCTGGTGATGAGGTATTAATATCGTAGCTTTTCAAATTTGTTATCAACCTTAATCTTGATATTTATTTTATTCTCAGCTGACGATCTACGTAATTATGATGTTGAAATTATTTTGCCAACATGTACATATACCGATTGGAATAATCTAGAAGAAGGATGTAGAATTAATTGTCAATACCATGAAACAATAAGTCAGAGATTCAAGGTGACCTGCCCTCCTAAGACCAAAGGGAGATATATCAGGATTAAACGCCGTGATACGTCACGCTTAGTTATTTGTGAAGTGGAAGTCTATGGAAATCCAATAAACAGCATTGATGAATCAGGTATAATAATAATTGATTTAATTTATGAATAATCCATTTTTTTAAAAGTAGGTTGAAGAATTGATTATCATTAAAGCAAACTTTTAAAGGAGTTTGTACAGTAACAAGTCTTACTAGAGATGACCAGGGTATATAAGAACGAATGCACGCAAGCGTAACTTGATGAATCGAACGAAACGATAGCTGTTGTTTACATACAAAGTACACTAAAATCAAAATAGAACACACCATTATCATTATACCTATCAATCAGGTTTTTGATGGTTTCTCATACTAAGAGAAGACTGCACTTTCTCTACAGCAAGTCATCGTATAAAACTACTCATTCCAATCTGACGTGTCTGTTAAAAAAATATTTGAGAATGAAAAGAGAGAACAACTCGACAATATAGCAGATAATAACTGAAGTTCAGTAATAGGTTTTCAATATAGCGAGAAAAAACCCGCAACTGATGGCGGGTTTGAGAAAGCCCCTGAAAATGTGATCTAGTTCAGTGAAAATGGAAGTCATATATAACTCAATATCATATAATTGAACTAAAATTGAAAACATACAAGACAAATAAAAGGCAGGCGCAAACATACGTCGGGGTTAAACATGTCCGTGACTTTTCACCTCCCGCTTTCATATCGTAAGATGATGTATAGTAAACAAACACAAAGCACAGTAAAACTATAAAATTATAAAAGAAGTCCGAGTCCTATGTCGGAATAGGTAACAAAAGAAACTAAGCAAAAGACAAATGTCAATTTAAAGTTCCAGATTTTTACATTTTCTGAAAATTCATACTGGTTCATTATAAAACCATGAGGTCATTTGCATTTGTTTGGTATACATATGACATCTGAGTACGTAATATGACATTTTTCGGGGTGTAAAAACAATTTGGGGGTCAATTTGCACTAGCACAAAAGCAAAAAAATGAATATAAATTCAAATCATAAAACCTATTTTAAGTTCTATGACTACAGTTACTCTGTAACCTGTTATATGTCAAATATCTAATTACAGTCCAAATTCAGATCTGTATCAAGCGCGAATATTGTGTCCATTTTACACCAACGGTTCAGGGTTGGGCCTCTGCGGTCGTATCCAGCTGCGCACGCCGAAGCAATTTATTCATACACATGTATAGACGTTGAGCAAAAATTAATATTGAGCATCAGAAATCTCTTTATTAAAAAGTAAAATCACCAAAATACTGAACTTAAAGGAAAATCAATTCGGAAAGTCCATAATCACATGGCAAAACCATATAACAATACGCATCAAAAACGACAAGAACTGTCATATTCCTGACTTGGTATAGGCATTTTCAAATGTAGAAAATGGTGGATTAAACCTGGTTTTAAAGCGCTAACCCTCTCACTTGTTACGAATATAAAATATGTGTGAGGAATCTGTATAAATACAGGCTTTTGACATGTACCATAATATAAGGAGAATGGGAATTTAAAACAAGCTGAGCAATTTAAACAAGAGGATAAAGTTTAAATAGGAAAATTCCTGCTTGTTAAATGATATACACTGGTTATATATTACATTTCTTCGCCACTAGTATAAAACACTTGTTCTTTTTAAGGTTTGTCAGTTATTTATACTGCCTATGCATGTGGAAAGACCGGATACGGATATGTCGGTCCTGCTATTGGGACAACTGAAACGAAAAGTAACATCCACTGTACACTAATGTGCTTAACAAATACAGCCTGTTCTGTTGCAGAGTATGACAAGAACACAAATGTCTGTACACTAAAAGGAGAATGTTTAAATGGCACACATTCATCTTTGTACGCAGACAACGACAAAAGCGTATTTATTATTCAATAGGAGATTGGAATGGAAACAATTTTGTGTTGATTTTAAGCGCAAATACGGAAATTAGAAAAACAGAAATTCATCTCTACCAATATTAAAATATAACCTATATCGCAAAAGTCTTTACAATACAACTGATACTGTAACAAATTATCATACGTTTAATGTTGATATATAATTTCTGTTAATAGCAACGTATTTTCAATTTATTGAGTCTTATTATCTTAATCCTCATATAACTTCTTACTTTTGCATCTAGGTACTTTAGTAATCGTATCTTAATGTAGATATCGATGTGAAAGCTAAGTCAATAAATGATATCTGAAAGTTTTGAATTTTATAATCACTCTTTTATTTATTATATCTCTATGAACTGTTCATATACAGAACTATCACTTGTATTTGTCATTACGGAAATATTAGTAAGTATCCATAAATGATGGAAAATTGAAAAGTATAATTTAAATGTTCTTATAGTGCTATTTTTTCAATAACTCTACTTCACAATCAACATAAACACTTAATATAATTCATGTGTTACTCAGCATTGATTTGTGTAATTCGCTAGGATGTTTTTTTTCTAACTATAAAATGGTGTAGTTTTCAGTCTTCCAACCAACTAGGGAGGTATCGTTTCTTTGAAATATTTGTTCTATTTCTGGTTCCTCTACACATTCAGCTTTGTCGTGTCTCAAAATATTTGATGTTTTAAAATTGACACCACGTTTGGCATTATGTTTAACATGTGACTTAATACGATAAATACTGGGTCAGTATATTCAATATGGGGCGAGAGCGAAGTTCGTACACTAAATGGAATTTACGACCCCGTATATATCGTATTTGGTCACTAGCACACTATGCAACTAATTTATCTTACCGACTATCTATATTTGTTAAACTGCATTTGTCTCATTTTCAATCATACCACATTTTTTTTTATCTTTACATGAAAGTGTGCAAGTATTCAATTTTACGAACCTTCTTCCATTGGTTTGAACGGGAAAAAAACTAACGTCAACAATAACAATTTAATAGCAATAACCTTGATATACCTATATTAAACACAATGTTCAATACATTTTATAAAATAATCAAATAGTGCCGTGTTCGTACCTCCACTACTAATTTTGTTTTTAAATAATCCCTCCTCCCTTCTAATTTAATATGGAATATACACGGTATCCACGCGGAAGCTTTTAACCAATCTTATTCCTAGATATGTTTAGGTGGTAAGATGGATTAACATACGATGGTGTGTCATAATGAGGCACATATTTTGTTAGGTGGTTGTTATTTAATTTTGTTTGTTATATGTTGTTATTCGACAATTCGTAAATTATTGTAGATTTTTGTTTCTCCCTTCTTATAAACTTCGTCATGTACTGAAAATAAAGATAAACAAAACATATTATGAAGATTGAATTATTTTCAACACGGCATGGACTTCGTTAAAAAACCAAACAGTGTCTTATTCGTTGAATCAAAACACGACTTTAGAAACAATGTTGATTACATGACCTGTATGTTGACATATGAGCTTGTTGCACTTCAGTAGTCTTTTGTTTGTGATGCAAAACAGTGGTCCATTTTTGTTCTCCTATAGCTGAGGTGGTTTTCTAGGTTTTTTGTTTGATATCAGGATTGTTTTCTCTCAATGGATTGATAACTTTTAAGAATCGGTACACTACAAGAGAGGGCGAAAGATACCAGATTGACAGTAAAAATCATAGATCGAAAATAAACTGTCAACGCCATGGCTAAAATATTAAATGACAAACAGACAAAAATTGTACATAAGAAACATTATAGAAAAATAAAGACTAAACTATAAGAACTGTTGCCTTTATTTTGCACGTGTTGTAGGTGACAGTGTAGCAGATTTTATAGATTGATAGATTATATGATAGAAGTATATTTTAAACCTTAAACAAACAGCTATCGATAATAAAGGTTCCTACTTTTGACTGAGAAGCTCTTGTATTTTGCATATAAGTATCATTCGGTTGATACGATATTCAGGACCTGACACTTTTTTTTTTAATGATAGAGTATTACTGAACGCAAATGAAGTCTTTTAACTGAGAGATAAAGTTAAAATCTGTTTTTGGAAAATTTAAAATGTTTGGACTTTATCAAATATATTTATTTGTGATAGATAAAAATGGATATGTTCCAACCGTGGTAAGCACATTTCTGTTCCCCGAATTCGACAAATCGAATTAGTCGGTTTTGTCCTTATTTATCCGCAATATGACAAGTGCCACATGTTTAGCTTGATATACAGGTCATTCAGTGGCAACTAAGATGGAGGCTACTTTTTGTTTGGGTTCGTGTTGCTCAGTTCTCAGTTTTTGTTTCTTTATTATGTTTTTTAATTGGTTTTTATTCTTTTTGTCTTTGTCTGTTTTTGCAATGGCGTTGTAATTTATTTTGTACTGATTAGTTCTCTATGTGCAATGCCAGAGATATACGCAGTCTTCATCTTGCATTTTGTCAATGACATGTACCGACCTGAGAGTTAATGATTTTGCCCATTAAAAAATATTGCTAGACATCACTATAAAAATAAATAAATATCAAATACGACAAATAACACATGGCAAATAACAAACGAAAAGGCAAACCCAGTAACAAAATAATCCACAGAGGGTGGAAATTGAGAAGACTTACCAAAATAAGATAGATAAAGGAAGATGTGGTGTGAGTGCCAATGAGACAACTCTCCATCCAAATAACAATTTAAAAAGTAAACCATTATAGGTTAAAGTACGGCCTTCAACACGGAGCCTTGGCTCACACCGAACAACAAGCTATAAAGGGCCACACGAGTTCACCTGTTCCTTATAGCATATAATTAAACTATCATCCATGGTAAGAACAGTGTGGTAAATAGGCGCTAACCACTGCTAAAAAATTGAAATAGACTTCATCTCTACTAGATTATTTTAAAGCTTTTTATTTTCTCTCTGACTAGATTTGTGTACATTTTTGTACGTTTTGGCAAAGTTCGTGTTTAGGTTGTACGCATTCATACGGGCACTAAATGCACCCGTTTAGTATCATACATATTCTTGAACTGATATGAACCACATTAAATGGCCATATGCAGTAACGATTTGTGTAAATTACATCTACTTGATAAATCCAACAACACTTACCATTATCGTTATGCAATATTCAATAAATAATCAGGATCTTTTGAAATTGTGTATTCGTCATTTAATATATCCTTGTCTTGATTTTTCAATTCCCTTACTTACATTACCGAGGATTAGTTATGTTACTTTTAACATTTTAATGTTCAAGATGATTGATGTTAAACGAAAAAATATGTTTTCTTTGAAGCTCAATGGAAATTTCGTTAAAAGTAGTTTTCCTAAAGGACATATAAAATGACTATGAAAATAGTATGCCAATTGAACAACACCTGGAAACGTGACAAACAAAACCATAGGCTAATTGTTATCTATATCCTTGTCTAGATTTTATAATTCACATAAAATCATTTGTAAATGTGACCCAAAGTTTGTTTAACTGCATTAATTCTCTTGGACTTACTTATTGTCCTCTATGCATTGAATCCAGCAAGGAATCATGTTAGACAGAAATGCTCTTGGCTTGGTATATCTTTTCATGTTGTGGGGTAATGTATCATATTTATAACGTTCACATATCAAAATAATAACATTAGATGTATGTTTCATTATAATACGTTATTCTGATTGGCTAATTGCACATCACATGTTATTCCGTAAGCAGTTGCATGAGACAATAACATTTCAGTCATGATGACACGAGGTCCAACAATAAAGTGCACAGGTGAATTTAAAAATTTAACTTCATGAAAATCGTGTTTTTATAATCCTAGCTAACAAATGTAATTATAAGTATTGAATGCTTCTTTTTGTAAATTTATAGGGTTGTAAAAGCGTTGACCGTGCGTACATTTTTAGAATGAAGCGCTTCCGCGCTTCATACAAAATGTAATTCGGTCAACGCTCTTACACCCCAATAAATTTACAAAAAGAAGCATTCAATTCTTAATAGGATGACAATATTCTGCTTCGGTCGTGTAACTTTATAGTTGTATCAGGCTTCTGTACCAACATATATTTGCATAATATAAGTACGATACTTTATGTGGATACAATATTCTGTGAATCATCACAAACAATACTTTAGAATTAAGTTACATTGTATTTATTCTTCAAAGGTAATAGTGGAGTCAATATACCAGGTTTATAATATTAAGCAAGCATGATGTACATTATTTCTTATTTAAATAAGTTTTGAAGTTTGAAGTTTTTGTTCATACTTCGTCATATTTTCTTTGCAGACATTGATATTCTTAGTTTTACCCATATAATTTATGGAATTTAATTGCTTTACACTAATGCATATCATGACTCTACAATCAGTTAAGGTAGCAGTACAGTCTGACAGTTATTTTTTTAAGATACTTTTTTTATCACAAAAGTAATCAAGTAAGCATTATTCTGCACAATTTGTTAAATTTCCAAAATCATTATCATATCATATCAGGGAGTAAATTGATGATAAACTTATGTAAATAAATGCACATGGTAATTAATTTAAATATATAGGCATTTAGGAGGGGCTAATATGTCAATCATCTTTGTATACTATTATCCAGTTGTTATTTCCTGACCACAACATAAATAGTGTGTTTTTTTCTCATAGTATCATATGTATTGCATCAAAAGTAATTTATATAACATGGAAGTAAACAGCGAAAAGGAAAAAGATATGAAAAGGAGAAAGTCTAAAGGGAGAAAAGGGTTTTGTCTACAAACTGGAAGTATATGTCTCTGAATCTTTCTTGAGTTTAGGCATTTTGACCAATTTCAGTTTATGTGAATATTTTCAGTTCCATAACACTCAAAAAATCATGTGGGACAGTCTATTTTCAAGAAATGGATGATCTTGATCTTTTAATGAACATTTCTTTAATTATTTCATAATTTTAGTGTCAGTTCTAGCTAATTTCAGAGTATATTTCTTTATGAGATATAAATATTAATCATTCTTAGTAGTGATAATAAGGATGAAAAATATTATAAACAGCTAGTCATTCCCGTTAATTTCTTATCTTAAGACTATATGGACAGATGCAGAGCTTTGTCTATATTCTTTAACTACAACACAGATGCTGGGTCAAATTTGTGACGTCAAACTCCAGCCAAAACTGGTTTTTACTACCATTTGACCTGAATCTGCCATTTTCATCAAAGTTGGAAGACCACTTTTCAGGCAACTTATAAGCTATATTTTTAGATTAATCATACCACAAATAAATGAATTTAATAAGTATGGCGTTCATTATCACTGAACTAGTATACAATTGTTTAGGGGCCAGCTGAAGGACGCCTCCGGGTGCGGGAATTTCTCGCTACATTGAAGACCTGTTGGTGACCTTCTGCTGTTGTTTTTTTATTTGGTCGGGTTGTTGTCTCTTTGACACATTCCCCATTTACATTCTCAATTTTATCTATAGATGGAGAAGGAATAATATTTCAGATTTTAAATGAGTTAAAGGTTTTAAAACTCCATTGAGTAGTTTCGGAGAAATTAATCTTTAAAGACTGTTGGTTAGGGTCCGATATAGATATGGCTGTAGTGCTACAATAATGCATGCATCTTGACATTGCACAAAGTTATATTTTATATGACTGTTAATAACGTCTTAACACTTGATCCATTTGTTGTTGGATATGTACGGACTTTTATTTTAGTGATTCGTGATTGTTTTAAAGGATACTATTAGGTTTTAACTAGCTGTCAGTGACTGCCTGAACTCTCAGATCTATATTAAGACTATGTTTTGTTAGTTTTAAAGAATGTATCAATCCCTCGTTACCTTCAGTCTTTATTTTTTTTTTCTGCCTTGTATTGCCATTTTCAAACGATATTTTTTAGAACGTGCCTATGTTGTTCTGTAACACTATAGCTAGTATCTCAGTTAAAAGGAGGTGTTGGCACTAGATAACTATGTTTACCCTTCCATATTCTGTATGATCCTGTCCAAAGTCCGAAACTTGAATTTCAGTGGTTGTTAATGGTTGTTGTTTATCGTATGTTTTTGTCCATATTAATTATGTAAATAATCATGGCATGTTTGTTTTACATTTTCATGTCGGGACCTTGCTAATCAGACTACGGTGTGGGTTTTGACACTTGGTGCAGGCCATGCGAAGACCTATATTTATTAATTTCTATGTCATTTGGTCTCTGGTGGGTGTTCTCTCACTGACAATCATATCACATCTTCTTATTTTTATACGGTAACCTAAATAAAGATCTTATTTATGGACCTTATATTTTTATTGTTTATTTATAAACGAAGATGTGGTAAGATTGCTAATCAGACAACTCTCCACAAGAGACCAACACGACACAGAAATTAACAATCGTACGACCTTCAAAAATGAGCAAAGCCCAGACCGTAGAGTCAGCTATAAAAGGCCCCGAAAGTAGTTTGTATACATGGTGATCGGTAAAATTAAAATTGGAAATTACGAATGAGTTAAAGAGAACATGACCTGACAAAAGTGCAAAAAACTGCCAAAGGCCAAAAAGTAGTCTTCAACAAAGTAAAACAATTCAGCACCTTGAGGTAGGCTTGGAATTAAATCATGCAAGACTAACAGTATTTTCTGACATGAGTATGTTTCATGTGTAATTAAAATCGCAAATTTAGATATCACATGGAATCAAGGAACTCTATTAATTGTCATAACCATGTTACTGAAAGGTCATAGAAGTTAAATGCTGTCAAAATTGGTTTTATGTATCATTTTGCGGCAATGGTATTGTTATTCAAGCTAACCAATTGTGTTTGAGAAAGTTTTATACCCAAAATGATATGACATTGGTTACGCCCTTAAAAATGTAACCCTTACAGGTGAAAATGATATAATTGTGGTTTCTAGAGTTGAATGAAAAATGTGTATTCCTTCAATCTCAATAAATGGTTTTTACAAATTATTTCTTTTTATGACGACCTTAAGAAATGTGTATTCCAAATCTTTTTCAATGCAAACACACTTAGAAATGTTTGTTGTGTTGTCACCACTGTTTTGACAAAAAATATTCCTGTATCCAAACTAATGATAAACAACAATATCCTTGTGTTAATGTTAAAGTTCACTTAGAAATAAGTTTTAGAATTACATCTATTAGAATTCAAAGTCTATTTTAGTAGCAGACGATTGCCGTAGCAAGTGCGAAAATAACATCAGAGTTACTGGTTTCAAGGCCTCGTTTCGTTTGCCTACTTAGTTATTCTCTCTGAATAAATGTATTTATGTATTTTGTCAAGGAAACTCAATTATACATTAATGACGTCATTTTAGAAATCCATAAAAACTTTTAAATTGCAACGTATACTAAATATCCGGCTGAAAAATTCTAAATTTTGATTGGTTGTTAATGATTAAATATATTGTTTGTAATAAACTAAATAATTAACAACCAATTAAAATAGAAATTTTATGAAAAAAGTATATACATAAATTGAAAGTCCATTCATATAACGATCGACAAAAACAAACACTGCCAATCAAAGGAACAAGCAAAGATAAGCTATACATTGACATTGATTATTCTCTGAGAAGATTATTTTGTCAATTATGCAGTTAAAACAACAAGGCATTAAGTTAGGCACAGATGTATTAGGATTAAGTTGTTTAATCATGTCGTGGGGTAATGTATTATTGTAACAATGTCCATTATGGCATGCACAAACATCTATATAATTATGTAATTATCTATTGTTTCTACATAAGGAAAATCTAGGCCAGGGATATGACAGCTGCTTTCCTAATTTAAAGTTTGCCTTCTGTTACTCAAGTTAAATTAGGGGCCTTCCGATTTGAATTTTCCTTCAATAACAATATGTGAATAAAACAAACAGAAATATTAGGAAAATATGCCCCCTCCCCCAAAAAAAATTAAAGGGATACAACAACATTGTGTTATACTCCATATTATATGTTAATATCTATGTTTTACAACTGACATCTAGCTTGCAACAGATACAGTTTTGATCATTTCAAATATAAAGTGCCTTTAATTTAATTAATATAGTTTTAATAATTAAACGTATTTTTTACATTATTCAATCAGTCATTGTGTATACATATAAAGCATATGTGCCTATTATATTTTAGCTTTTTCAGATGCAAATATCGCATTAAGGAAACCTACAAAGCTTTCCTCTACATTTGATCCTCTAATTCATGAAGGAGTATACTATAAATGCTGTAACTCTACATTTGCCGTTGATGGAATCAGGTCAGTATTGTTGACCCATGGCGAATTTATGTGTGCACACTCAGATAGTGTAGCTAATGAGCAGTCGTGGTGGGCTGTTGACCTTCAGAATGTGTATGTCATTAATGCTATAGATATTTTTGGACGTACAGATTGTTGCAGTGAGTGTTATTTTGTTTCTTGTTTACATTATCTAACAAATAAATCAACACGCATTAATATCATAAGTGTATGAATGTATTTTGTTGAAGTTGGAAATACGCAAAAGAATCAATGTACTAGTCAAACGTCAGAAATTAGATTTTGAATTGATATATTATGAATTAAGAATGTCATATAAATATTTTGATATGAGCGTCACTGATGAGTCTTATGTAGACGAAACGCGCGTCTTGCGTACTAAATTATAATCCTGGTACCTTTGATAACTATATATGTGCTGATAACAGATTGATTGTTGAGCTTAATATTATTTCGGAATTCTCATACTTATTCTAACATTACATCCTCTGTCCAATTATAATGACACATTATATTTATAAATCGGACAAAACTAGAAATGATTTATCTATAATAAAAAACATGTTTTAAATCCGGGAGTATTTCAAATTTAAAATCCGTCTAGATGCATAATATATAAATGGCTACCATTAGTATAATGTTTATACTACGATACGCTCTACATATACATGATATATATACAACTCGTCTAAACATCAACCCAACAATGTTAGATCTGTTAATTTGCTTTCGCCAAATCTTTGTCCTTCCCTCGCCGGGATTCGAACCCATGCTGACCTTCATTTGAAATGAAGCCAACGGTGGCCGGGTGTTACCTTTCCACGTCAGTTTTATTCTAGCGTCGTACCACAGAACATGATATCTGGTTACAAGGAAGTAATTATTAACATAGGCCACAATGGTAGCATTATTTGGTCCTGCCTTTTCACTATCAAAGATCCATTTAAAAACATTTCGAATTCTGAATTATCAACACCTTTGGGTGTAATTGCAACGGTCAAACACATATGGTGCCGCAGCTTTTTGATAGAAAAATGGCATTTTTTAAGGGTACTCAACGGTTCCGGAATTTTCGAAATAGTATGAATGAAGAACACTCCTTGCTTAATTTGGCACAGAAAATCTTGCTTGTCTTAGAGAGTTTTTCTCTAAATTTCTCGCTATTTCTACACCAATGGCCAACACCCATTTCTCACTATTTCAATTTAAATTTCTAATTACCAAGGCAGCAGAAAATAAATTTCTTTCTACCTATTATCTTGGATGTAAAATCTAGGTGGCGCCAGCGATCTATATTTACTCCCTTTTAACCATATAAGACATGTAGATGTTAATTTTACAGATCAGCTAAATTATCTATAGTAAAGGATATTACAAATTAATGTAAGATACAGTCACAGAAAGTACTTATACATATCTATATATATATATGATGTAGTTATATCGTAGCATTTCAATTTTGATATGACACTCATTTTTGATTTCTATTATGATATTAGCTGAAGACCTCGATAACTTTGATGTTGAAATCATTTTGCCAACATGTACATATACTGATTGGAATAATCTAGAAGAAGGATGTAAAATTAATTTTCAATACAACGAAACAATAAGTCAGAGATTCAAGGTTACCATTCCTCCTAAGACTAAAGGGAGATATATCAGGATTAAACGCCGGGATACGTTACGCTTAGTCGTTTGTGAAGTAGAAGTCTATGGAAATCCAATTAACTGCATCGATGAATCAGGTATAATAATGAATGATTTAATTCATCAATAATACTTATTTTAAAAAGTAGGTAGAAGAATGCTATATTTTTAAAGGGATTTGTACAGTGACAAGATTTTTATAAATAAATATTCAACGTGTCTGGAGAAGGATAACTCGTGTAAGAATATTGAATTGAAATTCTTCGTGTATTTTATTTTCTGTTACACATATGTCTAATGACATGCATAGCAGGACATGCTTATACCATGTATACTGTAGGCACAAAATGCATTCTTCCCTTTTATAAATGGGTGTTGTAAACTTAGTTTTGTTGTTGCCTTAATTAGTGTATTTTATTTTTTAGTTTATTCTTTAACTGACTAGCGGATTAGAACATCAGTAAACTACTGTTGACTTTAAAACGTCAATGGTAGGAGATTACAAGATGACCAGAAAATACATTGTGGTCTTTTGAAGTGGTCAATAAGTTAAATATGGATAATTGAGAATATATTCAGTGGTTAAATCCAAAAATAGTGATGGCCCCTGAACATTCCTTTTTTTTAAGGACATACACTAGTGACATGTCTTTGTCAATAGCTTAGACAAAGTAATTTTGTATTTCAGTTTTAGCACGTACTGGTACTAACTATGCATGTGGGAAGATGGGGTATGGATATGTCGGTCCTGTTATTGGAACACCTTTAGCTAAAAGTAACATCCACTGTACAGTAATGTGCTTCATAAATACAGCCTGTTCTGCTGCCGAGTATGAAAAGTACACAAGTATCTGTACTCTGAAAGGAGAATGTTATAATGGAACACAGTCATCTTTGTACCCGAACAACAACAAACGCGTATTTATTATTGGATAGGATGTTGGAGTGAAAACAATTTGTATTGATTTTAAGCGTAAATAAGGAGATACAAAATAAGAAATTAAAGTCAAGTGTTCAATCGCAACAATCTTTTACTGTACACCTGATAACAAACTTGCATACTATTATTGTAATATAACATTTCTATTAATTTCAAGAAATTTTCAGGTTATTGAATCTTATTATCTAAATCCTCTTCTAAGATTTATATACAAAACTTTAAACGATATTGTGAAAATCTTACTCTGGCAGTGAGGTCATCGTACCTTAATGTAGATATCGATGTAAAGGCTAAGTAAATAAATGATATATAAAAAGTTTTGAATTTCAATACCATATTTTCAATATTTATATCTCTATGAACTGTTCATATATAGACACTATCACTAGTATTTTTCATTTCAGAAGTATCAGTTAGTATCCATAAATTATGGAAAATTAACAAAGGATATGTTTAATGTTCTTATAATGCTATTTCAATAACTCTACTTTATAATCAATATAAATAAAGGCAACAGTAGTATACCGCTGTTCAAAACTCATAAATCCATGGACAAAAAACAAAATCGGGGTAACAAACCACAACCGAGCGAAATGCATTAAATATAAGAGGAGAACAACGACACAACACCGAAACGCAACACACACAGAAAAAGATCAATCATCAGACAAAACACCACGAGGATAACAAATGTAACATGGAAACCAAATACATGAATATGGGATAGACAAGTACCGTGCCACGTCTTATCTCAATATAACATACATGTATATCTCAATATATCTCAATAAAACACTTAATATAATTCACGTGTAACTCAGCATTTATTGATGTAAATCGCTTGGATTGTTTTTTCAAATGGTGCAAATCAAACTCACATATTGTACGCACTCATATGTCGATAAATTGATATGCAGTGAAACCTGCTCAAGAGACCACCTGTATCAAACAATCACCTCTGTTTAGAGACCGCTACTTACAGATCTTTTAGTAGTGTATTTTATGTAAATTGAAACTGTGTTACAAAAACCACCTATGTTATGAGGCAACTTAATTGCTCACCAATTTGTCGTGTCTCAAAATATTTGATTTTTTAAAATTGACATCACGTCTAGAATATTACCATACGACGGTGTGTCATAATGGGATATACATATTTCATAATATGGTTATAATTCAACCTGTTCGCAATATGTTGTAATTCGACAATACGGAAATCATTATAGATTCGTGTTTCTCCCTATTTATAAACTTCATCATGTACTGTGTACAAAGCTAAACAAAACATAGTATGAAGAAGTACTTTTAACACGGTGAGGATGTCATTATTAAACAAATAGTATCTTATTTGGGATAAAAGAAAGACTTTATAAAGAATAACAACATGCATGCTGGCCTTTGATTTTGTTGCATTTCAGTGGTCCGTTGTTTCCCTCTTATAATTGATGTGTTTCATAGATTTTAGTTCGATATCCGGGTTGTTTTCTTTCATTCGATACACTACTAATTAATTATGTACGTGTTGTAAGTAGGAGGTAGCAGATGTTTTAGAATGGTAGATAATATCGCTGTCACTTTTTGTTTTCTTTAGGAAGACTTTTGTCAAGTTTTTCAACTTCTTTCAAATTTCATTTAACATGTTTAACATCTGCATTTTTTCTGCATTGCAATACCATCTAACATTCATCGTTTTGATAGCAAAATTCCAAAATAAAACTCGTAATCTTTCAAAAAGCTACAGTGCATAAATCCTACAACAAGTCATTCTGAAAAGATCCTGAATGATCAATGTTAGGTGCTTCTGTCATCAATTATTGTGATCATAAAAAAACGTCTTCTTTTACAGGAACAGAAAAATGTTCGGCATTTTTTAGAGCACTGGCTAGGTCATCTGCAATCAAGTTCATGTTGTTGCCGCTTTCACATAGCGTTAACAATTTTGTTGTATCCGTCAGCACTGCTCAAAACTGTTCGGGACTTCGAATCTATGTTCTATTTGATATATCGTTGTATATGAAATAAAATCATCATTGAAACCAGTATCAAATTTTGTATTTAAGCCAAAACATAACAATGATACAGTGTTGATGAACACGAAGAAGTCATTAAACTGAGTGGTGAAATTAAAATCTTCATTTTGTAAATTTAGGATGGTTTAATATTATCAAATATATATGTGTCATAGTTGACGACGGACATGTTCCAACCGTCATACCCATATTTTTGTTCCCCGAGTGCGAAAAATCTAATTACTAAAATAGGTCAAGGTCAAAGGTCAAGTTCTAAATTTTTCGAACAATCTAATTAGTATGTTTTTTTTTCCTTATACATGTTTTATATCAGCAAAATTATTTTCCCTAATGGACATATAAAACAAATGTAAAATGACTATGAAAATAGTATGTAAGTTGAACAACACATAGAAACGTGACAAACAAAACCATTGGATGATTGTCATTATATCCTTGTCTAGATTTTATAATTCACAGAGAAATTTGTTTTGGTAGTTTTGGTGTAATCTCATCTGTAAAGAAGCAAAGAACTAGAAACCGTTTACAAAAAGTATCATCTTATAAAATATATTATTTCCAATTTTTTTATAAATGAAATCTATCGGAAATTGAATTCTTTTCAGTAGCTTCAAATTGCCGTGACTAGTACATGACAAATCATCAATCTTACCGTTTTCAGGTCTAATTAACGTTTTAATAATTTCTCTAAAATGATAGATATCATTTTCAAACAGAATAAATGATGAATTCGCAGAGTCATTATTGAAATTAATAAAAAAAAAAAGGAAAATTATATAAAGGATAATTTCAATAATACGGTCATAAACTACACCATTAAACAAAGAATCAAAAGCAAGAAGTTTTTTTAGAAGTATATAACAAAAACTGAAAATGATTAAAAGCTGACAAGAGATGTACATCAACGGAACTAGTAAAAAATAACTATACATTTACTGCGTTTATTCTCTTGGACGTAAACATTGTCTTCTGTGCAGTGGAATCAGCTAGGCATCATGTTAGAGAGAAATGCTCTTGGATTGATATATCTAATGATGTTGTGGGGTAATGTATCATATTTATAACGTTTACATATTTTATAGGATGATAATATTCTGTTTTTTTGTAGTTTATCATTAACGTTATATCATGTTTCTCTACCAACTTATACTGTAAACCAACTTATTTTCGCGGATACTTTATTTCGCGTTTTACCCTTTCTTGACCACTTCGCGACTATTTAATTTCGCGATTATCTGATTAACTTGATGAAGTTTATTAACGTAAGATCAAAGATTGACATATTCGCGACGATTTATATTCGCGTTATTTTTTTACTCGCAAAAGTCGCGAAAATAAATCGTTCGCGAAAATAAGTTGGTTTACAGTATGCAGAACATACAGTTCATACGAGATGTAATGTGGATACAATATTCTTTGAAATCTCACAAAATAAACATTCGAATGAGGTTTTTTACTCATTTAGGGTTGTACCTAACACTACAGGGAGATAACTCTGTAAAATCAGCTAAATGTTTTAATCACGTTGTTTTATTAAGCTTCTCAATGATCAAAAGAAGTGTTTGTCAAATTGCTATAGAACCAGTGTATTTTTTCTGATAAAATGGTTGGTTCAAATTTTGTGAAATTTTGGTATTTTTGCCAAAGTGTCAAAGTAAATACTTTATCCAAATTTTATGAAAATTAAACGAGCCAAATTAATTTTAGTCAAGATGTTGGGTACCACCTTAAGGTTATAGTGGGGTTCAATATACCAGGTTTATAATATTTAGCTAGCATAAGAAACATTATTTCTATTTTAAATACGATTTTATTTTGTTTACACATCTTCCAATTCTGCTCGATTACGTTGATTTTCTTAGCTTTACCCATATAACGTATTATATAAAGGAAACAGTAGAAAGGTGTTTCGGATTTACATGAAATAATTGATCCTTTATCATGCTATATTTCCAGAAGTTGTTTTAAATTCATTACTCTATTTTATTTTCGACGACCTTTTTCACTACTGTGCTGTTTTCGATTATAAAACTGTCAATTGGTGAAAGCATTTGGTTTAACCGTGAGATATCCAGTATGTTAAAACCAAGACGAAACTTGTTGTCAAACATACAATAAGACAAAATGTTTATTCAAAGGAACCCTTTCGTAGTATTCGTTGAATTATCTTTTGACGGATTCTGGTCTGCAATAAATGCCTTTATAAAACACAACACCTAACGAATGCTTATCTTGCTTTAAACAATCACGGTTTTTCTACTGCTATGCGTAAATATTGTATTTGTACTGTCCAGTGAGAGGTTAGCGTCTTAATTACGTGTTAAAGGCTTTTGTATTTTTCTGTATAAATTATTAATTACAAATGTTTACTGTTTACTAGTTACATATATTTGGTAATATACTTTTTGCGATGCACAGTATTTATTCATCCCATCAATTGTTGTATTTTCTTGTCTTACTTATTTATTTATACGTTTTGTCAATATGCCGATCTTATACATGGTATAAGACACATTTGTTTTTTTTAACAGTGATAAAGTTTAAACAACCATGTTGACTGCTCTACCCATATCTGTTTTTTACCATTGTTTGACCTATTATGTCTTTGTGTTGTGTTCACACACTGTTTGCCATACAATTGAAATTCATCCTTTTGTCGTACAGCTAGAGGTTCAGCTAGCTGTCAACCCATATTTGATACACCGTTTACCACATCTATCCTGTTTGCAGTTTTTTTGGAGTTTGGATTATTTGTAATTTGTTTTTTCACACTCTTCGGTTTTGAGTGAGTGAGACAAATACTATCAAGCTCTTTTAGTTAATTAATTTATTTGTATATTTAAGCGTATGCGAATGCAAACATTGCATTCAAGAAACCTACGAAGCTGTCTATATATACATATGATCCTAACATTAAGCAAGGGAGTAGTTATAACTGCTGTACCTCTTCATATGCCGTTGATGGAGATTACTCAGATATAGTAAGTAATGGAGATTTTGTCTGCGCACATTCAGACAGTGTTGCTAATCAGCAGTCATGGTGGGCAGTTGACCTTCAGAATGTTCATGCCATTAATGCTGTTGATATATTTGGACGTACAGATTGTTGCAGTAAGTGTTTATCTGTTCACAAATTGACTTTATTTTACAATAAGCAGGTAATATTAATTGCACATGTGCATGTTTCTATCTCGTTGAAGTTGTGAGTACCTACAAGGCATATTAAGGGGGTAGGCCTTGGATACATCAAAATTGTTCTCCTTTTTAATTTTTCTTATATTTACATCATTGAAAAAGTAGGGGCCCATGCATCATCTGCAAGATTCTTAAGGAAATTGACCGTTCCATTTTATGTTTAGTGTATATTGAATATGACCAGTTTCAGGGTACTCTAAAACAAACGATTGAAAACACTAGTAGGTAAAAATCATTGAGTATTTTTGCATATTTTGTCATTAGAAATACCCCTGACTGTTAAATTGAATAGAAAAAAACATATTTCAAAGTAAATCTGAAACAGCATGGTATTAAAAATAGCCGGAACGTAAAAACAACACGGTTTTTATTACTGATTCGGCGAAAAGTCTGGCCAGCTCAGATAACATATTTTTCAGCCAAAAAAAAATAGGTCGTTTAATTCTTACAAAACAATGTTTAAGAGGCCGTCCAAGTATATATCAGGCAAATCCTATCATATGGGTGGCACAACATAATTTGTTTCCCACTGAGTTTTTGGTTCCAATGCAATACAATTGAGAATGGAAATGGGGAATGTGTCAAGGAGACAACAACCCGACCATAGAAAAAACAACAGCAGAAGGTCATCAATAGGTCTTTAATGTAGCGAGAAATTCCCGCACCCGGAGGCGTCCTTCAGCTGGCCCTTAAACAAATATATACTTGTTCAGTGTTAATGAACGCCATACTAATTTCCAAATTGTACACACGAAACTAAAATTAAAATAATACAAGACTAACAAAGGCCAGAGGCTCCTGACTTGAGACGCGCAAAAATGCGGCGGGGTTAAACATGCTTATGAGATCTCAACCCTCCCATATACATCTAGTGTTTATATCAAACAAAGGATATATATTTCAAAGATATTTTTGAATCAACAGTGGATTGTTCAGAAAACGATTTTGAAGTTCACTAACAACGCAACAAAATTTTGTACAAAATGAAGACCCCTTTTTAATGAATTTTCAGTGCTTTCTTTGTATTTTTTTTCTCTTTATTTGTTGCAGTTAATTAAAAAAAGAAAAGATTTTAAAGCATTTATTAGTTATGATTAACATTTAAAATCACAAAATTTTATCGAATTTGACCATTTGAAATTTTCGCAATTTTTCAACAAGTTGGCTAACAAGGCACACGAAAAAGTAGAATTTTGGGACAAAATTCATTTTCCCCGTACAAAATCCTCCTACAGACAGTCTTTGCATTCTTTAAATGTGTAATAGACTTAGGTGTACTGTCCCAATAATAATTGTAATTAATCTATAACAAAAAACAGTAATATTCAGTATGGGACAAGTATTCTTGGGACGAGTTGTCATAATTTTTTATCACAACTATTTATTGTTTTCTCACCCCAGACTACAACATGCCCCTGTCATCAATAGCAGACGTTATCAGAAATCATTGTTTTGACAGTCTGTCACTATCCACACTATATTTGTGTTAATGTAGATTATCTATTAGCATAAGCATGTACATGTTGTACTATAGGATTGATGTTCATATCATATTTTCTACAATAAAGCCTTTTTTATTGAAAAAAAATCAAACACAAACACAAACAGTAAGTACAAACTCTGTCATGTCTGTATCAATGATTTAGCACTAAAACCATATTACTTCATTTTTTTACTCATATGTTGAAATTGAATTTTCCAGTTTTTTTTGCTAAATGATGCAACAATTTAAGGTCCTTTGGTCAGTAAAGTTGATCCAGAACTCATCAGAATCAGTTTATTGGTGTTTATTCTAAGCATTTCATGTATGAATAATTTTTTTTTACCTTTTTATCCACATCATTAAAAAAAAAGTTCTTAAGTTTAATGCTTTGAAGTGTCAAACATGAAAAGCTCACTGGATCTGTCTCCATCACTCACATAAATGCTGGATCAATCTTAAGTTTACTGCTATGTTAAAACGCACTTATGACTTCCAGTACATATGTAAGAGTTGTTTCCCATAAACCAGGTTTACCCCCTTAAGCAAATTTTCCGATGTCAAACAACATCTTTACATGGATATAACAATATGTGATATGAGTGCCAATGAGACAACTCTGGATCCAGTTACTTTTTAAAAGTAAATCATTATTGGTAAAAGTACGGTCTTCGTTTTCTTCTTTATATTCAACACAGAGGCTTGGCTCATTCAGAACAGCAAGCTATAAAGTACCCCAAAACTATTCTAGACGTGAAAAACCATTCAAACGGGAAAAACAACGGTATAATCTATATAATAAAAACGATAAACGAGTAGAATTTATGAACCACATTATAATATGACAGTATCCTAATAAATTTACCATGTGATATTCATAAGTGCCAACAAGTGGTCGCTCATTTAACTTGATGGGATTTCAGAATTCTAATATGTATCTTTACATAACATCCTATGCCCAAATATTATATAAAATAATATTTAAAAGTGAAACAATCTGAGAATTATCTATTTATGATTAGTTCATGCCTAAATAGGAGAGCCTCTGTCAAGACTTGGATTGATACCAATAGTGTTGGCTTTTAAATGTTCAAATCAGATATTCATATATATTTAGTAATATTAAGTAGTGCTCATGAATACTGGTTACTTTTTTATGTCTTTTCTCGAAAAATGCATTACGTTTGTAAAGAAAAGACAACTCAAAATATTATTTGCTTGAAAACTATCATTACTGTACTATACCACTTCACTTATTAAATTGTAACATTTTTTTTTGCCACACATCTTTAAAATTGACAAAGAAAATGAGGAATATGTCAAAGCGACAACAACCCGACCATAGAGCAGACAACAGCAGAAGGCCCGCAATGGGTTTTCAATGTACCGAGAAACTCCCGCACCCGTAGGCGTCCTTCAACTTGCCCCTTAAAAATATGTATACTAGTACATTGATAATTGACATCATACTAAACTCCGAATTATAAAGAAGAAACTAAAATTAAAAAAATCATACAACACTAACAAAGGCCAGAGGCTCCTGACTTGGGACATGCGCAACATTGCGGCAGGGTCAAACATGTTTGTGATATCTCAACACTCCCCCTATACCTCTAGCCAATGTAGAAAAGTAAACGTTTACCTATTTGATACATATAAATTCAATATTTCGTTTAATTATTTTATGAGGTTTTATATGCTAGATATAACTCTGTTGTATGTTTTACTGCTATTTCGATCTGGGTAAATCATAAATAAAAAAAACGACGATAACATGAGGGTGATTGATATCATTAATAAAACAAACTGTACCGTAAGATATCCTCATCCCGACACTTTAAGTATTTTTAGTGATGACTGAAAAGCGAATAAAATCAAATAGAACCTAGGGTAAAACAAATTTTGACCTGGAATTCTAGCTATTCACAAACACGATACAGAAAATGAAACACAATCCTTATTGCCAGAACAGTAGACTTGTACTGGCTACTGGACCGGGTATATTCTTAGGGTTAACATTTGAACAGAAGACAAATTGAACAAATGTTAGTAATAATATGAATAGAAACACAATTTGGTTCTCAATGCTCCTCAACTTCAAACTGTATTTTGCTTTTTTTTTTTTTTTTTTTTTTTTTTTTTTTTTTTTTTTTTTTTTTTTTTGGATTTTAGCGTCACCGATGAGTGTTTTGTAGACAAAACGCGCGTCTTACGTTCACATTAAATGCAATCCTTGTATCTATGTGTTCATTTGACCTGGCCAGGTAACTATTTCGACAAGAAATGTATCACCCGTCACATAAAAACTATTCGAAATTCTAAAACATCAACAAAAGTCTATTTATCCTTAAATAATAATGAGAAAATCATATCGTTACATTTCAATTACAATAAAGTACTGAATACTAATAACGTACTAAATATTAATTACGTTTTCAATTTCAATTACGTACTAAATTTTTATATCTATTTTATTCCCAGCTAATCATGATCAGTCTAATCTCGCTAACTTTGATGTAGAAATATTGTTGCCTACATGTTCATACAATCATTGGAATAATTTGGAGGATGGATGTCAAATCAATTGTCACTACCAAGCATCAGAAAGTCAGAGAATCACTGTTACCTGTCCCCCTAAGACCAAAGGAAGATATGTCAGGATTAAACGACGTGATTCGCTATACTTAGTCATTTGTGAAGTGGAAGTGTACGGAAATCTAATAAACAACCTTCACGGATCAGGTAATCAAATTAATTTACAATTACATGTCATCCTTTTTTTTTGTGGTAATAAAGTGGACGAATTGCATCTACTTAAAGCATGTAACTTCACGGAGTATGATTAATTACAAGTCTAAATAAAACGTATCAGTGAGTTGAAACGAGTTTAGATTATTGTACATTTTTTCAATCAATTGTTCAAAGGAGGTTTTAGTAAAATAAAGTTATATACAAAAAAGCAATTGAAACGTCCAAAATTAAAGTAATTTCAATTTCATTCATTTATTATAAACAAACAAAATAGCCAGATCGTGCGAGACACACGAGGCAGTCAAATTTGTATTCGTTAGTTTTTAATGGAATTTTCAACAGAAAATACCAACAAGCACAACCAAAATTGCAAAAAATATAACATATACTCAAAGAAAAAACCCCGAGTAAAACAACGCATGTCTAATTTAGTCCAGCTTCAGGCAAACACACAATAATGTTGGGTTAATAATTTAATCCGGGTCTTCTTATCTGAAAAAGGATCTACCAGCCCTTTCAGAGATCAGACACTACAGATTTATTGGGGGGGAGGGTCTCTAAATTAACAAATCCATTAACATCACTGATAATAGAGGGTTGATAACATGGCATTCTATTTGACTACTTTGCGTTCATTGAGTAATATTGCATACATGAGCAGGCTGAGAACTTATTATCAATAATTTAATTTTGGATGTAACGCGTCTTCTGATTGGCTGACGTTATTTTGTGATCAGACCATAGACATAATTTAGTCATGTTACCATGACGTTATCAACGTTTTTTCAAAGTTTTCTACAGTTTAAAATGGATTTAAGATTTAAATCATAAGAAATGGCTGTAATACTTTTTTCTGTCTATTCGAAATAACATAAAAAAATGTGGTGCACACTGTTAAGTAACCCGCTTCGTGCGTAATTCAGTGTGCACAAAATTTTTCATGTTATTTCTTCATAGACAGAAAAAAAATATTACAGTCATTCCTTAAAAAGTTATTATAGTAGAATTTTTATCTTGTTGGGTACATTATTCCTATGGTACAGATTTTTTTTTTAAATAAACAAAAAACAAACAGATATCTTACATGTACGAACTTATTAAAAGCAACATATACACAGAAACATATATACACAAGCAGTTATTAAGAACCATTGCGGATTTCTGTAAAAAAAAAATAAACCAACTACCTAACCGGAATGATAATTGGAATCGGAAATTCCTTTATCAATTACCAAAATCTAATCTCAAATCAAGAAATGAATTGACAATAAATAACTAAAATGATGAATAAAACCCGTGAACAATTGCTATACAATATTATTGTATAGATATAATACTTCACACAGAAAGTAACCAAAAGTTAGCGTGCAAAAAATTCTAATATTGCACTAGTACAATAAATCTTCAAAATTCATGACGTCATCAACGGCAAAATCTTAGTTTAAACCAATTTACTTTTAAATATTATATTGCTAAACAAAAAAAAGGGTTATTGCATGAATATTGGGAAATATTGTCCCTCGTAGAACATATATTGCACTCGCAAGCTCGTGCAATATAAAATTCTACTCGGGACAATATTCCCCAATATTCATGCAATAACCCTATATTATTGTAAATAATCTAACAATCTTATTTCTACTTGATGTTTGTCAGATACTGTAACGACATATGCATGTGGAAAGATCGGGTACGGATATATCGGACCTGTTATAGGAACATCTGTAGCGAAAAGTAACATTCAGTGTACAAGTGCATGCATCATGAAGACTGGATGTGTTGCTGCAGAGTATGACAAGAACACAAAAGTATGTACAATGAAAAGAGAATGCACGAATGCAACACAGTCATCTTTGTACGCAGACAACGACAAACGACTATTTCTTGTTCAATAGGATTTTGGAGTGAAAACAACTATTTGATTATCAAATGCATAACTAATGAAATACAGAATCATTAATTAGTGACAAGCCATGTTAACAACAATATGTTACAGTATAACTAATACAATACCTCAATATCTTCAGTGTTAATATAACTTTTTTGTAAAACCAAGTATATCTTTGGGTTATTGGATCCTGCAATCTAAAATAATGTCTCCGAATTTGAAAGTGAAGCTTTAGAAACAAAACTCTACTAGACATAGTTAAGTGATATGAAAGAAATTATAGTTCAAGTTCGATTTGGCATTGATGATGTTGACCTACACGAAGATTGCATATTTAAGTAGATACATTATATATACAAGTTTTGAATTAAAATTTCGCTATTGTTTTTATTATAATTTTGTTAATTGTTCATATATACAAACTATCAAGTGTTGCCCCGGTAATGCTTTTTGGTAATAAATTTCGTTTCAATCACAATTGATGACTAATTTGATATTAAGAATGTTCGTGAAATGCTGTTTTCATAAACTTACTTCAGTAACTACTAATATCTTTTTTTAAAGTGCTTGGTATTTTTACATCACACCATTGTTTTATGTCATTATTATATTCTGAGACAACCCTCCATCCAATCCAAAGTCTTTAAAAGTAAACTATTGGAGGTCAAAGTACTGTCTTCATCACGGAGTCTTTGATCACACAGAACAGTAAGCTATAAAGGGCCCCAAATATTACTAGTGTGAAACCATTCAAAGGGGAACACCTACGGTCAAATCTGTAGAAAAAAAGAGAAACGAGAAACGCTAAGCCTTATGAACCCCACCAACAAAAGACAATTTATGAAAAGCAGTTTCATGTCTTAGGACAGGTGCAAACAATTGCAGTGGGTTTCAACGTTTTAATGGTCTACACATTCACCCTTATTGTAAACAGTAGTGTAACATCACAACATAGAAAGACAATTATTAAGATCATTTAAAAAGGTGAGATATATCTATCACTAAGTTTATTCCAGTGATCGCTGTATACAATATGTAAAACAATCGTTTGAAAATGCAAGGCCAGCGTAAACCTTTGTTTACACATGGAAACTTGTCGTAATATAACCGTGTTATTTTGGATTTTCCTTTTCTTTTTATCTTTGTCAATTTTATTTTGTCAATATACATGTAATCTTGACAACCAAAATCCTTTTTGTTTGTCAATTAGCTTATATAAAGTGTACATACATTTTGTCTCTTAGTCAGTAATCATTTGAATGGTATCCACTAGTGTGTTGTTGTTTTGTTTTTTGTTGTTTTTTTGGGGGGAGGGGCTTTATAACTTGCTGTTCGGTGTGAGGCAAGGCTCCGTGTTGCTGCCCGTATTTTGACCTATAATGGTTGACTTCTTTAAAATTGCAATTTAAATGAAACTTTATCTTATTGGAACTCACACCACATCTACGTATGTCCTGCAAATAACTTAAGATAATTTTAATAGTAACAATTTCCCATGGCACAGAGGACACAAATTTTCAACGTACTAAATGAGCATATAAAAGTCACATTCTTCAGTGTTTCGAGTTCTTGTTTCGTACGGACGGTCTGAAAAGTAATGTCAAGGCATTATTCTCTCAATTTGTGTGCAATGTCTTTACACATATTACTATGAAAGTAAAATCGAGTTTCAAACTGTGTATACTATAACTACAGCATTAGAACAAACCGACTGAAACATAAAACTTAGTAATATACTTGTTAGATTATTTCAATACATATTTTTGGACTATATACATTGTGTACTATGGTTTTTCAGTCGCTTTTTCTCTTTTTAAGCCATTGCTTTTTCAGCATATTAGTCAAAGTATGAGTTTGAATTTTCCGATTGTACCATTCGCCTCTATAATGCAACAAGTTGAGAAAGGTCTACCTTCCCTTCCTGAGCACCTGATATCGACCCCTAACTTTGGTTAGGTTCCTGTTGCTCAACCTGTTGATATCAATGTTGCGGTTTATGTATTGTTGTTTGTCGTATGATTGATATTGGTTTTTTGCCATGAAATGAGAATTCTTGTATGACTAACTATTCGATATATTTTGTCTCTCATATATAATGCATTATAATATGCATCACCTTTAAAAAAAAATTTAAAAAAGAAATATGACCGCAAGCTATTTTTATTATAATCAAATATCTAAACAATCGACACGAAAAAAAAACATCAAGTAAGATTTTTTTCTACGTTTCTTCATGTCATCTGCTTCTACAATGCGTGTCATACTGTCAGGAATTAATCTTGTGTGTCAACATATTTATGAATTCTCTTTTAGCTTGTGTGTTTGTTATAATTGCTATAAAGATTTTGCTAAATATGATTCCTATAAAACTTTATTTCCTCTCAAGTTTCAAAAACAATTCCAGGGATAACAATTTAGAAAAAACTAAAAGTGAAAAACTGAGTTTGCCTTTCAAATAAAATATACGATTTAATACATCAGATGAGCTTTACATGTAATATTGTAATGCATTTTTATTTACATCTTGATGTTTTTGAATTTGCTGTCTTTCTGCAAATTTAATCGACAATTGTGTACATAACATCTTTCTTACATTGCAGGAAACAAAATAAAGGTAGACTCATTCAACAAAAAATAAGAATAAGAAATCACTTCCCTAATAAAAAGGCTGTTATCTAATTTGCATCGTACAAGCAAAGAAATAACATTAAGTTTACACTTTTTCGTTTGTTTGCCATGACGTTTTACACAAGTGTTATTCCTGTCATTTCAGCGTAATTTGACTGTATTTAAGATTTATAAGTGTTTCAAAATGTAATGTATTATAATTTATGGTAATATATTAGAACAAGAAAACACCACTGTAGCAGAGGAATTTCCGTCGTCAATTTTGAATTGCCCATCGGTTAAAATTGGCCGAAATTCTGTAACTACAATGTTAATTGTGTTAACCTTTAGGTCTGATGTTTGGTTATAAGCATACTTAAAGAGAAGCAAAAGAAATCAGAGTGACATCTAGACCCATAATTTGAAAATTAAAAGACAATAGATATCAAAAGTACCAGGATTATAATTTTATACGCCAGACGCGCGTTTCGTCTACATAAGACTCATCAGTGACGCTCAGATCAAAATAGTTAAAAAGCCAAATAAATACAAAGTTGAAGAGCATTGAGAATCCAAACTTTCAAAAAGTTGTGCCAAATATGGCTAAGGTAATCTACTCCTGGGGTAAGAAAATCCTTAGTTTTTCGAAAAATTCAAAGTTTTGTAAACAGAAAATTTATAAAAATGACCATATAGTTGATATTCATGTCAACACCGAAGTGCTAACTACTGGGCTGGTGATACCCTCGGGGACGAAACGTCCACCAGCAGTGGCATCGACCCAGTGGTGTTAATAGTTATCAAAAGTACCAGGATTATAATTTTATACGCCAGACGCGCGTTTCGTCTACATAAGACTCATCAGTGACGCTCAGATCAAAATAGTTAAAAAGCCAAATAAATACAAAGTTGAAGAGCATTGAGAATCCAAACTTCCAAAAAGTTGTGCCAAATATGGCTAAGGTAATCTACTCCTGGGGTAAGAAAATCCTTAGTTTTTCGAAAAATTCAAAGTTTTGTAAACAGAAAATTTATAAAAATGACCATATAATTGATATTCATGTCAACACCGAAGTGCTGACTACTGGGCTGGTGATACCCTCGGGGACGAAACGTCCACCAGCAGTGGCATCGACCCAGTGGTGTTAATAGTTATCAAAAGTACCAGGATTATAATTTTAACATTATCCCTAAAAACGAAATAGAAAAACACACAAACAGTATACAAAACACAACAAAGTTATCTTACGAATGATCAACATGAATTCTACTAAAAGTGGCAGTGACCACAGGTGCTCAAGAAGGGTAAACAAACCCAATATGTATTGTGTACCCGTCGTGTTTTTCATTACATTGCAAAGCACGGAATAGGTTTAATGCCGCAGGTAACACAAGGGGGAAAGAGACGGGGTTGTTGTTATAAAAACTGGAACATATTTGTTTCACTTTAGATAGTTCAACAAAATCTTTTCTGCGTCCACTTTTAAGTCTTTTAGTCAGTAGTTACACTTTACGATAATATAATGTACTAAAACCAAGGTAATCGTACTTTATTGTTAATCTGACACAATTTGTAATGTCACGGTTTTGTAATTTAATATTTTCTTATTAAGTGTTTTATCGCGTCTCAGTATTTTTGATATATAAATTCATAGTAAAAGGTACCAGGCTTATACGTTAATTCGCAAGAAGCGCGTTTCGTCTACCTTATACTTCTTTTTCTGTGTATTAGCCGCCTTTAAGTAGGAGCACCTCCGAATGGAGTATATAGCCTTAATGACTTATTAAATTTCTTAAACACATAATAAAGATGTACAGCATATGCATATAAAAGAAACAAAGGGACTTGGGTGTTGTATTTAAAACTATCTCATGTCATGTATATGTAAAATCAATTATAATTACTTTATACACGTCTAGAAAACCAGTTATTTCTATGAGATACAGTAAAATTAAGTAAAATATTATCAGATGTGATAACGCGGGTTTTAATCCGCCATAAAATATTAAATTGTAATTTCATAATGATGAAAAATACATAATGGATTTGGTGAATCTCACATTTATATAGAACTTATAAGTGTAAAATAGTACACTTTAAAATAATAATACAAAAATCTTTTCAAATAAGGTGGTTTTGAATGTTACCTTTGAAGATTTTTTTATTGTTTTCCTCTTACAGATATTTAGATTTTATATTCACTTTATTAAATTATTGCATTAATTATAAAATAATTTGGCAGCAGTAGTGAGTTTTAAATGAGATTAAAATAGAT
Source organism: Mytilus trossulus (assembly GCF_036588685.1). NCBI lineage: Eukaryota > Metazoa > Mollusca > Bivalvia > Mytilida > Mytilidae > Mytilus > Mytilus trossulus. Next base: position 21,860,171 of record NC_086380.1, read on the forward strand.
TTTAGAATATATGTACATAATTTTGTTTCTTTTTTCTTTTCTTTCTTCGTTTGCACATTTTGTACATTTATATATGTTATGCTTTATATACTTTATATTTCATTTTTCATATTTCAGACTCGGTGCCGTTATTAATGTCTATATGTATTATAAGGCACTATATTCTGTTGACTGAATTTCCTCATATTGTCCTGATCTATGAATACTGTCTGTTTTGGAATTATTCATACACATATCATTCTGTTTATTCTTATTCATTATTATTTTTTTAATCTGTCCATATGTAGTTGAAAAATCAAGTTTTTTGTTTTGTTCGCAATCATCTTCACTAATTTATTAGAGTTGTTGAGCACTTCTTTATATTTTGTACAGTCTACTATCAACTGAGAGATTGCTGTCTTGTTTTTAAAGACACTGTTCCACTTTTCTGCAGTAATCTCATAGGTGATAATTTCTCTTATTTCTGAGAAATATTTTTCTCTTGTTGTACTTAGCAGTGGACAGGTTGTTAGGAAATGTATCACATCCTCATTACCACTGCAACAAATGTGACAAGTTGCTTCGACATTGTAATGTGTGAATTTGTGTTTATCCGCTTGCAGTATTTATGTCCCAGTCATTACTCTTGCTTTTATGATTGCCTTTCGTAGTTCGATTTGTTGGAGTTGTTTAACATTCTAGACATGATGTGGTTTGTTTGGTTCTAGATTGATATAGGAAGATGTGTAGTGAGTGCCAATGAGACAACTCTCCATCCAAATAACAATTTAAAAAGTAAACCATTATAGGTTAAAGTACGGCCTTCAACACGGAGCCTTGGCTCACACCGAATAACAAGCTATAAAGGGCTCCAAAATTACTAGTGTAAAACCATTCAAACGGGAAAACCAACGGTCTAATCTATGTAAACAAAACGAGAAACGAAAAACACGTATATATTACATAAACAAACGACAACTAGTATCTGACAAACAGTAGTTGTCGTTTGTTTATATTTTGGAATGAAAAGATCTTAGCTGATGCAGAAAACAAATCAAGCCTAGCATTCCTTAATACAAACAAAGTCAGGAATCTGATTACTAGTAATTTATAGATACTGTATGATGTTTATTTTTTGATAAATGTTTAGTGGGACGATACATTTCATTTTTGTTCTCGTACTATGAACAAAAAAAATATTTGTTTTATAATAAATATTTCCTAACCATATGTATATATTACCACAAAATTATTTCTACTTACCTTTGTATATGTTTTTAATTTAGCTGCATTTTGTTTAATGTTATGTCTGTCTTTCTGGTATTGTTTAACAGCAGTTTTAGTTTGTAACCCGGATTTTTTTCTATCGATTTTTGAGTTTCAAACAGCGGTATACTACTCACTAATAACCATTAAAGTCTCAAATGGCCTATATCTGTACTCGACTGTACTAATTTTTACTCGACCGGTCTGAATTGGTCTGACTTTTACTTGACATTACTCGACCCCAGTATGAACCATACTCTACTGTACTGAATCGTACTTAACCCTAATGTTTGCCGTTGAAAATAGTCTGAACCATTACTTGACCAGTCTGAAACAGTCTTAAGGTGGTATGGGAGTCTAAAATAAAAATGATAGAATTTGTTCATACTTTGTCAAAATGTAGTATCTATTGATACATGTTCAAAAATATTATAAAAATGATAGGTCACCGCGCATATTCTCAAGCTACAGGTTGTGACAAAATGACAAATTTTGTATGGATTATACAGGAAAAAACAACATTTTGTGAAAAGAAACTAAACAAAATGATAGAATTGTAAAATAAATTAGGAACAGATTGCTTTCAGACAATGCTTTGAAAATATCAAAAGAAAAGATAGGGTCGTACGTTTTTTCCAGCTAAAAGACAAAATAGGAAAATTTCATGTAGAGTCCTTCAGAAAATGCACTGTTTTAGAGTTACCTCCCCTTAAATTGCCAATTTGAAAATATTGAAAAACAACCCAAAATAATCCACACTTGTAAAAATATTAATATTTCTAAGTTATATTCTTATAAATTAGTTCTTTTAAATGAAAATTCACATTAAATATTTGCATTCCTGCATCAAATTTTGCTAACTTGATAGAAAATATAGACCTTAGATTCTCTGTTTTTTACAATCCAAGATGGCGAAAGACACCCATACCACCTTAACCCTTTCTCGACCTGTACTTAACCTATTGTTCTAGTCTAAACCATACTTAACTAAAGGTCTGAACAATACTCGACCAGTCTGAACCATACTATACCAAATAACCTCTCATTTTTAACTGTTAAAATAAATTTATTTTTTTCTGACATATATAACAACAGCCAACAAAATTTATAAATTATTTAAACTTTATTATCTTTTATTACATTTAGGATACAAAAAAAATTATTATATATAATTCATTTCAAAAAGGTATAAAATTCAATAAATAAATAAAATTGTTCCTCTAATTAGTGGTGAAATATTATGAATAACCTCTGTTTGGGGCAAACTCATAAATAAGATCACACCTGGTCAGAGGTATTAAATTCTAATTAACATTTATTCAAAATTGCGACATCCTGTTTAACTTAAATAACAAGGCCTTCCGAATATACTAGATAAGTAATATACAAATTTTAGAAAAAAGGACTTTCTTTTTACCTGTAAAACATACATGTACTGAGGTAATTATACCATATTAAAGTTCTTTATGAATGCCATGTCTTTAATTAGACAAAAATACTTCAATTAATTGAAATATTTTTTTAATGTTACTTTGAAACACATTTCTTTTTTTAAAAAGGTTATCAAGGATTGTTATGGAAATTCTATTATCATGATTATTTTAAAATTTTGGTTTAATAAAACTAAAAAAATTAAGGTCTCTTTTTTTTAATTTATTAAGTTGTGTTATATACTACTTAATGTATATACATAAGTCCAATTACCATACAATATTTTCGAAATATTCATAAAATTTTGAATAAAATTGAAAATTATTATTAATTATTGTGAAATTTTAATTTTAATACTATATTGAATACATTTTAGTTTCAAGTTCTTGTTCAAATTTCATTTTTATTAAAGAATATTTCCTAATTTGAAAAAAATCTTCTTGATACAAACAATAGGTCTACATGTAGGTTGGTCAAGACTAGGTCGAGTACGGTTCAGACTAGGTCGAGTATGGTTCAGACTAGGTCGAGTACGGTTCAGACTAGGTCAAGTACGGTTCAGACTAGGTCGAGTATGGTTCAGACTAAGTCGAGCATGGTTCGGGACGAAGTTCTGGAAATTTTAAAATGCCATGCATTACATCGGAAAATAATGGATTATTGGATAGGAGCAGAAACTTTGCCTTTCAGTAGACCAACTACGAACTCATCAAAGAGTAGCATTCTCTCTACAGCTAAGCGTCGGATTTACTGTCCAAATTCTGACCAGACGTGAGTGTGTATTTATACATCCAACACAGCCAAACAGACGACCAATATTGGCAAGGGTTTTATTGTAGGTCGGATGAAGACAAAGTGGATAGCTAGTTGAAAACTAACAACAACTATAATTAAAAAAAGCATGTCTCTAAATTGAGGTTCATTCATGTTTTTTGACGGATCAAAAATCGAAGCGCACACTTTGTGCAGGATACTCTAAGGAACAATCATGCTAAGTTTCATTCCAATCCATTCAGTAGTTTCAGAGGAGAAGATGTTTGAAAAATTGTTCACGACGACAGAAGACGACGACGTCGACGACGACGGACGCCAAGTGATAAGAAAAGCTCACATGGCCTTTTTAGGCCAGGTGAGCTAATAAAATGATACTTTGAAGTACATGTATTGTTTAATATGTTCGACTACTACATGTACTAGTATAAAATGCCAGTTTCAGAATGAACAGCAATTTAGAAGATTGTTAAAATACATGTAGATTCATTCAGACTATTTGAACTACAAATGTATACAGCAAGCTGTCATTTGACTCTTAGTCCAACCAACAACCGTGCCAGGGCTGTAAAGCTTGTCTAGGTTGGTGAAACTTCCATCATCATGCATATATGACACTAACCAATAGTGACGGACCGTGACAGACATGAAGCCAACAGTAACAACGTTAGCATAGAAATTCTTATTATATCCAAATTCTTATTTTAAATGAATAATTATCCAAGGTGAATTCAGATATATATATATATGATCATGATGATCCACTTGTAGTATTGACAATGATCATGATGATTGTAAGATAATCACTGAAACTATGAATTATCATTATTCCAATTTCCTACTTTTTTTCCTATGAATTTCAAGTTTGCTATTTGTTCAATTCACAATCTCCTTTTTGTCCAATCAGAACATCCCATCAACATCATGGCATAATGCTGTTAGCTTTATCAACGTTATTTCCAATTGCAATAAGTAACTCAAAATTATGAACGAATCCACCGTTTCGCAATTTACAGCTACAGGTACAAATGAGGTACCGTATGAGAGTAATTTAGTGACACTATATATTTCTTATGTATATATATGATATATATGCCCCTTCATAATCTTGCTGGGAATCATGCTCAAACCAATGAGATATCTTATCTACAAAAAAAATATGCATTAAGAATTAAGTATTTATAACATGTATTACATGCGACTTCTATAACATGTATAAAATTAAATAAGTCAATAGCATTAATACTGTTTTATATACTACTGTCAATTCAGAAATTAATGTGAGGTTTTTATTATTGCGAAAAATGCGACTGAGTTGTAAACGCAATAACTTAAACGCGCATTTTGTGATATTTTATATGAATTAAACAGGATTTTTCACAAAATCTTAAAAAATAAAATCGCATTTAAGTCTAAAATGACAAATTCGCAATAATAAATGCAAGCCATAATTTCTGAATTTACAGTAACTACATGTATTTGATTTGTCATATTTGTAGTAATAACAATTCAACAAATTCTATTAATAATACTTTTTTATTTCAAAATAGAATTTGTAGAATATTACTACATACATGACAAAGCAATGGTATGTATAGATTATAGCATGTTATAATATATGTATATGTTTAAGTTCTACAAAATTTAGAGCAAAACAAATCATTGATAACAATTCAGGGACGAGTCCAGCCATTTTGAAAACCAGGACAAAGGGGGGTGTCAATTTCATGTCCCCATTCAAATGTATTGATCCTCAAAAAGAGAAAGGGTTCCAACCCCTGGGACCCCCCTCTGGCTCCGCGCCTGCAATTTAATGAAACATGCCTGAAAAATTATCTTAAATTTCTTATCACATAAGCGTAAAACATTGGTGTTAAGGACGCAATGCTGTCACATCATTTGGAATCAGGGCACAATATCAATATACTCTTTTTTTTTGGCCCCAGGCAATTTAGAGGTTATTGCATATGCAAACCCAAGCCTTGAAGGTATTCATAACAAATATGTGATAAAATATAATTATTGTACATCACCCACCAGTGGCTATATAAATAGGTACATCATCATTGTAACATACATGAGAAGATTGGTTGGTTATGAGTTATAAAAAATCCAGTGACAAATATTTCATGCAAATTTTAGGACGTGACAGTTATCAATACATTATTAAACATACAATACATATGAATATGTAGGGTTACTCCATCAGGGGGTTAGGTCTGGTAATAGGCCACAACCCCCACAACCAAACCATTGTGAATACACACAATGGTTTAGGCAATTAACAGGTGTGTATCCAGCCCTTTTTAAAAGGGGGGATTTAAACCATAGTTTATATGTACCTTTTTTAAATCATGCATTGATCTTCCAAAAAGGGGGGGGGTCCAAACACAGGAACAATTTTTTTACAAGCCCAAATTTTTACTTTGCCTTTGAACAAGTTACTGTACAAGAATGTGGTGTATTAGAAAGTCGATTCATACCTGTATGCACAAATGTAACAAATGTAAACATCTTTCCTTCAAACTCTTGATTATTCTCATGTCTGATAGGCATGTTTTAAAATATTATTCATTTCTACTCACCAATTGTAATTTCCAGCTCAGCTTATATTGTGCTGTAGGGTCCATCTACCATGTCAACGATTTTGTGTAAAATAAATCTGTCATTTGAAGATGCCGACATGCGACAAGTAAAGAGGGTACGGTAACGTTAAATCGTTTACGGGCGTACTTTTCCGTTTTTAATCAAACTTGTCAGATTTGATTAATTATCGTCGGGAAATGTCCCTAATGGATATAGTAATTCAAATTAAACCAGTTTTACTATGCTGTGTTCATGTAATATATATAACCTGGTCTTCAAATGTACTTCAGGTACACTGGCCTTTTCTGCTATAATATTCAAACTTTATCTTTTAACGAAGTCTTCTGGTATGTAATATTTTTTTTATAAAAGGCTCTCGAATTATAGACTAATTGAAAAATAAAGATGGAAAGTCAAACGCATGAGTCTGGCAAAAATGAACGGACAATGGCATGACAGTAAACGGAAAACGAGAAAAGACATAGATTCTAGTTATATATATATTTTTTTCCCTACCTCAAATTCACTCAAATGCAATTTATGTATTAAAAGTATAAATATTAAAAGTTAAATGAATGCATTCATTTACAATATTAAAAAATGTTACATCTTAAATTTAATTAAACATAATTATTAAGATCACGCGTTTTCAAGTGTTCACGGCCGACATCCGTAATTAAGGGTGTAAAAATGATCTATTGCGTCAACACTACAAATTTTTCACCACTTACGACAGTCTGTAATTGCAAAAACATGTATTGTAATCACTTGTAAACCTTTAATATAATTAAGGTTCAGGTGCTTACATTCAATGAATAAATGTTATTTCGGCAATCTGTTGAATTGTTTTTAGTCATTTCGCGGCAGTTTGTTCAGCAATATGACTTTGAGCTACTTTTTAAAATATACAAAACATGTTAAATAGGATGTAGTAAGAATTCAAATTGAATATTTTTTTTATTTAATTAACATGATTAAAGGGACGTGGTAGACTTTCAGTTACATAAACCGTCTTCTTTCTAATTTTTGTTTTATTTCTATATTTTTAAAAGGGGAGCAACCCCTGATAAACAATGGGAAAGTTTCACTCGTTTTGTGTCCAAATGATTAAAATCTGAACACGACTGGACACGGTCTGACAACATCTTGACGTAACTTTGTATCCATGGTCTGTTTTGGTTTGACATGGTCTTAACGGGTCCAAACAACCCGCTAGACGATTCAGTCTTTTCCGTCTTGATACGCCTTAACGAACTGATTTACCTGATGAGGCTATCGATCTGAACGGCGACTTAACGATCTGAAATATCGTGACGAATTTCTCTAGCGGTAAATCCAGTCAATCAAGATGTGATCAGACCAAAATGACCGTTTCAGACTGAAATCGGGCTTCTAGTGTATGAAATAGTTAAATCTGGTCAAGTACAAATTCAGACTGTTAAGTATGGTTCAGACTACTGTCGAGTAATATCAAGTAAATTTCAGACCATTTCAGACTGGTCGAGTAAAAATCAGTACAGTCGAGTACAGATATAGGCAATTTCAGACTTTTACTGGTTTGTAGTGACTTTTGCCTTTATTTAACATACAAAATCCTTGTTTTAGTAATTTTGTATTTAAATTGTGTCATAGATCAAATTAACCCTTTCCATTATATACTTTTCAACAAAATTATTTTTATTTACCTAGGTATATTTTTTTGTTTGGCGGCATTTTTTTCAAATTCAAATTTGTCTGTCTATTGTGTCTTTATTCATACATTTATTTTATTTATTTTATATTTACATTGTGTCATGTGGATATATATATATATATATATATTAAATGTATTCGTTCAGTGTCAGTGCACTTGTTTTTGTTCATATGCCTTTTGATTAAGTGAGCCATTCCGAATGATATTTTGTAACAAATTTAAGAATAGAAATAGAGAATATGTCACAAGGACAACACCCCGACCAAAGAGCCGAAGGCCACCTATAGAACATCAACGCAGTAAGATTTAACGCCTTCGGAGGTGGGCCTCAGCAGGCACCTAGGGGAAAATGTGTACTAGCTAGTTAGTGTATATAAAGACTGTGGGATGTTACCAGTAAAAATTTACAAATGTATATTGATCAAATTGAAACATTTTGAAAACCTTAAGTCAAGGTTGGGATAGTACAGACATTTTAAGTTTATGCAAGTTTAAACTCATAGAAGTTCGGTGCACATACAAATGTACAAGTTTGAAATATGACGCACATCCTTATATTGTGACCTTTGAACAAATTAGTAGTGCATATAAACTTTCCATTATAGGATATAGTTGTTTTCAAAACTTCATAGTAAAAGTGGTACAGTTTAAAAAGGAGTACCTATGGGAAATAGCATTGTCGGTATTTACAGAACTGCAATCTTGATGTTGCTGCTAAAGTGCGGATATTATGATTTGAGATTGAGCAGTATTAACCTCTTGTGATTTTTGACGCGGAATATATAACTTCTTATCAAAGAGATTTGCCTTTGCTTTTAGCCAATGAGTAGGCAAAACCTTTACAGTTATATAATAATCATTGGTATCGCTTCGTTAGATCTTTAACTGCAGGTCTTCAACTTTTCAATTTATACGATCCCTATCAGACAGGCCCAATGAAGGCTCATATCTGAAAACTCAATAAAATATTTCATTTAATTTTGAATCTGCGGAACACTGGGATTTCAGTAGTTGATATTGGTCAAGATTAGCTTATATCTTACTTTTACTAAGCCATAAATAAATGATATTAAATTCATCAGAAATAATGGCATTTTCAAATTAATTCCTATCAAGTATATTAGCCTTCTGTCATTACCACGAATAATGTGTCAGTTAAAGGTTGACTGGAATTATCAAAAAAGTCATCAAAACTTCTCTTCCAGGTGTATTTACAATCTGAATAATGGCTATATATACAAACGGTAATTAGCGTTTCAAATATCAAAACTATATTTCCCATGAGCTGATTAAAAGTATTACTTTATTATATAACAGTGCACTACATGGACTATTAAAATAAATAGCTGAGGTTATACAGCAGTTAGACAGACCCATCATGGAGGAGAAATACGTAATTATCAATATATCTGGACAAATCTATAAAATACAGAGACATCTAAAAATTAAACTACCAGCAGAAAACAAAAGAATATGCATAACTGAAAATGGTGAAATGCAAACTCACTTTATATATTACAGAGATAAAGACGTGTTTGAGAGAGTTTTGAAATTCTATGGTGGATCTTGTATTCATATTCCTCATAATGTTTGTCCTGTTGAATTTGTCGAAGAGTTAAAGTTCTGGGGTATCAATCCTAGTGCCTTGTCATCATGCTGTTTTCTAAAATGCAAACAACAGACAGCGGAAAACGTTTTGCTACACACCTACATGAAAGATCAAGGCATAGAGGAGGTAGACACACTATCTACCGCTATTTCAAAATTACAAAGACTTTTGTATGGCCGGCATATACTGGAAATAAACGGAAATTCTATGCCATGTAAGGTAATTATGTTTTAATTTGCTTTAGACGCAATTGATATAAACATGGTTGTTTTGTACTTGTATATTCTCTTTTTCAGATCAACCCGATATGTTATCGATTATTAGCAAATATACTATCATATATTATATATAAAAAAAAAGGAACCAGCAGTCTACCGACTTCCAGAAAAAAACTGAATGCTTTTTATTCGTATATATTGTTTGACTGTATTCGATTTCCCACGCTATTTCGAATACAATAACTAAGAAACCAAATTGAAGTTCGAATCAGATCGACTCAAATTTCAGAATCTTTATGATAAAAAATAGAAAGGCAAACTATATAAACAGGAAGCACGCATTAGTTAAGACAGTAAAGACAAAGTCGAGATACAAAATGTGACGAAGAAAAAAAGCCAATACCATGAACATGAACGAAAAACAGTCAGATAACATTATGATCGAACATAAAGAATCATACCGGATATGATCTTATGTGCTCCGGAATGGTAAACTTAACAAATGTCGTCAGTGGTTTTTTTTAAGAGCTTATAAATCTTCGATGCTAAGTCACACTCGAAAAATGTCTCCATTCAGTTTAGGATGACGGGATGTTAGCCACTTCAATTGGTTAGAATACATCAGATGCCATCCCAGAAATAAATGCATAGTCGCATAAAGAATTAAATGCATTGTATAGAAAAAAAGGTTTCTAATTTACTGGCTGAAATGCTTTTAGTTAAATAAATTTATATAATTTCAGGTTTATTTTGCCTTATCAACATTTTGTATTCTGCTTGCGGTATTTAGCATAGCAATCAGCACTTTACCAGAGTACAGACGACATGACTCTGATACTAATGTAACTGAACATGAGTATGCTTGTTCCAGCTGTTCAGGTGGTAATAAAGCAAGAATAGACTCATCAAATGATATATTTTTGAAAGACAATGAGATGTTAGAGCAAATAACAGATTCAGCAAACAGAACTGATCCTTTGAATAATTTCCACACTGATAAGCTATCAGATATGCTAAACAATTTTCAACTCAAAGTTGACTGTTTTGAAATGACACAAGATTTTTTTGTAGTTATACTCATTGGGACAAATGTTTGCTTCGCTGTTGACATTATGTGTCGATGCTTTTGTGCAAAGTCTATGAAATCTGTTCTTGTGGATCCGCTGAATATCATTGACATAACTTTAACAATTTGCGCAATTTTTAAAGTTATTCAAGAGCAAACAGATCCAACTGCCAACTATCATGTTTTACTGTATATCCAGAGTTTCAGAGTGTGCCGACTATTTCGTCTGATACGGAGACTCAAAGCCTTTAGAGTCCTTTACTTTACTTTAAAATCTAGCAAGAAAGAACTATTGGCAATGTGTATGTACGTTTGTTTTGTCGTCATTCTTCTGTCCAATTTTATATATTTCGTTGAAGGCGAAAACTTCTCCAGTATTCCACATTCTTGGTGGTTTAGCATCGTAACCATGACGACTTTGGGATATGGTGATATGATTCCAAAAACGGTGGTTGGAAAAATACTTGCTTCATTTTGTTCCCTTCTCGGTTTGTTGTTGTTTTCCTTGGTAATTCCTGTCATGGCGACTACTTACATATCTATATATGGAATTGCTGACATCGACATTGATGGTTTTATTGACGTCAGTGGTGAGTCATTGAAAAGACGATCAGTACCGAGAGAAGATGATTTAAGTTCAACCCAAGACGAAATATTTATTGTATAGGATGAAATACAACAATGTCTGAGATGTAGCTGATATTTATATGTTGATATTTATTTTACTTTGCATCTCTATTTCTAAGACGGCGTCCCAAAGCTTAAAGATGTACATAGAAATAAATACTAGTATTAAAAAACATTTTCCTGTACAATTTATTGCTTTACATGTATCAATATATGGACCACATAAGACCTGATGTGCAAACATTCACATTCGTTCATGCTTTTGAATTAGTGAATGTTCGTGTATATTTGGCTGCTGAAATTGATAAAATGACATTTATTTATTCGTTGGTATATGATACAATGCCGCAATTGAAGTCTTGGTAGAAGTTTGACAATCCCAATGACTGTTTGAAGCCATTTCTAATGATGTTCGTTTGAACCTGGGCTTTTTTGTGATAACTTGAAGATTGTCGCCACTTGACATGAGTTGTTGCGTACCAGATATGCCATTATATTTTTAACACCTCATAAGTAAATGTAAAAGTAGGAGTAACATCTGATTTCTCAAATGTAGTAACTGATTAAATTAAACAGTCTTAATGTAAACATTGGATTTAAAGTAAAGGTTGATGGTAAGATTCCCACAGTAAGCGAGCCCAGTCAATATCTGAAACCTTCCTTGTGCGGAAGCAGCAAGACAAGGTTGCCTGTAGTGAATTAAATATTGCAATGAATGAACATATTATCAGTACTATTCATCATAATCAAATTGATTGATGTGCAAAACAAGGTTGCGATTATATACACATTTAACCTGCATATTTTGTATTCAAAATTGTTTGTTGATATTTAATTATGGATCAAAGAGAAAACCATTATCCCTGCTTTTTGCAACTATTGTCTTTTTAAAGTTTGTTCCTGTATCGTACTGACACAAGCACCATGATTCCAATTTTTAAGAAGAGACTGTTGCATGATTTCTGGTGATTATCATGGTATCATGTTCAATTAGAGCATTTGTTAATTGTTTATGTTCCTGGTTATTACCAGGGTCACAGCTTGGAGAAACACGCGCTCTATATTTTATAGACGACCAGCATATAAGACTACTGGCACCATCTTGTCATTTCATTGGTCAATTTCACGGTCATTTCATCATTCCTACTGGAACGAACTGAGCGCTCCTCCTGGTTAACCTCTTTTTGCCATATGTTTAAGAATTTCTCCAGACACTCATTGAAAACCATTTTGTGAATCTATTGTAATGAAATCTCTCCTCAGTGACAATGATACAACTAACAATTCAAGTCACAATTTGTAAACCAAACAATAATAAGACTGAGTAGGACTAACGACAGCAGGACGCAATTCTTCACCAATATCTACTTGTTCTTCTGGTGTTAATAATGAATACAACCATGAGATCGCTGTCTCGTCCATACTTGCTGAAATGATAACTGAACAACAGAATTCGTTGTATCTAAATTTGGTATTTAAAATCACTTCACGGAAGAGGAAAATATTAGAAAGTTATCAAAAAATTCAACTGAAAATTACAAATCTATATTCAAAACTAATGAAATAGATGATCGACGCTTCAACTATATATAACTTCAAAAGTTCAAATCTATAAAAAAAAATATCCTTAAATCTATCGAAATCGTTGATCGACGCTTCAACTCGAAAATACATACAATTTATATATATAAAAGAACTAAGTGTTTACCGTGTGAAAACCAAACCAGGTGGTCGTGTGGTCTAGCGGGACGGCTGCAGTGCAGGCGATTTGGTGTCACGATATCACAATAGCATGGGTTCGAATCCCGGTGAGGGAAGAACCAAAAATTTGCGAAAGCAAATTTACAGATCTAACATTGTTGGGTTGATGTTTAGACGAGTTGTATATATATATATATATATATATACGAGTCTAAATTGAAACCTACGTTCAAACCTATGACTGCGTTGGATAAAAACCGCAATTTTTATACGTGTGCATGTCAAACAAATTTCGTTGTAGAAGGGTCGAAAAACAGCACAAACAACATTTTCCAAAAGACCAAAAGAGTGAAAAAGTATATTTAAACAAAACGCATTTGACTAACAGGTCGAACAACTGATGTTCTTTAACCCTGCTGACTGCCATTGGCGATTGCCAAATAAAATTGATCACAAGATGTAATAAAATGGATCTTAATATAAATTTAATACGTCACAGAATTATTTTTTTTGTTAACTTGTGGACAGGATGTTGTGCCACACACATTCGGTGTCAATATTTCTTTAGTACACCATATCCGGATTTCGACAATAAATGTCTCTTCAGTGATGTTAGGGATCGAAACGGTATTTGGAAGGCCATATAAAAAGTACCCTCATTTTTAGAGAAAGTACCCTCATTTTCAGATTAACTCTTGAATTTTAAGAGTCAATATATAGGATGAACGGATCATATAAACCGGAGGATATATATATATATGTATTTATATACTATTTGTGTTGATGGAATACCAATAAACATATACACATTTGATAGAATTGCTCTATATTTAAGATATCTAGATGAAAATCATGCCAACGTAATTGTAAAAAAAAAAAAAAAACATTAATGTTATATTTGTAGTGATGATCAACGTACGTTCAATAAGCCACTTTAATAACTTAAATACCCTATGGAATTTTGATGTCTTAAATTGTCTATCGGCTATTCAACTTCAGAAAAATGTTTTTCATAAATATCAAATGTGGTAGAAACGACGTTAAAACAACCTAAAGTGACGTTATCCATTTTACAACGAATATCCAACTTCTGATTTAGTAGAAAGGTCATAACTAACAATTCCTAAAAAAACGTTTGTGAACGACATAGGTAATAACAGTAACTCTTCATTTTCAAACACTATACGGGCATTTTCTGAATAGTTCTGTATGTGAAGCACAATGAATATGAAAGTGGCAAAAAAAAATAGCTTCCGAAAAATCATCCTTTTGTAGTTAGAACATGTGGAATTATTTGCAACTGCAGTATAGGTGTGTTTAAAATGAACAACATTAAATCGGTCGTACAATTCTTTGATCTACCAGCTTTATTTATTATGTTAATTCGTAAGTAGATAAATATTTGTCTAAATATCTGCTTTTTTATCCGGATTTCGATACTGGATATTTGTCACACATTTACCACCGTTTCTAGTTATAGACCCACATTAGATGGTTAAGCTCAGGCCATTTGTAATCATGTTCAAGCTGATTTCTTGTTCATTTCAGAATTTCCGAAGCCTTGTGATTTTTTTATGTTGTTTTGTTGTCAGGAAAAGGAGAGTTGCAGGTTGGTGTTAAAAATACTTTATCTGTGATTCAGGTGTTGATGAATTATTAGTTGTATCAATATAATCTGGACAAAACAATGTTTGATGATTGCTGCAGGAAAGGGGCATGATGTGTTATTTGTTTTTTAAATAAATTTTGTAATGATAAAGGATTTGATCAACCGTAATAAGGTATTTTAGGTCGTGTTATACAAGCTGCACAAGAAAGCATAATTTAAAATCAGTAGCACATTCTTCGGTTGAGATCGAAGCACCAGATACAATGTCATATTTATCAAATCAAAATAATGTTTAGACTTATTATACATCGAAGTATTTGATTTAAAAATAAATTATCATAAGAAGGTGACAATCGGACATACCATTGTAGCTGTCGAAATGTTAGCTGTTGCTGTAATTGATTAATCATAAATAAATAATGCAGTTTAAAATGCAGCATGTTTGACCGAGTGCTTGGCGTTTAAGCCAAAATTCACTGATAAATATGCATATGATTTGTCGTTTGAAAGAGACAGAGACCTTATTTGAGACAAAATGTCTCCTGTAATGCCATCATTTTTTAAGATGTACCAGTCTTTTTTGCCAAAAAAAATTAGTTAGACCTAATGTAATTTCTCTAACCTCAAAGCTAAACTTGAGAAGCACTTATTGGCTGCCATTGTGTTCTGTGCACTAAAACTAGGTTAATCTAGCATTGTAT
The DNA here is from genome assembly GCF_036588685.1 of Mytilus trossulus. Taxonomy (NCBI): domain Eukaryota; kingdom Metazoa; phylum Mollusca; class Bivalvia; order Mytilida; family Mytilidae; genus Mytilus; species Mytilus trossulus. Next base: position 21,875,428 of record NC_086380.1, read on the forward strand.
TTGCTAGCGATATTTCTATTGGAGACGATGCAGAGGCTGCAAATAACGTCAATGCAGAATTATAATTGGCAGATTGAAGGTTGAGAATAAGAACCAGTTCGCGGCAATTTTTCGTCTTTTGACCTAGTTGTCACCGATATTCTGCCGTGTGTTCATTCCTTGAGTGGGTGTTATTCCACCTTAAGTTTTATTTTTTGGTATTGGTAAAAATTCATGCTTTCACTTCCTCAGGACAAAATAATATTGATAGCGCGGCTATTGGTGCTGGGATGTTTGTTTTGTTTTATATGAATTAGAATTAAAGTTTCGCCATGTTAATTAATAATCCAACAACACGTACTGCGTTCTATCTGGCAAAGTTAATTATTGGTGTCGGTAAATTTGGCGAACCCCAAGAATAGCTCACCATGTGCCTTTTGTTGAAAAATTGTGCAAAATGGCAAGCTTGAGCCAGTTTTCCTTGAGGGACAAATGGCATGAGATATCGTATATAAGATCGTATTTTGTTCGTATTAATATAGGAGGAAAATCATACGTAAGTATGTGTTTGCAAGAAGTTACGTTTTAAACATAGTTGTCAAGAGGGCCTACTTTTTGTTTACATCTTATAACAATTTGTAGTGATAAGTTTTTTGAGTATTTGCCAGTATTGACGAGTATTGGCCAGTATTATAAGCATTTCCCTGGACTTACCTGTTTGTACCACCATATATCCTAGAGTTGCCAAGTTTTTTTAACCTTGGCTTACAAAACAATTTTGATAATGACATTATAAACAGAATCTTCTGTTTCGAAAAATTAACTTAAATTATCTTTATCGAATTTCTTCAACTTGTATCAGTCTCTGTGTTTCTCGTGGATTACGTGTTTAATTTCTAAGCCTAATGAACTACAGCATTGTGTGCAGGAAGATCACTTAAGAATATCCACATGTCCCGTGAGATAATATTTTTCTAAGCAAGGTTTTTAACTTTTTAATCGGATTCATAAGCAAACAAAAGGGGCAATTAATATGAAATTGATATTCTGAGCGCACAATTAGAAGATAAACCTATCAATTAAAAGGTTTAAGATACTATATGATACAATTGGATATTGAGTGCTTTGAATCCACTGAAAATTTATAAAGTGATAAACACCAGATGATCATGGTGTACAAATATGTCTTCGGAGTGTTATATTTACTAACCACTGGTGGTAATGTATTATTTTTCTTAAAGCATAAATACTGTTAAAAACTTCTCAATTATCATTTTTTTACCCAAAAACATCAAAAGAAACAATAGAGTTGAAGCTACACGAACCTCATCAAAACAGGGGATGATCTAATGTGTAAGCAGTTCTTGCATTGCTTAGTTATTTTCTCTATCTTTTTTTTTTAAAAATTGATTCATTAGGATATAAAAAAAAACAAATTGCTACGTGTTGATACAAAATTTGAAAAAAAATTTATTATATTATACATGAATCTTTTTCAAAGACATCAAACAACATGTTTCAGTACTCCCTGTTGAACTTACAACAAAAATAATTTTAATTTACCGGTGAATGTTAGTTCACTTTGACAGCATTTGTTGTCATAGATGCAATTTATTGATCAGTGTATTTTCACTTCTTTTTGTTAATATGTCTTTTGATTGATTTTAACTATTTCAATTGATATGTTATAGTGTGTCTTTCTATGTCGTGATGTTACGCTACCGATTTAGGTGAGTGTGAACGTTGACACCTATCAAACATTCAAACCTGCTGAATTTGCCTGCACCTGTCTAAAGTCATCAACCTCATATCCAATAGCTGTCATATGTTGATGTGGTTTATAAGTGTTTCTAGTTTGTTTCTCGATTTGTATATAGATATATAGATTTTAACGTTGTTTTTATTATATGAATTCTGTTATTATAGTCTTTTTGTTGCCCTTTATCGTTTTCTGTTCTGTTAATAACGACACTTTGAAACAGGAAACATATACTTATTACTGCAACGGTGATCGGTTAAAGAGGTAACAAGAACCTCTCGAAATTGTCAGTTTGAATTGCATTGTGTTCATTGTAATAAACCACTGACCAAATGAAACAAACTGGGCAGCGTCAACCCCCGGGGTGACTGGGGAACAAAACTGTGGTCACTTGGTATTCTCCCGACCGGTAGTAAATTGCTTGCCGAAGTGGGGCGTCTTTCTTTTTTCGATACAATTGTTACCCATTTTGAGGATTTTTTTCTTGAAAAACATAATGAAAGGGCAGATACGAAAATTACTAAAGTAATAGATTGATATGTTTTTCGTGGGTTTTTTCTAATCGGAGGATATACATTTTCTACATCCAACTTTAAATATACCACCGTCATCGACTTGATATATAGTTGGTCTGCTTAGCTATGTACTAGATACATTGAAAACTTATGCAAATGGTGTTTTAAAAAAAAAACACTTCGGAATTGAGAAGAAAATTGTCATTCTATTTATTTCTATTAACTTTAAATAAAACTTGTCAATATAATAAACATTACAGTATACATTTATCGCCTTCTCTAACAAAGAGCTTCGATTCTTTTGTTCTATTGCAATCGGGTTCCGCCTATTTGGGGTCAGGTTAGATATAGCTTCATCATACAAATAAAATTTTCTATTGGAATGCCCTTTTGATAAAAGCGGTTCCCCTGATCAAAACTTTCACTAAACATTTGTTTATAGATAAAGTCCTTCGTAATTTACTTTTTTGATAACTAAGGTAAAAAAAGAGAAAAAAAAAATCTCCACCATTTTGTTTAGAATACTTAATTAAGTATACAATATTACCATATGTTGTTTTTAAAACTAGTTGAGAGAGGTAATTCCAATCTGAAATCCTACTATCGTTTTCTGTTATGAACATAAGTCTGTGAGTTTGTATAAAATGTCACTGGTATAGGATTGTGGACTTGTGCATTAAAGCTGCAGTCACAAAATATAGGCACTCAATAATGCAATATACAATGTTGAAAACGTTTACCAAAAGTCAGTTTTCAATCGACAGAACAAAGCAAAACATCTACCAAATTCGGATATTGCACTGAAATTTTCAGTAAATTAAAAGAGAAATGGTGGGTTAAAACTTTTGTAACAATAGACAAATAACTAATAACAAAGGGAACCGAACAAACATGTTAATGGTTTTAGATTAGGAACATAACGGTAATTGTTGCATACAACAAATATATGATCGATTTCAACACGCATTTCTTGTTGTAGCCTTTTCGGATGTAAATATTGCATTTATGAAACCAACAAAGCTCTCGTCAACTCGTAACACCGGATGTTGTGACTCTGACTATGCCGTTGATGGAGACACACGTGATTGGGTGAAAGACAGTGTTTGGGAATTCAGGTGTTCACATACAGTCGGTGTACCAAATCAGCAGCAGGAATGGTGGGCAGTCGATCTACTAGATATATATACTATTCGGCATATAGATATTTATGGACGGACAGATGATCGTTGTGAGTATACAATTTAAAGTATAGTTACTTTACTACATAACAATAGGGAGATATTATGATCAAAAAATCATGTATCTAAGACTAATAAAATTAAATAAAATATTAGTCAGTACACATTCACATTTCAGTGAATTTAGTCTGAAGTCGTCACAAATTCAGTACCTCATTTTTATAAAACACATTCAATATCTGTATTACGTTAACACGTGATTAATTGTAAGATGGTTCCATCATTTCCCAGATCAATCAGTAAGTCAGATCTTTATCAAGTAATTATGGTAAGTTTGAGTAGATTGAAAACTATAAAAGTACAAACAGGCATAATATCTGTTATTTACGCTACGATTGCGTAATTTGTATTTTAACAAAAATATCAGGAGGCGCTTTTGTTGAATCTTAACGAAATCATTGGACCATATCTATATTTGATTGAATTCCAACTTAAGTCTTGTTGTTTGAAATCAAAATCATTTGAAAATACTTGAATTTAATGCCATTGCTTTCTTTCATAATGCATTTATAACGTTGGTCGTACAAGCAGACAATCTCATTGGTGTTATTTATTTTATCTTGCTATGTTTTCGTGTATAGTTTCAACACATTTAATTTATTATGTCTGTTTTGTTCACGCATCGTTGTAAATATAAAGGAATTTGATGAAACTATTGTTAAAGTAAGAGGTTGAGTGCTATAAAACCAGGTTTAATCCACCATTTTCTGGATTTGAAAATGCCTGTACCAAGTCAGGAATATAGCAGTTATTGTAAATTCGTTTGATGTGTTTTGTCATTTGATTTTGCCATGTGAGTAGGGACTTTCCGATTGAATTTTCTTCGGAGTTCAGTATTTTTGTGATTTTACTCTATACCTATTATTCATAAAGATTAACAATGCGGATATTCAATTTTTTATTACTTTGAGCAAATGATGTTTATCAGTACAAATATAATATATACGCAAATACAATATATCATAAATCAATACAACATACATAACTGTTAAATGAATACATCCGAGAAGAATAATGATCTATATTAAGTATTAGTAACTTATAACATGTCTGTTCTACATATACGTAGAGTAAACAAAATCATTAACGGAACACTACAGATATAATCAACTCTTCTTTTTAATACTTAGTTCATGAATAGCACACATGTGCCATCGTCATCAACTTACTTTTAGATCTATTTAACTTTCAGCTTGGTATCTAGAAAACTTTGATGTTGAGGTTATTTTGCCAACCTGTTCATGTAATCCCTGGGATAATTTAGCTGTTGGAAGTGTATTTCACTGTCATTATCAGGCCACAGGAGTTGAGCACATTGTTGTGACTTGTCCTCCAAACACAACAGGAAGGTTTGTCAGGATAAAACGACGTGATTTGAATGCATTAGTCATTTGTGAATTAGAAATATATGGGAATCTTACCAACAGTTCGTTTGAGTCAGGTAAAACCCATTACGTTCATAACTAATCTGTTAAAAGTTTTATTAAGCTGAAGATGGCTGCTACTTTAGGAATGCAGAATATAAAACATAATCAATAGTAGCGTTGAAATCAATTATAAATTTTATAGTTTAATCTAACTTTTCGAATGCTAAAATTATAGGATTTAAAGAAAATAATAACTAAACACAGAAATACTTGAGGAGTATATGGGCAATATATATAAGTCAACCTTTTGAAGTGTTACTAGCCTTTCAATAATTAGTTATAGCCTGGTCCCCGCACGGCACAATTAACATTCGTATCCAATATAAATTGACTTAGAATACAAGTGTGTTCCTGTCTTGGTTGTTTTTTTAGTTTTTATAGTTATCAAAGGTACCAGGATTATAATTTAATACACCAGACTCGCGTTTCGTCTACATAAGACTTATCAGTTGCTCAGATCAAAATAGTTATAAGCAAAATAAGTACAAATTTAAAGAGCATTGATGACCCAAAATTCCAAAAATACAGCTAAGGTAATCTAACATCACCAAAGATTCAAGGTTGTAGAGATGAAAAAGAAATGAGTCAAAATAGCATAATTAAGACTTATCTATATAAAGCTGAAAACCTGTGGCAAATATTAATAAATTAAATTGATCGCGGGATTTCCTTATCTAACTTTGTAACAGGCTTTCAACAGTTGATGTCCCTCGTTTATTATTTGTGATAAATGTTTCCTAAAGTTTCAAATGTCTGATCAAACAATCATTATAATCTATTGGTTTGTTTATTACAAACATCTCATTTTCACATATTTACATTACAACATTAATCCTGCAACGCAAAAACGATACAGAAAACTACTGTAGTTTTTATCTATAAAAAAGATAAGAGTATTGTTCCATGACACCCATAAACCGTTGATATTTTATTTTATAACAAATATTTATTATTACTTTTCAAGGAATCGTAAGCAGAACCAATGTTGTCTATGCTTGTGGACATATCGGCTTCAAATATTTAGTTCCTGTCATAGAAATTTCTGTCGCACAAAGCAACATTCACTGTACACTAATGTGTGTCGCCAAGACGACCTGTACCGCCGCAGAGTATGACAAGAAAACCAATGTCTGTTTACTGAAAGGTGAATGTTTGAATGGAACTCAGTCATCATTGCTCCAAGACAACAACAAAAATGTATTTTTTATTCAAAAGACAATTTAATGGTGGCCGATTCCTTGAAAAGTCAGACAATTTGTAATTTTGTACATCGAACTATTATGAAAATACCTTCAAAATCGAAATGAACCCATACCATATAGCGAAGTTTAAAGGACCCGACAAGAATTAATTCGAAAGAAAATAAATAGTATATTATTTTGATAGTTTCTCTTTGAAGATACGTGTTATCCACTTCTCGTTATATGCAAATCTCAATTACATCTATTCAGTTCCCAAAACATGTTTGTTTAGTGCGAAAACCTTTACAAATCCTTGGTTTCAATAACAATAACAGACTTATCTTATTCAGCGAATTCAAATGTTGCTAATGATCAATAAATAAATCATTGCTACAAAAAAACATTTATGAATAATTGTGTTTTAACAAAATGTACATATGTAACCGTAAACTTATTTCGGTCTAAAATAGTTTGACATTTCAATTACCTTGATATTGGTTTGTTCAGAATTTTTGTTTAGTCATTTTCATAAGGAGTGTATATGTTAGGTGTTGAAGTGAATGCCAATAGCTCTATCACGTAGTATAAGAGTAATGTAAATAGTTATCAAAAGTACAAAGTATATAATTTTATACACCAGACGCGCGTTTCGTCTACATACGACTCATCAGTGACGCTCAGATCAAAATAGTTAAAAAGCCAAATAAATACAAAGTTGAAGAGCATTGAGGACCCAAAATTCCAAAAAGTTGTGCCAAATACGGCTAAGGTAATCTACTCCTGGGATAAGAAATTCCTTAGTTTTTGAATAAATTCCTATTATATACTATTTCGGGATATGTTTCGAGATCATCAACATATTGGTAATGAAGGTTCAAAAGTAAGACAAATATCATGAATCATTTCGGTCTTTGAGAATAAGCACTTTATGCATGAATAAACCTCAATCAGGAGTGCTTAAACCAAAACATTTTCAAGCCAGAGGTGTTTTGAACATGTATACCCAAATTATAGAACGAATGTGTAATAGGCCTGTTACAGTGGTTAACGGTGCTGTCATGCTCAACTAATATTTGTAACAGTCTATCCAAAAGTTGTATAAAAGATTTCCCGAGCTACAGTTTAATATTTTTTGTCCACTATTCAACCGTTGATACAGTCAACATAAAAAAGAAGATGTGGTAAGATTGCCTATGAGACAATTATCCACAAAAGACCAAAATGACACAAACACTAACAACTATAGGTCACCGTACGGCCTTCAACAATGACCAAAGCCCATACCGCATAGTCAGCTATAAAAGTCCCCGATAAGACAATGTAAAACAACATATGTTTGTAACAACGTTAACATTACTGAATTCTATTTTAATGTTCATAAGTTCAAAATATAGATTTTTTCATTGTTTTGGTCTCACTTTTCATTTGTATCATCTTTTTTTATTCTACATAATTTTAATCTCGGTATTTATGATCAGGCTTTTTTTCTTCAAGCTCTCTGACATATATGAGATTCAAGCTCTCCCTTAATTATGGATGTTTCAAGAAACAACGACAAAAAAATAGCCTTACCACATTCTAGTTAACAATCCAATAGATCGTCAATTAATAAGGACACTGAGCGATACATGTATAATAATTCCGGTTTTATTGTATTGTTCGAGAACCCTTCTAATAACTTGATGCTATCTTACACAGGAAATGAAGAGAATCAAATTCATAACAGTGTCGTCGTACGTAAACCGTTTGTCAATATTTATACTGAAAATATTACCTATAACTTGTTTGTTGTCGGATGAAATTTTTGAATGCCTTCTTACACATTTCGATACATAAAATGAAACTTTCGTTTCACAAAGCCTTAAAGGAACTACAATGCACAGAATATCAGATACATATTTTGTTTGCGAACATCAAATGTTTTAAGTCGTGCATTACTATGTAAATTTGGTCGATTTAAAAAAAATAAGTTAAGTACATTTCTGCTGCAAACGGTTTTTCACAAGTATAGTAGCAGTATAGTAGAACAGTTCAAGTTTCCGATATACACCAAATTATACATTTAACCGATAACGTAAATGAAAATTTCACAAGGTTTAACCAAAATAGCTTGCTGACTATCCATTAAATTGCAAGTACACTAAAATGTACAACAAAAACAGGGCAGAAGTATATTTTGTCTACATGTTTTGTATTTGCACAACTTTTGAAAGTGGGTTATGCGTTCGTTTTGAAATATAATTTTAGACCAGATAAAAGTTGAATGACATTTTTCGACAAATGCAATTGTTAAATCGCTTTGACGTCCGTAAAAAACACATGCATTGTAACTTTTAGCACCAGTGAAGTATTTTTTTTCTGAAAAAACGCGCAATAACATATTATGAAAATTGATTGTCAAAACATAACAAAAACACAAGTAAATAACGTTTAAGTATAAAATATAAATCAAAACTCAAAGGTAATACCTGAAAAGTATCTCGAATTATTTCATTTAGTCTTTGAGAACCTTTGGTGACCCCACAGTTTATGTGTCTAATATACGGACGTTGTAAACATTGGGCGATACAGACCAACATTCACCTAATCTGTCAGAGTGGATGGGATAGTAAAGAGCGCCAATCAATAGCCATAGCTACACTGTTATGAATTTGATCCTATATACCATTAACGTAAATACAACGGTTCAGTAAGTTACCGGGATGTTAAGACAGTGAACTAAAGAGAGGATTAACGATGGATTAGTTTTCACATCTTTGGAATTTGAGAGACCATATTCATAACGATTGCACGAAATACAACAAATCAATTCTTCAATTTCCGGTATCTAGTTTAATGGAGTGTCAACCAACGTGTGGTTAGATGACAATCCAACTCCTTGTATAGAAAACACGGAAGATACCAAAGTGATATTCAAAACCATAAGTCGATTAATAACCAAAATCGGCAAAAAAACAAGCAATCGGATTGTCTTACACTTGTCTGCATCTTATACGTCTACTTGTTTTCCCAAAGACCACATGCAGTGTTGTTAAATGATTATTTCTATGAGATGTAATATTGAATGTGTATGATCAACATTTTATAGATATCAGTCCTCGTAAAGCAGAATGTAGACAAAAAATAGGACACCGAAATAGACATATTTGGTTTATAGGTATAACCGGGGCCATGGGATCAAAGGTTAATCAAACTGTTTGTGTCTCTATGTAGAATTGTCTGATGTTTGAACCTTTATAATGGTTTAAGCGTGGAGAATCGTAAATCCGTAATATAGTTATAACAAGTTATCTACAAGTAAGGCATGCACACATATTTATTGATTTTAGAAATCAAAGAAATTGAAAGTCTGATATAAAAATATTCAACATTAAGTCATCATAATCCAATCGATTTCCCAGTTTCTTTGTTTCTCTTTCATTTTGTTCCGATGCCGTCCGTCCTCTATACTGCGTGCTACTCGGGACGGGTGAACATCTTCTATTTTGTAAGGCACAACAGCAAACCTACTCCATATTGGACATGCACTTCCGGCCCATGTCTCAATTTTCCGTTGGATTGCAGTTGCTAACTTATCTTTCTTTACGCCAGTTAAAGTCAGAAAAGTAACCATTTCTATATCTCTGTTATAAATCATTAATACCTGCAAATAGATAAAATATTACAATGTGAAACGGAAAACAAAAACTGCACATTTATAATTGATCACTGAACAAATTTACGATTAATTCATTTGTCATTTTAGTTTGCAACGTGTGCTTAGATATAACTGGAAGCTAAAAAACATACGACAGTCTAAAGAATGTAGAAAGAAAATGAGTAAATCCTTTGATAGGATGATTCCTCAACTTAACTTGTATATAAGTCCAAAAAAAACTAAAACAAAGACTACTTTCAACTGAACAGTGTGTAGGAATGCACTGTCTTTAAACATGATAAGTTCATTTGTTGCGTTTTCTCTGCTGCCACACATAGATATCAAAGGTACCAGGATTATAATAAAGTACGCCAGACGTGCGTTTCGTCTACACAAGACTCATCTGTGAGGCTCTTAAAAATATACTCGAAAGTTATATCAAGTCGATAAAAAAACGTAATTTTTATGACATGCCTTGATTAAAATCCGTAAATGGTTCATTATATAGCTACAAAGGATTTAAAGAGTTCATTCAATATATAATAAGTGTGATAATAATTAAAAAAAATATTGATTTTAAAGGTAACACAAGACATAAACATGATAAATGTGGGTTCAATTTTTTGTTTTACCTTGAGAATATTCCGAAGTGCTGAAATGTCCCTTATACTCTCAATGTAGACTGAAACATTTCCTGCAGCTTGTTTTGCTACGAATTGTTCCACAATTTCTAGCAATGGACTAGGATTATCGTGACCATCAAATAAAGCTTCTTCTATCGAATTGTTAGGTTCTGGTTTATATTTGGAATTGATAGTCGTTTCTATAATAATGTAGGGAAAAATAAGATGAATTGTTAAGTATGAATTAAAATATCAGGATTCATGTCTTTAAATAGTGCTCTGCAACAAAATATTTCAGGAAATGTTTAAATGTATCCATCTACGAAAATATATAATTCGTTTGAATTATTCTTTAGAATTACAAACAAAATTTCGAAGAATTAAGCATTTTACATTAAACATGTTATATATATTTTGTTCTAAAATAAACAGACACAAACAATATCAGTCGTAACCTACTTCGGCGTCATCGGTGGAGCCAAATCGCAATACAAAGATGAGATTTAGTATACATATCGGCTGTACAAAAATACACAAATGTGACCGACACATATTGCATTCCTGATAAACAGGTAAAGTCAGGAGGCCGTTGTTCAGTGGTTGTCCCTTTTAAGTTTGGATCATTTATCGTTTTTTTTATAGATTCGACCGATGGTTTGCTGTTAGAAATGTTTTACACCAAGTTATTGTTTGTGCCTTTTATAGCTTGCTGTTAGATTGCTAAGGGAGTTGCTTAGTTGGCACTCATACCACATCTTTTTTATTTATATAATACATGTTGTGAGAGATAATGTACTTACGAAACATACTGTACAACTGAACAGTTTCCACGCATTTAACATCCCCTTTACAAGCCAATCCATGTGCTGAAGATTGTATATTCTCCGTATTAAAAACTGATACTTTGTCAGTTTTCTTAACCAGAGGTTTTCTAGTATAAGAGATGTATTTGCTAACGACGTCAACACATGCCTTCACCTTCTTGTCCCATTTACTTCCTAGAGAAGAAAAACAACATGTGAAAATTATTATATTAAAAGTCAAATTATTAATTATAAAAATGTTTGCTACAATTGTTTGATAGAAACGTATATGTGATATGATACAATTTGTATTGCTCCAATTTTTTTCTAAAACTATAATTTATCAGTTTCAGCATGCCACAAAACCAGGTTCAACCCACCATTTTTTCCTTAAAAATGTCCTGTACCAAGTCAGCAGTATGGCCATTGTTATCTTATAGTTCGTGTATGTGTGTGTTACATTTAAACGTTGTGTTTCCGTTGTGTCGTTTGTTTTCTCTTATTTTTGAGTATGAATTCGCATTACTATAAGACGACGATACTTATCTATCCCAAATACATGTATTTGGTTTTGATGTTATATTTGTTATTCTCATAGGATTTTGTTTAATGCTTAGTCCGTTTTTGTGTGTGTTACATTTTAATGTTGTGGTGTCACGGAATAGAAGTTCCTTCATTATATAAGTTCCAAATGGTAAAACTATTCTGGAATATTATTTCCACAGGAATAAATATTACAGTAGATGTTCCTAACGGAATAAATAGTATAGAATATTTGTTCCAACAGGTACAGGTATTATGACATTGTTTATAATAAAGTTTCCACTGGAACTTCTGTTAGGTGGAACAAATATACATTGACAGTGGCGTTGTTCTCCTCTTATATATATTTAATGCGTTTCCCTCAGTTTTAGTTTGTTACCCCGATTTTGGTTTTTGTCCATGGATTTATGAGTTTTGAACAGCGGTATACTACTGTTGCCTTTATTTATCAATTAGAGTCTAACTTGGAAAAGAACTTTTTAACGCTTTAGAACTGAAAACCAGAAGGAATACAAATAAAACCCCTATTATAACTATACAAATAATGCCGTTAGTTTTCTCGTTTGAATTGTTTTATATTGTAATGTCGGACCCTTTTATAACTGACTATGCGGTATGGGCTTTGTTCATCGTTGAAGGCCGTACGGTGACTTATAGTTGTTAATTTCTGTGTCATTTTGGTCTTTTGTAGAGAGTTGTCTCATTTGCAATCACACCACATCTTCTTTTTTTTTATAGTTCTGATGATTAGATAATCATTTGTTATTTTGAACATTGTGTTGGTTTTTTCTCTTTAGATAAAATGTTTGGGATGATTGAACAATCATTAAATTTCACTGTTTAAACCTTGAGAACTGAATAACAAAAGGACATACATACAACAGCCCCTAGTATGACTATAGTTTCTAAAGATAAGCTTATTATTTGTTTGTTATATGAATTTTATAATATTTCAATATATGCACAAGCATTAAGTATGTCTTTATAAATTACCTGAGCCAGAACAACCTCCACATACGTCAGTCAAGCAACCATGTATTGCCTGTTTCATCTCTGTCGTGGGCAGAGTATTTTTACTTGCAGTAGTTGACATTTGTGTCCACAGTTTTAAAGCTTCCGCTTGCCTTGACTCCAGGCTTCCTTCACATCGTTGTTTTTGTTTAAAGTTCAGACAGAATCTACATCGTAGCAATATCATAAAAATTATAGAAAAAAAAACAAGAAAGCAATATGTAAGAACCATTTTGTTGACTACTTCGACCATCACCAAAACATTCATATGTAAACCGATGTTTTTATTGAAATTTTAAAAGAAATAAACTGTCATAACAATAAAATTTCTGTGAGTGCTATGACTATTTAGGTGGGTTTTAGTTTTGTTTTATCACCTTATATGGTCATCTGTCTCCTGGTTTTAACGCCTATATACATATTACGTTTGTTTTGTATGTTATGAATATTCAATATTTGTATGACTACTTATATTATCATCTTTTGGAATTGCAATCTTACCCATAATGGTGCAGTTGAAATGACAAGAATTCGTTTCCCTGTCCAAGTTCAGAAGCTTTGCATACGTCCTCCGCATTATACGGTATTATCTGCGGACCACCTAAAGACGAAAATAAAGTTAAGTTTACCAATAAGTATACTAATGCCTACCATTGCATGTACATCTATAAATATTTTGTATTCCCCTTTAAAACTATACTTTGAATTACTTGTGTTTACTACGGATAATGAATAGTAATGGTATATATGAGAATACTGGTCGGCTACTCGTTTAATTTATACTGTTCTGTGTTTCATTCTTCCATTATTGCTTTTGATTATACTAAAGAATAACCAGACGGAGAGCTACCCTGATAACAAGGGAGATGTTATCATAGAAGACGCTTTTAGAGGACATAATAAAAAAACATGATGGAAAGATTTGAAAAGGGTAAACAAATTTACAATGATACAAGATTGAACACAGAAAAAAACATGATGGAAAGTTACAATTACCCGTATGACCAAAAATACTAGTGACTTTTGTACATATGGATTAGGATCTGCTTGTCCTTCTGGAGCACCTGATATAAGGTTTGAGGGGGGATAAGTCTTTAGTTTTGTTTGTACTATTGTTTGTCTTGTTCTTTTAGCCATGGTGTTGTCCGTTTATATTTGAATTAATATGAGTAATAAATTCTCTCTAGTATCTTTAGCTTCTCTTGAAAACATTAATAATGTGCTAAAATTCTGTAGATGTTATATTTTGTGTTTTAAAACGGGAAATAGCTATTAATGTATGTTACCTGATGTCAATTCAGATCTGTATTCTTTAATATTCTCCCAAACTTTTTTCCACAACTGATTAACTGTCTCCATGAGTTTCACACTAGTACTAATCTTTACATATTGTTTCTCTTCAGTTCTTTCCAGGGAGTATAACCCAATATAAACTATGACAGAAATATAAACGGTAATAGCATTACTATAGTAAAATGATTATATACTGACTGCAATCATACTATTTTCACAGGCAACGCAAATGGTGTTTAATGATTTTTTGGACATTGGTGAAATACAGTCAGTGACCATCTAAAGTTTTTGGTTTGAGTAAAAGATATATTTCATACATGTAGTATTAATTATAAGAAATACAAAGGGAAACAATTTGTGTGGTCTTTTCATGTCCAAATTGCAGTATTTTTATCGAATTATGAAGTGTTGGCTTTGCAGTAATACGGCACTACGCGTTACTATGTAAACTCAATTACCGACATTAAAATCTACATTTTACAAAGGCAAAGCTTACAATACAATACAGTTATTTCTAAATTATTTCCTAAACGTATCTGATGAAACCTTGAGTGCATTATACCATACAAGTGACTTTCAATTAAAAACAAGTGAAACAATTGTAAATTGACTGACACGTTTTTTTCTTTTATAACATTTATCAAGTACTAGTACGCTGCAGACTTTGTAGTAATTGGCCTTAAACTTTTGGGGAATTTTTAGGTCCTAACAATCTTTTGAAAATCCTTAACCCCAAACTGCGATTAAAAAAACTCTGAAACCAAATCAAATGCCCACAAATGATGATAACAGTTTTCTTGATCAGAGGATGCGACAAAGTAAATTTTCTTTAAAAAAGAAGTATGTTTATTAAAAACTGACGCACACAACAGATGATGAATTATTTATGGTAAATTACATTCGTTACTTATTATGTGATATGCCAAAAATAACATGATAGAATTAATTATCATCACACAAATAATAACATTTTGTAAAAAAAGCGAAATTATTGTATTATGACTTGACAAAAAAAAACAGAAAAACGTATATCGTAACTGCCAAAGAAATTAATTCTTTGTATTTACTTAGTACACACCACAGTATTTGCCACCATGCAACTTTTGGGATGTACTACATATTCCATCTTCTCTAACAGATAACGATAATCCACGTCTTTGTAATCGGAGTGCTGGTGTACATGTACTCATTAATAACTTTGTTAGTTTCGTTGTACTTTCTATTGTCTGTTCTTCATTCTGAATCACTACAGCTTGTCCCATCTGAAACCGATCTAATTGTTCCTGCGTCCATTCGCTGTTCATTTCCTTATTTGAAGATTGTGTAGTGTATGCTTTGAGAACATATATTCCTTGTTTGAATGAGTCCTTCACCATATCTAAACATTCGACCAGAGTTGAGTCGATACGTAAATATGAAGTAGATCTTTCTTTAAAATCCCCAATTTTAAAATGTTTTGATAAGGGAGTTGAATCGCTCAATGATTTAATGAGTGCTGGTCTTTTGCTTTCGTGTTTGAGGCTTTCTGGATAAGAAAATTCGCCGGGATTGTCTAAAGGTGGATTAACTGATATCATAACTGTGCCACTCGGGAATTGATTCAAAGTTGTGCGATATCCAGATTGTTCCTTAACAAAAGCCTCTATATGTGTGGATGGGAATTTGATGAAATCAAATCCCGCGCAAACAGACAAGGCAGCTAATCGTTTCATTTGATCAGCGTCCCCGTGTGTTCCGTTTTTTATATACGTCAATTGTATAGCTCTACAAATATAAATTAACCTTATTTGATTCGTATGAAAGGTAACCTAAAGATTTGATATTTAGATATAGGCAATCTTTTGAGAAATACACATTAACAAGCATTGCTACGAACAAAAACAATTGGCTATTTTTGTTGCTGTGTAAATGTGATTGTTATGGTTTGGAAGGACCATATTGAACTAAACGTGGCTGATCCTCTTGCTGTGTTATATGTTCAAAACTGTATGTAGTTGTTTTGTTTGTAGTTGGTTTTTTAACTTTTAAAACGATCAATAACATTCGAAATAGGTGAAGAGCATTCAAAGACGGATATCTTTCACAAAGAGTTAAAAACCCTAGAGAACCTAGTAATTTGAGTAGACGTACCTTCCATCATTGTATAAATCGATACTTTGATCACTGAATGCCTTTAAAACTTTTATATGTCCACCTGAAATGAAAAAAACAATAATTGTATGTCGGTGTCTCAATTTCATATTTCATTTTGACTATTCAAATGATTTTATCATATGATTGAGACGACAAAACAAAACGTTTGAAGTTATGGAAATTTTTACCACCACTGCAAATTGAAGGTAGATTGGGAGAGGACAAGCAGGATCCTACGAACTATTGTGGTCTTCTTTAGAAGTGTCGTGTATGATTTATATTGGGTTTTTAACAATTTTTACGAATAGTATATGCACTAGTTTGCTTGTTTCTGCACAATCATTTGCTATCGACAAATAAGTTACTAGTAAGTGTAGGCTTATTTCATTATTTCTTAATCATTATAACAACTGAGATAAACAAATATACTACATAGAGAGTGTCAAATGATTATTCAAATCAGTTATACTCGTACCTTTTAACATGGTGTCTGTTTTGACAAGTACTGCTAGACGTTTGAGTCGAAGTGCCATTCTAGGAGACATGACACGAGTGGCACACCAATCCCAGGTCGATTTACTCATACTTGGTTTTTCACATGAGATACATCCTCTTCCTAAACCACACAAATGGCCTACTTGTCCTTCATCAACAAATTGTACGTCTACGTCTGAATACTCGTACAAACTAGAAGTTTGGTACAAAAAAAAAACATTAACAGATTACATTGTGAGGAAAAAGTAAAAACAAATAGATTAAAACTGTCTATAAGAAAAATATCTTTGTAGTTTGAAGTTTCAAGTTTCTACTTTTTGAATTAACATTAACATCACTCTAAAATTGTTAATAAAGTTTTAAATATTGTTTACTTAATGAGATATATGAATCAAAAACATACGTTTGCATTGCATCTTCGTTTTCACGACTGATTTTATATGACGTTTGACCACATGCTTCTTCTTCATTACTGGACTGTGGTGGCCAGTGGTCTGTTGGATTAATTGTTATATCAGGGCATCTGTCAGCAGACACAATGGTTTCTGAAATATACACATATATATTGCTGGTGAGGAGCAAAAATACTTATTTGATTGGAATAACTTCACAAAATGTTATCACAAATATAAGGACTTATCATGATGTAATGCATTCAATTCATAAAATCGATAATTCACTCCCGTGGATTCTTTTGGTATTAAAATGGTAACGCACACGCGGTTATTGCTTTTTTTGCCAGTGTTCATTTGTGTAATAAGTAAAATTATAAAAAATAGTGAATTGAAAGGAAAATTAAAAAAAGAAAGTCCCTAATCAAATTGCAAAATCAAAAGGTCACACTTCAAACGACTATTATATTTCTGACTTGATACAGACACTATTTTATTTATAAAATAGTGAATTGAACCTAATTTTATAGCTAGCTATAGCTTAACCTCTCTCTCTTATAAGACAGTCGTATCAAATTCCAATATTAAAGACAACGATGCGTGAACAAAGTAGACCGACACAATAGGTAAAATAGGTAAAATTGTCAAATCTATGGGTACAACAGTCAACATTGTGTTATCATTTTAATTACTTTAAAAACAAACAAATGTTACAAAGCACAAAAAATTACACTTCAAACCTACATTGTAATTGTGCTATTTTATTATACGATTTAATTTATATATGTAAAATCCATCCGTAAAAGATTGAAAGATTTGAAGTAATGGGACAGAATCCTTATTCTGACAGACACATGGTTACAAAATTATGTGTAAACAAAAGGGACTTGAAAGCTTTACATATGGCTTTACCTATTTTCTTCAATGCATTTTCGAAAGCTAATTGGTCCTTTGAATTTACAGGCTCGGGTTTTCTTCGTTTAGTATGAGTCACTTCTTCACCCTTAACAGCCACGTGTACAAGTTTTCTATCATCTTCATTTGAAACGTAAGGAAACCCAGAGCAGACTGCTAACTCGTGAAGTCTTTCGGTTAGATTAGGATCTTGATCTATTAGCGGTGTTGTTTTATTAATATCTCTCGATACTGACACTATTGCCGCCCTTCCCTCGTAGTGAAGAGAATTGTTCCCGTGTTCGCCATGAGGATGTACTGAAGTTGGTTCGTCCCACGCTTCATGAACAATTAGCTTTCCTGAAATAACAAAACAAAACAAATTATGAATAAGTATCAGAAGGTTTGAAAGTGTTGTTAGTATAAATGTTCTAGGAATTGACATTTAGCGAGTTTTAAGCATGTTAAAACCAAACTCCTGCGTCTGGTCCAGAAGACTTTCTCACTTGTTTCGAGTATTTAATATCGAGTAAATCAAAAGACGTGGTATGATTGTCAATGAAAATACTCTCCACAAGAAACCAACAATTAATTTAAATCACCATACGGCATTGAACTATCAAGAAACCGATAAGTTTTGCTGTAAATTGAAACAACGTACTGTTAGGCCACTCGCTTGTAACATATTTCCCCAAAAGACTTGTCTTAGATGCTAATGATGACGTCATCATTCTATCAGCACATTTGTCGACGTCATCATATCCTGCTGGTTTCGTAGTACATCGTACACATGGTCTGCCCGGATATCCGCACCATACAGCTGTGTCGGCTTCCTCTGATGCGAACAGTACATCACTACCAACCATCTGATGTAATCTAAGGAACATAAATCATTTACATTATCAATGTGTTTCATGCGTGATGACAGAGTAAATAAACTCATCATATATACCAGACTTAATTTTATATATACGCCAGACGCGCGTTTCGTCTGCAAAAGACTCATCAGTGACGCTCAAATCAAAAAAAGGTAAAAAAAGGAATGACAAATAAATAATGGCATAACTGAGTTTCTTAACTACAAAAAAAACAGCGAAATTAGACTTTAGAAATTGAAGAAGATGAGGTTTGATCTAACTTTATATGTCAATCGTACCAATTATAGTTTTGGCTTTAAAGTAAGAAATAAAAAGTGTTTTCTGTATAGCTCTACATGATAATTAGAATGGAAATTGAAAAATTTAATATTTGGTCTATATATTCACAAAATAATCTTTTGATAACTTCATTTGTAGGTATCAAATAATTATGTGTTGAACTTATAAATTAAAATATTACAAACAGGACAATAGTTTGGTTAAATTAAAATTCTTAAAAACATACTTATAAAATGAAGTATCATTTCGTAATATTTTGTTTTTCCTTTGGCCAACAATATCCTGTGCATCTCCAATTAGATTGTCTCTCCCATTCGGAAAACAGTCGGCACTACATGATCTGAATATTTCTTCTTCCGTAATATTTACTGTTCTGTTGAAACCTTCCGCCAGCAATGTATTCCTACAACATGTTGTACAGTGCTATAATGGATGAAACTTAATTAGAATATACTTGAATACCATGATATATTAAACTTAGTTAAAATTTACTGTATAAAATTACTGATATTTGATAATTCGTCTTGGTCGCATTTGTTTGTCCTATCATTTAATTGTTTATTCTCTTCTGTGTGAACAAACATCAAAAAACAATCTGCTTTATGCCATTACAAGAACAAGCGGGCTAGCTTTATTGATAAGTTGAATTTGTTTAGACAAAATATAATTCTGAATGTTTTAAAACAGTCAAAATGTATCGAATAACTGCATGTATACAGTAAGACAAATCGTACCATATGGGAACATCGAAAGCATCCACGATGAGACGAGCATTAGACACATTAAAGTTGCCTTCTATGATTAATACATCTACTGTGCAGCGTTTCACATCTTCAGCGAATGACACCGATGTTAATATTGGGGAGATCCTAAAAAACAACAGTAATAATACTTTACACAGATGCCACATTCAGATCATTCTTGAGAATAAATAATGAGTAAATGTCAATATATTGAAAACCAAAATAAACCAATAAGAGCAAATTGATAAATATGCATAACCCGGGTTTTTTTGGCAAAGCTTTAAACATATTACTAGCTCACTGTTTTAAATATGACGTCGATAATTTGAACCTATAGTTGCCCAAATGCAATGTGATAGAATAGTACACAATTGCTCATCGTTACGTTCTGAGAGAAATATAATATTTTATTCAACAATATCACTTGAAGGCTTTAGCAGTAAAATAATCATAAAAATCATTCGGTTTTATTGTTGTTGTTTAATACACTTTCTTACTTATTACCGAAACAACTAGGAACAGAAGCTTAAAATAGACTTCATTGTACATGACGATATCGAATTATACCTGAATTCAACAGGAGGCGAAAAATTAATTTCCATGTCTCGTGCAAGCCATCCAATTGTTGTTGTTACATTCATCTGAAACAAATACAAATGGTCTAATTGTTTAATAATTTAAACTCATATATATGACGCATAGTTAACAATATAATGTAATTTGATGCGACAGTCATACAAAAGAGGGACGAAAGATACCAGAGGGGCAGTCAAACTCATAAATTGAAAATAAACTGAGACCATAATGTCTAAAAATTATAAAAACAAACAGCCAAATAATAGTTCGCAAGACACAACATAGAAAACTAAAGTCAAGTGAGAGGTTTCGCTAGCTATTAAACCCATGTTCAATCCACCACTGTCTACTTTAAAAAAAAATACCTGTACCAAGTCAGGAATATGGCAGTTGTATACATGTTATCTATTCGTTTGATGTGTTTGAGCTTTTGGTTTTGACATTTGATAAGGGACATCTTTTTGAATTTTCCTCGGAGTTCAGTATTTTTGTGATTTTACTGTTTAAATAACCCTACTTATGATTACTACATATATATTACTAAACCAAGACAGACATGACCTTTAGTTGTATTTACATGTGTAGAATGACGGCAGTCACGAGTGGGGCAGGTTGCTTACCTACTTGTTCATATAGGTTCATAACGAATATTATAAACATATCTAGTGAGATTCTTTTTTTTTCAGTCTCCAATTGTCTGTTATATTTTGAAGACTTACTTTACTAATTTATTATTGTAATTTCTTTTTCGTTTCGTCGTCGCGATGCTTCTTGGTTTATTTATCTATGGATATTTGAGAATCAAGAGACATAGGTGATGCATATCATCATGTTATGCCATGTAATGCTCTAAACCAAGAACGAGAGAGGTTTTTACCATACTAATGTGTTCTTCGTCCAAATATAAATATAAAAAAACGATTAGCTCTAATAATTGTATTATTCTTGAACAACTATGAATATTAATACAAATTATAAATGTGAGGGACACAACTCCTGGTTAGTTTGTAATTTAAAGTTTTAACTTTTTGACGTTACGCACAGTATTGGTGCTACGTTTGTAACGTCAGAAAACGTTCATCGACGGAACGTTGAGAAAACGTTATTGAAGCCTGTATCAACGTTTGCATCTAATCTTTTTTAAGTTTTTTTTTCTTTTGTGTCTATCGTGATTCAATAAAAATTGCAGTTTACAAATTATAGATTTTGTATGTACGTGTTATTGTTCAAGTATATTAATTGTTGAAGGTTTGAATAAATATTTGAATGATTGAAAGGATAATTTCCATCGATCGACAAAAGAAGAAACATCATCTATAAATACATTTTATTCGTGGTCTAAGCACCGCAGAATTCGGCCATGCAGAAACTCATTTAAATTGATTAGACCATTATCATCAATATCAACCTCTGAACAAATGTATTTAACTGAAAGTGCGGGAACGATTGCCGGAATTCGTTTTAATAACTTCAATTTGAATGGGTTATTATCAATAGTGTTAAAGTAGTAACCATGTATAACTTTATTTCCCTGATGATACGAGGCGACCCATTTGTCGGTAGCTGTTTTTCTTAAAATTATTGGGTCTTTGCTTGCTCTAAAAATATAACATGGACAATCAGTGTCATCAGCCTTCTCAAGATTCAGCCTTAACTGCAAAAATTGTTTCATTTGAAACAAAGTCACAAATGTTAGTCTCGTCATCAACCACTTCGTCGTTATCGGAATCGGCATCAGAGTCATTATGTTCCGATTCTTTCACCATTTTTATTCTATTATATGTTCCCAATTGTGCATCGTTTATACAGGTGCTATAATTTCCAACAATACAACTTTGACAAGAATAACAAGATAATTTTCTTACAAAAAATCTCTCCGTCATCGAATGATCGAACTTGGTGAATTTTTCGGTTTTCTTTAACGGGAAGAAAGTTCCGATCCCGATCTCGATTAACGGAGTCTACATATCGAAAAATTCGTCGATAACATTTAGAAGAGTCTGCCGTGGTGAACAAGTTACTCTGCGCGTAATCAAATAGTTCGCTTGACCTTTGTATCACATGTGTACCACGAATAACTGCTAGATCAGCTGGTTTCATTATAAAGTGTTTGTTTCACTAAGTGCTTTAGTCTTTGATATTTTATTTTTTATTTTTTTTGTAATGTTTTTTTATGTAGCATCCCGCTTTTTGTTCTCTTCTTCTTTTTCTTTAGTGGTGGTTAAATTTGTTTTGGCCTACAAGAACGTAGCCTTTTATGCATAAACAATTAAAATGACAAAATAAACGTTACGTTGAAAATCACGGAAAAACGTTACAAGATTGCACGGTAACAAATCAGACTAGACATTTCGATTTTCTTACTATTTTTTGGTCTTTCATTTTTTATTCAAAATTCCTTTTATATTAAAAAGACTTTTAAATACACATTACGAAAACAATACATAAAACAAAGAATAAGATACACAATTGATTTATATTTACGTTCGAATGTACAACATCTTTACGAAAACGTACATACTTTGTGCATTTTGCACACGGTAACAAAATGGACTAGACAAGCAAAAAGTTAAAATTCGATTAGAAAATTCCACTTCCAAACCATATTTTGTACTATTTGTAAACGGTATTAAAAGCACATTAAGAATATATGTTTTTTTTTCGTTTATATATTATTGCATTGTATAAAATTTCTTACCGTAGAATCCATTGTAAATTTTCCCCCCTATTTCATATGTCTTGTTACATCATCTTTTGAACATTTCAATGCATCTTTTAACTCGCATATTTGAAAAAATGCCCAAAACGTCGGATGACGGCATAGCGAATTGTGTTAAAATTTCGAATAGCGTTTTCCGCTAATTTGCGTGCAAAAATAAGATTTTCTGATTCAAATCACTAAAAAACTCGATTTCCATGTTATAAGTTACGCTCATATTTTTTGACGTTTTTTTCCCTTTAGGGTTATTTGATTTAATTTTATGTTATAATTTTATTATTTCAAAGATTTTACTATAGAACTATAGTCTTTTAGACATTACATATCATACCAGTTTTGATTTATTCTAAACGACATGCTCAAATAACAAAGAAAAAACGCGGAACTAGTAGGGTTCACCAATACTGTGCGTACCGTCTATGTTTTCATTGTGCACATGTGCTTTGATATTTAATGTAATTGCATGTTTATAAATACATATTCTCTGTAACTATGTAATTTGTAGTTTGTGAGTAATAAAATTCATTCATTCATATTCTCTAAAAAAAAATGTGTATATACACAAAAAAATATTAAATTGACGTGTTAATTTAAAAACTTAATTGATTAGGAACAAATATTTTCCAAATAAACTTTTAATTCTTTGGCGTTTATTATTATTCCTCGCCGTGATTTGTTGGTTAGATAAGAATAAACAATATCATGTGTCTATTAAAATGATAAAAAATGAACCATTTTCTAACTATCAAATTCTACCTTTTGATATACAGCTGTTGTAAGATAAAGATCTTTTTTTGTATTAGTTTCAGCATGTTCTGTTTTGATTTTCCAATTTTCTGCTGCAACATAACCTGTCATGCCTTGTCCAGCAGAATATTCCTGAACTAGAAATAAAATACATAAAATACAAGTGTTCTATCTCGTCAGGAACAATTAAAAAAAAACAAGTCTTATGCAATTTCAATATTTTGGGGGAAAAAACAAAAGACCAACGTTACACAAACAAGTGGCGTATTTCTCTAAACGTTTATTTCATTCACTGATAAATTCTTCTGTTCCTAATAATATGTATGTAGATTGATGCTATCTTGACTGTGCTTTTAAAACACTTTAACTTGTCTCTCGTGTTTTTACTTTATGCGTACGTCACTCTACCCGGAATGTTGATTTCAAATTGGTATATTATATTTAACTAATAATATATGTAACATGCTCCGGTGATGTTAAATAATAATGTTGACATGCACACAGGCTTTGGTATGACATAGATATAGGAAGATGTGGTGTGAGTGCCAATGAGACAACTCTCCATCCAAATAACAATTTAAAAATTAAACCATTATAGGTTAAAGTACGGCCTTCAACACGGAGCCTTGGCTCACACCGAACAACAAGCTATAAAGGGCCCCAAAATTACTAGTGTAAAACCATTCAAACGGGAAAACCAACGGTCTAATCTATATAAACAAAACGAGAAACGAGAAACACGTATATATTACATAAACAAATTCCATAGCATACGTCTTAATGATGTCGAACCGTTAGCCAATTTGTTCCCCGATTGATTTATGTTGAAGTGGCATTACATATAAATGTCACGTGCTCCTGTTGTATTGTTCTAGAATGGGACCTGTGTTATCATATAAAAAAGAAGATGTGGTATGATTGCCAATGAGATAACTGTCTACAATAGACCAAAATGACACAGACCTTTAACAACTATAGGTCACCGTACGGCCGTCAACAATGAGCAAAGCCCATATCGCATAGTCAGCTATAAAAGGCCTCGATAAGACAATGTAATACAATTCAAACGAGAAAACTAACGGCCTTATTTATATATAAAAAAAATGAATGTTTTATCTTTTAGCTTAATATTCATATGCCCTTGTGATATAGCATAAAAAGAATCTATCATCATTTGGTGCTTTTTCAAACGCTTCTATGATCTTACTTGAAAACACTAAATTGCAGCATCTGCATGACCTCCTAATGTAATTACCTATTTCATATGCCCCTTTTATGTTGTATTTATGTGCAGCATCTACTTTATCCGTAGCTGTCATGTTGATATCGACGTGTGTTTCACTTTCATAGTTGACAGTAAGTGTAACGGGAGGAATACGTGCGTCGTCTACTACAGCTACTGGTATGGAAAATAGAATCTTTGGTGCTGTCTTCATAATTGTCTTTGATATTTCCACTCTCATCGCATCAGTTGTTGTTAGTGAAGAGTCCAATGACATTGAAGTATTCGTTTCTAACTGGTATTAAAAATGAAAGAACGTTCCATAACAAACAATTATAGACAGAGTATTTATATAGCAAACTAGTTTTGAAACAACTGCACTCTGTAGCTCCGTTGTCGATTATATAAATTATTTACTTGTTTCCATCTTGAAAAGGTTTGAAATATTTGCCACTGATATCGTACATTGATAAGGATTATCTTTACACTCTAAAGCGTTCAAAATCGATCGAAAACTACCTAATTTGTAAAGTATTTTCAATAATGGTAACCAGAATGATAAGCACATAAATCATATTATAGAGTGAGAGAAATTGTATGTATAGAGTGAGATAAAAGTATTACTATACTCCCATAAATTTTTGTAGCTATCCCAAAATATCTATCAAACATCCTTTCTTAAAAATTTGTTCACCATTAGGTAATACTAGAAGTCTACTTATACTTGTAGTACCTAGTAACTGATGTCTGGTAGTAGGAACCTTAAAGATATACGTCCAAAAAATTTAGGTTATACCAGAGGTTCATTGATACATGTAGGACCTACTAGTAATACGAACCTTAGATAAGTAGTGATGAATATTTGGTTGATTCATAGCATTTTTCTTTATAACCATTTCACTAAAATTAAGTATAAAACATTCAAATATTATTACTAATTTGGTATTACACAAATTACAAATTATTAGGGTTGTCAACGGTTAACCGGTTAACCGGTTAATCGGTCGATCGACCGAATACCGAATACCAAAATCGTTAACCGGTTAACCGGACTTTTTTTCAAATTTGACAGATTTTATATAAAATTGTATTGAAATCATTAAATAGTTAGTTTTTTTTTTAAATTGTCGTATTGGTAATTAATTTGACAGATCAATTGTCCAGTAAATTGATTGCTACTGTTAATCCTATACACATACAATTAATTAATTATAACTTGTCTCTCAGCTCGGGGCAGGATCTTAAAGAAACATAATTAGTATATTTTTTTTTTTTAACAGTAACTCTAAATCAGTAATGCTATTAAATTTTAAGATTTACTTCATTACTTCGTTTCTGATCTAATAGTGTGTAAACCTACACATAAATGTACAACCTCCGTCTCGCAAGGCTTAGTCTTACTTTAAACGAAATGCTAACTAAAAAATTGTATAATGCAAACCAATGTGAATGTACTCAATGTATACGTGATAGTACGAGTAACATGCAAACCAAATAAAGAAACGGTGATCTACGAGATCAAGAAGGTTTTTCTATTTACAATCTGAAGTTGGTACAAATGCTATAGTTGATACGGTGTAGTTGATTATTTAAAGTCAAACTTCGACAGGAATCCTCACACACAAGCCTTATAACAAAGACGACAAACTTCAATTCTAAAAGCGTAAATTTATGACTTGGATGAAAGGTTGTCAAATTGACACTCATACCACATGTGTAGGGTACTATTGACAAGGCTTTCCAGCACCAACCCAAACTACCGGTTAACCGGTTAATCAGTCGAACGATTATCCGAGTAACCGGTTAGGCAAAAGTGTACGATTTGACAACACTACAAATTATCATCAAAGTATTACCAATGTTATTTCAACTGATCGGGCGGAGCTAGGTTTTAATTTGCATAAGGACAGTCTATTTGAAGATGCGTGTGATAAGACCGGTTGTGATAAGGATGATTGCCGTTATAATTATTACTGATTTCTAATCACCTATCAGTGTTATCAAAGGAATTTACAAAAGAATTACTGGACACTTCATTGATGAGTTTATCCTTATACACCTATCTATAGATGGACTAGTTTATTATGATCGAACCGGTTAAACTCCGCCCAGTAAAGTGAAATAAATTAAGTAATACATATGGTAATAAAATATTATATTGAATGCAGTTATGTAGATAAATTTCATGACTTTAATTAATTCTTATCGTTGTTGGTTTTTTATTGTGGTTTTTTTTTTTAATTCTATGGTTATTTTTTTCTAGCAGTCGTTCATAGGAAACACCAAAAGTTAATTTGAAATAAGCTCGAGAAGAAATTGTGAAAAAAACATCTTTCTTTATGTTTTTAATTAAGTGTACCATTAATTTAAAACAACATTCATGCCTGCAAATCGAATGTGTATCCTCTGTCGTATATAACTTTGTACAGATCTTTTGTTTTATTATTGATTATAGTATTTTACAGCATTATGGTTGTTTTAAAGAATTACCATTTTCGCTGACATATTTTATAGAGACGAGCAACACATAAAAAGATCACAAAAAAATGTATTAATTTAAAATACTTACAAAGTATACGAAAATGTCGACTGCCCATGACAATTGTTACAATTGAAACTAAATACTTCATCTTCTGTAGTATTATAGCCACCAAACTGGACATTATATTCTGTATCGTGCTCAGTTGTTACAACTCTGAATGAAGGTCCATTTGACTTTCTGTCTAAATCGTAATTCCATGGTACAGTGGCGCTGAAGTTAGCTTTCCATTCGATGTTTCGCAGAAGTTCCGACAGAATGTTTGCAAAATACCGTCGATGACGACGTCGGACATCTGGTCGGTGACTGCTTTCATTTCCAGGATGATAGTGGAATTTGATACTAGCTTCGTCGATTACATCAAAAGCACTTAATACAATGGAAATAATATTCTTGTATAAACAACATGGAGTAGCGAATGACAAGTTTTCTCATTTCCTAGAAATCGCAACTTTTTGGGGGGACTTTTTAATAGAACTGAAAGATTCATTTTTTTTTAAACTCATTCATTTGAAATTTTCCTTAACCTTTGAAATTGTCCAATTCAGCAAAACAAAACAAACAAATAAATGATATTATGAAGTATTACAATATACATATCAAACAAGCTATTTATTAAGTTAAAATTATGTTCAGATATGATATGCGCAGCGCACTTCATATTTGGGACTATGACTTTAGCTTTGATTCGTATTACCTACATTTTTAGTTTTATGGTTTGATTGTTTTTTCTTATACTTTTTTTGTTTGTTTTGTATTTTGCTCTGCTTGTTGTATTTCCGACTAGAAGTTGATTTCTTGTAAATGGAATGTTTATTTTTGTAAATATGTTATGCTAATATGAAATAAGTCTGATTATCAACCAAAAATTGATAAGAACAAACTTTTGTACATTGATATAGGAAGATGTGGTGTAAGTGCCAATGAGACAACTCTCCATCCAAATAACAATTTAAAATAAAGGTAAACCTGTATGGCATTTGCATATTCATCAACACTTGCAATATTGACAATGAATAAATTAACACCATAGCAGACTTTGATTCTGAACTAAATGCCAATGAGATGTTTTATAATAAATATCGACCATGATCAGTAGATCAAATTGAACCTTCCATTTTAAATCTGAAATCAACGAGATCATCTATCAACATGCTTTTCAGCTTTTCATTGTCCAATCAACATAAAATTCTCCCAAGCAGATAATTTATCTACTTTTTACATCTAATTCTGCGATATGTTTTTCTCCTGGGCTTTCTATTTAACACAATTCTTGCACGTCTTTGAATGTATATAGCTTACTTACCCCGCTGTTTCTGTATGGACTACAATACCGGTCTCCGTCGGAAAGAAAACAGCCACGATCTTTGCATATATTCCCTTGGAGTTGGATCCTAGTGTATTCCTATAGCAATCCCACCTAGAACTCCCGATGATAACTTGTCCAGCTTTCCATTCTTTTGCAATGGTGTTTGTTTCAGCAGCTATTAGAACTTTGGATTTTTCACAGATAACACGCTTCAATAGAAAAATATGTTGTCGTAAAAAACACTAGTCTAGTGAAATGATTTAAAATATTAATCTTTGAAAAATGATACGGATAAAATTACTTTCTCCAAAAACTCATTACAAGGATGAGTAATGGTAATAAATTCAACAAAAAAAAAGAACAATTTTACATATTTCAGCAATCCAAATCGACACAAAGTCCATCTCAACAGTTTGATGCATTCACGTACCTCTACGACACTATGTACAATACATGAACCAGGGATATGAATATATAATTTGAGGTAAATTTGAAAATGGAAATAAGGAGTGTGTTAAAAAGACAACAACCTGACCAAAGAGCAAAAAACAGTCGAAGGCCAACAGTGGGTCTTCAATACAGCGAGAAAATCCCGCATCAGAGGCGTGCTTCAGCTGCTCCCTTAACAAAAATGTGCACTAGTTCATTGATTATGGATGTGATACTTAACTCCGAAACATATCAATTAATGAGACATCAACCCATCAAAACGAAAACAAAATAAAATGTACAGACTTTACAAACCTTGAGCCCTTCAGTTATTTCCAAATTCACACAAACGACAAGTTTGTATTTTTTTTTATTTTATACAAACATCATTAATTGGTACCAAGCTGACCGTTTAAATAAAGGGAGAGGACATCACTAATGTTATTATAACTTGTGTCCAATATCTATTGATACTTTTTCAAATAAAATATGTTTATCGTTTGAATGGTTTTACACTACTATTTATTGGGGCTTTTTATAACTTGCTGTTCGGTGTGGGCAAAGGCTCCGTGTTGAAGACCGTACCTTGAGCTGTAATGGTTTACTTTTACAAATTGTGCCTTGGATGGAGAGTTGTCTTTTCGAACTCATACCACATCTTCACGTATCTATCAAGTAATAGTTTAATTTTTTTTTAATATCTGTTTCACAAACCTTGATTCCGTCAACTCTGTCTAGATCCACGGTATCAGTAAGTTCGCCATTACTCTGTAGTTTGACTCTCTCTCCACTTTCTGGATGATGAAAATCTATATCATGACGGAATGGTACTGCCTTGGACAGTGGTAGTAAAGTTAGTATAAGTAATAAAAACATTGTACATCCTATGGTGCTCTTTCTCTATCTGGTATACTATCTATTGATTATTTTCATATCACTTCTTGGTTACAAAGTAGAGTACCCGGTATTAGGTGAAGTATTTTGTAACTTTATCTATGACATATTTGAACAAAGTATTGATATTTAAAGTTAAAACATTTGATAGACCAGCGAAATTTAACTTTAATCTGCACTAAGAATAGATAAAATACGTGAATAAAAAGAGATGTTTGACCTACAATATTAAAAGATATCTAGTGGTTTTATACGCAAATAGCTTACTCTGAGCACATGAAATCGCCTCACCACAATTTGTTCTAATAGTTTCGAGTTTCTTAAACTCTAACCTCGTAGTATTTTCTAGACTGTTGTCTGTGCTTTCGTTTTCATTTGAATGTCTTCCTAATCACGGATTTGTCTAGATTTTAATATCTAAAACTCTTTATTTATTAATAAAGAAAAAATTATGTTCCTCCGAATAGAAGGGAAACATCTCGTACAAAAGGATCTCTAGTTGCATGGTCAATTATCAAAGACTACATGTTTGTATTCTAAAAGACGGAGAGTATGGAAAAAATCAGGTAGCAATACACGTGTACCCAAAATTTAAAAAAAGAGTGCCTTTCGTATGTTTATTATTCTGATTGGAAAAACTTCACAATGTTCAACTCTTGACGACCTTATCAAACACGTATTCAAAGGAAACCATTGTTCATTGTTAAATACAAAGTTTGTTGTTTGGATAAGATTACTAATGCATTACTGTCAATCTTGTTCTTCTTGTGGGGCAATTTGTTCAATATTCTTTTAATGTTATTTATTTTCTTTACACTATGTCAAATATTTTTTTTTAAATTGATACAAAAATGCATTCACTTCTTTACTTAATTAAAGTAACAGAAGATACTCAAGATTGTATATTAGATATTATGAACATAGATTTTGGAACTTAGGGCTTTTGTTAAGGTCCTTAGAAAGGGAAAGCGTATTCAACGATATATAACTATGTACACAGTTAGATATGAAGCAATTTTACTAGATTGAGGAATCGAATGAAAGAATTTCAGCTGACTATAAAACACAAATTCTACAACTCGTCTTGTACATATGAATTGATATTGCTTCTGAAATTACCTTGTTTCTGAAGTGTATACTATGGCAATAAACAGCTGATTGTTTTGTTATTTTTTGTGTGTGGGTCTATTCAGCTTGCAAGAAATCCAGCTCAAAATGGAGTTAGGTTATACTGGCAGTGACGTGCGAGATTTTGTTATGTGTTGAAGGCCTTTCTGTTACTTTGAGACAAAGAGCTGTATAAATAGCGCTGTTCCTGTGTTTTTTCTGTTTTTGATGTGCATGTACTATTTTGATTCACGGAAATATACCCAATATCATTTTTATCTATTACAAGAGCTTGCTATTTAAAGTTTCTCTTTATTTAAACATATTTATTCATAGCTAATTAGGAAACAGGTTATTGCAACTTATGTTAACCCCTCTACACTTTGCTGGTGCGAATCCCACTTGTAGCGGCAGTAGCCTGCTCTTTTTCGAAATCTACAAGGGTGTCTTTTATGTGCAAGATATATTGCTTTCTCTTAACACGGGTCAGTCATTTATCTTCCCCTTCCGATGGACTATTATCGTGCCATACTCGCAAATGGTGTCAAGAGCGAGCCAAAAAATTGGTCCCTGAAATTTTCTCCCCGCAACAGGGATCGAACCAGGAACCTTTTTGTTTGTAGTCTAATGCGCTTTCCACTTTCCCACGGCTCTCTTTATCTATTATAGTTTTCACGAGCGTAAACATCACGAGTACAAATCGCAATTCAATGGTAATCACTTTTCTAAGGAGTCGACCATTTTATTTTGTTGATCTTGCCTTGTTTGTTAATTTTTACTTTAAAATTGGATGATCACACAGTCAGTTATATTGTATCCTTCTCATGTACATTTTTTAACCCGGTAATGTATGAAAATTGTAGATTATTTGAATTATTGACTGGTGTTTACTGTAACTTATTTGACGATTCTATGGTGGTTAGTTTTATTGGTGGAGAATGCCAAAGTGTCTGGACAGAACAACCGATCTTGGTAGGAATAATGACAATCCTAGTTAGTGTCTGGACAGAACAACCGACCTTGGTAGGAATACTGACAATCCTAGTTAGTGTCTGGACAGAACAACCGACCTTGGTAGGAATACTGACAATCCTAGTTAGTGTCTGGACAGAACAACCGACCTTCAATAGGAATACTGACAATCCAAGTTAGTGTATGGACAGAACAAGCGACCTTCAATAGAAATACTGAAAATCCAAGTTAGTGTCTGGACAGAACAACCGACCTTGGTAGGAATACTGACAATCCTAGTTAGTGTCTGGACAGAACAACCGACCTTGGTACGAATACTGACAATCCTAGTTAGTATACAATTAAAAAAAAAGATATCTTTTAAAATACACTCTTATATTTTAATACTTGTTTTCTATAATTAAGAATATCCTAATAATACTTGAAAAGCGATCTGTATTTTGACTCGGCTAACAAAACAGCCAAAACTGGGGTAGTGGTTAAACGTAGATACTACTTGGTCATTCTCAAAATGAAATAAATAAATTCTATTTTACTCAAGCACATCCGATATAGATAGTAAGCATTTATAACATTGGCCGGATTCAACTTATTACGGTCTCTGCTGAACAGTTACCCTTCCGGAGCACCTGAGATTACCCACCAGTTTTTTATGGAGTTCGTGTTGCTTAGTTTTTAGTTTTCTATGCTGTGTCTTGTGTTCTCTTATTTGTGTCAGTTTAATTTCGGTATATGTTCAAAAGACCAAGCCAGATTATCGCTTGATTATAATTGTATTTCTCAAGTCTTCTCATGGTACTGAAAGACAATTCTGTGATTGCTTCGGCAACCCAATCACAATGCTGGTTCCGTAAACGAAAAGAGTATAATAGTTTCCGGAATGTAGTATAGCTACAAAGTGACTATTATCATATTTGTATTTTAATTTTTAATTTATCTTATTACTTCACTTCTATTCATAATAGATTCATCATATTTTTATTTTTGTCAAATTTTCGATGTGTACACAGTTTTTTTTTTTTAATTTTTTAGATAAGAAGTGTTTATATGATTAACAGTAACAAAAGTTTTTAAATAGAATATTTTGATATTAAATTATTATTCTTAAATTTTGATTCCAGTTAGATATATTTTAATCAGAGCCGGCTAAATAGCAAATTTGGTATTTTGCCGGTGCCGGTCAAATAGCAAATTTTCTATTTTGCTGGTGCCGGTCAAACAGCCACTGCCTTTAGAAATCGTGGGCCTGTTTATAGCTTCTGTTCGGTGTGAGCCAAGGCTCTGTGTTGAAGGTTATACTTTGACTTATAATTGTTTACTTTTTTATATATATATTATGACTTTGATAGCGAGTTGGTGGCACTCATACCTCACCTTCTTATTTATATTGACCATTCCACATTATCATGTGCCTATCTCAAGTCAGGAATATGTACATGTAGTTAAGTAGTTGTTATGAGTTCGTATTTGTCGTTCGTAAATTATTTTGTTATGAATGATGCCATTTGTTTATCCATTGTTGTTTTAAGCAGACTATAGACTTTATTTTTTTAGTAGTTTTAGTGGCTTTAAACTAGATGGCAGTAGCTGTACTCTCAGGAATGTACTGAGTGCCTTTTTTTTGTTGAGATGTACAAGTACCCGACCACGTCCACTCGTATTTATATTGTTATCCATCGAGTGAGTTAAGCCTTTTTCAACTAATTTTTATAGTTCGTTCTTATGTTGTACTGTTACACCACTGTCCAAGGTTATGGGAGGCTTGGGATCCAGCTAACATGTTTAACCCCGCCATATTATGTATGTATGTGCCTGTCCCAATTCAGGAGCCTGTAATTCAGTGGTTGTCGTTTGTTTATGTGTTACATATTTGTTTTCCGTTCATGTTTTGGTACATTAAGCTACACACAACTATTTCTGCAAGTAAAGCTTTATGTTTGTTTGTCATTAAGATGTGTCATTATACCTTACAAATAGAGATTTGTTTTGTGTTTATCAAAATGATAATTGGTTTCTGTATTGAGTAATCATGTCTAAAATTAAAGGTACTTAGACACCTCACAGTTTGTATATGATACAATTTCACCGAATATGACTCAAAATACGTCATTACCATGAGTTAAACGAAAGTTCTGACTTAGACAAGTTGGGCAAAAATAGCACCTAAATGTAGAGCAATCATGTTTTATAATCGAATAAGTGTCCAATGTTACTAAAAATTAAAGTTCCACGTGTTAGTTAACTTACAATTGTCTTTTATTAATTTATTACAGCATGATTGCTACTTTATTTATAATGACCCAGATGTGTCAGCAATGATGATTTTTAAAAATTGTGAAAATCTAAAGAATCATTGACAGACGGCGTATGCCATTTATTTAATGGCAATAGCTCATATTTTGGGTCGTTGTTTAAACTTATTGTATGTAAGACGATACATTATAATTGTAATGCTCAAATCTGCAACATGAAGTTTACATATCATTTTTAACCCTTTTTTACACACGAAATTTGAATGTTTCTTACACTTACAAACCCGGGAAAGGTATTTGTTACCTTA
Source organism: Mytilus trossulus (assembly GCF_036588685.1). Classification (NCBI taxonomy): domain Eukaryota; kingdom Metazoa; phylum Mollusca; class Bivalvia; order Mytilida; family Mytilidae; genus Mytilus; species Mytilus trossulus. The sequence continues at coordinate 21,910,325 of NC_086380.1, forward strand.
TGTACAAAACTTCAAACAAATATAAGGCTTGGATATCTCTTTTTCTTATATTTTTTTCAAATTCGTATAGTATTTTATTCTAAATGCTAACCGTTTATATTGTTTAGTAAATTTTTTATTTGTTTAACCGATTAAATTTAAAAACATATTTATTAGAGAAAAGAAATTATGGAACGAAAGCCGTTGCAGAACAAACAATAGCATTAATTGTTTGGCTATATATTAACCATGTACAATGTAGCCTTAGGCTCATCTTCCATGTTTTTATAATAAAAATTCGGACAACGCAGAGGAACAGGTGTTTTAATCATTTAAATACGCACTGCTAGGTACATGAACCACGATCCCGGTTCGAAATCTGATAAAATAAACATGTACGAAATAGAAATCTAATAAAAACATACTTGTCTTTTTGAAATGATCATTTGTTTATTATCTGCGCGGCAATCTTACCACAGATGTCAAACAAAAACGCAAGGTTACAAAAAAAATCTAAGTTAGCTTAAATTTATCATAAATAAGTAGAATGAAGATCGATGCAATATTCTAAAGTATACATTGAGAATTGAAGTTAACATACATGTACATGACCTAATTATCGTTTTTGTTCAAATGGTTGACATTTAATTAATGTCAATATTTCGATAAACCCCATCTCTCATTTTTCCACTCACATATACGACATATTCCCTCGAGCATATTTCTATAAAAGATTACTTCCAGTTAGATTATGGTTACAAGAGCGCAATTATTCGTAATGCATGTTCCATAGGGTACCACTAGTGTTCCGTATTTTTTTTCCTCGAAGACTACACAAACGAGAGAAAAACGGGTAGCAGTTCCTGTTATTAGAAACGCCAGTGTTCGATACAACTAAATAAAAGATAGGGTCATACTGCTCAAATTGACTTAAAATGCAGTTAAAAAAAATCGTTTACTGTTTTCGCTTAATGAAAAAGGCATATTTTTAATGGCTCCGACGTACAGAAATGTAAGATATTTTCTAAACTTCGTAAAATGTGAATATGATTTTCGGCAATTTGTAAACCTAATTTGATAAGCTTTCATATAAAAGTACATTTGTAATTCCAATCCTGTATCAACCAATCAGAAGCCGTATATGATTCTATTCTGAGAACCATCTTATAATTGCGCTCTTGTAACCTCTAGTATTATTTGACTGCTTGATATTCGCATTATCTTTGCACTTATCAATGTTCATGATGTGTATTCCTTATTAAAAGCAAGTCATTTATCTGTATTGTTAAAGCCGTCACAGTCATAGAAGTACAAAATGTAGTTGAAATAATAATGATGAAATCCTTTTATATTGGTTATTTATATAGGTTCACCTTAATAAATTGGTTTTATACAAACAAAACTATTTTTCACGCGTGCACCTTATGGTGCCTCATGCATGAAGAGTGAAGTCATATAGCACGTGACCGATGCCATTATTAATTTGCAATGGAGTAGTGTGGTCGATTCTATATAGACTAAACTCTATATCATTTCATTTTCATTCATGATTAACTTTATACACAAAATTCATATTTACTGGACTATCAATATCTTTCAACAATGAGTAGTCGAAAGCGACCAGCGCGACATGATCCAAATGATCCAATGCATTGGACCAAAGAACAGTATGTTACCCATTTAAAAAGTATGGGGATTACAGTGAAATCTACTTGGAGATTAGACATGATTCGACAATTGTATTTTGTCAATCAAAAGGACTTAGCAAGTTCAACAGAAAGTGGTCAAAATGGTTCTACGGAATCAAGTAATACAGATGAAGTGACAGTTGCTGCCGAAAATCAACCTAACGTGGACACTGATCAACCAGTAAATGAAAACAATACAATGTCACAAACAGCAGACATGCTAAAGGATTCTACTTCCGCACTAAAGTCGGCAAATGAAGCTATGTCGGCTATGTCATCTATGGTTGTAGGACTTCTAGCCAATAAAGATGCTTCATCAAACAGTAGTCTGCAGAATCTAAAGTCAAACTATGACTTTGCCTCGGCATATCAAGCCACATACGGACACATGACCCCAATCTCTTCTGTAAATGCGGAACAAACCTTCCAAAGACAAGTTGACACTTCTAAAGGGATTGTTTTTGCAGAGGACCTACCAAAAATGGACTACGTGTCTACTTCTTTAAGAAAGCAAATTCTAGAAGGTAAGGATATAAACCTTTCTCTTTTATTGTACCCAAAAAATGAGGTTCCCCAAACACGCACTGTCGTTTCTGAAGGGCTAACTGTAGAGTTATCTGCTCCTAAGGATCCTCGTCTAGAGAAAACATTGACCCTTGATGAGTTCAATAAGGCCTTCAGGAAGTTTAGGAATATTATCTGTAAAGTATATCCTCAACGGCGAGATGAATTAGATCAGTACGAGGCCGATATAAATGATATAGCCTATAACTATGGACAAAGATTTTACAAATACCACAAATTGTTTTCGGCTAAGGCCGCCACTGCTATTATTGAACATAATATTGCAATTAACTGGGGAAAGGTAGACGACCGTCTATTACATCTAGTTATGAATGGGTTACAAAGTAGAGAATGTGAACTACGTGGAGATTACGACCACACAACGAAATTCTGCCAAAAACAAGTTTATCAAGAAACTCCTCCTTGCGCCCCACAAGCCACGACGAACGGTCGTGTTGTAGATAAATCAAAAGATAGGCATGGGAGAAATATCATTCAAGCAGAGGGTCTTGACCTTTGTAATAATTTCAATTATGGAACATGCAAATGGAAAGAATGCAAGTTTACACATGCGTGTATCAAGTGTAAAAGTAGAGGTCACGGTTTCAAGACATGTGGTAACAACAAGGATACCAGTGCTAGTAATCAAAACAAAACTGCTGATAAGCCGAACGTTAAAACATCTAGGTGACTCGATATGAATGATGATTATCTATTTTCTTGCATCAATGTAAATAACCTTGAAAAAGAATTAGCAAAACATCCGGATAGAAATTTTGTAAAATATTTATTAGACGGTATAACAAACGGTTTTGATACCATGGTGTCGAAAACAGAATTACCAACAGTTGAATGTAAAAATCTACAATCAGCTTTCCGAAATCCAGACAGCGTTGATATTATAATTAAACAAGAGGTCGATAAAGGTTATCTAGTTGGGCCATTCAAAAAGCTCCCTTTTGATAGGTATCGTGTGAGCCCAATAGGTATAGTGGAAGGCAAATATTCAGGAAAAAAGAGGTTAATAGTTGATCTGTCGTCTCCACATGAAAGTCAAGATCATTTTAGTATTAACGATTTAATCGATAAAGAGCAATGCTCGCTGTCATACGTTAAAATAGATGATGCAATCAACGCAATTAAAGAATTCGGACGATTATCAATACTAAATAAGGCGGACATTGCCGATGCATTCAAGCAATTAGGGATCAAAAGGGATCAGCATCATTTATACTGTATTAAATGGAGAAATTTATATTACTATTATGTGCGTCTTTGTTTTGGCTCACGATCATCACCTAAAATATTTGACAACTTGTCAGTGGCAATTTGTTGGATAGCCAAGAACAATTACAATATTCCAGTTATACTTCATCTGCTTGATGATTTTTTAACTGTTCAAGCATCAGACACTTCAGGAGATAGAACTATGGCACTTATCACTTTAATTTTTAATAGATTGAATATACCATTATCTAAGAAAAAGACTGTAGGTCCAAATACCACACTAGAGTATCTCGGAATTATTTTAGATACAGATAAGATGGAAGCTAGACTTCCACAAGATAAAGTTGAACGCATTATTTATTTCATTGGAACATTTCTACGTCGACGTTCTATTAAAAAACGAGAACTTTTACAACTCTTGGGACATTTCAATTTTGCCGCAAGAGTTATTATACCTGGACGGACTTTTGTAACTTATCTCATTAACCTATCGACTAAAGTTAACAATCTCAATTACTATGTTACACTGTCAGCCGAATGTCGAGATGATTTAAAGATGTGGTATATTTTTCTTAAGCAGTGGAACTGCGTCTCCTTTTTCTATGATACTTTCACTACCAATTCAGCGGATTTCGAATTGTTTACAGATGCTGCTTCAACACTTGGCTTTGGAGGTTACTTCATGGGACATTGGTTTTGTAGTTCTTGGCCACCAGAGTTACAAAATATACTTGATTCTGATATGTCTATGGCTTTCCGAGAATTGTATCCAATTGTAGTGGCGGCAGTACTTTGGGGCAAACTTTGGACGAGAAAACGAATAGTTTTTCATTGTGATAATGAATCTACTGTTAATATTATAAACAAGGGACGCTCCAAAGTGCAAGATATTATGAAACTAATGCGTAAACTCACTTGGTTAGCTGCAATTAACAATTTTACATTTTCAAGTAAGCATATCCCTGGTGTTAAAAATGTGATTGCAGATTCACTTTCTCGATTTGATTTTCAGACGTTCCGGAAAGAAGCGCCGGAAGCAGATGCACAAGCCATGATTTGTCCGCACTTCTCACTCGTAATGTGGAATTGACTAATAGTGTAAGTTGTTTACTCAAAACTTCAATAGCTCCCAGAACACGTACGCAGTATGAGTGTGGGTATTCTGCCTATGCAACCTTTTTACGAATGACTGGAGTGATTTGGCTTATTTCAGACATGCCTCCGTTAACTGAAGAATCTCTTATTCATTTCGCTACGCATTGTTTTAAAAACTTGCACTTGAAATGTTCTACTATTAAAATGTATATATGTGGAATACGATATAAATACTTAGAGAATGGGAAGACTTCAATATTTAGCGGCAGTTCTGATAAACTTTATCGACTCGATGCGTTATATAGAGGAATAAAGAAAAATGAGAAAAAATCAACAAAACCTAGACTGCCAATTACCTTCACGGTACTCAAGGACATTTGTCAGTTGTTGAGGAAAGGGTATTATACTCCGTATGTAGACATTCTTCTGGAAGCAGCGTGTGTCACGGCATATTTTGGATTTCTCCGATGTGGGGAATTTACAGTATTACATTCGTTTGATTCAGAATGCAATGTGAGTATCGAAGATATCCGATTCCTTAAGGATAAAGTTACCTTTCATTTGAAAGCTTCGAAAACAGACCCATTCCGTGAAGGTGTTGACATTCATTTATTTGCGTCGGGAGTTTCTGTTTGTCCAGTCTTATCTCTGGAACGTTACATGGACTATCGTTCTAGGAAATTCAAAGATAGTAAATCACAAGACGCTTTCTTTGTGATGGAAAATAGGAAAGCTTTAACACGAAACTACTTCATTTCTTCTCTAAAGATTATACTTGCCGTACTTGGATACAACTCAGACTTATATAATGGTCACAGCTTTCGCATTGGAGCAAGTACCACAGCAGGTTCAAAAATTGAAGATCACCTTATTCAGACACTCGGACGGTGGAGTTCACAGTGTTATACTCGCTATATCAGAACATCTTTATCAACGATACAGCAAGCTCAACAAGCATTACTCGAATGAAGATTTAGTGTTTATTGTACATAGGAATATTTCAATCGCATACGTTTTTATCTTGATTTAATATTGTAAGTGCCTTAGAGTATATATAGACTGTTTCATTACCACATATCAGTTCATCGTGTTTATGAGGTCAACACAACGACATCAATTGCGTTTTTAATCAGTGTTTCAGGGGCATAATAATCCCCATTGTTTAATCTGATAGTGGTTTTAAGTGTGTTTCGATAGTGTTGGGGCATAATAATCCCCATATTATGTAAATATATTGATGTTTCATTGTCTTCATTTATTATGTGTATATTAATTGCTAAGCATATACATTTGTTTATAATTGCTATCAGTGACGTACCATTTTCAATGAATGAGACAAGGGTTAAACATTTAAACCAGTTATAGCAGTATGACAGTTCCCGATTTGTGTTGATATTTGAACTTACTAATTAACTATGTAGATAAAGCTCTTGAGAGATAAAGAACATTATAGTATAGCAGATGCTGAGAACATTATGATCAGAGTTCATTGACATGTTTATGAAAGTTATGTTAAGGTCAAGCAGAACATTTGATTTCATCAAGTCGTAATATTTCTTCTCACGACCCGCTGAGATAGACAGTAGTTAATCAGAACACTTGTGCTTATCACTATAAAATTTCCATGTTTTCCAGCACGCTGGAGTTACATACTGATAAACGATTAGTGATGGACGTTTTAATTGCTATTCATCTATTCGCATCTGATATTAAGTTCATTTGTATATCATTCACATATTCAGATATATTAATATAGTAACAAATCTTTGTTCAAAGATACTGTAAATTCAGAATTGATGCGTGCATTTATCATTGCGATTTTAGAAAATCTGTAGAATACAAAGTATCATCTATTAATGCGAGAGTTCATCACTGCCATACGCACTCAGTAAATTTGAATTTACAGTAATCATCTTCATTTGGGGTTCAGTTGTCTCCTTTAAAAACCAGTCATCAACTGTATTTTGGCATATTTTCGTTATTATTAACTCAATTTCCCCAAATTTGATGCAGAGTTATTGATGTATAAGTTGCTTGTCACAGTTAATGGGACTTATAGCAGTAATTTGGTTAAATTTTAAATAGACCAGACACGTGCTAAAAGTTTCCGGACACTAACTAACAACAGATCCCTGTTCTAAGTCAGTCCTGATGTCAGTCCATGCATGGACTTCTTTCACTGACGTTTTTGATCTACATGCTTGTAGTCATAAACAAGAACAGGTCCATCAGTAAGTTCAAGCATGAACTTAAAGTTAGTGTCCTAGCGTATCAGAAGTTCAAGCATGAACTCAGATCTTCCGATTGATATGATTCTCAAGCTTGGGAATTAATCAATCACTGTGACAACAACCGAGACGGCTAAACGCCAAATGATGTTTATTTTATTGTATGTATATCATGTAGTATGTATCTTAGTTTATTATATCTTAATAAATATATATTCTATGTTTTGTTGTGTATAAATGGTTATTTATATAGGTTCACCTTAATAAATTGGTTTTATACACACAAAACTATTTTTCACGCGTGCACCTTATGGTGCCTCATGCATGAAGAGTGAAGTCATATAGCACGTGACCGATGCCATTATTAATTTGCAATGGAGTAGTGTGGTCGATTCTATATAGACTAACCACCACCTTCCCCACCACCACCATTGTTTCATTATATTTAGAAATCTATAATGTACTATTAAACTGCTGTCTCGGTATATAATATCTTTTAGATCGCATATTTTCGTTATTATTAACTCAATTTCCCCAAATTTGATGCAGAGTTATTGATGTATAAGTTGCTTGTCACAGTTAATGGGACTTATAGCAGTAATTTGGTTAAATTTTAAATAGACCAGACACGTGCTAAAAGTTTCCGGACACTAACTAACAACAGATCCCTGTTCTAAGTCAGTCCATGCATGGACTTCTTTCACTGACGTTTTTGATCTACATGCTTGTAGTCATAAACAAGAACAGGTCCATCAGTAAGTTCAAGCATGAACTTAAAGTTAGTGTCCTAGCGTATCAGAAGTTCAAGCATGAACTCAGATCTTCCGATTGATATGATTCTCAAGCTTGGGAATTAATCAATCACTGTGACAACAACCGAGACGGCTAAACGCCAAATGATGTTTATTTTATTGTATGTATATCATGTAGTATGTATCTTAGTTTATTATATCTTAATAAATATATATTCTATGTTTTGTTGTGTATAAAACGCGTATATACGTAAAACCCGGAGATCAAATGGTTCTGCTAAGGAAAATTCAGAGAGCTACAATGTAACATACCTCGTGGTTTCGTGAGACAAAATCAGCATTTAAATTGTACCAGCTATCCACATAAAACCAAGTCACAAAGATGTGAACTGCATGGTAGAGCACTGCACGACCTCCAGTAAGCAAAACTCATAGTATAATTGTTCATACTTTAGTTCTTTGGTAATTTTTTTTTAAAATTTTGTAGTGCATTTACTAATTTTGTATCATCGATGCATAACCAATAACCTTTATGATCTATATTATCTATAATTTCTGTACTTTCATATACTCCTGTTCTGTAATGGAAAAGTGTTTTAAGGTGGGTCATATAAAAGGTTTCTTTTATTTTTCTGTAATTACAAAAAATGCATTATTTTAATGATGGAAAAAATATTCCATGTGTGCTTGCCTCCTACTTTTGTGTCTTTCTGAAGTTCTAATTGAAAGAATAGAATTAATAAATTATATATACGGTTTAACTCTTGCTCCCCCTTAAAAAAAATAAACCACCCGCTACCTCTAAATTTCTTGTAAATTAAAAAAGTGCTTGGATAACATTATGTACATTGAACTTTTACTTCTTAACCAAACGTGAAATATACCATACATTTTCATTATTTGCCTATCCATAATCAAGAGCCTGGCTGTATAATCAAGGGGTTGTTGTTGGCTGCTGTCTGTTAAATTTTATTTTTGTTTATTGTTTTTAGCATACGTCCGGACCTTAGGGAGCTACCATTTGATTTTTATCGGGGGGCTAGGATGAAATTTGAAAAAATAGGTAGGACAGGAGTTTTGAGTAAAAAAAAAGGCAGGATGAGTTACTTGGTAAAAAAAAAGGCAGGATGACAATTTGTGTAAAAAAAAGTCAGGACCGAATAGAGTGAAAAAAATAGGCAGGACAGAGATAACAACTAAAAAAAAAGGCAGAACAAAATATTTCATCCTACCCCCCACCCACCCCATGAAAATCAAATGGTAGCTCCCTTATTGTTCTCTGTTGGCTTGTTTCGCATTTGGCGTGTCTAAGTCTTATAAATTGCTGTGTACTGATAATAACTATTATGATAATAAAAAAATAGTCAAATGAATCATTTAGAATATTATCCTATTTTCGAAAAAGAATAAACAGCAGAATTCAGATATTTTTAGCAGAATGATGTTCTGGAATTTCTTGAATTAGGAAAATCTTAATTGAAATAAAAATTATGTTTAAATTAATATAACAATAATTTATATTTAATAGTGAGTGTTTTCGACAGCAGTTATCTGGAAGGTTTACACATAGGTGATGGTAGTGTGTAGGATTGTGGTCCCTAGGCTACAAAATGGACGTAAAGACTATAATGAGATAATACAGCATGCGATATATCGGTGCGATAATCTTGTCCATACGTACGGTCAGTTTGTTTTATTGCTAACCATCTGTTACGGTTACTATAAAACCGTATTGGTGTAAGAATTAAATTATAACTAGAATCATCATGTGTCGATACATTCTACTACTCGTCGTTGCTGTCATCGGAATTCAGGTAAACATTCGATATTTATTTTCAATTGTAAAAATATTTTTTACTAGAACTTTTTATTTTTTTACATTGTTATGTTCAATTTACTTGCCTGGCTTTAAAAAGTGTTATGCCATTCTTCTCGGTAAAAAACGATGGTGTGTAACTCCTCTTTTTTCGATCAATATTGAAACGTATTTTATTGCGGATTTTTTTTTTTTTAATTTTTACAACACGATCCGAAAGGAAGCATGTAAAGCGAGCCATCGATTCTAATGAAATTAAAACCAAGTATTTCTATATCTACAGATACAAATAAAAACTCTGTTGTTTCCTTCAATGAGTAATATTTGTGATTATATGATTATCTTCATTCGAAGTTTGGTAAATTGTCAAAGCCTTTTCATTAAGGCAGCAACCATTTGATTTTCTAGGGGGGGGGTATGGATTTTTTTCTGACAAACTATTTTTTTAATTCTAGCATTACATATAGTGGCAGCTAAGGGTTAAAGAAACATTTTTTTTTCTCAGGGTCAAAAACAAATTGTTTTTTCTCCAAAAACTGGAAACAATTTCTTTTTCTCCAAAAATATCCATAGCCCTTACCCCCCTCCCCCCCCAGAAAATCAAATGGTTGCTGCCTTAGCGTCCGTTTTGTTTCTTTTTAAACGATCTTGAAATATTCCCTTGCATAAATGCAGGTTTTGTCTGAAATTTATGTATATGAAATCCTCGAATTTCTTCTCTTAAGTTCCGAAAATAAAAATATTTCAAATAAAATTGTTAATACTAGCCCTCCAGTATCTAGTTTAACTATACTACACGCACTCAATCTGATCAGATATTATAAGAAATTCATATTACATTGACAAAATGGTTATGTTACTATTGGACTAATATCAACATTGTTTATGTTGTGATATCAAGATATAAACTGGTTCTTCGAATCAAATAAGATTTTTTGATATAAGATATTCAGCATGTATGATTGCATTGCTCATTATCCCATGAAAGGAAGTTGTTTAAAAAAAATCTAATTTATATTTTTCGTTTTCTTTTTTTAGGCTAGATCACCACCAATAAGTAAGTAAAGTTATATTAATTTTTCATTTGAAATATTACGTGTTTTGAAATTAATGAAAGCAGTAACTAACAAAATCTTTTTAATTGACACTATTGGCATCATAAAATACTATAAATACTTTCAAAACGAAAAGCTGTATCAATGATAAAACTCAAAGGGTGTGCCCGAATTTCACTGAATATTGATTTGATTTTGATTTTTTGTGTTTTAACGCAACTGTTTAGCATCGCTTCTAGGCTGTTTCGTGGCGATGGTTTAGGTGGTGAAAATCAGAGTGCCAGAGAATACCACCGAACTTAGATAGGAAAACTGACAATTCTAGTCTATCAAGATTGTAGTCGAATGCAACCGCACGAGCGGAGTTCGAACTCACAACCCGAGCGTTGCCTGACTAGTGATTAGTAACTACTTAGACCTATCGGCCACCGAGTCCCCTCCCCCTCCTTCACTGAAAATTGAAAATTCTAGACTAACTATTATGCTTTAAAGGCATAAGATACAGTTTTGATCCGTATTTAAATTTTGATGAATATTTGTATATAGGCTATTTATTACCTGATTAAATCAATCAATTCATGTGCTACTTTTCGAGTAAATTGAGGTCCAAATTTCAGATATGTCCTCAAAATATGAGTTGTGGACGTATTTTTCTTTTCGATAGAAATACATAACTTTTTTTGTTTTAATAGATAAACACGATCTGTTTTCTGTTAAATTATTTATAATGTATGTGTTATATAAATATTGCATAAATTTGTACATTTTATTTTTACAAATAACTCAAATTTATCAAATGTTCATAAATGTAGGAAAAACATCATTTTTTGCTGTATATTAATCAAATTAAAAAAAAAATGCATTATTTACGTTTTCATGAAAATTGGTACACATAATCTTCATACGTAATCAAACCAAATGCCATTTTACAAAAAAGGGTCCATGAACTCGTTTTCAAGTTAAATCAGTTTGAAAGATGAAAATTAGCCGAAACCTGCGTCTTTTCACGTTAGCAACATCATTACCTCCCCTGTAACTGTATCGTATGCCCTTAATATCAAATATGCTTAATATTGTAGCCCACTGTCCTGATGCTATGTGTAAAATGTACTGTGAAAATGGATTTAAAGTCGGCGCTGATGGATGCGAGATATGTGAATGCAACCAGCCATGTAAGTCATTCAATCAGCTAAATTATTACCTATTCAAAATAAGTGTTTCTGTTTTTAAATGTAGTCACTGAAATTGAACAATAATTAATAAGATTCGCATGATAAAATGATGTCCGAGATTACTCGTCCAACGGCTGTTTTGACAGACAAGCTTGGACCGGACTAGATAAAATGAAATGTAATATAATTTTCAAATTTTCAAATAGTTTCAATAATCACGATGATACTAAATTATAATACAAAGCAGTTCTTCTGCCCACGCTTCGCTTTCCAGAACTGAAAACACTGCATTCTACTTTCGTATTCACTTAAACGACCTTTCGGGCTCTTTGGGGTTTTTGTTAATCATACTAATCTTCAAAATTTTCAAAGCAGAGATATCATTAGTTGATACAAAATGTAACAGAACAGACAGTAGGAAAAAGTGTGATGACTTACTTATAAGCGAGGCTTGGAAACATGATGTGTATTTAATAAAGTTGGATGTTATTATATCAAATTCAGAAGTTATACTTTATTATTACAGCATATTGTTCCGATGTGACATGTCTTATGTACTGTGAATATGGATTTGCAACCGATGCTGATGGTTGCGAGATATGTAAATGCAACAAGCCACGTAAGTCTATACAATTAGCTTAAATATTTTATAAGACACATTAACCATATACATGCTAATAAAAGTACTTTAAATTCCGTTAACATTGATGACATTTATATCTTACAAACAAATGTATCACCATATACATATTGAACAGTAGTTTAATAAAATGATACCGACACTGGTTGCAACCTATTAATTTATATAAATCTATATTAGGATTGTATGCCAATAGAAACTCAAAAATTCAAACAGTACTCACGCATTGCTTTAGCAATAAATGATGAGAATTCTGACCAAACAGGGATATTTATGTTACATGCCATGCACACGGTACACACGTAAAATTATTTGTTACCTGTCAGACGCGCATTTCGTCTACAAAAGACTCATCAGTGACGCTCGAATCCAAAAACGTTAAAAGACAAAATAACTTACAGTTGCATACTGTTGTCACTGTCTAAGTGTAATGTAAACTGTCAGAAAAAAAAACTGTTCGCAACGGGTTCCAAGGCACCTTCTGATACGCTACTGCCGAAGGAAACAAGACATGTTAACTGACAGAAATAAGACAAAGTTTTAAAAATACTTAAACAATTATAATATATGTTTTGATATTACAGCCCACTGTTCCGATGTCACATGTAATTTGTACTGTGAGAATGGGTTTCAAACTGGTGATGATGGATGCGAGATATGTAAATGCAACCAGCCATGTAAGTCTCTCAGCCAAATTATTTCATATTCAATTTTAGCGTTTTTGTCGGTAGAAAATTAAATTAGTGAATTGAAATTTCAATTGACAAAAGAGAGGCAAAAGATACCAGAGGGACAGTCGAACTCATAGATCGAAAATAAACTGACAACGCCATTGTTAAAAACAGAAAAAGACTAACAGACTAACAGACAAATAATAGTTCACAAAACACAACATAGAAAAACTAAACACTAAGCTACAATAACCCCACAAAAAAACTGGGGGTGATATCAGACGCTTAGGAAAACAAGATTTGCATGATAAAACGAAATTTTCAAATTAAAAAATTGTATCAATAATCACGAATACGTTGCTACTCAATATGATTTAAACGCAGTCCATCTGTCCATGCTTTGCTTACCACTACTGAAAACGCCCTATTTTACTTTCTTTATAAATAACCTTTTGGGGTTCATCTGTCCAAGCTTCGCGTACCAGAACTGAAAACATTTCATTTTAATTTCTGTTTAAACGACCTTTCGGGTTTTTTTGTTAACATACACATCTTACAAAAAGCTGAATCAATGAAGGAATGCTTTAATTTTACAGCCCACTGTTCTGATGTTACGTGTTATATGTACTGTGATAATGGCTTTAAAGTTGGTGCTGATGGTTGCGAGAAGTGTGAATGCAACAAGCCATGTAAGTCATACAATTATATCTAAATTGTTTATTATTCGACATAGTTTTTATTCTGTTTTGTTTAATAGTCTCAAAACTATATATCGATGTGATATTTGCAAATATAATAAGCAACGTGTCTTTAAAAATTAAACACCACTATAAAAGCAAAGTTGGATTTCACTCAGGAGTTATGCTTTAAATATTGCAGCTCGTTGTTCCGATGCGATGTGTTATATGAACTGTGAACATGGGTTTGAAATTGGTGCCGATGGCTGTGAGATATGTAAATGTAACAAACCACGTAAGTCAATACAAACAGCTTAAACATTGCATGACATACATTTATAAGCTTTAAAAAGTACATTAAATTCCGTTGACAGTTTTCATCCTTTACATTGAACATTATTTAGTGAAATGGTACCGACAGTTGTTGCACCTGCTAAATTGATATGTATCTATATGAAAGAAGGACCGAAGATACCAAAGGAACATCCAAACTCATAGATTTAAAACAATAAATTGACAACGTCATGGCTACAAAAGAAAAACAGACAAACAAACAAACCGCACTACACAAAACACAACATATATACATTTTCGAACTTATTATATGTGCAAGAGCTTGCATGCAGCTTCTGCTACTTTGTGTCAAGTATTGTGACATCAGACTTTGTTTTTAATTGACATTATCTACATGAAAGGTTGGAAATTGTCAACATTATCTTATCAAACAACTGTCAAATATCGTTTTATCCCGGCTTCTCCTGAGTGTTTTCCAAATTATCGTTATGCTGTTAATACTTTTGTATTTGATAGACAGTTGATGTATTTTCCTTTTGGATGAAAAAGATAAACAATCTCCTTTTAGTAATTCTTTCAATTACTCTGTCATACTTTTGACAGCTACTCTGTTATTACGCTCGACTCTCAATACTACACATCAACACAATCTAATTTACCTCGAGTTCCCATCTTTATTCAAAGTGCCTCTTAGATTCATGATCTACATAATCTAAATGTTTTTTTAAATATTTATTAATTTTAACATCTGAATTGCATGTCCTGTCATTGATATAAAATAAAAAACGTATCAACAGTTACGTCACATTCATTGAAAAATAAAAGGGTATTAAATAGACAAAAAGGGAAACCTTAAATAAAAATGATAAAAAATGACATGGAATTATAACAAAACCAATAAATAAATGTTTTCGTATTTCAGCCCACTGTTCCGATGCCATGTGTTATATGCACTGTGAAAACGGATTTAAAATCGGCGCTGACGGATGTGAGATATGCGAATGCAACAAGCCATGTAAGTCGTTTTAATCGGCTTAATTATTCACATTCAACATACATCTTTTGTGGATTGTTCAATACAGTGAACTTCAATATAACGTTACGTGAAGAGTTGATCTCTATCAAATGAACTGTTATTATTGTTTCAAATGAAAAAGCTGTTTTACTTATTACTATTTTACTATGTCAAAATCAGGCGTTATATTTTAATATTACAGCCCATTGTTCCGATGCGATGTGTTATATGAACTGTGAAAATGGGTTTGAAATTGGTGCTGATGGGTGCGAAATATGTCGATGCAAAAAACCATGTAAGTCATAACAACAGCCAAATCATATTCAATAGAAGTGTTTGTATTCTTATTAGCAGTCACTGAGTTTGAACTTTAATTGACAAGATTAAATGAATTGTTAAGTAATTATCAACAGGAAACATTTTGTCAATAATTACTAGTATCGTATTACTAAATATTATTACAACGCAGTCTATTTGTTCATGATTCGTGATATAAAAAAAAACTAAAAACGCGCCATTCTACTTTCTGTTTCAACGATTTTCGAGGTCCTAAGGTTTTTTGGTTTATTATGCACACCTTCAAAAATTTGGAGGCAGAGATATCATTGGTTGGTATCAAATTTATCAGAACAGAAGGAAGGATAGATAATTGTAAGCGAAGTTTGGAAACATGATCAGTATTTTATAAGTTGAGTGTTTCTATATCAATTCAGAAGTAATACTTTAATATTACAGCCCACTGTTCCGATGTGATGTGTACTATGTACTGTGAAAACGGATTTAAAGTCGGTACTGATGGATGTGAGATATGTGAATGCAACCAGCCATGTAAGTCTTAGGAATATGCTTACTCATATAAATTCAACATAAATATAAGTGTCGTTTTAATACAGTGAACTTTAACCTATTGTTACGTGGAGAGTTGATCTCTATTAGATGAACTGTTATTATTTTTTCCATTAGAAAATTTAAACTGTTTTACTTATTACTATTTTAATGTATCCAAATCAGGCATTATGTTTTAATATTACAGCCCATTGTTCTGATGTGATGTGTGCTATGTACTGTGAAAACGGATTTAAAGTCGGCGCTGACGGATGTGAGATATGCGAATGCAACAAGCCATGTAAGTCTTTAGAATAGGCTTAATTATTCACATTCAACCATATTTTGTGTATTGTTCAATACAGTGACCTTTAACATATATTTACGTGGAGAGTTGATCTCTGTCAAATGAACTGTAGATATTGTTTCCATTAAAAAAAAACTGTTTTACTTATTACTGTTTTACTATATCAAAATCAGGCGAATGTTTTACTATTGCAGCTCATTGTTCCGATGCGATGTGCTACATGAACTGTGAAAATGGGTTTGAAATTGGTGCTGATGGGTGCGAGATATGTCAATGCAAAAAACCATGTAAGTCAAACCAACAGCCAAATTATTTCATATTCAATAGAAGTGTTTTTATTTTTTAAAAACAGTCACTGAGTTTGAACTTCAATCGTCAAACTTAAACCAAATGTTCTGTAATTTTCAAAGAAAAAATTGTATAAATAACCATGGTGTTACTAGTTATCAAATGTGTTACTAAATATGTGTACAGCATAGTCCAGCTGTCCACGCTGCGCTTACTAGAACCGAAAACACTCCATTCTTCATGGTATTTAGACGACTTTCGGGTCTTAAGACTTTTTGATAATGCTGCACACCTTCGAAAATTTAAAGGCAAGTATAGCATTTGTTTTTATCAAATTTATCACAACAGAAAAAAAGGAAGAAGTGTTGTTTGATACATGTACTTGTAAACGAAGCTAAGAAACATTGATTGATTGTTGGTTGCTTAACGTCCAGTGGCAAAAATTTCACTGATCTGTATTAAATAAGTTGAGTGTTTCTATATCCATTCAGAAGTAATACTTTATAATTACAGCCCATTGTTCCGATGCGATGTGTTATATGAACTGTGAACATGGGTTTGAAATTAGTGCTGATGGCTGCGAGATATGTAAATGTAACAAACCACGTAAGTCAATACAAACAGCTTAAACATTTCATTAGATACATTTATATGCTTTCATCCATTAACGTTTATGGCTTCCCTATCCTACATACAAAGGTATTCACATTATCTTATTAAACATGTTTTTTATTTACAAAAATGGTACAGTCACTTGCTGCACCTCCTAAAGTTATATGCATCTACATAAGCATTGCACGATCATGGAAAAACGTAATCCAAAGCAGTAATAACGATTTGTTTTAGCCATAAAAGAAGAGAATTCAGCTGAGCAAAAAGGATATTGTGTTCCATGGCAAAAGTACACTTGTAAAAATGCATTGTAAACTGTGAAAAATAAAGACTATCCACAAAGAGTTCAAGGACACTTTCTGTATCACATACACCTGCATGAAATGTCAAAGAACAATGCAAACTTTCAGAAATGAACTGGTCACAAAGGTTTCCAGGGAATCTTCCTTCTTACTTAAAACTACATGCTGATGTCGGTGAAAACAAGATACATGTATGTTAAATGTCAGAAATCAGATAAAGGTGTAAGAAAACTGAAACGTTATATATGTTTTGATATTACAGCTCACTGTCCCGATGCTATGTGTGAAATGTACTGTGAAAACGGATTTAAAGTCGGACCTGATGGATGTGAGATATGTGAATGCAACAAGCCATGTAAGTCTTACACTCTATTATTTCCTATCAATCTTGTGTGTTTTATTTTTTGTTAAATGTGGTAATCTCAAATTTTGTTTTAATGGACACAATTGTATAACGATTTCGACCTAATCTAACAATTCAATTGTCAAGTATCGTTTCATCTCAGCTTCCTCTTAGAGTTTTCGATTCAGCTGTATGTCTTTTTGACTAATTCTAAGACAACGGTTTAGTCCTATTAATACATGTAGAAATGATCACGATTAAATGAAATGTGATGCTTTATAATTACAGCCCATTGTTCCGATGCGATGTGTTATATGAACTGTGAACATGGTTTTGAAATTGGTGCTGATGGCTGCGAGATATGTAAATGCAACAAGCCACGTAAGTCTATACAATTAGCTTAATCATTTCGTTTCATACATAGTGGTTTATCCTTTGTTGAGTAGCCTATAACTTTGTTTTTATTGACACCATATGATGTCGTTTTCGACCTAATCTAACAATAATTCAACGGTACTATACTATCCAATTGCGGTTTCTACTTAGTGCTATTCGACGGAACTATGTGTCATATCCAATTATTCCACGACCACGGATTAATAACTGATCAATAAAATTGAGAAAGGAAATGGTGAATATGTCAAAGCGACAACCACCCGACCATAGAGCAAACAACAGCCCAAGGCAACCAATGGGTCTTCAATGTAGCGAGAATTCCCTCACCCGTAGGTGTCCTTCAGCTGGCCCCTAAAATATGCATAATAGTACAGTGATAATGGACGTCATACTAAACTCCGAATTATACACAAGAAACTAAAATTAAAAATCACACAAGACTAACAAAGGCCAGAGGCTCCTGACTTGGGACAGGCGCAAAATTGCGGCGGGGTTAAACATGTTTATGAGATCTCAACCCTCCCCCTACACCTCTAGCCAATGTAGAAAAGTAAAAGAATAACAATACGCACATTAAAATTCAGTTCAAGAGAAGTCCGAGTCCGATGTCAAAAGATGTAACAAAAGAAAATAAATAAAATGACAATAATACATAAATAACAACAGAACTACTAGCAGTTAACTGACACATGCCAGCTCCAGACCTCAATTAAACTGATTGAAAGATTATGTCTTCATCATATGAATATCAGGTACAATCCCTCCCGTTAGGGGTTTAGTATCATACTATCATAAAATATATGAGAAGAACATAACCCGTGTCATGCCAACAACTGTTTTTTTTAGAAATAAATGTGTTTAGTTCCGATGCATAGACCCTATCAGTGAATCAATGTTAAAGCCAAAATATGCAATCTTTAATGACCTGGCAACAGTATCGTAACTATATCCCCTTTAAGTAAGTCTATTTAAAGATTTTGTTAGTTTCTGATGAGAATACTGACATTGTTGTGCTTTATAAAGAATGTTTCCATAAAAATTTGAATGTGAAATACCTGAACGTATAAGATGTCTGCATGTTGAGTTATATTTACGAATTATTTCCTTATACCGGTGATAAAATTTAGTAAATGTTTTGACAAGTTTGTGATATCGAAAACCCTGGTGTAATAATTTTTCAGTAATACATAAATTTCTCTCGTTAAAATCTAATACGTTGTTACATACACGAGCGAATCGTACACGTTGAGATATATAAACACCATAAGATGGTGACAAGGGAACGTCGCCATCTAAAAATGGATAATTAACAATAGGAAACGAAAAATCATCTCTTTTATCATAAATGTTTGTATAAAAAAATCAAAAACTAATCATTTAAATAGTGTTTTACCTCTTTGGATGTTATAGACAAAAAGACTATTATAAATCGTTCTGTCAGTGCCGTTAATTTAAATTTTCGTCTTCATATTACAATTAAACACAATCTAATCAATGTGTTTCGGACTCAAGTCTTCTTCTTTACATATCAATTAATTGGTTCATACCATTAGAGTTAATGATACTTAGACAAAAATGTATATTAAATGCAAACAGTATAAATTGCTGTACAAAACTCTGAAACATATACTTTTTCATTTCAGCCCATTGTTCCGATGTGACTTGCAATTTATACTGTGAATATGGATACAAAGTTGGTTCTGATGGATGTGAGAAATGTAAATGCAACAAGCGACGTAAGTCTTTATTTAAGTTAGGTTGGTGGGAACTGCTTACTTTTGTGTAGAACCTGATTGCCTACTCAATATTCAGAATAGTTCGGTTTTGATTTCTATATTTCTGCGTAGTGTTTTGTGGACTGTTGCACTTAAGTCGTACAAATATATGCCCAACAGTAATATAGAAAGTTTAGAATTTTCTCTTTTTGTTCAATGAATATTTCTATATATCTGTCATTTCTTAGTCTTGTATGTTTTTTAAAAGTTGAGATAGACGATATATATCATGTTTTGTTGCGAAAGATATCTAGATTTGAAAAAAACAATAAATCGATCATGTAGATTGCTTACTTTGGCTTGGTCGTCTGTTATTTATTTAAATTGAGTTATGGTCTATAAAAATTTTAAAAGTTTTATCAATGGTATTTATAGATAGACAGGCAGAAAAAGATTCACACTGATCACAGCTTTTAAACAAATTGAAATGATACTGTTAATACTTTTGAATACTAGTATATTAATGGAACACAAGATATGTTAGAGGTGAAAATAAATCAGAAAGAGCCTTTCAATTTATGTATAAATATGAATGCTACATGCACACACATTGATTTGCTATACATGATTGCCGTGATTCAAATAATTTATTCGTAAATGTTCGCGAAATTGTTTTTGCCATATGATTTTCCTGTATCCATTGGTTACCTTCTATTGCTAATCAATGTATGTTGTTTTTTTAATACTTTGATCTCTTCTCTCAACTCTAACCTTATGTTTCAGCTCGAGTTGTTTCACGCTCAGGACGAAGATAAACAAGATGTACAGCAACTGCCAACGTATACTTGCGGATATAATTTTACAAATAAATCTTAATATACTGTTAACATTCATACTTGTATGACTTTTGTATCTCTTTCAATGGTCCATCATTCCTGTACAATGCATTGTATGACACACACACACACACTTCTTGCGATAATTCATTATATTCATTGTATGACACAGACACACACACCTCTTGCGATAATTCATTATATTCATTGTATGACACACACACACACACCTCTTGCGATAATTCATTATATTCATTGTATGACACACACACACACCTCTTGCGATAATTCATTATATTCATTGTATGACACACACACACACACACCTCTTGCGATAATTCATTATATTCGTTGTATGACACACACACACACCTCTTGCAATAATTCATTATATTCATTGTATGACACACACACACACCTCTTGCGATAATTCATCATATTCATTGTATGACACACACACACACACACCCCTTGCAATAATTCATTATATTCATTGTATGACACACATACACATCTCTTGCGATAATTCATTGTATGACACACACACACACACACCTCTTGCGATAATTCATTTTATTCATTGTATGACACACACACACACCTCTTGTGATAAATCATTATATTTATTGTATGAAACACACACACACCTCTTGCAATAATTCATTATATTCATTGTATGACACACACACACCTCTTGCGATAATTCATCATATTCAGTGTATGGCACACACACACACCCCTTGCAATAATTCATTATATTCATTGTATGACACACATACACACCTCTTGCGATAATTCATTATATTCATTGTATGACACACACACACACACACCTCTTGCAATAATTCATTATATTCATTGTATGACACACACACACACACACCTCTTGCAATAGTTCATTATATTCATTGTATGACACACACACACACACACACACCTCTTGCAATAATTCATTATATTCATTGTATGACCCACATACACACCTCTCGCGATAATTCATTATATTCATTGAAAATTTTATTTTTTAATATAACAACACACGAACATTTATATATCAAAGAGACAAAACGAAACAGCTTGAGATAGGATGCCAAAAAATGGTCTTCTGATCTCAAAGAAACCTCATTACAAGTAAAACTCTATGAGATTTATCATTATAACATGATGCGATCATTTATAGATTGACGCTTATGAAAATGCATGCATTGTTCAAATATTTACAGAGAACATGCGTTATATAAACAGAATTATAGTGTTGCATATTCACTGGCTTCATGACAAATTTTGTCGTTTTGTAAAAGATAGATCTTATATATCTCTTTGGAACAAATCAATTATACAAATCACAGTCCCTTTGTAACAAATGAATCAACGTCCCCTATAATTAAAAAGTATTTTTGAATAAACTATGAAATATACAAAAATTCAGGTGCGAATTAGTTTTTCTTGAGATGTGCTAGTTGTTTTTTAACAAATTAAAAAATTCCCAATATGACTATACGTCAGCTTGAACAAATGGAAATCGAATGCAAGCTTGAACTTTGTAGACTATCATGATGCATTGCATGAATTTTCTATTATTTCCTATACATATCAATCTCAGTCCTCGAAAAGAAAGATTTATAATAAACAAGTTTTACATTTTGATTTTAACGAACGCAACCTATGTATTACTGGTAAATTATTAAACTAGGGATATCGTTACTATAAATTACTTAAAACCTTTACTAAATTTTTCCATAGGTATAAAGATTTGGTTTTGAAGTTTGGTTGTACCTGTAGAAAACTCATTTGTAACGGGATAGCACATCCTCATTTTTACAGAAATGTTCTTAACCGTGCACGGAAATGGAGATGATCCATGTTAACTTATCGCTCCTTTAAATAAACTTATTCTAAAAGGTTACCTATTCAACACTGGAAGAAGATCATTGAATATTGTTTTTATTGGTATAAATATTGATTTTGTTATCAGTAGATTAAAAGCAAACTAAATATTACTAGTACATGTATGTTATATACATATTCATAGGTCTACAATCTGTCGATACCTGTAACTTTGCATTGCACAAGAGCATGTTTTTCTCTGGCTGTTTATCACGCCTTTACACTAAATCCATTGGATGTTGGATGTGTACGGATTGATGCATTTTTATAAGTTGTTAGTGGCTTTGAACTAGCTGTCAGATAACTGTGAGTACTCTCAGATCTGTTCATTGTGTCTTTTTGTGTCGGAATGTATAAGTACCGGCCACGTCCACTTGTATTATTTGTCTATCTGGTGAGTTAAGCCTTTCTCAACTGCTTTTTATAGTTCGTTCTTATGTTGTACTGTTATACTGTCCGAGGTTAGAGGCAGGGTTGTGATCCCGCAAACATGTTTAACCCCGCCACATTATTCATGTGTTTGCCTGTCCCAAGTCAGGAGCCTGTAATTCAGTGGTTGTCGTTTGTTTCTGTGTTACATATTTGTTTTTCGTTCATTTTTAACATAAATAAGGCCGTTTGTTTTCTCGTTTGAATTGTTTTACTTTGTCTTATCGGGGCCTTTTGTAGCTGACTATGCGGTATGGGCTTTGCTGATTGCTGAAGTCCTACGGTTACCTATAATTTTTAATGTTTGTGTCATTTTGATCTTTTATGGATAGTTGTGTAATTGGCAATCATAAGACATCTTCTTTTTTACATTACAAAAGGTTTTACATATTAATTGGAAATGTCAACTAAACTGTCAATACCTAATTCATTTATCACGCAGTTTATGTAATGAAATTTACACACACAAACGATATTGTTTGGGGCTTTATCTGCGTGGACAACAACATATTTGTCATGGAGGTAGGACACATAGGGAAAACGTAATGAAAAATTGCTAAAATTAATATAACATTAATTTGAATTTAATTATGAGTGTTTTCGATATAATCTAACTGGAAGGCATAAACGTAACGGCTGGCCTGCTTACATAGGATTGTGAACCCTAGGCTACAAAATGTCCGTTAAAACGACCATGAGATAATACAGCACAATTTATATCGGTGCGATGATATTGACCATACGTACGGTCAGCATCTTAATTGCTAACCAGCTGTTTGATGTATTATGGTATTTACACGAAAAAGGAAAACATAAAACTAAACAGCCACATGCATTACGACTGATACATTAAAATCAACCCTCATAAATGTAAGGCTACGTTCCGCGTGTTTGATATGAGTGGCCGTTCATGTCATTTGCGCGATTATATACGCGTATATAATTTTCAACGCGTATATATACGCGTTGAAAGTGGTTTTCAACGCGTATATTGTGGGTTTCAACGCGTATATTGTGGTTTTCAACGCGTATATTATCGTTTTATACGCGTATATTGTTAAAATAAACACGTTTATACTTTATTCCAATTTATTTATCATATACGCGTTAATATACGCGTTATTTGCATAAATATACGCGTTAATATACGCGTTATTTGTGTTAATATACGCGTAAGAAATCATTATATACGCGTTAATAAACATTCGTTTGTCTTATTGTTTTAACCAATGAAAGCTGCGTTCTTAAACTGGTTTGCATGTGACAATTGTATAACGAATATGGCTGCCAACTTTAGTGGAAACGGGAACAGAGAGAGATTTTTGCAGAGAGTAAAAGAGACCGTTGATGATTGTTTCCGGCTTGGGACGACTGATGCCATACAAAAACAGATGTTTGACAGTATACGTGAAAGGTAATCGCAGGTGGCGACAAAAACTACCTACGGTTTATGAACCCTTCGGTAGGGTAGGACTCTGTAGCCATTTTTGTATGAACTTTTCAAACTTCAATTGTATCAAAACTACAGATATATTGAATAATAGAGATAGGTTATTTTGTAAAAATACAAAGGGGAAACTTGATGCAAATCATTATTATTTACTGTTTCATTGAATTTTAAAATAGAAAGACTTCAAAAGAGTACTCTGTGGCAAATAAACCCAAGATTTTTACAAAAAAAAATCTACAGCCTTTGATACAAAGATTTTTGTTATAAAATTTGAAACATAGCTAGATTAATCACTTGCTTTTTTATGATGTGTTTATTTTTTACAAAAAGTTCTAACCAAGCTGTAAATGCCAAAAATACCCCCCTTCTGAGTCACTAAAGTCGAGCGCCCCCTAAAGGGTGTACTTGATTTTTTTATTTGTTTTATCCAATAACTACATTAATAAACTTGTTTTAAGGAAATCAATGCTAGCACTGCATACCATAATTCTATATCTATCATGTCTATCAGTCATCTAATTGCCAAATATGAGAGTACAATGATAAAGGCTGTGGTTTTTCTAAAAAATGTCCATAGGTTTAGCATTGAATCAACACCAGGGTACATAATCCTTAAGCTTGTATGTTGGGTATACAGGGGCTGAAAGTAGCAGTGGCTGAAACATTAGTTCAAGCCTGATAATCTAATTTCCTCTGTAAGTAAATGCTCATTGTGTAATACAGTTAAGAAAAGGTATTTTCTCTCAGATTTATACTTTATAAAACATTGTCACGGTGCAAATGGAAGTTCTTTTGTATCTTTAT
Organism: Mytilus trossulus; assembly: GCF_036588685.1. Lineage (NCBI taxonomy): Eukaryota > Metazoa > Mollusca > Bivalvia > Mytilida > Mytilidae > Mytilus > Mytilus trossulus. The sequence continues at coordinate 21,935,392 of NC_086380.1, forward strand.
TCGCCTACAGGTTTGTTTAGGGGTTGATGATTGAAGTGTTTTACGACATTATATGGCTTTAATTTTTATCTTTATTCTTACATGTCTTATAACTGGCTTTAATTTTTATCTTTTTTCATTCGACCATCACTGGCTTTACAGCCCTATCCAGTGGGTTTATCATCGGGCTGGGATGTTTTCCTCTATCTAGGATTTTGAAGTAGCAGATAACGATTGGTCTAGATATTTGATGAAATATGCAAATTTGAATATTTGAATAGTATGTAATTTATACAAACGATGTAAATATAGAAAATTGTGTGTTTTATCATAATTGCAGCTGCCAAAAAAGCGGAGGTAAATCAGGTAGTTTAAAGTAATTTTATAATAGAAAGTGTTGTGAATTTACCTATTTTGAAATATAGCAAGAAAACAAGTTTGATGACCCCATTTTTTTCTTTTTATCTATCTGAAAGCATGTTATAATCTTGTCACATTTTATCTTAAAGTTCTATCAAGCAGTTTTCTTTTTATCACACACAATTTGATTTTCCATTCATAATGATAATCTATACAACCTGCACCGTGAAAATAAGTCCCATACTTTTTATTATATTTTCTGCTCTTGTCAGGTTGTTTTCTCTTTGACACATTCCTCATTTTCATTCTCAATTTTATTCATTCATAGTCAGTGAATTGCAAAAAATACGATTCGACCTGCAAGCAACCAGCAAGCATAATCTAAAAGAAGCTGTAGGAAATGAGGCAGTATTTAAATGCATCTCATAAAACTTAGAGTTTCTACTGCAATTTTTTTTTTACAGATTGAACAATCTTTGTAGAGATGTTGAAAGATCTGCTGGCAATATGCTGACAGACTTAGAAGCAAATGAATTCAGTGAAATGATTGGTACTGTAAGAGACGAAATAGAGGATAACCAAACCATAGAAAGTACTAACATTTTCATAAATAGGTCTTTCCAATTTTCTTTGGAAAGACCTTTTGGTTTTGTTCTGATTATTTTTCTTCCTTTTGCAAAGGGTCTTTTGACTTAAGGAGGCTCACGGGTATAAAATTTTCAGAAAAATATCAAATATTTATTTTTCATTACAAATTTCATTTATAACTACCTTTAGAAGTTGTTACTTTATCATATGGTACAAAAATCAGTCCAAAAAAATCAATTAGTGTTGGCCGCAGGTGACTTTTAAAATGTAGATATCATTGAAAAAGCTCCAAATTATCTCCCTTTGGTGCAAAAATGCCATTTTTTTGGCATCAAAATTGAAATATCTTTTTAACTCATTGATGACCTATTTTTTTATGTTGTTTTCGAATAAGCTGTACATAAAATAAATAATTTCTGTTCTTTTTTTAATTCGACATTACCTTTATTTCTCCTATTAGTTCAACCGAAAAAAAGGACATTAACAAAAATGTATGCTTTTTTTGATGGCAGATTGTGAACGGTGACCCCAATTTTTGATTTCATTTTTCTATTAAGTATAAGATAAAGTTCTTTTATACAAAAATATAGCGAAATCCTATATTGAATCAAAAAAAAGAATTTAGACCCAGGAGCCCCCTTAAGATCCTTGGTTAAAAAAAGGAAAACAAGGTCAAGGTCTTCTTCAAATTTTAGATTTTGGCTTATGTTCACTTCTATTCCAAAAACCGTAACCAAAAAAATTAATCTCCCTTATTTAAAAAAAAAACCTTCACTTTCCAGAAATCATTCCTGTTAAATCAGCGTACAATAATAAGCTATCATATGATGCTGGAAATGGCTTTTCTAATTGTATTTTACTGTTTTTGTATCAAAATAGATCTTTTCCGGTGGAAAAGCCTGCAATTGTTCTTTGAACACAACACATTGGTTTTTAATTTATTGCATTATTGTTGAATATATATGAAAACGAAATAAGTCACCTCTTTATTATGAATTGTACAAGTTTATAAGTGGAAAATAAACTGACAACATATGGCTAAAAAGAAAAAAAAAGACTAACAGCCAAAAAATAGTACACAATTGACTCTAAATGTCAACTTGCTAGATTTTGATGAAACTTTTCTGATATGTTCAGTTTCTAATGACAATGTGGACCATTTATTGTATTTTGTTTTAAGTGGTGATGTTTGTAGTTTTACTATGAATGTTTTGACCAATTTTTAGTCTGATAAGTTTGAGAAATTCAATTACATCCGTTAATGACCAAAAAATGAACATGAATGAATTTTTACATTTTGTTATTTATAGAGAAAACAGGTTACCAGTCGAAACGCCTTCAAACTGACGAAAATGGTCACTATAAATATGATGTGCCCAGAGAACAGCTTGATTTTCTTTCAAGATTTGGTTTCACTGCGCCAATGATGAGCGAGGTGCTTGGTGTGTCAGAATCAACAGTTAGAAGGAGATTAAGGTACATGTTTAAGTTAACATCAAACTTGTTAGTTTTGTTAAAATCTCTATTTTATGTGAATGATGACAATTCAATAATCTTCCTTACATGTAAATGCTATGTGTCTTATATTAAAAATTGCATTTTTAGCTCACCTGGCCCAAAGGGCCAAGTGAGCTTTTCTCATCACTTGGCGTCCGGCGTCCGGCGTCCGGCGTTAGCTTTTACAAAAATCTTCTCCTCTGAAACTACTGGGCCAAATCAAACCAAACTTTGCTACAATCATCATTAGGGTATCTAGTTAAAAAATGTGTGGCGTGACCCGGTCATCCAACCAAGATGGCCGCCACGGCTAAAAATAGAACATAGGGGTAAAATACAGTTTTTGGCTTATAACTCAAAAACAAAAGCATTTAGAGGAAATCTGACATGGAGTAAAAATGTTTATCAGGTCAAGATCTATCTGCCCTGAAATTTTCAGATGAATCGGTTAACCTGTTGTTTGGTTGCTGCCCCTGAATTGGTAATTTTGAGGAAATTTTGCTGTTTTTGGTTATTATCTTGAATATTATTATAGATAGAGATAAACTGTAAACAGTAATAATGTTCAGCAAAGTTAGATTTACAAATAAGTCAACATGACCGAAATGGTCAGTTGACCCCTTTAGGAGTTATTGCCCTTTATAGTCAATTTTTAACCATTTTTCATAAATCTAAGTAATCTTTTACAAAAATCTTCTCCTCTGAAACTACTGAGCCAAATTAATCCAAACTTGGCCACAATCATCTTTGGGGTATCTAGTTTAAAAAATGTGTGGCGTGACCCGGTCAACCAACCAAGATGGCCGCCACGGCTTAAAATAGAACATAGGGGTAAAATGCAGTTTTTGGCTTATAACTCAAAAACCAAAGCATTTTGAGGAAATCTGACATGGGATAAAAATGTTTATCAGGTCAATATCTATCTGCCCTGAAATTTTCAGATGAATTGGACAACTGGTTGTTGGCTTGCTGCCCTCCAATTGGTAATTTTTAAAGAAATTTTGCCGTTTTTGGTTATTATCTTGAATACTATTATAGATAGAGATAAACTGTAAACAGCAATAATGTTCAGCAAAGTAAGATCTACAAATAAGTCAACATGACCTAAATGGTCAATTGACCACTTAAGGAGTTATTGCCCTTTATAGTCAATTTTTAACAATTTTCATTAATTCGGTAAATTTATGTAAATTTTTACCAAATATTTTTCTCTGTTACTAATGGGCAAGGTTCATTATAGATATAATTGTAAGAAGCAAGAACGTTCAGTAAAGTAAGAACTTCAAACACATCACCATCACCAAAATACAATTTTGTCATGAATCCATTTGTGTCCTTTGTTTAATATGCACATAGACCAAGGTGAGCGACACAGGCTCTTTAGAGCCTCTAGTTTTATAAACCAATAATACAAATATAAAATAAGAAGATGCGGTAAAATTGCCAATGAGACAACTGTTCACCAGAAACCAACTATAGATCACTGTACGAACTTTAATATGAGTACAATCCATTTGCATAGTTAGCTACAAAAGGCCCATTTTAAATTACAAATGTAAAACAATTTAATTGGGAAAACTAAGGTTTATGATATTTTGGGGCTGTAAACAACATTTCCATAAAAATAAGGATGCAATTTTCGGTTTGAATTAAATTTTCTACAGGAACAGTCAAACTTACAAACCTCATCTTCGTATTAAGAATACTTACTAGCCATTCGCCTCGCACCAACATACAAAAGCTAGTTGTTATGTTTTTACTAGAAACTTCTTTTTTTAAAACAGAAACTTCAACATTAGTTTAAGGCAAACAACTGTTATAACAGATGAAAACCTTGATCAGAAAATCATAGAGGTTACTGGTACTAACAGACGAATAGGACCAAACTCCATACGTGTTAGATTGGCTGAGAAAAACATATTTCTACCCAGACAGCGAGTACGAGATGGATGTTCAAGAGTTGATCCAGGTGGATGTGCCCTAAGGTCGTTATTGAGAAAAAATATCCAAAGAAGAACTTACAAAGTTGCAGGTCCAAACTCACTTTGGCATTTCGATGGAAACCATAAACTTATAAGGTATGAAGGAGTTAACATTGTTTATCTATTAAGATTCAAATTTGACATTATTGCAATTACTCTTATATTTCAAAAACTATGATAAAGAAAAATGCAAACTGAATCAAACGGTCAGCAAAGGACTCTAAAAAAGTCAACACATTGTCCAAGTGATCTACCTTATTGTTCATAAAATACATAATTGGTTTGTTTTTGACTGCATAGTATCTTGAAAACTATGAAATATATACATATCATCTAGTGTAATTGCATAAAGGCGTGTCATGGCAAAGACTACATACATAATGAATATCATACAAATCTTGATGGTCAGAAATAACAGCCTGTGAAATTGCAAAAAGCACATTGAAATGTAACAATTAAAAAAAATTGTTACATTGGAGACTAATTTCTGGAATGCAGGGTTGGGTAAGGAACCGATTAATTCTGCTCAACTATGAAGAATAATTTTCAGTGTAAATATTTTTTAGATGGAACCTAGTGGTGCATGGTTGTATTGATGGCTACAGTCGATTGGTAACATTTTTGAAGGTCAGCAACAATAACAAGGCACTGACAGTTTTCAACAATTTTATAGATGCAATCAGACTTTTTGGTACTCCTTCAAGAGTTAGATGTGATTATGGTGTGGAAAATGTAGATGTATGCACCTACATGGAAGGAATAAGAGGTATCAACAGGGGAAGTGCCATAAAGGGAAAAAGTTGCCATAATCAGAGGATAGAACGTCTATGGGTAGATGTCTGGGATAATGTTTCCAATGAATTTTATGATTTGTTTTCCTATATGGAACTTAAAAATATATTCGACATCACAAATGAGTATCACCTATATGCTCTCCATTATGTTTTTCTGCCAAGGATAAATGAAAGATTAAAGTCCTTCGCCTTTCAATATAACAACCATCCAGTCTCAACTGAACACAATAGGAGCCCAAATCAGCTGTTCATACAAGGTGTGCTTGCAAACTCTATGTCAAACTTCAAGTCCATAGAGGAACTTATTCAGGATGCTGGATCCACCAATGACAGATACTATCAAGACCTGTTAGAAGAATATGGAGTTGAAGATAATAATGATGATGTTAGTGATAGTGAAAACAATGCCGATGCAATTATTTCTGTTGTTGATGTCAATATACCTGAAGACAAACGTCAACAGATATGTGAAGAAGTTAACCCATTGTCAATCATATCATCACTGGAATATGGTGAGGAATTGTTTAAAATCACTGTACAACTTCTTGATCTCGACTAGGACATGATCTGAAGAATCCTTACCACCTTTTGGTATTTGACCATAGAACAATTAGTAATGTGATATCCATGTTACCAAAACATTATTATATAATTAATAAAACTCTTTTGATTCACAATTACCGAATTCACATTACCGGTACTAGCCCATACTACCTACCTTTTCTTTCTTATTAAACTTGGCATCCTGGTTTTTAATGTTATGCTCTAAAAAGAAGAGGTTCATTGGAAGAAACCAAGACCTTGTTGATAAATATTCCGTCTCAACTTAAAAAAATTACTATTTGGTTTAGAAGTATAGATTCTAGGTACTGACTTTGTTCATCATCTTAACATGTGATAACATTCTTTTATTAGTCTATTTTTGGCAGTGGTCATTTGACCTGGCTCGGTAGGTGGACATCCTGTCATTGTGTTAATTGTGCTGTGGTTTTCTTTTTGTTAAGGCGCTTTGTCTACATAACTTTTTATAACTTCAGCATAATGATTGCTAATCACTTCTTTCTTTTTTAACAAATTATGTTGAATTGCATCTCCAAGCAGAAATTTGGAGCATGTGGTACGATGTAATGTTGAAAGCATGGTAAAATATTTCTTTTAACAAGAATGCACACCCTAAGATGTTTAACCTGGTTTATAACTTGTAATTGAATTCATGTGCAAGTCTGTTATATGAAGATTTTACTACAAGTTGATGTTTTACATAACTTTCTACAATTCTTGCATACCCAAAATATAGAGGCCCTATTGATAAGAGTATATGAGAAATAAACGAAACCACAAATACAAAATTTTGTGCCATGGACCATGCAATTGAGGTCAAGGTCAGGTTGAACCATGGCAGTCAGACATGTACACCTTACAATCATTCAATACACCGATTGCAGTTGGCCTACTGCTTATAGAATCTGAGATACACACTTGACTACAAAACAAACCCTTCCTGACTGACCTGTAGGCCTTGCAAGGAAGCCATATACCAAAATATAGTAACCGTGCTACTCGTAATAAAAAAAAAGCCATTAACTCAATCAAAAATAAGGTCCCCTGGACAATGGTCATGGGATAGACAGAAACTTTGTAACATAAGGTACAAGGCACCCAGGTCTTCTAGCTTTTGAAAATACAAAGCTTTACACAAATAGTTTGCACCATCGTCACTAGTGGTTTGTAATACCTATATATATTTTCTCAGATTCTGTGACGTTGTCACAAGTGGGACAAAAACTAGTCTGTTTTCTAAAAAAAACCAACACTTAATGCTATAGCTATAGTTGTATTATCATTATAGTGACCTCTGCAAATAGTTTTTTAGTCATATTGTCTTTATAGTATTAATGGCCACAGCATGGCCTGTATTCTATTGCAAATTATTATTTTGAAATCAACATTACTTTTAGTTTTAAAAATAATGATTCAAGTCCATAATTAGTGAAGGAATCTGTTGGAATCATTAAATAGAAAAAGTTTCTTTTTATAATTAACGTATCTAATTTTTGATACATTTACTTTTTCGCATAATCTTGCCAGTATGTAAATTATGTGAATCATGTTTATACAACTACAGTATATATAGACATCCGTTATAGACAATATTCTTTGAAAGGTTTATACTTTACATACTTTCCATTGAAAGAAATCATCATAAGGCACATAAATTTATTTAGCATCATATAAAATAAACTGTTGACAAACCCAAAACAATTCATCAAATCCACAAATAACTTCATTATTTTCAACTTGGGTCACCAAAATCAGGAGATTAAGGATGTACTTAGGTGATCAGGTTTTGAAATAAGTGTCAAAAATTCCAACTCCTTTGTGTTTTTCCATATGATGTAAGGTAAAATATTTTGCCCAATAACACCTTTTTATATTTTTACATTGAGACTTAATAACACATAACAGTTCATTTGACAAAATTTTAGCAGATTTTTGATTTTTGTTCTTTTGATTTGAGACCCAAATAATACCAATGGAAATATAAGGTAAAAGTCAGTCGGCCTTTTCCTGCCTTATTTTATAAATCAAATATCTCGAAAAGGAGCTCCATGACCTATGAATATTTTTAGCTTATTTTGATCCTCAAACTATACTGTTGTAGCTCAAAGTAACATTTTTGAATTCTTGATTTATTTAATTTTAACTTAAATCAACTAAGTACATCCTTAAGGTACCAACAAATCTGAGCTGCTTTTTCGAACATTCTGCAAAGTCCTATGGAAATATAAATTATAAATAGGCAAATAGTAATTAACAAAATGTACCTTTTTTTTGGTTTACATCATTCAAAAAGAAATATGACCAACACTGCATAAAGCAAGGCATAAAGAGAAAAATCTCATTATTTCATTCTAATTAGAAATACAGTGAATCCCTGTCAATGATATAAAAATAGTTGTCTGATTGGCACTCATACCACATCTTCTAATATCTATTCGTGAATAAATAAATAAAATTTATTATATCTTGGAGGTATATTGTGGAAATTGTAGCATTTTCCAAATACCCATTTCCATGTGTCAAACAGGAAAACTGGACCTGGAAATAAGGCGTAAACCAGGCGTAAGTGGTAGTTACGTGTCTAGATCCAAGCGTAAGGGAGCAGGAAACGTAAATTTGTAGTCCTGACGGGCGTAGAAAAAAGAAGTACACCTGGCGTAAATTGAAATAAGCAAGGCATAAGTTTTCTTACGGGCGTAAATTGAAATAAGCAAGGCGTAACTTTTCTTACGGGCGTAAAACTGCTGGTATGGCGTAAATAGAAATACCCATAATGCTTTGTGCAAAGGATCATGGGATTTTTTTTCAAAATTTGGCTCTTTGATTTTAGTTTGCAACAGTTGGACACATGACAGCTTCATATACTCAGGGATAATTTGCTTGTTTTGTGCTTTTTTGATGAATCTGAAATTGGAAATACTGAATCAATTTAAATTAATGAAAATTGTGAAATAAAAGGAAAGTAGTAATACATGGTAAATAATAATAATGTGAGTATGATTAAGTATTATGTTCTATCAGAAATTTTGAAATCCCAAAACCTTTATCCTTGGATAATTACATTCAAATCTTTTACTTTAAGTTAAACTGTAGTATTATCATTTATATTTGAGTTCAAAAGACAATAATTTTCAAAAACAACTTAGTTAAAATGCTACTTTTATTTCAAGAAAAAATAATGGTCATATTTCTTATTTAGAATTTAACTTATTTGAGCCATTGTCTTCATGAAATGTATGTATTTCTATATAAGCTTCTTCAAAGGTTAATATTTCAAGTTTTTTGTCAAACAATAAGAAAGTACAGAAGTTTGTATCAACTACACAAAAGTACACAGCTAGGTTAATACACTGAAATAAAATAAGTGTAGTATTATGTAAGGATATTACGCCTAGTTAATTTATTGACCAGGCGTACTCATTTGCATATTACGCCTATTTTTTGGTGAACCAGGCGTACTCATTTAAATATTACGCCTAATTTTACGCCTGGTTTACGCCTTAGTTACGCCTAATTTACGCCTGGTTGACGCCTGGTTGACGCCTGGATATGCATTTTGTAAAAACTGCAATGCCGCCAGGTTAAAGTATGATTTTTACGCCTGGTTTCCGTGTCATATACGGGCGTCACAGTTCGTACAGGAACTGATCATATGGATTATTACCTGTATACCTTAAGCTACAAATAGCTCCTAGCTCAAAGTTAGTATGTTGTTGGGTAGTTAATGCTTCCATCCACTAAAAATATTTTATTCAAACTTAGTCATATGAAACGAGTTGGTAAACATTATGTTCCCTAAATTGTTCATCCAATGCATGCACATATACTAAACTAAGACCTTTGTGTACTTTTTTAACCTTTTATTTAATGATATTTATCCACTGATAACACAAATCAATAAGCTACAAAATCTTGAATTGAAGAACGAGTAAGAACTGCCTTTGTAAGAATGGATTCCTCATTACATGTTTTACCTGTTTACAAAACATTGAAAATTCGGCTTTAAAAAATGTCAAGCTAAAAGCAACCTTACTGACAGATTTGTAATATTTTAGAAACAAACTTTTGCTTAATTAATGTCTTCATAAAAAGTTAATTTGTATTGTACAGTATCCTTTGACAGTTCCAACTGTTCTAGATCTGAACAATAAAGAAATGGCTATAACATGTATAGCAGTAAACTAAGACTAAGGCAGAAGAAGAAGCTTGTAAAAAGTATTAATGTATTAATATTTTATAGAACATAATAATGATAAAATATAAACAAAACATTAAGCCACAATTAAATGAGAATGTAGCACATATACATATGTAGACTATAAGACAGTATATATATTTATATATATATAGCAGCACATGAACTTAAAATAAAAAAAGATGGTGTACGCTGCACCAGATGAAATTTTTACAATAAAAACATTACATGACTAAATGCAAAAAAATCGCCAAAAATTGTCTATGTTTATTTAGGGCAGAAATAAGACTGTTCACACAGCAGGCAATTCATCAGTACTTTATAAATAATGATGATCAAATTGGCAGGATTGACAGCTAAAAAGGGATGACAATACAACTGGCCATATGTAACTAACATACACTAGACCATTATGTTAAAGCTATTACAATGGACCATGATTTTACCCCAAAATGCACTCAACCATGATATGTAACCGATATTACACTTGACCATGATATCTTGTTGCCATTACACTCGATCATATGCTACTGACATTAAACTTGACCATATGTTACAGACATTACACCTGACCATCAAATGTTACAGACATTGCACTTGACCATCAAATGTTATACATTACACTTGACCATGATATGTTAGACATTACACTTGGTCATGATATGATACTGACATTACACTATGACCATGATACTGACATTACACTTGACCATCATATGTTACTGACATTGTACTTGACCATCATATGTAACCAGACATTACACTTGACCAAGATATGATTCTGGCATTATCCCTGACCATCATATGTAACTGACATTACACTTGACCATATGTTACTGACATTACACTTGACCATGATATGATACTGACATTACACTTGACCATGATATGATACTGACATTACACTTGACCATATGTTACTGACATTACACTTGACCATGATATGATACTGACATTACACTTGACCATGATATGATACTGACATTACACTTGACCATGATATGATACTGACATTACACTTGACCATGATATGTTACGGACATTACACTTGACCATGATATGATACCGACATTAAACTTGACCATGATATGATACTGACATTACACTTGATCATGATATGTTACTGACATTACACTTGACCATGATATGATACTGACATTACACTTGACCATGATATGATACTGACATTACACTTGACCATGATATGATACTGACATTACAGAGGTCTTAGGAGCATATACATTTTGTAACTCTGTGAAATATCATCAAATCAGAACAAAATTTTAAATTGATATGTAACTTGTAATTGTAAAACTATAAACTAAATACCAAATTCAAATCTTTAGGTATGGAAAAATAAATCTGAAAACGCATCACACGGTATAGTTGCACATATAAACCTTGATACTAAATTTAAGAAAGTCTTGATCTGTACTTCCTAAGAAAACTGACGAAAATTTACAACTTTGTTATTTGTTAAAATATGTAAGTGTTAGTTAAACAGGAAGTTGTTGAGTGATGAATTTGAAAACACATCACATGGCAAAGCTCCCTTATATAAACCTTAATACCAAATTTCAGAAAGCTGTGATCTGTAGTTCCTGAGAAAAATGTGACAAAAATTTACAACTTTGGTATAATGTGTTAAAATATGTAAGTGTTCAGTAAACAAAAAGTTGTTGAGTGATCTGAAAATACATCACATGGTAAAGCTCCCTTATATAAACCCTGATACCAAATTTCAGAAATCCTTGTCTTGTATTTCCTTAGAAAAATGCAACTGAAGGACAGACAGACAGACAGACTACATGTATATATCTTTGGTCAAATATTTGATTATGGAAGCATTTCCACAAGTTCATCCTAGATAATTAAAAGTTTCTAAAATTCATAATGGTAAATATTTGCATCTAGAAGTTTTGAGTTGAAAGGTGCTTTACAGAATATACATTGAACATGAAATATATTGTCAGATTAGAAAATAAAAAGGATTTACATTTGAGTATTATTTCCTACCCAAATAATTAAGTTGTAGATTTTCAGGCCTCCTGAAAAATGTAGGTCAAAGTGACCTTATACCATTATACTAAACGAATTCAAATATGTACATTAGTCAGAAGAATGGCTGAACAAACTAGATATCAGTGACAACTGTTTTCAATCACTCCATTGTAAATGTCTGGCTATTTATCAGAAGCCCAGCGTAATGTACTACAGCATCTTCTGGTGTCATGTTTTCCTCTATTTTAAGAGTCAAGGTTAATGCGCATGTATTAACTTGTACTGCATTGCTGAATTCCACATCAATTTTTTTATGAAACCCAGCGGCAGGAATAAATCTTGCACCGCTCAGCCACACCAAAATATCTTCTAAAGTTACAACAATCCCATTCACCTGGGCCTTTGAATCTGTCAATAAATTTTTTCATTAAAACAGGTAAAAGCAAACAGTTGGAGGTTAAACATTTTTTTTTGTTTAAACTTGGGAAAAAAACATAAAAACTTTACACCTGAGCCAGACATGCATACCTACATAAAGACACAAGGAAACAATGAGCTTTTGCTCACAAACATGTTTTAATATGTAATGTTTTAGTGTTCATAATATGATTTATGTTGAAAGTATAAAAAAGAAGTTTATACCACAAGCATTATCACTAAATTACATATATTATTTAAATGATAATTGTACACGAGGTTAAAGGTGAGATTATCCTTATCAGATAAGACATGTAGGTCATACAATCATTCCATACAACAAATCTATTTAACCTATTGCTAAAAGTATCTCCGAAATAAACCATTTACAAAATGACCTTGACAAATGGCGACTGACCCATGCTAAACAGACATAATCCATCATCTTACAATTATTCCCAACACCAAATTTAGTTCTACTATTAATGTAGTATCTGACCAAATCTGACAAACTTATCTTTGACCAATGAACTATGAAAATGAGGTCAAGGTCAAATGATTATTGCCAGACAGACATGTGTGAGCAGAAATGTTGCCATTTATTGTAAATGTTGAAAAATAAATCTGTAATACAATGTATATTTGCTTGAATTTTGTAAAATGACCATTTTTGAGCTAAAAGAAAATTTGACAAATTTCAAAAACCTCACCGACTACATCCTTATGGTAAATTGCATTGTGTATAGGTTAGTTTGCTTAACATGAATTGTTTTAATACACAAGACTATCATTAAAGCAATAATAAACACATCTTTAAAACTCAAAGCATACATTGCTTTGAAAGCTTATTTTATCATATCTTACCAGTTTTCTTGCTTGCTGCTTGCAAGAAGGTGAGAAAACCTTGGCCAGTTCTCATCTCACCAAGCCTCCGGTTGCCTTCACTGTATTTGAAAACCATCATTTGTCTTAGTGCAAGTGCTGTCAGGGGTTTAACTTGGCCAGAAAATAAAACCCTCACCTTTGTCTTATTTTCGTCCTGTCTCAGAAGACCCAGGACTTGATGAGTGTCTAGTCCTGTAAAATATAAGCATAGCAAATTTGAAAATATCTTGTTTTATACTCATTTACACCAGAATGTCATTAAATGTAATTGGATATCCTGCATTTATCAAGCTTCCCCATTAAATAAGGTAAAATTATATCTTGGGGTGTAAATTAGATACACCTACTCTAGCTAACACTCTCATGCTGTATCTAATACATAAACCACATCTATTAAAACTGCAATAGGGTATAGAATAAGGTATTAAAGCCAAAGCAAAGATTTCTTATAAATATAACAAGTATAAGGAGGTGATGCACAATTATACATGTGAAACATATTGCAATAGGTCATCTCCAAGATAGAGTTATTAGTTGGATTTGTCATGTGACTGACCAAACATATGCCATCAATTATTTTCAAGTATGCCTCATCTCCACTTTGACTCGTATTTAACAATTCATATTATAAAACAAGAAACTAAGGAAAAATAAATTTAGAATGGGATGCTGTCAGACTCCTCAACATCAAGTTACATGATAGTGGGCCACATAAAATAAGTATCTGATAAAGGAACTTCAGTTTAAAAGTGAAGCATGAACTGTGAGTCAATGTGGCATATAAAGAGTGGGATACTGTCAGACTCCAACATAGCACCACACACCAAGTTATATGATAGTTGGCCTCACAAGTTTCTCGATTCTAGCCGAACAAGCAACCTAGATAAAGGATCCAAATAGACACATATCCCATCATTTCATTTTCATCAATACCTCTTATGAACTGGTCAAGCTCTTCTTTACAACTTGAGCAGGGATGCTCAACCAATGCTGATTTGAATGATGAAATCATCTCCCTATTAAACTTCAGCACTGGCACCAGAAAATCAGCCCCAGTCCTCTCCTCTTCCATGGTACTATAAACTTGTTTTACAGCCTCATCTGAAGTGCATCTATCCATCTAAAAAAAATATTATTATTATTTTATATGCCAAGATGAAACTGATAATACTTAAATATGAATACAAGTTTTTATTTGCTCCAGGCCAAAATAAAAAATAGGTTTGTTTGCCCAAACGCTACCTACCCAGAAAAAAGCTGCCTACTCAAATTCTTTTATTGTCCTGATTTGAAGAAGTTTTTTTTTAATCAAATAGGCATGAAGACTTACTAACATCTGATACTTCAATTTCTTTTTTTGAAATAAAAAAAAGAAAATGCCTACCTACCTACCCACTATCTCAACCTTTGGGTAGGGTTTGGGCAAACCAAAATATTTTTAAGTGTGGCCCCACCATTCACACTCACTGGCAAATATAAAATTCCTTTATCATTTGGCCAGTTAATCTGCACACTTAACTGGAAAACAAAATCGACATGTATGGGACATTAAATGATACCTTGCCATATTATGGTGCAAAAAAATACATGGTCATCTGAGGACAAAAATTTCTACCTAAAATCATAAAAAAGTGTGAACAGATAAAGAGCAACTTCTGAGCATTTTAATTGTGTAAAATTTGAGTTTCCATGGGACGGATGGACAGCCAAACACTCAAATGCAGAATTTAATATGTGGCAGGGTATAAAATATTTCAACAATATTTCTGCATAAACCATAATGAATTTTTTGTTACCTGATTCAACTTTTCCTTTACCACATCTGGAAGGTCATTTATGTGGAGGCTTTTGATACATCCCTCCAAAATGTAATCAGTAGCTGCCTCTGAAAAAATAGGAAGACCAGGTCCATCTTCTAAAATGGACAGGGCTACAAGTTGCCCCATATGGAAGAATGATCTTTTTTTCCTTTCCATATAATTCTTTCGGAAAGTTACACTTCCAGGTTTTCCTGTAAAAAAAAAATGAAACAATAATTTTAACCTTCTTAAACAGATAGCCTCATTGGTATGTGTTGAAAAATCAGCACTAAATGATGAAATATACTATATTTGCCATGATTGGATCCTCAATTACTGGCAAATACTGGGAAATATGATTTAACAAGAGGCTGTCACAATGACAGCAAACCGGATTTATTAACATTTATTTGTGTCCTGGCAATATCACAAGAACCATTACTGATGAATGGTGAAAGTGAAAATTGTAAATATCAAATTTGACCTCCATTTTGTCATCAGTATCAACATATTAAAATTTGAAAAGCTTAGATTGAATGGTTCATGAGTAAATGCAACAATGTGAATGGAAACGCCATTTTACAATCTTTCAAGAACCATAACTCCTGAACGGTAAAAGTCAAAATCGCCATTATTGAACTTGACCTTCATTAAGTTGTCAGTAACAACATATTAAAATTTTAAAAGGTTTGGTTGAACGGTTCATGAGTTAATGCACGAACAACATTTGATTGCCGCCCGCCTGACTGCTGTACATCCCCATATCAATAACTGACATTTTTGTCACAAAAATCCGGTTAAAAATATAATTTTCTTTTGTAAATGTGTTTAAAGTATAACATTTAACACTACTGAGAGCTGCACTGAACAACAGTTTAATAAACATGTATGTTTATATGTTTATAGTTTATTAGGCACATAAAAAGGACTTTAGGCAACTTTGGAAATGAATAATGGACATAATACTCATACACCAACAAAAATATTCAAAACATGTTTATAAATGTCACCACAATTTCAAGTTCAATCATATAATGTCACCATTGTATATTCAGCATATATTGTGTGATGTGATGAATATTTGTTTATCTTGGTAACTTAATCGAGAATCTTATTATCACAGTGTATAATCATGCTTGAGAAAGCTTTGTTTAGATTTTGATGATTGATGAAAAGATATGTGGTCTCTGTATAAAGGGGTGTTCTATTCGGATATCCCATATTAAGGGAGTGAAACATACATGTAAAGACTACACCAAAATAATGGGTTATACCTGGGGTACAAGTTGGATTGGGGATAGCAGACTTGACAGACCAGACCATTCCTTTCGGAGGACAGTCTGCACCGACCCACAATGTCTAGTAGTGACAGTCTGTCCATATATAATTGTTGTTGTTACTTTAATTCTTCTATTAAAGAGCAAGTGTATATATCATAGTTCATTGTTTTATTGTGTAAATAGATAGCTATGGTGTTTAGTATTGCCGTTAATGGACAGTTTTAATCCAAGTATTTACTGGAACAAACCGTGTTGGAGATAAGTGACACACTGGTTACACGTTACAGTGGCATAAAAATAAAGAGAATATACTGCACCTTGAATCCACATTTCTCATTCTTTTTTTTTTTACTTAAAACCTATTTTAACTTTTGTGATGGTCCTTTTTCCTATTTACCAAATACTTCATACAAAGGGTCCTTTTTCCTATTTACCAAATTCTTCATAATAAAGTCTGAACTACAATCTGTATATATATATACCTGTCACAAAAATAGAATGTCCAACTTGATGGACAAATATGGACCAAAACTCTCTACGCAGCCCTCCAAGGTCAATACCATCTTCATT
Source organism: Mytilus trossulus (assembly GCF_036588685.1). Classification (NCBI taxonomy): domain Eukaryota; kingdom Metazoa; phylum Mollusca; class Bivalvia; order Mytilida; family Mytilidae; genus Mytilus; species Mytilus trossulus. The sequence goes on from NC_086380.1 coordinate 21,952,300, forward strand.
AATGAATGAAATGTGTAATGGCCTATTAAGGTCATCCTGAGCAACCCTAATGTAACTTAGGGCGTCAACCATTACACAGTCTCTCCGAACTTCCATCAGCAGGGGATTCTCAACATCTGATGAAATAAAATCTTCACGATGGCTACCTATTAAATCTTTTATTTCACTCACTGAAGTTGGGATTCTAAAATGAAAAACAAATGATTTTAGATCGTAAAATTTGTAGTAGACCTACAGCAAAAACCATGACAATATCAATCTGTCTATGATAAATTTATAAATTTTCATTGATGTAATGTACATTACAGACTCTGAAAAAAGTGCACAGGGCAATAACTCCTACAAATATATCTGTATAGCACTGAAATTAAATTTGACTGAGATGACACTTAATAACAAAATTGAAATATAATCCCTCAAGATTTGTACGCATGAGACAGCTTACAATGTGGGATGGACAGACAGACCCTGGACTGTTATAAAGACCCATACTGCCTTGCTTTAGGGGACAAAAATAATAGTTCTATTGTATTTATAATTAATATTTTTTTATATCATTTGGGATCATTGATTGGTTCAAGTAACGTCACAAGACCTACAACAAAAAGTTTTATAGACCTGATGTTTCCATATCACCGGGTCAATATGTTTTTTATGCATCATGAATCATAAAATGGCAACATCACTTAGTGCAGAATCCATAAAAAAGACAATTTGGATTGACAAAAAAACAAAAACAATAGTAACCTTACAAAATTGGTCAATACAATTTTATTAAATACCTGATAAAAATTTATTGACCTCTAACTTCATTCTCTGTCAATCTACATTTATCAGGTCTATAAATCATTGTATTGACCTCTTTATCAGGATATAATTGTATAATATATACTAGAAAGTACCTTGTATCAGCAACTGGCAGAACATCCGGAATAAAATCTGCTATTTCAGCAATATTGTTTATTTTGTTGTTCTCATTTGTTTCATCTATGCCAATAATTACACTGCAAATTTAAAGGGTTTATACATAAACATTACATTGAATATGAAGCATTTTAGGACCTCATTTATTGACAGTTATGTGTAAACTTGAAGGCAACTATCAATAAGATTAACCATTGTGACTCGTGGTTTAAAATACATTACAGTTATATACATTTGAAATATTCATTCTTAAAAAATAAGTCTTTTTGGCACTCTACTAGACTAGAAAAATGACTTGTCATAAAGGGCCAGGCGACCTTAGTCTTAAAAGTAAACTGGAGGACGCTTCATAACAAAAGGGGGCTTCTTCTATAGTGATGCTGAATATTGTGTACACATATCATTTTAGCCTGTCAAAGCAATTTTGAGTTATCCAATGACGTAGAAAATGGTAATGAACGGACAGACAGACTGATTCACTATTCGATATGAAATAAATTTGAGGGGCAATATAATCTGAAAAGTAAATATCCACATTGCATAAAATTTAATGAAATCAGAAAAAAACAATGACACATGAAAAATATTATTTTTACAGCGGAACTAAGGAAAATATATATACCAAAATGGCTGTATGAGGCTGTGTGATTTTCTTGCTGTGTTGAAGATCCATTTCAATTCTCAATTTTATATTGTAAAAAAAAAATTATTTTAATTTTTGGTAATTTCTGAAATAGTCTAAGATCAATTGAACCTATCTTGAGGGATAATTTATGGACTATAAAAATCCAAAATGCATATTTCTTGTCATATATATATTTTTAAATATATATAAGTCTGAAAATTAAACCCAACAGTGTTAAAATTAGATTTTCATGCTGACAAATTTTTGTCCCTCTAGGGGATTCGAAGTCACACCTTTGATACACTGCAGCACCAATCGCTTAGCCTCATTTCCAGCGCTCTAGACCACTAGACCACATCCGCTATATAAAATTATATAGCTTCAATAGTCATAGTTTTATCTTGTCACTTAAGGCGAATCTAGATATAGACATTAGACACGTGTTTTAAGCGTTTGAAGATGTTATTTTATTTTTATAAACAATGTATTTTTATTTGTCAGCAATCTAACTCAACAAATTTTTATATATATATCTACAGTTTAAACATGTTTGTGCAATGAAGATATAAACACAAGTTCCAAAAACATCTTTTGTTATTTAATTATATCAGATGTTTTAAAATTTTGTTTTCAATAGGATCCACTGACTTTTGACATACTATATTGATATGATATAAGGATCTTACGTTGTATTTACGTCTACAAGAGCCTTTTCATGCTGCATAGGAGTACTTGCTCTAAACTGCACTGTAGGTGTGCCTGCTGCATAATATCTTTGTCGTTCATTACGTAAGTCCTGTAAATAAAAAAAAATATAAAAATGCTTTAAGAACTTTTTCTTCCAAAAATCATGTTCAAAGTACAGTAATGGAAAGGAAACCACACACAAGAGAAGGTTTAATTATATTGAAATTTAAAGTTAACATAAAGCATACCTCATCTTCTCTTGGTACTGGTGTCACATCTCTTGGTATTGGTGATAAATCTCTTGGTACTGGTGATAAATCTCTTGGTTCTGGTGACAAATCTCTATGTAATGGCAAAGTGATATTGGTATCATCCTACAAATTCGAAAAATATATAACTTTCCAAATGCTACGAAAAGAAATGGTTAAATGACTGATTTATTCTTCAGGAATACCTAATGTTTGCATACCTGCCAACATTTCAAAATGCCCATGGGGGTTTTATGTGCGAGAAAGCTCTCATAATCATACCAAACCCTTTAAGGGACCTTCAAATTTATTTTGATGTTGTATTTTGACTTCTTTATAATTTAACAAACCAAATGCAATGGCAAATTGATTGTTTTGTTTTAAATTGTAGACAAGATTGCCTTTTTCAAACCATTTTGGAGCCTCCATGGGGGAAATCCCCCACAAATAGTGACAGTTGGCAGGTATATGTTTGCCAGATTACTTTAACAATGGCATTGTCTTCATTTTGGAATAGACTAAGAGGAAAGCTTATTAACCAAACTCTATGTAGGGGCGTAACTATAAAAAGGAAGATGTGGTGTAATTGCCAATGAGACAACTCTTCACAAGGGACTAAATGACACAAAAATTAACAACTATAGGTCACGGTACAGCCTTCAGCAATGAGCAAAGCCCATATGGCATAGTCAGCAAAATGACAAATGTAAAACAATTCAAACAAGAAAACTTACCGCCTAATAATGTACAAATAAATTAACAATAAACAAATATGTAACACAGCAACAAATAACAACCACTGAATTACAGGCTCCCGAGTTATGACAGTCACATACATACATAATGTGGCGGGGTAAAACATGTAAGCGGGATCCCAGCTCTCCCGAACCGGTTTTAAAAAGGATTAAACATTAATTTGCAGATCAGAGCATGACAAAAAAAATAGAAGAAAAGTCTTACATTATTTCTTGCAGTTCCTGCTCCTCCCCTTCCACCTCTACCTCCTCTTGATCTTTCATTCTGAAAAAGAAACCAAATCTGCATTCATTTACTGTATATAAATTATTACTGGTTGATGTTGCAATGATAGTACTGTACTACAGTCCTGAAATCGGTAAGCAACATATTGGACCTGAAGTTGCGTTCATATATTAAGTGGCTGTGATTTGTCATTACTGAGAAAAGTCTAACAAAAATATTTGTTTCTAACAAATTGATTGACAGATATACATAGGTATAAAAACCAGTATACCTCCTCTCCTTCTGACTGGGGGTATAATAAATTTAAGAGAAATATGTTGTTTTATCGGTAAAAAAAGTATTGTTCATCACAATGAACAAAACTTAAAGAGGACATGCCCACATCCAACTCATCACTGTTAAGCTGGTGGCCAAGTATGAAATCATTCCACTCCTTCATATTGTAGAAGTGTTTGAAGAAAAATTTGGAGTAGTGTTTGCTAGAAATATTTAATGGCAAACAGACAGAGGAAAGAAACAGACGAATAAACGAACAGGCAGACAACAAGATGATTGCAATAAAGCCCCCACTATAAAGAGTGGGGGTATAAAATATTGTTCTTTGGTGTACATGTATGAACTGAATTTTGTTTTGCACATTTGCAAAACCAAAATTAAGTTCATACACCAATGAAACCAATATTTATTATTTCATACCTTATTAAAGAAAGTCTTACATTATTTCTTGCAATTCTTGTTCTTCCTGCTCCTCTTCCTGATAATGTCCCTGCTCCTGTTCCCCTTCCAGATAATGTCCCTGCTCCTGTTCCCCTTCCAGTTCCTCTTCCTGTTCCTCTTCCAGCTCCTCTTCCTGCTCCTCCCCTTCCACCATTAGCTCCTCTTGATCTTTCATTCTAAAAAAAAAAAACTTAATTCAAAAACCCCTAGAAATCTTCCTAGCTAGTTGTACATTTATTTGTACAATATGAGTGTGCCATTTAATAGGGTCTGTATAACAGGGTTACACATTTGACTCATCTTTATCCAACAGGGTTATGAATTGATCATTTGTGACACATGTGATGGCGAGTTTCTTCAACCTTTTGGCAGTAAACAGTGTTGTAAAATACACGTAAATGTGATTATTCCATATTTCTATTAAAAATAATTAGCCTATTTTCAATTTGTAATAGTTTATTCAATGATAGCCTATTTTCAATTTGTAATAGTTTATTCAATGATAGCCTATTTTCAATTTGTAATAGTTTATTCAATGATATTCATTGTATGGAGAACAGGATATCCTTTGTTTTTGTCACTGAATAGAACAGGGTAATTTTTTTTAGTTGAGTTGGTTACAACAGGGACCGGTTTAGACTATGCAATTGGCACAGGAATACTCTTAATCTGAATAGCAGTGAGTAACCAACACCCAACCCCAACACAGGAACTACAGTTAGAATCCAACTCATAGTCATATCAGAATTCTGATGTTTTGATATCAGGCATTACAGTTATCATGGTTGTAATATAAGTACAAAACATTAAAACCTGTCCTAAGTCAGGAATCTGATGTACAGTAGATGTCGTTTGTTTATGTAATATATACGTGTTTCTCGTTTTGTTTATATAGATTAGACCGTTGGTTTTCCCGTTTGAATGGTTTTACACTAGTAATTTTGGGGCCCTTTATAGCTTGTTGTTCGGTGTGAGCCAAGGCTCCGTGTTGAAGGCCGTACTTTAACCTATAATGGTTTAATTTTTAAATTGTTATTTGGATGGAGAGTTGTCTCATTGGCACTCACACCACATCTTCCTATATCTACTTACATTATTTCTTCCAGCTCTTGGTGTTGCAATCTGAAAAAGACACCCAAACTTCATGCATTCAAATGTTTTATATCAATATGTTATATATATATTTATCATATGTTTAGTAGTAAATACAGTAGTTTTGCATATGTGATAAATAGCCTGCTGTTTAATCCATATCGCGCAACTTTGATGCGCACCCTTTATCGCATAATACAAAACACACAAATAAATACAAATTGTGAATAATAAACAAAATATTTTTTAAAGCAACAGCACGCAAATTGTAAGGTGCTTCGGATAAGTAATTGAGCAGTTCTTTTAAGGCCTTTGAAACAAAACAAAAGTAGAACTAAAGGTAACCCAGTGCTATGGATCAGAAAACAGTTCATATAATATAATACTCTTTTGTTGAAATATATGATAAAGCGTATAATACATGGCAAAATCCGTATCACATGCCCTATCATCCGGAGATACCAATATCAGCACGAAGGCCTTCAGGCTCGAGGGATGATATTGGTCCAGGGTGATACAGCATGTGATACAGATTTTACCATGTTTTATACGCTTTATCATGTATTTAAACAGGAGAGTAGATTGGAACTGCTTACTGATCCTTAGCACCTGGGTTACTTTCAGATTTATTTTTGCAATGTTTTATAAGCTTTATCGTGTATAGGAACTGCTTATTTGTCCGAAGCACCTCAGCAGAGGGTTACCTTACAATTTGGGTCCTGTTGTCGATAGACATATTTTGTTTATTGTATTTTTTTTTTGTATGGTATTTCATTTAGTTATTTTTATCCTCCTTTAGTAATGTTGTACCTTTTCAAAAAAAAAATTTTTTTTGGGGGGGGGGGGCATTTTTTTTAGGGGGGGTGTTGATTAATTCTAAAATGAAAAAAAAATTAGAAAAAAATTTAAAAAAAAATTAGGGGTGTGAAAAGGGTAGCCATGCGATAAATGGGTGTGATAAGGGTTAGCAATGCTATAAAGGTCGATAAAGGGTGCACATCAGAGTTGAGCGATACGAATTAAACAGCAGGCTATTTATCAAATATTCAAAACTACTGTATTTACTACTAAATATAAAATTAAATATATATATATGTATATTCTATTTAAAGATAAATAGCACCGATTAAACTAACAATACTAGTTTTCATCACTTAGTATTTTTTGTATTTATTCTTAAGGTACAACCTTTAATACATTCTAAACTACATATTTCTTGACCAATATGGAAAGTTTGGTATCAATGAAACTAACTTTTAAAGCAAACAATAGGAAGTCTGAGTACATTCTTATGATGTGCCAACATAGTTTTTTAGATGGACCTTATCACCTGCATTTTATACAAACAATAACAAACACTTTACCTACCTCTTCATTTCTTCCTTGTGTTTCATTATCAGCATTTAGTTCAGTAATCTGCTACAAGAAACAACTGAATAATTTATTACGTCAAAAGAGCCTTACATTTGCCCTATTTTTAAATAATTTTAAAAACAAGAAGTAACTGCAAATATTATTAACACATGACAGACTGGTAAGTACTAGTAGGGGGGGATCAGTATACCAAATATAGTAAAATTTTTACCTGAAGTTAATGTTGGTTAGATTTTCTGTCTCTAAAATATCTGATGATCCCAATCTAAAGCAATAATCGACGGTCTCTTTAATTCTTTGTAAAAACCTATCTCGGTCTCCGTGGATATAAAATCTAAGCCGGGAATGTCACAGTATATACCCTGTCTGAGACCTGAATAACATATAATCAATTGGTATTTGAAGAAATTAGAACACAAGATTTCCATGTACTTTTTAAATTTAAGATTTCTTTAGCACTGTTGACCATAATTTATAATTTACTTTGTTCCCCCTAAAAAAAACCTGATATTTACATTTAAACTAGGATCATGAAGTCGTGGATCAGGCAGTTCCTCATCACTACTCTGTTCCTATATAAAAAATTTTTTTTTTATTAGTATGTGTTTAAAACCTTATTACCAACAATAACAATATTCATTTAACATACCGTATTTAAAAAAAAATGTTAGTTACTGTAGTCTGTACAAAATGGTTCCCTAATAGTGTACTCCTAATTTTGATGTATTTTTAGCACTTTAAAGTCATATGAAACAAGTGAATTGGGAAATAATCATGTGTATCTTATTTTTAAACCAATGCATGTATTTATCATAAACTTAGTCTTCCGTATAGATTTTATCATTTCTTACATAAATTACGTATAATCGTCATTTTTTTTTTGGGTATCTGTCTCTTGTATTACAACTCCAATTTCCGGTGCATGTCAAAACATGGAGGGAAACAAAATAGTGCACTTCTGTTTGATTATAGGTTTATGCTGAATTGAAACATATATATAGACTTTAAAAAAAATCTTGCATCTTTTGGGGATATCAATCCAGGAAAGTGGAAGGATATTATGTTTACTGGAAGTGTTGCGGCCTAGTAAAAATAGCACAGAAAGTAGAAAAAAAATGTTTTGACTTCAGGATTGCGTAACTTTTTATTCCTTGTGGCAAGACCCCCCTTTTTTTGGGATTAAATCACAATTTCACATTAGTACATACATGATATGTACATGAATTTTTTTTTCTATGTAGCATTTTTTATTTTTTTATTTTCAAAGATCAGCTGTTTAGCATGTAAGCCTATGGAGCAGTCAATTACAAGACTGCAACCTGTACATAAGTTTTATTAATAAAACTACCCACTTAGTTATAAAAAACATAAGCATCATTTTTTATAATTTGAGGTTTCATATGACTTTTAATTTTGTTTTTCTATAAAAAGCAAACCTCATTCTTTGCGACATTATAGGATTGTTATTTTAAGTAGAAAAGAAACTGTAAAAAAAAAGGTCATATAAGAGAAAATTATACGTCACAAACAAAATTTCAAGCAAGTGTGCTAAGATACATCATGCAAGCAATGAATATGATGAAAGTTTTTCAATTAGAAATCTAGGTAAAAAACATTTAAGGCATATACTGTTGTCAGGAAGTCTATATTCGTAAAGTCGAAAGGCTTGACAAAAACCAATTACTTGTGAATACTGTCAAATCTAAAACTTATAAAAAATTTCGAGACAGGAAAGTTACATCAACAATCTTTTTTCTAAATGTATTTAAGGCATAGTTACATGTTGAGTGTGAAATAAGCTCTCTAAGATTAAACCCATCACCATGTCTCACTAATATACCCATCACCAATGGCTCATTTATACTATATAACAGAATGAGATAAAGTGTTCAAAATGTGAAAAATGCTTCAACATAAATGGTTATTGTCCTGCAACTCTGATGTAATCAATAAAATATAATCCTCATGATGTGTTAATACTACATGAAATATGTTAATTCTAGCAACTTAAATCGTAGTCCAATAAAGGGCTGCGCTTTAGCGCATGATACGCCTGTTGCTCTTTTCACTTGTCTTTTATGCTTGAAATATATTGTCCCAAAATTGGAAAATCCACTCTTTTTTAAGCATAAAAATTCATAACACAGAAATGTAAAATCTGAAATTTATAAAAATTGAAAGGGAGCTTAAATCAATAGATATAAACAATTCACCTAAGTTTCATTGACATTGGTGAAAGCCTTTTTGAGTTATTGTCCAAAGTGTTAAAATCCCCCTTTTTTTATGAATAAAGCCCCATAAATCCAAAACTGAAAATCTGAAATTTAAAAAAAACGAAAGGAAGCTTACGTCAATAGATATAAACAATTCACCAAAGTTTCATGGAAATTGGTGAAAATATGAGTTATTGTCCGAAGTGTGGACGACGGACGGACAACGGTATACCATAATACGTACTGTCGACGACGGGCGTATAAAAACTGCAAACCTTCCACACCCTATTTTATGAATAAAGTCTTGTAAGTTTTAAATTCATAAAAATCAAAATGAAGCTTCAATCTATAGAAATTGACAATTCACCACATGAAATTGTTGAAAGAGTTATTGAATTATTATCAAAATTGGATATGACAGGCACACGGACAAACAAACAAAAGTATAACTTAGGTTTATAAAAAAAATATAGAGGCTAGTATGTATGTACAAAGAGAGTACATGAATAGCTAAACAATATAACCTGAAGCAGAAGTGTACTAGAATTTTTTTCTAGATAATTTATAAATATATTCACTACAAAAAGGTATATAACCAATGTGCTGATATAGATAGGTGGTGGCTAAAAAGTTATACAGTTGCCTTGTGATGGTTGGATAAAATAGTGGTTTATATAAACCTACAAGAAGGGATGATAAGGCCACTTATTTGTACAGTATTTTATTTGAAATTTATCTAATAGAATCATTCAAAAGTGGCAATTTTCTAAGTACAATTTTAACTCATTATTAAAGAAGTTATGATGGTTTTTAGAAGATCTAAAGAAGTTTAAATGTTATGCAACAAAATAAGTGGCTTTATCTCTTGTTCTTCTTATACCTTCTCCTGAAGTATAATACTCACACTCAGGTCTGAAAGAGTAATTTGTGAATAATTGTAGAAAAGAAAAACAACACTGCTTTATGGCTATTGATATAATTATGATCATGATCATGAAAATGTCTGAATACAATACTATTGACATTGTAAATTGACAAAATTTCAGAAAACTTCCTTATTTTAAAACCTACCTATAGTTTTTTTTCTCAGTTTAATGTATTCAATTGTTCCACTTCATCTTTATTGAAAGTATAATAAATAAAGGGCTGCGCTTTAGCGCATGATATGCCCATTGCTCTTTTAACTTGTCTTTTATGCTTTAAATGAATTTATGCGATCAACTAGTGTGAGCCCTGTCAAATACCCCCCCCCCCCAGTTCGTAAAATTAAGGTTTTATGCTGTTTATTTTTAAGAAGAAATAACTTTTATTTAAGTAAATTACCATTAGTTCCGCTGTAGCATTAGCTATTACAGCTAATGTTCTAATATGGGATGGCCTCTGTTGTCTTTGAGATCTATGTAAATTTGGTAATACATCATTCTGAAAGTATCAAATGGTAGGCCTTCATTTGTTTGATATGCAATTCTGAAAGATCTAGATGAAAGCTTTGGGTATGATTAGAGAACAAAATCCATATCTTTACAAATATCTACATGATCTAAAAAAAAAAATAATACACATTGTATGACAAAATAGCAAATACATGCATTTTAATCTTCAAGTTTGCTCAAAGTCCAGTTTACAGTTTTAGAAAAGAAACCAAGTAGATTTAGACAAATTCATTTAATTGTGAAAAAGCAACTTTGATGTACATACCTGTTCAGGATTGTTTGTATTGCTACCACCTGCTATATGATCCTCATCACTTGTATCAGAACTATTATAGATCTATAAAAATATATATGACCAAACATTGTCTTAATATAATTAATATACTGGTAAGACTTTTGCACACAAATATAATTACTACACCTGCAATCTTAATATGTTCAATTCAAAATTAAAACATGGCATACTACAAAGGCCATTTGATTAACTTTGAACATGTAGGTCTTGTGTATATTTCAATTAAAAGACATCAACTTCATAAATGCAGTCGCAATCATTATATATGGTCACTTGATTTGATTCAATGCATATTTCATTTCAACAATATTATCAACCAGTTCAAATTCTTTGAAACCTGAATGATGTAATTAAATTGGATTGGCTAAGATAGAATAGTAATGAAGGATTTCTATTTTCTATTTTTCAAAAAGCCAAGAATTTTTTATTACTAGTCTGTCGGGAATATTGGGTTAATTTTGATTGCCCAAGGTGTAAACGATTTAGTCCTGGGTGTCCCACTTGTGGATTTTTAAACCCCTGAAGAGGTGTTCATGGTCCCAATAACTTAGGTACAAGCCATTTAATGATTTTCATTATAAAACATCTAATTTTCAATGCCTGTCATTTGCCTGTTGAATTTTGAAGTTTCTTGATAAATAAAATCAATCTGTAAATGTTAATATATTTCAAGGTAAACCTTGTCAAATAAAATTCAGCATCAACTGAAAAAATATTTTTTCTTTATCTAACATACATGTATCCAACACATAACTTAACAAAAAACATGATAAAGGACATACAGGTTTACAAAATTTAGTGTGAACCATTTTATGCTTTTTCATGATGTGTCAATAGACCACTTTCGAGTTCATCTGTCACCGGAAAAAAAAATCGTCAATTATACGCGCTTTTATGACGTCATTTACCAGATAGAAGGGGTCGCCTGTATCCCTGCACTATTTACGTTCATCAAGCGTCTTAGTGATCGTCATTGTGCAGGATAAACTAGAAATAATGGTTGTTCTGTAGGTACTTAATGACAATTCCCTAATGACAGCAATGCTGATTGTCAATTTTAAGAATTCAATTTGCCGAATAATCTTTCAATATAGAATTATAGTTTTCCAACCACTCGCACAAATGACGTTCACTAAAACCAGAGTTTTTGACGGAAATGCATCAAACTCGAAAGTTGTCTATTGATAGAAGGTTATTCTGTGACATATATATCAAGATTTAAGTGTGGACCTAAATGGATAGCATTTAGGTTTTGGCTTTATGCATTGACCTGTAGGGTACCTGTCAATCTTGAAATAATGTCAATATTTCATAAATGTACCTGTTCATCAGGGAGAACATAGATCTTTGATCTGTTGCACTCTGTCTTTATGCTGGCAGTTGTGGTTCCCTGTATTATTTTTAAGCTTAATCGTCCTTCCTCTTTCACTGCCCTCATTAATTTGAATGTGCAATTTAAGTTCCATTCTTTTCCGATTTTACTGATTAACGAGCTTCGGGAGGATTTTCTGTTCATTTTCAGTGTTCTACTGCCTAATGAGAACAAGATGAATGTTCATTAACTGTTATTTAAGTCATAATGTACATGATGTAGTATTTAAATAATTAAAATCATAATAAGCCAGGAATAAATAACAGTAGGAGGGGTTGCTACTATAAAATTATTAACATTTGATGAGATTGATACTATATAAATAACACATAGCTTAGAGGGTGATAGAGCAGATTGTTACCCCGAGAAAACATTGTCAATCGCTGCGAAGCCAAGGTTGACAATGGTTTTTCGTGTGGTAATTTTCTAATAATTATTTTGAGTTGAGTGTAAAAAACTTACATATATTTTCTTGATGAAAAAAAACCCAGATTTAAATATTAAAACCCCTTATCCATCACTCTACAAGTTAACTGTTTGTTAATATCAGATTCATAAGGGAAAAAATAGATGATATAAAAAAATTAACAGCTGCACTGTGGTAAACATGCATGATACGCCCAACGTCTTGTGTAGAAATTTTATACAATAATCATAAATAGTTTCCGAGAAATTTTTAGCAATAACCATATAGCGTTTTTGAGATACGGCGTGACATGTAAAAAAAATCCCCTCTTTTACAAAATACTCAATAACTCAAAACTAAAGTTTTGAATCATCACCAAAAAGTATACAGATATTAATATTAATTTAACTAAGATATGTGAAAAGTTTTAAGCAATAATCAAGAATCATTTTGAGATACTGTGCAACATGTGAAAAAAAAACACTACTGTTTTTAATTTTAGTTACAAAGTGCTGTAACTCAAAAAGTTTTATTTTCACCAAAAAGTATACAGATCATGTGACCATCTTAAGAAACAACTATATTAAGTTTCAGGAAATTTGGATGAGTTGTTCTCAAGTTACGGTGCAACATGTTTACGCCAGATAGACAGACGCCAGACATTTATATACCATAATACATCCTGTCAAAATTTTGACGGGTGTATAAAAATGGTTACATGTTCATTTTATCACAGCATGCCATTCTTTAAATACCAGTCTCACCTAAGTTTTTTTCATTCATTTTTCGAATGATGCCTGGATCCACCTCAGTATACTGAGGTCCATCCAAACAAATTACATGAACTGTATACACAGGCTTCAATTTAGCTTTAGATCTTGAGCTACCAGCTTGTCGAAAATGACGAAACCTAACAAGAGAGAAATTATTATACATAGTAGTTAATATAATCACTTTAAGTTTACTTTTAAAGTTTTTTCCTTGTAAAAATATGATGTATTGTAGTGCTGACTGTTTTTTACCTTTACTAGATGCCATTTTTTGTTGCTATCAGTAGTTATTTTTTAGATATAAATTTGTACAAAAACTGCACAATAGTGGAATTTGATCCCTTGACATACATGTACATTGAACTGATTTGAACATGTAGTAACAGCTGCCATTATCTAATAACAAATAAGAATTCCATAAAAATGAAGCTTTAAAAAGACTTTGTATGAAGTGTATCTATTACAGGGGAAGATCCAGCCATTTTGAAAAGGGGGTTCCCAATCCAGAACAAAGAGGGGGTTCCAACTGTGGTATGGGCGTTGCACATTGTTGAAGGCCGTACGTCAGTCAGCTATAATAAGCACCAAAATGTCAATATAAAACAATTTTCAACAAGAAAACTAACCTTAATTTATGTACAAACAAGAATGTGTCCATAGTACCGGTACACAGATGCCTCATCTATCTGCACTGTAATTTTGTATGTTTGCATTTACAATTGATTTTTGGTCAACATTGTAAGATGTACATGTAATTTCTTATTCCTCATCCAAGTACTTAATGTTATGCTATTACAATTCATTTCAGCTAGCAAATATAGGGCCAAATAAAAATATATGTGTGGTTCTAGTAACCATACTGTCCCTACTTTTTTGGCTTGAAAATAGCCTACCCTCAAGATTTTATTGTCATTTTTCATTAAGCACTGTTAAAGTCAGAATGTTGCTCCCATAGACTCAATGTAAAATAAACAGCTGCGCCATGAGCGCATGATACGCCCGACATCTTATGTGGAAGTTATATGCAATAATCATAAATAGTTTCTGAGAAAGTTTTAAGCAATAACCACATATGGTTTTTGAGACACGGCGGGAAACCCTCCCCCTTTTTTACAAAATACTCAATCACTCAAAAATGAAATATTAAATCATCACCAAAAAGTATACAGATATTGAGATTAATATAACTAAGAAGTGTTTAAAGTTTTAAGCCATAATCAAGAATCGTTTTTGAGATACAGTGTGACATGTGAAAAAAACACCCCCCTGTTTTAGTTACAAAGTGCCGTAAATCAAAAAGTTTAAATCTAATTTTCACCAAAAAGTATACAGATCATTTGACCATCATAAAAAAACAACTGTATTAAGTTTCATGTAATTTGGATAAGTCGTTCTCAAGTTACAGTGCAACATGTTCACGCTGGACAGACAGACAGACGGATGGACACCGGACATGTGTATACCATAATATGTCCCGTCAAAATTTTAAAAAACCATAAAATAACAAAAAAAACCTACCTACCTACTCACCCTAACTTTTTTTCAGATGTAACTGGAACCACACATACTTTTTTATTTGGCCTAAAGTAGCTGGGAAGAATAAATCAGACAGGATAACTATTTTTACTGTTTCAGTAGTCTGTGTTCTACTTCTATATAATGTATAATGGCCACCTTCAACATGTTGACGTTTACGTCACTTGTACTGCGCATTGCTTTGTGAAGATATATATATATACAGTAAAATATAACAAATTTGTGATAGTAAAATTTTTTTTTTTAACATAGTGGTAGTGCATATTTATAATTTATTATTTTAAATATTAAGATAAAACTATTTACACATGATGAATTTACCGGCTGTAGGTGCATGCATGTAGTTTGAGACGGCTACTTTGAACAATTCTATGGAGTCGCTCATCACAATACTCAGGGGGAAGTCTGTTCCAGATTTTAATTGTGCATGGGAAAAATTATAGTTGTCTTATTTGTGTTCGGCAGGATGGAATTTGGTATGAGAGAGTGTGTATATATGATCCTGGACTGTCTGAGTGGTTGAATTAATCTGTTTTTGTGATAGCAATGAGGCGATATGAAATTTTTATAGAACATGACCAGGCGTGCATCGGTTCTTCTGTGTGCCAGGTCTCTCCATTTTAAATGATCTAGCATGTTACTCACGCTTGAGGTGTTTCTGTGTCGGTTAGTGACATATCCTTCTTTGTACTTTTTCTATCTTGTTAATATCCTCAGTACAGTAATGGCCCCAAACTGAACGACATATTCTAGTGATGGTCTGACTAAAGATTTATATGCCTGTTCCTTTACTGAGGTGGAACTGATGTTAAGATTCCTTCGAAGAAAACCTAGTGTGCTGTTGGCTTTATTACAGATGTTGTCTGATGATTGATCAACGGAAATGACAATAAATTGAATAATCGAAAGTGATACTGATAAGGCTATAAAATATGGGTTACACTAAAGACCTGAAAGTGGACCTGAAAAGACCTGAAAAGACCTGAAAGTATACGACTAACATTATTCAAATTGCAACAACTTTTTTATTATTGGATGGAATTTCTTCAAGTTGGAATTTTATCAATTGTTTATAGCCATATTTCATTAAAATTTAATTTTTTTAAATTGAAAACAAAATTTTGATGCCAAAAGTTGGACCTGAAGGGAGAAATGAAAAGACCTGAAGGGACCTGAAAATCTTTGGTCGGAATAATTCTAACTTCAATAACTTTTTTAATATACAGTGGATATCTTTCAACTTTTGTTTTTGTGAAACAAAAAGTTCAATATAAATATAATGATAATATAAAATAAATACATGAAAAATATCGTTTGGATGTCAAAACTCGGACCTGAACGTAAATTCAAAAATCTAAATGTGCCTAAAATTCCGCTATTTTTTTTTTCAAAAGAAAATAATAAACAGAAACGTAAAATATGGTTGTTAACATTTCATGTTCGGTGTCATTTGTTCTCTTTTGGAAAACTGTCACATTGGGATCACACTTTCTTTCGGTCACCCTTCTTTCTAATTTTTATTGACGGAAGCCATGATACTAATATGATACGCAAAACTGATACAAAAAAGACGGGAGATACCAAAGAATAATCAAAACTCACATGTCAAAACTCATAAGTCAAAGAGACATGATATACCATAGAAATAAATAATTAAGAAAAATATTTGGTGTCTTTAAACTATGATAACCCCATCACAATCGTTGAGTGTGTGTCCCAAGTCTGGAACCTGCACTTTGTGACAAATGTCGGACCTGCTGGATGAAAAATAAAGTCCTGAATGAACCTGTGTATATATAGTTAGTTTAAACATATTTATTTATAGTGGATTGGGAAACAAGTTTTGCAACTTATATTAATCCCTTTCCACTTTGCAGGTCTTTTCATTTCTCCCTTCAGGTCCAACTTTTGGCATCAAAATTTTGTTTTTAATTCAAAAAATTTAAATTTTAATAAAATGTGGATATTGAAAACTAATAAAATTAAAACTTGAAGAAATTCCATCCAATAATAAAAAAGTTATTGCAATTTGAATAATTTTAGTTGTATATTTTCAGGTCTTTTCAGGTCTTTTCAGGTCCACTTTCAGGTCTTTAGTGTAACCCATAAAATATTTCCGTTTCAAATCGTTACAAAACACTTGACAACTGACTGAGTGAACATCATTTAAAAAGTTGTGACTTATTTAATGACATTTTGATTTAATCGATGTACCGTTTCGTCTGTTTATAATGCGTTGATCAACGATTTCGATAGACTTATAATAAATAAATATTATAAAGAGAATTGGGATTGTTTTCGGTGCGGTCTTCATTGTGGTATCTTATCTATAATAGACAATAATACAACGAAAAGTCTCGTGTATAAATACTTTTACCTACACTTCAGTACTTACCCTCCAACGAAATCATCATCTGCGGGTTCATCTGTATCATGAGACCCTCTTTGTTGAGCATGTCGAATAAGCGCATGGAGCTGTGAAAGCGCCATTGACAATTCCCGCCTAACAAGTTATGTCCCCTTGATGAAACCGAACACAATAACATGGACAGTTTTGATTGGATTTAAAATAATTGTCCCCATTTCCACTAAAGTTGGCAGCCATATTCGTTATACAATTGTCACATGCAAACCAGTTTAAGAACGCAGCTTTCATTGGTTAAAACAATAAGACAAACGAATGTTTATTAACGCGTATATAATGATTTCTTACGCGTATATTAACACAAATAACGCGTATATTAACGCGTATATTAACGCGTATATTTATGCAAATAACGCGTATATTAACGCGTATATGATAAATAAATTGGAATAAAGTATAAACGTGTTTATTTTAACAATATACGCGTATAAAACGATAATATACGCGTTGAAAACCACAATATACGCGTTGAAAACCACAATATACGCGTTGAAAACCACTTTCAACGCGTATATATACGCGTTGAAAATTATATACGCGTATATAATCGCGCAAATGACATGAACGGCCACTCATAGTTTGATGTTGGTTTGTGACCATCAATATACGGCAGCCGGTACGGTCACAGAACCGTACGAATGCAGCACCGGAATACGTCTCCAGAACCATTTAAAAGTCATGCGCAGCACTCGTTAGCTAATTACCGACAAACAACTATAACCTGCATTTACACCAATAAACACGACATGTACATATAATGTAATCACAGTAGTATTAGCGAGAATATTAGATTATAATTATACACGTTTCGTTTGTATATCTGATTAAATGATAAAATATAGAACTTAAAGACTTAATTTACTGCATGTTAGCCGGTGTTTGGGTTCAGCAGAGACATATATACACGTGTATATATGTCTCTGGGTTTAGTCAGAGGCTTATTTATACATGCGTCCTTAATTAGATAAGTTTATGCATGGTAAACTTTATAGGACTTACATATAGTTTATTATCTCTGTCAGTAATATATTAGAAACATCTGATAAATATATATATATGAAACTTCATGATCTATTGACCCCAAGATACAGATTTTATGTGCTATATAGTGTATCTACAATAAAATATGAATATTATATAATGGGTTGCGTAATTTATGCTTTATTTTCTTTCTTATTTATATGTTTGTTCGAAATTTACACGCACAATCCATATTTCTTCTTATACACTTGTTTTCTTAAATATGGTTAAATGGAGTCGGCAAAATAAACATTAATGTCACATTATGTCACTTTATATACAGCCTGGTAGAAGGGAAAATAGATGCTTCTTGATAAATTTGTGCGTATATCCATTTATTGCAAAGACCAGTACACAATTAAATATTTTTTTTCATCAACTCATTCCATAACTTGAAAAATGAGTATTTGAAAACTGACAATATAGTGCATCGTAAATGCTAAATTTTCATTTCAAAAATAATTTAAAAAAAAAGATGATTTTTTAATATGTAAGGAGGTATAACAATTTATAATGATGAAGAAAATTTTGTTCTGAGAAGCTTTTGTTTGATTAGTTCTAATGACGTTTCGTCCTATATTTTGATTTTAAATACAGAAGTAGGTTCTTATAGGGTGTATTGTTTCCTGTAAAAAAAAAAATGGTTGCATTTGACTTACATATATAATTACTTCACAACTTAATTCTGACAAGGTATGGTTTAGAATTGATATTTAATAATTTATGGTTAGTTCTGATAGATGATTTCTATCATAATTTAAAAAAAATCATGATTCTTACAAAGTATAAAGAACTATATAAGTTGTGTCTTATGACGTTCGCCAGAATTAAGACATGCACATAAAGAATGCCGGTATATACACATTATTGATACTGACAAGGTAACTTTTATATATTTTTAAGAACCCGGCAGCCATTTAGTTTTACCCTTGTCAGTCTGTACGTCCGCCCGTACGTCCGTACTCCGTACGTCCCTGAATTGGTTTCCGTTCTCCAACTGAAGTTTGGCCCCAACCAAATGCTATGAAAGTTATACACAATGCTTATAAAACCACAATTAAATCATAGATCAAAATTGAATTTGTTTGGCGTCACTTTTACCTCGTTGAAATTTAATTGCATGTTATCAAACCTACGCGTTTGCCTCAACTAAATGTTGTGAAACTAATACACACAGTGCTTATTACCCAATAACTCTGATCAAGTACTAAATTAGGTAGCCTCACTTATACGGTTTTGAGTTATATTATATGCAAACAGGGCATACCGACACTCAGATTACTTAAAAAATTTAGGTCTGACAACTTATGGTTGTTTTTACTGTAAAAAAAGGTTGATATTTATAGATAATTTAATTCTGACGAGGTATAGTTGTTTTTACTGCAAATAACGGTTGGTTATGAGGAGGTACCACCATTTAGTTTACTTAGAAAATTTAGTTCTGACAAGACATGGTTGTTTTTACTGTAAATTGGTTCTGAGGAGGTACAGACATAAAGTTTTGTTAGAAAATTTAATTCTGACAAGGTATAGTTGTTTTTATTTTAAATAACGGTTGGTTCTGAGGAGGTACCGACACTTAGTTTAATTAGAACATTTAGTTTTTACAAGACATGGTTGTTTTTACTGTCAATAAAAGTTGGTTCTGAGGAGGAACAGACATAAAGGTTTCTTAGAAAATTTAATTCTGACAAGTTATAGTCGTTTTCACTGTTAATAACGGTTGTTTCTGAGGAGGTACCGGCACTCATATTTCTTAGAAGATTTAGTTCTGACAAGACATGGTTGTTTTTACTGTAAATAAAAGTTGGTTCTTAGGAGGTACAGACATAAAGTTTTCTTAGAAAATTTAATTCTGACGAGGTATAGTTGTTGTTACTGTAAATAACGGTTGGTTCTGAGGAGGTACCGACACTCATATTTCTTAGAAAATTTAATTCTGACGAGGTATAGTTGTTTTTACTGTAAATAACGGTTGGTTCTGATGAGGTACCGACACAAAGTTTTCTTAGAAAATTTAATTCTGACGAGGTATAGTTGTTTTTACTGTAAATAACAATTGGTTCTGAGGAGGTAACGACTATCATATTTCTTAGAAAAGTTAGTTCTGACAAGGTATAGTTGTTTTTAGAGTAATGAAGGTTGTTCTGAGGAGGCACAGACATAAAGATTTCTTAGAACATTTAATTCTGACGAGGTATAGTTGTTTTAACTGTAAATAACGGTTGGTTCATAGGAGGCACAGATCAAGTTTTCTTAGAAAATTTAATTCTGACGAGGTATAGTTGTTTTCACTGTAAATAACGGTTGGTTCTGAGGAGGTTTCGACACTTAATTTACCTAGAAAATTTAGTTCTGACAAGACATGGTTGTCTCTACTGTAAATAAAGGTTGGTTCCGAGGAAGTACAGATATAAAAATTATTAGAAAATTCAGTTTTGACAAGGTATTATAGTTGTTTTAACTGTAAAAAACGGTTGGTTCTGGGGAGGTTCCGACACTTAGTTTAATTCTGACAAGGTATAGTTGTTTTTACTGGTAATAACGGTTGGTTCTGAGGAGGTACAGACACAAAGTTTTCTTAGAATATTTAATTCTGACTAGGTATAGATGTTTCTACTGTAAATAACGATTGGTTCTGAGAAGGTACAGACATAAAATTTTCTTAGAAAATTTAATTCTGACGAGGTATAGCTGTTTTTACTGTAAATAACGATTGGTTCTGAGAAGGTACAGACATAAAGTTTTCTTCCAAAATTTAATACTGACAAGGTATAGTAGTTTTACTATAAATAACGGTTGGTTCTGGGGAGGTACCGACACTTAGTTTAATTCTGACAAGGTATAGTTGTTTTTACTGTAAATAACGATTGGTTCTGAGAAGGTACAGACATAAAATTTTCTTAGAAAATTTAATTCTGACGAGGTAAAGTTGTTTTTACTGTAAATAACGGCTGGTTCTGAACAGGTACAGACACTAAGTTTAATTCTGACAAGGTATAGCTGTTTTTACTGTAAATAACGGTTGGTTCTGAGAAGGTACAGACATAAAGTTTTCTTCCAAAATTTAATTCTGACAAGGTATAGTTGTTTTTACTGTTAATAACGGTTGGTTCTGAGGAGGTACAGACACAAAGTTTTCTTAGAATATTTAATTCTGACTAGGTATAGATGTTTCTACTGTAAATAACGATTGGTTCTGAGAAGGTACAGACATCAAATTTTCTTAGAAAATTTAATTCTGACGAGGTAAAGTTGTTTTTACTGTAAATAACGGCTGGTTCTGAACAGGTACAGACACTAAGTTTAATTCTGACGAAGTATAGCTGTTTTTACTGTAAATAACGATTGGTTCTGAGAAGGTACAGACATAAAGTTTTCTTCCAAAATTTAATACTGACAAGGTATAGTAGTTTTACTATAAAAAACGGTTGGTTCTGGGGAGGTACCGACACTTAGTTTAATTCTGACAAGAAATAGTTGTTTTTACTGTTAATAACGGTTGGTTCTGAGGAGGTACAGACACAAAGTTTTCTTAGAATATTTAATTCTGACTAGGTATAGATGTTTCTACTGTAAATAACGATTGGTTCTGAGAAGGTACAGACATAAAATTTTCTTAGAAAATTTAATTCTGACGAGGTAAAGTTGTTTTTACTGTAAATAACGGCTGGTTCTGAACAGGTACAGACACTAAGTTTAATTCTGACGAGGTATAGCTGTTTTTACTGTAAATAACGATTGGTTCTGAGAAGGTACAGACATAAAGTTTTCTTCCAAAATTTAATACTGACAAGGTATAGTAGTTTTACTATAAATAACGGTTGGTTCTGGGGAGGTACCGACACTTAGTTTAATTCTGACAAGGTATAGTTGTTTTTACTGTTAATAACGGTTGGTTCTGAGGAGGTACAGACACAAAGTTTTCTTAGAATATTTAATTCTGACTAGGTATAGATGTTTCTACTGTAAATAACGATTGGTTCTGAGAAGGTACAGACATAAAATTTTCTTAGAAAATTTAATTCTGACGAGGTAAAGTTGTTTTTACTGTAAATAACGGCTGGTTCTGAACAGGTACAGACACTAAGTTTAATTCTGACGAGGTATAGCTGTTTTTACTGTAAATAACGATTGGTTCTGAGAAGGTACAGACATAAAGTTTTCTTCCAAAATTTAATACTGACAAGGTATAGTAGTTTTACTATAAATAACGGTTGGTTCTGGGGAGGTACCGACACTTAGTTTAATTCTGACAAGGTATAGTTGTTTTTACTGTTAATAACGGTTGGTTCTGAGGAGGTACAGACACAAAGTTTTCTTAGAATATTTAATTCTGACTAGGTATAGATGTTTCTACTGTAAATAACGATTGGTTCTGAGAAGGTACAGACATAAAATTTTCTTAGAAAATTTAATTCTGACGAGGTAAAGTTGTTTTTACTGTAAATAACGGCTGGTTCTGAACAGGTACAGAAACTAAGTTTAAGTCTGACGAGGTATAGCTGTTTTTACTGTAAATAACGATTGGTTCTGAGAAGGTACAGACATAAAGTTTTCTTCCAAAATTTAATACTGACAAGGTATAGTAGTTTTACTATAAATAACGGTTGGTTCTGGGGAGGTCCCGACACTTAGTTTAATTCTGACAAGGTATAGTTGTTTTTACTGTAAAGTAACGGTTGGTTCTGAGGAGGTACATACATTTAGTTTAATTCTGAAGAGGTAAAGTTGTTTTACTATAAATAACGGTTGGTTCTGGGGAGGTACCGACACTTAGTTTAATTCTGACAAGGTATAGTTGTTTTTACTGTAAAGTAACGGTTGGTTCTGAGGAGGTACATACATTTAGTTTAATTCTGATGAGGTAAAGTTGTTTTACTATAAATAACGGTTGGTTCTGGGGAGGTACCGACACTTAGTTTAATTCTGACAAGGTATAGTTGTTTTTACTGTAAAGTAACGGTTGGTTCTGAGGAGGTACATACATTTAGTTTAATTCTGATGAGGTAAAGTTGTTTTACTATAAATAACGGTTGGTTCTGGGGAGGTACCGACACTTAGTTTAATTCTGACAAGGTATAGTTGTTTTTACTGTAAAGTAACGGTTGGTTCTGAGGAGGTACATACATTTAGTTTAATTCTGATGAGGTAAAGTTGTTTTACTATAAATAACGGTTGGTTCTGAGGAGGTACTGATCGACACTTAGTTTAATTCTGACAAGGTATAGGTGTTTAACTGTAAATAACGGTTGGTTCTGAGAAGGTACTGACACTCATATTTCTTAGAAAATTTAGTTCTGACAAGGTATAGTAGTTTTACTGTTAATAACGGCTGGTTCTGAACAGGTACAGACACTAAGTTTAATTCTGACAAGGTATAGCTGTTTTTACTGTAAATAAAGATTGGTTCTGAGAAGGTACAGACATAAAGTTTTCTTCCAAAATTTAATACTGACAAGGTATAGTTGTTTTACTATAAATAACGGTTGGTTCTGAGAAGGTACAGACATAAAGTTTTCTTCCAAAATTTAATTCTGACAAGGTATAGTTGTTTTTACTGTTAATAACGGTTGGTTCTGAGGAGGTACAGACACAAAGTTTTCTTAGAATATTTAATTCTGACTAGGTATAGATGTTTCTACTGTAAATAACGATTGGTTCTGAGAAGGTACAGACAGAAAGTTTTCTTCCAAAATTTAGTTCTGACAAGGTATAGTAGTTATACTATAAATAACGGTTGGTTCTGGGGAGGTACCGACACTTAGTTTAATTCTGACAAGGTATAGTTGTTTTTACTGTAAAGTAACGGTTGGTTCTGAGGAGGTACATACATTTAGTTTAATTCTGATGAGGTAAAGTTGTTTTACTATAAATAACGGTTGGTTCTGAGGAGGTACTGATCGACACTTAGTTTAATTCTGACAAGGTATAGGTGTTTAACTGTAAATAACGGTTGGTTCTGAGAAGGTACTGACACTCATATTTCTTAGAAAATTTAGTTCTGACAAGGTATAGTAGTTTTACTGTTAATAACGGCTGGTTCTGAACAGGTACAGACACTAAGTTTAATTCTGACAAGGTATAGCTGTTTTTACTGTAAATAAAGATTGGTTCTGAGAAGGTACAGACATAAAGTTTTCTTCCAAAATTTAATACTGACAAGGAATAGTAGTTTTACTATAAATAACGGTTGGTTCTGGGGAGGTTCCGACACTTAGTTTAATTCTGACAAGGTATAGTTGTTTTTACTGTTAATAACGGTTGGTTCTGAGGAGGTACAGACACAAAGTTTTCTTAGAATATTTAATTCTGACTAGGTATAGATGTTTCTACTGTAAATAACGATTGGTTCTGAGAAGGTACAGACATAAAATTTTCTTAGAAAATTTAATTCTGACGAGGTAAAGTTGTTTTTACTGTAAATAACGGCTGGTTCTGAACAGGTACAGACACTAAGTTTAATTCTGACGAGGTATAGCTGTTTTTACTGTAAATAACGATTGGTTCTGAGAAGGTACAGACATAAAGTTTTCTTCCAAAATTTAATACTGACAAGGTATAGTAGTTTTACTATAAATAACGGTTGGTTCTGGGGAGGTACCGACACTTAGTTTAATTCTGACAAGGTATAGTTGTTTTTACTGTTAATAACGGTTGGTTCTGAGGAGGTACAGACACAAAGTTTTCTTAGAATATTTAATTCTGACTAGGTATAGATGTTTCTACTGTAAATAACGATTGGTTCTGAGAAGGTACAGACATAAAGTTTTCTTCCAAAATTTAATTCTGACAAGGTATAGTAGTTATACTATAAATAACGGTTGGTTCTGGGGAGGTACCGACACTTAGTTTAATTCTGACAAGGTATAGTTGTTTTTACTGTAAAGTAACGGTTGGTTCTGAGGAGGTACATACATTTAGTTTAATTCTGATGAGGTAAAGTTGTTTTACTATAAATAACGGTTGGTTCTGAGGAGGTACTGATCGACACTTAGTTTAATTCTGACAAGGTATAGGTGTTTAACTGTAAATAACGGTTGGTTCTGAGAAGGTACTGACACTCATATTTCTTAGAAAATTTAGTTCTGACAAGGTATAGTAGTTTTACTGTTAATAACGGCTGGTTCTGAACAGGTACAGACACTAAGTTTAATTCTGACAAGGTATAGCTGTTTTTACTGTAAATAAAGATTGGTTCTGAGAAGGTACAGACATAAAGTTTTCTTCCAAAATTTAATTCTGACAAGGTATAGTAGTTATACTATAAATAACGGTTGGTTCTGGGGAGGTTCCGACACTTAGTTTAATTCTGACAAGGTATAGTTGTTTTTACTGTTAATAACGGTTGATTCTGAGGAGGTACAGACACAAAGTTTTCTTAGAATATTTAATTCTGACTAGGTATAGATGTTTCTACTGTAAATAACGATTGGTTCTGAGAAGGTACAGACATAAAATTTTGACTATTGAACGTAAAGCTATATACTAGTTAATAACTTATTACATAGATATTGATAGCAGCAACGTAGCCGCTAGCTGCTACGATATTGAACCCAACCCTGGTATTTCAGGGTATTGTTGTTTTTACACCTTTTTAAGGAATCTCGTGATGTAGTTCACATTTAAATGCCTATTTACGTGAATTTTAAAATAAATTTTACTTATATAAATTTTGTATTCAATGGCTTGTTTGCATTTTATTTTTCAGGAGACATCAGTTACAGAAGCTGGGTTAGACCATTTACCTCTGGACATCAACACTTTTATTGAGCATATATAATACTTTTAAAAGAATTTGAAAATGACCATAGAATTATAAATTTAATACAAAAATATTTTTTGTTTCAAGAAAATCCAGAGCATGTAACCATGATTTATCTGTAGACCGCAACGAATGGAAATGTTTACAATGATTAAAAAGTATATAATAAATATATTTATATTTATTATAATATTAATGATAAAACATGAATAAACTATTTATATTGTATGGTATTGTTGTATAATAATTTGACATGATAAAATGAATAATTTAAATTAAGTCTACATTGAATAAGTTGAATTTTATTTTTTGGAGATGTAACAAAAGTTCGAAAAGGTGACCCATATAATTTGATTTTTCTATACATGAAATAATATATACAACAGTCGATGTTTTTCAAAAGATCTTTCAGTCAGTGCCATTAAAGAAAAGTTAAAATATATGTACAATTTAGAAAAAATAATGGCAGTCAAAAATAAGAGACAAAAACACTTTGATACCATGTGGAATGCATTTAAAGTATTATTTTTATAATTCAACTTGTCATTTTTTTTACAACCTATATTTATACAGGGCGGTATGAAAATAAAAATGTAGACGAATAGAGGTAGACGAAAGAGTGTTTTATTTGTTTTGAAAAAGTAGAAGATGAAAAACATGTCGTATTATCATATTATTTGCAGATTTTCGTTTTTGTTTATTATATATAATATATGTATATATAGTGAAGCTATGAAGAATAATGTAGATCTTATAGGGTTTGCCGGTGTAATAAATAGTGTGTATATATTTAAAATATTAATTATTATGATACTGTTACCATAACCGGATTTATTATTTTAAGTCGAAGAAATGCCTTTTTGTTTTCTTAAAATTAAATTATTTTAAAAGTCGTATGTATTTCAAATATATTTTTATAGATAATTTGTTTTACAATCATGCATAATTCTTTTCAAAATTAGAACTCGTATTTTATATTTTATATTTGTAAATCGTGTTTTATATTGTGTTCATCGCTCTGTGTGTAAATTGTATATTTATGTATCGCAAGTGGTGAGACTATAATAAAATATTGCATCAGAATCTGAGTCTTAATTTCCCATTTTATTACCGAAGTTCTCGACAGTTTTATTGAGCACTGAATTAGACTTTCGCATTTTATTAACTGATTAAAGATTTGACGTTAGTCAATATGTTCACATCTATCACCAGTGGCACGCTCTTTATTTCATTATTCTATCATTGGTTGGCAGTTTTTATGATGTTTCCATTCTTTCTCATTTGTCCAGGATCGTGTAAAAATAACATACGTGACATGATATTAAGATGTTACTC
Organism: Mytilus trossulus; assembly: GCF_036588685.1. Lineage (NCBI taxonomy): Eukaryota > Metazoa > Mollusca > Bivalvia > Mytilida > Mytilidae > Mytilus > Mytilus trossulus. Next base: position 21,979,518 of record NC_086380.1, read on the forward strand.
TCGCATGATAAATATTATTTGAAGTAGAGCAGAATATTTCATATGTGTTAAGTTCTTTTATTTTTATAGTTTATTGAAAATAATGTACTACTATGCTCTAATATCTTACATAATTACAAAATAACGCATTATATGATAAATAACAAAAATAATGAATAAAAAACAACATCAGTTCCGACATGTGTGTCACAGGGATTTAGTTAGTATTTAACTTCACGCCAAAGAATACATGACTTGTGCAATGCCAAACAATAAATGTATCTACTGTCATAAATCTGCATGAAATATTTCTCACTGTACGTCCAGAGGCGGATTTAGGGAGGGGGCAGGGGGGGAAATTGGTTGCTTATATAGGGAATCACTGAAGCGTGACTGGGCGGGCCCCATCTTAGGTCAGTCAGTGCCCCCCCCCCCCCCCCCCCCCCCCCCCCCAATTATGAAAGTTTCTGGATCCGCCACTGACGTCAGACAATAAACAACAAGCAAAATTATAATTGAATATCAAAAGCAGTAACCGATCTATACAAGGGTTATTCCGTCGAAAGGGGACGATAAATGGACTGACACATGTAAGGAATGAGCAATATTTCTTGCACGTAACAACATTGTAGTTTTCAGAAAAGAGCAGGCGTATGCACTCACACCAGCAAAGTAGAAAGGGGTATGAATATAAGTTGTATAATAACTTCTTTCAAAATCCACTATAAATAAATACGAGATGCGGGGGTTGTGTTTCGTCAAACCAAGATAATTCTTACAGTCATTTAAACTATTCAAATAATTATAAAGCTTATACTTTTATATGCGAGGCACACGTTTTGTCTGAGTTAGACTCTTCATTGACGCTCAGACCAATTTTGCATGATTTTAAACTTTGAACTTCGTGTTTCACGATACGATTATACTAAGAATTTAATTCTCTTTTCAAAACAAATTGTTTTCCAGTTTAATTAACAATCTATTTTTTATTTAATTACATTAGTAATTATGCAATTTATAATGTACATGTTATTATAAAATTCGTAAACGATTTTATTAAACATTTTCGTCATTAATAAATGTTTTATCAACAAATATCTTTAACGATTTAAAATTTCGACTTAGGATATGTCTAGGACGTCCTAACATAAGATTCATCTGAGATAGCTTCGAGACACAACTTAAGAGTGTCCTAAGTTGATCTTAAGTCCGTCCTAAAATTGGTCTTATCTATGACTTATGACGAATCTTAGGATACTTTCGAGAACACCACCCCAGGTATCCTTCATCAGTATATATGATTGTGATGTTGAGTGAATCAATTATCAGTCTACTTAGATTATGCTGTTACCATCTTGAAGTTTATAGAATAAAAAAGACAAACCGAACATCAGTTAAGACGCTTGCACAGTTCTAAAAATTTGTTAAACACGACATAGGCCATATGACTAACTACATCAGAGAGTTCAATTATATGCTTCAAATGAAATTAACAATGTGCGATATGAGCTAGCACAACTCCAAAGCTTTAACGGTATCGATACTTATGATGTTACAAGAAAGATTATATACGTCAATAAGATTTCCAAATAAACAGCACTGAACGGTCTAAATTTGTAAATATTTCAGATTTGACAACGGTAGTATAGTTTCATTAGAGTTTGCTATGTTTAAAACCAACGGCTGTTAAAGTATAATAATAAATTTTGTCAAACATCATATATATATATATATATATAAATAAATGTCTAAAAATATAACTTAACCCGCTAATCAATACATTAAAAAGTTCTATTAGATTGTAAATAGAAATGCGCAATATTTCGCTAAACAAATAAGCTTCATCAGGCGTGTGCATCTCTCAAGGTTCTATGTTGTGATGTTGTGCTATTGTTTCCGAAAAAAGAGAGAAGGTTTGGTACCATTTAAACATTTTATCCCGCTGCAAATGTTTGCACCTGTCCTAAGTCAGAAATCTGATGTATGTAGTTGTCGTTTGTTTAATATGTAATTTATATGGGTTTTTTTCTCGTTTTTTATATAGATTAGACCGTTGGTTTTCTTGTTTGAATGGTTTTACACTAGTTTTGGTGGCTCTTTATAGCTTTTCGTTCGTTGTGAGCCAAGGCTACGTGTTGAAGGCCGTTCATGGACCTATAATGGTTTACTTTTATAAATTTTTAATTTGGATTGTGAGTTGTCTCATTGACACCACATCTTCCTATATCTATGGCTTACAAGAATAACGCACAGCAAATCTTTAATGAATTGATAACGGTAACAAAATACCGCAAAAGAAATAATTTTTAAGTTTTAGAAGGAATTTTTTGGTATTGAAAATCAAAACGTAAAAGGAAATAAATGATGTTAAATATGTGTGTTTTTTTTTTAAAGATTTTTCATCAAAACTGTCTTGATCATTACAAATTAAGTAGCATATATACTAGTCCACAAAAGAAACGATACACGACTTTCGAATCAAATTGTTCAAGAAGTATTTATCATAAAACAAGATTATAAACACTATTTTAAAAACTTTTAATTTGCCATGTATGTGCATATAATTATGAAAATCAAAACCTGTCGGAAAGAAACAAAATTCCGCGTAAATGATCCATAAGATTCAAATTATTTTTGCTAAAAATTAGATTTTAATCAACACATACATTTCCAAGTACCAGACAAAAATACAATTTGTTTAAAAATATACAATATGCTATTCAAGTTATGTTTATGTTGTAAATATTTGGTTGATTTTTTTTTTATTTTGGGTTTTTTGAAATCTGAAAAAATGTATAAAAAAAAATGAAAAATTTGTTTACGTCCCAAATTGTTTATATGAAGACACAATGTTAACTATAAGTTTCGAAACTTTCAGATTATTTTAAGTTTGATACCGTGGTTTTGATTTTCACTTCACATATACTTAGCTATATGGTTAATGACAGGGTAATGTATACATTATTGGGCCGAATTTTGCGTTACAAATAAACGAAGAAACTGTATGACTGTTTAACACATTTAGCGAAGGGAAACATTGTCTTCATCTTTAAATGAGAAGTTGGCATCATAAGTTGAACTTCGGTTTTTAACATTATCGGTTTATGTAAATTTTGTACAAAAAAGTAATTTCGCCCAATGATGTTTTTTGTAAACGATTTATAGTTCCGTGGTCATTCGGTATTACCATCTTTAATATTGGTCATGTATGCTAGTAATGAAAAATTCATCTTGAATTCGAAAAAAAAAATTCGTGTATCGTTTCTTTTGTTGACTAGTATATTTAATCGGCCATATTTAATACATGCTGATTTTTATGTTAGATAGAATATACTTGGATGGATTTCCATTTTCTTTGTTTACAAATTTTACTGCAATTTATATGAAACCAGTGATATATATCTGTTGACAAATTTGAGTCTATGTAAAAAAGAAATCGTACGGTGACCAGTTGGAATTACATCGTCCAGTTTAATGTTATTTCTTTGGTATGGATTAAAATTGGCACTTTCATTCTTTCCGTATGGTCTTCAATTAACAGATCAAATTAAATTAATTTTAATTGCTTTTATTCTATACTGTAAAAGTTTTCACGACGTTATCTTGAAACTCCCCAAGTTTATGCAATTAAACCCTTGTGCCTAAAAGATGGGCGTTAGGAATATTTATTTGTGGCATATTTATTATTTTATACATCCAGCTTATATATATACTCTGTACTCTCAGGCCCATCAGTCTTTTATGTATATGTTTCAAGTAAAGACAAATTGTGAATGTACAATCTGTAGCTTTCGTAGTGTTGCATGTTTGCATATATTTTAAGAAAAAAACTTTGTGTGCAGATTTCAAAGTTCTATATGACTGTTGTGATTAATTTTAATATGTTGACATTCTTTTTAAAAAATCGGTAGCAGAGCGAAAATAAACTTTGTGAGTTCTAAAAATCAGTGCCATAATGGAAAGGATCGAAATAATATAGTTTCGGTAAGTAAATAAGATATTGTTATGTTACTCTATGGTCGTGTTGTTGTCCCTTTGAAACATTCCACATTCCCCTTTCCAATTTATTTGTGTTATGTAATATTTGGACATCAAAATTAGTATTTGCAATAAAATTTTGAAAATAAACGAAATAACAAAATATTGTCATATTTAAGCAACCGAAATAGTATTTCGGAGAGTACAATCGTATTACTGTTTTTGGTGGGTTTTTTTGGGTGGATATTGTAGGGAAGAAAAAGACGAATGTTGTCCACACTCTTTGCAGTCAAAGCTCGTTGTTGAACCCCGTCTTTTGAGTTTCATTGTTTACTTTTACAAATTACAAATCGTGACTTTGACGGAGAAGAGTCTCATTGACGTTCATACAATACCTTTTATATCTAATTAGACAGTGCCTATAGTTATAATATAAAGAGGTCGACTACGATACGTCATGGTACCATTTTTTTGAGACATCTTTATCAAAAGTGTGTTAAATATGCATGCAATGACTTACTACATTTTTCTCGTTATTTCTTTAATTAACTCTTTGATATATATTATAGTGCCTATTATGCATGCCTAACCCTCTTTTTAGCCAAATCGGTTGTCAATTGTCATAAATATTTATTTTATTTTTATTAGACGTTATTGTATGTAATTTGATCAGGCCTTTATTGTGCTCTTCCCAAAAAAAAATATTGAATTGATTGATTGCAACATTGGAAAATTAAACTACAAAAGTAGAAACAAATACATCGTTTAATCAGTGTTGACTGACCCTGTTTGAACTCTTAATAATGCATGCACATGTTGTTGGTAAACATACTTTTTACAAACGTAAAGACGCATTTTTAGCGAGTGCATAGCTTGTTAAAGTTTATTTAAACTTTGCAAACGTCTGTTAGACCCTGTTCACACTAGCATTTTTGTTTTATCGATCTAATTTGAATCGATCTAAATAAAACCAGTTAGCGTTCAAATTATCTTTATTCATATCGATCTCTATCGGTCTAATCTGAACAACAGCGTTTACACTACAATTAAAAACGCAATCGATCTAACCTTTTTGCCCGTAAAACTGTAAACAAATGTGTATAAATAGAACTGATTTATCAAATTCATGTGTTGATACACTGATACACATACTTGGAAAAAAAATTTGGATAAACTTATTGTTTCTCTTGAATCACAAGTTAAAATTTTGATACTGGTGTTATTGCAGTTTTCTTTAATTTAAAAAAAATAACTGTAGCAACGAAGTTACAACACGACGCCAGAAATACTGCGGTTCATGCAAAGAAAAAAAATCAACATAAGAAAAAAAAGTAACAGATTTCGCAAATCTATGCTATGGCGAAGACAATATGTTTACAGTTTGTTTTAAAGGTCTTTTAATAGAGAAATATGGGTTAAACAACTAACCTCTGAGTTAGTTTTGCCGCTATACATGCGCATACGTAACGTTATTTTCGATTCAATCGTACTAGTTTAATCCGATCTCTGCGTTCACATCTAAAGTAAGATCGGTTTACTTAAGATCGATTCAAGCTAAACTACCTCTTTTGGTGTTTTAGTTTAGACCGATTGAAGATCGATTCAATGCGTTCACATTAGCCCTTAAACCGATCTAAAGTGAACCAGGCTAGTTTAAATCGATAAAAATGTCCTAGTGTGAACGGGGTCTTAGAAACAAATGATCAAAACGTGTGCGCGCTTAGTCATTTGCATCGTTTGTGTTAGAAAGAAATGCACCATATATATTGTTCTTATTGAATTATACAACCAATCATAAACCTCTTTATAGCTTAAGTCCAAGATACAATAAATTGGCTTTGGCACACAGATTTCTTAAAATTTTGCATACACCTTTGACTGATTGAATTGTATCCGAAAATGAAATAATTATATGCGACTTTATCTCCTTTTTTCGCTGAATTCGGAGACTTAGACTTAACGGAATTGGGAACTTGTAAATAATTGAACAATTAAAAAATATATATATTTCCATACGGAAGCCTTTAAGGGCCATGCTACTTTACTTTTTACAATTTGATATAACAAATTAATAATTTGATGTAAAGAATTATAAATTTGATATAACAAATTATAAATTTAATTTGTTATAACAAATTATATTAATTTGTAATAACAAATTATCAATTTGACCTAACATTTATTTTTTTCAATTTGATCAAACAAATTATATTTATTTGAAAAAAACAAATTATTAATTTGATATAACAGATTATCAATTTGATATTTGATATAACAGATTATCAATTTGATATAACAAATTTTCTATTTGATATAACAAATTATTTATTTGGAATAACAGATTATCAATTTGATATAACAAATTTTCTATTTGATATAACAAATCCTTATTCAGAATAAATTAAAAAAAAAAATGATAGGTCCTTGGATTCCCTTTTTCGAGATATTTGATTTATAAAATATTACGAGAAAAGGCCGAATCGACGTTTACCATATATTTGCATTGTTATCATTTGGGTCTCTCGTCTATAAAAAGAAAATCAAGAATGTGCTAAAATTTTGTCAAATGCCCTTATATGACCTGATAAGTCTTATACCAAAAGATAAATATGAGTTATGGGGCAAAATATTTTCCTTGTATCGTATGGAAAAACATTTGACACAAATTCCAAAACCTCTCCTAAGTACATCCTTAAATTCCATATTTTTAAAATGACTGGACACTTCCAAAATACTCTGTCCATGCTTCCAAACAAACAGGTTTAATTTCTAAATGCAAAATGATGAAACTACTTGAAATGTAATAAACAGTCTCAAGCATAGTCTGTATGCCTGAAGTGAATATTTTCACGTTTAAAATTCAAATTCTCCCTTTTTACCTAGTGCTATGCATAGTATACGCCCTTAAAACTTGAGTGGTATACACAGTAAGATCTACTATATTTAGTCGATTTTGTTTAAAAGAAACTGAAGGATCATTTTAAACATGCCACTTAATATAGTGGGCGTGTCTTCAATCAACTAAGATTTTACTGAAGCAATACTTCAAGTATTTTGTGCATATCACTTGGGTAAAAAGGGAGGAGTCTGTTAAAATCTTGTTTTGTTCAAATAAAACTTACAAAACTTTATTGTAAGCAAACACGCTTTACGCATATCAATTGGGTAAAAAGGGAGGAGTTTGTTGAAATCTTGTTTCGTTCAAGTAAACCCACAAAACTTTATTGTTAGCATACAACATGCATAATTATCGATAAGTGTGAGATACATACTGAAGTATCTATAGATAAATTCTGCCTTTGTACTGATATACATATACATATCTTAACTTCGACTTTCTTGCTTGTCACTCACGGGCTTATATTTTTAAATAATAAAATTTTTAGTAATAAGAATGATCTTATTTTCTTTTATTTGTTAATAAATATTTTGTTACAATCTCTATTCTACTAAGATATATACATGTCAGGGGTGTTGTTCTCGAACTTGTTATTATAAAGTTCGTAAACAATTTTATGAAATAATTTCGTCATTAAAAAAAAAAAATTTAACGATTTAAAAATTCGAATTAGGACATCCTAACATAAGATTCGTCTGAGATAGCTTCGAGACACAACTTAAGAGGGTCCTAAGACGATCTTAAGTCCATCCTAAAATTGGTCTTACATGTGTCTTAGGACGAATCTTAGGATACTTTCGAGAACACCACCCTTGGATTTTTAGTAAAACCTATACTGATGTCTTTATCGTACATTCGTCCAAACAAACACCAAATTCAGCATAGTCTTTTTACTGTAAAGCCTTTGCAATAATAAAACATTTAGAGTCTAAAAATGATGCGCTAACGGTTAAAATTTCACAAATCAAACAAAAATAGTTTTTTAACATTCTTTTTATACATATATACTGAATATAAATAAAAAGATGTAATATGAAAACTTTGTTCGTCTCTTTATAATAAAAATTATAAAAAAATGAATATATCTTCTTATTATTTCATTCTTTATTTCAAATAGAATGGATGTTTCACCATTTTTCACCACTTTGGAAGAACTTTGTTCCCTAAGACGAAAATGTACAGATTGCTGCATTGGGAGATCCAAATCTTTCCATTGCCCATTGTGTCCTGTTGAAAAATTTCAACCAGCTAAAGAATGCAAACTGTTATCTCATCTTCAAGTGCACTGGAATTCTAGATTTCCTGTTGGGAATGGTAAGATATGTTATAATTGTGCTTTGTGATACATTGATGGATTTTAGAGCTTTTCTGCTGTTAGGTTGTTTTGTAGTTGACACATTCACAGTTTCATTCTTCGTAGTGTATGAATATATGTGCGTTATCACTGTTTGACAATTAAAAGGTAATGAACCTGTCGTGATTAAAACAATAAGACTGATATGTGGCATATTTGCCAAAAAACCAAATGACATAGAAATTGTTAACTACAAGTCACCGTACGGCCTCCAACAATGAGCATAACCCATACTTTTTGGTCAGCAATAAAGTCACAAAATGACATATGTAAAACATTTCAAACATGTTAAATGTGTTTAAACTTTTTAAAAGGCACCAACCTTTCCCAAAGACATCCACAGGGGCCTGTTTATCGAAGCACGCTTATGATTAGTACGTGTCCGAAGACCAACTTATGACATATCTCAGTCGTACGTGGGTTTATCAAACATGTCGCAACTTAGGAACATCCTCAGAATTGTCCTAATTTAGGATACAAATGAAGGTGTCTTAAGACGGTCGGTCTTAGGACAGTCCTAATATCAAGATATATTTAGGATAGTTATGTTACAGACAAATATGGCCCCTGTTGGTTTCATTTGATTTTCATGGCGGGAGGGTGGTAGAAAGGCGGAAAGGGTGGGCTATAGGATGAAAATTGTGTAATGCTTTTGTTTTGTAATCTTTGTCCTTCCTTTTTATTTTTTACCGTATTCGGTCCTTGGCCGTGTCATCAGAGGTGTCTTAGGACTAAGATATGCCCTTAGATCATCTTAGGGTATTTTTTTGCTCTTAGTCGTAGTATCGAAAAGATCTTATCTCAGGATTTGTCCTAGTTTTGTTCCAAACTATAGGATTACGAATAAGCTGTCTATGATTGTCTTAATAATAGGATAATTTTAACGTTTACGATAATGTTATGATGTCCTAGCATATAAATAAACCTGGGCGTTACCGTGATCTACACTTCGTAAAGAAACCATTTATATTTTCGAGTGGGGTGGGGGAACGACAAGTAATGCAAATTTACGGCCTGAAAACAATGGTTTGTTTTCAAGTTAAAAGTAAATGTTTCGTCTAGTCGTGATTATAGATAAATTGGTTTGTGAACTCGTGCCCCACCGCCACCCCTACACCCCCGCACATTCTGGGTAAGTTCCTGTTTCATTCAAAAGTTTAGTATGTTTTTGTTGTTGAAATAGCATCGCTTTAGTTTTATATAAAATCATGTGTTTTGACAACTGCCATTTTTTAAAAGTTAATTTATTTCTCTAATGACTTCTGTAAACCTTCTGCACTTTCAGACACTAATAGAAAAGCATCCGCAAACAAAAGACAACTTAATGACATTAAGCAAACAGTACAATTTTGTTTTGGTTACTCTTTCTCCTTATTTTTGTTTTAATGTTTTCCTTTGAGATGTTTTGTCTGATTTTGTGTGTGTTTATATTGGAATAAAATGAGGGATGAAAAGATGGATAACTAAGTTGTCAAGCATTCATATATATAATGTCATTATCATGTCAATTTTCCCGTTATTACTTTTTTTGAAGACCTCTATGCAGTGAGATGCAGTTTGGAGCATGAGGGAATTAAAAACAGCCATTACCACTGCCAAACATGCGACAAAAAATCGAACAGAAAAGCCCGTGCACAGTCGCATGCTAACAAATGTCATCGGAGACTTTGTACGGATACAAGGGACTGTGCACCTGGTATAGGAAACGTCAATGAAGACGAACAATTGACCAAGGAAAGTGATGTTGAAAATTCCTATTCCGCTCAAGATGACCATTGCTATAGGTTTGCATTCATTATTCTATTGTGTAATTCATCAGACTAAATTTAATATTCATTTTTTATTTCCACTTTTTTTTTAAATGTTAAAGTTTTACAATTAAAAACCATTGTATATTAACATAAATGATATCGTAATCATGCAAGGAATTATTTTTTTTCAAATATAAAAATACGGCTATAAAACTAACAACAGCGGATGACCGTAAGGGCATTTGTAGTGTATTGCTATCGCCTAGATTTCCATTACGTAATATTCGGTTGTTGGTTTTGAACCAATCTTATTAAAATAAGTTCACATCACTTGCTCCTCGCACACTGCTAGATATAAAAAATGGAGGAGCAAGTGATGTGAACTTGTTCTAATAAGATTGGGTTTGAACCGATCTATAAACATGATGAATACGTAGATATCATTCAGCGCAAACACAGATTTCTCGTCGCTTGTTATGAATTAATTTATCATATACTTAAACTAAATAACATAAGATTTAACTGTATGATAATAGCATTAAATTAACGTAAATTCCATATTTTTCGAATTGGTGCTAAGCAGGCTGATATGAAAAGTTTATCACATGCTTCGAGTGTTATCACATGCCTTTCCGTAACGTTATCGCATGGCATTCCGGTGAAACTCGGCAAACTCCGGAAAAAACACATCAACGCTACGTTTTCACTAAAAATTATTTGGATACCAGAAAAAAAAATGTAAGATAATTAAAAAAAAAACAAAAAAAACAACAATCAAATTATGAATTAAATGCCTTTTTAAAAGTTTTCAAACATAATTCGTTAGAAAGTTACTTTAAAGTTGACTTTTCCAAACAGTGTTCATTATGTATATTTTTTAATTATTTTTTTGTTGTTTCGTCAAAATATAAATGTTTTTCTTCTCTGTTGAGGCATAGGATAGAAAGATTGCATATCGAATGTACTAAGTTTGGGATCCGACGTCCGTGAACTTTTCACTCTTTGAACTTCTATTTGGGAACCACGTAAAAGGATCAATATATAAATCTGTGATTTTTCTCCATCGTTGAAGCATATGATAAAAAGATCATAACATGTCATTTTTCATATCCCATGTATTATCAGCCCTCGGTCAATATCAGCCCTCGAGCCATGCGGCTCTTGGGTTGAAATTGAACCTAGAGCTGATAATTTAATACATGCGATATGAAAAATGCCATGTAATAATCTGATATTCTTTTATGAATACTCATCAAATATTTTTAAAAAAAAGGAGATAAATTGATATTATTTAAATATTTTGTCACATGTATATACGTATAAGTAAAAAAAAGTGTTAATATCTATGCATATGCATACAGGAAAATATCTCAACAGCGTTTGCAATGTTAAGAAACGAGAACTCTGCATGGATGATTAATCCTTTTTTTGCGGGGAAATGTATTGTCTGGTACTATGCGACAAATATAAGTGGATCATGAACTAATAAAACTCAGTGTACTTCGCCCGTGAAAATCAAAAAGAGTAGCCGATGTGGCGGATCAACCAACCAACTTTTTTTTTACTTTTGGGAGTTCCATGTATCCCTCAATGTCATAATTGAATGGTATTTACGCGAATGTAGTTGTAGAACTTAAACTTGTTTTGCCTAAAGCTTAAATTAGTGCATTATAGAACATGTCCCCTTCAAAGTCAGATGTCAGCTAAAAGAGAGAATGCTGACATAAAGAGAAGGATGCTTTTATGAACCCAAGAGAACAACTTACACTGGTCTGAATTATAAATATTTGTTCAATTTCATAAAAAAAGTATAATAATCAAACTATAATCAAAACCTAACTGTCAGAAAACAATTTCCCCCAATTGAAAATATAATAAATTAAAACAATTGGTATAGGAGTTCCATTTGTTTCTTTTCTTTTAACGAGTCGATAGTGGCAATAGGTTGGTAAGCATAATTTCCTCAATGTGTCATGCTTGCGGAAGTTATTTTTAAAGACAGAAGGAAGGAAAAATCAAATATAACAGACAGATAGCGAGTTCTACATCTATTTATCAACAAAATGTGTACACGTAATTACTTGTACACTATTGTTGTACAGGTAATAACTTGTACAAAATAATAGTGTGGACATCCATGAACAATTGTACCTCAGAAAGTGAATTAAACTAATGACGTTTGCAATGAAATAGATATATCCATTAAAACTGCATTTTACAACTTATTTTGCAGTGCAAGACAGCCATCACCAATGTCAACACATCTGTTAGATAATACAGAAAATTGTAGAATCGCAGATATGCGAACTTGTGGTAAATGTGGAAAGACAGTAACGAAAAAATGGTTCAAAGAACACTTAAAAAGACACGAAAGTACAAAAGATATCTGCAATACAAGACATCATCATACCGTCATTGTGGACCAACGCAAAGGTCTTTTTGCATCATCAAGAAACCTATCCGGACCATTCGCACCTGTCCATCTGATTAAACTCACAAGCGGCAAAGAGTCCGGTATAACGTGTGAAAGCACAACTTGTTACCAAGCTCAGCTAGCAGCAAAGCGTGGTGGAGATTTATCCTTCGAATGTCCCCATGCCCGATCAACACCATATGCTAAACCTGGGATAAGCTATATGTTAACACAAGAATCATTAGAGTTGTGTGTTACATCAGGTACAATCACACAAGAGAAGGCAGATACCGTTATACAAATGAAGGCTGAATCAGATGTTGAGGACACGCCACTTGTTGTCCTGCTACCTATGCCAGAAACATCCACATCAACCGTAATACACATGTCTGTATTTGCGAGAAACATAAGATACTGGAGTAAGTTTAAGAGAACTGTTGTTACATTCAACAAGCAACAAAAATCTATGGCATGCCGTTGTTGTAGGCAGAAGGTGTCTTGTTCTCATAAAGTTGCAGGAATATGGTTTCTAGCGCAAGAAATGCCGGAAATTCTGTCATCAAATTTTTATTTTGAGGAACCCGACGAGGAGTTTCATGACGCCGAAATCTCCAATAATATAGAAGAACAGAAAGAAGACCAAAATGATGACAATGAAAAAACAAGATACCTTATGTCAGAAAAAACATACCCGGTATTTAAAAACCATCAAGTTCCGGATGTTAGAACAGTAACAGAGATTCTTCCTGCTGAGGAGGAATGTTGCAACAATAGACTAACAACCCATCTTGTTCATAGACAGGGAAAGATGATAACACGTGATGCTATCATAAAAGGTAAAAATTCGATAATTATAACCCCTTCTGCCAAATTGAATCAAATATAACAACTGTCTTATAGATGTGGTATAGTTGAAAATGAGACAAATATCCAACCGAGACACATGTATTCACTTTTTCACCATCACGTGCGGACTTGAGTTAAGCCAATTTCGATTAGAAAAATATAATAGGCACCAAAAAGGCCGTAACTAAATTTTTAAATCAGGGAAACCAACGAATTACAGGCTGATAACTTGTGACAAGCAAACACGTAAAGAATGCATAGGTTGTGGTTGAATTGTTTGACAATGTTTAGTCCTGCTAGCAGTCTTGGGCAAAAACGTATGACAAATCTTCTGTAATTGATGTTTGACATCAGTTAATATTTTATAATTTGGAAGTTTTAATTTATTGAACTCCAAGTTGTCTCTAGTCCGACCATCATTAAATATTCTTGATTGATTGATTTGGGAAAACAACGTCGGTATATTATAATAATAGACCATTACATCAGCGTCTGAACGCATTGAATAAAACACACACAAACACTCACATTGTCTTGCTGTCATGATAGAATAAAAAAGATAAAACAAGGCCTGGCATTTAACACATGAGCGTTTAAAATGATAATTTTAAATAAATAATAATTTCATGTCATTCTTTTTCAAAATAAGGTAACTTCACTGCCTATAAATTATAATTAATAACAAAAAAAACTTTTAATATATGTATATATTATATTGATTGATTCATTCAGAGATCCTGGTTTATAGCAAAAGATGTAAGCACTGTGGAAAACAGTACAGATACCAAGAGTGGACGGACGGCATCCATAACTATAACAACTTTCTTTTCCTGAGTTTTGCGACGTGCCATATGATAAGAGCTGGACTTCAGGTAATGTTTATGATCATAATAGTAATTAATTTATTTGTTGAAATGTGGTACAGTCAACGTCTTTTAAAATAAGTAACGGCTTCACAAAATAATTACAATGCATGTATATTTCACTATGATACGTTGTTTTGATTGGCTAGCAATCTCGAGTCTTTCTGAAATTAACATTCATTACACAATGAAATGTAACCAGGTTTCACAATAGAGAGCACAGGTAAAGAAAATATAAAAACTTAATAAAAATCGTGTATTCACTAAAAATCTAATCTAAACAATGTAATTATAATTATTGGATGCTTATGTTTGTAACTTCATAGGGTTGTAAAAGCATTAACCGATGGACACCTTTTTGGAATGAAGCTCGTCGCGCTTTATACAAAATGCACCTCGGTCAACGCCTTTTCATCCCAATGAATTTACAAACAAAAGCATTCAATTTTTAAATAAATATTGATGACCACTCTTATCAAATGATTTCACACAAAACAACGTTACGTCAGGAAACGGTTAAATGTAAGGTCTCTACAATGCAGCGTGCGATTCGTACCTAATTTTACCTTTAACCAGATATCGTAATCAAAAAAGATCAATTTGACTTACAATTGGAATTGTCATAGTGTTGTATTATATGAAATAATATGTCAGGATTATTCCGTTAAACGTTAACGAATTCATTTCAAAGAACGTTCCTTTCTACAGAACGTGTGAATATAGAGCTCCATCGTTTTGTTTTCAATCTTAACTAAACCTTGTTAATGGTATTATAATATAGAGCATGAAAAAGAAATTCTGAAGCTTTGAATTAATATGTGCAATAGATCTTCAGTGGCTTCAAATTTATCTGTTCTGTGATAAAAAAAAATCACATGAAGAAGGAATAATTTAATAGTTTATTGATTTGTTTAGTTCCATTTTTCATTTTTTTAAATGATTTAAACACTGAATTTTGTGTGTTGTTCTATTCAAAGTAGAATGTGTAATTTTTTCTGACATCCTTTCTGGGCGTGGTGCATAAATACTTTAATACCAGTAGTTAAAACTATGTTAACAATTATCGTCCAGCCATTCAATAAACAACAGAAACATATGAGGTTTGAATATTAAGATTATACTGTCAAATAATTAGCTGTCGTCAAATCAAAGGGAGATTAAAATTATTAATTTGATAGGACAATTGTTGTTGTTTTTTCCCCAAGAAATTTAGTTCTGTGAAACCCTATTTTAATGGTTGAAATTATGGAAATATTTATATAAAAAAAATCTTTTATTGAATCTAGTTAAGCCAAATATATCGTTTAATGTTTCATCAATAAAGAAACAGTCAGTTAGTTCCCTCTTTAATAATAACCGATATACATTTATTTTGATTTCGTTAATTTCAATTGTTTTCTCGGACCAATATTAAAACCGTAAACCCCAAATTTCAAATTGAAACTAAAAAGGACATTGAATTAGCAGTCTTATAGGTTAAAAAAAAATCTATTCCTAAAAATTCCAGCTACCTTAAATCGAATGTATTGTATTTTTCAGAATCATGTTGCAATTGGTCGGACTGTTGCAATGCTGCAGGAAACCATTGGGGAAGAACTTCGAACTCAAGACATCCTGAAAGCATATCTTATGTTTGAATGTTTAACAGACCATTCTTATTCATTCAATTGTGTATTATGTGGGCATTATCCTTCTGTTATGATTATGGATGGAGTTCGGAAAACATGCTTTCGCTTTGCAGGTTTGTAATTTTTTAAGCATTACGATTACATTACATGTTTTGCAATTTCGTCTCATTGTTCTGCACATTTTAACAATTGTTTGCCAAATGATACAGGCTCCTTTCTATTGGCCGTTAAACATGTTCATGAACGATGAACTCCCCCATAACAAGGGACAGTGGCGTTTAAAATGCAGCTTATGAATTGTGTATTTGCAAATATAGTATAAATTGAGAAAATGTCATGAACCATTAAAGTTACATGTTTTCATTACAGGTCTCCTTAAACAAAGGAGTAGGTCCGGTTAGGACCGATTTTGGCCTCAACTTTCAGGAAATCTAGCGAAAGGTTTTAAACACTTTTTTTAACACTTTAGTGTCTATGTCATTTGATTCGATTAATTTATGTGACTGGTTTTAACTGATTTAGTCATTGAAAAAACTCCGATTCAAGCTTGAATATGAAAAAAAGTGGTAGATAATTATAGGGTACTAAAATTGCTTCACAACAATTATACTTCTGCTTCTCATTTGATTGCAAACTTTTTTCTATAGCAGACATGTATGATTCATTTCGTGCTCTGTTCAGTACAATGATGGTATCATAATTACACTTTGTTAATCCATATCAACATTTGATTTAATTTTTTTCAGTTTCCGATATGTGTCAACCAAAACCGAACGAGGAGTCACAAGGAAAAGTGAATATGTCTCTCTACTGGAATAAGGTAGAAAATTCAATAGTAACAGACGGAATAACTAAAGGTATTTAAAGAGATATTTAGGGATTATTATTATAGATATGTTTTACCAAACAGGCTAATGCTAATCTAAAATTAGAAAAAAAATCTATGATAAACGCTTATCGCAACATATTTTTCAAGGTACGTTTTTTAAAACAATTACATAGTAGCTGGTGGTTTCCGTAAAATTGCGAAGGAATGATTTCAACTTCGCCATTTTAGAATTTTTAGCTTAATAGTTTCCTTGAATAAACAGCAATCCCATATCAAGGAATCATAATATGAAATACAAGCCCTGGAATATCGTATCAATTTGGAGATATATACTCTGTACTGACAAGTACCAGTTATTTCAATGCAGTGACTACACACATTTTTACAAATAGTATAGGTAAAACAGCGTTTTGAAATTAAAATCTCCGTTTAGCCAATATATAAAATGTATTAACAAATACATATCAGTTGTGTGATAGCTTGGGCCTTCATTTCTGTATTTCTTGTATAACCGTATTTTCCCCGTTTTTCTTCCTTTATTTTTGAACACTACTAATAGTATTATTTATTCTATATATACACTTTTTAATAAAGAACTTGATTTATTTTTACAGGCAAAAAGTTTCTATCAAGTATATGTCCTACATATGACAATTGGGCTCCCTGGATTGGAGCATCTAGCAGATTAAATGAATATGCATACAATACTGAATATATGAAATGTCAGCACAATTCAGACACAGACACAGAGCCCGTACCAGACGAGGTATTGAAGAACTTAAGAGACGAAAAGGTAAATGCTTTACGCCTTTTAAGTCTGCGGTCCGTTCTTCAAAATGTGTATATGTAATTGACGACTGTATACCAACAAATCTGTCTGACGAAACAGCTACAAAAATGTGTCGTAACGAGTAATTCATAAGTGTCCGCTGTATTCATTAGTATAGTTTTAAAAGAAAGATAAAAATAGAGTAAATTCCATTTTTTACGACGATAATGACCAAAAAAAGTTGATGACGTCACGCTCACATACCCATGCAAGTTGTGTCTATGAGCTGATAGTCATACAAAATAAATAGAAGACTTATTACATCCAAAAATTAAAAAAATGCATTATAAAACAAATTATATTTTAAGATTTTAAAAAAAGTTGATGTAGGGCGTTGGCTGGACACATTGCTGACGGTATTATCACGATGTCTCAGATGCAAGAATTCAAATTCCGATTAAATTTGAGACAAAGTGTTAAAATTATACACAACTACTTTAAACATTAGCACAATAATGTGTTTGCAAGTTTGTGGGAGCAAATTTTTATTCTTCCTTGATGATCCAATGGGGATCAAATTTTTCAAATGAACTTTTTTGTGATTTGTCATAAACATCATTTTTTTATTGCAGAAATCTACAGTGAAGAGGTTTTGCAGAGAGTTAGGGATTAAACCTGGCAATGGCTCCGTATTAGATCTTATCCTGAAAATGAGGGAGAATTCAGTCCGACAAAGTAAATACGACGAAGTCTATGAGAAGATTTTTGGAACAACAGGTTCGTTTTGCCTCGCATGCAGTGTGTCTTGGGTAATGCGATAAGGAGATATGTCTTAAGATGATGCCTAAGTGGTCCTGTGACAGTTTGAAGGCTAGTCTTATGGCGTTTGTAGGGCATGTCTTATGATAGACCTAATTTCGACTATACTACGACCATCTTAAAGTATCTATGTAATTTTAATAAAATACGTAGAGAATTGAATGAAATATATAATGATAAGAAAGACAAATTAATGTCTGATAGAATTTAGCAGTTATGCCCTTTTCGTCAAAAACGTGCATCTTATGATTATGAATGGTGTATTTTTAGATAGGTTACCAATTAAAGTTTGTGTTTCTTTACAAGTGAAAACGTATAAATAGGATCAGCTTCACGTCACCATTCCGTGAAGAAAGTTACAAATGTGATCGGTGATCATAATTTTACTACATATCACGGAAGAGACATTTATTGTCGAAATCCGGATCTGGTGTACCAAAAAAATATTGACACCTTATGTTTGTAGCATAATATTTTAGCCACTAGTTAATTGTTTACATCTCATGGTTAATTTTATTTGGCAATTGCCAATGGCAGTCAGCAGGGAACATCAGTTTTTCGACCTGTTAGTCCGATGCGTTTTGTTTAAATATACTTTTCACGTTTTGGTCTTTTGGAAAATGTTGTTTTTGCTGTTTTAGACCCTTCTACAACGAAATTTGATTTACATGCACACGTATAAAATTGCGGTTGTTATCCAACGCAATCATATGTTTGAACGTAGTTTTCAATTTAACATATGTATGTGTACATATTAAATCTTTAATACAAAATAGTAATTGATTTGAAATAAATTTCAGGTGGATGGGTAATAGGATTATGTCCCCATTCCGTGGTATATGCATCCAAGTGTCTTCTTCGTGGCGAAAGTCCAAGAGATTTTGTAGATCTTTTGCGATCACTTAAACACCAGCCAAATGTGGTAATTGTTGATGTGGCAAACAAAGTTGCTTCATGTGGCAACCGTTTACAACCAGGAATGTTTCATCCACATGAAGGAAGAGTTGCAGAGACAACAGATGAAAACTTATGTAGAGCCGAAGAGGGTTTACCATTTAGTCTTCCGTTCTTACAGCAAACAGAAGATGAAGTGGACGAATCTAGCAACCCAACGACTGGTTCTTCGGACCATTACTGTCTATTTGATTGGTTCCATGAAGGAAACTGTAAAGAGCAGAAAGAAAATCTCCGAAAAATTTCTCTTGTTGAAGGATTGGCTGGTTCCATTGATACCCAAGCTGCTGAACAATTTTTCAACTCTTTGAAACGTGACCTATATTTCATAAATCAGATGTCACCGTTAGTTCATGTATTCATTTGCCGATTATTGTTCCATCTTCACAATGAAACTGTCAACGATCACCTATGGTCACAGCAACAAAAAATGACACCATACACACTAAGTATGAATGAATATGGCCAGGTTCGACATACCAAAAATGCAACGACAAACGGAACCAAATGCAGTTTTTTTAGAAGAAGTTCAAAAACAACAGAAAAGGATGCAACAGACAATGTTCGTACCAACTTCGAACAGGAAGAGGAGGCAATATATACAGCAGAACCTGTGCCTGTTACGATACAAACACAAGGTGGAGCGCCAACGGATAACAGCTTGGTTGCATTGTTCAACACAAAAATAAGAGAGTATTTAGAGGCGTCTGAAGAGTTAGGTGTAGATGAGCAAGAAGCACTCAATCGGAACATGAAATATGCCAATAAAACCATAGGGACATCTGCATCAATTGAAAGACGACAACAGATATCAGAACATATTATCAATGACATTTATATGCAGTGCCAGGGTTCATCCAACTACTGTGGTCTTTGTGTCGTCAATAATATATTGGGACCGGACCAGCACAACAACTTTCCTGTTACAATAGAACAGATGGACGAACTTGCAGACAATATGTGGTTGAATATAGCAAATGACCCATTTTCAACCCCATCATTCATACTCCCAGTTCTCCGTGACAGGGAAGGATTTTACACAATCGAAGTTCTCCTGGCTGCATTGGAACACAATGATCTAACGACTGTAAGGCTTGATCCATCAATCGTTAATCACTCCACTATAGAGGAAATTTGGAACAGCCTTAAACTGTACGATAAAGAAGCAATAAGTCTGCTTATAAGATACAAGACAACCGCTCACTACGTTGCTATAACTTGGAGAGGAAATTGTTATCGCCTTATAGATTCCAGGGAACCTTCAGCTAGTTTGATTAGTCCAACACAGATGAGTTGTTTAATTAAATTACACTGCAACCATCCAGGTTCAATCTATCTAGTTCAGGTATATCAAGTTATTCGTATGTTTGTGATATAAATAAGATGCTTGGTATACATCAATGAGACAGCTACCAACGACTCATACAACAAAAGTCATGCGGTATTCAAACATGTACAAATCCTAAAATCTAGATATAAATGTACATATTAAATATACAAACGAAAGCATCTTTCAGATTTTCGTGAAAGATATTGTGGTCAATATAATGGACTTTGATGCGACTGTCATACAAGTAAGAGGTTAAGCTAGCTATAAAACCAGGCTTAGTCCACTATTTTCTACACGTCTGTACAAAGTCAGGAATATGACAGTTGTTACATGCATTAATATTTTTCGTTAAATGTGTTTTAGCTTCTGATTTTGCCTTTTAATTCGTGTAATTACGGACTTAACTTTTTGGAATTTTCATCGGAGTTCCGTACTTTTGTAGTTTTAATTTTTGAACAATTAATTAAATAGAAATTTTCATTTTCAAAGTTGGTAAAGTCTAGATGAAGGTAAAAATAAACTAACAGTTGAACGAGAGTCAAACTTGTTTTAATTACTGTAAAAATAAAAACAAGATTTATTTAGGACTGCTTGTAGCATTAGACACAAATTGAGACCGTTTATAGACCGAATAAGTGTATTCAATTACTTCAAGATATTATTGTCAAAACAGAATGATAGTTTTCAATCATGTACAGGAGGTGTGTCTTTGAAGGATTAGATCATATGTTATCAAAAAGCATAATAAATACATGGTTATCAATTTCACTTAACAAAATATCTATGTAAATACTTGTGTATATAACAAACTTCATGAAATTATTAAGACTTATTATACATTAATACATTATATGAATAATATATATATATATCAATTTGTAAAAATATATATATATATCAATTTGTAAGACTAATTATGATAGCATGCTGCCGAAAATGTAATTACATAGATCTGTATTATGATATGTGATTGTAATATTAACATATATCAGTTATTTAAGTTTTTCTTGAATTTTAGAGAAATGCAACAAGTGAAGAGGAATACTGGGAGAGGACTTTCGAAAACCAAGAATCTCCTCATACGGTAATAAATAGAAATAACTGTATATACAGTGTTTATAACACCTAGTCAAATATCAAACTATAATTATCAGTAAAAATTAATATTTTTATAAAATAAGTCCATTTACAAGATATCAGTTTAATTTTTGTTGGTTAGTTACCAATTTTTTAAAGAATTTTTTTATTGGAGTTGCAACATAAACTGTATCAGAGCCCCCGTAAGATTTTCACCATCTCTGTATTTTGGTTCAAATGTGTTGAAGATAAACTCCTCATTGATACCAGGAACGAAATTTAAGATTTACGCCAGACGCGCGTTTTGCTGCAAAAGACTCATCAGTGACGCTCGAATCAAAAATGTTATAAAAGGCCAAATAAAGTACGAAGTTGAAAAGCATTGAGGACCCAAATACCTGCTGAAAGCTTGCATGGATGTTACGTAACTAAAATTGAAAAAAAAACTGAAAAAGCAAAAAAAACCAGTTTACTGTCATATAATATCGATCTCAAATACATGTACATATAACCCCGCACCATGCTTTTTCTAACGCATGTCCAAAGTTGAGAGCCCGTAATTCGTTGATTGTCGTTGGCTTCTGTTTGTTTTATTTGTTTTACGTATAGTGGTTTTACATAGATTAAGCCACTTTGTTATTTAAAATTATTTAACAGTTTATCAAGTTATGGTATTTATCTACTTAATTGTAACGTCGTACGGTAACCTTTTAGTTTATATGTTTTGTTTTCTTTATATAAATAGATATTTTGAAATCGTACCGCATCTTTTTCTTTTTGTATTAAAATTACATTCCTATTAAAAAGGCTACAGAAACGAATGGGAACCGACAGAACCAATGCGAAACAAACATGGAAGAAGATATATTGGATAATATGGAATCAAAGAGACATGACCTGAATACGGCGACGCATCAGAAGGTCAGATTAAATATTGATTATAACTCATAAAACAAATTAATTATATCGCTGAAATAACTTATTTGACAATTTTTCCACATTTTTATACCTACTAACCATGCTAACGTTGGATAAATGATTTAATTAAAACCATTCGACGATTCGTTTATCAATACTGGTTTGCTTAACTTCCAGTGACGAAAGCCGTTGTAAATGAAGTGTTTAAAGAGGATAATGAGTTTGAGGCCCAATTATTTTTGCAATACAACAAATTTTCATCTTCCGTAGCTACGTGTAAAATCATGCCACAAATGCAAACAAGATCAGCCTATTTTAACGAAAAAATGTCATAAAACAATTAAGAAATTGCAGTACTGCATGTGTTGGAATTGGTAATTTGACGTTGTTGTCCATACCTGACGTTCAAAGTTGTTGAAACACTAGGGGCGGGATTTTTTTTTAAAACCCAAATTATCATGTAATTTAATATGATCTTTTTTCATGTTAGGACAATACAACGAAAGACGTAGAAGAACAATCTAGTGATGAAAACGACAACGGTTCAGAATATATGACAAACGTTGAAAATATAATGGTAATCATTACTTAATTTGCTTAAATTTATGAATAGGTGATTATAATAATCATAAACGGTGAATACTTGTATCATCATGCCACATCTAATTATTTCTATATCCTATATTATCTAAGTAGATTTGTAGATATAATCAAAAGCATGCAATCCTTCAATTTTACCAATTTTATTTTAGACCACTGAACATGAGTCTGGAAAAGCATGGTGTCTTTTCCCTTACTTATCCTTCTCAAAATTCGAATCCTTACGATATATATCAAGTCATCCCAGTCATCGATCGTTGTAGCGGAATCGTCTTGGTTCTAGTTCGTGGGTTAATTTCCCAGTTCAAGTTTGTTCGGAGCAACAACAAAGACTGATTAGCTCGGAATCAGAATGATGTGTATCTTGTTAACCAGCAATATAATATGCAGCTTTTCCAGAAATATTAATTTATATTTTTACCACTTACACATGTTTTCATCTGTTCATATGTCCATGAATCCATGATATATTTGCCACTTGACGTTAACTACCAATCAATAACCACCATCATTGAAAATTGAGCGTGTCAGATATAACTTACTATCGCTTGAATAATTAACACAGATTGCAACATTCGTATTCGCTTATTATTGTGCACATTCGGGAATCCGAACAAGACTTAAAAATAAACAATACGTCTTTATTTCAGGGCGAACGTTATTACGAACTTAGGAAGAAACCAACACAGGTATACTTTATTTAATTTAAGCATACACCGTATATAAACAAAACAACGTAACAAATGCCCACCGAAAGCTTTACTTTGTGAAGCCCAGGTGGTCGTGTGGTCTAGCGGGACGGCTGCAGTGCAAGCGATTTGGTGTTACGATATTACAGTAGCATGGGTTCGAATCCCGGCGAGGGAAGAACCAAAAATTTGCGAAAGCAAATTTACAGATCTAACATTGTTAGGTTGATGTTTAGACGAGCTGTGTATTTATATATATTATAATTATACCCGTGCTTTAAAGAAAGGGGTATACTGTTTTACCTATGTCTATCCATCCGTCCGTCAGTCCGTCCGTCCGTCAGTCAGTCCGTCCCATGAATATTTTTCGTCGCATTTTTCAGAAGTCAGGAACTACAATACAAGAATTTCTGAAATTTGATTTCAGGGTTTATCTAAGTCAGCTATACCGTCTGATGCGTTTTCAGATTGATCACTTGACAACTTCATGTTTACCGAACACTTGTATGATTTTACACATGATAGCCAAGTTGAAAATTTTCGTCACACTTTTCTCAGGAACTACAATACAAGGATTTCTGAAATTTGTTTTCAGGATTTATATAAGTCAGTTATACCGTGTGATGCGTTTTCATCACCCGACAACTTCCTGTTTATCGAACACTTGCATATTTTCACACTATTTATATTATCCACTTGCGGCGCTTGTTTGTACAAAATTACATCTTGTACATAACATATACATATATAAAAACCTAAAGAGAGGTGATTTAAAAAGACAAAATTGATAATAATTGTCCTATAACTCAATTCATTTAGATCGATAAAAAGTTTCGCAAAAGAATCTCCAAAGTTTCACAAAAACTGATCAGAGCAATTTTGAGATGAAAAATCCTGCTTTTAATATAAACAAAACACAAGAAGTAGCAAATGTAAAATCTAAAGTTTATAAAAATCGAAATGGATCTCAAATCATATAAACAATTCGTCCAAGTTTCATGCAGATTAGTTAAAGTGTTTTTGAGTTATTGTCCAACATGATGACGACGGAAGGATTTATGTACAACGGTATACCATTTTGTAAACGTCCTGTATATATAAACTATGAAACTAACGTTACATTGTAATAAAACCATATTGAATAGAAGGATCATTTCCGTTTTATACTTCACAGAAAAGAAGGAAAAGTTTTTGGTATGAATACGACCAGAAGAGGAATGGCAAGGGATTGCAAAGTTGTGTAAGTGTCTGTCTTTAATTATATATATATACATCAACAGCAGTCGAAAAGTCTGAAACGATATTTAATATCTCCAAAATTTTACTATAAAGGAAACTTTACCAATTGTAAAAAAATGTACTGATAAACGATGTGTGATTTTTCAAAATTTAATAGAAGAAAGTTCAATTTATTTCAAAAATGGAAAGCACTATATGTCTTGTAAAAGTTTAAATGTCATCTATGACACAGTAATTAATAACTATAAGTCACTTTACGGACTTCAACAATGAGTAAACCCATATCGCATAGTGAGCTATAAGAAACAATAAAATGATAAATTTCAACAATACAAACGAGCAAAGTTATTTTTAACTTTTGAGGCTTAACATTGTTAAAAAGATAATATTTTGAACTGTTATATATTTAGTCTATGGAAGATATTCTTAGGAATACAGATAAGAAGGACGATCTTAAAAGTGATAAAGAGGGCAGTATGAAAGGTAAACTACTAGTATACAAACTCTATATTATACACAAATTGTTTCTTCAAAAAGAAAACGATTTGATTACTAAGTTGCAAAACTTAAGACTCTTTATAGGCCTTAGATCAGTGCAAGAATCGAAAGGCTAGAGGATCAATTAAGAGTATAATATAATATATTATCGAAAGGCTATAATATAATATATTATACTCTTAATTGATCCTCGAGCCTTTCGATTCTTGCACTGATTATAAATAATTGCAAAACTAATGTGGCATCTCGTGTGGCATTCGAGAACACTTTTTCTGAACAGGATATTGGATTTCCACCATTCCGTTGAATAACATGTTAAAGTCAACGATTTCTTACTACAAAGTGATATCTGTGAGGTTAAGTACAAAATTTGGTTTCAAGAGGAAGGAATAAAGTCTCACTCAACTTGTTTTAAGAGGCAACTTTTTTTAGAACAAAAGAAGAACAGTGTTGCTTGGTAATCCGAAGGCCAAAGCTTCTCAAAGGACGCCAGAGCAATCTCGGACCATATAAAAAACGTTACATCAAGAGACAAAAATAAAAAAATCTATAGGCTCTTATACAGCCTTCAGCCATGAGCAAAGCCCATACCGCATAGTCAGATATTATAAGGCCCCGAAGTGACAATGTAAAACAATTCAAACGAGCAAACTAACGGCCTTATGTATGTACATGTACACAAATTGAACGGCTCGAAAAACAAATATATGTAACACATTAACAAACGATATTTTTTGCGTGGTGCTTCATTAATGTTCCACATGAGTAACATATATACAGTAAGCATTCATTTGTTGTTTCAGATATGTCAACGAGTTCTGAGTTGGAACACGATGTTTTT
Source organism: Mytilus trossulus (assembly GCF_036588685.1). Lineage (NCBI taxonomy): Eukaryota > Metazoa > Mollusca > Bivalvia > Mytilida > Mytilidae > Mytilus > Mytilus trossulus. The sequence continues at coordinate 22,005,792 of NC_086380.1, forward strand.
TCAGATATGTCAACGAGTTCTCAGTTGGAACACGATGTTTCAGATAGGTCAACGAGTTCTCAGTTGGAACACGATGTTGTTTCAGATAGGTCAACGAGTTCTCAGTTGGAACACGATGTTGTTTCAGATATGTCAACGAGTTCTGAGTTGGAACGCTGTTGGAGTTCTGATGTTGAACAGGTAAGCAGATTCAATCAAACCGGTTATGAACATATTAACATTTAGTGCAGAACAACGAAAAATGTTATTCTTTTTGAAATTTGGAAAAAATATAAATGGTGTGTCTATCCTTAAGATGTAATTACTGACTGAGTAACAACTTTTAAAGATTGAAAGGATATAGTTGTGATCACTAGAACATGTTTATAAATATTCATACTAAGTTTACTAAATATTTTTAAATATCTATGCAATTTCAACAACACTTTTCCAGTCGCATCAATTTTATTTGGCCCGTAAATGGCATAGGAGACATGTATAGTTGCCGCATATATTTATTTCTTAGCCGAATGAGAGATTGACTAGTTATATAAAAAAATTCAAAAATAGGTTAAAAAATTTCATAGTTATCGTTTTAACAGCTACAGAAAGACAGTTCAGATAACCAGGAAATTGGAGGCAGCGAAGAGGAAGAGTACGATATAGATGATGGTAATTTATTTTGAATTCTCCATTTTCTTTTTTGCTCACAAAGAAAAAAGTAAAGATCATTTCCAGTTCAAAAAGAAAAGAAAACTGCGAATTGGTTTCGATAAAAAAAAGTATAAAATGAACATTTTACAAGGACATCTTTATATAAAAAAAGAAGATGTGGTATTATTGCCAATGAGACAACTATCTACAAAGACCAAAATGACACAAACATTAACAACTATAGGTAACCGTACGGCCTTCAACAATAAGCAATGCCCATATTTGTAGTTTTTAAGCATTATCTTTTAATGTTCTGTAGCTATGATGCAGAATTATTTCTCGGGCCCTTTATATAAATGTTCGATGTGAGCCAAGGCTCCATGTTGAAGACCGTATTTTGGCCGTTAATGTTTTATGCCCCACCTACGTTATTAGAGGGGCATTATGTTATCTGGTCTGTGTCTCCGTTCGTCCGTTCGTTCCGCTTCATGTTAAAGTTTTTGGTCAAGGTCGTTTTTGATGAAGTTGCAGTCTAATCAACTTAACTTTAATTCTAATGGCAAATGAAAGCATTGACCCTAATTTCAGGGTCTACTGAACATGTAAAATGATATGCGAGTGTGGCATCCGTATACTATGGACACATTCTTGTTTTATAATAAAGTTTACCTTGGATGGCGAGTTGTCTCATTGGTACTCATACCACATCTTCGTGCATCTACTTATTTATTTAACAGTCTCCGTTTATAAAGCCTCGGTCACACCTTAACGGACAGCTATAATGGATATCTAATGGATAATTTTTTTACCGTTAGAGTCTGTTCGTCTTATCCGGTAAGGTGTGACCGAGGCTTTATGTTTGAAATTATTAAGAAACTAAGGTTTCAACTCCCTCAGGCAAATTTGACTTTAGATGGATTTGGCTATTTATTTTTATTTCAGTATTTTTGTCATATATATATATCGTGTCGGTACTTATACATCTTCGGATTTCAAATACTTGGCTTTGAGCATTCCTGATGAAGGTTAGTCCAGAAAAGTGCTTCGGATGCGAGGAATTATTGAACGTGTTGTTTTCATTTTTTTATGCCCCACCTACGATGTAGAGGGGCATTAAGTTTTCTGGTCTGTGGCTCCGTCCGTTCGTCCGTCTGTGCGTCCGTTCAGGTTAAAGATTTTGTCAAGGTAGTTTTTGATGAAGCTGAAGTCCAATCATCTTGAAACTTTGTGCACTTGTTGCTTATGATATGATCTTTCTAATTTTAAAGCCAAATTAGACTTTTGATTTCCTAATTTTGATGCTATATTTTATTAATTTGAATGCCTTCAATAGCTATCTATTGTAGAATGAATAAAAATACAGTTATCACTTCAATCATTCTAAGCACACGACAATTATAATCTGGTAAAATAATGTTTTTTTTATCTTCAGATTTCTCACTGGAATTTGCTGATTTTGAAGTAAGTAAATTGTTAATGCAAGCACTTATTACTGTTATCATAATTGTGATAAAGGTCAACAGCAGTGAAGCCGATAGCTTTATAAAGTCCCATTACATTATAATACCTTCTTTCTGTTGTACGAAGCTTGGTGGTGGATGGTGGAGCCTACTGAAAAAACTTGTTCATTTTTCGTTCTGGTCTTCTGTCACACTTTTGCATAAACAACTAAACTGATCCTGAACAGAGTAACTAAATTAAATAATATTCATCCGAGTCTTACTCACATGGTGTATTTTTGCGTCTCCGTTATAATGCATGGATATATCTGCACTAAACAAATTTGACTCGACTTATACTTCTAAAAAACTCATAATTAAATGACACTTCTCATATAATGCAATTGTCTTTAGGTTTTCCTCAGTAAATTGGTTCAATTCGTCGAATATGTTTTAATGATAGTTCAAATGCAAAACCAATGTTTATGAAAAACCAAGTACAATTCTTTGCCAATCGCTATCAGAGCTTCTAAAGTTTATAGTGGCAGACACCACGACAAAGATCCCAGAATGATAGAAACATTCATAAGAGTTTCACTTCAAGTGATAATTAATTTCTTTTTTAGCAAATGGGGATACTGACATATATTTATGGAATCATGGACTGTATGGACAGTACTTGGTGAGTTAAAAATCATTAAAGCACGACATTTCTTAGTTCAGTACGGATGTGGACGTTGACACCAGATTTACAAGCTTTTTTTAATCTTCATTTACCATAGATATAGGAAGATATGGTATGAGTGCCAATATACAACTCTCCATGCAAATAACAATTTATCAAAGTAAACATTATAGTTCAAGGTAAAGCCTTCAACACGGAGCATGTTTACTGAGTACTCACGTCTGATGCGATATTTTTGGTCTAATATAACCAACTAATTATATGATGTATAATGCCAATCAACCTTGCAGGCAACATTAATTTCCTCGACTTACACCACTGGTGATGAATTACAACCATTTAACTTGAAAAGAGTGGGGGTTATAACCCAATTGGATGAAAAAATAAAATCTATTCAAGCAGATGATTAAAAAATATATTCTGAATCCAGTCCCCCTAATACCTTATAGTGATAAATTTAGAAGAAGAAAAAACTATTGATTGAAGGCATTTGAGAACTAAATAAAATCCTATTTCAAGGGGATAAAAACCTTAGCCCCTTTTGAAGTTAAAAGTTTGTTCCCTAATTTAAACTTAGAATTTAAAAATTAGGGTGTGTGTAAACTCTATCTAGTTCAAAGAGGTATGTTTTTTTTCTTCCACTGCAAGCAGGAGACTTAAAAGCCATAATATTACACTAATTGATTTATTATATGTTATGCTGATTGGTTTTTTTTTTTGTGTCTGCATTTCGGAAGAGTATTGTTGTTGTTGCATCATACTGCAACAGTATACCAATTATCATTTTGTCTTTGCAGTGATGAGGCTGATCACGAGCGTCACCATCAATTTATTTGCAACCCTGAAAAAATATATAATAAAGAAAGGAAAAGAGTAGCTTTTGGTTTCGGAGTAATTTCTAATAAGGTATGCATCAAGGTTTTAATCAACGTATACGATTGCTTCTTATATTATTTTAACAAATTTGTTGATATTGTTAATAAATGCTGTATGCAATAGATAAACATAAACATCGAGGAAATCAAAAGTAAAAACTTTTACGGAAAAGGGACAACCCCCGTATTCAGTTTAAACAACTGCAAGTGAATTATTCATGCAAGAGAATAATTCACCGTTATTGTTTCTTAGCTTAATTAGACAAGATTTAAACATAGTTTCATCTAAAAGCGAATTATTATTTCACTTTTAACTTTCGTTAATGATTGAAAAAAATATACGCTAGATTTTTTTCTATATCTCGTAGCTAGAACCTCTTTAATTATCATGCATCACTTGAAAACAGAAGTTAAAAAAATAAGTTAAAAAGCCCTAACACAGTTGTTGAAATTGACCAAATTTAATATAAGGGCAACATTACGAATAAACGTTTCAACCTTTGATTCAATCTAATGACCATTAATTTCATCTTTTTCTATCAACTATGAAAGTTGAATACATGAATAGAAACGGAGTAAAAAGTGAATGCTTTTCTCTTTTCCTAGTGACTTCACTTACCTGAACTCAAATGTGTCGGTACTGTATCTTGACATATTTTTAATATAAAGACTCTTTTAAACATAAATCGTGTTCACAGTATATGAATATCTTGAATGGTCGGTTTTTTTTGCAGATTATTAGTGCTCTGTTGAAGTTTTTGACAGAAGAACTTATATATAACCACCAGGTTCCCTTCAGATTCGGCGGCAGAAGAATCAGAAAGCTGAAAAATATTGAACTTAACAATATTTTTTTGAAATATAAATTGTAAGTTTAATCTTGTTGCTCATCTGTCGATTTATACGGGATGCTTGTTTTTTTTTGTAACAATTAAAGCCTATCGTAGCTGGGCTTCCAAAATGTTGTAAATTACATTTTTTTTTCAAGAAAAAGTATCTCACAAACAGGCTTTGAAAATTTTAACAAAATGCATGTTTCCAAAATGTCGTTTGTAAACTGCGCTCACTCGACAAAAAAGCTTCATATTGTGACTCGCAGATGATATTTTACAATGTCAACATGCAGACAACCTGATAATCGGTACATCATGATTTTTATCGCATTGTAGTTATTTAATTATGACGCTGTGATTAGTTTAACCGTGACGTGGTGAATCCACCATATGCAACCCATGTCATCCTCTTCAATAGATCTTATGTTAGTGGGGTTACGTTGTTCAAAGAGGTTATGGTATACCATGTTAACATGTCATGGGGTTATTCTATTGAAATAAAGTAACGTAGTATTATAACCATGCTAGTATATGATCAGTATATGGTGTGGGGTGATCTTATTCAAATAAAATAACACAGCTATGATACAAAATTGAAATTTAGCATAATAGTATGGAGTTATAATATTCAATAAGGACTGAATCCCTATGGAGCCGTATGGCCGTTAGTCAGTTATATATTTGGTAAGGTTCATGACGAAAACGCCACGATCACGTATTCTATTTATGTAGCGAAAGGTTCAAATCTGCAAAATATGCATAAATAAGTCGATGTCTTAAAATGACTTAAAACAAATAGGAATAATTTTTTTTAACCATAACAAGCTGAATTTTAAATTTTGTTTATTTATAATTTCAGTTTTGCTGACAACTATGTGACCTTTGTGCTACACAAGGAGGCAATCGTATATTTCATCCAGAAGACAACAATGTGCCCATATGAGTTGGCAAACGAAAAATGTATGGAGAAAGAAATAGATGTTAACAATGAGGTGCAAAAGAAGTATAGAAAATAACTATGAACATTCAAGTTCAAAATATATATTATGATTCAAAATTTCATTTTTGAGTGATTGAGTATTTTGTAAAAAAGGGGGAGGTTTTTTTTTACATGTTGTGCCGTATCTCAATAATAATTTATGATTAGTTCTTAAGACTTTACGCACTTCTTTGTCATATTTATCTAAAGTTCTGTATACTTTTTGGTGATGATTCAAAATTTTAATTTTGAGTTATTGAGTATTTTGTTAAACAGGGGAGTTTTTTTTTACATGTTGCGCCGTATCTCAAAAATAATTTATGATTATAGCTTAAAAATTTACACACTTCTTTGTTATATTAATCTAAAGATCTGTATACTCTTTATACCCCGCTTTAAAAAAAAGGGGGGGGGGGGTATACTGTTTTACCTCTGTCTGTCCGTCCGTCCGTCAGTCAGTCCGTCCCATGAAACTTTCGTCACATTTTTCTCAGAAACTACACATCCACACTTTCTGTAATTTGGTATCAACATTGATATATGTCAGTCATACCGTGTGATGTATTTTCAGATTGATCACTCGACAACTTCCTGTTTACCGAACACTTGTATGATTTTACACATGATAGCCATGTTGAAAATTTTCGTCACATTTTTCTCAGGAACTACAATACAAGGATTTCTGAAATTTGGTTTCAGGGTTTATCTAAGTCAGCTATACCGTGTGATGCGTTTTCAGATTGATCACTCGACAAATTCCTGTTTACCGAACACTTGTATGATTATACACATGATAGCCAAGTTGAAAATTTTCGTCACATTTTTCTCAAGAACTACAATACAAGGATTTCTGAAATTTGGTTTCAGGATTTATATAAGTCAGCTATGCCGTGTGATGCGTTTTCAGATTGATCACTCGACAACTTCCTGTTTACCGAACACTTGCATATTTATTCACTATTAATATTATCCACTTGCGGCGGGGGTATCATCAGTGAGCAGTAGCTCGCAGTTTCACTTGTTGGTTTTGATTCAAAATTTTATTTTAGTGATATTTAGTTTTTTGTAAAAAAAAAAAACAAGGTGGGGGGGGGGGGGGGGGGGGGGGGCGGGGGGTTCCCGCCATGTCTCAAAAAACTATATATGGTTATTGCTTAAAACTTTCTCAGAAACTTTTTATGATTATTGCATATAACTTACACATAAGACGTCGGGCGTGTCATGAGCTCATGGCGCAGCTGTTTATTTATTATATTACCATTCACATTCATAATGTTCAATGCCGGGGAAAGCGGTGTGTATATTTGGTTATTTATAAAGGTCCTTTCAAAAAATGATAGATGTTGTACAAATATGTTGTGAAGGGTATAATTTACATATAAATATGCTAAAAACTATAAGATTGTTGTATTTATAAACAGAGGTGTTATCAAACCAGATGAAAATGGTTCATTAATGGAGAGAATATTGAGTTATGTGATGAATATATATATCTAGGTATGCTGTTAAATTATAATCATGGTATTTTTACGAATACTCAGAAGATGTTGTCAAATCAAGGTAAAAAGCTGTTTTTTTGTTTATTCTATAAAATTCAAGAAGACTGTTTTAATATAGAAACACTTCTGTCTTTATTTGATACATGTATATGTGTCATGCAAGCATAATGAATTATGGTAGCGAAGTTTTGGGATATCATAAAGCATTTGACATTGAAACTCTTCACTTATATTTATTAAAGAAGATTTTGACATTGATGTATTTTATACTAGGTAGAGTCCCTTCGTATGTACATGCATACTGTAAAATTACGAAATATTGTTGTAAATGTTAAAAACTGACAATTGTATTCTGAAAAATTGTTATGCAGAAGTTCTGAAGGTTAGCAGTGTAAAAAGTTAAAATAAATTGAATTGGTCATGTAAAATACGAGATTTATTATGTAATTATGGCTTAAAACATGTCTGGTTGACACAAAATGTTTTAAATATAGATGTTTTTAAAGCTGATTTCAAACAGCGTGTTACTGATAGGTTTATATCTGAAGAAGTGTCATTTTTTTAGGAGTCTTCTGAATGTCTGTTTTACAAATACGTAGAGTGGGGTGCTCATTTTCGCCGTTTTAGGATTTTGAGGTGTAAAAACTTAAATGGATGGCTAACATGGAAGAAATGTACCGGTAAATTATATTTTTATAACAAATATGATATTTTTTTAAACTGAGACAAAATTGCGGCTCCTACCAAACTGCCCGAAAAACGGACAACGATTTTCGGACAATTTCCGGAATAAAAAACACGATTTCAAAGAAGTATTTCTAAGTAAAAATTTTATTGAATGCCCTAATTTTGATTTTTTTTACACCTTTGAAATGTCTGCTATTCATCTATAATGCAATTGATTTGATAAAAATTGTTAAAAGCTGCGGTTATTTGGTTTTAAATAGATGTGTACAAACGGCGAATATGTGTCCCCCACTGACAAAACATCCGGAAATTTCATACACACTTTAATCTAACTTTTCAGATGATTTTTTTTTTCAAACAAACCCGTGTTCAAGCTTAAGAGTATTTTGCATATGAAGTTATCTTCATTTAGAAATATCAGTATACTTAAAAAAAAATTAGACCTGCCCATAAACTGTAGAAAACATGGAAAGATGTGGCGAAAAAGAGCACCCCACTCTATATGACAGTCATGGTTTGCAGTTTTATCTTAGTAGACCTGTTAATTTCCGATATAAATCATTAATAAGCAAGTATCGTATACATGCACATAATTTGAACATTGAAACTGGAAGGTTTTTAAATATAAATACAAATGATAGAATATGTAATGTGTGCAACTGTGATTCTGTTCAGAGTCGAATTAGGTTGGGGGTGGGGTAGGGGAAAAAATTTGGTAGCTTATATAGAGAATCACTGAAGCGTGACTGGAGCAGGCCCCCTCTTAGGTCAGTGGTCCCCCACTTATGAAAATTTCTAGATCCGCCACTGCTGTTGAAGATGAATATCATTTTATTCAAGTTTGAATGTATTGGATACAAAGATATTGGTATGAAGTATATCAAACATTATTATTGGAGAAATCCATCAGTATTTAAGCTTATAAATACAATTTTGATCTGTATATAATATAAAAGAACTTATTTTTGAAAGTATGTATGTTTTGTCGAAAAAAAATCGTAATCGTTGAATGTGTAGATCATACTTTAATTAAATATAAGTTTGTTGAATAAAGCTAATTAATATCATGCTTCTACATTTGTTTTTAATTGTTTACATACTAATAAATTATCTTATTGCACTATTTGTTTCTTACTATATTTAATGTAATATTTATTGTACTTGATATCTATAAGATGTATTGCTTTTGGAAAAAAGAAACTAAATTTAATATAGGGACAGCTTGTGTTCATAGGGATGATCTTACAATTTTTGACATAATTGAACTCTAAAAAAACTGTGTGTATCTATATAATTTAATTTGAAGTTGAACGAATATTTGTTGTTATACATTTCAGCTTTACACTTGTTATTTCATTATCTTATATATAGAGAGATATCACTTTCCATTATACTAGGATTTTGCATATATTCTCATCTGATCGCTGTCAGATCAAAATGTAATAAATAGTTCTATATGTTATCCTCTAGATGTTTTTTTTTATGCCCCACCTACGATAGAAGAGGGGCAATTTGTTTTCTGGTCTGTGCGTCCGTTCGTTCGTCCGTCCATCCAGCTTCAGGTTAAAGTGTTTGGTCAAGGTAGTTTTTGTTGAAGTTGAAATCTAATTAACTTGAAACTAGTACACATGATCCCAGTGATTTGATTTATTATTGTTTTATTGCCAATTTAGGGTCCCAATTTTATGGTCCACTGAACATAGAAAATGATAGTGCAAGTTTCAGGTTAAAAGTTTTTGGTTAAATTTTCGGTCAAGGTAATTTTCGAATAGGTTGAGGTCCAATCAACTTGAAATATATTATATATGATCCTTATGATATGATCTGTCTCATTATACTATGGACGCCATTCTTGTTTTTGTTATTTAAATTTTAATCGTCGGGTTTATATAACATTGACGTATTCTCACAATTGTTTTAATTAAAAAAGAAGCTATCAATCGACATCAAAAGTTATATTATGTAGTTTAATCTATGGTTGACATTAAAAATAAAATAACGAAAACACCCCGCAGAAAATTTCGAAACCTCTGACTTTAGGTTACAATGGTATTTTTTATGAACAGGTAAAAAACATTCCATTATGTTGCAACGATGTTTGAACTAAAAAACAGACGTAATAGGTAGCAGTCAACTTTGTATTTTAATATATATTACTGTAAAAAGAAATACCAACAAAGAAAAACAAAAAGGCATACAGAAAAAGCACACGACAAAAACAACAAGAGTGCTCAACAATAACATAGCACAATGACGGGATGTATAAGTACCGAGTCACGTCAATGTTTTCAGACAGCTCTTTGGTCGGTTGTTGTCTCTTTGGCATATTCCCATTTCCATTCTTAATTTCATTACCTAAAAATATTTGAGGGTTCCGCGGAAGGCAGTGTCTCGCTTACTTTACGATTCTAATGTTTACCTGTAGACTGTATGTAATGTTCCCTTGGAAAAAAACTAACTTCATATAAAAGTAATATACGGAAAACAGGAATACATATTTACAAAATACCTTCTAGATGCTAACTTTTGACCAAAAACAAGCTTATGTCCTAGTTTGGTAGAAATCCAGGATAGTTTAAGAAAGTTATTAAAATTTTTAAAAGTTTAACCACCGAGTACATATTATGTTAACTGGCACAAAAACTAAGTCCATTTACATGTAAAATACGAAATAAAAAGAATTTTGTTTTTTAATTTTACTTCTGGATACCATTTTCTAATCATTAACAAACTTCTGTTCAAGTTTTGAAGAAATCCAGGATAGTTTAAGATATGTATTAAATTTATAAAAACTTTAACCACAGGGTGATTGTTCAATACGGAAAAACAGAATTTGTTTTATAAAAGTTACTTCTGAGACTATCATATGATGATAAACAAGTTTTTGTCCAAGTTTGTTAGACGACGGAATGTAGGATCGCTTTGTCTCGATCGCTTTTTCGATAAAAGTCGAAGCTTCGGCAGAAAAGACTATATACAGTAAAAGTTGATGTTTACAAAGACAAGTAATAGAAACCTACGTCAACAAACGACAACCAAATGCAGCGGGTTTAACCGTTTTAATAGGCACCAACCTTCACCCTACCCTGAAAGAATAGTGTTAAATCACAACATAGAATGACACACTGTTTAATATCAATTGAAATGGCTTAACTCAATCAAAAGACATATATATTTTTAAAAAAACAGGTGAACATAAATGAGGTAGTTAAATTTCTCGTTTGAATTGTTTTTCATTGTCATTTCGAGGCCTTTTATAACTGACTATGAGCAGCGGACTTTGCTCATTGTTGAAGGCCAGACAATGACCTGTTGTTGATAATTTTTGTGTCATTTTGGTCTTTTGTAGATAGTTGTTGTCTCATTGGTAATCATACCACATCTTTTATTTATATATAAAATTGAGAATGGAAATGGGGAATGTGTCAAAGAGACAACAACCCGACCAAATAAAAAAAACAACAGCAGAAGGTCACCAACAGGTCTTCAATGTAGCGAGAAATTCCCGCAGCAGGAGGCGTCCTTCAGCTGGCCCATAAACAAATATATACTAGTTCAGTGATAATGAACGCCATACTAATTTCCAAATTGTACACAAGAAACTAAAATTAAAATAATACAAGACTAACAAAGGTCAGAGGCTCCTGACTTGGGACAGGCGCAAAAATGCGGCGGGGTTAAACATGTTTGTGAGATCTCAACCCTCCCCCTATACCTCTAACCAATGTAGAAAAGTAAACGCATAACAATACGCACATTAAAATTCAGTTCAAGACTGTTGTTGGGTTGATGTTAAGACGAGTTGTATATATATAAAAATATAGTGTTCACATGACCAGTCCAGTGTGAGGTGTCAAGATGGACATAGTCAAATCTGAGACAAACAGAGGAAATAATTCTGTGATATTTGATGACCACGTATAATATAGGTTATCAAAGTTTTAAAAAATGGAGACAAATCCATCAGGTGTCCAAAAAAAACCTGTAAAGCCAGGATTACGACTGATACGGACAGCAAAATAATTTTTAGCATTACTTGTAAGATTTTATCGAGGTTTTAGCAGAACTTGTATGATTTAATCGAGGTTTTAGCATAACTTGTATGATTTAATGATAACTGATTGTTGAGGAAGATGTTTAAAACTTTCTTTATTATTAAAAGACTTTTTGAAAAATTCAATGTTTTATACTATTATTACCTGTATCTACATGTATTTACCTGTATTTACCTGTAATATTGGCGCAAATGAAAAATTTATTTTTTTGCGCAAATGAAATATCGTTTGTGGCGCAAATGAAATATCGTTGTGGCGCAAATGAAATGCCAATTGGCGCAAAAGCAGAGCACCGGTTATAGGTATATATGGAGCGGATTAAAAAAGATTAACCGTTAGGCGTCCGTTCGAGCTATCCGGTAAAATCATGAAAAACACGCTCTTATCAAGTTTTAATTTCATTTTCATATGTACTTTATTGTGGGACGTCGTGTCATCATGAATGAAAAATAAGATTGCCAGTTAGCCAATCAGAATAACGTATTATAATGAAACAAACATCTAATGTAATTATATGGTAACCAACATTCCTAACCAAAATATTTTTTAAGTGAACTGAATACCAGTAACCCTTCAGAACTAACTTTTATTTACAGTTAAAACAGCTACACCTGGTCAGAGTTTAACTTTGTTAGTAAACTGAATATCGGTACCTCCTCAAAACCAACCGTTACTTATAATAAAATCAACTATACCTTGTCCAAACAAAATTTTCTCAGTAAACTTTATGTCGGTTCCTCCTCTGCACAATCTTTATTTTTAGTAAAAAGCAGCAGTGCCTGGTCAGAGTTAAACTTTCTTTGTAAACTGAATGTCCGTTATCGGTACCTCCTCAGAACCAACCGTTATTTATAAAGAAAAAAACCGTACCTTGTACTAACATTTTTCTCTCTCAGTAAACTGTACGTTGGTACAACCTCATAACAATCCTTTGTTTACAGCAAACACACGGCAATATTTCAATTGTCTGTACCTCATAAGAACCAACCGTCATTTATAGTAAAACAAAATCCGTTCCTGGTTAGAATTTAATTTTCTAAGAAAAATGTATCTTGGTACCACCACAGAATCCCCAGTCCTTTATTTACAGCCAAACCTGCACAAAAAGTAAACTGAATGTCGGTAACTTTGCGGAACCATCCTTTAGTTATAGTTAATATAGCAATACTTTTTTTTACTATAAATGACGGTTGGTTCTTATGAGGTACAGACTGGCATTATGTTCACTTAGAAAATCAAATTCTGACCAGGTGTGACTGCACATTTTTTTTACTGTTAATTTACTTTACTTTACTGAATGTAGATACCACCTCAGAACCAACCATTAGTCAAAATTTATTTTTTCTAAGTAAAGTAAAGGGCAGTACTTCCTCAGAGATCACTGAACAGACAGTTTCCCCCAGTAAATAATCAAGCAAGATGTACGTTATATCGTGTCTTTTATTAAAGCGTCTAATGTTTTAATGAATTCTAAGTAAGCTCCACTACACAAAATGTTGTTCAAATAATTTTCATTGATTGAATAATGCACAATTTTAATGTGATTTGGGTAAAACTCTATTAAAGTCACTTTAATAACTGTGGTATCCGTTGACATTTGAATAATAAAAAAATATACTTCTCAACAAAATCTATAATAAAATCAAAACGCATCATCGTATATATTATCGGATTTAAAATAAGATATATTAGCTATATTAAATCGATATTGACCTATTAAATGTTGGAGGTATGTATCTCTGATTTTTATTATCATGTCTTCGTTTTTCTTATTAAATTAATTAGATATATATTTGTAATATTAAAATAGTTTGTTGGCAACTTATTTCACCCAAATGATAATGTATAATTCATAAATAGTTATATAGCCTATACACATGACCTGATAAAGTAATCACCACATACACATTTTTATTACACCGACTCTAATCATGATGAGGCAAAGTTGATACAACTTGATGTTTTCTTTCAGGGTCGTCGTTATCTATCTTTAATTTACGGGAGTAAGATGTCAAACAAATACACAGCTGCGCAAGCCTGATATTGGTTCTGAGAAGGTACTCCGGTTCTACACAAGTAATGGTTCTGAGGAAGTGCACCGCTGCCGTACCCTGATCTTTGTGACATTACACAAGAAAATATATAAAATAATTTTGTTGTTCAAAGTATTTTCAATATCATAATAGAACAATTTCATAATAACATTATATTAAAACAATAACATATATATGTTTGGTGGGATGTTACAATTACAAAACTACGTCAACATATAATTATATACATGCACCACTGCGTCGAGTGTAATATAATATTTCTCCACTCAAGACAGATACATTTTCGAATTTAAAACGCGCAAGCCCACGAGGCAAGCCCAGCATTTCAAATATTTAAAGTTACTCTTTTAGCTCACCTGCCCCAAAGGGCCAATTGAGGTTTTCTCATCACTTGGCGTCCGTCGTCCGTCGTCGTCGTCGTCGTCGTAGTCCGTCATTAGCTTTTACAAAAATCTTCTTCTCTGAAACTACAAGGCCAAATTGAACAAAACTTGGCCAAAATCATCATTGGGGAATCTAGTTTAAAAAATGTGTCCGGTGATCCGGCCAACAATCAAAGATGGCCACCATGGCTAAAAATAGAACATAGGGGTAAAATATAGTTTTTGGCTTATAACTCAAAATCCAAAGCATTTAGAGCAAATCTGACTAAGTTACTGATGTGAATATTTTCTATTTAGAAAAACAATGAAAAAACTGGGAAAAAAATCTTATAGTTCATAAAATCTAGTTGTCTATTTATTTGAATAGCAATAAATTTTAATCAGTCATATACATTTTTGTAATATTTAAACAAAACTTCTGAATAAGGTGTAGAGACATCGTAATAAGTAACACATAATTCCCCATGTTTTCATTTGAAACAATACTGACAGTTCAAGATATAACGGCTTTTATCTGTTAACGTCTTGACTCACATTTCTATTTTTATAACAGGTATTTGGAATTGCTCATATTTCCAGTGATGGAAGTAGTCGATACATATAGAATAATACATGGCAAAATCCGTATCGCATGATGTATCACCACGAGAAACCAATATCAGTCCCTAGGGCCGAGGATCGCGAGGGCTGATATTGGTCGAGTGGTGATACACCATGCGATACGAATTTAGCATTTTTTTTTTATTCTGTTTATCATATATTTTAATAGAATCAGATTTATGGGATATCCATTTTTGTTTTAAATCGTCTGAAATTATAAGCTATAAAAGACACGTTGGTGGACATGAGCTGTTGTCTGCTCTATGTCGGGTTGTTGTCTATTTGATACATTCCCCGTTACCATTCTTTTAAAATTCTATTATGTTTTTCCTTTATTTTTCCAGCTGACTTGGTTTTGTTTTTATAGACATCCTTATTTGCTTAATATCCACATCATAAGGCCCCCTATAATCTTATTACATTCTCAATATATGTTAAAGACCATGTATTAAAATGCATCCACTATAACGATACTGTCCTATTATTTCAACTAAAAATAACATTTATCAAATAATTATTAGATGTAGATATGTTTAAAGTTTATTGTTTACTTGGCGATGATATCAATCATGGTCATTCAAATTTGCTGAAGAGGTAAACAGGAAGACAAATATTTTTGCTTGAAAATTTGCGGTCTACATGTATTCTTACCAAAATTTAAACCGTAAAAATGTGCATTTGTGTCAAATCCATCAGGTAAATGAAACAAACTTCACGAAAATTATGACCAAATAAACAATAAAACTTCATATATTTCTAAATCTTATTGTGTCTTTTTAATGCATGAAATCGCTCGTCAAGTTCCTGGGTACTATTTCTTTGGAAAAAATATCGATTTTAGTTGAAATGATAGGACTTTTTTTTTTTAATGGGAACTCATTTTTTTTCCAGGAAATACAGCAACTGAACGTCACAGGTCAAACTTTGACGTCATTCGAATTGTGACGTCATGCCAGAAATGCGATACAGGTTTTGCGATGCGATACGGGGTATGCGATACGGGTTTAGCCATGCGATACGGGGTATGCGATACGGGTTTAGCCATGCAATACGGGGTATGCGATACAGGGTAGGTGAAACAGACTGGGGAAACGAACCTTTATTAGATATACAAAATTGCTGTAATTTGTACTAAACATCAGATAAAATATCTTGTTTTTTTCATCCATTTTTAGGCTAAATCAACACCAATGAGTAAGTAAAATTATATGTATAGAGATTAAATCGGGTCATCATTGATGCATCTTCTAAACTTATTAGCAGACTTTTTTTACATACGACTAAAATACACATATACTTATTGGAGATATGATGAGGTGATTGAATCTGTTAATTTCATCCTTGAAAGTATTTATGTACGTTTCGGCAACGATGTTTATCGACAGGTTGTAGGTAATCCTATATCTAATAATTGCGCCTCTTTAATAACACAAAAAAAAAAATGAACCTCGAGGAAAATTCCGAACGGAATGTACCTAATCATATTTCAAATGCAAAAAATACAAATTGGATGTCTAATTGTAACAAAAATAAGAAAAATATGCTTTATCGTCCTGATTTGGTTTGCAAAAAAAAATGTAAATATGGGTTCAAAGATCGTGCTGATGGATGTGAGAAATGTAAATGCAACAAAAAACGTGAATCTGTACTACAATCAAAGTGATGGGATGACACGTCTTCATTTTTATGGAGATGTTGTTTACCAACCACGGAAATTTAGAAACGATCGTGGTAAAGTTTATCGATCCGTTGCAATGATTGATAATTTAGCTGATGTATTTGTTGTTATTGGCTTTTAACTTGCCGTTAGCTATTGCGACTACTCCCATATCTGTACTTAGTGTCTGCATGCGATGTACAAGTACTTGGCCACGTCCATCCTCATGTGTTTGATAGATATATATCTAATTGTATCCATCGGAGGAGTTAAACCTTTCTCAGCTGATTTTTTATTTCGTTCTTGTGTTTTACTGTTACACAACTATCCAATTGAGGGAGGGATTTGATCCCGCTCACATGTTTGACACCGACACAGTATGTACGAATGTGCCTGTCCCAAGTCAGAAATCTTTAATTCAGTGGTTGTTATTTGTTTCTGTGCTACATATTTGTGTTTCGTTCATATTTATGTGCAAAACATAGGTTTTTTATTGAATTGTTTTTCATTTGTCATTTCGGTGACTGTTGGGGCTTACTATATTCAGTGTGGGGTTTACTCATTGTTGAAAGCAGTATGGTCACCTATAGTTGTTAATTGATGTGTCATTTGGTCACTTGTGAAGAGTTTCCTTATTGGCAATCATACCACATCTTTTTTTTATATATACATGCTATAAATTTTGCAGCTAAAGACAAGTGTGAGTATCTTTCTTAAATTCTTCAATATATAATTTTTCAATTAACCCTTTAATGCAATATTATATCCAGCATTCAATATCAAAATATTATTAAACTGAAGGTTATACAATGTTCACTTAAGAATGTAAGATAATGTATAATATAATTTGAGATCTAAACTATTAGAATACAATATACCTATCAGGTACACTCAAGACTAAAAATTTATTGATTGTTGGTTGCTTTACGCCGCATTAGCACAAAAATGCTATATCGCGGCGAAAGACTAAAAATAATGTTAATGTTATTGTAAGCTTAAAGGAACAAAACAAAAATGACCTATAGAGAACACAACGACGTTATACTTTACTTATAATGCTCATAATTCCTGAATCATGTGTATAAAAAATATCTTAATTCTGCTTGAACATTACAGCTCTTTGTCCTGATATGAGTACGTGTTATAAGTACTGCGAAAATGGGTTTAAAATTCGCGACGATGGATGCAAGATATGTAAATGCAACAAGCCATGTAAGTCGTACAATCAGTTAACTTATTTCATATTTAAATACACTTTTTTTAATGCCAAAAGTTAAATTTAGTTTTCATTCGAATTATGTGCTTGCTCATACAAAATATAAGACCTTTCAAATATAAAAGCTTACCCAATTAGTCGATAGTTACCGAAAGGTACCAGGCTTATAATTTAATACGCTAGACGCCCGATTCTTCTACATTAGACTCATCCGTGACGATCAGATAAAAAAAGTTAGAAAGCCAAACAAGTACAAAGTTGAAGAGTATTGATGAACCAAAATTCTAAAACGTTTTGTCAAATACGGTTAAGTTTATATATGCCTGAGATGGAGTACTGTTATATCAAACTCAGATTATATGCTTTCATATTACAGCCAATTGTAAAGATCCGAAGTGTGATATCAATTGCGAATTTGGATTCAAACAAGGTTATGATGGGTGTGATAAATGTGAATGCGACCAGTCACGTAAGTCTGTACCATCATCTTAATTATGCAAATGCAACATATTTTTTTTACTGTTTAATACAGTGAATTCTAATATGACGTGCTTCTTTCGCTTTGTAAACAACACTGTGTGAAAAATCTCGATATATCTATACTTAGCGCAGACTCAGCGATATAAATAAAATGGATGTTACAATATACCTCCCACGTAAATCCACATGTATTTTAATCTACTTTGCAAAAAGCTTTGCCAATTTTATTGTATTAGAAATTGTATTAAAAAAAAAGAACTTTCATTCATATTCGAATGCATAATAAAAAGAATTAATATATTGCAACAAGTTGTGTTTATTTCTTAAATATAGTAACACAGCTGTATTTTGTGCAATGTCAATTTCATCATGGAACACTTTCTCTACAATCAGGGGTTCATTAAGGGATGAAAATAAGCTTGAAATTATGTTACGATTATAAAAGCTATCAATATACTAATTTCAGTTGCAGTATAAAAACAATATTTAGTCAATGTCACTAAAATATAAACTTTTTTGTAACAATCCGAGGTTCTTATGATATTGTATTAACACGGAATTCTGAGGTAGTTTTCGTTTTGTTTTGTTTTCTATTGCATTTGATTTCAGCGAGTCAACATGGCAACTCCTTCGTTACGAAATGTCAATTTAGGATTTGACGGTAGCTTACGAGAAAACATGTAAATTAAAAATTGGAAATAATAGGTTTGAGAATCAAACATATTTTTTCTAACGGTTATTAACGAAAAAAAATCAATGCAATCTAAAGATTGATTTATGAAAATATTTGAGCTTTATCTAACAAGGAGTAAAAAAGAACAGCTACACACACGGCATACCTAACCTCACTTCAGTATTTGAATGAACTTATTTGTCCTATTTATATCGAAATAATTCATGGAAGCCATAGATTTGTTGTAAATTTACACATGGCCTGGTCCGTGATATTCGTTAATTTCATCCCTCGCTAACGCTCAGCATAAAATTCGAATATCACGGCCCAGGCCATGTGTAAATTACCAACAAATCTATGGCTTCCATGAACTGTTTCTTAACTTAAACATATCTTTACGTGGACTGTAAACATGGTTTTCTAATTGGTGCTTTTAGAGATATGTAAATGCAACAAGCCATGTAAGTCTAGACGATCAGCTGATTACTCAGAATTCAACATATGAGTTAAAGGTAAAAAACTCAAACGTCATTTTAAATTGAACTCATCAGTATGATAGAATGAAGTTTTCCTAAAGTTATTGAAAAAATGTCCACTATCGTTTCATCTCTGCTTCCAACAAGTGGACTGTAATATTCATGCAATTAATGGGACGATCGGTGTGAGAAAATAATTCTCATCTAAAGAGAAAAGTTTATGATTGGTTGAAAATCAATTATGACGTCTAATTTTCTAAGTATAAAAAGAAGATGTGTTATGATTGCTAATGATACAACTGTCCACAATAGTCCAAAATGAAACAGACATTAACAACTATAGGTCATCGTACGAACTTCAACAATGAGCAAAAAAGTTTCGCTTTGTGGCGTCACGATAAAAGGACGACCATGCTGTTTGAAGTCACGACAAAAGGACGACCTTGCTTTTTGACGTGACATGAAATAAAAAGGTTGGATGAACTTTGCTAAGATGTCGTCTACAAATCATACGTTAAACAGATTACACCACTATATCTCTTGTATAACGACATGTCTCCACTCTCAACAGTTAATTTGAAAGTATTTAAAAAGCGCGGCATGTTTCACGTTTTAAATTTTAAAATTAAAATGGCTTGAGTGGAAAAATAACACACTTGATGCTGTTAAATCTATAGTCACTGTGGTGAAATCTATAAAAACTCGTAAATGTTATAATACATTTATCTGCTTTTAAAAGTACTATAAATTGCGTTGACATTTATGACTTTTCCACCCTACATACAAATGTAACCGCAAAATCGTATTACACAGGAGTTCTTTATTACATAATCCCAACTCTTATGAATATATTAACATTATATGGGCGGCAGCAGATTATTCATTTAAAAAC
Organism: Mytilus trossulus; assembly: GCF_036588685.1. Lineage (NCBI taxonomy): Eukaryota > Metazoa > Mollusca > Bivalvia > Mytilida > Mytilidae > Mytilus > Mytilus trossulus. Next base: position 22,025,908 of record NC_086380.1, read on the forward strand.
GAAAATGAGAGCATTTCTGGCAAATTGCTTTCAACAGACGATCAGGATCGATACAAACGAAAATGAAAATAAGATGAATGCAAAAGGTTTTAAGATTTGCTTAAATATTCAAAAACCATTTATCTCTTCTACAAATGCATGCTGCCGTCAATATACAAGTGTAACGTAAACTGAGAAATATACATATTTGCAACGGACTCCACGGAAATTTCTGTTTTGTTAACAGCTGTATACTTCTGTCAGTATTAAAGAGTAAAGCTAACCACTTGTTAACTGCCAGACATACACATGTTTGTAATAATTCAAAAGTTTAAATGTTTTGATGTTTCAGCCTACTGTCCCGTTAAGTCATGTTATTTGTTCTGTGAAGGAGGGTTTCTAATTGGTACTGATGGATGCGAAAGATGTAAATGTAAAAACAAACCATGTAAGTCTTACAATCGGCTAAATTATTCTATCTTCAACATAATTGTTTTGTTGACTAACATGTAGTATCTGGATTTTAGCTTTAATTGACAAGATGTGCATAATGAAATGTTATGTTGTTAGGTTTTGGCGTTACACCATTGAATCATTAAAGGGGAGAGTTTGGCCCCAACAAACTAGTTGAACTCCGCCACATTCTGTATGGGCTTGTTCAAAGTAAGGGGCCTGTAATTTAGTGTTTTTTTGTTTTTTGCTGAAACTATATTTGTTTTTTGGTTCATTATTTTGTTTATTATTAAGCTGTTAGTTTTTTTGTTTAAAAATGTTTACATTTGTCATTCGGGGAGTTTTTAATTTATCTGAGCGGTAAGGGTGTTGCTCTGGAAATCTTTGGAATGAAATGATTGACATAGGGGTGAATCTGTTTTTCTAATGACGATGTCTATATAAAGTAAAATAACAAAAAATACTGAACTCCGAGGAAAATTCAAAACTGAAAATCCCTCATCAGATATTAAATGCAAAAATTGATGTAAAATTGTAACAACACTATGAAATATATGCTTTATCATTACAGCCCATTGTCTCGAATAGAAAAGCTTAGTCAATGATTATACATGTATAATTATCAAAGGTACCAGGTTTATAATTTGATTCGCCAGACCCTTGTTTCTTTTACATAAGACTCATCAGTGACGATCAAATAAAAAACCCAAACATGTACAAAGTTGAAGAGCATTGATGACCAAAAATCCCCAAAAAGTGTTGCCAAATACGGTTTTGTTTATCTATGTCTGGGATAGATTATTACTATATCAAACTCAGATTATATGCTTTCATATTACAGCCCATTGTAAAGATCCGAAGTGTGATATCAAATGTGAATATGGATTCAAAACAGGTTATGATGGGTGTGATAAATGTGAATGCGAACAGCCACGTAAGTCTGTACAATCATCTGTATTATGTAAATTCAACATATTTTCTGGGTAATATTTTCAAAAATGTACACCGAAACGTCGTGATTGGTTGAAAACGTCCAAAACAATGGAAATTCAACCAATGACGTAACGTTATTTTCACTTTGGGGTACGAACGATGAAATTACCCATGATGCTTTAGATTATGAAACGTCCAATTATATGAACGGAAGCAGATCATTCATGCAAAAACGAAAGTGTAATCATTACTTTCAAACTGCTTTCAACAGACGATCAGGATCGATACAAACGAACATGAAAATTATATTGAATGCAAAAGGTTTAAAATTTGCTTAGAGATTAAAAAAACATTTATCTCTTCTACAAATGCATGCTGCCGTCAATATAAAAGTGTAACGTAAACTGAAGGGCTTCACGGAACTTTTTGTCTTGCGTATAGCTGTAAACTGGTGTCAGTGTTAAATAGTAAAGTTAACCATTTGTTAACTGCCAGACATAAACATGTTTACAATAATTCAAACGTTTAAATGTTTTGATATTACAGCCCACTGTTCCGAAGACAAGAAGTGTTATACGTACTGTAAAAATGGATTTCAAATTGGTCCTGATGGATGCGATTTATGTAAATGTAAAAAGACATGTAAGTCATTAAATCGGCTGAATTATTTCATATTCAACAAGTCACTTAAATGTAGTATCTGGACGATACATTGTAACTTAAATTGACGACAGGTGCGTGATGAAATGATATGTTGTTAGGTTTTGCCGTTACACCACTGTCTCATGTGAGGGGAGGGTTTGGCACCAACAACCTAGTTGAACTCCGCCATATGTTATATGTGCCTTTCCAAAGAAAGAAGCCTGTGAATTAGCCGGGTTTTTTTTGTTTTTTTTGTTGCTGTATATCATATTTGTTTTTTGTTCGTTATTTTGTTCAGTATTCAGTCGTTAGGCTTCTCGTTTAAAAATATCTACATTTGTCATTTCGAGGACTTTCAAATCTGATAAAGCGGTAAAGGTGTTGCTCTGCAAATCTTTAACAAGAAAGGGTTAGTATAGGGGTAAATATCTTTTTTTAATGATTTAAAGACAATATCTATATAAAGTAATATAAAAAATAATACTAAAATCCGAGTAAAATTCAAAACGGAAAGTTCCGAATCATAAATTAAATGAAAAAAAGTACAAATTGATGCAGAATTGTAACAAAACTTTAAAATATGTGCTTTATTATTACAGCAAAATGTCCTAAATTGATTTGCAAAAAGAACTGTAAATATGGGTTCAAAGTTCGTGCTAATGGATGTGAGAAATGTAAATGCAAGAAAAAACGTGAGTCTTTACTAAAATTAAGTTGGTGGGAACTGCTTTCTTTTGTCATGTCCCTGTTTTCCTCCTCAATATTGAGATGGATCTCGGCCTTATTCTTTATTTGTTCTGCGTTATGTTAACTATTGTTTGTTATTCTTCAATATATTTGTACAACGATAAAGAAGAGTGTTCAGATTTTTTTCATGTTGGTCAATAGATAATTTTAAACATTCACCATTGGATGAAATACGATATTTCTACACTCTGAGTTATATTTTTAAATATTTTTAATATTTTAAATCTTAAAGTATAAATCGGCTTAGAATAAGCGACATATATTATAACTAGTGTTTAGTGACATAGTGACTTCAGTATGTATATTAATGAAATTTATCCTGCTGAACTTACTTTAAATAAAGCTAATACTAATAATGACCACTGCCCTTTCCTCGATCTTGATATCTATATCACTAACGGAAAGCTGAATACTAAAATTTATGATAAAAGGGATGAGTTTTCATTTCCTATCGTTAATTATCCTTTTTTAGATGGTGACGTTCCCTTGTCACCATCTCACGGTGTTTATATTTCTCAACTTGTACGATTCGCTCGTGTTTGTAACAATGTTTAAGATTTTAACGAGAGAAATTTATGTATTACTGAAAATTTATTACACCAGGGTTTTCGATATCACAAACTTTTATCTTCGGTATAAAGACACCATTCGTAAATATAGCTCAACATGCAGACTTTTTATACGTTCAGGTATTTCACATCCAATTTTTTATGGAAATATTCTTTATAAAGCACAAAGGTGTCAGTATTCACCTCAGAAACTTACAAAACCTTTAAATAGACTGATTAAGAAGGGATATAATTACGATACTGTTGTCAAGTCATTAAAGATTGCATATTTTGGCGTTAATATTGAGTCACTGATAAGGTCTTTGCGTCGGAACTAAAGACATGTATGCTAAAAACAGTTGTTGGCATGACACGGGTTATGTTCTTCTCATATATGTTATGATGGTATGATACTAAACCCCTTACGGGAAGGATTGTGCCTGATGTTCATATGATGAAATCATAATCTTTCAGTCAGTTTAATTGAAGTCTGGAGCTGGCATGTCAGTTAACTGCTAGTAGTCTGTTGTTATTTATGTATTATTGTCATTTTTTTTATTTTCTTTGGTTACATCTTTTGACATCAGACTCGGACTTCTCGTGAACTGAATTTTAATGTGCGTATTGTTATGCGTTTATTTTTCTACATTGGTTAGAGGTATAGGGGGAGGGTTGAGATCTCACAAACATGTTTAACCCCGCCGCATTTTTGCGCCTGTCCCAAGTCAGGAGCCTCTGGCCTTTGTTAGTCTTGTATTATTTTTATATTAGTTTCTTGTGTACAATTTGGAAATTAGTATGGCGTTCATTATCACTGAACTAGTATATATTTGTTTAGGGGCCAGCTGAAGGACGTCTCCGGGTGCGGGAATTTCTCGCTACATTGAAGACCTGTTGGTGACCTTCTGCTGTTGTTTTTTATTTGGTCGGGTTGTTGTCTCTTTGACACATTCCCCATTTCCATTCTCAATTTTATTTGCTGCCAAGTACACTTGAAATGCAATATTGATAGATTGCATGGTTAGGAATTGTCAATTAATAAAAATTGAGTTATGGTCTACAATAGATATGATTTTTTGGGGGAGTATTTTACGATAGGCATAAAAAGACGCATACTCATTATTTTGAATAGACTATAATTATAATGATACAAAAGATATGTTATAAGTAAAAGTAAAACAGAAAGAGACTTTCATTTTATTTTGCATGCTTTATGTACTGGAATTTACCATGATTGACGTTAATCAATGGTTAATTCGTAGATGCTATTGAGATTGTTTTGATGTAAATGTCTTTTGGTTTTGTGAGTACTTGTTTACTCCTTTGTTTTCATTGTTATTGTCTTTTGTCATAAGTATTTCTTCCATGCGCCTGCATCCGTCTATTCTCAATCAATATATGCTTTTGTATTTCTGTTTCAGCTTGAGTTGGCATATTCTCAAGAAACAGCAACTACCAACGAATACTTGCAGATTTTCTTTAACAAATAAATCATAACTTGCTGTTCATATACTTAATTGTTTATGTTTTGTGCCTTTTTTCTATTGTGATAAAATTCCTGATACAATGAATAGAATAAACAAGAAGTTAGAAAAGTTAGAATATTTTTCAAAGGTCCCTGCAGGCTCATAATTTGATTTGCCAGCCTCGCGTAATGTCTACACAAGACTCATAAGTGACGCTCATATCAAAATAGTTATAAAGCCAAAATAAGTAAATTTGTTAAAGAGCACTGAGGACGTACAATTACAAGGGTTTTTGCCAACAAAGCCCTTGTAATCTGGGAAAACAAAAATCCTTGGTATTTCGAATAACTCATATCTTTTTGAACAGTAAATCTTTAAAAAAACAAAAACATATAATTGATTTTTATGTCATCACCGAGGTGCTGACTGAAAAATCATATTCTATTGAAGTATCAGTTTTAAAAGTTAACAAAACATCCATTTATGAAAAAAATAGCTCGGAATAAGGTACAAAGTAAGTGTTTTCTGATCTCGAAGAAACCTCCAGTCTAGTACTAGTGAAATCTAAATCAAGTTATCCTGACTCGGTCGTCTCTAATAGGCAAATTGTTATAAAACTGCATATATTGTTCAAATATTTGCAAAGAACACGAGTAAAATTAATATAAATGAGTTTTTGCATATTCAACGGTGTCATGCAGGGTATGGAAATTTAGAACAAGATGAGTCTTTACATCAATTTGGCCTGAATCAGTTGTCATTTAAAAATCACAGTTCCCTAGTTCCACATGAATGTTACACAAGTAAGTCATGCGAGCAGCTGAAATCTTGTTTATTGTTAGCTTAAATGTAGTGACTGAACTTGAGCATTGAATGACGAGATGAACATTATAAAATGACATTTTGTTATTTTGTGTCTCATGTTAGAGAAGGTTCGGCACCAACACACCTTTTTAACACAACATATCATAGTTGTAAGCCGTAAGTGTTCTCTTTATAAAATGTTTTACAACTGTGATTTCGCGGACTTTTTAAACTGTGTGGTGAGGGTGTTGCACTGCAAGTCTGTGTAATGGAAGGTTAACATTTGTTTAGATATCGTCTAGTAATCATTAGAGAAACAGATGTCACACTTTATATCGTGTATCACGATTATTGTCCACTCAATATTTAAAATGATCGGTAAACTTTCTTTTCACAATTTAAAGTCAAACAGTATCGATTAGAGAAATATCGTAAAATATTTGAAGGGTTTGTGAAATATTATTCTACGTGTGAACTTTCTATCCTTATGAATCTTTATCATGTTTACAATCGCATCGTCTAAGATACGCGTATATACTTTTTTAAAGTATTTCAATTCCGTATCATTTTTGGATTTTTTTTATTCTATATACAAATTTTAATCAAAAAGACTCTTTTAATTTGCGCTTGCATGCTATTGCATGGAATCTGATTTGCCAACAATAAGTTTAATCGCATGATTTATTCGCAAATTTTCTCGAAATCATATTTGCAATATGCGTTTTCTTAATACCTTTTTATCCTTTCCGAATTAACGTATGTATACATATATAAATACTCTGTTGGTGTCTTTCTACTGCGACCTGCTGTTTCAGCTCTAGTTATCTTCTGATCCAGACGAAGATAAGCAAGATGCACATGATGAATAAAGTATTGTGTTAGTTCAAGTAATTGTGACGTCGTCACAACATTTTTTTTTAAATCGCCTTTCAATACCGACATACTCCTGACAATTATTTGGATTACTTTTGTGAAAATAAAAGTTAATGTTTGAATCTCATTTCTAATAAAGGTATCCATTTCAGGATAATATACACGTCACAAAAATACGTCGCTGTTTGTGGTGTTCTGTTGTTAAAGGAAGATGACCGTTGCTACTCTGCGGTTTACATGTTGAATTATACAAACATATTATTTATTTATGCGATTATCTGTGTTGCGTGTTCTTGTGTGTGTTGTTTCTATGTATGTTTGCATTGTTTCTATTGTTCCATGTTTTCCTCTTATGCTAATTTAACAAGGGGAAGCCCATACAAAAGGATAAAATTAAATCTTCTCAATTAACGGCCCAAGTAATGAACAACTGACATATTCACAAGAGAGCGAGCTAATGACAAAAAAAGACAGTGAAAATTAACACGTCAGAATCAACTTCGTCCATGCTTCTATACTAACATCCTTTTTTGCCCTGATATACTTTATTGACAAATAAAAAAAACATGAAGAATGTAGATTAAGCTATACTTTCAGGTCTCAATTGATTGTATACTTGTAGCTCATCAGGTATTTAAACATGTATTATATTTTGCTTTTTGTATCTAGTATCTTATCTGTCCCTCATAAAGGTAAATAAAAAATATTGTGGGACGGTCCAAAGCTTTCATTTATGGTTAATTAATTAAAACAAAGCAGAATGTTGTAAAATATAGTAAACATATCAGAAAAAGCACTGCACACAACACAAAACAAAATGGCGAGTCTACAGTATATACAATATGACGCCAACGCTCTAAGATAACTCAGTGGAGTGCGGTTAGACACTAAAACACAAGAAAAAACTATAAAAGTTATTGAAAAGGGTTCCATTCATTAGATCGATTTAAAGTAGAAAAAACACAGACCAGACGTGGGAGGTTGTTTATGCAACCTTAAAAAACAAAACAAACAAATAAATAGATAAACTATTCAAGACTAAAACAAAAAAACATCAGACTCGGACTTCTCTTGAACTGATTTTTAATGTGCGTATTGTTATGCGTTTAATTTTCTCCATTGGCTAGAGGTAAAGGTGGAGGGTTGAGATCTCATAAACATGTTTAACCCCGCCGCATGTTTGGGCCTGTCCAAAGTCAGGAGCCTCTGGCTTTTGTTGGTCATGTATTTTTTTTAATTTTAGTTTTTTGTGTACAATTTGGAGTTTAGTATAGCGTTTATTATCACTGAACTAGTATATATATTTGTTTAGGGGCAAGCTGAAGGTCGCACCCGGGAATTTCTCGCTGCATTGAAGACCTTTTCTGGAACAATAGTATAACATCACAACATAGAAAAACACACTATAAAATATCAATTGGAAATATAAACTCAATAGAAAACCTGTTTATTGCAAAAGCGAATGGACGGAACTATGAACTACATCAAATGTTAAGCAACAAATTGTTCATTAACCATTAGCACTAATTTGTATGTGAATGGGTTATTCTTAACCTGTCCATTTGTTTGACTTTCTAGAGTTTAATAATTTGTGTAAATGTGGTTGACATTCCTGTGATCGATGTGGCAGTCACAACAGCAATTATTTCATGATATTCACGCGGTATATCAATGGTGATTCTGGGTCCGGTCGTTGTAGTTGGCATAATTATATCAGTCATTCCTTTTGAAGAGCCTATTGCTACCTGGAAAGAACTGATATCTGTTGACGTAAACACTTCCTTCCAGTCTATAAAGTTGACGCCATAGTCAAATCCTTTTCCTGCAATGGAAAAATTATATAAGCCTATATTCAAATAGTCCCAGACAGAATTGTGCAACTTTCTTAGTTTATATTAGTCATAGGTAGCTGTAACTTTTGTTTCGTATTCAGGCCAACGCTTATTTAACGGATTTCACTCTTTCGACTGATAATGTACCAGCAATCGTGATTCGCCAGCGATCCCAAATGCACGTAAAAATATTTTCTCGTATTCTTTTTTGTGTATGACTGCCAATTAGACAACTCTTAACCGAAGTTCAAATGAAGTAAATGTTATCTCTTTATCTTTTTAATTAGTTTTGAACTTTTACAGATGTTTGCCTCTAGCATCGCTGCAAAGAGCATTTAGTTGCGACATGCTCATCTAGTACCGATTATTGGTAACGTTGATGTTAGTAACATATTCATAAACCTTACCTGATAATGATGGTTTAGTATAATCACATCTAACTGATGCGTGTTTGGCGTTGCTAGATATATTTCCAATATTTGTTCCTATGACGTCAATGATGTATAGCTCCTTGTTTTTCGAGTGGAGATTTTTTATTCGAATGTAATTCTTGTTAGAGATTTGAATGTCCAAGACCAGGTTATTGTTGGTAGACATTCGTAATGAGTACGCCTTCACTCCTGACAGATCATTAAAATAATCCCATCTGAACGTTAGTTCGCCTTGGTCTCCAGTGACATTCTTTATTCCAGTGTCTGTTATAAACTGTACTTTCGAACCAATGTTATCTGGTGAATTGTAAGAGACCACTAACGGCCCGCTGTATGCATATCCAGATAATTGAACCCCATTGATACAGCGAAGTTGAAGAAATATTCTGCTTCCATGTTGGACTCTAAAATCTTCTGATTGAGATTCAGATAAAGACGATGTAGCTGTCCAACCTATGATACCGCACGAAGATTCTGAAAACCCTGAAATTAAAAAGGAAAAAAATGTCAGAAATGCAGTACAGTTTAGGCAGTATATGAATATGACCAAATTTTATTGTTTTAAACACTGTATCCTCTACCGACAAAAAGGATTATGATATTTTATCGTAAAGATGCACTGCTCACTGAGATATAAGTCATAAGTTTGTATTATTCAGAAAAAAAGGGATGGGAATATCTTTCGAAACAAGAATACATAATTCCTCCCTGTCATGTAGACAACCACAAATTATTAGCCTATTCATATAAATATCAATATGTATTATTTCATTAACGGTCTCTCTTGTAATTGAACACAGGACAGTTAAATTGTCTGGTAATTCACAGTATCTTAGTTAATTACGTACCAATACAATATTCACAAAACTTAACATCACTTTCGTCGTCAATAACTTGCCATCTGAAATGTACACTGGTGGATGTTTTATTCTGGTCACCAGCTTCATACAAAAGTGACGACTCTAAACTTTGAATTATTGGAAGAGTATGATCGACAACGAATGGATGCGACGTAAATTGAGATTGTAATCCCGCATGGTTTATAACTACAGCTTGAACATAAACAAGTTCACCATGTGTCAGGTTGGCCTCTACAATATCATGCAAACGATGTGATGATGACATTGCTGACTTCATTGCTTGTAGTTCATATCCCCCGTTGACGCTTCCGATTCCAATGTTGACTTGCTTAATGCCACTGTCTAGATCAATCGCTCGCACACAAACGGACATTCCGTTTGATGAAATTTGTTGGGTAATAACGGTATTATTATCCAGTGTTTCTGTATTTATTGCAGAACATCTTGATACACTTATCAACATTGTTGTTGATTTTAAAGCTCCATAAATATCCAAGGAAAAATGTTTCAATGCCGTTTCAAATGAAAAGAAGTTATACTCTGTTACCAAAGAACCATCTGAATTACGAGCGAAAGGTAGAACTATTGACATATCATCAACTGCCAGTAAAGCTTCAAAGTCAAATGGCACATCTGTTACAGAGACTTTAATCTTATAAACACTGTTTTTATGACATGTTCTTTGTTCTAACCACCTATCTTTGCCCGTTATATGTTTTTCATATATTTTCTCATAATGTGTACATTCAAATGATTGAGGCGGTGTATTGTCAATCAATAATGGTAATGACGTCACAATAGGACTTTCATGGCCAGCCTTGTCAATAGTCTTTACCATGGCTGCAATCGTGTCTCCGTGTTTGAGATTCCCATTGTAAACTATGTGGTCGTGAATATTTATCTTTTTAAAACTAACGGAATCATTAGCCAATGAACCTTCGCCATTAACAATAAATCCTGCGTAATATGAATCAATGAAAGAATGTTCGTCTTCAAATCCATGCCAGGAAAATTCAACTGGTTGAATAATAGATTGGTAAATAGCGTCCCTGTAATGTCCAGTATTGTAAACTATTCCAGTAATGGGCGCGATATCATCAATCAAAAACCCATCGGAGCTAAGTTCGGTTTGTAGACCAATTTTATTGATTGCTCTAACAGTCGTGAAATATCTAGTTCCAGGTTCAAAAGTAAGGCCTGCCCAGTCTGCTCTTGTCTTGTGACCAACATCATGCATGCGCACTATATCATCCGCTGAGAAAAAAAAACAAATTGTGTTAATTTATTTTATCACCTTTCTAAAAATAATTAATACAAAATAAAATAAACGAAATTAGAGAAAATGGCGTAAAGTGCTTTTCAAATAAAGATAAAGATAAAAAAAAAAAAAAAAAAAAAAATAATAATAAAAATAATAATAATAATAATAATAATAATAATAATAATAATAATAATAATAATAATTATTATAATAATAATAATAATAATAAAAATAATAATAATAATAATAATAATAATAATAATAATAATAATAATAATAATAATAAAAATAATAATAATAATAATAATAATAATAATAATAATAATAATAATAATAATAATAATAAAAATAATAATAATAATAATAATAATAATAATAATAATAATAATAATAATAATAATAATAATAATAAAATCTTTATTTAGAAAGAGTGATAATTTGAATAACATCAATTTTCAAATATCTTTCTCAAAATAAAAGAAATCAAATATAAAATTACCATACGGAGAAGTTCCAACTGATACCATGAAACTCCCGATTCCACTTTCGTCATCATAAAATACACCATCCCAACAGGATAATACAAGATCTGTTGATAGAATATAATCCACATCCTCCTCACAGTTTGATATGGAATCGATAACAAAATATCTTTTGTGTATATCAGGTGACGTGTGATCGACCAGGACTGGTTCCGATTGGAATATCTTATATAATGTAAACGAGTACCATGCTCTAACGTATGCAACGTAGTTCGTTTTATGTTCCAGTTGATGTTTTGGAGACAAACAATGAATGGCTTGTGTCTCCTTTCCGACATCTCGCCAAGGGTTTTCGTTTGCTAAATCAAAAATACCACTACCTGGCTTTTCGTTCTGTATACCAAATGTGTATTCGAAACGCCATATTGTTTCGTTTAAGTGGTCTGTCCATTCAGACCTTAAGCATGACGACGATCCAACTATACTTGTATTGGTGTTCTGCACAATTATTCGTACCCGTATGGAACTGGTTCCATTGTTATCAGTTTTAATAAAACATTTAGGTTGTGAATTGGTTTTACATTTTTGTCCAATAACAGCACAGGTGCAATCGTTATTGCAATATTCTGCAACACAAGAATGTTTCTGTATAGCGAGATTCCCCTGGGTATAATTTCGGTTAAAACTTACTACATCAGTTGTTATTTTGCTCTGAGAACTTGAAAGGCCAGCATAATTATCTGCCCAGATAGTAAAAACTAGCTTTTCAGGTAGATTTGTTGTAGTATTTATATTTATGGTTGTGTGTTGCATACGTCCCTCATCTTGGTGAGGCGGTTTAACTTTATACGCACCAACGATGTCTACACCACTGTAATCATAGCCTATTGATATATAATAAGTTTTAATTTTGGATTCTACATCACTGAATCCATACCATGATAGATCAAATCTTATAAAGTTAGAAGCCCCATGAATCACTTCCCAACTTAAAGGTGGCATAAATCCCCCGATTTGTGGAGGAGAATAATCCAGCAGAACTTCATCGCTATGTGCAGTGCTACACAGTAAGGCAGCGTTGCAAGCTGTTACCTTAATAACGTAAATGTCTCCTAAACGAAGCTGATTGTCTGTTACCAATTTCACAGTAAACACATTTTCATTTGATATCACAGTGTCCGATATTGGGATATGGGAGTCTAACATGCTACTGATCGTGATAGTAGTTCTTACAATAGGACTTCGATCATCTTCAAATCTCCATAAGATTTTGAAAAAAGATGGGTCTGATATTATTTGTCGGAAATCAGAAGTATAAACGTTTACACTTTCTATAAACGGCCGAGTTATTAAAACCGGTGGAGTGTCATCTATTATAAAACTGGGCGAAGACCTTTTTACACAAAGTTTCACTTTATTACAGGCTCTTACAGTCACAAACATAGGCACATCATTTATAAGTTCGAGTTGACTTTTAACAAAGGCAGACGACAAAGAGACATTCCAGCGGTTCATAATATCGCATAACAATGGTACTGTTCCTATGCATACTTCAAAATGGTCGATTCCGGATTGTGGGTCTTCAAATCCAATCCATGTGGCATGAAGTGACGAGCTAGAATGATGTTAATTCATTTATTGATTAAAACACATAATAAGAAAATGTAAACTTTATCATTTAACAGAATTTTTTTGTAAATCAAACAAATGTCTGCAAGTACATATCCTAAGTACGAAGCAAGAAGCAAGTTATTCAGTAGTTGTCGTCAATTTCTGTCATAATAAGTTTATGTTTAGTGTTATGAACATAAATCATCAGACCGTCCATTTGTACATTTGTTCATTTTGGGACCTTATTAGGCTTACTTTATATACTATGGATTTAATGTTCTCAGTATTCAAAGCCGTCAGTTGACCTATAGTAGTGTATATTTACATCATTTACATAGTATGAAGAAAGATTTTTTCCTATTGGAATTCATGACATTTCTCATATTTTTATATCAGATGAATTATTGACCGACTATAAATCATAATTGTATTTTCATTTCCGTGTATACGATATTACAATGTTCTTCATCTTTTTATGTTTATATACGTCAAACTATTTTTAAAAAAATCATATATAATATACAGTTTAACGTGATATATCGCGCTATCATCATTATCAAGTTATTGGCTGTCTTGAGGCGTAAAAGGTAATAAAGTTTAGTGATGTTTCGATCAACTCAAAAAAGACATATCAAGGTTACAAAAAAATGAGGGAATCGCGTGAAATCCAAAAGGAAGACAAACTGGATATTCGTCTTTTGCTATGGCTTGGTCAGTCTGTTCATATCTTTTATAGCTTTTGTCGAGGTGGCACATTTCTTGTAGTCTGTGATGTGTATCAAAAACAATATTTTATACAGTTGGCCAATTTAGAATATTTTAAAAATCGTATTCAAACATGCTCTTTTGTGGTTTTTGTTTTATTATCGTATCATATGGTCTACAATTATTTAGCATAATGTGTATTTACATTTCAGAACGTACTTATCAGACTGGTATCTTGAATGAATTCCAGGTTCTCCAACAACTACTAAACCTGGTATAGGAGCAGAGTTGTCAATTATTACACCATTTGAGGACCCATGACTACAAAGTTTTGCTCCGTTACAAGCTTTCATTATACAATAGTGTCTAACTCCCTGTACAAACTTTGAAGTCCAGGTCTTCACTGAAAAAAAGAAAAAATGAATGCCATAATTCAATACTTGATGTATACAATATTTCTATTAAGTATTGTAAAAAGTTCAAACAGGGTCACAATCAAATTATATAATAATTGTAACGAAAACATCTGCGACGTATATATATTTCAGATATCCTTGATATATGGAACGCCGTAGCTGCCTTATGTGTACTTGTTTTTAGATACGCTTATACTTTTCAATATATGCACATAGTTTTTCTATATATGCACATACTTTTTCTCTATATGCAGATAGTTTACTTTATATGCACATAGTTTACTTTATATGCACATAGTTTTTCTATATATGCACATAGTTTTTCTATATATGCACATAGTTTTACTATATATGCACATACTTTTTCTCTATACGCACATACTTGTTCTCTTTATGCACATAGTTTACTTTATATGCACATAGTTTTTCTCTATATGCACATCTGTTACTTATTCGTTTTTAATGCGCGGAGTATACGGTTGCACTTTGAATTAAATCGTTTTTCAATTGTGTTCATGTCTCTGGTGGTAACAATGTGTTCTTAGAGATGAAATGACCCTATAAGCGCGATTGCAACCGTTCCAGTGCTCGGTTAATACCCTGTTACTTATTCACTTATAATACGTTTGTTGTACGTTGCACCTTTTAAAAAAAAATTCAATTGTGCCCATGTCTCTTGGTGTAACAATGTGTTCTTAGAGATGAAATTACCCTATTAGCGCGCATGTACCCGTTCCAGCGCTCGGTAATTAACCTTTTACCTCTTCATTATCTATTCACTGATAATGCGTTTGTTGTACGTTGCACCTTTTAGAAAAAGGATTTTCAATTGTGTCCGTGTCTTTGATGGTAACAATGTGTTTTAAAAAATGAAATTACCCTTTTAGCGCGCATGTACCCGTTCCAGCGCTCGGTTAATACCCTGTTACCTATTCACTTATAATACGTTTGTTGTACGTAGAACCTTTTAGAACAGGATTTTCAATTAAGTTCATATCTCTGGTGGTAATAATGTTTTCTAAGAGATGAAATTACCCTATTAGCGCGCATGCACCAGTTCCAGCGCTCTGTTAATACCCTGTTACCTATTCACTTTTAATACGTTTGTTGTACGTTGCACATTTTAGAAAAGGATTTTCAATTGTGTTAATGTCTCTGTTGGTAACAATGTGTTCTTAAAGATGAAATGACCCTATTATTGCGCACGCACCCGTTCCAGACCTCGGTTGATACCTGTTACTTATTCACTTATAATACGTTTGTTGTACGTTGCACCTTTTAAAATAGATTTTTGAATTGTGTCCGTGTCTCTTGTGGTAACAATGTGTTCTTAGAGATGAAATGACCCTATTAGCGCACATACACCTGTTCCAGCACTCGGTTAATACCCTGTTACCTTTTCATTACCTATTCTTTACCTATTCACATATAATACGTTTGTTGTACGTTGCACCTTTTAGAAAATGATTTTCAATTTTGTCCATGTCTCTGGTGGTAAAAATGTGTTCTTAGAGATGAAATTACCCTATTAGCACGCATTTTAAAAGGTGCAACGTACAACAAACGTATTATAAGTGAATAAGTAACAGGGTATTAAACGAGCACTGGAACGGTTGCAATCTCGCTTATAGGGTCATTTCATCTGTAAGAACACATTGTTACCACCAGAGACATGAACACAATTGAAAAACGATTTAATTCAAAGTGCAACCGTAAACTCCGCGCATTAAACGAATAAGTAACAGATGTGCATATAGAGAAAAACTATGTGCATATAAAGTAAACTATGTGCATATAGAGAACAAGTATGTGCGTATAGAGAAAAAGTATGTGCATATATAGTAAAACTATGTGCATATATAGAAAAACTATGTGCATATATAGAAAAACTATGTGCATATAAAGTAAACTATGTGCATATAGAGAAAAAGTATGTGCATATATAGAAAAATTATGTGCATATATTGAAAAGTATAAGCGTATCTAAAAACAAGTACACATAAGGCAGCTACGGCGTTCCATATTGATATGTTGAGAATTACATGATATCAATCTGTTCTTACCGGTTTTTAAACCAACGTTTGTCAATGGTTCTATATCGTCATTCCCAGCCGCTAAACCAAGTCCAACATGATAACTATCAATCTGTGAATGTGGATCATGAAATCCTCTCCACTTACAAGATATACTTGTTGTATTTCTCTGGTAGTCTATGTCCGTCTACAATATGGTTTATATTTTTTCATTTACACATTTTAACATATCAAATTAATATACCTCTACATGACAAACAACAGTAAGACTGACAGTGCAACTGATAACATGTTAGTCTTCTTCAGTGAATAAATACCAAGTCTTAGACAGAACTAGAAGTTTTAAATATCTAGAAGAACATACATGTAAATAACATCCACAAAACCTTAGACTGTAATTGATTGATATGTAATTCATAAAAAGTAAGCGTTAACCAAGTCCAAACAATACAAAGCAATCACTTTCAAATCATTTAGACTGTCACGACATTTTTTGTATTATTACTGAAGGTTCCCTGTAAAGATATGTCCAAACGATGTTAAACATTAACGATTAGTTTTAATAAATTCGATTATGGTCATTTGAGTTTATCAGAATAAGTTCAGTATTATCCGATTATATTAACAAAACATATTTGAATAAATACATAATTGCAATTAAAGCCAATAAAATAACTAATCAACAGTTCTATATATATATAATTGAAAACAACTTCCTTCTATTACATTTAGAATTCTTAGAACGGATACATAAATTATATCCTTTCTGTATACTCACAACATCTGTTTCACCTTGCATGTTGTCGGGAGAAATGTCCATGACCTGGCCTTTCAGTGGGCCTGTACTATCAACTAAGAACGGGGCAGACACAGACAGTGAGTAAAGACCAGCTCCGTTTGTCGCCTAAATAAACATCGAAAGTACATGTACATGTGTGCATATTGTTTTCCTTTAGAATAGGTTTGGACAAACATGTAATTTAGTTTGAGGTTGTTAGAGCGATTAGAAATGGAAAATTAGTTTGTTTTATGCCGTGACCAATGCCAACTGAGCAGTTATTTTCATTAACAGTGGTTGAAATATTTATTATTATGATATTATCTATTTCATTGTTATTATTCTTGTGATTCTTATTATTTTCAAAATATTATAGAATGAGCAGATAGTTATGTTACTTAATACTTGACTTTCTACACATTCATCAAGTAATGTACCTTAACGATAGCGTAATACTGATGTCCGTCAACTAATCGACTGCCTCCATTCAGCTCTGTAAATATTTCAGCTTTGTGGAATGACACAATATCTGCAGAGTTGTTTGTAGAACCTATTCCTATTTCAAATTGTACGATGCCGCTCTCCTTGTCCTCAATCCCAAACCACTGTACCGCAATTTGATCAGTTTTTACGACATAAGTAAATTCTCCTTCTACTTGTGTTGTACCAGTTGAAGGTGGGGTGTTGTCGTAAATAACGCCTTCTGAATGTCTTTCAACAGACCGATTCAACTGATCAAAAGCTAAAAATATTTAAATAAAATCAGAAATCAAACTACTGTGGATTCATTATTATTCGTTGGATACCAATTTTCGTGGGTTTCGTGGGTACTGGTTAACAACGAAATCTGACGAAAAACGACTTTGACCAAACCACGAAATCAGATATCCACGAAAATGCAAGTTTTCACCTATCCGCGAAAATTGATACCCACGAAAATAAATGAATCCACAGTATCTTTAATTACGGAAATATGTCTTCGGATATATTATTAACAACTTAATACCACAAAATGGATGAACGTCTTTTTTAAAAACCTTCTTTCGTTCTTTCTGATGAAAGTAAATGCAGGAAAGAGATTCAGGCTCAAAAAAGTATAACCTATTTGCAAAGCTATAGATGTAATGTATATATTGTTATAGAATACCGATAAAATAAAAATCTTTTTTTATATAGCTATCTCCATCACAGATTTCATAACCTTTACATAAGTACTTCCCTCACTACTAATTGTAGTGTAACTTAGTGTAATGTAGTGTAACGTAATGTAACGTAGTGTAACGTAGTGTAATGTAGTGTAATGTAGTGTAATGTAATGTAACGTAGTGTAACGTAATGTAACGTAGTGTAACGTAGTATAACGTAGTGTAATGTAGTGTAATGTAGTGTAACGTAGTGTAACGTAGTGTAACGTAGTGTAACGTAGTGTAACGTAGTGTAACGTAGTGTAACGTAGTGTAACGTAGTGTAACGTAGTGTAACGTAATGTAACGTAGTGTAACGTAATGTAACGTAGTGTAACGTAGTATAACGTAGTGTAATGTAGTGTAATGTAGTGTAACGTAGTGTTTCGCACACAACGGATATGATCTCTGCATTAGAACAGGCAAATGAAACAACATTCGTATTCAAAAACATACAAAACAAATGAGGAAATTTGTAACCAAATAGTTATTAAAGGTATCAGGCTTATGATTTGATCCGTCAGAAGCGCGTTTCGTCTGTAAAAGAATAATCATTGACGATCCGATCAAATAGTCAGAAAACCAAACAAGTATAAAGTTGAAGCGTATTGAGGACCAAACATTGCAAATGTCCTATGCGTTGGGTATAAGCATATTCTTTATATTTTTCATTTAGAGTAGTTTAAACATTGATATTTATTATGATTATGGTTCTTGTTTATCTTAAACTTTTTTTATTCTTCCCATGATAATTATCACATTCAAAATATTTCAGAATGTCATAATGAAAGTTACTTCAACTTATTCCAATAAGTGTTTTGTTTTCAACAATGTAATGATATCAATATCAAATAAGCATTCATAATGATATAAAGGAGACCATTATATTTGTTAATGGATAAAATGTTATCGTGCTTAAAGGAGGGACAAAAGATACCAAAGGGACAGTCAAACTCATAAATCGAAAATAAACTACCAATAATATGGCTAAAAAAGAAAAATTCAAACAGTCTAATCAACCGATTTCAACTGATTTATCAAGGTCATGGGATTTTTAGACTAAACAAAAAACATTGGCAGCGAATTGACGAGAGAACTTAATTAAGCAGATGTTAAACATGTAAAAATTAAAATCACAAAAAAGACTGAACTCCACGGAAACATTCTGAAAAGAAATTCACAAACAAAATGACCAAATCAAAAACTCAAATATATCAAACGAATTGATCACAACTTTTCATATTCCTAACTTGATTCAGGTATTTTCCAATGTAAAAAATGTTGGATTAAACCTGATTTTAAAGATAACTAAACCACTCACTTGTATTACAGTCGAAACAACTTAATTTTTAACTATTTCACGCTATTGGTTTGCCGCAATCGATTGCTTAAATTATGTTATAATTACTTTTTGATATTAATGGTGTAAATCTTACCTCGTATAGTAGCATAATATACTTGTCCTGATTGTAATTGCAAGTGTGGTACCACAACAAAGTCTGTCAGACCAGCTGTGGTAAACGGTTGAACATCATGTCCACCAATACTAGTACCTGCATGTGCCAATAAAACAGAGTTACCATTTGTAATATCCACAAGGAGTTCGAGGAAGACCAGAATGAGTTAATAATGATATGTATAATAATTGTAATAGTGATTATGCAAAAAAGAGAGCGGAGGGTACCATGTGAACGGGACATTCAAAACCTATAAGTCGAAAAGATGGTCAAATAGTTTTCAATAGTACCAGGATTATAATTTGGTACGCCAGACGCGCGTTTCGTCTTCATAAGACTCACTAGTGACGCTCATATCAAAATATTTATAAAGCTAAACTAGTACAAAGTTGAAGAGCATTGAGGATTCAAAATTCCTAAAAGTTGTGCCAAATACGGCTAAGGTAATCTATGCCTGGGATAAAAAAAAAATCCTTATTTTTTCGAAAAATTCAAAGTTTTGTAAACAGGAAATTTATAAAAATGACCACATTATTGATATTCATGTCAACACCGAAGTGTTGACTACTGGGCTGGTGATACCCTCCGGGACGAAATGTCCACCAGCAGTGGCATCAAATAAAATATCAAAAGACAAAGAATGCATCATATCACTTCTTAGAAAATATATATGGAAGCAACCAATAACTAATGGTTCTCTTGGTGCTGGTCCCGTGTTAGACATATCATGTGAACAATAAGTTAACATAAGTTAGTTAGATATATATTTGAATTCAGTTTAACTATTTTAACTATTTTACTTATTTTGTAGGTTCAACTTTTGTCAAATCACGTCTTTCAATTAAAAAAAATGTATTCAAGAATCACATTATATCATCCTTACCTATGGCGTATTGGTAAAATGCTATCGCGTTTTGATATCCGAGATCTACTCCTTTGGAATTTCCATAAAATCCTGACCACTGAATACTGATTGTTGAGCCTTCAATTACATAACCATTTCTTGATAATATGGAAACTTGGCCACCCTTGAGTAGGTCATCATCAACAAGGAATCCATCACTACAACCTTCAAACGAATCTGTTACAGCGCATATATACAATAATCCATTTTCCTTTAAATATGGATTATCAAAATTTACGAAACCAGTTGTTGTATTTGTTGAAAACAAGCACGACGAATCATGTGAGCAATCAATAGACGGAATTTGACTATTCTTCATAAGAAACCATCGGACAGAAACGTCGAATACTCCAAGAATGAAGCCTGCTATTTTAACATTCCGTTCGACAAAATCTATCTCATTGTCGTGAAGAACTGTCAAATATTTTCCAATGTTAGAACTATGTTTTAACTCTGCAATGCGCTTAACGACTGGATTATTGAAATTCAGATCATAAACGATCTTTTTATCATAGATGTTTGGGTCGTCTATCACAGCAGATCTGCTGCAAACTCGGCTGATATCTCCTGATGGACAGAATGCTTCTAAACAAACATATATCGCATGATGTAGATAAACTGGTATATCAAGACAAGCAGAGTCCTGTAATATACAAACGATAAACCATTGTTCTTGAAAACAATTTTATTGATAAAAATTACAAAACATCAAAAGCATTATTTTGCACACAGTTGAAGTTTATCAATGACGACTTATTAAAGAGCAAGAGTTAAAAATAGAATAATGAGGCCAAACAAAGTTCACAAGGTCATCGCTCCAAAAACTAATGGTTTTCGTTGAGTTACTTATGTTAGATGATTTGTTGGTCTAGTTTTTATAGGTTATTAAAGGTTGACTACAAATGTCAATTACAGCTACGACAACTAGAACGTGGGTCAATACATGTTTGCTTAACAATGACAATAAGTAAAAATGTTAACATACATATTTATATTTGAGATAAATTTCGCAAGAACTATATAACCAAAGGAGACTTACAACAATTATGATTAACCCTAAAAAGAAATAACACTATTGTAACAACCATGTTGACAAAGTTGGAGCCATTCTTTACTTTGAGTAAATATATCTGTCAACTCGTTAAGTTGTGACTATAAAAATCATACTAAAATATTGCGATATGAACTGTGTTCTGACGAATGGTTCTTTATTGTAATCATTTTTGGAACATTCATATCTTACAGAACATCGTACCTTAAAATGTGATTTATTTGTAAAATCTCCTAGGACGGACTCCCAGTCAGTCAGCATTGTATTTCCTTCATCCTCAAATAACGACCATCTGTAACCGACAGGGAAGGTGTCTTTGTAAAATACGGTGCAGGGTGATTTCCCCCATTTTACAGTTGTATTAATACAATGATAAGCAGACTGAAGCGTGGCCTGAACTTTCAAGTCTACGGATTTTACTTTTTCAATAACAATTTCGTTAGAAATAGAATGTAAAAGACAATTAAATCCGAAACACGGTTTCACAAACACCTTATAAGCTCCTTCCCTTAAATTACCAAGAAAATATTTAAAGCTGTCTGTTCCAACCGAATCATACAGTATTTTGTTATCACAAGTAGAATTGTTCGTCATTTTGCATAATCCTGTCTCATAATTTGATAGATATTGTACGTATTTTTTATCAATTGACCAGAACACAGGTAATAATGATGTAGATGATTGTATTCCCATATCCGGATCACACTGATGAAGATATAATGTCATGTAGGACGAAAGATCCGAATGGTTACTTTGTATATCGATGAATATGCTTGCGACGGAAACTATTGGCATGAATGTTTTTATCACCTGATCGGAATTTTGTCCGTGATATTTCATAATTACATCAGTATTTGTAATTTTAAATTGTTTGTTCCTGGAGTCCGTTACTAAAGAATAATAGACACCATGTTTTAAAGGTTTAGACAGTTTTAGTTCATTTTTGGGTATTGATATATTCCATTTGTTCATTTGGTTGTCTTTGTCACATCGAATACCATGTTGTATTGTCAAAGATGACGTCACTGTGGTACCGTTTAATATCAAAAACCCATCGGACGATACTCTGTATATTTCCCGATTTGTATTTGATGCCCTGATTGTCACATAATACTGTTTGTCTGTCTTAAGTTGCACCATAGATTCGCACTTTCTTTCTTCATTGGTTGCATTGACCACATGAAAAGCTATTGCATCATCCAATTTGTAAACAGTTCCGACTCCTACTTCAAATTGTATGTCCTTATTTGTAAAACCTTTCATTACAAAACAGTATACTTTAGCGTCATGTAAAACGTCTACATCTTCGTAAGGTCGTTTACTTCCAGGATAAACATCTAAAACTACCCCACTTCTGGGTGGAATTATATTGGGTAGTTTGAAAGAAGGTGTATTTATACTGCAATAATGTCCAGCATAGTTATATACATGCATTTGAATATAGAAATCTAAACTGTTCTCGGAATCATACACTTGTAACGTTTTGACTGGGTATTTGATGCACTGGTGAAGTAGACCACACTGCCCTCCGTGTGATTTTATATTCCACTCTAGAAAAGGTGTGATGTAACTGTTGTCTATGCCTGCAGTGATAGTATACTTTATGCATTTAAATAATATACTCATTTCTAACTTCAAGATTTTAAAAATGTAACTCACATTAACACCGTTGAATCTGTTTGATGAAAAAAAATATGTTTCATTATTTGAACCAACTATCTGTTTTTTTATAGAGTCTTCACCATTAATTGCCTTTGAAATCTTAATAATAACCTTTTTACTAAGATCGATAACACACGTTTAACGTTAATGATGATTGTTATTGCAAATGTGTTTAAACTATTATCGCGGATCCTTCAACTTTCCTTTGTCCCCTTTGTGTGTTTGTTTAACGTCATACAATACTTTTGACATCTACGATTTTATGTCCCGTGTTTGTTTGTTTTCAAGGATTTTATACATTACCAACTTACCCACACGAAACATAACTGATCCTATTTCTTCTGTTTGTTCGGTGTCATAAACGTCTCCCCTGTCCCATTTAACAATCACATAACCATTATCAATAACGGGCTTTGGAATATACTGGCAGACTGGTGGTGTTTCATCGGCTAATATTGGTCCAAACCAAATCTTCTGGTCTAGGCCAGCTCTGTTTTGCACTTTGATGAATATGAATATTTTTTCTTCTCCTATAAGACCTGGGTGATGTTGGGTGTAGCTTGTTAGATGATGCGTTTTGGAATAACCCATTAAGTCCGGACTATCAATTTCGGAAATTTCTTTTCCAAACCCTACATAAACATGGGCTATCTGACTATGATCTTCACGGACGTTCCACGTGATTTGAAAGAGATCCGTTGGAGTGTAGATATAGTTTAGTTGATAATATTTAAGTGTGCGACACAAAAATGTTGATACGGAATTATTTTCGTTCATAGTTTCTAATGTAGTTGGCAGTAAAGTAAAAATGTCGTCGTTGCTCTTGTTTGTACATACATTACTACATTCATTCCCAACTAATTTAACTTTAGACAGATAATCCGTCATTAGCCAAGGAACGCCGTTGAGGCACCCGATTGATTCCACAGTCTGAGCATGTTTTATGCTAACGTTGACTATTTCAGGAACACTTGTATCGAATGTTATTCCGTCAGAACAAGCATTCTTTGACGGACTCATTGCGTTATTAAAAGCTATAACAGTCACATAGTATTTACCCTGACCATTTGGAAAGATCAATTTTGAAGATTCGTGAGCAGTTTCTAGTACAATAGTACCGTTGATATTACCGATAATCATGTCTTGCAAATTTGGAATGCAGTCTTTACCGATGGCCACTCTATATAACTTTATACCACTCTCGTGATCAATAAAGCCGTGCCAATGAACAGTGACTTCATTTATACTTGTATAGTCTATATCAGGACTGCCGATTAGTCCTTCCAAAACTACGCCTACTTCCGGAGGAGACTCATCAACTAGTATGTCAATATGGTCGTAAGCGACAAGATGAGCGTTGTTTGTTGCTGTAACGGTGAAGAAATATCTCCTGTTATGGTTTCCGTTATGTTGGTTCAGGGTTTTTAGCTTCTTCAGTTCTGCAACATACGCTGTCGATGTACACTCACCGATCATCGGACAGTAGCAAGTCGTTGTACTGTTGCAAGAACTCTAATGAAAAAAAAAAATATTAATCAGAAAGGTTTATACGAATAAGAAATAAATATCACTTTATGGTATAGTTTATCCTGTTATTGTAATTGCATTTCGTTATATATTTATTATCCTTTCTTATCATGGCAAAGTCTAATATTTATTTAGAAATAAAACTGTATTTTTATCGCGTTAAGCCATTTTAAAGTCATTTAAGGGAATTTTCTTTAGCGATTTTGAAACCTATATCATATAGTTAAGTAAGGAAAGTTCAGCATAAAAAGAACTTGCCAGTGTTGATGTTTGTGTTTTTGACGTCTTTTGGTGGTTTTCCTAAATGTGAATTAATGTCATTGATAACTTAACTATACCTTTTAAACTGTTACTGATATATTATTAATCAATGAAATATTACTTCATATTTTCATTGTTAGATCAAATTTTGTTATGAATAACCTGTAAAGCAGAAAGAATGTTTGAATTTTAAAGTCAAAGTCAACAACAAAATATAACTTCATTACGCCAACCTCTTGATCGTACGTTGGTAAAATCTTTCGGAATTTTGGAATACACCATTTTAATCTTGGTATTTTTATGAGTTTATAAATTTGGTGATATTTCTTGTGTATTCTTCATTTCTATTTTATAACCATGATGGTATTTAGTTTATTTCAAGTCCTTACCGAATTGTTGGTTTCTTCTACGGCTATTGCTTTTTCTATCAAAATTGTGTTGTTTTCGTAGACACCAAATGCCCATTTGATTTCCCGTATACCACTATGTAAATCGAATGCCTTAAACTCTAGATAAATGGTAGATAAGTCTGAACTATGATGGACATAGAGCTGTTTCTTTCCATTGCGAATTAACCATATATCAGCTATTTCAGGTACAGATCGGTCGATATGAACTTGTATACTATCATTGAGTGTATGGTTCATGATATCTCTGGCTTGGAGACGGAGTACAATTGTGTCACCATCGTTCATACTAAGGTTGAGACAAATGGACTGTGACGTAAAATTCATCACTCTTCCAGAACTTACAACAGTTCGGACATTGCGAATCAAAGCATAGAAGAAATCAGTCAAACCGTTGACATTTTCCGTACCTTTCACAGTTAATAATCCAGATACTTGATCGTAAACACCTGGTATTGAGTTTTCACTCCTAACTGGACGAAGTGGATTGTACGTTTTGTATCTATTGTTTAAAAATCGATTTTTCCATGAATAACAGATAGTGCCATGATGCACCTGCCACGTAAAGTTTGTTTTGTTTGAAGCTGAAACGACTCTGAAAGGTATACGATCATTCGTCACTACGTATGAAGAGTTATCATACAAAACAAAACGCCGTGCATATCCCACATTGTTTGCTTTGTCTTTCACCTCCAATAACACGGCGTATAACATTGGATTTTTCTCTGGTAATTGTATGTCAACTTCTGTTTCATCTTTCGAACAGTTGTGTGGACCTGCAACGGCAGTTGTATCCCTCATTAATGTTTCAGGAGTAGCTTCCTTAACCTCGTACACACTTATTGCATATGATTCTATCCCAGATGCTAGTACCGATGATCCATAATCAGACCAACCACGAAATGACACTGTTATGTGACTCGACGTGGTTAATCGTTTTGAAAGATCAACTGGTTCAACTGAACAGTTACCACTTTTTGGACAAAAAACTGGTGGCTCCTCGTCAAAAATGTAACAAATTTGCCTAGATTTTTCAGTTTTGTCATACGGTATGTGTTTTTCTGCACGTGTTGTCACGTCCTTTGATACAAGATATCCTCCACCTTTGGCACGATAAGTCAAGCATAAACTATAACACAAGTAAACATACAAAAATTAGGTATGTATGCAATAATAAAGTCGTATCAATGTTAAAGATAGACAACAAATAAAAAACTGAAACGGGAAAGATGTTTGTTGTAAATTGCGTTTGTAGATAGAGGTTGAAACTAGGGGAAAAAAACAACAATAGACTGATAACCAAAATTAAATAAACGATTGACATTGGTATCAGGATTGTATGTTAGTACAAGAGACTCGCGTTTCGTCAATATATGACTAATCACTGATGTTCGACTTAATGATATTTAGAGAGGCCGGATCAAATGTGAAGCTATAGTCAATGAGCACTAATAGCTGCTTAATTTTATAGCTACTGATATTCATGCAATCATACACTTCCTATTCCTAAGAAAAGTAACGACGTTTCTATATTCCGATTAACTATTTTGGTGGAGATTGTTCTGAAGTGTGCAAATATGTGCATATCATGTAAAAAATTAAACTTGATAATATATATAGGAAGTATTCAAATGAATCATGTAAGTTTATCAAAACGTTCAGCTTTTGCCAAAATGACAAACCAAGAAAACTCAAGGAGCGTCAAAATTATTGAAAAGGATAAAAACTTGAAATGGAAAAAAAATGAAAACATCGCTGGATAGACGACAGGCTTAGTTGGTGTTTTAATTTGCTTTTGCTGAATGAGAGAGATATATAGAAAAATAGAGAGACCCATGAATATGTTCGGTCCCACAGTTGATGCACGTTTTTTCATTTGAGGGTATTATAACCCTAGTAGTCAGTTTTTTTTTTTTAGACATGATTGATATGTAATTTTATCTATAAATTGACTGTTTATAAAATCATGAATAACCTGACACTTCTCTATGATTTATGAAGAACACCTTTAGAAATTTTAGTTATTAGTGCAAAATCTTATTTAATTTGGTCATCCAACTATTGTAATTCAAGAATAAGACTCGTCTGATGAGTATGATAAACGCTTTTTTGACATATAAAATACAAGCCATGTATCTTTGATGCTATTTTTTTTATATAACTTTGATATGTCACATTAACATGAATTACCTTTCTCCTTGTGTCAAATTGAGTTGTACTGGTATTTCAATTTTTTCAGCATTGTAATTCTGTTCTGGGTTAGATACCTTACTATTCTTTATTTGTGTTGTGCCAACTAAATGTTTTCTTCCTAAAACAGTTAGTAATGACTGTTTAAAAAATAATTTACGTCAAACATTAATAGTAAGATGAAGAAAACTTTTAAATTACATTGTTCAACCCTTGCATTGAAAATAGTTATAAACGAATAAATCAATATTATTTTATGATCAATCCAAGTACAGTACGATCGCTTACGATCATTTTGTCTTACCTTGTGGTTAAATGTTACAATTATGTTTAAAGGTAACACATTACCTGTAACTGAAACTGTTTCTAAAACGACGTCTACATCAGTTATTCCAAATATTTCATTTGCCACAAATGCTGGTCTCGCGGACTTGTTGACATTAATTTTATATTGAAAATACAAGTCTACTAAAAAGTGTTTAACTTGGTTTCTGCCATAGAAATTCGTCTGCTCCGAGCATTTAGAAGGACCAATATTTGAAACAAATTCGGTTCCATCAGCTGCGATTGCTTTGGTAAGACAGCTTTCTATTGATGGTTTTATTTCAGCTGCAAAAAAGTAATTGTTAATGCTGCTTAAGTTTTAGAGCTAGATTCATATATTAGTGCGAATGTCAGATGTATAAAAGACGGTTGTATATTAATATTCAGATATGTTCTGGACATTCAATATGGTTCTGCTAATAACTGTAATCGATAAACATGTTGTTCGGTTGTTATTTATTGTTATTGTTTTGTTTATCTGTTGTTGCTATCGCATGCTGGTACGTGCAGAATTATGTGGGTATTGTTTGATATATATTTGGTTTTGGTGAATAATAGGCATTTAATACATTTGTATCCCTTGGAGCACCGAATTAAACAAGTATTCTCACTTTGTTTGATAGATATGGTATTAAATGTACTATTCATTTAACATTCTTCAACAGACAATCAAACTTCATATTTTCATGTACCTTATTAAAAGAGAGTAGTTATATAATATTATATACTAGTATTAAGGCCTGGAATATCTTTTACGTATTAAAAATGTTTTCTTACGTTGACATTTTGCTGAAGTCGAATCTGCATATGTTCGAAATCCATTGCTACACCTGCATCCGGATGCCAGGTCCCCATTACACGTCCCAGGCCAACACCATCTATCTTCCCAGGAACATTTACCTCAAAAGACATCATCAAAAATAGGTATCAATTTGAACGGATATTATCTTCCGCATAGACTTTATTGCTGGGTTTATCCGAATTTATCACAATTATTTGATTTACATTGCACTTCAAATTCGTTTTTTAATTGACTTTCGAACTCTTTCAATTTAAGACAATAATACGTCTCATTTAACCGGAACGTATGTCTGATGTTGTAAAATTATAAGTCTGGTATATTTTGTGAGTTAAAAGAAATACAAAGGACACGTTAATGAATACCTAAAGTAAAATGAAAAATCTCAGAAATGAATCGAACTGTTCAAAGTTAAACTTACTTTTTTAGTCTGCTAAATCACTGTGCCTAATTATCAACAGATGTAGCTACATTATCTATCTTGTTTTATTGAGAACGTTTGAACTACTTTCCAAACTATGTGTGTCATGTTTTATTTCCTTATTTAAGCTTATGATCGTGGTGATGGTAGGTGGACTGTTTAAATTTTGATTTTTGTTAACGACATATGACACACATAGGCGGTATGTGTTAACGTAAAACTAGTTTAACAATTCCACATTTTGCAACAAACAATATACGATAGTGTTTTACATATGTCATGTATGGGGCCTTTAATGGTGAATTTTCCCAAATTTAAGGTCTGTACGGTGACCTTTTGTTGAAACTTCTGCGTCGTTTGTTATCGGATGGAAGGTTACTTATTTGCAAACATACCACAACTTTCTATTTTAAGATTTATAAACCTTCACGAGTTGTTATAAAACTTGGACATGTTAGATAGAAGCTTATCATCAAGATTAATAAATTATCAACTAGTAACAAAAAGTTATGTAAATAAACTGACAAATCATCATTCCGAAATAATAAAACTACCTCATCAATGCAATCACTACATTACGTCCGTGTACATTCGAATAAACAAATGTTCAAATTATATTGCCTAATGACCCAACAACAAAGAGAATTTAAAATTTGTTATCGGATGCTAGTCAAAATATTAATGCTTGTTGACAGTTGCTATTGTCTCCTACTGATAAATAAATTGTATTTAATTCTGACCTCGCAATTGTGATTTTTTATGAAAGTCATTCACTGTACAACTGTTACGAAAACTTCTAGAACATATGTGTATATCTACGGAGTGAATGCAGTGGTTTGGTGAGTGATTGAATGTGATATTTAAAGACGACAATTCAAAAGTTTAAATACTTACGTTGACAGGTACCAGAAACAAGCTGAAAAAGTTCATTGTCGATACATTTGGAACACATAACACTGTTGCTAGTATGACAAACAGCTTCTTTACAGTTTGGTGGTTTTGGGAGAAATGAACCTAGTGAACCAATGATAAATGAGCATAATATAGCGATATGATTGAAAAATGGTCAATAAATCATTAGGGCTTCTTGATTTTATTTTGTATTCAAAATTGATGAAATATGTTTGAAGTAAAAATTAACACGAATAAAATAGAATATTCATAGACATTGTTTTCAAATTTTACAACCGTGAATTGGTCTGATTAAATTGAAAGTCAACAGTAGTTTACCGCTGTTCAAACGTCATTTATAGTTTAAGAGAAAAAACAGGGTAACAAACTTAAACCGAAGAAAACACTTTAAATATTTACAACCGAATGAGCATCGATTACAAATAAATATTTTTTTTAACTTAATTTAGATCGTTATTGACCGTGCGCGAAAATTGACATTGTATCTATTTATCTCTAGTAGGTTTATTTTCATATGAATTTAATGTACAAATTGGCTAGACATTAAGGTGAAATTTTTCGTGATACAAACCTCCAACGCAGTTATATGACACAAGAAGGTATTTCACGGTACCCTGACATGGATCTGCATACCAGCCGTTCAATGCTTTAACCCTACAGGATTGTTTGTTCTTACATTCACGTCTTGTACTCAATGTTACATTTCTCCCACAGTTTTTTCTGGTGTCTGTGCATGAGTTAGGTGGAGTTGTACCATAAAAAGCATAGGTGACAAAAACTCTTCCACAATAACAATTTAAATCTGTTTCACTACCTTCACAAATTTTTCTTGTTGCATCCGTTTTCTCTGAAAGATTAGCGTTTGCACTTAAAACTAGTTACTAGTATTTCAAACAGAATACACTTTTATATATTGTAATATTTCCTGAAGTTTTGGATTTTATTTATCATATGTTACTAATCAAGCAGGCTTTGTACATATACACATATCATTGAGTTTACCATTGAGTTTCGGCAGTTTAATTTATAGCATCAAAAGTGTTTGAAATTTATTAGTTATCCCCTTGTTTTGTTTTTCTATTCACAGAAACACTCCATAATTTACACAAGGGATTTTCCAGAATACGATCGAATATGTGTTCATCCTAAACACAATTATCAATATTTAATTGAACTGTAACTTTGTAATTACCTATAACATATGTAGAGCATAAGCACGAACCAACGAAATCTGAAACGAAATTGCAAATAAGTGGTTATAGTTAGTTGGTGAAATTATGAACTATTCTCATTTGGAAGGCCAAACTGTGACCTCTCCTTCTTTAAAACTCTATTGTGAATGTGAACCACTGCAACAACAAATGGTTTGGGGTTTTCGTTGTAACGTTGTGTTCTTAATATATAGACATTTTTGACGATGGCAAATAAAGGTGCAATTTAAAATATATAAATCATGATCATTAAACTAATAATACCCATTATCTTACCTCCTATACATTTCTAGGAATATGATTGGTTAAAAGTGACATCGTGGAGACCGTGTATATTCAATATTAGGTTAGTAGGGAGGCGGGGCTTATTTCAATACACCGTTAGTAGTGAATTTGCGACATAAGCACTGTTTGATCATTTAAAATATTGAAATGTCTGCTTAATATTGTTATATCAAGGTTGTTTATTATAGATATTTATCGTTTACATTAGCTTTTTTTAGTGCAGATCAATTGAAGAAGTTCTTAAAATTGAACACCTTTACACTTTAATACAGGAATAAAGAGATGTGTTATGATACCAAATAAGACAACTTTAATCTAAATTCAACAAATTAAGATAGTCGGTAAGATAAATTCGTTACATAGTCTGCAAGTGACCTAATATGATATATACAGGGTAAGTAAATTCAATATGGGGTTCGAGATTCGCTTCGCAACACCTTTCTGAATCCTCAATGCTTCTGAACTTTTGGCTTTATTTTAAGTATTTTGTTACGAAAATTGCGTCTGCCGTAGTTTCAGTTCTGGTATCAATGATGAATTCATTTGCTTGCTTTTGTGATGTGGTAAAACTTGGTCCAAAAAATTCCACCTTTAACTTGACGCGGATGTGTAAAACTGGGGTTAGTTTATCTTTTCGGATAAATGTCGCGTTCAAATAAATTACGATAGCTTTTCAATATCGTTTCTCTGTTATATTATTAAGTGAAATGAAAGAGAAGCATTTTGATTGTCTTCGTGTATTATTAAAACTTACAACATAGAATGATGAGCACCAACTTTACATCCATGATATTTTCATACCTGCAAGGAAATAATGTAAACAGTATCATTTCTTATACAAAATAAAAAGTCAATCACCTACTACAATGTGTGTGTCCTTTATTTCAGATACAAGGCGTTTAATGATGCCATTAGACTTTTAATTATACAACGAAGGTCATCATTTATGAAGAGGATCGTAAATGGAAGCGTAAAGATAAAAGTAAAATTTTGCTTTCCATAATGAATTTTAAAACTGAAACTATAAGTTGAATCTCCTGAATTTAGAACATTTTTTGTCTTTATTTCGCCTTATAGTGTTCTGCATATTCCTAGGCATATGGTTTTGAAAAAAAAATGGGAACGTTCAATAGCAAGCTTGCAACATTACCTAATAGCAATACAAAAGTGGTAGTTCTCTTAATAATATCTTCTGAATAATAATCAATTTCATTTACATTTTACAAAACATACTCCTCAAATAAATAAAAGTAAGAGTATACGGTAATATAAACTTTAGTAATAGTAATTTATTAATATACTTTAATTTCGATTATTGCCCTGATCGTTCTAAAATGAAAAAACAATTCAATATTGCGGGCAAAGTAAAATGAATATCAGCACACACTTATTATTCGTCAATGAGTCCACCTGACCTACAAATGAATCTATCGAACTATTATTCATCTTCAACGTTTATAAGTTTTATCTGTTGTATCCATTTGTCTTTCTAGTTTACTTAAAAAAAGTCCTTGTTTTGAAAATTGAAGTAAAAGTAAAAAGGTTAAAATATTAGATATAAATGCTACTTACTTTTCAAATTCGGTAGAATAAAATACTAAGTAAGCCACTCACAACACTACTGGGATTTTCGTTAAGTATATTTGGTTGGAAGACTTATCTTTTTAAAGTCCTGAGATAAAATTTTGTTGACATACAGATTTATTTCAAGGTAAATTGTTTAAAAGAGTCTGTACATTTATACACAGAAAACAGTTATAATCCAAAACATTGTAAATCCAGATTGGATTTTGATCATTAAAAAGGCGTATTCGCTTTATTGTTACCGCTATATATGTGCAAATAACTTGCTTATAAGGACACAAACATACAAATACCAACTACCAAAACACTGATAGGAAATTTCGGTTTTTGTAGCCTCTCATTTCTATTTTGATATAGATCAGTTCAAAGTTCAAACATCGTCATGTAGTCAAAACCAGTAATTGGGATAAGAAAAATATGTTTTGTTTGAAAGATTCGTTTTTTTGCGCCCGAAGTAGCACGAATAGTAAGTTATCACAATTACAGTTATTGAATTGAAAAATTATAAGGATAATATAGTACTAAGGGATAAGATGTGAAGCACGCTTATGACAATAAGTACAAATGCAACAAAACCAAAAATCAAAAAAGATATTGAGGGGTTTTCATCAAATTTATTTTCTGGTTTTAATTTAATAAGTTTGGAACAATTATTCAAAGATATAAATCTTATCATTTAGTATCATTGTGTTTAGTCTACAGTAGACTTAAAATTCGCTTTTCTTTTGTCAATGTCGGCATTTGTATGACATTTTTTTTTTAATCTAGTAGGTTTTCATATCGAGCATATTTGGCCATTTGTGTTAGTATACTTCCGCACTTAACATCAACTGACACCTTAAGGCTGCAGCTGTTTTACAAACCACGCCTCTTTTGGGGGATGTACAAATTTCAGGGGTATTTTGTTTTGTTAACTTTCTGGTTTCAAGACATGATCTCTATGTTTTATCTCATAGCGACAAAACATCGGAATATTACAAGTATAGAAAAAAATATAGTGGCATCCTTGAATTCATGGGGACACCGAAAATGAAGTTGATGAAGTGCTGAAAGTGAAATCGATCAAATTGTTTTTAAAACTCATTCAACAGACACCCAGCGTATAATATTGCGATATTCAATAATCAATCGCGTTTCATCTGCACAAGACTCACCAGGGTTTACCATGCTAGAATATATATTATTAAATTGAGAATGGAAACGGGGAATGTGTCAAAGAGACAACAACCCGACCAAATAAAAAACAACAGCAGAAGGTCACCAACAGGTCTTCAATGTAGCGAGAAATTCCCGCACCCGGAGGCTTCCTTCAGCTGGCCCTTAAACAAATATATACTAGTTCAGTGATAATGAACGCCATACTAATTTCCAAATTGTACACAAGAAACTAATATAAAAATAATACAAGACTAAAAAAGGCCAGAGGCTCCTGACTTGGGACAGGCGCAAAAATGCGGCGGGGTTAAACATGTTTGTAAGATATCAACCCTCCCCCTATAACTCTAACCAATGTAGAAAAATAAACGCATAACAATGCGCACATTAAAATTCAGTTCAAGAGAAGTCCGAGTCTGATGTCAGAAGATGTAACCAAAGAAAATAAACAAAATGACAATAATACATAAATAACGACAGACTACTAGCAGGTAACTGACATGTCAGCTCCAGACTTTAATTAAACTGACTGAAAGATTATGATTTCGAATGAATGTATTTCGAACCTTATCAGTTGAATTTGTTTTAACATGTACTAATTTTCATTTATAACAATTAAGATATATAACAAATTATAATTAAATATAGAATTTTGAATTTGTTCTATAGTAAATAACAATGTGTGTGTATAATGATATAGTAACATAGTAACATATGTCTGTGTAAGAAGATTCTCGAACCCAAAACAATGGACAGATTACGATTAGAAACCCTTAATGCAAAACCTTAGCAAACAAAGTAAATGTTCATCTCTTTTGTGGTTAAGTCAATAAAAACATAGAGAATTGACTAATTTTATTTGTCTGACAATGAATGAAAACCACTTTGAAGTACATTTTTTATTGAAATGAGAACACCATATTTTGGAAACCAGGTATTCGTACTTCCCGGTTCAAATGCGTGGTAATAGTGGTGGTAACAGCCGCATTATCCCTTTTTTACTTGTTGTTTCGGCTGTCCTGACAATTAATTGACCTTGTGATTTTTGTTCCTGTATTGCATTATTTGATATTATAAAACAAGTGCAGTGGTAAATTAAATCTTATAAAAGAGATTATAACCATACTAACACGCTATTTCTGTAACTAACTGAAAATTCAATTAAGTGCGTGGTGGACGGAGTGGCTTCTAAACTAGTTGCATTATTTGAATAATTCAAAAATGCAATACAATGAAACATAATCATATCCATTATTAACAAACAGAAAACAACAGAATGATCAACAATTATCCAAGTTAAACCAGAATAGAGCTGAATTGCTAATTTTTTTATAATTACGGTGTCGTTGAGATCCAGTAATACTTACTTGGATATGCTCTGTGACAGATTGCATTTGCTTTAAAACATCAACATTACTTTGCTAAAATCGAGCTCGGTGTTCACCGATGATGCAAAATTGCAAAACGTCAATAACATTATAAAGTTCTCAGTTTCATGTCTGTCCTGTCAGATGTATCTTCTTTCAAGGAAAAAAATGGTAAATCAATGACAATTTAAAACATATTGAAATGCGCACTTTTGTCACAGAAAAAGCCTTCACGGTGAACTATGGTCTGCTTTAAATACAGGTATGGTTTAGTTTTCCCGTTTGAATGGTTTTACACTAGTAATTTTGGGGCCCTTTATAGCTTGTTGTGGTTCGGTGTGAGCCAAGGCTCCGTGTTGAAGGTCGTA
Organism: Mytilus trossulus; assembly: GCF_036588685.1. Classification (NCBI taxonomy): domain Eukaryota; kingdom Metazoa; phylum Mollusca; class Bivalvia; order Mytilida; family Mytilidae; genus Mytilus; species Mytilus trossulus. The sequence continues at coordinate 22,061,831 of NC_086380.1, forward strand.
CTTTAAAATATATAATGGTTTACTTTTTAAATAGTTATTTGGATGTAGAGTTGTCTCATTGGCACTCACACCACATCTTCCTATATCTATATATGGAAATAATTTATTCATTATCAACTGATTACTGTCCGAGTTTTATTATACTTTTCTTTAATTTGTAAAGAGAGATATGTAGCGCTATTCTGCATCACCATTCACTGCAAAATTCTAATGTTTTATTGTTATGAATAAAGCAAAGAACAAAAAAAAACTTGTTCTTACATTTTGTGCCGTTTGAAGTATATCAAGCATTTACAAGAGTTTGTTTTTTTAAACTTGAGAAAATAATAAATTCAGATAAAACTAACAAGGAATTAAAGATGCTTGTATACTCTGTAAATTTTACGTTACAAGTATCACCTTCGTAAACACTACCATGCTGCTTGTGTTGCCGTCGATTCAAATATCCTTGAAGACGACAAAATAAATAAATAATTTGCCATCTGATATCACTAGATGTTACTTTTTTCCACATTTAAAAGTAAAGTTATAAAAAAAGACCCGAATTTTGTTAATTCCTTTATGAAAGTAAAGGATAGCCTCTGTAGACGAATCCTAACCTATAATCTTCTCAACACAAAAGATACCATAAAAGGAAAATCTGTGTAATCATAAAATATTATTAAAGATATTATTACGTTTAAAAACAAACAAAAAAGTAATCATAAAATCAGATTTGATTTCAGTTGAAGTTTCAACCAATCAAGGGGAGCTGGAGCTGCAATTACTATTTCTTATATATAGATTTTTAGTTTCACATAGAAAGCTCTTTAAAGTAAATGTATGACAAAGGAAACGATGTTTTGTTAGTTTCGCTTTTTTTACGGTGATGTTATTAATTTGCATTACAGATGTTAGATACATGCACAAGATACGTAGATGGACAAATCCTATAAAATTCGATAAAATTGAATTTTCATTGTCATTTTGAAATATAATGACTAACATTTTTATTGGAGACTCATGGTTATTTGTTTATTTATTTCACGGTGGTCACCACTAGTGATATGGTTTCATCGCGCCATATATATGTATTAAATTAAATTAAATTGGAGACTCATGGTTATTTGTTTATTTATTTCACGGTGGTCACCACTAGTGATATGGTTTCATCGCGCCATATATATGTATTAAATTAAAATAAATAACATTTTACCTACCAAATATTTTACCGGCTTTGTAATAACATGAGCAACACGACGGATGTCATATGAAATTACCCCCAGTTTTTGTAGGGTTCGTGTTGTTTTTGTATCCCTATTTGTGACATTTTGTGTAATATTTGATTTTCTCATTTATAAGGGTCTTTTCGTTTTGAATTTTCCTCGGATTTCAGATATGTTGTGATTTGACTTTTGACAGATGTATTTATAATGAAATCGAATATAGTTTTAAATGAAAAATATCATATCTTGATAATTTTATGTAATGCGAGTAGCAATAAATACAATGATCGATTTGTGAAATAAATATTACGTAGTAATCTAATAAGATTGACATTAAAATGGTTTAAAGATTCATTAATCAAACGCTTTGACATACATTTCTTGTTAGGTTAGTTTGTTTTTGTAATAGATAAAATCGCACCATCTTATTATTCTTTGTATAGAGAGCTACCTTGTTCAAAAAAAAAAAGATACTAGATTCAAGTGAATAAGATTCCAGGTTCAAGTGATTAAAGAAATAAGCATTTACTGCTATCTTCACTAATGTGTTCGTTGAATGTTCAATAATTCTCAAAATATACTGCCGAATTGTATCAAAATTAAACTTTGTTTTAACATCATCATAGTTCTTGCATACACACTTTTTGTGCAGTTTCTGTAAATAGAATCATATTCAAAACAGTGTGGTTGTGGCCATTGATTGACGACCTAAATTATCCCATGGACTGGGACAGATTAGGTGAACGTTTGCCTGTAACAACCACTGCTCACTACTTACTTATTATAGAATTTAAACTGTGGGGTCACCAATGGTTCTAAACGCCTTTAATAATAAAATCAATCGGGAATAACCTTTATGGTTTGATTTATATTATTGATATAAATCAAAACATCGTATTGTTCCTGGTTCGTTTTTCGAATTACTTTATTTAGATGTTGAGAACCGTTATAATTTGGTGACCCCACAGTTTCATTGTCTTTAAAAAGAACTTAGTGAGCTGTGGTCGGTACAGACAAACGTTCACATAATCTGTCCCAGTCAATGGGATAATTTATGTCGTCAATCAATGGCCACAACCACACTGTTTTGAATATGATTCTATTATATTTTTCTAGTAGCATTCATGAAACCATACTGAATAAAGGCAACAGCAGTATACCGCTGTTCAAAAATCGTAAATCTATGGACAAAAAACAAAATCGGGGTAACAAACTTTGGAACTAAAACTGTGGAAACGCATTGTATATTAGAGGAGAACAACGACACAACATTAAAATGTAACACGCACAGAAACGGACTAAGCTTCAGACAAAATCCGATGAGAATAACAAATATATCATCGAAACCATGAATTTGGAATAGAAAAGTACCGTGACATGTTTTATAGTAATGTGAATTCACACTCAAATATAAGAGAAAATACTGTAAACCAACTTTTTTTCGCGGATACTTTATTTCACGTGTTACCCTTTCTTGACCTTTTCGCGGCTATTTAATTTTGCGATTTTCTGAATTACGTTTATAAAGAAAAAATCCAAGTTTTACATATTCGCGACGATTTAAATACAAACAATATTCAATGATCGTATATCAAAGTTGAATAGGTAACCTTTTAGAATAAGTTTATTTAAAGCAGCAACAAGTTTACATGGATCATTTCTAAGTTTCCGGGCACGGTTAACAACATATCCGTAAAAATGAGGATGTGCTATCCCGTTTGACATGCCAGCTCCAGACCTCAATTAAACTGATTGAAAGATTATATCTTCATCATATGAATATCAAGCACAATCCCTCCCGTTAGGGGTTTAGTATCATACTATCATAAAATATATGAGAAGAACATAGCCCGTGTCATGCCAACAACGGGTTTTTTTTATAAAAAAATAAATGTGTTAGTTCCGATGCAAAGACCATATAAGTGAATCAATATTAAAGCCAAAATATGCAATCTTTAATGACCGGACAACAGTATCGTAACTATATCTCTTCTTAATAAGTCTATTTAAAGGTTTTGTAAGCTTTTGAGGTGAATACTGACACTTTTGTGCTTTGTAAAGAATATTACCATAAAATATTGGATGTGAAATACCTAAACGTATAAGATGTCTGCATGTTGAGTTATATTTACGAATTATTTCCTTATATCGGTGATAAAATTTTGTAAATGTTTTGACCAGTTTGTGATATCGAAAACCCCGGTGTAATAATTTTTCAGTAATACATAAATTTCTCTCGCTAAAATCTAATACGTTGTCACAAACACGAGCTAATCGTACAAGTTGAGATATGTAAACACCATAAGATGGTGACAAGGGAACGTAACCATCTAAAAATGGATAATTAACGATAGGAAATGAAAAATCATCTCTTCTATCATAATTTTTTGTATTAAGCTTCCCGTTAATGATATAGATATCAAGATCGAGGAAAGGGCAGTGGTCATTGTTAGTATTAGCTCTTTTTAAAATAAGTTCAATGGGATAAATTTCTTTAGTATACATACTGAAGTCGTCATTATTGAGAGCCAATATATCATCAAAATATCTAAAAGTGTCATTAATTTTTTGTATCAAATGTTGTTTCGATGTATGTCTTGGAAAGAGTCACTTATGTCATGGTACTGTATTTAAAGTGATTTATATGTAACAAATGTCTTCAAAAATATACAGATGAATATGACATGTTTTGAATCATCCTTAGACAAACAAAAATGACAACATTATCAAATTTTGCAAATGACAAAAGAAAACTCATCTTGAAATTACAAATGTTAACAACTATCTAGTAAGTTTTATTTTATTAAAGCACAACATTTTCCATATATTAGTAGTAAAAAAGGCATATAGATTATTTAAAAAGTGCATGATACCTAGTTTTATCAAAATACATGTTATGTTTGTTAAATAAAGATCAAACTACCATAAACGGTATAGGTAAATAATTGAAAGGTCAGCTATGGATGTAGAAGTTGGAATATAAGTGTACGTTCAGTTCTATAATTAAAACTGAAAAATTAAACCCAACTAAGTAGAAAGTAAAATTTCAAAAATACTAGACTTCGAGGAAAATTCAGAAATGAAGCTGCTTAACAAATGGCAAAAGCAAAAGCTCAACCCATCAAACAAATGGATAACAAATGTCACATTCCTTTATACTTGGTACATGCTTTTTCTTATGTAGAAAACGGTGTAGTTTTATGTGTACTACCTCGTATGCTTTCATCATATATTTTTTTATGTTTAATTACAATGCAATGTGTAAGTTGCTAAGCAGTTAACCATGATGTCAGCTTTTTTAAATGGATTGCAATCACTTTTTATGTCGTGAGATCAAGTAAAAAAAATGATATTTTAATCCTCTATTAAATTTTAACGAATCATTTTAAGATTGATGAGTAAATAATTATGTATATACATATATATCAGTTACAAATGCAAGTGTCCTGTGGAAAGTAAATACAATGATCGATTTGTGAAAATTGCAATTTGCCTTTATCTAGTTTGACTGATAAAGATTAGCTTAAATGATTATTTTATCAAAATCAAAGAACAAACCCGTTGGTAAACATTCGTAAGAATTTACTCTCAGTAATAACTAAGCTTCTTCGATTCGTTTATTGTTGAAAATAAAACAAGGGAACTTCCTGGTTAGATAGATAACGGTATTCGAATCAATTAAATAAGTGACATGTTTAAGTGGTTAAGATTCACATTTCTTACAATTGACAGAATAAGCCTACGAATGTACATCAATCCAACATTAGGCACGTAGTATACAAGAAAATATATTCCTTGTTTGGAAAAAGAAAACATCCTTACATGGCAGTCCAAACTGTTACCTGTCCCGATGAACCTTTCTTGCTTAACCTTCATATTTTATTTTACTTATTGTTCATCTGTTCTCGGCCTGTGTATATATAAAGTATTTTCCATTTGATGTATTAATATTGAAAGATTGAGGAAAAAAAATTAAAAAAAGCAGATCAAAACCAATCACATACATATGAGTTAACGCAAACACATTTGCATCGTACTAGACAATACACGATATGAACGATACTGAAAACTTTTTACTTTCGTTATTGTTTCTTCAGACCAATTGTATTATTTGTTTTAGGTGTTTCTTACTACAAATTCCTCCTCCAACTAAAATTATAAAAAGACACTGAAAAACTATTTAACAGATAATCAATCATATGACTATTGTACTGCATAGCATTGCAGAATATAACTGTATTCACGGCTTTAAATGCTGCTCAGGTAAATTCGTTAAAATGTATGTTAAATTTTATGATTCGATAGAAAATTTAACTTTTCAGATTCAAAGACCATTTCCTACACGTGCATCTGCGGTACATACTTGATTTATCTTTCATGGGTATTTGATGATTATATATACCATTCCAGTGTCAACTGTGCAAGTTGCATTTTAAACGTCATTGTAAGTTAAATAAAAAAATCACAGATTGGCAAATCTTTGACTTGTTTCAACTTCCTTTCTTTCTTTTTATTTAGTATTACAATAGTTTATAAACGGTTTTCAAAATAGATGTTCGAAATAGTTTAAAGGTTTTCACTTGCTGTCCAGGAAGTGTGTGCATTGCGATAAAATATAATGCGAAAAAAATCGAATATTAAGCTTCGAATATATTTAAATTAAAGATTGATTGACAAATTATAAACATCTACGAATCTAGGTCCACTTGGTAAAATAAATAAAATGATCGATTTATGACATATATAATGTGTAGTTAGATTGACACTAAGAAGTTTTGTAGTTTTATTAATCCAACTCGAATAACAAACGCTTTGATATACATTCTTTTAGCTTGTTTGTAAAAGATACCATCGCACCATCGATTCATTCATTGTAGTGTTGAAATCTACAGAGCTTCCTTGTTCAACTAATAAAGATAGCAGGTTCAAGTGAGCAAGATTGTTGGGTTCAAGTGGTAAAGAAACAAATGTTTACCTCTACCTTGACGATATTTTTTCATTGAAAACATAGAATAATCAAGAATGTTTAAAGCTACTGCCGAAAATAAAATAAAAAAAAGTAATAAATTTTCTTTCGTAGATTAAGAAGTTTCGGTTTCACACGGGAAACTCTATTGACAAAAACAGAGAGGTGTGACTCCCCAAAACATGCTTCACACTACACATTCTAGATATGCCCGTCCCAAACCTGGAGTTTTTCAATTCAATTGGAGGTATGGGTTTTGTTCATTTTTCAAGCCGTCCATCCTACCGTTACCTATATCGGGGTAGTTGTTAACTTCTGTGTCATTTGGTTTCTGGTGATTTATTGTCTATAAATATACCTCATGTAAGAATCTTGGATTTTCGATTGGTTGATAGCTAGTGTATTTGTCACCAATTTACTGTTTTCAAATGAATATCGTTCATTGTTTAACGCCGCCGAGGTACTTGCCAAAAGGATATGCCTTTTATACCCTCTCTGTCGTGGTATTTGTCGAAAATACTCTATCCGACTGGACGCCTGTAACGTCACGATCATCAAAGCGTTTTTGAACATAAACATTCGGTGTAATTAAACACATATATCATGTTCTTAAGGGGTATTGCGCCTTACGACTCGCGAGTTTTTTTCGCAAATACCCCTCCTCAACATGATATATCTGTTTAATATCCAACTACAATTTGTTATGTTTGTTATGTTTCATGATATTATATTCGTATGTCTTACAGTTAATATGGTGCATAACACTTTTCTGTTATTGAATATATACCAAATTATAAGGAAATTGTCCTTGCAAATTTTATGCTTCTGTTTGGTGTTATCAGTAACCTGCATACTATAGTAATTTAAAATCCCTTATTTGGAATAATAACTTATGTCTGTCCTGCAAGATGTATCTTCTTTCAAGAAAATAAAATGTTAATAAAAATGACAAATATACTCATATTGATTTGCGCTCTTTTGTCTCAAATAAGTATTCACGGTGATTTTTTGTCTGCTTTACATATAAATATTGGAATGACAAATTTCACAATCATGTTTTAACATGTGGTGCCGTTCGATGTATATTAAGCATTTTCAAGAGCTTTTTAAAAGTTTATATTAATCATTGAAAAATTAAGTTCAATAAAAACGAGTAATTTTATAAAAAGTTGTTCTTGGACGCAAATTAACTGCCTTAAATTTATAAATTTAAAACTTGCAAATATATAACACACAAATATATAACACGTGATTTTATCTTAACCATAAATTGAGTCAAAGAAAGAATTTATTCAGGTAAAACTCCTGTCTATGAAGATGCTTGTATACTTATTTGATTGTATTTTACAAGTGTCACTTTCGTAAACAATATTATGTCTTTTGTGCTGCCGTCGATTTTTTTTTACTTCAAGACTAACAAATAAAAAAAATAATACTCAATGTGTTATGTTACTTTTTCGACATTTTAAAGTAAATTATTAAAAAAAAAAGACCCTTATTTTGTAAATTCCATTATGAAAATATAGGATTGCATCTGCAGACAAATCCCAACATATACCTCACAACACAAAGGTACAAACAAGGATAGTATTTGCAATCATAAATCGCATGTTTGTTCCGTTCAAGTTTTAACAAGGAGCTGGATCTCCAATTATTATTTCTTAGATTGAGAATTTTCAGTTTCACACATTGAAGTAAACTTTCGATAGAAGAGACTATGTTTTAATTGTTGATTTTCCTATTTTTTACACTGTAATAATATGAATAACATATTTTAGATATAAGATGAATAGAAGGCAAAACCAAAATGCCTATCAAATTGGATGCAAATATCATTTATCAGATTTGAAATAAATATTGACATCTACTGGGCGCACATTGCTGTTTCACGGTGGTCATGGATATGGTTTCATCTAAAACTTGTATTATGAGTAGTTCAAATAACATTTTACAGATATATTTACGATAAAATCGAATAAAGTTATAAATGCAAAATATCATGTTTTGCAAATTCAAAATGATGTAAGACTCATTTTTTATAAAAATCTAGTATAAGAGGGACGAAAGATACCAAAGGGACAGTCAAACTCATAAATCTAAAACAAACTGAAAACGCCATGGCTAAAAATGAAAAAGACAAATAGAAAAACAATAGTTCACATGACACAACATAGATAACTCCAGAATAAACAACACGAACCCCACCAAAAACTAGGGGTGATCTCAGGTGCTACGAAGGGTAAGCAGATCCTGCTCCACATGTGGCATCCGTCGTGTTGCTTGTGTGATTTCAAATCCGGTAAATAGTTTAATTCAGTAGGTCACATTCATGAAAGGGAAGGGGATTGTAGTTACGACGTAAGGAACATATCCGATATCATTTGTGAAACGGTTATTCCATTACGGTCAACCAACTCGTGATGGCGTCCGTAAAATTTACGAAGGGATGATTTCAACTTCACCATTTAGAACTCTTGTTTTAAAAGCTTCCTTGTAAGCAGCAACCTTCTATCAAGAAAATCATGATAGGAAATATATGCACGGGAATATCGTATCAATGGTCTGTAATGTCTTACTGAATGGAGATATAATGGAGCTTTAGAAAACAGGTTTACCATTCCATTGTCAACGTGAATATTGGACTTGAAATTAAGTTGCAAAACAATAAACAAAATCAGATTGAAAAAGAAATGAAAGTTTCAGGCAAATTTTCCGGTCTTGTTTCGTCTTTCTTGTTTTCAGTATTACATACGTTGCTTATCAGGTTATAACATAGATATATATCAACTTAGTTTAAAGACTTGCACTTGATTTGCAATATGTCTATGCAGTGCGATTAAATATGAAAATGCATACATCAATAGTCGATTAAATTTTAGTGACACATTCAAAGATGGATGGACAGTAACTAATCTAATTCCACTTAGTAAAATAAATACAATTATCGATTTATGAAACATTAAATGCGCAGTTATCTAGTTAAATCGACACTGACATTTTTAAAAGGTTTAAATTATCAAACGCTTTGACATACATTTCTTTTATTTTGTTTGTAAAAGATAAAATCGCACCATTGATTCATTCATTGTATGGTTAAAAATTCCAGAGTGCTTCCTTGTTCAATTGATAAAGATACCAAGTTCAAGTGAATAAGATTCCAGGTTTAAGTAATTTAAGGAACAAACATTTACCTTTATCTTGACGAATGTGTTTGTTGAATGATTAATAATTCTCAAATTATACAGCCGAAATGTGTCAAAAATACCTTGCATTAGATAAATAAAACATACACAGTAAAATCTGACCTTTATTAGATTAAGAAGCTTCAGTTTCACACGGGAAACCACAAAATGAGAGAGATAAAACAATACAGAACATGCTTCGCCTCGCCACTTTTTGGATATGCCCGTCCCAATTGAGGAGTGTGTAACTCAATGTTTGATCGTTTGTTATTGTATTTCATATTTGTTTTCGTTCATTGTTTTATAAATATATATGACCGTTAGATTGCTCTTTTGATTGTTTTACCTTCAACATGTTAGGGATGTTATAGCTCGCTATATATGCGGTATGTGTTTTGTTCATTTGGAAAACCTTATATCGTAAAAGTAACCTGTAGTTAACGTTAGCGTCATGTTGTCTCTGGTGGAGAATTGTTTCATTGGCAATCTTACCACAGTTTATTAGTTGTCATGATATTATATTACGGTCTATATGAGACAATACTTTTCTGATATCAAATACATAATATGCCGGAATTGTCTTTGCAAATCGCATGCTTCTTATTTATGTAAACAGTAACCTAAATAATTCAGTCGTTATAAATAAAGGCAACAGTAGTATACTGCAGTTTAATAGTAATAAATCGATTACTATAAAGCGATAACATATCCGGTTCGCAAAGAATCACATCAACTATAAGTGGAAAACAAAGGAACAAAAAAACCCGATGACCTGTTTCAAAAACAACGCCAACATACATAGAAACGGACTGTTTAATAACAACTGCCATATTCCTGGTTGGTATAAACCGCTCACTGGAATCGTTTTATTATATACGTCTACGTTAATTAAATAAACATACGACTATAATAACTCGTGACAACTTTGAGGTCAGTTTAACCCTGCTGGAACACTCTTTTTTATTCAAAGACAATTTCAAGTAATATGATCAATAGGAAATCCTATTAATTATGACCAATACCTCTCATTACTTTATTAAAAGTGAGTCTATTTTTAGCTAGTCAGTCTACGTGGAGTGCTTCAATATTTTTTAGGCATAACAAAACTTCACCAAAACCCGGTTAAGTCGTCTAGTGTCATCTTGAAGATAGAAGATAGCTAATGACCTTCATTCAAATTGACAACGATTTTATGATATCTAACTTCAATTTATTTGATTAAACTCTTTTATTACATTAGTTACAATGAATTATTTTGATTTCCCAGTGAAATAAAAATCGACAATTTCTCATGTGAAATAAACGTGGTAATTTCACTCTTTTGACGTCATACAACAATAGGCGTTGTCATGACGTGGGCTTAAAACAAATCTTGAATGCTTAGAAAAAAAATAGTTCCTTACATTTTCTTCCTTACTTTCAGAAAAAAAAAGCCATTTGCCAATGAATTCAAATATCGAAAAATAGTCAACTCGTGATCGAACAACACTGATAATTAACTCATGCGTTAAGCGCATTCGTGAATAAATGTGTTGTTCGGTCACTCGTTGAACATTTTTCTCTATTTGAATTCTTCGATTAGTTATTCTATAAAAATCATTCTAGTATATATATATGTTTTACTGGGACTTACAGACATGAACAAGACAGTACTGATGAGTAATTACTTTGAATGAACTGAAAATAGTGTCGTTTAAATCTAAAGCTATGTTATGTGTATCAGGAAGACTTGTCAAATTGAACGATACTGCTGTCTATGTATTAGAACATAACAAATAATAATGACATATATAAAGAATCAAAATAAACATGTAGACTTATAATTTTTATACACACTAATTGGTTCTCTTGTTAGTTTCTTCGCTATTTAATCAACATGTCCATGTTGTTAGATATAATCATAAATAAACACACAAATTACATAATTTACCATTTAAAGAGAAAACTGTACAAACTAAGTAAATATCCACCTCGGTAAATAAACATAGATACAAATTGCACTGAATTTTTTTGCAGAGTATATTTGTATAATAATTTGAATTACATCTATATAAAGTGAAACATTGTTTTGGAACCAAGTGTGAATACTTCCTGATTTAAATATTCTACTTTCCCATAGTAAAGTACACCGGTTATCATGCCTTCATATCTTTACCAGCGTTAACTTAAAACATTTGTTAAAATTTTAAAAGTGCTTAGCCGTCACTCCTTTTCTGTAATTCGTCTGTAGGTGAAAAACCGATGAATAAACAGATTCCAGAAATTGAAACTACAAAGATGTCAAGGGAAACAAAACCAGATAATAAATTGTAATATAATTCATTTAGAAGAATGTTAAAGATCATGGGTCTTTAAACAAAAATCAAACCTGATATTTATACTTTTAATATTTTATAAAAAGTAAAATAACAAAAATACTGAACTTAGAAGAAAATCAATTCGGAAAGTCCAAAATCTATATGTTTGTGGTGTTTCTTAATGTTAAAACAAAAATATTTGCTAAAACAGAAAAAAAGATAAAAAATCAAAATGTATATGAATTTAAATAAACACATTTGAAAGTTTTTTTGATGTGATTCCCTCAGTTTTAGTTTGTAATCCGGATTTGTTTTTTTGGTTTTTTTTCTCTCAATCGATTTATGAATTTTGAACAGCGGTATACTTCTGTTGTCTATTTATGTATATTTATATATTGAAACCAGAGACAGTGATCTTATTGTTATAGAACTGTCTTTCAAAATCAAATCTTCGCGTTAAAACTGATATGACAAAAAAATCAATATAGGCCTGTCAGTATAATCTTAACTACTTCTCTGTACCCAAATCTTATCTTCAAGTAAAAATAACTTTACCTTTTTGAACGTTCAAAGAGATTGATTTAAAATTCAGTGTGTTTGTCCGTAGCATAATATTGAGAAACAAAATGTCAATTTAGTTATTTTCTAAAGAAATAATGTTGTTTCTCATACTGTTATTTTTGAGTCCCGCGGATGGTTTTAATTATGAAGCAGGATACGATCATCATTATACTTATTCGTCAACATCAGATACACTTGGGATGCACAATGTCACCACGGTACTAAAGGTATGTTCTAACATCAGATACACTTGGGATGCACAATGTCACCACTGTACTAAATGTATGTTCTAACATCAGATACATTTGGGATGTACAATGTCACCACGGTTCTAAAGGTATGTTCTAACATCAGATACACTTGGGATGCACAATGTCATCACTGTACTAAAGGTAAGCCTATGTCTTATAAAATATAAAATCAGTTTTTTAAATGTAATATTTGATTTCTTTGATTTAAAAAAATATATATTGAAACAGGTTAAATACTGGTGAAATGATTTCTAGTTATGACCACCCGGGGGGGGGGGGGGGGAGGATAACTTCGATATTTTTTTGGTATGGGTGTGCCATTTTTGCCTCAAAAAGGAACCCATTTTAATGTAACATTCACTGAAATTCAGTACCTAAAGTTATATAAATATTTAAGAAAGAATGACCTATACTTATATACAATATTTAAAATATGACGTTAAAGCGTTATTGAAGATCACATCAGGAGACAAATTTCCGGGGTTCATTTGGGAACTTATTTGAAAGGTGAACTTAATAATTGACCATTAATAATGTAAGATTCTCAATAGCATATTTATATGATATGTAGATTATACCCCAATCAATATACAGTTTTCAAACGTAAATGCATTTTAATATAGGATGTCATTAAAACGGAGAGTCATTCTCATATAAAATCTCGCCAAATTATGACCCATATTTTTGGCACATATTTCCCCGTATACCCAATAATAGGAAGTTACCCCCACCCCACCCGTGAATATGACTTTACGAATGCTATTTTTTTTCGTAAAATGGTACGCTGATATAAGCTTTACATGTATAGTTTCCTTAAACAAGTGTTTTTTTCTAATTTCTAGTACATGCATTATACATCTTGCAAGACCTATGGAAAGCTTTCGATGTCTTAGATAGTAAAAAAAAAACATAGCTTTCCAAGAAGCTTTTGAAGTCACGAAAATTACATCTGGTACAAATAAATCTATTTATGGATTTTATTCTCGAAGGGTAAACATAAATTCGGGGGAGATGATAACACTTGTAGTTTTAGAAAAGAGTAAACGTTTCTATGTTTTACGTAGTAAAAGAAACCGAAGTCGGTAATTACAATTTGTTTTTAATTTTTTGAATAGAGAAAGCATACTTTATAGTTAGCAAATTCTAGAAAAACACTAAGGCCGAACTATATTAAATGCATGATTGTCACTTATTCTAAGATGTATATACAACGTTGTTTGTATTTATATTTATTGTCGCTCTCTTAAAAGTAAGGCACAAAGTAAAGATCTCCGAGGAAAATTCATACGAAAAGTCCCCAATTAATGACAAATCCCAAAGCTCAAGCATATTAAACGAATGGACAACAACTTTCATATTCCTGACTTGGTACAGACATTTTTTTAAGTAGAAAATTGTGGATTAAACTTGGTTGTTTAGCTAGCTAAGAAAAGAGGGGCGAACGATACCAGAGGGATATTCAATCTCCGATAGATCGAAAATAAACTGAAAACGGAATGACTAAAGGTCAAGAAAAGGTCAGACAGACAAATAAATAAAACTCTCACTTGTATTACAGTCGCATAATATTCCATTACATTGACAACGATGTGAGCAAAACAAACATGTATACGTTTGGATATTTTCTCTTTTCTTTTCAGTTCCGAATACGGAAGATCAATGAAACCGATACTGGTATAAAATTCCATCAGTTATCAGTAGACAGTTTTGTTCAACATGCACAGAATGGTGAATGTAAGAATTGTTTTGTTTTACTTCGTATTGAGTAAAGGTCAGTTGTTGGTGTCTTTTTCGTATTCATGATTTGTGGCAAAAAAAATTGAAGAATCTTATACAAAATATTTGTCAAGCTTTAATATATTGCTTCACAGTCTAACAGAGACTATCTTATACCAGCATTCGGAGAACATGTTGTTTTTCTCTATCTCTTAAAAGTTTAGAATAAATCAGGGCAATTTAATTAAAAGGGGAGCAAATTGATTGTTTTCTGTTTTCATATTATATGAGGTTGGATTTGCATAAGTATACAATAGCATATAAATATTTAAAATCATTATACAAATAAAGGCAACAGTAGTATACGGGGCTGTTCGAAATTCATAAATCGATAACTAAAGAAAATAAATCCGGTTAACAAACTAAAACTTAAGGAAACACATCAAATATAAGAGGACAACTACGACACAACAGAAACACATCATATCAAAGTGTAACATACACAGAAACGAACTTTAATATAACAATGTCCATTTTCCTGACTTGGTACAGGACATTTTAATGAACAAATGGTGGGTTGGCCCTGGTTTTGTGGAATGCCAAAACTCCCGTGTTTATGGCAATTTTAAATATAACATTAAAATGACATAATTACATAACAGGACTACAAATAAATAGGAGAACATATAAGACAGAGAAACACACGAATAATAGCTAAATAAACTTGAAAAAAAATACTATCAAATCTTTTATGCTGCCCTACCCGGCCTTTTGTCGGGTGGTTGTCTGTTTGACACATTCTTCATTGTTATTCTCAATTTTATTGCAAAATCTCTACGTCACATGCGCACCAGGTGAAGTTTATTGCAGAACAACGTGTCTTGCACACAATATAATGGTTGCTTATTTTATACGAATCTAAGTATAGCACAATAAAGATAATATCGATGTATGAACATTTCATTTTATTTCTTTATGTCTTGTAATATTGTAAGATTAGCTTTATAATTTTGAAAACCAGACTACCTTGTTCTTCTGCGTAACACAAATGAATATTCGTATACCATGTGTACATCCCGTTACCTTTATATCTTACAGATGCTGACAATCCGTTCAAATGGGATCTTACTAAGAGGTATACTATATATGTGTGTGTGAAAATGCAGCGATCTTTTATCCATAATATGTATTTTCTATTTCATGTGTCGTTTGCATTCTTCTTGTTTTTGCAAAGTTTTCTTTTTAGATCTAATTTCTAATATTTAATTGGTTATTGACATTATCAAAGGTACCCGGCTTTTAATTTAAAACACCAGACGAGCGTTTTGGCTACATAAGACTTATCAGCGAAGCTTAGATCAGATTAGTTATAAAGCCAAATCAGTACAAAGCTGAAGAGCATTGAGCATGTTGAGGACTAACATATTTTCAAAAATATGCCAAGTACGGCTAAGGTAATCTATGTCTGGGATAAGAAAATGCTTATCATTTCGAAAAATTCTTAATTTTGTAAACAGGAAATTTATAAATAATGACCATAATTTATAATTGATATTCAAGTCAACACCGAAGTGCGGGCTACTAGGCTTGTGATACCCTTGGGGACGAAACGTCCACCAGCAGTGGCATCGACCCAGTGGTGTAAATAGTTATCAATGGTATCAGGCCTATGATTTAATACACCAGACGCGCGTTTCGTCTACATAATATTAACCAGTGATGCTGTGTGTCTGAATTACTGCTTTGAATGTAATACATATTTCGATAGAGATAATTTTAAAATGTGCATTAATCTTTTAACAAATAACCTTATCTCTTTGTCTATTTAGAAATCCATTGTTTTCAATAAACTGTTTTAACTTGTTTATTGACAAGTTTGTATGAACTTATTTAGTGATAAATGCGTGCGAATGTATTATATTTTCAGTTTCTTATTTGAAATGGAACCTGATGGTTTGGTTCATTTTATTCATTACCACAAAGAAGACAAAGACGAAATGGTCACCTTAAAGAAAGCTTTGGTTGGAACAATGTCAGCTAAATTTCAAGTAAGAGAAGTATACATATGAAATAATGAAAATAGTACTGGAAAATTATGATTTAAGATTTGACTAATTGTAGTTAAAATCATGTCAATATGATCAGGGTCTAAGGCCATGGATTTGTTTCCAAGAGACAAACAACAGGGTGATAAAAAAACAAAATAAATGTATAGAACTAGGGAAACAACAAGGGCACAAAGAAAATGGACGAAGAAACAAAAAAGTGTGGTCAACAAAACACTATGCCGGAAACTAAACAGTTACTTAAAATTTGATTATTTCTAATAAAAACAAACTTATCCGGTAGGTTAAGCAGACCTTGATTTATCAGTAATATTGCATTTGTCGGATATTTCGTTTGAATAGAATTTCTGAATGACTGTTTTTAGAAATATTTTTTTTAAGCGTGGTAAACATTCACTTTTGTTCAAGGCAATACATTTTAGCACAAACATTACAATTATATTACAGAGAAGCGATCACGAGACATGGGTGTATTCATCAAGAGAAAGAGATCATGGCGGTAATATACTTTCAGAAAAATAAATTAATCGTCATATATATTAAACAAAATATTTTTATTGCAATTTCGTATACTAGTAACATTTCATCAAACTATATCCCTCCGAAACATATTTAGTATATCATTTAATTTTGGATATAACGCGTCTTCTGAATGGTTGATCCGCCTGCCAGTTTGTCATCAGCTCATAGACATAATTTTATCATGTGACAGAGACGCCAACAACTTTTTTCGTGGTATACCGCGGCTTAAAATTAAATTAAAAGGAATTACTGTAATGTTTTATCTGTCATTTCGAAATAACATTAAAAAACAATGTGTTGCACACTTTAATATAACCCTTATAAGCAAACTCCAACCTCGTTCCAGGCTATCTTGACCATAAGTATGAAGGGAAGAAGACAGATACTGGATACACTCTGACACGTGAACATACTAGTTCCAAAACTGTTCTCAGAACACATACTAAAGTAGGTACTGCTTCTTAGACTAGACATCTGTCATACAATCGGATGGTTATTCAGTTTACTATACACCAATGATTTACTTACCATTTCTTAGAATTAAATATTGTACCATTTCAGAAAATGGCAGTTTTTGGTGGTTGTTTATTCATTTGTTCCGTTGTTTGGTTTAGTAGAACGTTACATTTGTTAGCTTTAACATGTTTAATAGACTTCCTCTTTTAAAAAAATATTTGGACTTAATTAAAAAAAGAATTGTTTAAATGTGTTGTAACATTTATTCAAAAGAGTGGCTTTTCCTTTCCCTTTTATTATTTGATTTTTCGGTAGAATTCTTATTTTTGCAATGGTCTCTTGAATTACAGATGATGCATATTGACCATTCTGATAATATCAAGGAAATAAAAGCTTTTGATAATATTACTATGAATGGTGATGCTCCAGCTACACAGCGCAGTCTCGGGTATGTTATGTAATATGTAGGAAAAGTGGGACGAAATATACCAAAGGAACAATCGAAACTCAACTGACAACGCCATGGCTAAAAATGAAACAGACAAACAATAGTACACATGACACAACATAGCAAACTCAAGAATAAACAACACGAACCCCACCCAAAACTAGAGGTGATCTCAGGTTCTCTGCAAGGGTAAGCAGATCCTGCATGCACCATCATATATATATGAGCTATACGTATATTCAATTTCTTACAATTCTTTAAAAAAAAAAAGAAGTGTTGCTAGTTTTACGCGAATCACGATACTGGATTATCGAGAAATCGAGAAAGCAAGAAAGCGAAACAGAGAACTTGATTTGGAAATCGGGAAATCGAGAAATCGGGTAATCGAAAAAAATAAAGAAATCTATTTCCCGTTTTCGCCTTCACTGACGTTCCGCGATTTGCTTTCTTGCTTTCTCAATTTCCCGATTTCTCGAGTGTTCGATTTCCTGAGTGCTCGATTTCTCGGTTTCTCGTTTTATCGTTTTTACGATTTCCCCCAGAGGCAGAGACATATAAAAATTATGTCTCTGATTTCACCGCGAAGTTCTCAAATTTTCGATTCTCCGGAAATATGTGAAAGGAGCAACTACAAGTCATCAATTGCAAAACGGATTTTTTTTTTATAATCATAGCTGAATTTTTTTATATATATATTTATATCTCTTTCACTATCTTAAGTTATTTGATCTAAATTTATAAAATCACTTGGGAAAGTGGTCCCAATCGGTCTATTATCATTTTAAAATGTTGATAGGTTTTAAGACGTACAAATTTACATAAAGTTAGACAACTCTTTATAGGCGCGTTTTTTAAAGTTGGGGAGTTTGAGAGCTGAAGTTTTATTTGTTTCTTACAGCACACCTTTGCCAGTAGACAGAGATATAAAAGTTTATTCTTCAGGAGGTAATATAATTGTTAGTTTTATCATTTTCCTAAACCATAATGACGTTTAGAACAGTCAGATCAATAAAAATCTGAAATAACCTTTTCGGCTTTTGCCAAGTTTTGGTAGACCGATTTCTTCTGTCCCTATTATCATGTCTATCATAATGCATATATTAACTAATTTACATTTGCTTTTATTGAGTTTGCTATTTTCAATTTAAAAAAAAAAATTGGCACAAAAATCAATTAAAAGCAAATGTATATGACAGGAGGAATATGATAGTCCAAATAATTATAATAGCCTTTCAAATCGTCATAATTATTTGGACTAGGAATATGACAGTTGTTATCCATTCGTTTGATGTGTTTGGACTTTTGATTTTGCCTTTTGATTTTGGACTTTCCTTTTTGAATTTTCCTCGGAGTTCAGTATTTTTGTGTTTTTACTTTTTAGTAAATACATTGTATATATATATGCATTATTGCACACAAAAAAATACAGAATAGTAGAATATAGAATCTAGAAAATAGCAAAATCACTTAAAAGCAAATGTAAAAATTAGTAAATATACTAAACGACTTTAGAAATGCAACACTAGATGACTAGATTATTCTTTTTAATTCCCATTTTCAAAATGCATTTTTTTTGTAATTTTGACACTAGTTTAAAGTTTTGTTTAAATATATATATTTATTGATGTTAAATATCATAACTTTGAAAATATTTTTGAGTAAAATGAGATGTACAAATGTAGCTATACAGTCATTGATAGTACTAGTATACAACACACAAAAACTGAAAATATCTTAAGTTCAAATATTTTGTATTGTAGATTTTCCAGGTATCTCAGCCACAGCTGAAACAAGAATACATCTAACACTGAAAAGGTCTGTATTCATTAAAATCATGTCGTTGTGTATAATACATATTTTACTATCTTACTGATATGGGAAGTTAAATTAAAGATTTAAAACATGGTGAATTACAAAAATGCATCATGATATACATAGGCACAGTTTACCATACAGAATTTGGAAATTGCAATTAGGAGATAACTGTATTGTATTTTAAGCTTGACAGCATCAATAGGGCTCTTCACGTATAGTTCCGCCATATTGAATAGGGGGCAGATTTTTTGAAAGAAGGTGAAAATAGTATGAAAGTGTGGGAAATCCTATGTGTGTTTCCAAGCAACAGGTCTGTTTTAATGATGTTTTCCCGTATTTTTCACACTATTTTTACCTCTATTAAATGTATGAAAATCTGCCCCCTATCCAATATGGCCGAACTAACCGTGAAGAGCCCTATTGGGGATTTGATGGTCGCAAATTAAGTTTACTGGCGGCACATTAGCGGAGACAGTAAACGGGTATTTGTGACCATCAAATCCCAAATGAATGCCGTTGGAGCTTAGAATACAATATTGTTATCTCCATTCAAATGAAACTGCAAAAAAAACTCGTTGAAACATGTATTTAAAATCTGTCATATGCCATCTGCACTTGCTCATGACGTCCCATAGCATCAATTGTCAATTGATGCCATGTAAAAAAGTGACGTTATCCAATTAAAATGAATGTTACAAACGTTGTAGCATTAGAATGTGTGCACTGAATGTGCTATTTACAAAATGATGTAGGTACATTTTATGAGGGGGGATAGGACCTCTGGAATCAGGTGGTTTTAAGCTTGGGATTTCAGGATAGACCCTTTCGGGGTCCAGGATTTTTTTTTTTAATTTCTGTATGTCCAGATTTAAATTAATTTAAATTCCAGATATTAGGATTTCTTGTTTTTAAGCGCATGATTTTGGGATAAGGACCCCTCCTAACCCCCCCTCCTAGGATCCTATGGGAAATGCATACAAAAGTTTTTAGCCAAATTTTATATTTTTTTTTATATGATTTCAAAAACCTGAGTAGAATCAGGTGAGTGATACAGGCTCTTGAGAGCCTCTAGTTTATTTGTAGCTTTGGAATTGTTTGAAAATAATAGTTGATTACTAAAAAAAAACCAGACACCATTCCAAGATTTCTTTTTGATTATACAATTTGTTTGTTTGTTTCAAAGTTGAATATGTTATTGATCTGAAGTTAGAATTATGAATGGATGTACCTGGTACATTTCAGATAGAAAAGACCATTTGACATGGATGGATTGTACATGGTCACATGATGGTGTATGTTAGCCAGTATGAAAAAAGCAACCAAATAACCAATATGATTCAGAGATTTAAATACAGATCATACTAATTAACATGCAGGTCAAGATTTAACACTGTAAAACACCACCAGTTGGAACAATACAAATTACTCTCTGTATATATATGTATTGCTAATAAATGTATACTCTGATTGGAGAGTAATTGATACATGTGATAGGTTTACATGTACATGTTTTCTCATTTTTGCAGGAAAGTTGATTCTACTGATAGTGATTCAGTCAGTGATGGTTTAGTTAGAGACAGTATAGTTGTTACTAAGGTAAATGCCATTCTGTTCCTACATTCCTCTTCATATGTATACCAAGACCAGGGCTTCCAAAACGGTCATATATTCCGGTCATTTGTATAATGTCCGGTAAAAGACCGGCTGGGAAAAGCATGAAACGGTCATATTATACTTTTTAGTTTTCAAGGCTTTTTCAGTCATTTTAATATAATTCACGATCTTTTTGACCCAACATTTTGCCTTTAACAGCCATACGTTTCCGGTCATAAAAGTGACATGTTGATAAATTACTATCAAAACAACCTTTACTTCAATACTTTCTAATTTTAATCAAGGCTAATTAGTTGTAGGACAGCTGAAAACTATACCTGTTCAGGTGACAGGTAAACTAATTTCAGTACCGGACATCGTATAAATTAATCGGCCCTTCACAATTACTTTCGTACATTTCAGCGGTTTGTATCTAATTGATTTAGTCCAAAAGATCAAATTTATAATAAATACATTTATAAACTTGATTTGATGAAACATTTAAAAAGGTTTTACATGAAAAAATCGTCAGAACTACGTTGTATGAACAAGAACACGTGTGCGCATGTGCACAGGTGGGAAATTCAATTATGCATCCTACATTTCTTCAAAATTCTAAAACTATCATTGATACCTGTACCTAACGTTCATTTCAAGTATTTTGTTGAAGAAATAACATGGAAAGAGCTTCTTCGCTCAGTAGTGCTACGTAAACGTACACGGATTTTACGTATCCGTTTATGGTCCATGTTTTACCATTGTCAAGTCAACATCCGGTTTTGAAAAATGTGACTTTAAAAACGAAAATAAAGTTCTAGACAAAGTCAATTTGCACAAATAAAGAGTCTAATGCAGATATGAACACGCTGATGTGCACACTTTGAATGATGCAATGCCAATTTTAACCGTGTATGTCAGAACATCAAATTCATAAAAGCAAAGTTTAATTTCGTTTTTAATCTAATGTCAATCATTTGGATGGCCATCTGATTACCATAATTGCCTTTTGTGACTGAGTCTTGGGGATTAAAATTCGGATCAGATATAAAATGTCCGGCTAGCTCAGAAAAATTTTGGAAGCCCTGACCAAGACACCATTTTCTTCCATTTAAACAACAAAACCACAGCAGAATATATCTGTGCATGAAAAAAAGTGGCAGAAGTCGAGTTGACATGAATTTAAGCTTTCAATTAAAGAGTACAATCTAATAGAAAACAATTAAAGAGTACAATCTAATAGAAAACAATTAAAGAGTACAATCTAATAGAAAACTCCATGGTGAAAATTGACAGAGAGTCCACAAAATTCTACATTCAGCAAACTTAATACTGAGCAACACAGACAAACAACCCGGGTACATGTAATGATGCAATCTCTTTCAATTCTGAGGTGCTTCCATAAGGAGAAGTCTTGTACAAAGAAAAATTACCTTGAAATTTTTTAATTGTATAAACTGCAGTTCTGACTACAATTTTGTTATTTGCATAATTGTGATCAAATATTATTGATTATCAATGTATTTACAAACAAAAAACTCAAATAATTTTATTTTATCATAAATTAATACTTTCATTTTGAAATCAAAATATTTGATGCATGCTATAATATTTTTGAAAAGATAGAATACATATTTTATCTGAAGGTTTTCCTTTCTTATCATATATACTTTTGTATTATAGAAACCTCCAAAACCAACATCTTTAAAGGAGACAGGAGAAATTATCAAAGATTTAATCTTGTGTGTGCAGAGACATGAAAATAAATGTAGGTGTACTTTTGATAAGGAATGAATATTATTAAGTGACAGATTTTCTTAGTTTTGATTTGACAAACATGCATCATTATGTAAAAAGATAAAGCAAATAATGAAATTTAACATCAAACATGAGTTTTGAATCTTTAAAGAATTGACAGTATACACGTAAGACTCAGATCAACATTTGTCTATAGTCAATGTCCATTCCTCTTATCAACATACAAATCTTATGTCACAATAAAATTACATTTCAAATCGACGTCCAATTTTATGACTATCTAAATGATGTCCATTTTTTGGCTTCTCTAATCGACTTACAATTTTTAGCTTCTCTAATCAACGTCTGTTTTGCACGGGACATACAAAATTGAAATGAATTGATAGCAACTGAAACCATGTGATAAGGTTAACAGTACACTGCTACAGTGGATTGCAAAACCAAACACAGTAGATGACAATTACTTGATCCTACATGTTCTGCAATTGAACATCACCTGTTAGTGCTATAAAATCTTCACATAGGCAATCTGGTATAGACCCATCATGGAAAAGACTTCTTGGGTTTTATACACAGATAATACATGTATGAGGATTAATGACAAGACAATATGAATTTTCAATGGAGAAAAAAAGACTTCTTCTATATCAAGACAATAACACTAACAAACAAAGGGGTAGCTTTCATGAGCATGATGAGTACATCATTACAAGAGAAAAAAAATAGAAAAATATAAGAAAAACCAAAAAAAATCAACTACAAACAAACAGTGCGTCGCAACAAAGTTACTGAGAATTGTTGAAAAAGTTGTGCTCATACCACAGTCTTATTCAAAAATCCTGGGGAGAGCACTGAATTATAGTATTAGCAAAACTACAATAAGGACAAACATATTTTGATGTCAACAGATATTACTTGATGTAATCCTTTATTTTTGCAGATGCACCCAACAGAACACATTGTGTTAGGAACCTTACACGGGAGGTCGGTAAGCTGGATGAAGAGAGTTTTCTACAACTGTCTCACTCAGCCCTAAATAAAACATGCAGAATCTCAGATATCAAATGTCTGGAGGAGAGATATCTCATGATAGATGTGATATCTCAGATGAGATCCAATGTATCACAACAGATTCTTGTAGACTATGTCTTGGAGAGGAATACCAGTGTAGAGGAAGTTAGGAGATGTCTAATTCACAGTATAGCTACAAAACAACCTATATCTGTAAGTCATTATGATTATCAGATTGTCTGCATATTGATATTGTAAAACATCAGCCTGAAGCTACAATATGAAGCTCTTTGTTAAGGTGGTACCTAATATTACAGGGGAGATAACTCTGTAAAATCAGCTAAACGTTTTAATCACATTGTATTGCTAAGGAAATAAAAAGCTTCTCAATGATCAAACTACAATGTATCCAACCAATTTTTTCCAAGAAAGTGATTAGTTCATTTGTTTTGAAATTTTTATAATTTTTTAAGGGGTCAAAGTTAATATTTTTGTCAAAATTTTATGAAAATTAAACGAGCAAAATTTAAATTAATATTAGTCTAGGTGTTTGGTACCACCTTAAGTAAGCGCAGAATTGTGATCAAGTTCAAAAGGCTTGGTTCAAAAATTGAATGCTTCTTCTTGTAAATTTATCGGGTTGTAAAGGCATTGACCAAAGTACATTGTAAAAATTGTGAAAATGTTTGTCATTATGAATGTTACATTTTATTTTGAAAATGATGTGAGCTTGCTGTTAGTCAATCAAAATAATGTATTATGATGAAGCATGCATTTAATGTTTTAAAAGAATTGAATGCTTCATTTTGTAACTTCATTGGGGTGTAAAAGCGTTGACCAAAGTACATTTTGTATGAAGTGCTTCCCATTCTAAAAATGTGCGCTTATACAACCCTATGAAGTTACAAAAAAAAGCATTCAATACTTATAATTACATTTTTTAGCTATGATCATGAAAACATGAATCTGATACTTTTTTTTATTTAATTCACCTGTGAGACCATGTGTTATCATAAATGATAAGTTTTATTGAGAAATGCAATTGCTTAAAGAATAACACATGATGTGCAGTTAGCCAATCAGAATAAAGTATTATAATGAAACATGCATCTAATGTAATTATAACATGATGAAATTATATTGTAATGAGCATTTTATAATATAAAGAAAACAAATTCCTGAAACCTGCACTTTCTTTCCAGTATTTATTAATGTGTTAAACAAATTGGGTTTGTTGACCAATATATCTAATTTTTTGCAGAACCTTGTACAAGCAGTAGAATATTTATGTCTTGGAAAGAATCACTCATTTCATGGTAATGTAGTTTAAAAAGATGTAAATTAAAAGAAATGACTAGATATGAATTAAAGGATGTGTGGTGTGTAATTAGATTAGTCATCAACCAAACAACAAATTTTAAAATATGAATAAAGACAACTACTAAATGAGCATTTCTTTTAGGAATCACTCATTTTCCCTTTTATACATATGCTCAGACAAAAAAATCAAAATATTACTTAAAAAAACAGATTTATGAATCAAAATGTCAAAAAAACTTATTTTAGGAATTTTTCAGAATTACAACGACAAACAAATGAAAACATGACAATTTGAAATTCTTGCCACAACATATCATGAAGTGTTTTTTTTTTTTAAAGTACTTTTATGTTTTTAAAAGAATCAATAATTCTTATAACAAGATGTTTTGTCTCTTTGAACAGGTAATAACAATATGACCTTGACACAAAAGAGAGCCTGTCTTACCCTAGGAGCTCTGGCTAAGAATCTCAGAGACATTGATAATGATACAGAAGCTCAAAGAATAATAGAAAAGTTTGAGACCTGGCTAGGAATGCATAATGAAGGTACACATGAAATTACAGTTATATTTCATTCTAACAGTAAATGTTAATTGAATAATATATCATCAATATTGTCTGTACAATACAATTTGAGGTTAATTTCTCAAATTCAAGTATTTAATTACCATATATTTCAATTTTAAACCCCCTTGAGCATCTGGTTGGCTTGGCTATATTTGGTGTACATGACCTTAGAAAATATCTACTTTTTGACACTGTTTTACTTGTATAGATTGATAAAGGTTTCAACAATTATGGATGAGCGTAAAATTCAAGTCTTTCTCTATCATTGGGTAAAAGGCAAAACTTCTATAAAAATTAAGTTTTCTTGCATAATATCCATGGAAGTCTCTTATTTTGTCCCTCATTGCTTTTTATCACGTCTGAAAAACTTTCTGAATATTTTGTTAATCTAATTATGATTTGGATAAATATTTTAGCTGAGTTTATAGAGATAGTAAAACCAAGAGAAAGACGATCCCTAGGTAGAAAGTACCATGACAGAGACAATCATGTTGCTCTGAAGAGATCACTAATACATATTCTGGGGAACGCTGGTCATCCTAGATCTCTCCAGCATATTACATCTTATATGGAGCTGAATAAAGCCAACCCTGAGTTAAGAAGGGCTGCTACCCAGGCATTGAGACAATTTACTTGTAATGAGGTAATGATATTAGATTTTTCATAGGACATTCAAATAAAAAATATCACAAGACTTACACAGAAGTAATATTCATTGATATTGATATTACAGTCTCTTTAAATCTAGCCTGAGCTATTCTGAGGAAACAAAGTCTTGACTCATAAAAAAGAAGCAGTGTTCTCCCCAGGATTTTTGGATAGCACCAGGGTAACGCGTGACGAAATGAATTTTACAGTATTTTGTGTCGCGTTGCGTCGCTTATTTTTTTTCTTGTTACTTTTTGTCATTACCTGTTTGCCTTTGTTTTGTTTACTGTGGTACTGTGTTGTAGGACTTTGGGTCAGAAAATTATTCGTAGAAAAAGTAAATCAATAAACAGGTTGTATACTTTAATATCTTTGAAGAATAAATAAAAGAAAGCACAATTACTCTTTAAGCTAAAGTCACTTCTTACGATTTTGATCAAGCCATTGTGTCCAGATACTTGTAGTTACACTACACATTCACCATAACAATGAACTTTGAACAAGATTTTGATACAGAACCTTCAGTAAATTAAAAACTATTTTCCATAGCTTAAGACAACAACTAATTTGTTTTTAAATGATTAATACATTGTTACAGATATAGAGAGTGCTTTTTAGGAGTTATCTAACCTGTTTCATTAACTGATTACCCACTTTTGTAAAAAGTACCCATATATTATAATATGTCTGTGCATCAATAATGGTATGATTCTCAAAAATAATTTGCAAAACATTTTTGTTTGTATGTTCTAAGAATGTTTTTATCCTTAATGTAACATTCTAATATAATTTTGCATTCAATTTGTTCTTTATTTTTGTTTGCAATGAGAAATTATATGTGAGGAGCATTTATTTGTAATAAGCAAAATCAGGGGAAGTAACTTCACAATTAATTCCTAAAAGGCAAATTATTTTGACTTGAGACTGGCGTAATAGGGTTCATTAACAAATGTCTGCTTGTCCCTCACAATTCTGTTATTAAAATTATGATCTCTTAATTAATTAAAACACAAAAGAATCATGTA
Source organism: Mytilus trossulus (assembly GCF_036588685.1). Classification (NCBI taxonomy): domain Eukaryota; kingdom Metazoa; phylum Mollusca; class Bivalvia; order Mytilida; family Mytilidae; genus Mytilus; species Mytilus trossulus. The sequence goes on from NC_086380.1 coordinate 22,089,235, forward strand.
TATCGATTAAATCCAATCATCAAGGTTAATCTCAACAGGTAAATCGATCACGTGGTGTAGACAATAATCTACTTGTCAATACTGGATTAAACTGGTTAGAACTGGTCAATTTTGATGTAAAGTTGAAGTTATCTAAAACTTTACTGATTTTAACACGATTTTTTTACCGAAAACTTTAGCACCACCGAAAAAAAATTTTTACAATGCGGCAGGAACGATACCACCTCGGCAGAAAATTATACATCGCGGGCCCGTTGTCCTTTAAGGGCCTGGGGAGAACACTGAGAAGATGTGGTATGATTGCCAATGAGACAACTCTTCACAAGAGACCAAAATGACACAGAAATTAACAACTATAGGTCACTGTACAGCCTACAACAATGAGCAAAGCCCATACCACATAGTCAGCTATTAAAGGCCCTGAAATGACAATGTAAAACAATTCAAACAAGAAAACTAACGGCCTTATTTATATAAAAAAAGAACGAACCACAAATATGTAACACATAAACAAACGACTTCTTGTTGAATTATTTTATTAAAGAAAGGGTATGTTTTGATGGTAATCAAACAGTTGAATACTTGAAAATGATCTTATGTGTTCAAGGACATCTATTTTCTGTACTAAAATCTACTATTTGGAAAAGTTATCTCCCTTAATTCTCTAGTCAAATTGTAACGGAAATGATGTTTTTATATCAATATTATGCTTATATAATGTACTGCTTCTTTATGAATGATTAAACAGCCTATTTTTTTTATTTGTATCTACATTTTTATGCCCCACCTAGGGGAATATTGGTTTTCTGGTTTGTTTTTCTGTTTATTCGTCAGTCTGTCCCGCTTTTAAATAAAATTTTGGTTTAATTTTTTGGTTAAGGTTGTTTTTGATGAAGTTATGTTTATATTTCAGAGTGCTGCTCATCTATTAAGATCTACATTGTTTGACTCTGAAGATATAGTCAGACATAGCGCCTATGAGATTTATGTAGAACACCCTGAGAGTAAACAACTGACCAAGGAGCAAGAAGATGCTGTACTGGCGTAAGTTTACTTTTCATGACAAACATCTTTAATTTTATATGCTCTTTAATCTTGCATTTCAGTTGAAAGCACTTTTATAGAATTTAATGCTTTCTGGGTCATATTTCAAAAGTGTACACCAAGATGTTGTGATTATTAAAGATTGGGCTATATTGAGATATCTAACAAAATGTTATTATACCACTGCTTTAAAAAGTGGGGGGTATACTATTTTACCTCAGTCCGTTTGTCCATCCATCTGTCCCATGATTTTTTTTTGTCACATCATTCTCGAGAAATACAGCATCTGATATAAGGATTGCTGAAAGTTACTCTCAGGTTTATATAAGTTCAATAGCAGATTCATCACAACAATTTCCTTTACAAAAACACTTGTATCATTTTAGCCAAGGTGAAAATTTTGGTCACATTTTTCAACGGAATTCTACTATCATGACTATACAATAATTTCTCAAATTTGGTTTCAGACTAAATATAATTCAGATATACTGTGTGATGCCTTTTCAGATTCATCACTCAATAACTGCCTGGACGGACTGAGGTATCAACTGACAATGAGTTACTGCTCACAGTTTCACTTGTTATTGATCTTTTCATTACAGACAAAAGTACACATACCCAATGATCACAAGAGTTAGAAGAGGAACTCTAGCAGACATTCTAAAGGCTTTAAGTTTCCATCTTGGCATGCCAAAGTTTGATTGGAGTAAGACAGTTGGTAGTAAGAAGTTAGGAGCATCCTTCGGATTCAGAGAGGAAAATTTTGTAGACTTACACCTAGGTATGGTACATAAATATACATTCTTCTGCAGTTAAAAGTAGGTGACAATATTTCTCCATGTGGGGTAGTTAAATGTTTTATTTTCAACATAGAAATGATGATTTTAGGGAAACCAAATAATTATGTGTCCTATTTTTCATCTACTAAAATTTTAGAGAATGATAAATTATTCAATTTCTTTTTTATTTATCTTTATTGTTAATATTTTACTATGATATGTTTAATTTCATCTAGGCAACAAATAAACAAATATATTCTACTTTAGGAAAATATTTTCTTCTTTTTCAGAGCCATTCAAAGGGAAGTTTGAATTGAAAGTAGATAACTTGGCGTTTGCTGAAGTAAATGTTGGTCTCATTGGGATGAAGTTTGATATCTTTAGAGTGTCTCTTTGTTACAAGAAAAAAGTCCAATACAATCTCAATATTTTGAAGGTAAAGAGTTTTTAGAACTGAAAAACTGACTGTAGATTCATATATTTTCCTTTGTATCAACTTCCTACTAGGATAAAAGTTTTTTATCTTCAAGGAACAAGGGTACTTTTTTTTTGGTTGCCTTTTTTTTGGGGGGGGGTGGGGGTGGGGGGCTTTATTTAACTATAGACTATCTCATGACGGTACTTTTTATTGGTGGAGGCAACCTGAGGCCCCTTAGAGAACCACTGACCATTGGTAGGAAAACTTATAATCATAGTCAATTTAGATTGGAGTACAGGGCAACTGCAATGTGCAAGATTCTAACTCACATCCTAGGTGTCAACAGTCTAGTGAACCAGTAGTTGGACTATTTACCCCACTTGGACCCGAAGACCCCTTTTTGTATTCCTTTAAGTATTTTACTTTGCTGCTGCCCCTTACCCATAGAAAATGGCAATTTAGAAAAATTATTGAATCAAAAGAAATGACTTTAAAATACATGCGTTAATTTTGTTTATTTTTCAGGACTTTGGTTTTGATGACATCCAGAATATAGCTTCTGCCTTTGACCGACTTTTCCACAAGATTATAGATCCGATCGTAGAAGCTGTTAATGTTATAAAGGAGCTTATTGAGATGGTGAAAGAAATGACTTTTGTTCAACTTGTCAAGGAAATTATTCAGATTTTCAAAAATCTTCCAGATATAATTCACAAAATAGTTGAATCAGTAAAGACAGCATATCATAAATTGATTGATTTTGATGGCTCTCCGTTAATAGACAGATTCAAGAAAGTGATTAGCAGAGTCACAACCTTTATCAACGATGTCAAATCTGATGTGTTAGGATTTTACCATGTAAGTTCGCTGTTTAACAACATGTCTGGCAGTAATTGAGGATCATTGAGTAAATGCAGAGAAAAATAGAGTTGAAGTTAAACATTTATGGAGTTGTAGATAAATTTTCCAAATAATTATAGAATCCAAAAAGTCTTTCCTTATTGAAAAAAAAAAACAAAATGTTTCAATCTTGTTATAAAACTGTTAATATAAACTTGATTAATTATAAACAGAATCTAATTCTGTACATTTTAGTTTCTTGTGTACAATTCGGAAATTAGTATGGCGTTCATTATCACTGAACTTGTATATATTTGTTTAGGGGCCAGCTGAAGGACACCTCCGGGTGCGGGAATTTCTCGTTACATTGAAGACCTGTTGGTGACCTTCAGCTGTTGTTTTTTCTATGGTCAGGTTGTTGTCTCTTTGATACATTCCCCATTTCCATTCTAAATTTTATTGAAATGTTTTAAACCATAAGTGTAATGGAATGTCATTATTTGTTTTAGGGGCTAGCTGAGGCGCACTTCTGTGTGCGGGATTTGCATTGACGACCTATTGGTGATCTTCAGCTGTTATTTGCTCTTTGGTCAAGTTGTTGTCTCTACATATTCCCCATTTCTATTCTCAATTTGATGTAGTCAAGGGGAGATAATCAAAACAAAAATTAAGAAAATATTTCGATAATGTCGAAACAAAACATGCGTAGAAAAAACATATAGTTCCTTACATTTTCTACATTAATTTCATAAAAAAAAGCAATTTGACAATGTAATAAAAAGTATAACTAATCGCCGTATTTGAATATCAAAATTAAGAAAACTTGTGACTGAACGCTGCTATGAATTAAACTCGTGCTGCACACTCGTTAAATCCATGCGTTGTTCGGTCACACGTTGTCTTATTTTTTTATATTCAAATATGGCGATTAGTTATACTATAATTATTTGCAGATGTGAGAAGAGCAGATATGTTTTTGGAGACTACTGTTTACCAAAATTTGCATATTTTATGTGTAGTACAGATAGTTTAAGTTTTGTTTGTTTCAATGAAGTAGTATTCAATGGGTATTGTATATTATAGAGTATAGCAGATGTAATGACAGTAACACTACCATTTGTGGCCCATGAGATGGGAGAAGGATTTATTCTGATTAAAGACAGCTGGAAGTTCTGGGAAAATCCTGTCCAATCATTTAATGGCATTGAAATGGCACTTCTCAAGTAAGTACACAAATATCATGATCAATGATCAAGTTTCTTAGTAATATTTTCAAATGTGGGCACCAAAACATCATAATTGGTTAAAAATGTCATGAACAAAGTGAATGGCAATATAACCAATAACTAGATTTTGTATGTATTTTAGGGTGCAAACTTTATCCCTAGTCCTTTAGAATTTGAAATGGCCAATTATTATGAGAAATTCCTTTCTAGTATATTCTATAGACACCTTTTGCATGTGGCAATGAACATTTAGGCTGAAAATAATAAGTTGCAAGCATCAATGCTATATGTGGCAAGGTCTCAGTTGTCTTGAGTTGTTTAAAAATGTTGTATCAAATAGAAGTCATATATTTTATCACATAGAATAAACAATGATAACACTGCATCAAAAAAATAGTGTTGAAAGTACAGAAATATTTGAAATGCCAGAAACAAATTTCTTTTATTTCATGGCAACAAGGGAACCACACATTTAAATATTCAACGAATTGCAAATTTTCTAAAGGAACGTATGCTGGCTTTGCCAAAACCATGAATTTAATTATTCACAAATATGCAAGTTTTCCTCAAACCAGGAAAATTAGTACCCATGAAAATAAATGAATCCACAGTAGTATTTGATAGAATGATATATATTTACATGTGTTGTCATGGAATATTTTGGCGGATACCTTGCATTCTACTTTTTACTTAAATTATATGAGTTTTTATAAAATTGAGAATGGAATTGGAGAATGTGTCAAAGAGACAACAACCTGACCAAAAAAACTTTAAAAAACAACTAAAGGCCACCAATGGGTCCTCAACACATCATGAAAATTCTGCACCCGTGGTGAGCTTCAGATGGCCTCTAAACAAAGATTTGTACTAGTTCAGTGATAATGGTTCTGTTTACAAATGGTTAAGAAAATGTCTCTTGTTCTTCTGTTACAACAAAAAATTAATGTCACAAGAATCATCAAAGAAATCATGTTTTGTTGCAAATTAAATTCCAAATTAACTCTTCTAAATTTACAGCTTTATATGGCATTGAATATACTGTATGTATTAATTTTCAGGTTTAAATTAGCTGTTGCCACTTTTATTGAAGCCAAGAATACAATAATGGGTTCCTGTTTCTTTGCTAAAGGTATGATTGAGTTATAATTACTTGACAATGACAATATATATACTTCATTTTAGAATATATATAATTATATTGATATTTAGATATATTAGATAATTTTCAATTCATAAGATGGGGGTAGGAAATAATTGAAAGTAATCATACTATCTATACTACTACATCTTAAGACTGTGTTTTGTCCACCTAATAAACATATAACAGATGAAAGCTACAAGTCAAACTTATATAAGGGTATATATATTTGATTTTACCCTTTTACATTGATTACTGTTTCAAACAATTAGCAATTAGACAAATAATTAAGTTCCAGATTTATCTGATGTGATTTCCTTTTAGTCATGTCATTATATGTCACATGCTGCATATTACCTTATCTGTGTTTCTGCATCTGTCTGAAAATCAAATGGTGTATTTGGAATTTGCTGTATACAGGGGTCATTATCATGGGGTTGACATTACTAATTCAATCATTGTCTTATTGTTTCCTATTGTAGTGTTTTAATCACCATAACTTTATGAATTGACAATACGAATACTAAAAATCTGACTTAAAATAAGGCGTAGGTACAAATTCTAATTTGTTAGATGACATGACTTAATGACAGCGAATTGAGGAATTCAGCTTTATTTGTAACTTATATAGGACAATGCTTTTGATTAAAAATTAATCCATTCAAGGCCCTTTTGCTTTCCAAATAATTAAAATGACCAATAAATGATAAGTTCCTGGTTGATGGGTTCAAACAGAAAGATTCTGGAAGCAGAGAAACTGTGCATATTATAATCAGCATGACTTTATCTGATGACAATACCAATACTACAAAATCCTGGCTAAAATAAGGCTTACACATAATCAGATACTTTAGTTCAGTCACGGAACCACGATATCTTGGGTGTGTTCTGGTTATACATGTCATATATAAAAAAGAAGATGTTGTATGCCTGTCAATGAGACAACTATTCACAAGAGACCAAATTACACAGACATTAACAGCTATAGATCACTGTACAGCCTTCAACACTGAACAAACATCATACTGCATAGTAGGCAATAAAAGGCCCCTATATCTCCAATGTAAAATAATTTAGATGAGAAAACTATTGGCTTAATTAAGGAACAAAAAATAAACAAATATGTTACACAGCAACAAACAACAACCACTGAATTACAGGCTCCTGAATTGGGACTGGCACAAATATACAGAATTGTCGGGGTTAAACATGTTAGCGGGATCACAACCCTCCTCCTACATGGTGACAGTGGTGTAACAGATAATCATATTTCCAACTATATAATAAATTCACAGCCCAAAATGTGATGTCATTGATTAATTTATTTATAAGCATGTAATTTTCATCTTTCTTCTCACAAACAACACAGCTGCATTTCTGAGATAAATATGTGTTCTTGATCTGAGTTTAATTGATGTATTGTAAATCCCTCCTTGGATACCTAAAACTTATAAGTTTTCCCAACCATTCATGTATGACCATCTTCAACAAAGCTTGTATTTGTTTTGGTTCATGATAATTGGGCCAAATTGAACTAAAAAAATGTTGCAGTATTATTTTTATCAAGGATTCTAAATAGAAATTCCTCCTTTCCCCCTTTGAAAAGTTCTTGTAAGCTCAAAATTTGGCTTCTCTATCATTAAAATATATTGATGCTAGAGGTAATTATCTAATCTGAACTATTTAAAAATGCAAGGAAAATGTTCTGAAATATTGTAATATATAGTTAACTACTAAAGATCTAAAGTACCTATCATATTTTTATGCCCCCACCTACAATAGTAGAGGGGCATTATGTTTTCTGGTCTGTGGTTCAGTTCATCCATTTGTCCACTTGTTTGTTTAAATGTCTGTCCAGTTGCAGGTTAAAGTTTTTGGTCGAGGTAGTTTTTGATGAAGTTGAAGTCCAATCACCCTGAAACTTAGTTTATATGTTCCTTATGATATGATCTTTCTAATTTTCTGAGTTCTGACCCCAATTTCACGGTCCACTGAACATAGAAAATGATAGTGCTAGTGGGGCATCAGTGTACTGGGGACACATTCTTGTTTTTTGTTTATTAAAAGACATTTTACTTTAATGACATTTATTTACAGGACAAACGCCATACTGGGTCCATCCAGGAGAAGAAGTAAAAGGTATCCTTGATGACTTAAGTGTTGTACTGAGAATGGCTCAAGATGAAATCCATGATATATACCATAATCCATCAGCTGGTTCAAGTCTGTCTCCAGATGTTATTACTGATGGGTTTAATGTTAATGTAAGTACTAGCGTATGTTTAACAATGACTCACAATTCTAGCAATTTCACTTGTTTCTAATTGCAGATTGGTTTATGATCACTATATACTTTATATTTGGTTCACAGCTTCAGAAGTGTCTATGTGTTTGAGCCACATGCAGGACAGCTCCAAATATTATCATTATTAAAAACATAATGTGATTTTCAGACATTGATGTTTTAAGTAAACCTCAGTGTAAAACACATTGAATATTCTATGTTATGGGATGTTTTATTACATATACTACTTCAATTGCTTTGAATATTTTCATTACATCTTTTCAAGGGGAAATAACTCACTAGTAATATTATTGTATTGTATATTTTCAGGGATCAAAAAGCTTCATTCACCAGACCATCAAAGGAGTTGTAGGAGAAGTTAATTCCACATTATCTGGTGTTATCAACATAGCTAAACCATTCTGGGAAAAGATCTCTCATCTCATGGACATGTTCAAGAAAATAAAACATGCTTATACATTCTTACGGGATGTGTAAGTAACTTTCTGTTTATTTCTTAAGAGTTTGAGGTAGCTTTGTGAAAGGCCTTTACTTTGATGGCAAAAAACAAAGAATGGCATTCTCTTTTGTTCTTTGTTGTATTTTATATGAGTTTGACACTTTCATTCATGTATATTGAATCTCCTTTTTTCTGTAAGGAAAAAGTGAACTTGGTCATGAAAGATAAAGAAACTGTTATAATACTGTGTAGTAATTTTTGTTTCCCATTTTATCAGAAGTCACAAAAATTAATAGACATATTGAAGGGTAGTGATTTTTTAAATAATTCTTTATAAAGCTTTAATCTTTTGGATTTTGAATTTATTTTTCATGGTTGGATGGTGTATGAACAAAGTTCTTATAGATCCAATACACTAATCATGTAAAGATATATTTTAAGCCATCTTTTAGAAACACAAGTCATTTCATAATTGTAAAGTTAAATATTTAAATGATAATTTACATTTTCTTTCAAATGCAGAATTCATAAAGGCAAGTATTACATGCAGAAACTATTTGGGTCAAAGTTTCATCGTAAATTTCCCAGAATTCCTGCGTGCTGCGAGTCAAGTTGTGGATGTGGAGAGTATCACCGTGACAACAAAGGAAGATTTGGTGTAGAACTAGCTTTCAAAAAAAATTATCAGGTATGTTATAAATATTAAGATGTACATACAAGTGTCATAGATGTTAAAAAATGTGAAGTGTCAAGCTGAGGAATTTATAAAGTGTATAAATATCTGTTAACTTAATACACTTATAAATAACTATAAAGACCATATCAAGTTTAAATATATTTAAATCTTTTCAGTGTGAATCTTTTTGATGTTTTATGAGCTTAGGATGGTACGTAACACTACAGGGAGATAACTCTGTAAAATCAGCTAAATATTTTCATCACATTGTATTGTTAAGGAAATATTAAGCTTCTCAATCATCAAATTTAGTGTTTGTCAAACGGCTCTAAATCCAGGAAAGTTTTTTGAAATTTTTATATTTTTGTCAAAGGGTAAAAATAAATATTTTGTCAAATTTTATGAAAATTAAAAGAGCCAAATTAGTTTAGTTTTAGTCAAGGTGTTTGGTACCACCTTCAGCAAGTGAACATAATTATACATGTACATGTATAAGATTTTGATTGAGTTTGGTACATTCAAATATGAAATGAGAAATGAATGTTTGTCTGTTTTGTAGAGCTTTTATAAAAACTTAATTTTTAAACAGTTACAGGCCTTGCATAGAGATTTTTTTTAACCCATAATAGGATAAGAAAAATATAGATTCCACAACTGCAACAAGTGTGTTACGATATTTCTCCACTCGAGACAGTTAAAAATTAAAAATTTAAAGTGTTAGGCTTTGCAGAGCTTTATATAGTTAAAAATATCATAACACACAAGTTACAGTGGTGGAATCTGATTCTCTAATGATTATTATCTTTCTTTTTTAAAGATTTGAAGATAGTTGTGTACTTTTTATGTGACGTCATCAGACATGGTCGCCTTTTTTCATGACATCACAATAGGAAAATTCAGAAGAAACAAAGAAAATTTAACGTCACAATAAAATTTCGACCAATCATTTGATGAGAACAAATTTTTCACTAGAGATTAGAAATATTTTTCTCACACTAGTCAGGAAATGTGAAAATAGTATGAAAATTAGAGAAGTATTGATATTCATTTGCGTACAGTTGATTTCAATTCTACACAGCTCATATATTCATAGAAAATGTATACAAGTTATATTAATACTGCTTTTATATCTTTCAATTCGACAAAATTTTTATTTTCATATTGTAGAAAGTTGTAGCTCCATTCCATGGTACTGTCTATAGAGTGAGTGACACAGAGGTATTAGTACGACCAACTAGAGCAGATCTAATTATGTATGAAGTAGTGGTCAGTGGCTTTGAACTGGACACCAGAATTGATGAAGATAAGAAAGGAATTTTCAAAAAGGCTGGTAGGCAGATTGGAGTGTCCAAAAAATTGTCTGATTGTGAAGATAACTTCCTGTTTGTATCAATGAGGAAAAGACCAAACAACACTGAATCTATATCGAGTGTACCAGCTGATGGTTATTCTTATATTGATCCTGCTCCTTATCTAAAGAAGAGATTCCCAAGGCCTGGTCACAAGTCAACGTGTAATGGTTTCTCCTATTATTACATTGGAATGAACGCAGAGGAAGGGGACATGACTGGGGAACCTGAAGACGACAAAGATGAGATTGATCGTCATGACGATGGAAGTAAATCTAAGTCACCATTTGGCAGCCATCGTCATGGAAGATCTGTGGAGAACCAACCAGAGCATCCTGTGTGGATGCAACATTTCAAGGAGAAGTTTCACAATATGACTGGAAAGTTTGATAAATACAAGAATATGTTGTCTAAAGCAGCTAAGTAAGTATGACCTTTTATGGTTTACTTTTACAAATTGTGTCTTGGATGGAGAGTTTTATGTCTCATTGGCACTCATACCAAATCTTCTAATATCTATGAAACATATCAGTTTTGAAAACAAAAACCATGTAGTTAATTTTTGTTCATTTTAATGAGTTTAATTTCTGTACTTCAGGCCTTGTGGTCATAAAACTTTCGAGTCTGTTTTTTGTACTTGTACTCGAAAATCAACCAACAAAATGTTGGATTTCATGTTTCGAGCATGATTTTTGTACTCCGAGCACTGAGCAAAGTTTAATGACTTCAACCCCTGAACTAGCATGAAATGGTATGGATATTAAAAAAAAGGGTACTTGTGAAAAGATCAAAGAGGGATGAAAGATACCAGAGGGAGAGTCAAACTCATAGATAGATAATAAACTGACAACGCCATGGCTAGTACATTGTAGTAGGATGTGATTTCAGAATATTTTATTTCAAGGTAATATTAAAAAGTTTCAATTTCAACATTTTTAGACTTCACTTTGTGTCAAACTCTAAATAGCCCCACGTGTACACTCTATATAGTTTAACTAGATGTATACTTAATTAATTACATCAAAAGGAGATTAGATACACATTGTCAATTTTTTTAAATGTTAAAACTTAGATTACCTATGACTTTATTGAACTTTCAGGTCATTTCTACCTAAATTTGATATTAATGAGAAGCCCCTGACAGAACTGAAGCACCTGTTAGCTGGCTCTCCATTGATACAACAGTTAGATGTCATAGTTAAAGAAGTAGCAGACAAACTACGAACAGAACCATTAATGTACCCTGATGGGATGCAATTACATCAGATCAGACGTAAACTGAAGAAAGCTCATACTACAGTGACAGGAGATAGACTTTCTATGATTGACAAGTTACTGGAAATGGCCGTGGAGGGTTTGTAATGTTTTAACGAAGATAGTGCAAGGCTTGATAAGATCTATGTGATGTGGTCACTTGTGGATAGTTGTCTCATTGGCAATCCTACCACATCCTTATTCTGAACATTGAATAATTGTGGATATGCATATTTCTTTCTCAATTTAACAGCTTTTGGCTTGTTTAATTTTTATATAATAGATTTTGACAAAATATTTACTCTGACCTCTTGACAATATCTACAAAATTAAAAAAAAAAAAGAAACACACACTTTATTGGAAAAATTTCATTGAACATATAGCAATTCTTTCAAACATTGCTTTTGATCATTGCGGAGAAGCTTAATATTTCCTCTACAATAAAACATGATTTAAATATATAGCTGCTTTTTACAGAGATATCTCCTTGTTGTGTTATGTACCACCTTGAAAGAAAGTATATTGGCCCAAAACAAAAAGAATGTTATAAAGGGATACAACTCTAGTTCCAAAACAGGGGAGACCATTTTAGTTTATAAAAAATATATATAAATCTACTCAAAAATGAAAATTTGCAAATTTTATTGTTTCCAAATGTGATCTGAAATTTGCTAATGATCAGTATAAATAAAACAAAATCATATTTGTATTTTTTCCAGATTGTGGAAGTTTCAAACATGCCATAATAGCAGGGTATGGCCATTACTGTGAAGCCCATGAAGATTGCCATGGTATTACATGTGGAATGGTCTTCAAGGATGGATTTAAGAGGGCTTTAGTCAAGGTGGATGTTAGACTTGACAGCTGTTCAAATTAGCTTCACATCACAATAAAGGGTCAAATGAAAAACTTTACACTAACCTGTAAGTGGAAAACAATTTGTAAATATCTTTTGAAACAATTTTTTTAAGTCCTTTTTGGCTAAACATCATGCAGTCCTCTAAACCACCTATTGATAAAATCTTCCAATAAATAGGCACCATTGCAAATATTTCTAGTTTGAGAAACATTTCTGAAATTTACAAAAAATGTACATGGCTACGTGTTTTATTAGTTAATGCCAAAATTCAGTGACTCTTAGGACATTTAGTATTTATGACAAATAAAACCCTTCACAAGACCATTGATGTACTGGTGTTCAACATTTATGTACATGTAGGGTAAGATATGTTTATTATATGTTGAGCTAATTGAATATAATGTATTAAGGGACGACATCAAAAGTTCAATGAAGGATAAAACTTAATTCATATAGTTTTTTCACTGACCCCCCTAATAAACTTAATTTGGGAAAAATTGATTGACTTATTAGGATATATGTACAATCAATGTCAATTTATACAAAACTTGCAGCAATTTGACCCCCCTACCCCCAAACTATTTGAATGAAGTCCTTCATTGACTTTTTGGTGTCGTCCCTAACAAGATGAAACACTGACTTCAGGTGGTACCTTGATGGGCTTGATCAAACTTCAACATCAGCAATTTTGATTTCAATGTACTACTGTAAATTCAGAAATTATTGTGATGTTTTTATTATTTAGAAAAATGCAACAGGGTTATAATCGCAATGATTAAAACTGGAATTTTGAAATTCGCAAAAATTTCTGAATTCACAGTAACCATTATTATAAATCACAATATAATTGAATAAATTTACTGGTAAGTTACAGATAATGTGTGAAATAATTCTAATATTTTCTTCCAATTTGGCAGGACCAGTTATTAACTGCTGGTGATGCAAATATCTGTTCAGTGACAGTATCTAAAAACATTTACAGCCTTATGAGTAAATGGTTAAGACTTTTGGATATGACCAATAAAATTAATGATTGTTATTAAAGTGACTTACTAGATGTTGATACAGGCATTGGTTAATGCCAAAGAAACCCAACAACACAAAAAACAAACAGAATATCTGGAGATCAAGAGGAAGCTCTTCCATAAAATTAGAAAAGGAGACAAGTTGTAATTACCCGGTATAGATTATTGTTGGTTATTTCAACGAGATTGCTTTTCTCGCTTGGGCTGTTCATGGGGAAAGCGAGAAAAGCAATTGAGTTGAGTAACCAATGATAATCTGTTTATTGCTATTTTACATACACGTTGTCAATTTCATGTCAATTTTATTAGCAATGCCACATGGCTCCTTAGTTTCTAACGATAATTTTCCATCTCAAGCGAGTAGCATGATATGAAAAAATATCACAAAAACAGATCAAAGGAAAAATGAACAAAATAGCGATAATGCAAAATACAAAGCTAACAAGGCCAAGAAAAACTACAGAAAACAACTAATTAGACTTCTGTCTAAGGCCTGGCATATTATCATATAGTTCCATCAAATAGAAAGGTTTATCATTTACTGTGGATTCATTGATTTTTCCTGGACTTAGGAAAACTTGGGTTCCCCTGTACACACCAAGCCCACGAAAATTGGTATCAAATGAAAAATAATGTATCAACAGCACAATGTTTGTCTTCATCATTTTTTTTTTTAATTTTCAGCTCAGAAACATATCATGGTGGTTGATTTACCTAAGACAGGGGACAGAGAGTTAGTATTTGATATTAGTATTGAGACATCAAATGATACAATAAATGTTACATTATCTGGAGCAGTATGTTCAACAACTCATTACTCATGCTTTGAAGATGTAGAACTCCTCCGAGATTTGCCGATCGGTACTCAAAACAAAGTTTGTTACAACAGTAAGTAATGAAGAATTCATGAGATTTACCGATCGGTACTCAAAACAAAGTTTGTTACAACAGTAAGTAATGAAGAATTCATGAGATTTACCGATCGGTACTCAAAACAAAGTTTGTTACAACATTAAGTAATGAAGAATTCATGAGATATACCGATCAGTACTCAAAACAAAGTTTGTTACAACAGTAAGTTATTGGGAGAGAAAAAGTAATCATAATACAATCTGCCTGAAAAGAAAGAATGTAGATTGAATGTTTATAAATAAAAAAAATCCTTGATTTCCTTGTAATAATTGGAATACAACTCAATATAAAGATAAGCCTTCACCAATGGAAAAACTTGTACAGTAAAGTCTCTTTTAAAGGCTCTTTACATGAAAAATGTGAAACTATTCAAAAGAAATCAATTTGCAAAAAAAACATATGACAGACAAGAATCTATGCCAACCGCTGCACTATATATAGACTACTTTTAATTCTAAATATTACTCAGAAGTTCAGACATTTTGATATCAGTTATCTCAATCATTATTCTCTGAGTCAGCAGAAATAAAAGAAACAAATAAGCATACACTCACTGGTACTTACATTTATAGATCATCAATAAAAAATGAAAAATTATATACCTAGTTGAAATACTTAAATGTTTAGTTTATACTTATACCCACAAAATTTACAAAGATGTGTTTCCCACAAATATTAATGAATCCATGGTAAATAATGTTTTTGTGACCATTTTATTCAAAATTCCAAGATAAATATTTAAAAAAAATACTTGATCTTTCCTTATTAACAATATTTATTTTTTAATTTTCTTACCGGTATTTACTTTTTCCTTATACCTCAGAACAAGCACGAGATCCATTTGAAGACCGAGTTTATTCCTTGACCTTACCTGACCTACTAGAAGAAGTATCTGAGTTTGGTTTGGATATGACAAAGTGTCTAGTTCTCATTAATGAGATTAGAAATGCCACTTTGTATGCTGTGAGTATATTTATTAACTAATTGTATCCCCAATTTATAAGAGCAGCAGTGGGTAGTGATGGGGAGTCTGTCCGTCCAACTGTCCATTCATCTGTTTGTTTATTCATCTGTCTGTCTCACTTATGTATCCCCAGCTGCAATTGAACTCCTTGACAAAGTTGTGTGAAATTTACACACAATCTCAATCACATGATGATTTTTTGCATCTCGAATTTCATTTCTTTATTCCACTTTTTTCTTGGTTGACTATAGAATGATATGGACTGAGTTGTATCTATGCATTATAAAACATATTTAGAGTATACTCATTTTGTATTCACAAATCCTTAACTCCCTGTTACATGTATATTTAGTTGAAACTTAAGTACTCACATCTTAACCGTATAATGCCTTATGTGCACCTCCTATTTTGTTTTATCAGAATCATCTAATGGGAATACATTTTTAGTTTTACTTCATTTTAGGGGATAAAATTGATGCAGATGACATTTAAGGAAAAATAATTTTGCTTTGATGAATTGATTTTAAATTTGGTTTGCTCCTTGATAATTTTGAGTTGTAGCATTTGCCCATTTTTATTATCTGCAGTTATTAGGCTCATTGCTGGTAGCTTTTTTTTTCATTGTTAAGGTCCTTTCAAATGCCACAGTACTGGTTTATCATAAATCTGACAGGAGATTTAGTAACTTTAGCAGTGCTATATACCAATGATTGATGATCATGACATACAGATAGAATCATATCATTCTTTTAATATAACATATTTAAAAACAAATCTGTATAATACTGTATTTTAGTTGATGGAATTGAGAGAGAAAGGGGACCATGGGGAAGGAGAATTTCCAGAGAAAGAAGATTTTTGTTTTGAGGGAAGTTTCCCATTGGCTCACTTAGATATGCAGATTATAAATCCCGGACCTGTTCCTGGAATCAACTTCTTATTCATGGTTGGACCAATACCATTACATTTAGGTAATTATGAATTAGGGCTGTCATATATATATACATGATTGGACCAATACCATTACATACATGTAATTATGAAATTGGTTACAGTTATAACTATTGGTATCACGTTCTTAATCTTGGTTGGACCATTTGATTATGATGTCTGATTTTCTTGATTTCCTCTCACATTATTAAAAAAAGCAACCATGCTTCATGAAGTCAACTAGAAAGAACACTTTTTTTTTGCAGATCCCATGCAATACAATATTAATTCATTCTCAACAGTTAAATTTCAAAAGGAGGAGCCCAATAACTCTTTGGCCCATACATATAGCATTTAAGTTTTTTGTTAAAATTTTATATTTTTTTGCTTTTTCTTAAAAAAAAAACCCATTTGTTAGATAATATGGGTTTGTTTTTTATTTAACATTGCACATACATCAGGTACTAGCATCATCAACTCAGGCAAATTTACTGAAATCTTCACAATTTTAGCATTTGTGGTTATTCTTAGACATTTTTGTCTGAAATGGTAGTGGCTGCACTTGTGTACAGTCTATATATTTAAATATATGCATGTTGTATTTGATGATAATATATATATATATATATATAAAGATTGAGACTGAATATGAAAAGGACCATTTCCATTTTAGACAAAAACACATGATTTGTGACATATTTGATAGATTTTTCATATGGAAGCTTGAATTTGAGCCTCTTCAATGACCAAATTAGTTTAAATCTTTTAATAATTTACATAAACTAATTGAATCAATTGAAGAAGACAAGTGTTTAAAAAATGTCAATAATCTTTCATCAGATGTACTTTACATTTCAGGCCAAAAAAGGCCTTATCAGACCTTCTCCTTTAAATGTCTCTGGTGGATAAATGTGGTATCATAATTGATGCAGTGGTAGAAACTATATTTATATAAGATGTGTGGAAAAATCAATAATGGAACAGTAACACAATAATAAAAATGTCAAAAGACATGAAAAAGTTTCAACCATTACTCCACTATTTTTCAGCTTTTGGAGCAACAGCTAGGATGGGAATCTATTTAAAACTGGAAATGTGTATTATGAGTATGAAAGCTAAAGTAAGTTTATATAATCTTACATATATATATAAAGCTGAATGAAAACATTTATAAACCTTCCAAGTGTTTTAGAAATATTGCCCACTTTTAAACCTTACATTGCACCATTTACTGGCTGGTTTGTATATCATAATAAATAAATTTGGTGTATTTACTGTCTTCTGATTGGTTAAAATTATTAGTTTTATTTTCAATGTTGTCAATTTTGATGGCGACACGCCCACTCTGACGGTTGTATATTCATACGCCAACATGTGTGCACGTTTTTATTGTTAATATAAATAATATAGAAAGTTCTTTGAGACTTATTTTTGATAGAAAATTTATTTATAATGAATGGCAATAATTTATTTTGATTTTATTGAACCATAAAACTAATTTTTGACTCTTCACATTTTACATAATCCGCTTCGCGGATTATTCAATGTGAAGAGTCAAAAATTAGTTTTATGGTTCAATAAATTCAAAATAGATAATAGCCATTCATTAAATGAAAGTTAAAAACTAACATCATGGAAAGGATTTATGAAACATGCAACACTTTAAATTGAGAAGATTTTGCGATGAATTTGATATGAAAAAACAACAGGATAAGTTACACAAAATTGAAAATTAGTATTTTAGTTTTGATAGCATAATTTATATATGCATCATCTCCTGAAATTGTAATAATAAGTTTCACATTTTAGTAAAAAAAAAATCACAAAATAAAGAAGATTGCATGCAAATATTTCTGAATTGAAATTCTAAATTTGTTCAAGACAACCAATTTTAACTGCCAGGATTTTTTTAAGATTGGTAAATAAATAAAGTGAAGAAGGAAAAAAAATGCACTTTGACCTAATTCCTGGAACAGTTAATATTCTATAATGTTTGTAATTTTTTCCAGTTATTGGTATGATCATATTAAAAGTTTCAGGAAATCTAACGTTGTTATGGTAGTTAAAGAACTAAGAATTATTCTTGTATTACAGGCTGTTGTAACGCCTCATATAGGTGCTGGTGTATGGGGAGAACTTAGTGTAGATATTGGTATAGCCTATGGTGGAATTAGACTGGAGGGGCACCTGCTAGAAACTAGATTTCCAATCACTGTAGAATTTAAATTTAACAAATTTCCAATAAAAATAGGGTATGTTGGAAAACAGAATACTATATAGACATAAGAAGATGTGGTATGAGTGCCAATGAGACAACTCTTCATCCAAGTCCTAATTTATAAAGGTTAACCATGATAGGTCAAAGTACAGCCTTTACACCAAATAAAAAGCCATATAGGGCCCAAATAACTAATGTAAAATCATTTAAATGGGAAAACCAAAGGTGTAATCTATATAAAAAATAGAGAAACAAGAAATATTTATGAACCACATCAACAAACAACAACCACTGAACATTAGGTTCCTGTAATTTAAAATTCAGTCAATTGAAAGTTTACCACTATTTGTTATGATAAGAACTATAATATTGTATGACAAGTTATGGTTTGGGCTCCAATTTCACATTTCAATGACCATGGTAAATAATAGTAAAAGCAAACAAGGTGTTTTGTGTTCACAAATTCCTGTTTAAATTCATTAAAAACCCAGACTTCACTGCAAACACATGCATATGAAATTATACCTGAGGAAAATAGGTTTAGCATTTAAAAAAGTAAAATGTGAAAATCTAGTCAAAGATTTATTTGATTTTTATGTCATATTCTTGTGAATTTAAATGTGTTAATTTCAATAAGCATGACAAGGCTAATTGACTGTTATAAAAACACTTAATACTTAAGCTATAGAGAAATTTTTGCTCCTACATGTTTAACAAGTTCTTTTTACATACCTTGATCTGATATTTAAGGGATTTCTCTATTACAGGTTTCGTCTTGATCTAGAAATTGTACCACTGGAGCTGAAACTTAAAGCATTTGCTAAATTACGATTAATATTTTTTTCTGTGACTGTATTTGATGCTTGCATTTGGAAGTTCAAGCTGCCAACTTATAAAAAAAACCTCTTTGACAAACCGTTTGAGAAGAGAGATCCAAATAAACCAAGGATATCCTCAGCAGCCACCAATCCTCGTCAGAGAAGGTCAAGTCCTGGAGGTTGTGAGGTCAAACAACTTGAAGGTCGTGACATAACAGATACAGCCTTTCTTTTAGAAGTGTCAGCTAAGTCTGATGTCAGTGACATTACATTAACTTATGCTATAGGGACACACAGATCTGGCACAAATGTCCAAGACTGGACAGGGATGAACGGAAACTCTCTGACTGCTCCTGTCCAACTACATAAAGAACATTATGGAATACCCCTTTACTGGACAGTCAAAGCTAAAAATAGCCAAGGTGATTCCAGTATAACTGAGTGTAATCTGCAAACCTTTGATAACACCTTACCTGATGGTAGAATAGATGAATCTTATCCCTATACAAGTCATACCAGCAAGATCAGTGGTAATGTGGTGGTTTTTGATGATTCTGAGTTAGTGGACACTCATTCAGAGGCCGTTGGATATACCAAAAGTCAAGGTGGATCAGGATCAGAGGTCATTCCATGGCAACCACTTATTTTGAAATCTACTACAGAACGTAACATATCAAAGTCTAATTCCCCACTCAAGTTCTTCACTATTGGTAAAGAGGGGAAATTAACTGCGGAGAAGATTTCAAGTAGTAAAACTGATCATGTTGAGGAGTGTGCTCAGAAATGTGTTTTGGGAGAAAATGTGTTGCTTTTGACTACGAACATCATTCAGAAACTTGTGATCTCCATGCCACAGTGGAAGGGCCTAATGCAGAGATACATATCAGTGGCACATACAAAAACTATGAACGACTCGGAGTGGGTTATAGCTCTTTTATACAACATAGTTTAGATCTACAACATGGTATGGTATACATACTAAATGCTGGGATTGTAAATAAACTTGGATACAAAGGTTATGTGTCGTCAGGTGGAACCATGGTAGACCAGACCCCTCCAGAGCCAGGACTTGTGGGTAAGGCTACTTTTGATCAGACAAAGTTTGATGGATGTAAGGCTGCAATCACACAAAGATGTATTGACCAAACGTCTCTACCCAATCATAGGTAAATATTGTCAATACAGTTTGAAATATTTAATAATTGTATGAATTTTTTTTTAAGTTTCTGTGAGAGATAGACAAAAGATACCAATAGGGATATTCAAAATCATGAGTTGAACACAAACTGACAATGGCAAAAACTTAAAACTAATCAAAAGACAAATAACAATATGCAAAACACAACATTAAAACCATGGAATGAGAACCCCACAAAAAACATGTGCTCCTGAGGTGTAGGCAGATCCAGCTCTAACACAAGTGACACACATATGAACTAGTGTGTTTTTCATTGATAAGGCTCTTCAAAATTATTGTATTAATGTTACACAATGTATTTGTTGATTGTATGAAGTTAAACATCATTTATTTTATAGAAAGATAATAGATGGACCTAAAGGTTCCACAGTATTCAATGGACATGAAGGTGGAGTAGAAACTCTGTACACTCTGGCCAACCATTTTATGTCAGGTAATTATTGTCATAAACATGATGAAGTTCACAAAAACAAGCCATATTTTGAAGTTGATATGAATGAAAAATCGGTGTTAAATAAATACAAAAATTGACGAAATTGTACACAGTAGTAGAACACTACTAGAGGATGTGATTGAATGCATATATTCCCATTTCTACATGTTAAATGGGAGATAACCTTACTTTCTTAAATATAAAAGACTATTATGTACCAATATTCTCTGGTAAGGCAGTTTTGTTTTTAAGTTCACTCAGAGTTCTTGTTTATTAGCAACTTAATTAGAAATTATGTTGGAAGGCGAATTAATATTTAAACCAACAACAAAAAATGATTTAAAGTGGTACCTAACACTACAGGGAGATAACTCTGTAAAATCAACTAAACGTTTGAATTACGCTGTACTGTTAAGGGAATATTAAGCTTCTCAATGATCAAAACTAGATTTTGTCAAACTGCTATATAACCAGTGTAACTTTTCTGATAAAATGGGTGGTTCAAAGTTTTTGAAATTTTTATATTTCTGTCAAAGGGTCAAAGTAAATACTTTGTAAAAAATTTAGGAAAATTAAATAAGCCAAATTAATTTTAGTGAAAGTGTTGGGAACCACCTTAACAAAATGCTTTCTACTGATTCCTTTTTGCCAGTGTTATTTGTCACTACTAAATGATAGAAAGGTGATATAGTACTTTTCAAACTTTATTTTTTGATTATCCACTATCAATTATCAAAGAACTATCATTTAAAAAAACAAAGTGATAAAATTATGATCATGACATAGACGAGATGAGAAGTTATTCATTTATATCTATCTTCTGTAACTTCATTTTATCAGAGCAGGTTAAAAACATTTTTTTTTTAGGTAAAACAGATTTAAAGGCTGTATTGAGGATGGAGTTCAAGTCTTTAAATAAATGGATCAATACCTTTATTGTTATTTATATGTTACAGCTAACTGGGATGGCTTCAATGCCAATGAGACAGGTATCTTTGGATATACATGGTCCTTTGGTACATTAAAACCTTTATTATCATTATATATAATTACAGCTAACTGGGATGGCTTCAATGACAACGAGACAGGTATCTTTGGATATACTTGGTCCGTTGGTACAACGGTCTGTGGAACAGATATTGCCACCTTCTCTGATCCACATGCTCACTTGTCTAGTCCTAAGTTCTGGACCAACACAGGATATGCCAGGAACCTACATCTGCCTGATGGTCCGTATTATGTCACAGTCCAAGCTATTAACAATGTGGTCCATGGTGGTGCCATGGTAACAACAGTATGTCACTCAACACCCATCACAGTTGATACAACTCCACCCTTCTTTTCCAGAGGCGTGACAGATGACGACATTGTTTTTGACGAGGATTTTAATTTGATGGCTATGTATTTTGATACATTTGATACAGGATCTAAGATAAAGAACATAGATTTTGGTTTAGGACTAACAAAACATGATGTTGATGTAAGAGGATACTCCACATTTGATTACAAGGAGAACCAAACTTTTATTGTGATTGATGATTTAAACCTTGCGTCAGGAGAACCTGTCTGGATTAGACTAAGATCTGTTAACAATGGTAATTGCATGTTTAGTGTACATTTTTATTATAGAATTAATATACAGTGACTTTATCTGAAAATAGCTGATTGTATAATTTATCACACTTTTAATGAAATTTGCAAACATACTGTTGATAAAGGAGTAGGTCCAGAAAGACCCCTTTTTGGTCCCAAAATATTGCAGTTTTACAAAATTGTTAAAATGTAAACTTTTAGTTATTTATTGGACAGTAGAATGCTTCTGCTACATATATATGGGCTGTTTTTGACAATACAATGTCACGGTGGGTATGGTTGTCCTACGAGAGAACGTACTGTGCTGGTGATTTGGTCCTGACGGGTGCTGGTGGGTCCTGATTCTGTGCTGGTGGGTTTGTTTACATTGTATCAGAACGGCAATAAAACGACTGTTTTGTTGCTTAATTTTTCTCTGATGTGTCATAAGTACCATGCAAAGTATATTACAACAATATTATATTGCAAAAGTCGTGCAAGTTCGTTAAACGGAATTGTCCTGACGCTGTGCTGGTGATAAGAAAAACGGTCCTGGTTCTGTGCTCCTATGTCCTGGTTCTGTGATTTTATATTTTAGTTAAAAGTGGCATATATTCAAGATCATTGATGCTGTACTGTTATTGACTTATTAGCTGTTGTCTGCTTTCTTGAAATTGACATTGTTGTGAATCTGTTTACTGTTATTATGAAAGAAAAAATACCCCTATTTAAAAAAAATAAAAATTAAACTAACTGTAATCTAATTTATTGGCCTGTTATTGGAACCCTTCTTGCCCCCTTTTAAGATAAGAAAATATGTTTACGTTGTTTGGGATTACGATCATTTTGCAAGATCACCAAAATACGTTGTAATTTATACAATACTTATATAAAGTAGATGATGTGGTATGTTTGTTGTCAATGGACAAATTTCCATAAGAAACCAAATGAAGTATGTGTTAACAACCATACGTCATCGTACGACCTTCAACAATAACCCATAAAATAAAAATGTAAAAGGTTTTGCATAAAAATGGAGAGCAAAAATATAGAACAAAGGACTTTCTGAGCGTTTGAATCATGTCTTTAGCAGCTTAAAACAAATTTGTTTGTGAACAATTGAGTGCTGACTATATGAATGACAATAGTATTGCGGGTTTGTTTGTTTGGTGTTTTTTTTGGGGGTGGGGGTGGGGGAGGGATGGGGATAAGTTAGAGCGAGGTTACAGTGAAAGCTTGGAATAGTTTCCCGTAAGATTTAAAAGTTGTATTGTAAAAGAAAAATGTATCTTATAGCTATTAAGAATCACTTGCTGTAAGATTTTTCCATCAAATTTTTTTGTTTGTCTAAACGGTTATCAGGTATTTTTTTTCTTCCAAAGTTCGATAGAACACAAAAAAAAATCACTATTTTATAAAAAAGCAGGCTAGAATATGTCAGAGAATGAAGACGAGATAACCTAGAGAACACTAATAAAATTAAGATTTCTTAGCTTTTTTCATTTCAAAATAAATATTTTTAATAAAAAATTACGGGGGAGGAAGTGAACAATGTGGTCTTCTTTTCTATATATAAATATTTTTCATGAATAAAAAAAAAATGTGCCTTGATTATAATTGAAAATGAGTAAATGGAAAAAATACCCAACTAAAATAAACTTTTATTTTAATATTGGTAATATCACTAAGCTTTTAAGTTTTGTGTGTCAAACACACCATCTCTGTAGTAATGACTCCTTACTAAGATATTTCACTTCATTCATTTTTTTTCTGCATTTTTTTGATATTGTGAATTTATAGAATTATTATATTAAAATGTAGCCTTAATTTATATTTAAAAAAAACTGAATCTAAAGCCAGATATATCAAACATTTTTGTTTCCGTCTATCCGTTTTCAGGACTTTAACAATCAACAATAACACGCCTGGATATTAAAATGCGTACTCTGCTGTCTGTAATCGACCATTTTTAGACACCCCAGGCTCCTAAAAAAACAAGCCGGGGTGGGGGTTCAAAGATGCAAATTAAGTACTTATATCAATATTTTATCTTTTCGTGTACGGTTTATGACCCCTCCTGTGGCCTGAAAATTCCGAAATGTGCAAACTGCAATAGTATCAAAACAGAACAGACAATGAATAATAGAGATATAATTTTTTACATATATCAAGGGGAAACTTCTTGCAAAGCATTATTATTTATAGTTCATTATTGTATTTAGTAGAAAAAGAGAATTTAGTGAAAAATAAAATCACTATTTTTTGTAGAAAATTCACAGACCTTTGTACAGAGATTTTTGTTATGTTTAGCATGGGATCAACACAGTGGTTCATTACCGAGTAAAAAAAATCAAAATGTCTATCTACCTTGCACATTTCAGAAAATTCAGATCAGATAACGAAACTGGTTCCAGCAACATTTATAAGCAATTTAAGATTGTGACCCTCACAGTTTTCATTCACCACAAATATTCTCGTTACAACGAATCATTTTAAATACAAAAATATGTGTTGCATGCAGCCTTTTATTTATCTATTAATATATGTATACGGACACAGTTATGAAAGGCAGCAAGGTCATCAGGGTGAGGAGTCCATGTCATCTGAAATAAATGCTAAGCATAGATCTAGAAAGCGACATATAATCATGACACTAAAAAAAGTCTCTTCTTTTCGACTTTTTTCGAACAAATTGACACATAAAATGAAATATATTGTATTGTGAAATTTTTAACTTATTTTAGATACTATATATTGTTATCTGATATTGGACGAAAGATGTTGCCCTTTTATGTTATTATGTAATACAAGTTCAGATCATTTGAAAACACATATTAAACAGCCAAATGGATGCACAAGAGCTAAAGTAGGAGTCATAGATGGTCCGAGAACACAATTAATTCGTAGTGCATTTCTTTTAGAACATAAATGAAAATAAAAAAAATCCCACCTGCGCTTTCTCAAAGAAACTTTTACAGTGTGTTGTAGTACTTTTGGGACAAATTATATCAAATTTATAGAAAACTTCATCGTCTCTAACTCAAAATATGGACAATTTTATGTTTAGGGCGTCTTGAAATCTTTTGACAGCTTCCGAAGTGCTCATTTTCAACCTTTTTCAGCTGGACCAAATCACTACTTTCCTTTAAAATTCTGGACCCAAATTTTTTTACAGTGTAATTTCATCCCCCTTCTTGCAATTTGAGGCAGTGAACATGGAGAAATAAATTTGGAAGGGGTATAAAAATTAATGGCAAGTAACCCACTGTCAACACTAGGGACTATATTTGTGAACAACGAAAATCAAGGGACGACAATGGTGGTCTCGGACCTAATAGGGTAGAAAGAGTTGACAAATCTTAAAAAAACTTGGTATGAACAAAGCCTAATGTATTATAACACTGCTTACAAAGTTTCATGACAATAGGATGTACATTATAGACATTAAGTTAAGTTCTATACTCATCTTTACGTGTAAAATTTTGACGTTAAAATTGAAAAATTTCAACTATCAACATTTGGGGCTTTAAAAATTAAAATATTGCAAAAAAATACTTTTTAAATGCCTTAACATATAACTTATCATGTACTAAAAGCAATATAGTACTCATTTGATTTATCAGACTTGGCATAATTATTCAAAGGTCAAATTTATATGAGCCTGTGCCTAAAAATTCAGGTTTTTCAATGAAGGGGAGCCTTACATGAAGATGTAATATTTTCCAGCAATTTTTAATTTGTGAAGCTTTTAAGTTATAAATAATCCTTACATATGTATTTAAAGTACTTTAAATGGAAAGAAAAGTTACAAATAACATATCATATTAGTTTAAAAGGGTCTTAGGCCAAGTAAGACTGGAAAAAAATTAGGGTCAATTAAGGCCGTGCTACATATTTACATTAAAAAATGCATATTGAGGCTATAAGAAATAAAAATTTGTGTCTTTTTTATCATTTCTATACTCATGTGACATGATACAACAAATCTGAGCACAAAAAGACTCTTGCAATTAACTTTTCTTACAAGCAGTATGGGCTGAAACAAAGATTTTTGCCTTTTTAGGGAAAAACTTGCATGCAATTTATTCTCAACAGGCTTATATTTAAACCACTTGCTATCCTACAGAAGAAAAGAAATTTATTATGTGAAATGGAACAGGTACACTAGACATTGTAAAGTGCATTTGATACAAATTTAGTGAGGTCTGTAATATGGACATCAAATTTTATATACCAAGCTCCCCACTATTGCCTTCATCCAAACAAGGCGTAAGACAAGGGTCATTTATACAACACATTTTGCACATTTTATCTGAGATAAACTTCTTTCCTGTAGATTCAGAGTTCATAAATAAGTAAAAGAAGCAGGTAAAGGCATAGAAACACAAATATTGACCCATAAAAACCTGTCGGATAGAAAGTCAGGATGCCATTTATGCATCAATATTGAAAAAGTTATAAAATGCCTATTTTGACCATAAAATGCCAAAATTGGTCATTTTTGCAGAAATTCTATAAAATAAAAGTTTAAATCCTTTAGTTTCATGCTATTTGACAAGTTGACACCATCAAATCATTTAGGGAAGTTGCCAGAGTACAAATTCTATATTTACAGATTTCACCTCTTAGGTCCGAGAACACAATTAATTCGTAGTGCATTTCTTTTAGAACATAAATGAAAATAAAAAAAATCCCACCTGCGCTTTCTCAAAGAAACTTTTACAGTGTGTTGTAGTACTTTTGGGACAAATTATATCAAATTTATAGAAAACTTCATCGTCTCTAACTCAAAATATGGACAATTTTATGTTTAGGGCGTCTTGAAATCTTTTGACAGCTTCCGAAGTGCTCATTTTCAACCTTTTTCAGCTGGACCAAATCACTACTTTCCTTTAAAATTCTGGACCCAAATTTTTTTACAGTGTAATTTCATCCCCCTTCTTGCAATTTGAGGCAGTGAACATGGAGAAATAAATTTGGAAGGGGTATAAAAATTAATGGCAAGTAACCCACTGTCAACACTAGGGACTATATTTGTGAACAACGAAAATCAAGGGACGACAATGGTGGTCTCGGACCAGATCCTGTTGGCAACAATTATCTGGCTAATTTTATTGATTTTGTAACATTTGTTTCAAATATGACCAACTTCTTATCCAAAATCACCAGCACCGTATCAGGACCCACCAGCACAATGACAGGACCCACCAGCACAGTATCAGGACATGAATAAATCGAGAAAATGCTTAATTTTAATAAATTGCAATGTTTTTTCACAAAATTGTTTTGTCGTGTGGATTGCAGTATAGAAGGCGGACTCTATGAGCATTTTTGTTTTATTTTTTCATTTCAAGATTTTCTGAAAATGAGCATTTTTGTGTTACGCTTACTGAAACAGTTATGAGGGTCATTTTTTTAATGGTTTATATATGAACCCATAAGAAACGAAATTGAAAAATCTCAACTGTTTTCTCCCTTTTTTTATGAGTGAAAACATCATTTTCGTCTTTGTTTACATTTTTTCAATGATCACCAGCACCCGTCAGGACTGAATCACCAGCACAGTACGTTCTCTCGCAGGACAACCATACCCACCGTGAATGTACATATATCGGGTACTAGCACCATTAAGTCTTGTTAAAATACTGATCTCCACAATTCTAGCAATTTAGTTAAATTTTAGACGGTTTTCGTGTTAAATGAAAGTTGCAGCATTCGTGTTCATCCTTAATATTGAATTGTAAGTTGTATTTTATGATAATACATAACATATATAAAGGTTGCGGATGAACATGGACAGTTTCATTTTTGACAAAAAACATCTGAAAAGTGACATTTTTCTACATATTTGGTAGACTTTTCATTTTTGAGCTTGGAATTGGATCGTTTTTAATGACTAAATCAGTTAAAATCTTTCACATATACTAATTGATTCCAATGAAATAGACACTTTAGTGTTTAAAAAGTGGTCAAAATCATGCATCTCACAGAACACTTAAGTTTGATTGGCAGAATCAAGTCCATGGCTGATGAAAAATGAAGATGGAGATATTTGAATGTTGTAAAAACAGCAATCCTATTTCACAAATTTCTTTTCAGTGGACCTGTTTAAAACAGCTCATAGTGACAACCCTATCTTGATAGACAGAACAGAACCAGTAGCTGGCCATGTTTTAGACGGAGAAGTTATGGATGAAGACCTGAAGTATCAGTCTGATAGCAGTAAAGTGTGTGCTCAGTGGAATGGATTCTATGATCCTGAGTCAGGGTTAATCGAGTAAGGAATCAGCAGTATAAGAAAAGTTCTATTTTAACATGGATTATTGAAAATCAATTTTTTTTTTTTTGGCAAATAATCATTTATTTGCTATTTCCTTTTATTTTCAGTGACATTTATCATACTCTTTAATGATAAAAGATACTATTTTTTTAGATTTGGACAATGCTCAATGCAAGCCCTGAATCAAAGTTCCCTCTTCAGCGTTTTGTTTTATTATTTTTATCGAAAGTATATATAAATTTGAAATCAGAACTTTAACAGAATCTGTAATTTGATCATTCACTTTTATTTCAGATATAGATGGGGAGTAGGAACAGAGCCCGGACAAGATGATATCGTACCATTTAAAAATAAAACATTTTCCCGTGATGTGAAGGATTCCTGTGCTGACATACAACTTCAACACAACAAGACATATTACTCCACTGTTTTAGCTAAAAATAGTGCACTGAATCCTAAAACTGTGAAGGGATATTCTAATGGAGGTAATTTGTACAAATGTTTTTCGAATTATGCAGAAATAGAAAAGATAATAGTTATCTGGGTGTATGCTCATCATCAGTTTAAGTAAACAGACGTTGTTCCCATCTTTGTTACATTAAACTCTCAGTTCTTTTAGTTATTTACTGACATACTGGGTTCATCTGACCTTGACCTCATGTCTTAAATCAGTGATCCATGTTAAAATCCTGTAATTAGGTCCATTTTTCAGGTTGATGATTGGAGTTTTAAATACCCTTGACCGACTATACAGCCCTTGCAGGTCGGTGCAACTATATTTGGTAAATGAAATAATTGCAAAGTGTATTTGTGTGTCTGGTAGTTGGTATTTCACCTTGACCTCATTTTATGGTTCATTGTTCAACCATATAATCTTGATTTCATTTCGTGGTTAAAAAGATCAATGTTGAGTTTCGTGGTTAGGTCTGTTCTATAAGCAAAGATTTAACAAATTTTGTTATATCGAATTATTCTAAGGTGTTTTTGTTCTGTTTTCAGTACAACCTTTATCTAAACTACTTTCAAAATAAAATTAAAATTAATAAGTTAATATATGCAAATATTAAACATTAACTATTATTAAAAACATATGTCTGTATATTGTAGTACTTATTGACACCACAGCACCTGTTAAAGGATGGATTGTGGATGGGAATACTGGAAAGTACCATGACATGAACTTTTCTTCAGAGACAGCTGAGGTCGCCTCAATGTGGGGAGGATTTAGTGACCCAGAAAGTGGAATTGTCTCTTACAACCTAGACGTTTATATAAACAACAAACTCTCACAAACATTCCACAATGGACTTAAGACAGAGTTTGTGGATAACTCACTGAGTATGAAACATGGCGACCATGTTTATGTCAAACTGACAGCTAAAAATGGAGCTGACATTTCTACCGTCATCAGATCAGATGGTTTCATTATTGACCAAACTCCACCCATTGTCAAATACCTGTATGACACAGAAGATGGAAAACACTATCAAAGTAATGGGACAAGCCTCAATCTGAAATGGGAGTTTGACGATCCTCAATCTGGGATGAAGGAGTATCGTTACTATATTGAGGACTTTCACCAAGGTCAAGGACAGAAGTTTTATCCAATAGGACAAGATTACATCACACTCCCTATAATAAAGAACAATATCACAGCCAATGTAGTTCTCTCTAACTTAAATCTTCTGAGTGGACACAAGTATTCAGTGATGGTTGTGGCCATTAACCATGCAGATATGCCAACTTCTCAGGAATCTACTGGTGTTATGATAGATACTACACCTCCTGTTCTAGATAAGGTAAAATAGGTTGAATTTAAAAAGATTAAACTGTGAGAGATAGGGATAATTGTGAACTAACAGTTAGAAATGATATTTTTTTTGTAGAGGCAGATAGTTTGCCTTGCAATATATTAATCATATACTGCAGTGAATATGAATTAACTGCAATGAGATGATAAAGTTAAAAATTTGAATAAACTTTCAAAAATGTTTACTCAAGTTTTCAAATTTAACATACATTTTCATTTTGCACCAGCATGACTTGAAACTTTAAATAGTACATATGTTCATTCTGAACGGATGTTTTGAAAATAAATGCTGACTTAAAAATAATGTTTTGATCCGTCTAATTTGTTTATCTATCTGTTTACCAAATCATGGAAATTGGATAAAACTAGATGTATGTGGTGTCTTATAAATACATATTCTTGTTCATTAAAAGTATTTGTATGCCACTTGACAAATTCTATAACATGTTGTCCTTACTTTCCAGATTCACCTTGGACTTCAGACAGCTCCTCAGGAAATAAGTGATAATAAACGCTTCATTGAACATGACGATCAACATAGCATAACCTTGACCTGGAAGTCACATGATTCCGAAAGCAGCATTATCAAAAGTTATGTAGCCGTTGGTACTTCTTATGGTGATACATCCGTAACCAATGGTTTCCTGGAGTTTGGAGCAGAATCAAAGGCCATCCTTAATGACCTTAATCTTAAACCAGCTGCTGGAAATGATTCTGTGTATTACTACGTTCAGGTCCAAGTTGAAAATGGTGCTGGAGTGTTCTCAGAAATAAAGAATTTATCATTACCAATCATAGTTCTGAAGGATAACATTCCAGGTCAAGTTTTTGATGGTAGGAATGACCTTGAGGATGCTGACTTTACCATTGACAGAACTTCAGTGGGCATGTCCTTTGTTGGTTTTGAAAGTGAACAATGTAGCATTGTTGGATATGAATGGGCGATTGGCAGCCAGCCATTTTATTATGATGTCCTTCCGTTCACTAGATATGGAATAGTTCTAGTTAATGATACCCATGGCAGAGGTCAGATCCATACAGAACTTTATGAGGGATCAACTTATTATATAACAGTTAGGGCACAGACTGGACATCGCTGTAAAGAGGAATATATCCTGTCATGCTCCGATGGTTTCTCATTAGATACTACCCCGCCTGACATTAGAATGATCAGTTTTGGAAAGGAAAAGATCAATTCAGAAACCATCACAACAAGTTTGTATCAGAATAGAACAGATTCACTTGACTTCAGATGGGAGTCTAAGGATGCTTTTGGCATTGATAAGAATTGGTGGTCTATTGGTTCTCTTCCCGGGAAACATGACATTCACCCAGTAACCGTGACTAAGGACAATTATATACCAGCAGGATCAGTCTCCTTCAAACATGGACAGACATTCTTCCTGAATACTGGTGCCATAGATAAAGCAGGGAACCAGAGAGTTGTATCTTCTCCCTCCATAACTGTAGATACCACCCTACCAGAGATCTTAGATTTGAGATGTACGGGACATATATCAGTTCTCAGGTCTCTTGTGGACTGTAAATGGGAGATGATCAGGGAATATGAAAGTACCATAAAGAATTTCACTGTTGGAGTTGGATCTGAAGAAACAAAGACAGACATGTCCCTTTTTCACAAGCAGGATACAAATAAACGTTCATGGACCAGAGATTTATTGACTAGAATTAAGAACAATAATCTTACAGAAATATACATCATCTTCAAGTTAGAAAATGTACTTGGAATGGCTAAAACTTTACCATATAAGGTCATAGTAGATAGAAGTATACCCATTGGTGGAAAAGTTGACATTGTGACCAGTATTGACTTGGATGAACCAATCATGAAGCAGTTTTGTCAGATCCCTCCTAGCTTTATTGAATTCACAGTGAAAGGATGGCAGGATGATGAATCAGGCATTGAGAGGTAATTTATACTATCGACTGTATAATTGGAAGAATATATAAGTGAATGTTAATTACAGATTAGGGGGATCTAAAATAATTACTTGTTATCAAAATTATGTTTGTGAGGACTTGAGCACACAGTAATAATATTTTCAACTGAAAAGTAATTATTTTATTGTTCGATTTCAGGTATGAAGCAGCTATTGGAGCATATGGAAGGACAACAAATATCCAAGATTTCTCTTCAATTGTTGTTAAAGACAAAGTTTTGATCCCCTACTTAAATATGGAGGATGGCAGTGATGTAACAGTAACAGTAAGAGCTTTTAACCAGGCTGGATTATATAATCAGGTGACCTCTGACCCTGTGATTATTAGTCTGGTACCTCAGTTATCTGTAATTGATGGTACCAGTCTTAAAGATGAGGACTACCAGACGTCACTGAATGTTATTCAAGGTTACTGGAAGTATTCAGACAGATGTAAGATAAAATCTGCAGAATGGTCTATTGAGGACATTGAAGGAAATGTATTACAGGATTACCTCCCCTTGTCTGCAGCTAATTCTCATTTCTACTCAGATGTCATGAATCTGACCAATGGCTTTACTTACATTAATATTATCAGAACAGTTGATGCTCTAAATAGGACAAGAGTTGCTAGGTCTGATGGGATAGCTGTAAAGATAGAACCACCCATTCCAGGGACAGTTAGGGATGGGGAGAGAGATGATTTAACTTATCAAGAATCTATTTATGAATTATTTGTTAACTGGGATCCTTTTGGAGATGCCAAGTCTCGTGATCCAACACAGAAGATCAGAAAGTATGAAGTTGCTATAGGAACTGACAGAAGATATGCTAAAACCAGGAGCAATGTACACTACTTTGTTGATGTTGGACTGAACACCTCATATTCATTCAAAAACATGAATTTAACTGCCAAAACTGTAACCTATTATATGACAGTAAGAGGCTACAGTAATGCTGGCAGTTACCAGGAAGAAAGCTCTAATGGAATCAAAGTAGGCTACCATGATGAGATATTTCCTGGATTGGTAGAGTATAGTACAGTACAATCTTACACTGATAAACTGTATGTATCTTGGAGTGGATTCCAAGCTGATATGGGCATCGATCAATTCAGAGTTGGTGTTTCTACATTTAAACCTATACAACTGCCTAATATAACACTTAACTGTAAACAGTATGGACAATACATTCCTGACTTTGATGTGGTTCCTCTACATTATGTTGGCATTGATACCTTCACTGAGATGAAGAATTTGACCTTAATTCATGGTCATCAGTATTATGTTGCAGTAATAGCCACTGATTCTACACAAAGATGTATCGGATCTTATGGTCCCTCCCTAATGATAGATGCCACGCCCCCTTCAGCTGGAGAATTATATCTGCCTGGTGGAGAAGGTCCAAATATTGCATATGTTTTTGATTCAGAGAGAATGGAAATATCCTGGACTGAATTTATGGACCCAGAAAGTTCTGTACACAAGTATGAAGTCAAACTGTATTCTGGAACTACATGTTATGATGAAGGAAAATTCCCAGAAGATGGCGTTAGTAGTAGTTATTCTGTTATGAGATCGACTGATGTCACCAGTGACCTTCAAACTGAATTTTACGATTTAAGACTCAGCCAAGGGTTCACCTATAAAATTACTCTTACAGCTATAAATGGAGCTGGACTGAAGACAACAGTCAGGTCACCTCCAGTAAGGTTAGATATAACACCACCTATTCCTGGGGCTGTCAAAATGGGAACAGATTGGAAATCTGACATAACCTTCCAATCTTCTACAAACAAGATGGAGGGAATGATTGGGATAGCTCATACTAAGAAGGCATCAGAATGTCCAAGACAAGTTCAAGTCTTCCCAGAATTCCATTCACCAGTACAGTTAGAACCAATAGGATTAGACTTTGATTCAGAATGTGTAGTGCAGAAAGACGACACATTATCCTTGTTTATTCGCCATGATGATCAATTACAGCATATTATAAAAGGAGGTGTAAAATTATCCTCTCAGAAGATCCTAGAGGGTAACTATAGTACCATACTGAAAGCTGCATCTGGGAACCAGATGGTTACTAGCTGGTTCCTGGCTTCTGATTTTGAAAGTGTGTTCTCCGACTTTGTTTTCAGTCCCCCAGATAATGATAGCAATGTAGTGATGGAAGGTATTGGAAACTCCATAGCTGTCCCTACAATGACCAGTACAACTAAAGGCAAGATGTTGGCAGCAGTGACCACTGACTCTACAGACTTAATGGCTGACGATCTGATGACAGAGAATATAACAGATGACAGATTAAAAAACACCACTGAAGACTATAAGAATGTCACTGATTTCATAACTTCAACCTTGAATCCAATAATCACTAACCAAATAAAAACAACCAAAGGTCATGGGAACATACAACTAAATGGCTCAAATGACCCTGGTACTAAACTTCTTGATCACTATGGTGTTGGCTTTCACATTCCTGGGTACCAGTTTAATGGGAAATGGTATGGCTTCATATGGATAAGAGACAAGTATAAAACAATCACACGACAAGTTGAAGTGAAGTTTGACCCTACTGTGACTTATAACAACTTTATTGTCAATCTGGAAAAAGTCACAACTCCTATTACTACAACTTGGAGTATACAGGTTTTTCTGAATGGAGAAACTATGGCTCAGTTTAATGGGATACAGTTCAAGGACATTGGTGTGTCTGGACTGTATACTTGGAATAAGGATAATTATTTTCCTCCAATAGAAAACATAATGGATCCTTTCGTTGGAAAAGCTATTATAACAAGTCTAAAAATACCATTGCCTAAAGTTGAAAGTATGAAATGTGTGTATGGAGCCGCATTTTATGACGGAGAAAGTCAAATAAAGGAATTATGGGTCGGAATATCAGATTCTACAAACAACACAGATTCTGTTGCTCCAATGACTCTGTATAAAACATTTTGTATTCAGTGTTCATCAGGTTGTAACATTGGGTGTGAAAAGTCATGTACAGAAAAACACACAGAAGATTTCCAGATAATTGATATTGTTGTTAGAAACCTGTCACTTACAGCAGCTACAGTGGAGAAGTCAAACTACAGTTCTACTGACGGTAATCAATTCAATGCCACCACATACTATTACAATGTCAAAACTGTTAACTTTGCTGGACAGGAAACTGTGGTTCAATCAAAGGGAATTATGGTAGATACAACTCCTCCAGACTTACAGTACGTTAGATGTGTGGATCCCTCTAACTCCATGGAAGAACCGACTATATACCAGGGTACTAACAGTAGTATGGGAGCTTACTGGGAATGTAGTGAAGATGTGGGAGACATTGTGGATTATATTATACAAATTGGAACAGAAGCAGGTAGGATGTTTAAGTTATCTCCCCCTGAAACATTGTGGTCTATATCATACAAATTGGAACAGAAGCAGGTTGGATTTTTAAGTTATCTCCCCCTCAAACAGTGGGGATTATATCATATAAATTGGAACAGAAGCAGGTAGGATGTTTAAGTTATCTCCCCCTGTAACATTGTGGATTATATCATATAAATTGGAACAGAAGCAGGTAAGATGTTTAAGTTATCTCCCCCTCAAACAGTGGGGATTATATCATATAAATTGGAACAGAAGCAGGTTGGATTTTTAAGTTATCTCCCCCTCAAACAGTGGGGATTATATCATATAAATTGGAACAGAAGCAGGTAGGATTTTTAAGTTATCTCCCCTGAAACATTGTGGATTATATCATACAAATTGGAACAGAAGCAGGTAAGATGTTTAAGTTATCTCCCCTGAAACATTGTGGATGATATCATACAAATTGGAACAGAAGCAGGTTGGATGTTTATATGTAAGTTATCTCACCTGAAACATTATGAATTATATCATACAAATCGGAACAGCTAGAAGCAGGTAGGATGTATAAGTTATCTCCACCTGAAACATTGTGGGTTATATCTTATAAATTGGAACAGAAGCAGGTAGGATGTAAAAGTTATCTCACCTGAAACATTATGAATTATATCATACAAATCGGAACAGCTAGAAGCAGGTAGGATGTATAAGTTATCTCCCCCTGAAACATTGTGGATTATATCTTATAAATTGGAACAGAAGCAGGTAGGATGTTTTTGGAAGGGTTAAAGTAAAGACTTTACAATTAGTATTAATTTGTTACCTCTCTACCATGGTATTGGCAGTAAGGAGTAAGACTCGTTGGTTTGGAGTCAGAATAAGTCCAGTGAGATAGGGACATTTTTTTTTCTGCAGATTTACTTTGTGATCTAATACAATTGAAATCTGGCTCAGCATATCTGTCTTTTACAAACTAGGGTTAATATTTATATTACATTAACATTACTTGTCTTGAATATGCATTTAATTTGTTATTGGACTTAAGCAGTCATTCATAATTACCGATAAACATCTAGAATTAATATCATACATAGTAAGTTTATTTTGCAGGTAAATCTGACATTAAGCATGTTGTTGACTGTAGTTTATATCAAACTTATTTTGCAGGTAAATCCGACATCAAGCCACCTGTTTCTGTAGGATTCAGTAAGAAGATTAAGGTAGATGGACTGAGAGGTAAACTCCTGCATGACCATATCTATTATCTCACAGTGACAGCTGTTAACTCCGCCGGCCTGACGTCCCAGGAGTCCTGTAATGTTACCGTGGAGATCATGCCACCAGATGTCAGTAATGTCACCTTGTCATACATGTACAGTGATGATGTCGTAGATGATACCATATTTACAGCAGAAGAGCACGATATTGGTTTGGAATGGGAGGGAGGCAAAAAGGATGTGGCTTTTTATGGTAATTATAAGTATTATATCTTTTTACTTTATATATGTTA
This sequence comes from Mytilus trossulus, assembly GCF_036588685.1. Lineage (NCBI taxonomy): Eukaryota > Metazoa > Mollusca > Bivalvia > Mytilida > Mytilidae > Mytilus > Mytilus trossulus. The sequence continues at coordinate 22,126,538 of NC_086380.1, forward strand.
GTGCGTTTTATTATGAATGCTGAATTAAGATTTATTTAATGATACATTGTGTAGATGAATATGTAATGGTGTAAATTTTACAACTCATTGTACCAGGAAAATTGTCATCAAAGTTTGCTCTGCTTCTGGGTTTTTATGGAGTGATAATTTATCCTTAAGGATAGCATGCTGCGACAAGGCAGGTAAATTAATAAAATTTCATAAATACATTACTTAATTTAAATGATTATGAATTTCACATTACCGTAATTGGCTGTGTATACTGCACACTGATATACCTAAAATATATATAGATGGTAATAGATAATGCGCATTAAACACAATTTTAAACAAGACCTTGTACTAAACATGGTCAAATGTGGTATACTGAATGGATCAAAAGTTCAGCAGTGCAAAATGAGGAATAATTCAAGCTTAATTTTACTTCATTTTTTAGAATGGGAGATAGGATCTGAGCCATGTACAGATGATGTCTTCCCCAGAATTATTTAGATTCCTCTTAACTACAAGTTTTATTTTGCAGAATGGGAGATAGGATCTGAGCCAGGTACAGATGATGTCTTCCCCAGAATTATTTAGATTCCTATTAACTACAAGTTTTATTTTGCAGTATGGGAAATAGGATCTGAGCCAGGTACAGATGATGTCTTCCCCAGAATTATTTAGATTCCTCTTAACTACAAGTTTTATTTTGCAGAATGGGAGATAGGATCTGAGCCAGGTACAGATGATGTCTTCCCCAGAATTATTTAGATTCCTATTAACTACAAGTTTTATTTTGTAGAATGGGAAATAGGATCTGAGCCAGGAACAGATGATGTCTTCCCCAGAATTATTTAGATTCCTATTAACTACAAGTTTTATTTTGTAGAATGGGAAATAGGATCTTCCCCAGGTACAGATGATGTCTTCCCCAGAATTATTTAGATTCCTATTAACTACAAGTTTTATTTTGTAGAATGGGAAATAGGATCTGAGCCAGGTACAGATGATGTCTTCCTCAGAATTATTTAGATTCCTATTAACTACAAGTTTTATTTTGCAGAATGGGAAATAGGATCTGAGCCAGGAACAGATGATGTCTTCCCCAGAATTATTTAGATTCCTATTAACTACAAGTTTTATTTTGCAGAATGGGAGATAGGATCTGAGCCAGGTACAGATGATGTCTTCCTCAGAATTATTTAGATTCCTATTAACTACAAGTTTTATTTTGTAGAATGGGAAATAGGATCTGAGCCAGGAACAGATGATGTCTTCCCCAGAATTATTTAGATTCCTATTAACTACAAGTTTTATTTTGCAGAATGGGAGATAGGATCTTCCCCAGGAACAGATGATGTCTTCCCCAGAATTATTTAGATTCCTATTAACTACAAGTTTTATTTTGCAGAATGGGAAATAGGATCTGAGCCAGGAACAGATGATGTCTTCCCCAGAATTATTTAGATTCCTATTAACTACAAGTTTTATTTTGCAGAATGGGAGATAGGATCTTCCCCAGGAACAGATGATGTCTTCCCCAGAATTATTTAGATTCCTATTAACTACAAGTTTTATTTTGCAGAATGGGAGATAGGATCTTCCCCAGGAACAGATGATGTCTTCCCCAGAATTATTTAGATTCCTATTAACTACAAGTTTTATTTTGCAGAATGGGAAATAGGATCTGAGCCAGGAACAGATGATGTCTTCCCCAGAATTATTTAGATTCCTATTAACTACAAGTTTTATTTTGCAGAATGGGAGATAGGATCTTCCCCAGGAACAGATGATGTCTTCCCCAGAATTATTTAGATTCCTATTAACTACAAGTTTTATTTTGCAGAATGGGAAATAGGATCTGAGCCAGGAACAGATGATGTCTTCCCCAGAATTATTTAGATTCCAATTAACTACAAGTTTTATTTTGCAGAATGGGAAATAGGATCTGATCCAGGTACAGATGATGTCTTCCCCAGAATTATTTAGATTCCTATTAACTACAAGTTTTATTTATAGAATGGGAGATAGGATCTGAGCCAGGAACAGATGATGTCTTCCCCAGAATTATTTAGATTCCTATTAACTACAAGTTTTATTTTGTAGAATGGGAAATAGGATCTGAGCCAGGAACAGATGATGTCTTCCCTAGAATTATTTAGATTCCAATTAACTACAAGTTTTATTTTGTAGAATGGGAAATAGGATCTGAGCTAGGTACAGATGATGTCTTCCCTAGAATTATTTAGATTCCTATTAACTACAAGTTTTATTTTGCAGAATGGGAGATAGGATCTGAGCCAGGTACAGATGATGTCTTCCCCAGAATTATTTAGATTCCAATTAACTACAAGTTTTATTTTGCAGAATGGGAAATAGGATCTGAGCCAGGAACAGATGATGTCTTCCCCAGAATTATTTAGATTCCAATTAACTACAAGTTTTATTTTGCAGAATGGGAAATAGGATCTGAGCTAGGTACAGATGATGTCTTCTCCAGAATTATTTAGATTCCAATTAACTACAAGTTTTATTTTGTAGAATGGGAAATAGGATCTGAGCCAGGTACAGATGATGTCTTCCCCAGAATTATGGTTGGTATCACAGAATCTAAGAAAGCCTTCATCAGAGATGGTAAACTTTGGATTGATGAGACTCCACTTAATGCTTCAGTTGGAGAATTTGCAAACACAACCTGGAATAATGAGACAATGAAGGCTGCTAAAATGAACACCTTCTTTAACCTGGAGCCTGGTAAATGTGTCTATGTGACATTGTATGCTGTAGGGAGATCTCATCTGTCATCAACTATTTACTCGAACCCATTGTGTGTGAAACGTAAGTATTGAATATCATATGTAAATAAAATTTTCTTTGCATTTTTACCTCGCATGGCCAAGTTAGTGTTTTTCATCACAAGGGGACCCAGGTCATGCCATTTAGTAAATTTTACAATTATCTTCCCCTCCACAACTTCTGGGCTAAATTTAACAATCATCATTGGTTTATCTAGTTTTAAAATGTGGCCTCCTACCAAGCAAGATGGCTGACATGGCTAGAAATTGAACATAGGGGTAAAATGCAAGTTTTGTCTATTATTTTGTAAAACTTTATAAACAGAGAAAATAATTTCAAGAACATTTTAAATAAATATTGATAAACTTATATTTAAATCTGATTTTGTTGCTTGTTTCAGGCACTGGAGATTCTGATTTGGAACTTGGAACTCCTGACAAAAGAAAACGTAAAAGTAGCAAGCTTCATGGAGAAATAAAGTTACAAGATACTACAACCAAAGTATCTGCTGATATTATTATCAAAGGTATGGTAGTAATATAGATTTATATCAGTTTAACACCTTAATTTGTCAGTAAAAATAAAAGCTATTGCTCCTGTGTAGGAAATGTAGATTGAGATTAAAACTATTTATTGTCTCTATGTCTAAAGCTTATGAGGTATTATGATGATAGTCTTTATTCTTGAAAGAAAAAAAAAAAAATTATAGATTCAATATATCATTATACAGATATGACTTCAGATCACTTTGAATCTTGTATTTTAATAAATTTTTAATAAATATTTGTTCAAGGGCCCCAAAAAAATTGGCCTAGATATCAGATGGTGTGGTATGTATGCAAAGGAGAGAACTCTTTATCCAATGGACAATTTGTAAAAGTAACCAAGTAATGGTCAAAGTATGGTCTTCGACATAGCTCACTCGTAACAGCAAGATCTAAAGAGCCCCAAAATTACTAGTGTAAAATATTTCAAACAGGAAAACCAAAGGTCTAATCTATATAAACCACATCAACAAACAACAACTACTGAACATCAGGTTCCTGACTTAGGACTAACATACATTCTCCTCATAACTTGATTAGAATTTGGCAGATTCTGACCTTTATTCTTAACTTATCAAACTATTAAAGACCTTCAAAGTCTTCCTGGTTGGCACATATATCACTACTTCCTCTGTGAAAAAGAGGCTGGTCTGGCTCCATTTGACAGATATAAACTGTATATAAGTAAAATTGATTATTTGATAGTGTCCAATGAAATTTAAATAAAGTGTATATGTAACGGTTTATTTTTTCCTCTGTGATATTTTCTCCTGAGGATAATTTGTCACGGTAAATTTTTTCCAGGCATGGTATTTCATAGGTAGAATTTTTCCAGAGGAGTGAAAATCTATCTGTGTTATGCGGATAGTATGTACCGGTATATCTTTGCCGTATCATATTTCACAAAACCTTGTGAAATATAGTCCCACTAACTAGTATGTAACTTACCCGCAATCAATATATACCTGACATTAATTATAAAATGTTTCACAAAGGTAAAACAAATTTGCATAATTTATCAAAGGGGGGTAATTATGAGCAATTTATATCTTAAAGATATTACAATGTAATATAATATATTCCTGAATCTTTTTCATAGTGAAATTTTTCCTTGAATCATATTTTTTATATATTCATTTATATAACAAGATGACTTACAACATGATTTTTTAATAAGACAGATAACATTTCACAGGTAAATACTATCCAGCTGTTAAAATTGCTTTTGTTCCAATATATTGTTATGCTATAATTTATCTGATTTCCATATAATCAACAACAACATCTTTGTCTCCAGACTATTTAAATATTAAAAATATTATCATAATCAAATTCTTCCATTACTGTTAACAGTAGTAATGCAACTATATTTCTACCTTTACGTTTTAATTTATATTTGTACTGAGATCTGAAAACAACTCACTTTTACATGTATTTCACTTACCTTATTTAATCATGATATTATTTCACAATTACAAATTAATCTTTGAAATTATTTCTGGTTTTCTTTCTTATGTTTAATGATAATTTTCTTTTTAAACGAATGATATTTACTAGATTTTTTTCAGGATTTTTTCAATGATAATTGTGAAATAATTCCCATTATAATACATTTTTTTTTACAAAATAGGTTTAATTCAAATACACTATTATTATTTCATACTATTTGTAAAGGATACGTCGTTTTTTCTAATAACTATTCAATAAGTGAACTACCCAGATAGAATTTCACGGCAAAGGAAAAAATATCCCAGGGAAATATTTTCCTCCGGATAAAAAAATAACAACAACTACTGTTACATTTTTTTCTCCGGATCAAATTTCACCCGGATATAATTTTGCTTTACATATACAAGTTTAACTCTGCCTTAAAACTGTTTTCAGGTGTCAATCATAATGACAATGCTTGAGCAAACATTAATACAAAAGAAGCAAGCAAGCAAACCATACCTTTAACTTACTAGCATAAGGTTAATTAACAGATGTAAATATTTTTTTCTTTGGGTTCTTATTTAAGGTGTGTGAATTGTTTTAGGTACAAATTTGACCATATTGGCAGGAATATTAATCAAACAAACAGCTGACTACAGAACTGCAGCCTCAGCAAATTATACTAGATATCTTATATCTAGATATCTTATAGACCTTCATACTATATATATTGTATATTGTTTTAGGTATAAATGTGACCATATTGGCAGGAATATTGAACCAGACAGATGTAACAGCAGATTATGGAACTGCAGCCTCAGCTAAATATACTAGATATCTTATAGACCCTCAAACTAGACAGAATGATACATCTAGATTTCTTAGACATCGGTTAGTTAGATGTTTGTTTATTCCTAAAAAACTACTTAAAAAATAAAATATCAAAATACCAAACTCCAATGAAAATTCAAAACAGAAAATTCCTTATAGAATGGAAAGCTCAAACATATAAAATGAAGGCAAACATTACTGTGAACTTCCTGACTTGGTACAAGTTACTGGTATTTGCGACCATCAAATAACCAATTGATGTCATCAGAGCTTAAAATACAATACTGTTATCTCCAGTCTATAATGAAACAAACAGAAAACAACTTTAAATAAATTTAAAATCTGTCATATGTTGTCTGCGCTTGTGTGAAAGTTTTCAAGGCATCAACTGAGAAATGATGCCATGATAATAGGTGACATTATACATTCAAAATAAATGTTACAAGCGATTTTGCATTATAATGTTGGTTAGTATCATAAGAAAACAGACTAACATGAAAGCTGTTTATTTAATTCCAGACTGAAGCAGTATGCTGGATTGATGTTTTACTTATCACCATCAACTTCAGTCGAAAGCTTGACAGAAATCAGTATCAATGTAAAGTTTGACAGCAGTTTATTTGATACAAACACAGAAATTCCTGTCCTAGTTTATTGGGATAACTGTAAGTCACATTTATATGTTTGACAAAGTTGAGTTTGGATCTTTATGAAATACTTTCCACTAGACTTTCAGCAAAAAACAATAAAGTAATCAAATGACTCACAACAACAAAAAGTAGTGCTTGTGTACATTTTTAGCTCACCTGGCCCAGAGGGCCAAGTGAGCTTTTCTCATCACTTGGCGTCCGGCGTCCGTCGTCGTCCGTCGTCGTCCTGTGTTAACTTTTACAAAAATCTTCTCCTCTGAAACTACTAGGCCAAATTTAACCAAACTTAGCCACAATCATCATTGGGGTATCTAGTTTAAAAATTGTGTCCGGTGACCCCGCCAACTAACCAAGATGGCCGCCATGGCTATAAATAGAACATAGGGGTAAAATGCAGTTTTTGGCTTATAACTCAAAAACCAAAGCATTTAGGGCAAATCTGACATGGGGTAATATTGTTAATCAGGTAAAGATCTATCTGCCCTGAAATTTTCAGATGAATCTTATATTCCGTTGTTAGGTTGCTGCCCCTGAATTGGTAATTTTAAGGAAATTTTGTTGTTTTTGGTTATTATCTTGAATATTATTTTAGATAGAGATAAACTGTAAAAAGCAATAATGTTCAGCAAAGTAAGATCTACAAATAAGTCAACATGACCAAAATGATCAGTTGACACTTTAGGAGTTATTGCCCTTTATAGTCAATTTTTAACCATTTTTCGTAAATCTTAGTAATCTTTTAGAAAAATCTTCTCCGCTGAAACTGCTGGGCCAAATTATTTGAAACTTGGCCACAATCATCATTGGGGTATCTAGTTTAAAAATTGTGTCCGGTGACCCCGCCAACTAACCAAGATGACCGCCATGGCTATAAATAGAACATAGGGGTAAAATGCAGTTTTTGGCTTATAACTCAAAAACCAAAGCATTTAGAGCAAATCTGACATGAGTAAAATTGTTAATCAGGCTAAGATCTATCTGCCCTGAAATTTTCAGATGAATTGGACAACCTGTTTTTGGGTTGCGGCTCCTGAATTGGTAATTTTAAGGAAATTTTGCTGTTTTTGGTTATTATATTGAATATTATTATAGATATAGGTAAACTGTAAACAGCAATAATGTTCAGCAAGGTCAGATTTACAAATAAGTCAACATGACCAAAATGGTCAGTTGACCTCTTTAGGAGTTATTGCCCTTTAAAGTCAATTTTTAACCATTTTTCGTAAATTTTATATATCTTTTACTAAAATCTTCTTCTCTGAAACTGCTGTGCCAAATTGATCCAAACTTGGCCGCAATCATCTTTGGGGTTTCTTGTTTAAAAAATGTGTCCGGTGACCTGGCCATCAAACCAAGATGGCCGCCACGGCTAAAAATAGAACATAGGGGTAAAATGCAGTTTTTGGCTTATAACTCAAAAACCAAATAATTTAGAGAAAATCTGACATGAAGTAAAATTGTTAATCAGGTCAAGATCTATCTGCCCTGAAATTTTCAGATGAATTGGACAACCTGTTTTTGGGTTGCGGCCCCTAAATTGGTAATTTTAAGGAAATTTTGCTGTTTTTGGTTATTATATTGAATATTATTATAGATATAGGCAAAGTAAGATCTACAAATAAGTCAACTTGAACGAAATGGTCAATTGACCCCTGTAGGAGTTATTGACCTTTGTAGTCAATTTTCAATCTGCTTCCTTTGTTTAATATTCACATAGACCAAGGTGAGCGACACAGGCTCTTTAGAGCCTCTAGTTTTTCAATATGAAAAATGTGTTCCTTGGTACATATGTTTATAAAAGTTAGGATATCAAACCATTTTTAACCGGATTTTTGTGACAAAAATGTCGGTTATTGATTTTGGGATGCTCGGCAGGCGGGCGGGCGGCAATCAAATGTTGTCCGTGCAGTAACTCATGAACTGTTCAACCAAAGCTTTTAAAATTTTAATATGTTGTTACTGACAACTAAATGAAGGTCAAGTTAAATAGTGGCGATTTTGACTTTTACCGTTCAGGAGTTATGGTTCTTGAAAGATTGAAAAATAGCGTTTCCAGTCGTGTCCATGCATTTACAAATGAACTGTTCTACCAAAGCTTCCCAAATTTTAATATGTTGTTACTGGTGACGAAATGGAGGTCAAGTTCAAAAATGACGATTCTGACTTTTACCGTTCAGGAGTTATGGTTCTTGAAAGATTGAAAAATGGTGTTTCCAGTCATGTCCGTGCATTTTCTCATGAACCATTCAACCAAAGCTTTTCAAATTCTAATATGTTGTTACTGATGACAAAATAGAGGTCAAGTTCAATAATGATGATTTTGACTTTTACTGTTCAGTAGTTATGGTTCTTGAACAGTCAGGGGCGTTACTTAAACAAGTTATTTTTTTTAATTACTTATATAAGTATTTTTTTATTTTAAAAATATTAAAATTACTTAATAGAGTTATTTTAATTTTCAATAGATACATAGACTTAATGTAGTTTTCATGATTTTAAACAACATTTTATATCATAAAATAAAGAATTTATCAGATTTGAGAGGAGTATAGAGATAAAGGGTTACTTTGAAAATAATGACAAAAATATTACTTGAATAAGTTATTTTAAACATTTTTGAAAAAAATAGCAATTACACTTATCTAAGGCACATATGTAATTGATTTAGGTTACAAATTATAAATAACCTCAGGTCTTATTTAATTCACAAGTATCTATCTATTTATATCAGTCTACCTTCAAGATTTTAGAGGAAAATGATGATTTAATAGTCCCAAGAGACCAATCTTTGACCCAGAAGCGTCGGTATGAAAGAAAAGTGCGTTGGAAAGTTAATTAGTGTTTCTAAAGAATTAGTTTTTATATATCAAGGGAAAAATAACCAGATAACCATGAAAATTATTTAAAGGTAGTAAAATCTGTATTCTTGGACACCTATAAAAATAATATTCAGAAAAATAACTTATATAAGTTATATTTAAATAAGCCTCGTTTTCAACATTACTTGTATAGGTAATTTTAATTGTTACTTGTTTAAGTAATGCCCCTGACTGTTGAAAGATTGTAAAATAGCATTTCCAGTCGTGTCTGTGCATTTAAGCATGAAGTGTTCTACCAAAGCTTCACAAATTTTAATATGTTGATACTGATGACTTAATGGAGGTCAAGTTCAATAATGGCGATTTTGACTTTTACCGTTCAGGAGTTATGGTTCTTGAAAGATTGAAAAATTGAGTTTCCAGTCGTGTCCTTGCATTTACACATGAACTGTTCTACCAAAGCTTCCCAAATTTTAATATGTTGTTACTGGTGACAAAATGGAGGTCAAGTTCAATAATGACAATTTCTACTTTTACTGTTCAGGAGTTATGGTTCTTGAAAGTTTGAAAAATGGTGTTTCAAGTCGTGTCCGTGCATTTTCTCATGAACCATTCTACCAAAGCTTTTCAAATTTCAATATGTTGTTACTGATGACAAAATAGAGGTCAAGTTCAATAATGGTGATTTTGACTTTTACTGTTCAGTAGTTATGGTTCTTGAAAGATCGTAAAATAGCATTTCCAGTCGTGTCTGTGCATTTAAGCATGAACTGTGCTACCAAAGCTTCACAAATTTTAATATGTTGTAACTGATGACTAAATGGAGGTCAAGTTCAATAATGACGATTTTGACTTTTACCTTTCAGGAGTTATGGTTCTTGAAAGATTGAAAAATTGTGTTTCCAGTCGTGTCTGTGCATTTTCTCATGAACCATTCAACCAAAGCTTTTCAAATTTTAATATGTTGTTACTGATGACAAAATAGAGGTCAAGTTCAATAATGACGATTTTGACTTTTACTGTTCAGGAGTTATGGTTCTTGAAAGATCGTAAAATGGTGTTTCCATTCACGTTGTTGCATTTACTCACGGACCATTCAATCTAAGCTTTTAAAATTTTAATATGTTGATACTGATGACAAAATAGAGGTCAAGTTTGATATTGACGATATTCACTTTCACCAATCATCAGTAATGGTTCTTGTGATATTGCCAGTACACAAATAAATGCTAATATATCCGGTTTGCTGTCGTTGTGACAGCCTCTTGCTCCTATTAGATTTTTAAGATCTCTTGATATACCTTAAAGATGTTTCACATGATTTGGGACAACTCAACTTTATTTGCATTTTAAGACTTTATATTTTGTTTTTTTGGCAGTTGAAGAATCATGGAAGCACCCTACTGACACTTGTTATGATGTAGAAGATAAAACAGACTTTGTCAATAAAGTGTTCACTACACAGGTAGGTAGATAGTCTACATAATAATAAGTTTATCCATCTCCACATCTTATTTCCTAACATTCTAAATCACACATACCACTACATTGGCCTTCAAACATATACTTATTTTCTTTGGAAAATAAAGACTATATATATTTTTTTTTATGAAATCCATCATTTTTTTTTTTTAAAAAAATAGTGGAAAGCTTGAAAAGACTTGAACTTCCTTCTCTAATCATTTTTTTTCTTTTTATCAATCTAGGCATGTAAAGAAGTATTCTCAAAGACAACAAATGGACCTTCAATGAGGAAGAAAAGATCTGTACCCACCAGTGTACCTTTACCCAGAATGTGGTCATTAATGGTGATGTCCAGGAGAGCACCCAACACACCTCCTTGTATCACTACATCAGAACTATTTGTGAGTGAAGACATGGATGACCTCCAGGACAAGAATGGACAGAGAGGTATACAGTATGAAGACAGTGAAGCAGATGATGTAGAATTCACGATTCTTCAGCCACCACTTCATGGACAAGCCAACATTACATCTGATGGGACAATTTATTATCTTCCAGATAGGAATTATAATGGAGTTGACTTTATCATTGTTAAAGTAGTAGAAACAGGACTATTGCCCCCATTCCATCCACTGTCTGCTACCAGAAATATAACAATTAACATTACCCCTATAAATGATGCTCCAGTGCTTTTGCCGTTTGAGGCAGAATTAATATTTGAAGAAGTAGAAATTCCTGGCAAAGGTTTGAAATCAGTTCAAATTTTATTGGATGGAAATCTTACAAAGAAGTATGATTTGGGACTTGTGACTTTCATGGATGTTGATTTTGTCGATCCTTTAATTAATGAAATAAACTACACAATGAGAATAAACAATACTATACTCAATAACTTTACCTTTGAACCTGTTGAGTTTTATGGCATGCTTAAAAAGAAATTAAAGCTGAGTCTTTCAGTTGATAGAACATTTTATGGAAGAACAGTGTTTACAGCCAGAGGATATGATCAAGCCAGATACACAACCAAAAATCTAGAGGTCAATGTTTACATCTTAATTGCACCCTGTGTCCATGGTAACTGCCTAAACAGAACCTTGACTGATTGTGATGACATTGAACGAGCCTCCAGTTTTGAGAAATATTCCTGTAAATGTGACGGAGGTTACACTGATGAGTGGTGTCAGACAGATATAAACGAGTGTGATCCTAATCCTTGTTCTGTATTCTATGATTGTGAGGATTTGATTGGGTACCAGAAATGTAACTTGAATGTTGTCAAAACGATTTTGTTGACCTTTGCAGTTTTACTGACTCTGGTGATGTGTTTCATGTTAATCAGGCGCTACTACAAGAAGAAACGACCCAACAAAATAGACCCTGGATCTAATACATGGTATGTTTTGAGTCATTAGGTATCAGGTATTGAGTTAGGTCTTGAGATTCCAAGGGACAGGTAAAAGAGGTGCCATCACTGTGGCATCACATGAGTTAGAACTGTTATAATAAAAGTAATTTTCATGAAAAAAAATAATGTGGCTGTGTGAGCAAATTTCTAATCGTTCCTAAAATTATAATCATGAACCACCACTTTTACTAAGAGGTGTACATTTTTGGTTTTTGATGTTGTTGCCTCTCTTTTTAGCTCACCTGGCCCGAGTTCATTATAGATAGAGATAATTGAAAGCAGCAAGAATGTTTAGTAAAGTAAGATCTACAAACACATCACTACACCAAAACACAATTTTGTCATGAATCTATTTGTGTCCTTTGTTAAATATTCACATAGACCAAGGTGAGCGACACAGGCTCTTTAAAGCCTCTAGTTTAAATATGATAACATATATTTTGTAAATAGTCACCCTTTGTCATTTAAACTTTAACCAATTTTTAGAAAATTGTTTTTTGCTTGGAACATGTTTTGCTTGGAACATCGTCTACCTCACATCCTTTCTCTCATCTGTATAAATATTGTTTTATTATTCATTCAGATATGAGAAAGGTACAATTAAAATCTAACTCAGAAGCAAGTGTAGATAATGGTATAATTAGTTACCAAAGGTACAAGGATTTTAATTTAATATTTCAGACGAAGTTGAAGTTCATTCAAATGTTTAAAACAATGAGGTATTAGAATTAAAGGTGAAGATAGCAATTGCATAGGATAGGAAAATGCACAATGTTTAAATCCTTGCATTTAGCTTTTAGTTGCCACACAGTCATCTCCTTTTTTCTATACCAGGCTATTTTTAATTTCTAAGGGATGCATCACTTTGCAGTTTATTCATGATTCTAATTTATTTTCAGGAGTTTTGGTAGTGAGGTCCTTGGTCAAAAGAAAGGGAGATTTATAAGGCCATCATATGCAAGTTCAACTGAAGACCTTGTCCCCTCACATACTGTCAAAGATATTAATGGTGGCTGTGGAAAAGATCTTATTCCCCCATGTACTGCTCGAGAGATTAATGTTGGCATTGGTAGAGATCATATCCGACAAAGTGCTGCTCAAGAAATTAATGTTGGCATTGGTGAATCAATTGTTGAGAAAGCAGACAGCAAGACAAAGAACAGCCCTGAAACTGCAGACAGAATTGTGTTGATGACCGAGAAAACCATGGACAGATTTACTAAAACACTGGAACCTATCATTACATCAAACATTGGTGGAAAAGCTCCACACCACAAGTCGTTGATAATGAAGAATGGTGAAAATGATAGAGACACACAATCAAACTATGGATTCTCCAGATATCTCGTTAACAGCAGTCATGAGAAATCTGGGCAAATGGAGATGCTTCCACCTCTTAAAGTTCCTTCAAATATGCGAACCAAAGATGACCAAGCTATAGAAATAAGTTTCAGGATAGCAGACGACAAACCATCAGATGGTAACTAACCACTGAAGACTTGCATATATTGCTTGATAATATTTAACAACGAACGATAAAGATACATGATAATCAAACGACTCTAAATATTTTTCCCACTGATACATTTATATTATGTTCATAAAGAAATAAAGTAGATTTAGATGCATTACATATGAATATCATTTATTGAAGCATTATACAGTTGATTCCTTTGACATATGGATAGAGATCTGCTGGCGGCATTAGCTAAGTTAACTTCTTAAAAGCTTAATATTTCAGAACGTAGAAGGCCAGGATCTTTCCAATAGATATAGGGAAATTTGATACGAGTGCCAATGAGACAATTCTCCATCCAAATTACAATTTACAAAAGTAAACCATTATAGGTCAAGGTATTGTCTTCAACACTGAATCTAGGTTTCCACCAAACAGCAAACTATAAAGGGCCCCAAAAAATTACTAATGTAAAACTATTCAAACCAGAAAACCAATGATCTAATCTATATTAAAAATGAGAAACAAGAAACAAATCAACAAACGACAACCAGTGTACTTCAGATTCCAGACTTGGGACAGATGCAAAGACTTGCAGCAGTTTTAAACATTTTAATGGTACCAAACCTTCACCCTTATCTGAAACAATGTGTAACATCACAACATAGAAACTTTGTATATAGATTCCTTATGTTATGAAGGTTCCATCTGTCATATGTCCATTGTCCTTGACCTCATTTTCATAGTTAAGTGACTACTTGATAAACAAGATTGTTTCCCTATTACACAGATGCCCTATCTGCACTATTATTATCTATTTTAAGTAGACAGTGGAAAGAAGGTAAGATTTCTAATTTGACATTTAAATTAGAAAGATCATATCATAGGTACCATAAGTACTAAGTTTCGAGTTGATTAGACTTCAACTTCATCAAAAACAACATCCATCTTTAACCTGAAGCGGGACAGACGGACGGACGGACAGACAGATGAAGGCACACACAAACCAGAAAACATCATGCCTATAAATTGGACATAAACTAGTTAGATTTGTCTCTAATTAAGAGTTATATGATAACTATATTTGGTATGCGAATATTTTGCAAGGTTATCATGCCGGTCTGACCGTTTTCATTTGACCTCGATCACATTTCATGGGTCAGCATGCAGTTAACAGTAAAATTTTCGTGGTTAAGTCCATATCGCTGATACTAAAATCAATAAATAGGTCTACTATATTTTGTATATGGAATGATTGTAAGTTGAATCTGTCCATCTGGGATGCGTCAGCTGATTTTGACCTCATTTTTATGGTTCAGTTAATGTTAAGTTTTTGTGTTTTGAGCTGTTCTTATTCTAAATGCAATAGATCAACTATTTGGTGTATGAAATTTTGTATGATTATATTATGTTTCCTGGTCTTCGTCTGTTCGTTAGTCTGACTGTCCAACTCAAGGTTAAAGTTTTTGGTCGAGGTAGTTTTTAATGAAGTTGAAGTCCAATCAACTTAAAATTTAGCACACATGTTCCCTCTGATAATAATATGATCTTTCTAATTTTAGTGCCAAATTAGATTTTTTCCCCAATTTCACGGTCCACTGGCCATAGAAAATGATAGTGCGAGTGGGGCATCTGTGTACTGGGAACACCTTCTTGTTTCAATATAAATGTAAGTCTGGAGCTTATTATTTGACCTTGATCTCATTTTTACGATGCACTGCTCATTGTTGATTTTTAATTGATTTTTGGTCTGTTTTTCTTACATTTTTAGCAGAAGGTCAAATAAATTTGATGTATGGCTTGATTGTAAGGTGTGAGCGGTGTGAGTGTCTGTCTGGAAATTATCATCTGACCGTGACTTCATATTAATGGTTCATAATGGTCAATCTTCAGTTTTTCTGGTTTAGTTTGTCTTTTAGTGACCGTAAAAGGTCAACTTTATTCAAAGCATGTTATGATTATAAGGTGTATACATGTCAATCTGTCAGGATTCACCAAAGTTTAGAGTGACATTCCCCCTTAACTTTTGGCACTTAGCAGATAATCTGGTTCATGGTTATTAATTCAATTCAAAAGAGTTAATTTAGTTGGTCGTATTATTAAAAAAAAAAGACAGAATAAATCATGGCCATGTTATTTGCGATTCTAATATAACAGCTCAAGAAAGATATTTGTTCATTTCTGACATATGTCAGACGAAGGTAATGGTGCTTCCTCGAACAATAAGCAAGGAGCTTAAGTCTGAGTTAAGAGTTAACAAATCGTGTTGTAGGATTGATCAGCTGTATTGTAAGTCGGTACAAACTACCACGTTTTTTTGCAGATGAGTATGTTTAGACCTACTCATTAAGGCAGGATAATTCTACGTTCGACAATACATTATACAATATTTTCCTGTGGTACCACAGCAACGATTGTTTTCTATATTAATTTTCTCTTGTTTACCACATCGACAGGATCGTTACCAGTAATAGTTTTGAATTATTCTATCCTCCGAATACCGGGGCAGTGTTTTTCACGTCATGGCATATCGTCAGTGTGGGGTCGTTTTCCTCCTTCACTCTCATCCCATTACAGGAACTTTTGTTACTTCTGTAATCAGAAGAACACCAACTTGCCAATATTACCGATGCCGGCGGTTTGTATTGAATTATTTCAATCTTTTATCAAAATTTAGGAGATGTGGATTGATTGCCTATGATACAACTCAACTGTGTAAAGAACGTTGGTTACAGTGTAAGCAATCATGGGTAACTATACAACCTTTAACAATGAGCAAACCCCTTACCACATGTAGCCGGTGGTATTCCAAACGGTATTTCTTGAATTATTTGAATCTTTAATTTGATATTATAAATGTACATTCTTTGCGTCGGAATGTTGGCATGACACGGGTTATGTTCTTCTCATATACGTTATGATGGTATGATACTAAACCCCTAACGGGAAGGATTGTGCCTGATGTCCATATGATGAAATCATAATCTTTCAGTCAGTTTAATTGAAGTCCGGAGCTGGCATGTCAGTTAACTGCTAGTGGTCTGTGTTATTTATGTATTATTGTCATTTTGTTTATTTTCTTTGGTTACATCTTCTGACATCAGACTCGGACTTCTCTTGAACTGAATTTTAATGTGTGTATTGTTATGCGTTTACTTTTCTACATTGGTTAGAGGTATAGGGGGAGGGTTGAGATCACACAAACATGTTTAACCCCGCCGCATTTTTGCGCCTGTCCCAAGTCAGGAGCCTCTGGCCTTTGTTAGTCTTGTATTATTTTAATTTTAGTTTCTTGTGTACAATTTGGAAATTAGTACGGCGTTCATTATCACTGAACTAGTATATATTTGTTTACGGGCCAGCTGAAGGACGCCTCCGGGTGCGGGAATATCTCGCTACATTGAAGACCTGTTGGTGACCTGCTGTTGTTTTTTTATTTGGTCGGGTTGTTGTCTCTTTGACACATTCCCCATTTCCATTCTCAATTTTATTACAACATGTAAACCACAGAATAACAACTGACACCTACCATGAATTAATGACACCACAACGAAATTATAACCTGTGCGTCACATGAATGTACCTTATTTTTATGATGTTTATTTTATCTGAAATTGACCGATGGGTTGAAATAGAATATAAGATAGGGATTTAGTTTGCAAGGGTGTTTGTTATTTTTGGTATTTTCTAACCACAACAAGAATATTTGATTGGAATTGTGTGTGTAATTTATTGTGTAATTATTTGTATTTTTCAAACCATGTCGACTTATCTTCAAAAACAAAGCTATATAGAAAATAAGCAATAGGTCAACTTTGTTCAGTTTATGGTATGTTTGTAAGGTGAACAAGTCTGTCTGTCTGTCATGTATACACTGATTTTAATCGCATTTTCATGGGTCATTAGTGAAATAAAGTTTTTACGGTTTGGTCTGTTTCTTGTATACTAAAAGTAATGGGTCAACTATGTTCGATGTATGGAATAATTTTAAGGTGTACATGTGTTTCTGGCCCCTTAGTTTAGACTTTTTTAGACATTTCTAAGTACAAATGTACCAATATTCCCGCAGCTCTTGCATATGGGGTATATATCTCCCATTTGAAAACACATTCCAGAGCTTGCATATCTGATTATGTTTTTTTCACGGAGGGTTGCTACTTAAAAGGAAGCTATTGAACAAGGAGTTCCAAGTTGTAACGTTAAAATCATTCCTTCGAAACTTTGGTTGAACATTACGGAATACCTGCCTCACAGATGACGAGGGATATATGTTTCAATTTTTGTCACCACAACCACGTGTTCTTTTCCTGGAATTACGTCATACTTAATTCGAATTATAAATTGCAAAATTAATTGTAAATTAACTTGCATGATGAACATGACTGGTGCCACATGTGGATCACCTGAGATAACCCCAGTTCTTGGTGGGGTTTGTGTTGCTCACTCTTTAGTTTTGAATGTGTTTTGTGAACTGTTTTTGTTTTTTCATTTTTTTGCCATGACAGTATTTTTTTTTTACTTATGAGGTTGAACATCCATTAGGTATCTTTCGCTCCTCTTTTAAGGATGTTCGCTTGTCTTGTTTTGGAAATTTTGTTGGATTTTCAGAATCCTCTAGTTTTATCCATTTGATAGCCTTAACAAATTTGCCCATTGACCCCAATATTTCTTTTTATAAATCTTATGCATGTATAATGTTTATAGATGTATAAGCCATCTGTAAAAGTCTTTTACAATTTTAATTATTTTTATATATATTATGAGAACTTAAACTCGTAAATAATAAAGCTAAGAACAGTCAAGAGAGAATAATTGCATGCTGGGTATAACTAGTTAATTCTGTTGCCTAGCAACCAATATAATGGCGGCGTTAAACTCATTCAATATGATTTATATGCAGCTTAAATATATCTTTTTTTTTTTAAATTAAACCTGTTAAGCATGTACACTCGTACACTGTTTAAATATTACAAAATTAAATGGATATTTTTGCCAAAATATTTGTTGTTTTTCCCTAGCAACACATCTGAGCCAATGGCAACGGCAACTTGTTTTCTATATGACAAGATTTAATTTTAAATATATTGCAACAGAAAGTCAATTGGAGATGCAAATTGTAAAAAGTGACAAACTCCAAAGTAAATGTAACGGGGAAAATCAATATTGAAACATCAACAAACAAAACAAAACACCGTGTATTGCTGATAAATACAGATTGTGCATCTAGTGCTGGGTGGGGTCACACTTATCAGCGACAAGAAAAATAATACAACGAGAAGAACACTTATTTAGAACTAAGAAATCTTAATATTAATTATCTAAAATAAATAGATACAGCCGCATGCATTAAAGGATGGTTTTATATATCGGTGTATTTCCATTACGTAACAGTACTTGTGTTTCAAACTTCACCAGCAGTGGAATCAACCCAGTGGGTTTTAATAAACTCATCATGTAAACCCGGTTTAATTTTGCATTTACGCCAAACGCGCTTTTTGTTTACAAAAAACTCATCAGTGACGCCCAAATCCCCCAAAAAATTTAAAGGCCAAATAATGTACGAAATTGAAGAGCATTGAGGACCAAAATTCCTAAAATGTTTGGCCAAATACAGCTAATGCAATCTGATCATGAGGTAGAAAAGCCTAAGAAATTCAAAAAATCAAAAAGTTTTTGAAACAGTAAATTTATAAATATGACCATTTCAATGACACCTCATATCAGCACAGAAGTGATGACTACGCGGCTGGTGATACACTCGTGGAATTAAAACCCCACCAGTAGTTGCAACGACCCAGTGGTTGTAAATAAAGTCATTATTGAAAACAGGAATAAATTGGTTATTTACGCCAGACGCGTGTTTCGTCTGCGAAAGACTCATTAGTGACGCTTAAATCTAAATAATTAAAAAAAAGGCCAAATTAAGTCGAAATTGAAAAGCATTGATGACTAAATTTCCTTTAAAAAATGCCAAATACATCTTAAGTAATCTTTTTTCCTTTTTCTGAGGTAGAAAAGCCTTAGTATTTCAAAAATTCAAAAGGTTTTGAAACAGTTAATTTATATATATGACCAAATGAATGACAATTCATGTCAGCACTTCTGACTACTGGGCTGGTGAAACCCTCTGGGAATTAAAAATCCACAGCAGTGGCATCGACCCTGTGGTTGTAAATAAACTCATCATAGATACCAGGATTAAATTGTGTATTTACGCCAGACGCGCGCTTCATCTACAAAAGGCTAACAAGTGACGCTCGAATAAAAAAAAATTTAAAAAAATGAAGTTGTGTAGATCCCCTTGAAGAATAAAAAAAACTCCCCCAGTGAGAGTGAATATATAAACCTACAAACAATAGTACAAAAAAGGACTGAAAATTTGGGAATTACTTGTTCCAAACCATAAAACAATTGTACAAAGTAACTAAGTTTTAATTTCCATATACTTTGTTCTTTATTCCAGTGTTTTCTACTGATCGATCGTCAATGTGTATTTATATTTTTAATTGTTCCAAATAACACAATTAACAAGCAACACATGAACTGTTTACACAGAAATTCAAATTTGTTTTTTTTAAATCCTTAAATCCTTTGCCACATTGTTATGTGATAAAATCATCATAGATATCAAGATTGATTTTTGATTGAACTAGACACGAGTTTCTTTTACGAAAGACTCATCAGCTACGCTTGAACAAAACAAAAAGTTCAAAAATGTCAAAATTAAGAACGAAGTTGAAGAGCATTGAGAGACAAGTCCTAACAGTTGTGCCAAATACCACTAAGGTAATATGTTCCTTAGGTAGAAAAGACTCTGTATTTCAAAAAATCAAAGTTTTGTAAACAGTAAATTAATAATTATGATCATATCAATGATAACCCGTGTCAACACAGAAGTGCTGGTAATACACTCGGGGAATAAAACTCCTCAAGCAGTGACCTCGACCCAGTTTGAACAAACATTGCCACTGAACATTTCCTTATTACCACTTAATTAATCCACCAGCCTACAATATTGATTGAGATATGTAAACACCAGAACATTGTTTTCACCTTAAATGGGAATTAATTCATTTGCAACTATCATATTTGTCGTTGATGCTAGTTTAAAGTCGTCAATATGACGAAAAATGTCTAAGTATGAAGCAGAACCTCTCATGTCGATAGTCTTCTTTATACATAAATTCAAGCAGTCAATACAATATAGGAGTGTAAGTGATTCATTTTGATGTGAAAGTAATGTGGCTAGATAATATGTAGCTCAGTTTCGTCTGTAATTTAGTCTAGACGCCATCTAATTAAATATCGAGTTGACCTCTAAAAACATACGATGCCCATATAAGGTATATAATCATAAGTATCGATATAAATAGAAAACGAAACGTGGAGTTTGATTCTTTTTGGTCAATTTAATTTCATTTATTATAGATTAAAAATATATGTTAATCGTCATTTTTATTTGTATAAAACTGTTGTTAGCATCGAATCAGTCAATCAAATGATTTACCTTTGTTTCACTTTCAATGTTGACATTCTTTTCTTTTAAAGGACTGATCATACACGATTTATGCGTTATCCATCTCCAGCTAAGGGGTTAAATTGACGTTCACATGAATACGGATGCATGAGGTCGAATTATTCATTTGCAAGTGAATAATTAATCTGTAATGTTTCTTAGTTTATTTTGTCAACATTGAGACATTCTGCTTAAAGCGAGTTATTATTTCACTATTTCACTTTTATGAATGATGGAACAAAAAAATAGATTTTTTTATCTCGCCTGGCTCAAAGGGCCTAGTGAGCTTTTCTCATCACTTGTCGTCCGTCGTCGTAGTTAACTTTTATAATAATCTTCTCCTCTCAAACTACTGGGCCAAATTTAACCAAACTTGGCCAGAATCATCATTTGGGTATCTAGTTTCAACTAGAGGCTCTAAAGAGCCTGTGTCGCTCACCTTGGTCTATGTGAATATATTAAACAAAGGACGCAGCTAGATGGATTCATGACAAAATTGTGTTTTGGTGATGGTGATGTGTTTGTAAATCTTACTTTACTGAACATGCTTGCTGCTTACAATTATCTCTTTCTATAATAAACTTGGCCTAAGTAGTTTGGTGGAAAATATTAGTCAAAATTTACAAATGTTTTGAAATTGTTAAAAATTGACTATAAAGGACAATAGCTCCTTAGGGGGTCAATTGACCATTTTGGTAATGTTGACTTGAAGTAAGGTCTTACTTTGCTGTACATTTTTTGCTGTTTACAGTTTATCTCTATCTATAATAATTAAAAAAAATAATAAAAAAAACCGGCAAAATTTCCTTAAAATTACCAATTCAGGGGCAGCAACCTAACAACGGGTTGTCTGAACAATCTGAAAATTTCAGGGCAGATAGATTTTGACCTGATAAACAAAATACATTAATAAAATCTCGTCAGATTTGCTCTTAATGCTTTGATTTTATAGTTATAAGCCAAAAACTGCGTTTTACCCCTATGTTTTAATTTTAGCCGTATGACTTATTTTAAGGTCTTACTTTGCTGAACATTATAGTTGTTTACAGTTTATCTCTATCTATAATAATATTCAAGATAACCAAAAACAGCAAAATTTCCTTAAAATTACCAATTCAAGGGCAGCAACCCAACAACGGGTTGTCTGATTCATTTGAAAATTTAAGGGCAGATTGATCTTGACCTGATTAACAATTTTACCCCATGTTAGATTTACTCTAAATGCTTTGGTTTTTGAGTTATAAGCCAAAAACTGCATTTTACCCTTATATTCTATTTTAAGCGGTGGCGGCCATCTTGGTTGGTTGGCAGGGTCACGCCACACATTCTTTAAACTTAATACCCAATGATGATCGTGGCAAAGTTTGGTTTAATTTGGCTCAGTTATTTCACAATCATCATGTTGGTGTCTTATTTAAAAAATGTGTCTGATAACCCCGCCAACCAACTGAGATGGCCGCCATGGCTAAAAATAGAACATAGGGGTAAAATATGGATTTTGGCTTATATCTCTGCAACCTAAGAATTTAGAGCATATCTGACTGATATAAGTTCAATTGTTTATCAGGTCAAGATATATCTGCTCTGAAATTTTCAGACAAGTCCGGTAATTTATTGATGGGTTGCTGTCCCTGAATTAGTAATTTCAAGGATATTTGACATTTTGGTTATTATTTTGAACAATATTTTGATAGAGATAAACTGTACATCACAATTCTGTTTTCAGCAAAGTAAGATTTACAAATAGGTTAATTTGACCAAAATTGTCCGTTGACCACTTTCTGAGTTATTGCCATATATAGTTAATTTTAACCAAATCTCTAAAATTTAAATAATCTTTAAAAAAAAAAATCTCCTCTGAAACTACTTAGACAAATTTAACAAAAGTGGGCCACAAATTATCATTGGGATATCTAGTTTGAAAAATGTGTGCAATACCCCCACCCCACCAAACCAACCAACCAACCAAGATGGCCAACATGGCAAAAAATAGAACATAAGGGTAATATGCAATGCTAATATCTCTGAAACCAAAGCATTTAGAGCAAATCTGACAGTAGTAACATTGTCCATTAAGTCAAGATATAACTGCTCTCAAAATTTACAAAAAGTAGGCCACCCGCATTTGGGTTGCTGTCCCTGAATTGGTAATTTTAAGAAAATTTTGCAGTTTTTGGTAACTATCTTCAATATTATTTAATATAATAGAGATAAACAGTAAACAGCATTTATGTACAGCAAAGTAAGATCTACAAATAAGTCAACTTTACCAAAACGATCAATTGACCCCTTAAGGAGTTATTGTTCTTTATATTAAATATTTTAAACAATTTTCGTTATAAATTTTTCTTAACTTTTACAAAATATTTTCCTTAGATAGAGAAAAATGGAAACAACAAAGTAAAGTAAGATTGACAAGTACATCATCATCATCACCAAAACACAATTTTATCATGAATTCTATTCTCGTCGTTAATTTGTGTCCTTTGTTTAATATGATGTTTGCAAATAGTGCAAGGTGAGCGACACAGGCTCTTTAGAGTCTCTATAGTTTATAAATCTAGTAGCTAGTGCTCATTTAAGGAAAAGCGTTGTCACCAAAATATCAAATCTAAAGGTAAATTATAAATAAGTGACAGTTTATAAATCTGACAAAAGCAAGCGTTAAAATGTATCAACCAATGGAACGCCTGACTTGGTACAAACATTTATCCAGTACACATTTAAACAACGAACTGGAATTAGAATACAGTATCCAATGCGTATCTCACGATCCAAACCAGGATGTACGCGTGCATGGCTCCGAAGTTATGTTGTTCCTTTTTCTATTTACACAGCTATCTACAATATGGTTTACAATCAATATTACTGTGACAAGTAAATGATAACATTGTCCTTCTTTATCTAAACACGAGAGCTTTCACTGTTTCCTTTGTTACTAATATTCATTTAAATGTATTTATTCTTTAATCTCGATTCATAGTATGTAGAATATAATCTTTATAAGTATAACTCGTACATTAGGATTTAAGATAACAAAAAATAAAAACAGACAAACAAATCATTGCATAGAACTGAAGACAAATTCATTAATATATTTCACACTCAAGTCAATAAATATCATACAAACAAATAAGATAAATTTTGACATACATATTGTTATTTCTTTTTTGAAATGATTATGAAAGATCTTTATTTCTTATTAATAGTTTTCCACTCATATATTGTTGCATAATACAAAGTCTTTTGATTCTGTCTACCAGAAGTTACCTTTTGTTACAAAGTCTGTTTTTGTTTCTATGTTGAAAACTTTGTAAATTGATGTTTATTTGTTTTTTTGCAAAATAGTTATAGTGGAATGTACACTTTTCCCGATAAGTTGACATAGAAGCATGCCTTTTGTATTTCCCTATTAAACTTTTATGATATTAGCCACTGATACTTCAAATTGACATTCCAATAGGGTTAGATTAGTCAAATTAGTCTCTCAAAGCTGCACCTTTTTGTCAAAAACATTTTCTCTTTTAAAGAGGCAGCTATATATACAAAGTATTGAAAACAATAGTCTGACCGTCATTTCGACATTAGCAATTGTGTTATATTAAATATTTTGAAAAGATAAAGTTGCGTCAAAACAGAGTTAATGAAAATTAAACATATATAACTTGTACTTTGAAAATGTAAAGGGCTGTAAAATAAAAGCAAATGATCAAACAAATACAAAAGCATTTAAGCAAATTGAGATGCATGTAACATGTGTAACAGGAGAAAGGGCGAGTACCTTTTTTACTCTTACTTTTAATCAATTTAGGTGTTTACTGACACTGAAGTTTCGAATTCTGCTTTTTATGCCTGACATACCAAATATTTTAAATTTCAATAATTATCATTTCATTAGATACTTGAACAACAATCTTCCTGGTAGGAATTCATTTTTTTAAGATATATATAGAAGGTTAAAGGTACCACTTCGTCTTATCATTGGTTTATCGGCGACTGGTCATTATAAGATATCAGATAATTTTGTATAACTATCACCGCAAAACATTGATAATGTTAATAAATTTGGAGGACATAACATACAATGTGTGATTAAAAGGACGGATATTATTGAGAAGCTATAGAATAAGATTTAGAAAAAATAATGGACATGAAATAAACAGTAAAAAAGATAAAATGGTATGTACACTTATAAATTATAGTTACTTTAAATTTGACTGCGTTAAAAGAAATTAATAAAATAATGGCAATGTTTGAGTCAATATGTTACGTTTTAATAATTCGTGTAATTATATTGCTCTATAATATACATAAATCGCCAGATGGTATTATTGCTGATAGAAAGAAATCACCGTCTTTGACTAGTGCAGTGAACAAACTACAAACGGTGTCCTTACACATTCGTTAAATAAGGGACAATATGTCTATCTGTCCTTTAAAAATGAATAGCAGTTACCACTGTTTATTACTATTACATTAACAACAAACAATATTGATTGTAAACTGTTAAAATACGACTGACCATGCAAAACTCAACTGTAACGTTACGCCAAATTCCGAAATAGTACATCAAAGCAAAAGAAAATCCCCTAGTTTATGCTTGATACTATGATTTAAACGATAAAAAACAATAAAAAATTAGGATCACACATGCAATTGATATAAAATATGAATACCCTAGACAGATAACTTTACAAGATCGCTGAGGAGCAATACATGCTCTTGGATGATAAAAACTTCCGTGTACTGGAAATAAAATATCATCCTTACAGATCACGAAATAGCTTAGAGTTGATAAAATATTGTAACATTCCTTTTTAACGCCTGTAAATCTGAAGACTGAACATCTCCCAATTGATACGACATTCCCTGGCTTGTATGTTCTATCTAATATAGGGTGGCTGCTGAGAATGACGCTATTAAACCAAGAAAACTTTTTTTCGTAAATGTAACGCACGCCATCACGAGCTGGTTGACTGGTTCACAGATGATATCGGATATGTTCCTAGTGTCACAATCCTGTTCCCTTTCCACGAATGTTATCTATCGAATTAGACTATTTTTTGGGTTTGTAATACCTGGAGCAACACGAAGGGTGCCAAATGTGGAGAAGGATCTGCATACCCTTCCAGAACACCTGAGATTACCCTAACTTCTGGTTGGACACGTGTTGCTGTTTTTAATTTACTATGTTTTATCTTGTGTACAATTTGTTGTCTTTTTCTTCTTTAGCTATGACATTGTCAGTTTAATTTTGATCTATGAATTTGAACGTCCCTCCAGTAGACTAATTACCGGGTTTTTAATAGCATGATTAACATGACAGGGACCACATGTGTTACATGATCTTTTTACACATCAGGAGCACCCGATATCACCCACGGTGTTTAATGGGGTTTCATGTTGCTCAGTCTTTAATTTGCTCTGTTGTGTTTTGTGTACAATTGTTTGTACAAAATATGAATTTGAATGTCCGTGTGATATCTTTCGCCTCTCTCTCATATACTATCTTAAGCTGAAATGATGATGATATATTGTGATAATCAAAAAGACAAATAAAGTTCTCAGCTAGAGATTTATTGAAAATAGGTATACAAAAATGCATTATGAAAATTTTATTCCCTGATTTTAATTCACTAAATTATTATTGAAAATGTACAAAAAATAACAGAAATGCACTGTTAAACGTAAGAGATTGTGCTTACAAATTCTATACAGGTAACAACGCAGTCCGGGAAAAAAACCAAGCCAAAATAAGGTTTTGTTTTTTTTATAACCACCAAGAGGGAGTCTGGAGATGCCGAGGCCCTTGAAAATGAATACGATGACAACCATGAACTTTGAAACATTGCTGATAATTTAAAGACCTACTCGATTTAACGTAACAAAACAATTTCAAACAACAGCTTAAAACTGTAAGGACTCGTATCATTTAGCATGCGATTATAGACTTTGGTTAATCAGATTAATTCTTATACTGAAATGAGGGATATTTTCAAGCGTCGTAGTTCATTATTCATATGACAACAAAATAAATCATTTCTGTGTCGACAGGCTTTTTTAACATGTGTAACTATGCACATTGCGATACTTTATCAATGTGTAACAAATTAAGTGAAATTATGCAATGTTTGTGTAATGATTAAAAAAAAACATTCATTGATTCCCTTTTATTTACATTCAAATGCTGTAAATAAATAGTCAGTTGTAAGATTCTAGACTTCCTGATATTAAAATTAAGTTAATTAATAAGTAAAGCTTTTCACCTTGAGACAACAAGTAAAAATGTATAGAATACTTAATGACTAGTGGCCTTATACACAATATTATACTGCTGGGTCGTGTAAGTGGAACTAGAAACTTTTGAATATTTGCATCAATCCGATTATCAATATAAGATCTACAAATAAGTCAGCATAACCCAATTGCCAATTGACCACAAGAGAAAATATTGGCATCAAAAGCCAATGTTTCACATTTTTTGTAAATTATTGTTATCTTCGCCTCTGAAACTACTGGGCTGAACTAAACTTGGCATACATCATCGTTTGGTTATCTAATATTAAGATGTATGCGATGACCCCGCTCACCAATCAAGATTGCCACTATGATAAAAAAAAAAAAAAAAAAAAAAAAAAAACACCATAGAAGTAAAAAATAAAATCACAAAAAATCTGAATTCAAAACTGAAAGTCCCTTATCAAATGACAAAATCAAATCAAACGAATTGACAACAACTGTCATATTTCTGACTTGGTCAAGGTATTTCAAATGTAGAAAAGTGTGTATTAAACCTGATTTTATAGCGTTAAGCCTCTCACTTGTATGACAGTCACATCAACATTAATTCCATTATATCTACAACGATGCGTGAACAAAACAGATAAGTGCAGTTTTGCTTTATATTTCATTTAGTGCTTTAATTTCATTCAGACATCATTTAGATCTAATTTGACATTGTGTAAAGATGTTTATCAGGTCAAGATCTATCATCCCTGATATCTTTAAACACATCAGACAACCCGTTCTGGGGTTGCTGTCCCTGAATTTTGTAATTTTAGGACATGGTGCCGTTTTTTGTTTTTCATCTTGAATTTCATAATTGAAAGATATACCGAGAATAGTATAAAAAGCCGAGCAAAGTAACATCAGAAACTAAAGCAGTAATAGCAAATATTACGGGGTAAAATGATTAGCTTTATCTGCTCTGAAAGTTTCAGACGCATCAGTCAATCCATAGTTGGGTTGCTGTCCCTGTACTGGAAAGTTTAAGGACATTCTGCAGTTTCTGGGTATCATATTTGATTTTATTATAGATAGAGATCAACTGTGAAACAGCAATAATGTTCAGCAAAGTTTAATATGCAAATACGTCGATATGACCAAAAGTGTCAATTGATTCCCCGAGTGTATCACCAGCCCAGTAGTCAGCACTTCTGTGCTGACATGAATTATCATTGATATGGTCATATTTAAAAATTAACTGTTTACAAAACTTTTGAATTTTGGAAATAATAAGGCTTTTCTACCTCAGGAATAGATTACATTATTTGGCAAAACTTTTAAGAATTTTGGTCCTCATGATCTTCAACTTCGTACTTTATTAGCTTGTTACATGCCTCTTTACAGGACAGGATGTATTACTTATGGTATATCTTTGTCCGTCCATCTTTTAAAACATGTCAGACATTAACTCAAAAACACTTAAACTAGTTTGCATGAAATTTGGTGAATTGTTATTGACATGAGCTCTCTTTCGTTATTTTTTTTATAAATTTCTGATTTTACATTTCTGAGTTATGGGGTTTTATTCATTTAAAAAGGATGATCTTCTAGTATTGGACAAAAACTCAAAAATGCTTTCAGCAGTTCTCATGAGACTTTGGTGAATTGTTTATATCTATTTATTTGAGCTCCCTTTCGCTTTTTATAAATTTTAGATTTCACATTTCTGAGTTATGGGATTTTATTCATAAAAAGGGGTGAGTCTCAAGTTTTCAGACAATAACCTGAAAGAAGCCTTATATCAGTTTTCATTAAACTTTATTGACTGATTTATATTTATTAAGATAACCCCTCTTTTTGTCGAGCCTTCGATTTTTGTTGAATAAGCGAGACATAGCGATTCTTAATTCCGTCGTCGTCGGCGGCGACCACAAATATTTGCTCTGCGGTTAAAGTTTTAGAAATTTAATAACTTTCTTAAACTATCCTGGATTTTTACCAAACCGTCAGGCGTATCGTGCTCTCGAGCTCATGGCACAGCTGTTAATAATTTGTATGCCACACCTACGATAGTAGAGAAGAACTTATGTTTTCTGGTCTGTGCGTCCGTTCGTCCATCAGTCTGTTCGTCTTGGCGTCCGTTTGTCCGTCCGTTAGTTCGTCTGTCCCGCTTCAGGTTAAAGTTTTGGTCAATGTTATATTTTTTTATAAAGTTGGAGTCCGATCAACTTGAAACTTAGTGCATATGTTCCCTAGTATATGATCTTTCTAAGTTTAATGCCAAATTGAGTTTTCACCCCAATTTCATAGTACACTGGACATATTCTTGTTGTGTTTAACATTCATTTTAAAACATGTAACAAAACACTTACTGACTGGATATTTGATTAAAGTAAGTTTAGTGTCCCCTTTGATACAACTATTGCCCTCGGCTACGCATCAAATCAGTAGATGCACCTCGGTGATATTACATTTTCTATTCCATCCATACCCATGCAGTCAACAAGTATACATTGAAAATTCAAAAGTAGTCATTATGAACTGTTCCTTGAAAAGATACTTCTAAATATTGAAGACAATTACAAGTAGTCATGAATATATGACATTGCTTGACTAAATAGTGTGCTTATTTGATTAAATTGAATAAAGGGGTTCTGTTAAAAGATAAATAAATAAACAAGTCAGCAAGCACATCAGCACAGTTTATTCCCATGAGTATTCCGATAATAAATGTCGAAAATTACGATCGCCTATTGTAACCAATGTTGTCAAACAAGAAATGTACCATATTATTAATATCAGTTTGAAAGAATGATTTGTTTAAATAAAAGTGTTTTTTTTCTCAATGTACAATTTACTTATTCCTGAAACTAGACACTTGTATCTGCGTTAGCCAGTCATTTTAAATAAGTAATGCTGAAACAATCCTCCAACAAACAAACCGTGACACCTTTTTTTTTATTAAACACGAAAACATACAAATTTGGTGATGGTTATAAAACAAATAAAACGAGAAGTACGGTTATAATAAGAACATGTCATCTTTATTTTTGGCATATGAATCATATAACGTGCAATCAACTCATGATATCATCTGCTAAACGTTTAAGGAGTTAATTTAACTTACACCCCAGTTCTATTGTTATATTTCATAGTTTCTATTTTTGAAACACGTGTAAATTGAATAGATCTATTGTTACGAATAACAATGGATTTTGACCACAGGCTGTGACAAGCGGGGTTTCTGGAAACCCCTGCTTTTACATCCCGCAAACAAAGTCCATTGTTATTCGTAACAATAGAAATTGATTATTCTTTAAATAGCATGAACACAAGAAATAACTTACAGTGTTCACTACAAATTGTTTCAAGATATTAAAAAAAAAAACATTAAAGGAAATTCCAATAGCGAAAACAAAATTAATAAGCATATATTTTGAATAAAAAAAATCCTTCAATTACTCCTTTGCTGAAAGTAATATTTTTTTATCCCAGTCATATGTTTCTATTAACAAAAAGAGGGATTTTAGCTCTCGATCCCCCCTCCCCCGTTATCCAGTGGCCGATCCGGGGTAGGGGTTTCGCGGGTTGGACCAGATTTAAAGATCAATGTATTTGACTTATTTGAACCCCCGCCACTTTCTTTTGAGTTAGGAACCCCAGCTGGATCAGTCCCTCTTCCGCAAAAGAGAGAGTTACGAAATATTAAATCTGTATCTTTGTATGCTGAGCGTGCGTGCCTGGAAGTCGGGCTTCTATTGCAGACACACTTATTCCTTTGTAGGTCCGAATATGAATGTTTATTCATTCTCGAGAAGAGGGGGGCTTTTTCTCCCATAAAACCTTAAGATCGAAAATATAGTTATGATTACCTTTATTAAACTGATACAGGTAAGTACTTTGGGTTTTAATATTGCCTTTATCTTTTAAATTAGTCTCATCTACCAAATCCAACGCTAACTAAGAAATGTCGTCCGTCTCATACCCTTCCATATTGACAACTGAATACAAGGAGCATGACGTATTTTTTGTTTTTAATATGAATACACGATACGGTCAACCTTGACCTGCTGATCCATATCAACCCAAGGATTTATTTGGAATATGCAAAACAACCTTGACATTGGTAAAACATGCTCACTTGTCAAAGTGTGAACGAAGATGACCAAAAAAAGGTTACTAGTGGGGTTTTATGTAATAACAAAAAAATCTTATAAATCATGCTTTGATATTGTCAATAAAATATATGCTATCGTTTTTTTTTTTCATTTGATAATCAATGTTAACAATATAGAGTTTAAAATGGGGTGTAAGTTAGTTATACACCTCGGAATACGGCATGTCTGGATAAGAAATCCCTACGGCCTCCGGCCGACGGGGTTTCTTATCCAGACATACCTTTCCCTCGGTGTATAACTATTACTTAACTTCTTGGATCCCTTGGTTCTATAACTTCTTTGCAAGCAGCAACACATTTATTAAAGACAATATTAAAGGAATTGAGCTGTGGAATGTAATATTAATTATACTCAATATGCATACGCTGATGGTTAGAGATTAAAGAGCAATTGGCAGGTTACTACAGGAATGCTCAAATCACTCAATTTGTCGTAAAGTTTTGTTCTAAACAACCATTCATTTCAATTTCGTAATGTTAGTCAATATATGGACAGATAAAATACTTTGTAAATACTTTAAGGATGTAAATTGATATATTAAAATTATATTTTGATTATTTAAATTATCTTTGCTTGTTATTATCTTACATGTCCTATATTATGTTCTTTCACTTTGCGTTTTTATATTTTACAGCAATTTACATTGTGCTGTGTGTTGCTGATTCTCTTTAACGTATTACAACTTGGTAAGTTCAATGACAGTTTAATTTTTTAATTTTTGATTATTTGTTTTTGCTCTCAGTTGGTATTTCTTTTCTTGAACAATACTGTACAGTATTGTTATTATATATAGATTTCATAACTTTATGACAAACCCTTCACAAAGAAGCTCATGGAATAAGAAGTATTTCAACTTATCAGTTGCCTTTTCTAAGAACCAAAATCAACACATCATTATAACATAGCATTGTACCCATGGCGAGCTTTTGCACGTAGATCCTTATCATTTATATTTAGTTGAACAACACATGAACATTACTGTTCATAGGCTTAAAAAAGATGAACCTCGACGAAAAGACAACAGTGTATATTGAGTCTCCTAATATTCTGTGTAGCTCATGTGTATCTATTGTGGTTTTGGAAATCGTGTGAGATAAGGTTAAATTCAATATAAATAGTTTTAGATACCCTACTAATGATCGAGGCCAAGTTTAATTTAATTTGGCCAAGAAGTTAAAATTACAAAAAAGACCAATCAATTGCAGAAACTACATTGCAAGACAATAACTCCAATATAATGTCAATTAAAGATTCTGATCATGTTACTTTATTGAAGCTTCGAAAACACAGAAAAAGTATGAAACACAGCCGTCATATTCCTGAAATGGTGCAAAAATGATGGCTGTTTACTAGTTTTATATCTAGCTACTCAACTAACTTGAATAACATTGCATTGAATTCAATAAATGGGTGGTTGCAATATTCTCAGTTGATCACCACAAAAAAAAAGATTTAACAAATAAAATAATCTCTTACTTACTTGCCTTGAATCAATGACAAATCTTTCTAAATAGATCAACATGGTACACATACAGACTGGTACACATAAACAATCTCTAGCAATTATACCACATCTACTTATTTTTATACATCACATCTTTCGTTACTTCCGTAACGGTGGGTACTTAGTTTTTATTTAATCTAATGTCTCTGCTTATTTTAGATTCGATAGGATTGAAAAATATACATAAAATTTCAAAAGGAAGTTATCTTGGTTTCAATTGTCCAGAGCAGTCAGTTATAGACGTTCAATCCTTTTCGATATATACGCGTGGATCACACGACAAAGATGTTAGACAAAAGTGTGTGAACCAAGTTTATGAAAATCTAAAACACCGTTGTGATAATAAGGAAACATGTACAGTGCTTGTTCAAAATAGTTTATGTCATGCACCACCCGTCCGGGAAATCACATCAGTAAACAATGTAACATATGCATGTAAAGGTAAATATAACTTATCATTTCTACAACATAAAACAATAAGCATTTTGCGATATTTACATATTATGTATATGACTATGTGTTTATTGAAATTGAAAATTGTTCGTGTTACGTAATAAACTTTAAACCTGATTTACTATTACAACGCTATATTCTTATCATTTTGTTGTAGTTGCTTTTTATGCCATTTCCAATTTGTCAGTCAAGAAGTAAGCAAATATGTACATAAGAATTAATATAGTCATAACTATAAATCAACTGTTTGAAAAACATTAAATTTTCCAAACTAATCAGGATATTTCCCCAGTAATAGATTTCCGTCGCTGAATTAGGCAAAACCTTTCAAAATTTCTGGTCCACACTGAATTTCGTACTTTATTTGTTCTCTTTGATTGTTCAAATTCGAGCGTTACCGACGACGAAGAAAAGCGCATCTGATGAACACAATTTTTATCCTTGTATTTATAATGAGTTTATTTATAGCAATAGTTACATGGACACATTTGGATATTAAAAAAACCTTAAATATTACCACTGATTTTAAACTGTAGTTTTAACATATTGATTTATAATGAATTGAGAAAACAACTTATTACAACTTATATAGTAATCCCGTTTCACTTTGCAGAAACTGTTACAAGTACTTTAATCATTTGTTTAAAACCGAACCGGCTATAATTCTATAAATAAATGTATCGTCATTTAAGTAATTTTAAATCATATATTAATATTTGAATAGACAAATGTTCCTGGTTGAATCGATGGTGTTGGCCTGGAAGCTGTTACAGTGGGTTTGCTACATCCTGCATATGTATGTCTGGGTTTCACGAAACTGAAACTGCTAGGTGTCAGCGTGAGTATAACGTTTGTTGAGAGGAGCCAATAGCTAGTGACAACAATTTTGTAACATTTGCTCAAGCCCATTATCTGATTTTTTTTATTATCGTTCTTTATAATGATTCTTCTTTTTCTTAATCTTTCTCGTCTTAATTGTGTACATTTAACAAACAAAAAATACCCTGATAGAGCACTTATGCTTATTATTGCTTTTCCTTGTCTAAAATGTCCAATTAGGAATTTAAGTTGCTGTTACTTATTAATTCAAGTGTGATAGTACAAATTATATGTAATATATAGGAAGAAAAAAGTCAGTCTTGAGCTACCCAACAAGTACATAAACAATGCAAAATTGGGACAACCACTGCACAAATTATGGATAACTTTTTTTTCAGGAAATATCATACAACTTAGGAGGAAGGCATACCGATTCAATCAAAAACAGGACCGATACTGATAAAAATTCTGATTTCAAGAAAATTCATTACCTATTTATAGAACCAAACTACTTGATTAAAGCACGGGAAATCTTTCCACAAAGTTTTTATATTAACGATATAGCTTAATTTGCATAAATTGTCAAAATGACTTTTAATTCATATGCAGCATATTTATACGGATTTGTTTTCAAATATAAAGAGAAAATGCACTGTGCACTTTCAGATACATGGATGATCTTTTGTCATTTAAAAGCCCGAATTTTGATGAGTTCTTTCATTCATATATATTTTAGCGAACTTGAAATAAAAGAATCAGCGCATTATATCTAATTTTTTTTATCTTTCCCTGGTTATTGACATGTTCCTAAGGAGTATTACAACTTTCCAATTGGTAACTCCCCAATCTCAGCAGTTACACAGCATATACTCCATTGTATGTCGTTGACATATCTCAATTAAAACGCTACGCATCTGCGTGTGAACGCTGTACAGACTTCATTGAAAGAGGCATAATGTACTACTACATAAACATGTTGCATTAAATTCAAGAGCTAGAAAAATCAACACCTCACAACTTGGTTAACCAACACTAACGTGAGGACATCCAAATTGCACCTATTTTGACATTTTTTCACCAACATTTATTTATGATCTAGAGCAAAGTTTCCATTATTGAATCACAGAAAAATGAATTTGAACAGACCACCAAGCGATCTATTATTCTTCTATGTGGAGTACCTGATTTGAATCTATGCTAAAATACACGTCCTTAAATTCGATTAACAGATCGATTGTTTTCTTTCTACAAATATTTAGAACAATTGCTATGCTTACTTCTCATCTTTTTAAGGAAAGAATGCTCGTAACATTTTTTATTTTCTAATTTTTAAGAGATGACTTTTTATGAACGTCGGTTGCGCATGTTCCGTACATTTTACTTTTCCCAGTGAACTGTTAATATGACTGTCAACGTTTTGTGTATGTTTAAGTATATATACATATGTTAAAAGACGCGTATAGTGTTAAATCATAAAAGTACAAACTGTTTAGACTCTAGGACACTTGTAAAATTTCCGCGCTTATTTTTTTTCAAATAGGTGCAATATTGGTACTCTCTCCTTCTTAGGTACATGAACGTTATATATCTTATCACAAGCAGCATGTTAGGATTGTTTGGCAGTCTTAAATTATTGAAAACTTGCAAAGTCGTCTGCTATGTAAGTTGTGTTATTTTCTCGATTGTGATATTTATATGAGTGTGAACTTGCGAGGCGGATGATGCGTGCATAACACACATAGAACGCCTACTATGTCACGTTTATTGACTGTCAAGGTGTGAACACTACTTAATTATTATCGCTTTGGTTCATAGTGCTTTAAAACTTTCAACACTTTAACAATAAACAACTGCAATGCTGTCCAATTCTTTAGTATGCTTGGTTTGCTTATCTAATATTAAAAATTGTTTTTAGTCAGACTTTCAAACAAACCTGAAATAGACAGTTGCCTAACAAGAGCGATTTCATTAAACGGAAAACAAGCCATGTCATTGTCAGGAACATCAATAACATCTAATTGTTCCCTCCAGAATGACTTTTATGGTAAATTTCAAGTCGACCGTATGCAAATTGATTTGACATCTCATTTAAAAGTGGCGATATCTGACTATATGAAATCTAGACGACCAAAGTTTGTCCCTGAAGAGCTGTTTGGTGTAGTCGGCGTATATCTAGAAATGCATAAAGTTTCCGTAACAGGTGAGAAAAAATACAAAATTTGAAAAGAAACCTTGTCTTGATTTTAAAAGTCATAATATTTACAGAAGGAACACATTCCTATCCAGAACATTTTTTCTATATCAAAACCGTTTCCAGATATATCTACCAACTATATTGGGGAAACAACCGTTGTTCTCTATCTAATCACGATATATCGTTAGCCGTATACATAATTAAATTTTTCAAATCAGACCCGTCGTTTACAACAAACTGACATTTGAATAAGTTTTCTAATTACGTTAGAACCTGTTGTGTATATAGAAATAAGAAGATGTGGTATGATAGCCAGTCAGGCAACTCTCCACTCGAGACCAAATGACTTATATGAAAACTAAAATACATTTTTATTTGATAGATTGATGGTGGCAACTAGAAATTTGAAAGTCACACATATGTTGTGTTATAATGAGTAAATTGCATTCGACAATAATAATTTATTGATGAATAATATAAACACCAAGCGACGCCAACGCTTCATATATGATACTGGATGAAATATCTGTTTTCTTGAGCACTACAGACTTACACAATAGACTGAAAACAACATCATAAAATACATTTCAGTTTACGTCTATCAGTACTGTCTAACTATATTTCTTTTAGGACACCGAATATATATTGGTAAACAAGTATTGAAGGCCGAATCATCGGTACCGATTACGGATTATGCGGCCAATAATGTGACCACAAGATTGAGACGAGAACTTGGTAATGGTGAAAGGTAATTCCTTTTAAAAAAAAACCGTTAGTGAATATTTTTTATAATCTGGTTTAAAAACAAATATGCCTTACGCTTGTATTGTGATCCTTATGTCTTTTTTTATATTCGTTAGTATCCCTATGGTTATTCGTCAGAAGGACAAACCTGATTCAAATGATAGTTGCTGTTATGGAAGTTGTGGTTCTAAGTTAATAACAGTATATTTTAGTGTTTTATAAATATGTGACACATTGACAATCGAAAAACAAAATTGGGGCCTTCTAAGCGTACAATTTCCAGCTAAGAAAATATCTGAAGGCACTTTTGAGATGGTAATTTTTTAGTATTGTTCTGGAACATACGCCATATATCTATTATTTAATTCTGTGGTCTTTTGACGGTAGATTTTTTTATTTTTGTGTGGTAAGAACTCCTTCAAAGAAGCAAATAATAAAGATATTGAGGATCTATTTAGAAAGCTAGTGACAGATTTATAAAAATATGGTATATTTCAAATTTCGGTAACTGTTAGAATTGTAAGGTGTACACATATTGTCTTATACATACCAACCAGATATTCGCTAAATTGTACCACACTGCGTTTTATTTGGGAAACTGACATCCTTTGATTTTTTAGTGCAATACTTTTTTTTTTGCTCAACCAATTTAATCAAATCAAATTTTCTATTCATAATATCTTTAACAAGTTTTTCATCACCACTTCCTCTCAAACAACTGTAGATATTACTATTGACAAAAATCTTTGAAAAACAGGGGCGGATCCAGCCACATTTTAAAGGTGGGTCCTAACCCAGAGTAAAGGGTTCAACTATATGCTTCCATTCAAATGCATAGATAGTCCAAAACAAAAGGGGTTCCAACTCCCGGACCCCCTTGGATCCGCCAATGAGAAATATCTGTCAAGTCTTTTTATTATTATCATGTGTTTTATTTCAATTTCAAACCGAGAAACGCCTTAGCTCTCTGTCTGAATTTGAGTGTTCTGTATTGTCATAATTTGTGACATTCCCCGTTTTAGCTTCCCTATTATGAAAAACGAGATACGTTTTATAAAGAACATCTCATTGTTATTGTTTTTTATAGTCACTTTAAAATTTTAGGATTAGATAAATAGTACTGTGACTAGAGCGTATTAATTGGGAACCACGTACTAACAATATCTTTTTAATTACTCAAGGTTGCTTGTTTTTACGAAATGAATGATTAAAATATTTTTTGAACTGAATAGTTTTCGTAAATAACTGCATGTGCTTTTGGGTTTTGAAAATAAAACATATTACAAGCAGACTTGGTGTCAATTACATTGGAATGTAATTAATTAAATTACACATTACATTGCAAAAATTATCAATTACATCAATTACACATTACACTGTTTTTGAAATGTAATTAATTAAATTACAATTACTTTACTAAAGTAATTAATTAAATTACACATTACATTTCGTCATGGTAGTTTTTACAATATTATACATGTATAAATAATGCATGTGTAAAATATTCATGTAAGCATAGTTTAAGCGTTGCATTTGATAATCATTAGCTATTTAAATGTTTTTTCATTTAGTCTGAATCTCTCTAGTCTGAACACTTTAACATCAATTCTAAATAGCTTTTCGACAGGAGCTAATGCGGCAGATATTGCTTGATCAGAACATGCAAGTTCTATGATCAGAAGATCATCATATCGAAAGGAGGGGGAATTGGTTCCTATTAACTTGCCAAAACATCAAGGGGTATTTTGACATCTCAGAAATGAAGTCATTTAAATTAAACATAATATTAATAAAGATATTATACATAAATCTTCAATAATTTTTTTTAGATTAAAAATATCAAATAGTGTGCTTGCCACAATATTGAAAATAATTTTTAGTACAAATAATGTATGTATAATGTATAATAAACTATTGAATCTGTATAATGTCTAAAATATTAGCAATATTTTGCTAATTAGATAAAAATACATGTAACAGTGGCATTGCCTCTGTGCATTTCAATCTGATTAATTGCTGTTTGTTTTTACAGCTGTTAATTTTTATTTCTATAATCCTTTTGTGTATACTAATTTGACAAAATGATTGTGTGCAGTGATTTTAAATTCTAAATGAACTGTCTAAGAGAGATTTTTCAAAGTGACCATTTTTTTGTTTTTTTGTTTAAGAAGGTGATTAATTACTTTAGTTAAAAGATCTTTCTTAAAAACTGAACACTTAAATATGATTCTCACTTTTTTTTTTAATTTAAATTTAATATCAATTATTAAAAAAAAAAAAATTCGCGGGCATTCAGAGCGTATTTGAAAGGATGTAAAGTGTTGTTGGAAGAATTTTGTAAAAGATTTAATAACTTGAGAATTTCAGGAAAAGTATCAAAAGTACTAAAAGGTATTTGGGGACAGGGACATGTTTATTTAACCCTTCTCCTTTATTTCCAAAATTCCCATTTTTTGTTTTCTTTTAATTTAATTATGAACATACATTTAGTGTACATGTATTATGAACATTCCAGTCAGGAGCCTGTAATTCAGTGGTTCAGGGATATTTGTTTTTCGTTCATTTTTTGTACATAAATAAGGCTCTTAGTTTTCTCATTTGAATTGTTTTACATTGTCATTTCGTTTTTTTTTTATATCAGACTATGCAGTATCGGCTTTTGCTTATTGTTGAAGGCCGTAAGGGGACCTTTAAATGTTAATTTTGGTGTCATTTTGGTCTCTTGTGGAGAGCTGTCTCATTGGCATTCATACCACATCTTCTTTTTTTGTAAGACATTTAGTGACTTGAGAATTTCAGAAAAGGTATCAAAAGTCATAGGTAATTTGGGACAGGATAGTTGTTTTTCTAGCCTGGCTCCTCCTTTTTTCCACGAAAAATCCTTTTTTTGTTTGTTCTCTATTAATTTTAATGACACATGAATAATTTATAAAATCTGTATATTATGAACTTTCATTAAAGCCCCCCCCCCCCCCTTTTCTGGAAAATAATTGGTTGCTTATATAAGGAATCACTGGAGCATGACCGGAGCGGGCCTCTCTAAGGCAGTCAACGGGCCCCTGATCCCAATACCCCGGGCTTAAAAACGTGACATCCTGAGGTTCTGAATTTATTATACAAATTAAATATCTCGACATCCCGAAATTCGAAAAAAGAAATATCGGATCCCGAAATGGTCTATCCTGAAATGTCGATCTTAAAAACACCCGTTCCAGACGTCCCGAAAGTGTATTTTCTTTTTACAGTAAATTCTCAGTTTTGTTATTGATCCACAGCGATCATTGATTGATTATTCAGACCCTCTCAAGTAAATAAACCCTGTGACTGCCGTGGATAGTAAATTTGAAAATTATATCAGACAGAAAAATACACTTTATTCGTAGTATATGTATTTGTTTCAAAGTAAAAAGAAAAACGCAAACCGGGGTTCTAATTTGACTTAAATTTCGTCCAATGACGGATATAAGACAGAAAATAAACTGTATTCTTAGTATTAATGTATGTTCAATGTATACAGAAAAACGCAAACCGGAAGTCTAATCTGACTTAAAATTTCGCCCAATGACGGAACCATATCCGGACGTCTTTTTTCTCGTTTTTCACCCAAAATAACTCAATCCGAATAATCATATGAATGGATGACTAATGCGATTATGCACTGGACATAGGACACAGAGGCATGATGATTAATTTGTTGTGGAGAGAAGAGAAGCGACACCCGAAATGAGGTCTTCTCGTTTAATAGTATAGATATACATTACATTGTAACTTCAGTATAAATTATATACTTCATACATTAAAAAAGTATGTGATATTAATATTTGAATAACTAGTATTATTTTACAATTTATATTTTAAACACAAATCCTTATCTTTTACACCATAAAAGTATATGTAATTGAAATGTAATTCAAAAGTAAATGAGCATTACATGCTTTTTTCAATGTAACTAATTAAATTACCATTACATGTAATTAAAAAAAATGCTCAATTACACATTACATTCAATTACATGGGAAATTGTAATGCATCACCCTTAATTACCATTACATTTTCAATTACCCCATCCCTGATAACAAGATATTCATATTATTTTGCAGTTTATGTCTTTCAATTAATGTATCAGCTGGAGGTTATCTCGTATCTAAAAATATTGAAAATCAACAAATACAAAGAATTCCATATGAGAAAACACATAATTCCAAGAAATTGTGTTTTATTCACGATTCAAACCCGCCCTCATTCTGTCGTGTGAAAGGCAGCTGTGCAGAAGAACCTTTGCATCTAGCAAGTCGACTCACCAAATCGCGGTATTTAGACATATCATTTCCCGATTGGTATGACCCACACCCAGAAAACGGTGCATCGTCCCTTGCATCTGGAATTGAATCATACGATTTAAGCATTCATGAAGTTATGGATAATACACCAGCCATTTTGATGAGAGATAATAGTCTGAAAGCTGGACCGTACAAAGCAACAAAAGATCAAAGTAGTATAAGTATAGTATTACCAGAAAAAAATCCGATGTTATATGCAATTTTACTGGAAGTGAAAGACAAAGCTGATAATGTTCGACATGCTAGGCGATTCGTTTTATATGACAATTCATCAGTTATTACAATAAATGACCGCATTCCATTTAGAGTTGATTCTGCATCAAACAATACCAAATGGCAAATAAACCACGGCAGTATTTG
Organism: Mytilus trossulus; assembly: GCF_036588685.1. Classification (NCBI taxonomy): domain Eukaryota; kingdom Metazoa; phylum Mollusca; class Bivalvia; order Mytilida; family Mytilidae; genus Mytilus; species Mytilus trossulus. The sequence goes on from NC_086380.1 coordinate 22,168,250, forward strand.
CTATTCTTGGAAAAATAGATTTTTGAAATCTGAATATGTTGATAACAATCCCCTCCGTCCAATCAAGACAGACTCGTATAAATTAATCCAAGGAATTTATGACCAGACATATGGAATATTACCTGTGACTGGGACGACAAATATCAACGGTTTGACCGAGTTTTTCTATTCGTTATTACGCAATAAATATAATGTTTCATCCGGAAAAGTTGAGAATTTTACCTCTCAGTCGCTCTGTTTAATAACACCTATGCAAGATGGGGACACATTTGATTTTCATCTCCAGTCTCGCGATATAATGAAGAACACTCTAAACGATAGCGTCCAAGTTCACATCGATCGCTCAGTACCAGAAATATCAGATATATGGTTAGTGCGGAAAGCCCACAAACAGCTCTATGTACACAACAGTACAGATCTTTCAACCATGTATTTAGAGTTTAAGGCTATTGACGTTCACAGTGGAGTTCGGGAAATAAAATGGTCCTTTGGTACGAACGAAAATAAAACAGTATTAATACAGAAGGCGTTGGGGGTGAAGGAAACTAACAAATCGGTAGGTATTAGTTGACCTTTGGAACAAACATATGACTTTGTGTTATCAATCAATTCAACTTTTATCATATTAAATCTTTGAGCAATTTTTTTCTTAGAATATATACCAGAAAACATGCATGAAGCTAATGCATCGATATTGATATTTCTATCAGCATTAAAATTCGTAAATAACGGTGATGCATCTAGTGTTTGGAAAATAATCAATTCCACTTTTATCATATTAAATCTTTGAGCAATTTTGTTCTTGATATATACCAGAAAACATGCATGAAGCTAATGCATCGATATTGATATTTCTATCAGCATTAAAATTCGTAAATAACGGTGATGCATCTAGTGTTTGGAAAATCCGCGGGAATAGCTGCTCAGCAATGACACATTAATTTAGTAATCAACTGCAATGTAGTACAACGCAAAATAAGTGAAATGTGATCGCATCAATTAAAATTAAGATTCAAAATTTCTACATATATCTATGTTTTGGTTTTGTCTTTTGGAATCGATTATGAACTTCGTTACGTGTTCAAGGAATGCTTTATCAAAATTGATAGAAGAAGTCAGAAATAAAATTGAGAAAGGAAATGGTGAATATGTCAAAGCGACAACCACCCGACCATAGAGCAGATAACAGCAGAAGGCAACCAATGGGTCTTCAATGTAGCGAGAATTTCCGCACCCTTAGGTGGCCTTCAGCTGGCCCCTAAAAAGAATGTTTTTTTCTATAGACATGTTCATTGACCAAAATAAATCAATTATTCATAAATATATAATTTGTTTCAGCCTATGAATTAAAAACTCTTTTTGCAAAACAAAGAAAATTTCTCATTCCTTTTGAAAGTTCCGTTATAATTCTTTTTTTTTTTTTCGGACAAGTATTTAAAAAAAAAAAAAATTTTGCGAAAATGATGACGAATAAAGGCAACAGTACCTCTGTTCGAAATTCAAACATCGATTGAGAAAAAACAAATCCGTGTTACAAAAACAAACCTGAAAGAAACGCATCAAAAATAAGAGTAGAACTACGACACAACAGAAACACAATATTAAAATGTAATACACACAGAAACGTGCTATAATATAATAATAGCCATTTTCCTGACTTGGTATAGGACATTTTAATAAAACATTGTGAAAGCTGTTTTTGAATATTATACCAGCTGAGATATATGAACTCAATATTCAGCGGCGATTTTGCTTTTTTATAATATATAATTGATATATGTTTTTTTTAGGATTCATGCGTTAATACAACGTCTTGTTATTGTCCAATAGTTGGTGCATGTGCTTCTACCACATTCGTGGCAGAACTAAAAAAGCTTAAATCGTTAAATCGACACAATGGCAATCACAATAGAAGATACTTCTTTACAGTGACAGCAACAAACAACGCCCTTCTTGTCGCATACGACCATATTGATATATTAGTTGATGAGTCTCCTCCGGAAGTAGGCGTGGTTTTGGAAGGTCCATTAGGCAGTCCTGATATAGACTACGCAAGTATAAATGAATTCACTGTACACTGGCATGGATTCATTGATCATGAGAGTGGTATTAAGTTTTATAGGGTAGGCATCGGTAGAGGCTGTATCAAGAATTTGAAAGACATGACGATCGGTAATATAAACGGCTCTTTTGTACAAGAAACCTCTCACGTATCTACCAAAATGGTGTTTCCAGATGGTTATGGCAAATATCACGTGACTGTTATAGCATTTAATAACGCAATGAGTCCTTCAAAGATCGCTTGTTCTGACGGAATAACGTATGATGAAAGTGTTCCTGAAATAGTAAACGTTAGCATTAAACATGCACAGACAGTAGAATCTATTGGTTGTTATGACGGCCTTCCATGGCTCATGACGCAAAATCTATCGAGAGTTAAATTATCTGGAAAGGAATGTAATAAAACATGTGCAAACAAGAGCAACGACGACATATTTTCTTTTCTGCCTATAACATTAGAAACTGTAAGCAAAGATAATGCCGCATCAACATTCATGTGCCGCACACTAAAACATTATACACTGAACTTTATCTACACTCCAACGGATCTCTTTCAGATCACATGGGACATTCGTGAAGATCATAGTCAAATAGCTCATGTTTATGTAGGGTTTGGTAGAGATGTATCTGAAATTGATAGTCCGAACTTAATGGGTTATACCAAAACACATCATCTAAGAAGCTACATCCAGCATCACCCAGGTTTAATAGGGGAAGAACAAATCTTCGTATTCATCAAAGTGCAAAACCGAGCTGGCCTAGACCAGAAGATTTGGTTTGGACCAATATTAGCCGATGAAACACCACCCGTTTGTCAGGATATTCCAAAGCCTGTTATTGATAATGGTTTTGTGATTGTTAAGTGGGACAAGGGAAACTTTTATGACACAGAACAAACAGAAGAAATAGGATCAGTAATGTTTCGTATGGGTAAGTCGGTAATGCATAAAATCTTAAAAAAATGATTTCCGTTCAGTTTCATAAAATTAAGTCGGAAAAGAAGAAAATGTATTTTGAATCAAACAAACGAATATGGATACGTCAAAGAAGAAGAACGTATTTAATTTAAAAAAAATAAAAAAAGACGAAATTATATAATTATATGTTTTTTCATCAAAGAGGCTAAACAAAATCGGATTACCGAAGTTATCCAGCGATCCAGTACAATTAACCTTTAAAAGGAGTACTTTAGAGAGTGAAATATCAATATCGTTATGAAGATATTTGATAAATGCAAACACTTGTCATGAAATATTGTCAAAAATTTATGCAGAAGACTAAATGGCTAGTTGTTTATCAAATTAAGTGTAATACTTCGTTCATTTTATTGATGAAAAAAGGTTTTTAAAAGTATTTTGTATCATTATTTCAAAGTGCTAAGATAAACATGTTTATATCCTAGTAAATAATTACATTAGATGTTTGTGTCATTATAAAACGTTATTCTGATTGGTTAATTACACATCACGTGTTATTCCATAAGCAATTGCATAACTCAATAAATTAAAATAAATTATCATTCATGAGGTCCCATAATAAAGTGCACAGGCGAATTAAGTAAAAAAAAAAACCAAGAGTGCACACATTGAAATGTCTCGCCTTCTTTAATAATCATTGATATTATGTTGATAGTCCTAATAATAAAGTTTTATTACAACTGTCACATAAACTGAACCTAAACCAAGAAAACTAAACACTGACCTTTGAACCATGAAAATGAGGTCAAGGTCAGATGAACCATGCCAGGTAGGCATGTACAGCTACAATTCTTCCATACAACAAAAAAAATTGACCTACTCTCATAGTTTAAGAAAAACAGACCAAAACACAAAAGCTTAACACTGAGCAATGAACCGTAACAAATGAGGTCGAGGTCAAATAAAACCTGTGCGACTGACTTGTAGATCATGAAATATTTCTATACACCAAATATAGTTGACTTATTGCATATAGTATTAGAAAAAAACGCCAAAACTCAAAAATTTAACTTTGACCACTGAACCATGAAAATGAGGTCAAGGTCATATGACAACTGCCAGATAGACCTGTTCACCTTACGACCATTCCATACACAAAATATACAAGACCTATTGCATACAGTATAAGAAAAACAGACCAAAACACGAAAACTTAACTATAACCACTGAACCATGAAAATGAGGTCAAGGTCAAGGTCAGATGCTTCGATATACACCGAATATACTAGACCTATTGCTTATAGTATCTCAGATATGGACCTGACCACCAAAACTTAACCTTTTTCACTGATCCATGTAATGAGGTCGAGGTCAAGTGAAAACTGTCTGACGGGCAAGAGAACCTTGCAAGGTACGCACATACCAAAAATAGTTATCCTATTACTTATAATAAGAGAGAATTTAACATTACAAAAAATCTTAACTTTTTTTTCAAATAGTCACTGAACCATGAAAATGAGGTCAAGGACATTGGACATGTGACTGACGAAAACTTCGTAACATGAGGCATCCATATACAAATTATGTAGCATCCAGGTCTCCCACCGTCTAAGATATAAAGCTTTTTAAATGTAAGAAGTGAGCTAACACCACCGCCGCCGCCGGATCACTATCCCTATGTCGAGCTTACTGCGACAAAAGTCGCAGGCTCGAAAAAAATGATAAAATTCGTATTTTCATGATCCAAGTTATAAATGCTTATTTTTTTTAGAATTAAGCGCTTCTGCGCTTCATACAAAATGTACTTCGGTCAACGCTTTAACACCCCAATGAAGTTACAAAAAGAAGCATTCAATTTTTAAATGCATAACTTTTTTACTATAATTGCAGGCATCGATAATACGTACATCACACCTTTTCTAGAGTGGAATATCAAATCACACGGTGGGCAGTGTGGTCTACACCACCAGTGCATCAAATACCCAGTTAAAACGTTACAAGTGTATGATTCCGTTAAAAGTTTAGACTTCCATATTCGAATGCACGTGTATAACAATGCTGGACATTATTGCAGTTTAGATACACCTTCGTTCAAACTACCAAATATAGTTCCACCTAGACATGGGATAGTTTTAGATGTTGACCCTGGAACTACACGACCTTATCAAGATGTAGACGCTATATACGACGCGAAGGTTTACTGTTTTGTAATGAAAGGTTTTACAAATGAGGAGATACAATTCGAAGTAGGCGTTGGTACCATTAACAAGTCCGATGATGCAATAGCTTTCCACGTGTTTAACCCAACCGATGAAGAAAGGGTTTGCGAAAATATAGGCAAACTTAAAACAGAGAAACAATATTATGTGACTATCAGGGCATCTTATAAAAGTCAAAAAATCTATAGAGTGTCCTCTGATGGTTTTATAATATTAAACAGTACCACTGTGACCTCCTCTATAAAGATTTATCATGGTATTCGGTGCGGCAAAGAAAACGAACTTGAAGGCTGGAATATTTCGTCTAAGAAGTCAGTCCTTACACTTTTTCAATCTCTTCAATATGGTGTCACTTATTCTTTACTAGCAAATTCTGCCGTGTTTGTAATTACAAATACGAATGTTCTTATAAAATATCAGAGGACACACTCCGATCAGATGATTGTAACATTCATACCAATAGTTTCCGTCTCCAGCATTTTCATCGATGTACAAAGTAACCAGTCGAATCTCTCGTCCAATATCACATTACATCTTCATCAGTGTGATCCGGATATGGGAATACAATCTTCTACATCAGTATTACCTGTGTACTGGTCAATTGATGACAAATACGTACAATATTTATCAAACTATGAGATAGGGATATGCCAAATGACAAATAACACTACTTGTGAAAACAAAGTATTGTATGAATCGGTTGGGAAGGACAGATTTAAATATTTTCTTGGTAATTTTAAGGAGGGGGCGTATACGGTGTTTGTAAAGGCTTGTTTCGGCTTGAAATGCCTATTGCCGTCCACTTTTAATCTCATTATAGCTGAACAAGTAAAATCAATGGATATGAAAGTTCAGACTTCAATTCAGTTTGCTGAGAATTGCACAAAGACAACGTTAAGATGGCAGAAATCACACTGCACTACAAACTTTATTGAAACTTTTCCATTAGGGTACAGGTGGTCAATGTTTAAAGATGACGGCAATACAAGGATTATAAACTGGAGAATGGTCATAGTAAATGAAGGCAACGAAACTACACAGCATCATACGGTAAAACTAAATTTCAGTTAGACTTGTGACAATGAAAATATGTAACGGACTTTAGTGTGTTTTTTTTTTGTAAAATAAGATTTGAAAAAAATGCACGGAAAAAAATCCCTATTACAAATAGACATTCTGGAGGAATAATAGCGTATTGAATGTTTCAAGATTAGTACTAAAATGATTGGAGAAACACTTGATGTGAATCTTATTAGTTAAATTATCCTATTTTCCTATTCTTGTAAACCATCCTATTTATAAGTTTTAATGCACTTTCCGTTGCACAATGATTGTAATTATGGCTTAGCAGAAATAACACCAAATAAAATAGTGTACACGTGAACACAAATGTCATCACACACACCCGATATTTGATATATTAATACTTTAAAAGGGTAATCAGTGTTAAAACAAAATGCTTGAATATCTAATGCATATAATTTACCTATGAATCAATTAAAACGAACTATGAAACATTATTATTCTATGTCAATGTCGTTCTTACTTTATATTTTTTGACTGTCTAATCAGACGATTGCTGTATTTGGAGAATGTCTGTCTTTCCTGACGATATTTTGTAACAAAGATATTTGATTTTACAGGATTTTAGCTGTTTAAAGATTCCAGTATACCTGCACCATACTATGTACATGTGTATAGAAGCATTTTGTCCCTCGGGGAATATCAAACGTGCTTGCACCAAATCAGATGTGATAGATGACCCAAATATCTTTGATAAATTGGTAATTTATGATTTAAATCTTCAAAACCCTGTCATGAGGCAGATTAAAGAATTGAAATACAGTGCTCACATTGGAAAGTTTATGTCTCTTCTTCATAACAATGAAATAGACTTTGCAGAACGAAATATAAAGATTGGTGGTTTTCTTCTCGGACATTCCGACGTTTCGGTAAAATGGTTTCTTACAAAACATAACAATATTCCAACAAAAGAATGTTCACTTGATTTCTCTTGCTTAATTACAAAGCATACAACAACCGGGTTTGTTAATTTTAATAATCCGTATCTAACCGAGAATGTAATGTTATATATTTGCGCTGTGAGTGGTGTGTTTCAAAGTTGTAGTGATGGATTCCTTGTTAATGATGACGTTCTTAAGGGTGGCAAAGTTTCTATACAATCGAGAAATGGTTATGTCATCGAAGGCTCATCTATGAATATTCAATGGTCAGGGTTTACTGGAAATGTGCACCCAGTCGACATGGGATATCCAGATGCAGTTTCATTTTACCAATACGCAATAGGTAAGTACGTTTTGATATGATTATTTAATGTAAAATTTTGTAAGAGTTCCGCGGAACCCAGAGTCTTGCCTACTTTTGCTGTAAATCGAAGGGTCAACAAAAATCAGGAAAAAAATCAATAAAAATATTCCTCTTGACACTATCTTATGATTGTAAGATGCTTCTGTCCAAGTTTGGTAAATCTAGAATAGTTAATGAATCTAATAAATGTTTTGAAAACTAACTGCAGACTGTATGTAATGTTAACTGGAAGAAAATCTGAGTCCATTTAAAAGTAAAATAAAGAGCAAATGAAGATATCTTTTTCCAAATTTACTTCTGGATACTATCTTATGATCATAAATAAGCTTCTGTCCAAGTTTGATACAAACCCAGAATAGTTTATTAAAGTTTTTAAAATTTAGAAACTTTAACCACAGAGTGAATGTAATGTTTCCCCGCAGAAAAACTAAGTCCATTTAAAAGTCAAATACGGAAAAAATGGATTTATTTTTTTACAAAATTTACTTCTGGATCCTATCTTATGATCATAAACAAGCTTCTGTCCAAGTTTGGTAGAAATCCAGCTTAGTTTAAGAAAGTTATTAAAATTTCAAAAACTTTAACCACAGAGTGAATATTTGTGGACGCCGCCGCCGCCGCCGACGACGACGACGGAATGTAGGATCGCTTAGTCTCGCTTTTTCGACTAAAGTCGAAGGCTCGACAAAAATGGACTTAATCTGTACATAGATGCACACAGAAAACAGTTCTGTTCCCCTCATAAATTATCATCATAGTTGTACTTATTCGCGGACCACTTCCTATATACAAGGTTTATAGGACGTGGCGCTTTACTTTAGAAATCTGTTAAATAGTGGGGAAACTATCAGAAATATATGATAAATTTCAATTAAGTTCCCATGACCTATTATATGAAAAGCTCTGTACTATTTTCACAGTCGAAAGTGTCGCTCTACTTAATTACATTAAAAATCTGATCTACGGGTAAAAGTGAAATCCAAGTATTATGGATAAAGGTTACCCTTTACCTACGCAATCTACTAATATGAAAAGGTATACATCTTCAAAATAAAAATTAAATGAAAAGGTGGGGTTAACAGTACCCTAGCGACACTTTGATCTTCTAAATATTGAATGCCAATCATCCTTTTGTAAATACTCATAAATACATGTGTGGTTATGTTATCACACAGGTACCAGTATAGGAGGAACTGATGTTGTACCCTTTACAACAGCTGGTTTGGCAGACTTTATTGTAGTTACCGACTTACAATTACAACCGGGACAAGTATATTATGCTATTATACGAGGTAACAATTACGGACTTTTTTTGCATAGTGTCAACAATTAACATTAAAATTCACCTCTAACATATGAACGATACAAATTTTATTTCACCAGAGGCGCATTTCGATAATCAATACATCTTAATTGATGCTCGAGCCCAGCCAACATTTTTTGAAATCCCAAACCTTACACGAACGTTTCAGGCGCTCGTAAAAGTAAAGGACTCGTATACACTATCAAACATGTGTAAGGTGTTCATTTAGTGGTAGATGTTTATTATACGTCATAACGTAATGAATACAGGCAACAGTAGTATCCCGCTGTTCAAAACTCATTAATCCATGGACAAAAAGCAAAATCGGGGTAACAAACTAAAACCGAGGGAAACGCATTAAGTATAAGAGGAGAACAACGAAATAACACTAAAATTTAACACACACAGAAGCGGACCAAGCATCAGACAAAATCCCACGAGAATAACAAATATAACATTAAAACCAAATACATGAATTTGGGATAGACAAGTACCGTGACATGTCTTATCGCAATGTGAATTTACACTCAAAATAAGAGAAAACAAACGACACAACGTTAAAATGTGACGCATACAGATACGAACTATAATATAACAATGGCCATGTTCCTGACTTGGTGAAGGACATTTTTAAAGGAAAAAATGGTGGGTCGAACCTGGTTTTGTGGCATGCCAAACCTCGCACTTTTATGGCCATGTTAAATATAACATCAAAATAACAACACAACACCACAGGACTACAATGTAAATAAATTGGAGAACACAGTTGACAAAGAATCACACGAACAACAGCCAACAAAGGGCAACAAGTTCAAAATTTTAACACGCCAGAAGTGCATTTTGTCCACACAAGACCTAGTAGCGTCCAGATACAGAAATTGACCACAAATGGATTGAAAAGAAAGAGTATAAACATAGGGTTTTTTCCGAGTGTATTTAAGTTATCGTTTGTTAACATATGGTTTAATTTGACATTTCACGTAGCTAACACAGTTCTTGGTATTGCGTTTAATAGGTCATGTAGTTTAGACGAACCCTTCATACTTATGTATGAAGAAGCATCAATACATCAGCAATTTTCATGTGAGCAAAACAAAAAGTTATTCTAATGATGTTCTGTGTAAATATATTTGAGCGCTTTTTGCATTTTTTTTAAATATTTTTAGCCTTTGATCATTTGAATCGATCGGTTGAAAGACATTCAGAAGGCGTTATTTACGACAACACTCCACCTTCAACTGGTACAACACAAGTTGAAAGAGGAATTAGTCATTTCGTAAAATCTCTTCGAATTTCGATTCAGTGGTTTAGGATTGACGACAGGGAGAGCGGCATAGTACAGTTTGAAATTGGAATAGGTTCTACAAACTACTCTGCAGATATTGTGCCATTCCAAACCACGGATATGTTTGCAGAAATAAATGGGAACAGTCGATTAGTTGATGGTCATCAGTATTATGCTATCGTTAAGGTACTAACTTGGTGAAAGACTACAAACTATAAGTAAAATTATAAATATGTATAAATCATTTGATATTAAATTAAAAATATATGGTAAAATTGCCAATGAAACAACTTTTCAAATAAAGACAATAGTATACTGCTATTCAAAATTCATAGATCGATGGAGAAAAGAAACAAAATCGGGTTACAAAAGAGACTAAAAATGTAGTCTGTTTTAAAAAAGAAACGTATTTTAGCTGAATGGTCATTATATTTAAACGCATATATAAATAAGTGTTATTTTATGGTATAAATATTTGTAATGACATTGTCATTGATGAAACCGGATAAGATGCATTGCTTCATATGTAATTACATTAATTAACCACGACATGTGCCACATGCTAAACCCTTCATTGTTTGTTGGTCATGTTCATCTTTGATTTTTTTGCCTTGTCATTATCAATTAGTTTTTGACTTATGAGCTATGAATATTCATTTTTCATAAATGTTGTATAAATAAGCAATCTATCTCCAGATATTCATTCCATAGAGTATAGTTTTGTCTTTTTTAATACAATAATTTCTACAGAGTAAGAGCATTTTTTTTTTATCGATATTTAATAATGTTAGCAATACATGATGAAACAACAGTTTTGCACTGTTAAAATGATTTATACTTTTCATTAGGCAACCAACGGAGCTGGCCTTTCCTCATTTTCTGTATCGAAGCCTTTTATCGTTGATAGCACAGCCCCAGTGATTGGCCACGTTATGGATATTTCTCCCGAGAACATACAAGGTGAAACAGACGTTGTGAGTATATAAAATTGAAAATATCAGTGCAACTAACAAGTATTCTTCAATAACAATCAACAATCAATCTAAACATCTATCAAATGAAATTAAAGTCAAATACCACAACTATAAGAAGTATTGCTTTCACGGGGACCTCCCACAAACTTGGAAAATGCAGAGGTACATTTCATGTATTTTAAATATCAATAAATTATTTAAACCATATTGTAGACGGATATAGACTACCAGAGAAATACAACAAGTATATCGTGTCAGTGGAGAGGATTTCATGATCCACATTCACAGATTGATAGTTATCATGTTGGACTTGGTTTAACAGCTGGAAATGACGATATAGAAACGCTGACAAACGTTGGTTTAAAAACCGGTAAGAACTGATTTAACTCATTTTATATTTCTATAACAAATAAAATTAAAGTGGATGTTTAAGCTGTATTTATTTGAAGTTTAACCCTGGCATTATTAAATTGTTAAAAATACAAAAAAAGTGAATATGTTCGTCATGTTTAATAGATATCAATAATACTGAAATAAATTTATGATACTATAAACTTGTATATTTTACCTTGTATAACTCACAGTGTAGATACTATTTTGTACGCTATCCGGAAGTCTCGATTTTCGAAGCGAGGATTTCCAACTGGCTAACAGAACGGTTTTGTTTCGGTGCTTTTTCTCATCATCTGTTTACTCCTATATCTATAAAGTGCTTTGCACATGTTCAATGTATTTATAGCATCATAAATATGAGTATCTGTTACAAAAACATGCATTAGAATATAATATATACGTGTGCATCACACCAACCTCATAGAAAAAAGTTAAATCGATGGACAATTTTGCTCTCGTAGTACAAAGCAAATAATCTTTTATTGCAAATATTTGCATCAGTTTACAGTTAAATATATACTGTTTCAATATTCTTACCGTATTTAAGTAGAATGTTCGTATTTCAAATAAAACAAATGTTTTCCTTGAGGATCCTAAAATAAATTACTGTACGATCAGTCTAAAACTGACTGTATTCAAGAAGCGATTTCAGATTTTTTGTCTGTATGATTGAAGAAAATAAACAACGGCAATTGGAAGGTATATACGTGTCTATGTGATATTATGAACTGTCCATGGAACTATATCGTGTAATTTCTTTCATCAGACAATACAAATATATTTCTGATGATTTTTTTAGACGGCAAAATAATTTTATTTTTATTCCGTCAGTCTTATTTAAAATCAATTGCCTAAAAAGCAATACATCATTCGCTTGTGGACTTTGTATTAGTGTGTAATTGCAGTTATCTGTTTAGCTATTATATTTTTAAAGACTATTTACACCGTCTGAAGTTTACCAATTGGTGATAACCTGCATCAAGCTTGTCTCTTTTAAAATTACCAAAACTTTAGGCATTGAGGAAAGAATTAACGAAATAATACCCCGCCACTTCTATAGTCCGTTTTGGAAAAAAAACCACCAAAAAAACTAAATTATAGGTGCACAGGGGCATCATTTAATAAAGAATATGAGAAAGTTTTATTAATATATGGTAAGTTTTTGAAAGTTGCGTATAGTAAATGGGTACTACCCAATAAGGTAGTGGAAAAGTCATTATCATGGAAATAGAAAACTGCTGAATTTTCGAAAAATCAAAATAAGAGGTGCACAATTGAATTAAATAATAAGAAATTGAAAAAGATTCATTAGGTTATAAAAATTGTCTGCAGGAAGTTGTGGATATAAAATAGGTACGCCCAATATAAGGCTATGACAAAGTCCGTATTTTAGATATATAACCTTCTAAAATATGTTTACTAAAAACTCGAAATAGAAGGTCCATAATACATTAATTGATTAAATATCCCCATATAAAGCAATGTTCAAGTCCGTTTCTTATATAAAAAAAACAACATAAAAGATGTTTAATAAACTTCGAAATGAATTCCCTTTTTTATATAAATAAGGTCGTTAATTTTCTCGTTTGAATTGTTTAAATTTTCATTTCGGGGCCTTTTATAGCTGACTTTGTGGTATTGGCTTTGCTCATTGTTGAAGGCCGTACGGTGAACTTTATTTGTTAATCTGTGTGTCATTTTGGTCTCTTGTGTACGGTTGTCTCATTTGCAATCATACCGCATCTTCTTTTTTATATTATCATATCCGAGAAAAAATAATTAATAGTTATACCAGTGACTAATTCAAGAAAAATGGGATCCGGCAGTTTGAAACCTTTTTTTTACTATCAATGCATTTGTATGGAAACATATGTTTGGAATCCTCTTTTCTCCTGGATTGGACCCACTCTCCATTTAAAAATGTCTGGAAACCCCAATGTATATTAAGTGGTTTATGAGAAGATGCGCTTACAAAACCGGCGATACATGTTGTACCGGTCCAACGGACGAACAGAAAGACGGACTTCATTATCACTATAAACCACCGCTTTACAAAGTGGTGTACAATTGAGTGTGATAGAGACAGATCTACATCCAAAACAAAGTGAGGGAACTGTGATCAATTATAGGCTACATGCATTTTTATATAACAATTAAATCTGTGTGTTTGTACAATTTTAAGTATAACGGAGGACATTTCTGAAACTTATATAAACAACAAATCTTCCTCTTATTTTAGCAACATTCAAACATCATTATACTTAATGTAGTAAGTCGAGTACACCCTATCAAGCTAAACATGTTTGATAAGTTTTCAGGGTGTGAATTCATTGAAATACATTTGTGTTATTTAGAAAAATGCCATCTTCTAAAGTATCGTAAATAACTTGATATCACCACTCGAATACAGTGAAATTAAGACTGATCATACAGTTTCAAAATATACAAGCGAGACTGATCGTACAGTGAGAAATTCAAACAAGTGTAATTTTCTTATTTCTGGCTTCAAAGATCTGGCTGAAACTTTTACCACCACTTAAAATACACTTAAGCTTTATTTCGTTAACTAAGTCTGTTTTTTACGTTAATGTGTACACTAAGGGGATAAAAAGATTGTTTTAGGTTCACCGACTGATTTTCCTTAGTGATGCACTTGAAAAATATCTTGATTAAGGCAAATATACGAATAATGAATGTGCTGAATTTGATTATAAACCATTTATGAATATCTATGTCAGCTGAATTAATCATTAAGCAATGTACAGATGAACATCTTACCGTTTAATTCAGTATGTAACAAATTTAAAATGTGATCCAAAAAGTTCTCGCTTCGAAAATCGCGACTTCCGGATAACGTACAGAATAGTATCTATACTGTGTAACTGACTATACGGTATGGAATTTTCTCATTAATGATGTTGATCCTTATATTCTATGTCTCTGAACGTCTGCGTAAAATGGTATCTGGTTGAGAGGTTTCTCATTTGCAATCATACCACGTCTTCTAATTTTTATATCACTTCGTTTTTCAGTGAAGACATGGTCATCAAACTTTGTACAAGGAGTTAGACACTACTGTATATTGAAGGCGTGTAATGGAGCAGGTATTTGTAGTCATGGTTCATCTAATGGTGTATTAATTGATAACTCTGCTCCCATACCTGGCTTAGTAGTTGTTGGAGCAGCAGGTTTTCACTCAAGGTACCAGTCTGATAAGTAAGTATTGGTGCAACCCATTGTCGTAAAACAAATTTTATTAGCATTTAATTTACAAGTGTTGATACCATATGTCAGGTTCTGAATGTCTTTACTCTATGAATTAAGAATTAGAAGAGAAAAAAAAACATCATTCAGCGAGAAACCGGCAAAATAAAGACGAAAGAAAGGCTAACGACAAACAACAAATGATTGATTATACGGTATGCGGTTTTCTTATTTTTGGTGACATATAATTGTTAACAAATACTGTACTCAACATATAACACATATAACGTTCAAATATTTCAGGTGAAACTTTTTTTGTCGAAAAAGCATTTTTCATATTTCACAATTAAAGAAAGTAAATGTTTGATATCATTTTAGCTCATCACTACATGCCACATGGATTGGATTTGAAGACCCACAATCCGGTATCGACCATTTTGAAGTATGCATTGGTACTGCGTCATTGTTATGTGACATTATGGATCGTTGGCATGTATCTTTATCATCATCATTTGTTAAAACTCAGCTCGAACTTAAAGATGATGTGCCTATGTTTGTGACTGTAAGAGCCTGTAATAAAGTGGAACTATGTGTAGAAAGATCTTCGCCCAGTTTTATAATAGATGACACTCCACCGGTTTTAATAACTCGACCGTTTATAGAAAGTGTAAATGGTAATCAGTCTAGTATCATTCAAATAATAACAGACCCATCTTTTTTCAAACTGAGGTGGAAGGTTGTCGATGATCGTAGTCCTATTGTAAGAACCACCATCTCGATTCATAGCAAGTTAGACTCTCATATTCCAATGGCGGACACAGTCATATCAAACGAAAATACTTTTACCGTCAAATTGCTAAAAGACGATCAGCTTCGTCTAGGAGACGTTTATGTAGTAAAGGTGACAGCTTGCAATGCTGCCTTACTTTGTACCACTTCATATAGTTCTGACGTCTTGCTCGATTATTCTCCTCCTCAGGTCGGAGGATTTATGCCGCCATTATATTGGGAAGTGATTCCTGGGACCATTGACTTTATAAGATTTAATTTGACATGGTATGGATTCAGTGATGTCGAGTCTGATATTAAATCATATTATATATCGATTGGCTATGATTACAGTAGAGCCGATATTATTGGCGCCTATAAAGTCAAACCTAATCAACATGATCCAGAAGGCACACAACGCACAACCATAGACATCGATAATATCAACAAATTACGCGAGAAGCTAGTTTTCACTATATGGGCAGAAAACAATGCTGAACTGTTAAGTTCTCAAAGCAAAATAACAACTGATGTAGTGAGTTTCAACCGGAATTTTACCAGAGGAAATCTCGTTATACAGAAACATTCTTGTGATGCAGGATATTGCAATAAGGATTGCACGTGTGCTGTTGTTGGACATAAATGTAAAACCGATTCACAATCGATGTGTAATAGCAAAACCAATAACAATGATAAAGGTGCAAATATGGTAAGAATAATTGTTCCGAACACCGATATAGGTATAGTTGGATCGTCGTCATGCTTAATGTCTAAATGGACAGACAACTTAAACGAATCAATATGGCGTTTTGAATACACATTCGGTATACAGAACGATAAGCCAGGTACTGGTATTTTTGATTTAGCAAATGAAAACCCTTGGCGTGATGTCGGAAAGGAGACAGAAGCCATTCACTGTTTATCCCCAGACAAAAAACTCGAACATAACACGAACTACGTTGCATACGTTAAAGTATGGTACTCGTTTACATCGAATACAATATTTCAATCAGAACCAGTTCAAATCGATCACACGTCACCTGATATTCACAAGAGATATTTTGTTATCGATTCTATCATTAACTGTAAGGAGGATGCAGATTATATTCTTTCCACAGATTCTGTATTATCCTGCTGGGAAGGTGTATTTCATGATGAAGAAAGTGGAATAATGAACTTTATGGTATCACTCGGAACGTCGCCGTATGGTATGTTAAACTTATTTACAATCAAAAGAAGATTATTTCTATCACTATGTATTTAGAAATGACATTACCTGCGTTCTTATATCCTTTTTAACAAGCAGTACTGAAGAAAAACAGAAATTTAATTACAAAAGTATTTATTTTTCAGCTGATGACATAGTACGTATGCACGATGTTGGTCACAAGACAAGAGCAGACTGGACAGGCTTTTCTTTAGAACCAGGCACGAGATATTTCACGACTGTTAGAGCCATCAATAAAATTGGTCTACAAACCGAACTTAGCTCCGATGGCTTTGTGATTGATGATATCGCGCCCATTGCTGGAATAGTTTACAACACTGGACATCACAGTGACGCCATTTACCAGTCTAATAATCAACCAGTTCAGTTTTCCTGGCATGGATTTGAGGACGAACATTCGTTTGTTGATTCATATTACATAGGATTTATTGTTAATGGCAAAGGTCCATTGGCAAATGAATCATCTAGTTTTCAAAAGTTAGATATTTACGACCACAAAATTTACAATGGGAATCTGAACCATGGAGACACGATTTCAGCCATGGTCAAGGCTATTGACAAGGCTGGCCATGAAAGTCCCATTGTGACGTCACTGCAATTGTTAATAGACAATACACCGCCTCAATCGTTTGACTGTAAACGTTTTGAAACGATATATGAAAAACAGATCACTGGAAAAAATAGGTGGTTAGACCAAATAACATGTTACAAAAACAATGTTTATAAGATAAAAGTCTCTATTACCGAAGTCACGTTTGACTTTAAAGCTGTGTTGGCAGTTGACGATGTCTCAATGGTTTTACCTTTTGCTCGAAATTCAGATGGTTCGTTGATAACAGAATACAACTTCTTTGCATTTGAAACGGCACCGAAATATTTTTCATTGGATGTATATGGGGGTTTGAAATCAACAGAAATGGCGATACGTGTCTTAAAATGCTCCTCAATAATTACAGAAACTAAGGACAGTGAAACCATCAAAACACAACAAATGTCATCTGACAGCATTTCCATTTGTGTCAGAGCGATTGATCTAGACAGTGGCATAAAGCAAGTCAAAATTGGAATTGGAAGCGTCTATGGTGGGTTCGAACTACAAACGATAAAGTCAGCAATATCATCATCTCATCGTATGCATGACATAGTAGAGGCCAACCTGACACATGGTGAACGTGTTTATATTGAAGCTGTCGTTATCAATCATGCAGGGTTACAAACTGAATTCACGTCGCATCCATTTATTATTGATCACACTCCTCCCATAATTCAGAATATGGAATCATCTCTTAAGTATCACGATGATGTCCAGAATCACACAACCACAAGTGTACATTCACGATGGCATGTTATGGACGACGAAAGTGATGTCAAGTTTTGTGAATATTGTATTGGTACGTAACACTTTTAAAATAATAACAATATAGAAATAATAAGATGTGGCATGACTGACAACTGAACACAAGAATAATTTGAATAGGCATAATTTTCATTGCAGTAGTACAAAACAAACCGTAAACAAAAAAATACATTTACATAAATATTTAATTTGATAGTCTATCCTCATGTTAACAAAGATTCATATAATCTTTATCAAACTATATTTTCGTCGATTGTTTTGGTATTAGATCAAACGTTTTATTCAAAATTCAACATTCTGTATCGAGTTTTTTTATTTCAGGATTTTCAGTATCATCGTGTGATATCATTGGTTGGACAGTTACATCATCGTTATCTGTATCTCAATCAATAAAATTCAAGGTCCAACATGGAAGCAGAATATTCCTTAAACTTCGCTGTATCAACGGTGTTCAATTATCTGGATATGCATATAGTGGACCTTTAGTTGTATCGTACATTCCACCAGAAAACATTGGTTCAAAAATAGAATTTATAACAGACACCGGAATAAGTAATGTCACCGGGGACCTGCAGGCACTAATTTTCCGATGGGATTATTTCAATGATCCTTCCGGGATCCAGTCATATTTTCCTCGAGTGTCTAAAAACAAAACTCTAATATCGGACATTCAAATTCCTAATAAAAATTACATTAGAATAAAAAATATTCACATGGAAAACAAGGATGCATACAGTGTTGATGTCAAAGGAACAAATGTTGGAAATATTTCTAGTATTGCCACGCACGCACTAGTTAAATGTGAACATACTAAGCCATTGTTATCAGGTGAGACATGTACATAGTTCAGAAAAGTATATTCAAATATTTAAATTATTCAAAACTTCATGAATCACGGATAATTTGATATTTATGATTGATGGTTCATTTTAAGAACCGAATTCTTCTTTTTGTATAATTTATTGGGGTGTAAATAAAGGCAACAGTAGTATACCGCTGTTCAAAACTCAAAAATCCATGGACAAAAAACAAAATCGGGGTAACAAACCAAAACCGAGCGAAACGCATTAAATATAAGAGGAGAACAACGACACAACACCGAGACGCAACCCACACAGAAACGGACAAAGCATTAGACAAAACACCACGAAAATAACAAATATAACATAAAAACCAAATATATGAATTTGGGATAGACAAGTACCGTGCCACGTCTTATTTCAATATCTCAAAAATAAGAGGAAACACAAACGATTCAACGTTAAAATGCAACACACAGAGAAACGAACAATAATATAACAATGACCATCTTCCTGACTTGGTACAGGACACTTTTAAAGGGGAATAAAAGTGGTGGGTTGAACCTGGTTTTATGGCATGCCAAACCTCGCACTTTAATGGCAAAGTTAAATATAACATTGAAATGACAACATAATATTACAGGACTACAATATACATAAATAGGAGAACATATTAGACAAAGAAAAACATGATTAATAGATTAACAAAAAGCATCAGGTTTAAAATTCAATACGCCAAAAACGCGCCTTGTCCACACAAGACTCACCAGTGACGCCCAGATATAAAAGATCGAAAGTGAAAAAAGAACAAAGTTGTACAGCACTGAAGATCAAAAGTTGAAAAGGTTTCGCCAAATACGGCATTGTTTTTACGCCCGGGATAAGAACATTCTTTTTATATAGAACAATTCATGCTATTGCAAACAGTAAATTTTATCAAACGAATATGAAAGAGATGTACATAATGAAACTGAAGTATTAACTAATTACAGAAAACTAAACCTGAATACATAACGCCTAGATATAAAAGATCGAACGTGAAAAAGGTACAAAGTTGTACAACAAAGCGTTGACCAAAGTACATTTCCCCCCGCGCTTCATTCTAAAAACGTGCGCACGATCAACGCTTTTACAATCCCATGAAGTTACAAAAAGAAGCATTCAATACTTATAATTATATTTTTAGCTAGGATCATGAAAACACGATTTACATCAAGTTTTTATTTAATCTACCTGTGCACTTTATTATGGGACCTCGTGTCATCATAAATGATTAAGTTTTATTGTGTAATGCAACTGCTTCAGGAATAACACTCAATGTGCAGTTAGCCAATCAGAATAACGTATTATAATGAAACATACATCTAATGTAACTATTGTTAGTTATAAGAGGTAACAATCCACCAAAACGTCCCTGTTTCTGTATAACCTTATTTCAAATTATACACTAGTCTCTAATTTTAATTTGATAATATAGGGGCAACTCGTATATAGCAAATACAATCTATGATAGTTTTGAAGGTTATGTTCGTTTTTATCCTCACACTTCCAATGTTGATTGTACAAACTTTACCTGTTGTTCGAATCCATACACACACCTGTTGTGCGTACACAGTTGCTTTTGTATGTGTTTACTAGTAAACTTCGTCATAAAAAAATATCTTTGTTATATGATCTTGTACAGTGTGGATCTACTGTGTTATTTGAATAATGCACTGTTTAATTTTAGGGAAAGGGTTTGACCATGGCACAAATTATATAGACTGGAAGGAAGTGTTTAGACCTACATATATTAGTTCGTTCCAGGTAGCAGTCGGCTCTACAAAAGGAATGACAGATATAATGATGCCAATAACAACGACAGGAACAAGAATCGCCATTGATATACCGCAAGAATATCATGAAATAAGAGTGGTTGTGACTGCCACATCGATCACTGGAATGTCAACCACATATCGACAAGCTATAATAGTTTAAATAGTCATAGAAATAAATTTGATACGAGACAAAATCAATAATTGTTGCTTTAACAATTGATGTTACAGTAGTATTTAGTTCCGTCCATATTTTATGTGATTGCATACAATAAATAGCTTTTGCAGCGTAGACTTTTAATTCTTTAAAAAGGTGATAAATTAGCTGTGATAAAATTAGTAAATCAAATTATAAAGCTATGTATTGACTAATAAATGTTAGGAGTCATAAGATTCCACAAAATCTTCATTGCATATACTTCTAAGAGAGAGAGAGAAAATGTACCGAAGAGACACTAAAATGCACAAGCCGAAAATAAACAGAATACAAATCACAACGATTTAAAACCAGTCATTCTTATACTTCATATCAAGTCTAAAAATGTGACTTTCATGTTTATTTTGTGAGAAATTACATTAAAAAAAAATCGGTTTTCAAAATGGTGACCTTCTTAGTTGGTAGTGGAATTTTATATAAATACATAAAAATGATATCTGCAATAACCAAAACTATTGGACAGCATCTTAGATCTCACCAACACCCATCTCATCTGATGAAAATTGATTTACAAATTCAGAAAAAAAATAAAATATAACACAGTCCAGATAGTAGAAAGTAAAATATAAACAAAAAACATTGTAAAAGTTTCTCATTTAAACAAATGGAAAACAACTGTCATATTCCTGACATGGAACAGATATTTACTTATGTAGAATATGGTGGATTAAACCTGTTTTTTTAGCTTGCTCAACGTCGTATTGTGTATTATTTGTGAAGTTGATAGGGTAAAAATCATCTTAAAGGGGCAATTACTCTAATAAGGAGTAAAAAACTCATCATAGATACCAGGACTAAATTTTAAATATACGCCAGACGTCAAAATACTATGTTGCCCTTTTTATAGAACTTGTCTTGCCGAACGTTTTTGTTTGATAAAGTTTCTTTCAATAATAATGTTTAAGACGCAAGGCAGAATTAAACGCCAAAAAATGGTAAAATCATCATCATAGGCCATAACCCTAACAAGGAGCCAACGATTTTGAAAATCGTACTTATTTGTAGAAATTGTCTTGCTCATCGGGTTTGCAAATCAAAGGTTCTCTTCGTCTATTATGGTTTAAAAGATAGTAAAAAAAGAAAACAACAAGAGGCTGTCACAACGACAGCAAACCGGATTTATTAACATTTATTTGTGTCCTGGCAATATCACAAGAACCATAACTGATGAATGCTGAAAGTGAAAATCGCCAATATCAAATTTGACCTCCATTTTGTAGTCAGTATCAACATATTAAAATTTGAAAAGCTTAGATTGAATGGTTCATAAGTAAATGCAACAACGTGAATGGAAACGCCATTTTAGGATCTTACAAGAACCATAACTCCTGAAAGGTAAAAGTCAAAATCGTCATTATTAAACTTGACCTCTATTTTGTCATCATTAGTAACAACATATAAAAATTTCAAAAGCTTTGGTTGAATGGTTTATGAGAAAATGCACGGACACGACTGGAAACACCATTTTTCAATCTTTCAACTGAGACTACTATAACAGTCTCAGCTTTCAAGAACCATAACTCCTGAACGGTAAAAGTCAAAATCGTCATTATCGAACTTGACCTCCATTTTGACATCAGTAACAATATATTCAAATTTGGGAAGCTTTGGTAGAATAGTTCATGCGTAAATGCACGGACACGACTGGAAACTCCATTTTTTCAATCTTTCAAGAACCATAACTCCTGAATGGTAAAAGTCAAAATCGTCATTATTGAACTTGACCTCCATTTTGGTACCTGTAACAACATATTAAATTTGAGAAGCTTTGGTAGAACAGTTCATGCTTAAATGGACGGACAAAACTGGAAACTCCATTTTTCAATCTTTCAAGAACCATAACTCCTGAACCGTAAAAGTCAAAATCGTCATTATTGAGCTTGACCTCCATTTTGTCATCGGTAACAACATGTTATTATTTGGGAAGCTTTGGTAGAACAGTTCATGCGTAAATACACGGACACGACTGGAAACTCCATTTTTCAATCTTTCAAGAACCATAACTCCTGAACGGTAAAAGTCAAATAGCCAATATTGAACTTGACCTTCATTTTGTTGTCAGTAACAACATATTAAAATTTTAATAGCTTTGGTTGAACGGTTCATGAGTTAATGCAAGGACAGCATTTGATTGCTCACCGCCCGCCCGACAGCCCGGCCACACACTGTATATCCCCAAATCAATAACAGACATTTTTGTCACAAAAATCCGGTTAAAAATAGTAAAATTTGTCATCTAAGAGCAATAGCTCATATTAAAATTAGTCTGACAGTTTTGACTTATAGACAATTGGTAGTGCACAACTTTCCGAACATGTCTGCTTAGTCAGATCTTTTCTATTCATAACAATTTTCAAAATAGATAACTTGAAATTTACCAATATGTTCAATTTTAAGCCATGTCAGTAATTTGGTTGGCAAGCCGTGTCATCAGACACATATTCTAAACTAGATACCCTTATGATGATTGTGGCTTAGTTTGTTTAAAGTATGCCTAGTAGGTTCAGGAGAACATTTTTGTAAAAGTTAATTACTGGCAACAGACTACGACAGACGCCAAGTGATGAATAAAGCTCAGGTGAGCTAAAAATGGTTTCAAATATTGTACAACTTGAACATTCATGATACTGTTTATCATATTTGTTTATTATTCTTTGTTTTGTACATAAATCAGGCTGTTAGTTTTCTCGTTTGAACATGTTTTACATTTGTGTTTTGGAACCTTTTATTGCGGACTATATAATACTGCTCATTGTTGAAGGCCGTATGGTGACCTACAGTTGACATCTTTTCTGTCATTTAGTCTCTGGTGAAGTAATTTCAGTTTTGCTGCACTTGCAAATGCTTGATCTATTTTTTTGGTTTATAAATTAAGGCTTATTGGCAAAGGCCTCATCACATATAGTATAAATACAATCATGAATGGTCCATTATAAGTCTAGATCCCAAGTGAAGGTAAAAACTTCAATAAAGTTATGGTGCCAAAGGAATGAGGCAAATTCATCACTACATTTTATCTATTCAATACATCTAAATCTACTTTATTCTGTATGAAAAAAAATCAATAAAACAGATACAAAATACATTTATGTACGTTTATCTGTCTTTGTTCAGAAATATTTTACACACGTTATACTAGTTTTTTTGTAATTAGGTACCATTTAATAACTTTTTAGCTCCTTCTCAAAACTAATCTCTTCAGCTTGGTCATTCTTGGTTTTGTTTTTTGAAGACCTTTTGGGAGAAACAAGAATTTCCAATTGTCCAGATTTATCACGACTGTTGTCAACAAGATATCTGGAAAACCCATAGTTTGGTTGTGTGTCGGTATGGTTCTCACCAGTCTTCATTCTTAATGGCTTGTGGTGTGGTGCCCTAAGACCAATAGTTGCAGTCAAGGTAGAGATAGGTTCTAGTGTTTTGGTAAGACTATCCATCGTTTTCTCTGATAACAACACAATTCTGTTTCCAGTCTTAGGGCTGTTCTCTGTGTGGCTACCTACTTTCTCCTCAGATGATTGATGATTACCAACATTATTTTCTCTAACTGTACACAAGGGGATAAGATTTTTTCCAATGTCAATGTTAATGTCTCTAACAGTACAGGAGGGAACAAGATCTTCAGTAGAACTTGCTGATGTTGGTCTGATAAATCTTCCTTTCTTCTGACCCAAGTCCTCACTTCCAAAACTCCTTAAAATAAAATAGAATCATGAAACAAAGGTATTGCAAAGTGAGGTTTTACACAGAAATTTCTGATTTTTTTTCCCTTAACAACAAAGCAATCATATTGAACAAGAAGTTAACAGAGGCATCATTTACATGTATATTGATCATGATTATTATTTACTCAAAATCTGGTCACATTTCAACCAATTTCATTGGTGATGGGTTGAATACAATATTTAAATAGGAACACTTTAAGATTTATTCTATAGAAAAGGGGGGTGTTATAGTGCTGTCTTTCAAAACAATATAGGTCATAAAGCTGACAACTATCAGTATCAATCAAAAATATTTGGTATGGTAAAAACAGGAAGCAATACCTCAGGACAAACCAAAACCCATATGCAGGACTAGGAGAACAGTAAAATGTTCCAGTCTAAATAAAAGTTGCTTTTATAGCTATTTAAAGGATATTTTCAGGATGGTGAGGTATTTTCTCAGCCACTATTTTGTTTTATAATGAAAACACAGAAATCTACTAAATGTGATGGCACATCATCCACTTCGGCAAAGTATACTAACTGATACCTAAAGACTCGAAACATACCATGTATTAGAACCTGGATCTATTTTGTTTGGTCTTTTCTTCTTGTAGAATCGTCTGATCAACATGAAACACATCACCAGAGTCAGAAAAACTGCAAAGGTCAACAAGATCGTCTTGACAACATTCAAGTTACATTTCTGGTACCCAATTAAATCCTCACAATCATAGAACACAGAACAGGGATTAGGATCACACTCATTTATATCTGTCTGACACCACTCATCAGTATAACCACGGTCACATTTACAGGAATATTTCTCAAAACTGGAAGCTCGCTCAATGTCATCACATTCAGTCAATGTTTTGTTCAGGCAGTTACCATGGACACAGGGTGCAATTAAGATGTAAACATTGACCTCTAGGTTTTTGGTTGTGTATCTGGCTTGATCATATCCTCTGGCTGTAAACACTGTTCTTCCATAAAATGTTTTGTCAACTGAAAGACTCAGCTTTAATTTCTTTTTAAGCATGCCATGAAACTGGATAGGTTCAAAGGAAAAGTTACTGAGTAAAGTATTGTTCATTCTCATAGTGTAGTTTATTCCATTAATTGAAGGATTTACAAAATCAACGTCCAAGAAAGTCACATGTCCCAAATCATACTTCTTTGTAAGATTTCCATCCAATAAAATTTGAACTGATTTCAAACCTTTGCCAGGAATTTCTGTTTCTTCAAATATAAATTCTGATTCAAACGGCATAAGCACTGGAGCATCATTTATAGGTGTAATGTTAATTGTTATATTTCTGGTAGCCGACAGTGGATGGAATGGCGGCAATAGTCCTGTTTCTACTACTTTAACAATGATAAAGTCAGCTCCATTATAATTACTATCTGGAAGATAAACAATTGTCCCATCTGATGTAATGTTGGCATGTCCATGGAGTGGTGGCTGGAGAATTGTGAATTCTACTTCATCTGATTCACTGTCTTCATACTGTATAGCTCTCTGTCCATTCTTGCCCTGGAGGTCATCCATGTCTTCACTAACAAATAGTTCTGATGTGGTGATATGAGGTGGTGTGTTGGGTGCTCTCCTGGACATCACCATTAATGACCACATTCTGGGTAATGGTACATTGGTGGGGACAGATCTTTTCTTCCTTGTGGAAGGTCCGGTTGTCTTTGAGAAGACTTCTTTACATGCCTATATCAATAAGAAGAAAAAAACTAGTTAGGGAAGGCAATTCAGTTGTTTCACTTCCTTCTACTTAGAAATATGACAAAACTGATGACTTACATTCATATTGAAAATATATAGTCTGTATTTTCCAAAGAAATAAAATAATTTTGTTTTTGAAGGCCAATGCAATGGTATGTGCAATTTAGTTTGATAGGAAAGAAGATATGTCAAGATATACATAATTTTTTATGAAGAACATCTACCAACCTGTGTAGTGAAAACTTTGTTGACGAAGTCTGTTTTATCTTCTACATCATTACAAGTGTCAGTAGGGTGCTTCCATAATTGATCATCTATCAAATATACAAAATATGAAGCTTAAACCAGATGCTCCGCAGGGCGTATCTTTATACGACCGCAGAGGTTGAACCCTGAACGGTTGGGGCAAGTATGGACACAACATTCAAGCTGGATTCAGCTCTAAATTTGGATTGTGATTAAATAGTTGACACAGCATAGGTTTCTGACACAGAATGAATGTGTTCTAATGAACTTAAAAATTTTGTTTTCTCTTACAGCAATTCACTATGCTGTTGAATATTAATCCTCTCAAAAAAATGTTTGAAGAAATTTTCTTTTTTTTTATGAAATTTCAAATGAAAAAATTGAACCCAATTTTTTTAATCACATCCCCCTTTCCCTTATTCCAAAACTAATCTCAATTAAAATTTCTAATTGAGTTTGCAACAATAAGTACTCATTTAAATACATCATAAAATACACTAGTAACCCGAATTTAGCTTGATCGGACAAAAACGTGTTAACGCTATTTAAATGAGATTGATTGTCATTTGATAAAGATTGACAAAAATTAAAAAATAATTTCAATTCATTTCAATTCATTTCAATTCATTTTAACGCCAGTCAAATAGATTTCCTTGCGGTGAATCAATTGAAATCAAGTTAGTGGTAATGTACGTCAAACTAATAGGCCACGCCCCCGTTAAACTATTTCAAACTGGCATCAATTCGTTTTAAACATCGTTGAGACCAGAGCTTTGTATAGATCTGTATAGGTAAATCACTCAAGCAAAACAATTTTGATTGATGTCGTTTATTTTTTTCAAATTTTATCGAATTTAGTTAAATGCGTATATTATAAGTAAAGTCAGAGACATATGTATTATATGTCTCTGGTAAAGTCGCATGTTTCACAATTTTTAACAAATGAATGAACAAAACACGTGACATTTGAGAAATGTATATAAAACATTAAAATATTGATGCACGGTTTAAGAAATGTGAAGAGTAGCTTTTACTTGAAAAATCAGAACGTTACGAGATCTACAATTTAATCAACACTAAGTTTTACGATCGAAAATAAGTTTGTTTTAATGTGATCAACTATTACAAACTCCTATCTGTATGATATAATTCTCAAACATTCCAAAAAAATAAAGATTTAGAAAATTCTATTAAAAATCATTGTTTTAAACTTTTCCAAATGATTAGCTATTGAGGCGAAACTAGGGAAACCTATAATAAAATTAAGACCGTTATTGTGTGATATTGCGTAAATTTAATTGTCATGCATGTGGAATCAAACAATCGAATTTTTGTTAATATTAGTTTGACAAATGATTTTTAAAAATACGATTGACAGCCTTTGTATAAAAAGAGATCCCGTATGTGGTCCCCTCCTGTTCGGCATACAGTAATCACGTGGTATAGGAACAAGCGCCATATTTGATATTTTCATCTTCAGCATCCGTTCGTACAAAAATTAATTTCTCATATTTATTAGACCATCGATATAAATTGGATATATCAGTAACCTTTAAAGACAGAGAAACGTATGACTTTCTACAGGTAAGATTTAATAAGTTTATGAAAGCATTATATTGCATGAATTCAATCATTATGTTTTGTATCGCCTACTTGCACTGCAGCGATATCAGGTCCGTTCGCCCCTACATGGTATAGAGTCACCGTTCGCCCTACATTTAAAAACATAAAAATATATATGAATATTCACAAAATTGAAGTAGAATAATTTGAAACATTTTAAAGTTGAAGGCTTGTTACAGCCAAAAACAGTAAATAATCTTCAGATAATGACGGACTTCTGATACCCTAAAGAAGAAGAAGTATAGAGTACATGTACTTTAATTCTCATTGATTTACTGACTGTTGTGATACTTGTTTTTGTGGTTTGATATTGAAAACTTTCTTTTTGTTTTTGTTTTTATAAACAAGTCAGCTTGCCCTTGAAATTAAATAAAAGCAATGGTGTACATTGTACAAACTGTAAATTGTAAAAAAGTATATGCAAAAAAAAAATAGAAAATAGAAATTATGAATCGGTCAATCCTGGAATATGCAGTGATGGATTCAGAACTTTTCATATAGGGAGGGGGTGCTGACTGCCATAAGGTGGGCCTCTTCAGTCATGCTTCACTCTACAGTGATTTGACCTATATACATGTACATGTATATAAATCATCCATTTTTTTCCATGAAAGAGTGGCCAGAGTGTCCATGGATCAGCCCATAATATGTCAAAGCAGAGAACAGCAGAAGCATGAGAAGGTCACCAATAGGTTTCTAATGCAGCAATAATATCCCCACCTGAAGGCGTCCTTCAGCGCGTCCTAAACAAATATATATACTAGCTAGTTCAGTAACTTCACTGATAATGGACGTCATATATGTATACATACTAAACTCCAAATTACAAAACTGTATACCAGTCAGAAGACTTTCTGAAATGAGTGATTTTCTAAATCACTAATTCAAGAAACTCTTTTCCATAAAGGTTGTTAAGAGACATAAAAAAAGATGAATTGTACATTTTGAATTCCAGAATTCTAGTACATGTGGATCTATGCAAATCTAGGGTAAAATATCATGAATATTAAATAAATTGATTGTGGCAAAACAAATATTCAGTAAATTTTTCTCAAAAGTCAAAACCAAAATATTTTCTGTTCAAATAATAAACATAATGCACCTATACAACATGAAGAATAAAAATAAAAATCAAGGCCAATTGACCCTGGGTGTGAACAGGTACTAGAGCGAATGGACTCAGATTTGTCTGCAGCCTTGGTCTGGTAAAAGTTCCTTTGGTCCTCTCAAAAATATTAATATTGATCTTTACCGGACCAGCATGACCAATCATGTCCTGGGAAAACTGAAAAACTTTTTGATAAACTTGTAATTTACAAATATTAGGTCCAATGAAATGTTTTGTTTGTGGGGTTGAATAAATTTATCTATACTTTTGATATTTTGTATTTTAAGTTATATACTTTATTCCAGTCAGTGTATCCCAAACTATGTCTGACTGATCAAATGTCAGACAAACCCTAAAACAATTCCGCACAGACTTTCACAATTATCTTGTACCTCATTATAAAAAATACAAGGATGAATACATATGCTGATTTTATACGAACACCACTTTTTAATATTTTTCATACTGACATTAGTTCAATGTCCTTACAACATGTACAATATTAAAGGTACTTATATAAGGTTCTAATTATTAACATGTAACAAAAGAAGATGTGGCATGATGGCTAATGAGACAAATGTCCAGAGACCAAAATGACACAGACATTAACAACTATAAGTTATGGTACAGCCTTCAACAACGAGCAAAGCCCATACCACATAGTCTGCTTTAAAAGGCCCTGATAAAACAATGTAAAATAATATAAACAAGAAATTAACGGCCATATTTATAACAAAAAACAAATATGTAACACATACAGTTAAACATATGACAACGCCTGAATTACAGGCTCCTGGCGTCACTTGGGACAGGCACATACATAAAATGTACCAGGGTTAAACATTAATGGTCAATTACAATAATTACATTGTAAATAATGCATGTAATGAGTTTCACATCATTTCTATTTTGTTTTTCTGCTGTTAAGTTTGTTTGACTGATTACTACCTTTCGCCAAGCCAGTTAGGTGTGTCCATTTGTGAAGTTTCAACATACACATGATACATTGTACATTGTACATGTATCAATTGATGGCATGATAATATAAAAAATGTATGTTTTAACCGCATGAACTGAACATGATGAATATACATGTATTGTGTTAAAGATTGCATATTTTGGCGTTAATATTGAGTCACTGATGATAAGGTCTTTGCGTTGGAACTAAACACATTTATTCTAAAAACAGTATGGCATGACGCGGGTTATGTTCTTCTCATATATGTTATGATGGTATGATACTAAACCCCTAACAGGAAGAATTGTGCCTGATGTTCATATGATGAAATCATAATCTCAGAGCGCCAGATAAGAATTCACAAATTGGGGTTTTTACCCACCATTTTCTTATGTAATTGGGTGATAAAGATTTTCAATTGCATTATCAATTCCAATTCACCTCTCAAGTAAATATCAAATTGGGTTTTTCACCACCAAGCTCCTTAATGTATTGAGTTTTTTCATCAACACACTATTGAATATTTAGGCAATATCAACCCCATCTGTTTTTCCATCTTTAATAAGTATGTTTCTTTCTTTGAATAATATGTGCTATAGCTTTTTTATTTTCTTAATTCACTGACATGCAATTGTAGGTTTTATTTGTGTCCCGTCTTGAGGCCAATGCCAAAAAAAATGTGTTTCTGCTCCCCCTATTTTCTAAAGTTTTTTTTTATCATATAATAAGCACGTTTCACATGTTTTCATGTAAGTCAAAATGTCCCTCCCATTGACTTAACAATTTGTGAACTAAGTAAATATTTGTCTTGGCCATATACATGCACAATTGAATAAAAGAGGGTAGCATTTATAAAGTTAGCCTTCAGGTTGTCCTGGTAAAATATGTCCAGGCAGACATAGGTTACTAGTAGAAAAAGTCCCTAAGAGTGTTTAAATTTTCGTGTGTACCTACGTTTCCAATAAAAAATGCTACGAGACATAAAACTCAATTGTCACATATTTTACATTGCATTTATAAATGATCTGTATGGAAAACTTGGACGATTTTACTGCCAAATATTCTCCATTTTACAGGCTTTTGTCATCTTTGGTTCATGTCAGATAAACGGATCACAAAATGAATATATGATATAGAATACAACGTCCGTTTATAAAATAGTTTATACACACGTTGATAATTTTGTATGAAACAAACTTTTTTGTAAATGAACCCTGCTCTTCAAGTATAAAGAAACAGAGTTAAGTACGTCGTATAATGATTTCAAAGCATTCAACATCGATTTCAAACAAATGCTTTGAAACTCTAAACAAGTGTTCAGGTCAAACGCTCATGTGATACCAAACAGACTAGACCTTATACGGTAAAGATAAACCCGAGGATTCCGTAAAAAAAAAATTTGTGCAGGAAATACAAATATAACAATCATGACAATGTCAATGAATGTAAAAGATTTTTGGTAGGAACGAAAAAATAAAATAAAATAAAATTTTGCTGGTAAATATAGATAAAAGATTTTCAGGTGGAGCGAATTTATAGGAAAAACAGCAAATAAAGTTATGTTCTATATCTTAGAAACTACTTTTTTCTTTAGAGTTCAGTTTCTCTCTCACTATTAAACTTTTTACTTTTATTTGTACATGTACATTGTAGGTCAAGATGTTTGATTTCCACTTTGCACAGCTGAAAGACAAGATACAACAGGCCAAGAGAGTCCAATTGTTTGGTAAGAAAATATAGCTTATATATCTCTGAAACCAATGCATTTAGAGCAAATCTGGGGGAAGGGAAAAATTGTAAATTAGGTCAAGATCTATCAACCCTGAAACTTTCAGGTCATTCGAATAACCAAATTGGGTTGCTGCCCCTGAAAATGGTAATTTTAAGGAAATTTTGCTGTTTTGATTATTATCTTGAATACTTTTATAGATAAAGATAAACTGTTCACAGCAATGATGCTCAGGAAAGTAAGGTCTACAAATAAGTCAGAATGACCAAATGGTCAGTTGACCCCTTAATGAGTTATTGTCCTTTATACATGTTATAGTTTTAAAAAAGAAGATGTGGTATGATTGCCAATGAGACAACTATCCACATAAGACCAAAATGACACAAACGTTAACAACTATAGGTCACCGTACGGCCTACAACAATGAGCAAAGCCCATACCGCATAGTCAGCTATACCAGGCCCTGACAAGACAATGTAAAACATTTCAAAGGAGAAAGTTAACGGCATTATTTTTGTTTTACCAATTTTTCGTAAACATTTCTAGTCTTTTACAAAAATCTTCTCCTCTGTAACTACTGGGTCAAAATTAACCAAACTAAGCAAGAATCATTATTAGGGGATTTAGTTTTAAAAATGTGTCCGTTGACCCAGCCAACCAATCGAGATGGCCACCATGGATAAAAATAGAACATAAGATTGAAATGTAGATTCTGGCTTATAAATCTGAAACCAAATATTTAGAGCAAATCTGACAGGGTTTCAGTGTTCTCCCCAGGATTTTTGGATAGCACCAGGGTAACGCGTGACGAAATGAATTTTACAATATTTTGTGTCGCGTTGCGTCGCTTATTTTTTTCTTGTTGGTTTTTGTCATTACCTTTTTGCCTTTGTTTTGTTTACTGTGGTACTGTGTTGTATGGACTTTGGGTCAGAACATTATTGGTAGAAAAAGTAAATCAATAAAACAGTTTGTATACTTTAATATCTTTGAAAAAGAAAAGAAAGCACAATTAGTCTTTAAACTAAAGTCACTTCTTATATTTGGATCAAGCCATTTTGTCCCAATACTTGTAGTTACACTACACATTCCCCATGTTAGATTTGACCATAACAATGAACTTTGAACAACATTAATTTTTGTTACAGACCCTTCAGTAAATTGAAAACTACTTTCCATTCTTTTTAACAACAGTTTTATTTATTTTCTTATGCATCTTAGTTATTAATTTTAAAATTTAAGATTATAAATACTTTATTTCAATTGTATTAGTAATTCTAAACTCACATTCCTGTTATGTTTAGGCACAATAAGCTTTTGAATCCATGACCTATCTATTTGATATAAAATGACAAAATGTATGTGTATTAATAAAGGTATCATTCTCTTAAATAATTTGCAAAACATTTTTGTTGGTATGTTCTAAGAATTTGTTTATCCTTAATGTAACATTCTAATATAATTTTGCATTCAATTTGTACTTTATTTTAATTTTCAATGAGAAATTATATGTGAGGAGCATTTATTTGTAATAGGCAAAATCAGGGGAAATAACTCCACAATTTATTTCTATAACAGTTAAATTATTTTGAATAAAGACTGGCGTAAAAGAGTTCATTCACAAATGTCTGCTTGTCCCCTATTACAAGTCTGTTATTAAAATTATGATCTCTTAATTAATTAAAACACAAGAGAATCATGTACATCGATTAAATCCAATCATCAATGTTAACTAGTCCAGCCCTGGCCTCAGTGACTCTTTTTTTTTTTTTTTTTTTTTTTGTTGTCACTGACAAAAAAAAAAAAAAAAAAGAGTCACTGAGGCCAGGGCTGGACTACAATGTTAACCTCAACAGGTAAATCGATCACGTGGTGTAAACAATCTACCTGTCAATACTGGATTAAACTGGTTAGAACTGGTCAATTTTCATGGAAAATTTTAACCCTCACTCACTTGAAACTCTACCGATTTTAATACGAATTTTTTACCGAAAACTTTAGCACCACGGAGAAAAATTATACATCGCGGCAAGAACGATACCACCGCGGTAAAAAATTATACATCGCGGGCCCGTGGTCCTTTAAGGGCCTGGGGAGAACACTGGGTTTAATTGTTTATAAAGTCACTAAGATTGAGAATGTAAATGGGGAATGTGTCAAAGAGACAACAACTGGACCAATTAAAAAAACAACAGCAAAAGGTCACCAACAGGTCTTCAGTGTAGCAAGAAATTCACACACCCTGATACGTCCTTCAGCTTGCCCCTAAACAAATATATACTAGTTCAGTGATAATGAACGTCATACTAATTTCCAAATTGTACACAAGAAACTAAAATTAAAATAATACAACACTAACAAAGGCCAGAGGCTCCTGACTTGGGACAGGCGCAAAAATGTGGCGGGGTTAAACATTTTTGTGAGATCTCAACCCTCCCCCTATACCTCTAACCAATGTAGAAAAGTAAACGCATAACAATACGTTATCTGCTGTGAAATTTTCAGATGATTTGGACAACTGGCTGTTGGGTTGTTGCCCTCCAATTTGTAATTTTTGAATAAATTTTGTTTATTATCTTGAATATCATTATACTTGTCATGCGTGTAGATTGATATAAACTGTAAACATTGGTAAACAGCATTAATGTTCTGACAGCAAAGTAGGATCTGCAAATAAGTCAACATGACCAAAATGGTCAGTTGATCCCTCAAAGCGTTATTACCCTTTATACACACTTTTTAACAACTTTCATTAAATTGGTAAATATTCTCCTCTTTAACTAAAGTTTATTATAGATTAAGAAAATTGTGTAAGTAGCAAATATGTTCATTATAATAAGATCTACAAACACATCACCATCATCAAAACACTTTTCGTGGTTCAGTGGTTATAGTTAAGTTTTTCTGTTTTGGTCTGCTTTTCTTATACTTTATGCAGTAGGTCTACTATATTCATGATATTTGGTGTATGGAATGATTGTAAAGTTTACATGCCTAGCAGACAGGTGTCATCTGACCTTTACCTCATCATGCTCATTTTCATGGTACAGTGGTCAAAGTTAAGCTTTTGAGTTTTGGTCTATTTTTCTAATACTTTATGCATTAGGTCAACTATATTTGGTGTATGGAAATATTTTTTGATCTATATGTCTGTTACACAGGTTTTAATTGACATTGACCTCATTTTCACGATTTATTGCTCAGTGTTAAGTTCTTGTGTTTTGGTCTGTTTTTCTGAATTTATAAGCAATAAGTCAACAATATTTGTTGTATTGATGAATTGTTAGCTGAACATGTCAGCCTGGCATGGTTTAATCTGACCTTGACCTCATTTTCATGGTTCATTGATCAATGTTTTGTTTTCTTGCTTAATGTTGAGTTTATGTGATAGTTGTAATAAAGCTTTACAAAATAAAAAAGAAGATGTGGTATGATTGCCAATAAGACAACTATCCACAAAAGACCAAAATGACAAAAACATTAACAACTTTATATTTGGTCTATAAACATAATATCTATGATTAGTAAAGAAGGTGAGACATTTCAGCCTGTGCACTCTTGTTTATGATTTCAATAAAAATGAAAAATGTATTGTATTAACCCTTTCCTCCATTGATTTTTTTTTTGGCATACTTGATTCGCATAAGATTTTCAATAAAATTCTGATAATATGCTTTCTAGTATTAAGGCATTGCGAAAAAAATGATATTTCATCAAATAAATTTAAGTCGGATATTCTTATGATATTCCTTTTCATATTGGATACAAATTTTATTCAGTCTACTCCAGATACTTTTTATTCAAATAAGCATATGCTAATTTCAACATGTTTAATGGATTGAATAGACATGCATCAGATTTTATAACATCATCTGCAATAACTGAAAAAACACTTCAAGTACAACATGTATAAAGTGTTTGTAAATCAAAGGTTATAAAAAAGAAGCAATAATAACTACTCATTATCATTTAAATATTTATTTATAATAAAAATAAGTGTCCATGCATGCACATATTCATGATATAGCACTAATTTAATTGAAAAATATTTGTTAATCAGCTCTGACTATTATCTTAAGTAAGACCAATTTCAAATTTATTATGGTTTAAAAAAGTTCTTGAAAAGAAGACAAAAAACATTTGAACTGATGCAAGATATTACAATCCGAATGTCTTACATATGAACACAAATAAAAAAATACATGTACATGTATACCCCTGTGGAATAAAGCATGTTAATGTTCAATGAATAATTCAATTTAATTCCAACAATTTATAATATATTAAGTACCTAGGCTTATAAATAATCATATGCTATATACATGTATGTACAAAGTATAAATACATTTACTATTTGATACAGATTTCAGTCATTGTCAGTGGACTACACAAATGTAATTTAATGCCTGACAAAGTCTATCAGCCTTTTGTCCATTTCTTCATCTGATGTGTCACAGTCTTCAATAGATAGGTCTTTAGCTGCTAAACGTGCTAAAGGAATGTCACTAGTAGGTGAGCTCAATGGTGACATGTTGAAGCTCTCTTCTATAGTTGTTATGTTGAGGGTCTCTTCCACTGTAGTGGTCTCTTCAAATGAATCTTGTTCATTTGGATAAGGCGATGCTGGCCTTGGGGACAAAGACACCAAGTCTTCTGTAGTATCTATACTTGGTGGTGAACCAATGGGCACATTAAGTTGTAATCTGGAAAAAAAGAGAATTATGAATACAAAGAAAACTGTTGCATTGTATTTCTTCTTTTGTCTTATGAATGTGAATTAACAATAAATAGCAGTATTTGGCACAACTTTGTGGAATTTTCATCCTCAATGCTCTTCAACTTTTTACTTGTTTAGGTTTATAAATATTTCTGATTTGAGCGTCACTGAGTCTGATTAGTCTTATGTAGACGTAACGTGCATCTGGCGTACTAAATTAAAATCCTGGTACATTTGTCATGTTTTTACCTTCATGACCTTTGATAACTATTGATCATTTTGATATTGCAAAACTTAATGTTGTTATTTAGGGCTATTCAATTAAACCAACGTTTTGGTTACTCTGGTTAAGTTACTGGACTTTATAATTGTCATGTTTATTGAGTCGGTATTACACTGATTAAGTAATAGTATGCTACAAAAATAGATATATACTTAAAAAATTAAAACTTGACCATGTTGACAATGTTTACTACCATGCATGACTACCTGTGATTTACAGTACTCTGATCATTTGTCTTTGTAAGTTATAATCCCTATTGCTAATATTTATTAAGGGATGACTAATATTTTTTTCTGTCTATGAGGAAATAACATAAAACATTTGGTGCACATTGAATAACGCATGCAGTGGGTAATTAAGCAGTAAAAAGACCAAATAAAATTATAGTCATTTCTTTTTAATTTAATTCTAAATTTAAAACCGTATAACCATGAGAAAACATTGATAATGTCAGCCAATCAGAAGAGGCCTTACATCCAAAATTAAATTAAACACAGTATTCTACAAAAATTGTTTATTTATTTAAAGGGAAATCATCATTGCATTTAACATGTTTAAGTGGTAAAACTATATTATTTTCAGCTGGATACTAAAATTAAATTCTCAATCTAACTTAAAATTTAAATTTTTTGTTAAGTGCATGTAATTTTTTTCAAAAAATATTCTTAAATTTTCTTCAAATTTTGAATCAAGGGCTTCAATGAGTTTTCTCCATCCAAATCCATACAACCATTTTGCCAATTACAATTAAGTTTTAACTTTATCTAAAGTTCTGAATTGCAAGGCTGTACACAGAAACTGAGAAAGTTGATGGTACTTACTTTTGATCCTTGCGGTCTTTCAGTAGTCTTTTTACAGTTTTGCCTTGACTGCCTGCTTTGTCTCTAAAAATATAGAAGTTCATATAATAAATTTTGTTCAATAGAAAAAATGAATAGCTATGGACATGATAGAGGCCAGTTGAGAAAATAAACCAGACAACTTGACAATTTGTTAAAGGTAGTAAAATCTGTATAGTGGGACACATGACATATAAAAATGATATTTAGAAAAGTTACTGAAATAAAGTTAATTAATTAATTATATTTAAAATAAGCCTTGTTTTCAACATTACTGGATGACTGGTACATGCGTAGGTAATTTACAAAGATACTTGTTTGAGTAAAGCCTCGTCCTGATAAAATCTGCTGATTTTTTTACGTATAAATCAATAATGTACTACATGTATACTAAATACTTAAATATAAAATAGTTATAACAAAATTGCTTAAAGCAGTGAGTTGATTAGGGTCCCAAAAAAGTTTGGAAGGTAATTTATATTAGTTGAATGCCTACTTCAGTTGCAAGTACTGCCTTTTGTTTCTTCTTCTGCTGGATATGGCGGCTGCAAGTTTCTTTGTTGATCTTGGAGTCTTTTTTAATTCTGGAAACATATCTTGAATCAGGTGGACTCCAATATTTGTTGAACAGCTGGCAACCTCTCGAATACTTCTCTGCAAAAGTAAATAAATATATGTTTACTAAATATTAATTTAACTGTTGACTTGTTTTTATAAAATATTCCTGTTAATAACACTTCCATGGTCATGATGGTACAATATAGTTCATGGTTTTTTTTAATAACACATATATCATATGCCATTGCATAGTTAAGGATATTTGTTTATTCAAATTTTTTTCTTTAGGTGGACTCACTGGTGATAGGGCTAATAGAAGACACCAGGCAAAGATGATAAACGTAATGAACACTTCATGGAAAAATGAGGAGCCCACAATAAACTTCACTACCAGACCATATGAGGAACCCAGACTTAATGAACCATTGTATGATGGAAGTAAAACTTCAATCCTCCAATCAGTGTTGCGCCATTTTGTGACATTTTGCTCGAACAATGGCATGTCAAAGTCTGCAGTGAGCATGTGTTTGTCAAATGAAAAAAAAGTACTGCCTCAACCAAACAAGCTACCCAAAAGTTACAAAGAAGCGCATGACATGGTGAAACACCTTTTAATACCAACAACAACCTATCATTGTTGTGTCAATGACTGCCAGATATTTAGACTAGAACATTCAGACAATATAAAGTGTTCTGTTTGTGATGAGGATAGGTACTTGACCAACTCACAGAATCCAAGAAAGACTTTTACCTATATGCCCTTAGGTCCTAGACTAGCTAGGTGGTATGGCACAGACAATGTCTGTAAACTTTTATATTCCAAACAGGAGGTTGCAAATGGAAAACTTGGCGATTTTACAGATGGATCCATATATGAATCTTGGTATGAAGAAGGGGGAGTCTTTGAAAACATGGAGGAATCTTTAACTGTTCCATTAGCTTTATTTACAGATGGACTTAACCCGAATAAAAGTATGGCTACCCAAAAGTCAATGTGGCCGCTTATTTTGACATGGTTAAATTTGCCTGTAAATGTTAGACAAATTCTTGGCCCAATGATGCTTGTTGGTATTATTCCTGGAACCAAAACAGAAGAACCAAAACATCTTGATCCGTATTTAGAATTAATTGTTGATGAACTATTGACATTATCTGAATGTAAACTTTTTAACACCTACAAAGGAGCACCATGCAAAGTTAAAGTGGCACTTTTACAATACCAGTGTGATATACCAGCATTTGGCAAGCTGTTACATGTGTCAAGTCAGGCAGCATTAAGAGGATGCCCATACTGCAGAGAAACTGGGGAATACTGTAAAAACCTTCACAAAGTTGTCCACTTAAGCAACAGATCATTTTTACCTACCAACCATCATCTACGATCAGATACCACAAACTATGCATCAAAGAGGGAAGAATCTTCAACAACTGAGCACATGTATACCAACGAAGAAGAGTATGACCTAAGGAAGCAGTATGATAATCTACCAAACAAAAACCAAAAAAACAATATGCAAAAAAGAACGGGTTTGAAAGGTACATACAGCTTCATGAAACTACCATATCACAATAGATCAGAACAGATGCAACCAGATGGAATGCACACAATTGCTGATGTAATTGGTAATGTTTTGGATACAATTACTGGAAAAGATGATTCTAAGAAAGTAAGGCTATGCGAACAAGAATTTGATCGTTTTAAAGACACGTGGGTGAAAGAAAATACAGATGTGACGGAAGAGTCAACAGACAATGTTGTCAACAATGAAGTAGTGGGTCAGAAAAGAAAATCAGTTACTCCGAATAATGTGCAGCACAAAAAGAAAAAGAGTAATAATGTTGAACAATGTGTATTACCACCTGCCCCTTGGAGGTTAGATCGTACAGCTCTAGCACTTGCAGATAAGAGAGCCAAAAGTTTACAATACCCACCTGGTTTTGACTACCACCCAGATAAACATTTCTCCAAGCCATGGACACTTAGAACTATGCATGGGAAACTTCAGGTATGTTGTAATAATATAGAATGTGTGGTTCCAGTTACATAAATTACATTGAATTACATTATGTTTATAGCATTTTATTAACTACGTGACGGTACCCAAATTGCACCTATTTTTGACAGTTTTTTCAACTAAGTTTTTTTTATGATCAAGACAAATATTTCCATTTTGTGTTTATTTTGTAGTTGTATGCTTCTTTATTATACATGTTATAAAGGTACACCAATTTGATTTTCAATTCATATATATATTACCCAAATTGCATCCCTGCTTAAATTTGCATCGTCAAAAGTGGAATAACAAAACTTTTGTCTATTTTTTTTCAATTGTTTTGAACAATTGGATATTTGTCCATGCGTAATCTTCTTTTTTTGAGAAATGGATACTAGAAACATATTTTAATTGCTAATTTCAAAAAGATGACATTTTGAAACGGCACATTGTATGGTAACTGGAATTACACACATATATATCATGTTTATATATATATTTATTCGGCCTGAGAAATTTGTTTTTACATTTGTATATGGTGTACACACTGTTTCACCATTTTTATGTCAATGAAACTTTAGTGAATTGTTTATATCTATTGATGTAAGCTCCCTTTCAACTTTTATAAATTTCAGATTTTACATTTCTGTGTTATGAATTTTTATGCTTAATAAAGAGAGGATTTTCCAATTTTGGGACAATTCACAAAATTTTATGCCACTTTGATAAATTGTTTATATCTATTGACATAAGCTCCCTTTCCATTTTTATAAATTTGAGATTTCTTAAATAATGAATTTTTATACTTAAAAAACGTGGATTTTATGAAACTTTGGTGAATATATTAATGTAACATCTCTTTAGAGTTGTATATATATTTCTAGTTCATCATATAAATTCATTTAAAGCATAAAATACAAATTAAAAGAGCAACAGGCGTATCATGCGCTAAACCACAGCCCTTTATTTAATTTAGAATTAATTTATGGTGTTATCATGGTAATGAGAGTCAATGAGACAAATCTATGTGTCATGATCATACTGGTACTCAACTTAGGTGTGAGCCAGTTGTAAATATACCATGTATACTGTATTCTACTGTCTAAAGTTGCAAAAATTGTGTCAATCTTTAATTCTATAGTTACAACTTAGAATCAACATGTCATCTTTCATACATTTCATATGTAAACATTTATATTAATATGTATTTCTTTCAGTTTGTCACAAGTAATGCTGCTGCATGGTGTTTGCATGGTTTGTTGGGAACAGAACAAGAGCGTACATTGCTGAAGTTGTTTGACGTATTGAAAAAGCTTACAAAAGAAGAATACAAAGTTGCTGATTTAGAACAGTTACAGGAAGAAACCCATGAAGCTCTTGCTTTGATTGAAAGAGATTTCCCATTATCCTTACAAGTAAGCTGTCTTTGTCCTACTATAAACATGAAAAAAGAAAAAAATGAGAATTTGCTTTTGACCATTCTCACTTTTATTATATAACTCATATAAGTTTGAATTTTGGTGGCGTTGCTCATTTATGTTACAGTTTTTCTTAAGTTAAAAAAAAAATAAGCAATCGTTCTTTGAATGTTTGATGATGGTTTGCCCAACCAAACATATGAATCTTATTTCAATGCTTATTACTATACAATTTGATTCAAGGACAAATTTAGGTAACATATATAAAGGTTGAGGATGAACATTGATGCGTCCACTTTCATTTTTGACAAAACACATCCGAAAAATTACATTTTTCGGCATATTTGGTAGATTTTTGATATTTCAGCTTGAATTGGTGCATTTTTTTATGACTGATTCAGTTAAAATCTTCACATCAACTAATTGATTCAATTGAAATAGACACTTAAGTGTTATAAGTGGTCAAAATCTTTCGTCAGATGAACCTGAAATTTGAAGCCGAAATCTGTCCTTACTGGACCTACTCTTTGGATTCAGGGTTTTCAACATTTCCTTCAAAATGCAACATGAACTTGTGTTGTCAACATACACTACCAATACCTTGGATAAGAGTAAAGATTAACTTAAATCTACATGTACAAGTGTGCCATTATTCTTTATATAGTACATTGTACAATGTTGTATGTCGCTATATTTAAAAGGATATTGATAACAATTCAAATATCTATTCCTGCAAATATATAAAAACTGTTTTTTTAATGTTCCTTTATATTATTTTTAATAGACAATAACCATGCATCTTCTACATCATATTCCGGAGGGATTTCCCAGATACGGTCCATTGTATGGAAGGTGGCTTTTTCCTTATGAGAGGGTTAACTGTTGGATTACAAGACAAGTACTCAACAAACACAGAATTGAATCTACAGTCATGGAAACATATGCAGTAAGTACTAAATCATGACATTTACAGGATTTTTTATTCACCAAATAAGTTTTATTGAAATTTTATTTGTGTTCTCATGAAAAGTAATTTTTGGTCTGTTTTTAAGTTTTGCATTTAAATAAAAATAAAACTATTAAAAGAACTGTAGTGAAATATCAATTGAAAAGAACGGTGGTAAGTTTCATCAAAGTGTTGGGAATTCTTGGTCCTTGACGCTCTTTACTTTATAAGATATTTGGCCCTCAAGGTGGTACCCAACACTTTCACCCAAATTAATTTGGCTCGTTTAATTTTCATAACATTTTGTCAGGGTATTTACATTGACCCTTTAACAAAAATATAAAAATTGCAAACATTTTGAACAAAGCGTTTTGTCAGAAAAATTACACTGGTTATATAGCAGTTTGACAAATTCAATTTTGATCATTGAGAAGCTTATATTCCTTTTACAACACAACGTAATTAAAACATTTAGCCGACTTTACAAAGTTATCTTCCTGTAGTATTAGGTACCACCTTAAACATTTTTTGATTTGAGCTTTACTGATGAGTCTTTTGTAGACAAAAAGCTTGTCTGGTGTAATTATCAAATTTTAATCCTGGTATTTTTGTCAGATAAGTTTATAATATGTAATATTGATATTTTTGTCCATTTTTTTTATATTTATATGAATTTATATACGTTGTTGTAGACACTAAGATTTTGTTTTCTTTACATGCCAGGAAAGGTGATGTTAAATTCATCTCAATGAGTAAACGAATCAAATTCAATCAAAAAGATAAAATTAAAAAATACTTTTTATATTAACTAATCCAAAATTTTACTGAAACTGGTTACTGTGGATTCATTATAATTCATTGGATACCATTTTTTGTGGTTTTCATGGGTACGGATAAACCACGATTTCAAATGTACCATGAATCATATTTTAATGCTTTGTATACACAGATTTGACAAAACCACAACATCAAATCTCCACGAATATGCAAGTTTTCAGTAGCCCAATCAAATTAAATACCAGATGTTAATAGAACATTTTGTTTTAATTTTCAGATATATGACTGGTGTGTATTTATGCTCATGTCAGACATTGTTGATACAGATGATTTAACACTTGGTAAATTTGAAGACATTTGCAACTTAAATGAGCCCAAAAAGGAAACCACGAAGAAGACCCAAACATTATTAGAGGAAAAGGTTCTAGATGACATGTCTGAGGTTTATGACTTTGCATTAACTTCAAGAATGAACAAACAAGGGTTAGCTTTGAAGAGTGTAGAGAAAAAAGTAAATGGAAAAACCAGTCGAGTTTCCAGCAATAAACAGTCACCATCACATGTTTACTTTGTCAGGAATTTAAAAGACCAGCATCCCTGTGTGAGGGAAGAAGATGATATGGTCTTTGGTCGTGTGAAATCAATTTTCGAACATGATTGGCGTGGTAAAATGTACACCTGGGTACTACTTGATTTGTTCAGTGATGTTGCATATACAGATGGGTTTTGGAACGTTTCAGAACGAGTGAGTTGTTGCAAGCCCTTCCTCTTAGATGATATAAGTGAACCACAAGTTATAGGAAGAGACAATGATAGATTGTTTTTCATTGGTGTTGATGTGAAATTATGTTCTAATGAATTGTAGACTAAGAATACAGATACAATCTGGTCTGTTTATAACTATATGTCCATCATCATGACCATAATCTAGAGATTGGTTATCTGTCTGTAATTATCTTGTTTTTAAAGTAGGTCATGTGAGTTAACATCAAAGGAGGTAAAACATCAGTGTGGAAACAGAAGTCTTGACATTTAGGTCCACAATGGTGGTATACTCCAATCATGCATTTACTTAGACAAATAATTGTAAAAGTACATTGCCTATATGTACATGGTTAATATTCTAGTTATGAAAAGATTTTCTTTAAATTATGTTAATTGTTTTTGCTGGAGTGACCAATATGCTGGAAAGAGCTTTTCTCATTTTCTATTATAATTATTATCATAACTTGTTTTGGGAAAACTTTGTTTTATCAACTATTCAAGACAAGGATGTTTTTAAAAGTAATGGCTAAGAACCTACCCTATTGTTAAACTTAGGGCTATGAGAAAATAACTAATTAAAATAGATTAGCACTCAATCCAAAAATGATTTTATTGTACTTGTAAAAAGTTTACAGGAACATTTTTTTTTTAATTTCAATACTATTTACAGTTTGACAAACATTTGGAAATGTCAACTTTATTATTTATTTTTATTCATCAACTTTAAATTT
The DNA here is from genome assembly GCF_036588685.1 of Mytilus trossulus. Classification (NCBI taxonomy): domain Eukaryota; kingdom Metazoa; phylum Mollusca; class Bivalvia; order Mytilida; family Mytilidae; genus Mytilus; species Mytilus trossulus. The sequence goes on from NC_086380.1 coordinate 22,213,246, forward strand.
TGGACTAAAAACATGTAAAATAAAAAAAAATCTTTTCGACACTTTATCTGTATACTATATATGTATTTTTGTACAACTGAATTTGTATATTTTGCCTAATATTACTAAATGTATAGTTTGTAAATATAGGTAACACCAACTTATGTAATTAAATTTGATACTCAGTGAATATTATTTAATTGTAATAAAAATGCAAATGATGCACGAGGGTCTTAGTGAGCTTTACAGAATAGAGAATACAGAATTTTTTCAAAATATATAAAGTAAAGAGAATAAGAAGGTGTGCAAGCATAAAGTACCTGTGGAAATAATATTAATGGTATACAAGACTGATTACAGACATGAAGAACTTTAAAGATTTATTTCAATACAGAAAGAAAATTTGTAATAGTGAAGATATTTTATTCCAAAAATTACTTCTCTGCTCATGCAATTTTGGGGTTCGTTTCAGTCTTGATTAATATTTCAGAAACTAAATATTAAAAATACAAATAACAAATGTCTGGCAACCAGTTGCTCCAGTTAGTACCACATAATATTTTCATTTAGTAGCTTGTATATAAACGATTCAAATTAAATGTATTAAGTCAAGTTGTTTTGTAACTTTCATCTCTTTATTGTTTATATGTGTATAGATGTTCTAGTTTTACTGTTTTTATTAGCTCGCCTGGCCTAAAAGGCCATGTGAGCTTTTCTCATCACATGGCGTCCGTAGTCGTTGTCTGTCGTCGTTAACAATTTTTCAAACATCTTCTCTTCTGAAACTACTGAATGGATTTGAATGAAACTTAGCATGATTGTTCCTTAGATTATACTGCACAAAATGTGTCCTTCGATTTTTGATCCGTCTAAAAACATGGCTGCCGTTAATTAAAATAGAACATAGGGGTCAAATGCAGTTTTTGGCTTATATCTCAAAAACAAAAGCATTTGGAGCAAATCTGACATGGGATACAAATGTTTATTAGGTCAATATCTATCAGCCCTGAAATTTTCAGATGAATCAAACAAACTATTGTTGGGTTGCTGCCACTTAATTGGTAATTTTAAGGAAATTTTTATCTTCAATATTATTATAGATAAAGATAAACTGTAAACAGCAAAACTGATCAGCAAAGTAAGATCTACAAAAAAAGTAATATGACCAAAATTGTTACTTGACCCCTTAAGGGGTTATTGTCCTTTAATGACAATTTTTCACAATTTGTTCATCATATTTGCTAACTTTAAAAAATCTTCTCCTCTAAAACTACTCAACCAAATTCAACCAAACTTCAACTGAACGATCAGTAGGGTGTATAAAATAAAGTTTGTGTTTTATTTTCTATTTCGTCTAAAAACATGGTTGTCATGGCTAAAAATAGAACACAGGGTAAAATGCAGTTTTTGGCTTATATCTCAAAAACTCCAGCATTTATAGCAAATAAGTCAAGAAGTTAAAGTATTTATTAGGTCAAGGTCTACCTGTCCTGAAATTTTCAGCCAAATTTGGTAACTGGTTTTTTATGTATAATGCCCCTGATATTTGTAATATTGAAGAATTGTTAGCTGTACATGTCTGCCTGCCATGGTTCAATATGTTCAATAAGGCATTGTTTACCAGGTGAGCGATTCAGGCTCTTGAGAGCCTCTTGTTCAAAATGACATGTCTTTCATAAAACTGTATTATAATATTAATGTTATAGTATAATATACATATATATGTAAAATAAATTTATTCTATGCAGATTTACTGTCATCTTTAATATCCCTTCATCAAGGATCCGGTAGCCTTGATTTTGGTAATACCCAAACAATATTGGCTACAAAATCGGTGTTTCTCATTGACATGCTATTTCCTGTGTATTTTGGTATCAAATTTGCATCATTTACAGAATGTTTAAGATTATGATTAGGTCTGTTTAATAGATATTCTTATGGTTGTAATTTGTCTCATTTCTGAGTCCCATTCTATTGAAATAGATTATCATATCCTGCCCTATTGGATGCATGAAGAATTGCCCATGTACATATAGGTCTGTCAGAAAGTTAGTCTTCAGTTTACTTTAACCAAATGTTATACAACTTATAAATAATGGTATTTACCAGTACCACAAAACACTTTGAATTTTAGTGGTGTCACTGAAACCGTTCTAGAGTTATGCCCCTTTCAAATAAGAAAAGTGCAAAAAAAAAAAAAATCTCTTTTACTTCACTTTACCACAATCTCAAACACTCTGAAACTTGTGCACAATTCTTATACCACACAATAACGATCAAGAGTTAATTTCAGCGGTGTCACTTTAACTGTTCTAGAGTAAAACCCTTTACAAGAGGAAAAAAGGCTTTATTGTTCGTGTCTGTTCCCTAACTAAATAGATATATGAAGATGTAGTGTGAGTGCCAATGAGACAACTCTCCATCCAAGTAATAATTTATAAAGTAAACCATTATAAGTCAACGCACGGTCTCGTTCAAATGTATTGAAGCTTATATGCAATGCATATTACCACAAAATAAGCATTATGTTTGGTGGTGTCACTTTTGCTGTTGAGTTATGCCCCTTTATGGAGGGAACAAAATGCTGAATTTAGTTTCCACTTTCTTCCAAATGTTATGAAACTTATATAGTATAAGTCTTATATATGTTTTACACACTACTTATAACTGCAAAGATCTGATCAATTACAAATTTAGGTAGCCTTTCTTTTTTTTATCAGTTATGTCCCTTTTAAATTTATATGATATCTACATCGTACAACGATCCATCACTACATTGATGACTATACGTTGGCGCATCGCAAACAGACACTTGATAAAAAGTAACAATCTAATGAGTGCATATATATAAGTGAGGCCATCATTTCAATCCCATAGACACATTCCCCATTTATTTAATTTTATTGATTTAGGAAAAGTTTGTGTAGAGGTCATTTGAATGGTAACCACAATGGTCTTTGATATTAGACGTGCAGAAGTTTACTACACAACATTTCCTTGGAATTTTTTTTACTAAATTTACTCATGCGTGCTCAATATATTTTGATTCTGCATAGGTCAAGTGTATACAGTTGTATTGGCAACGGTTAATGTCCTTTCTGCTGCTTATTCTTTCCTAACATAATGGTGGATTTTTTTGGTTATTTTTACATGGAATTGATAATGTGTCAGAGATATAAAAAAAAGCTAGTACAAAATGGCTAAGGCCACATGAAAAAAAAACAATATCATTTGCGATTTTTCACCTGCCCCATTTAATATAATGTATACTAGAAAATAGTGTCAGTTTATGCATAAGTCAAATGAACTCAAAACCAGAAGTCATCAGGTTTGTAAATATCTACTTCAAAAGAATATAAAATAACAACAGTCAGCACATGATCTTATATTATGCTGCTTCAAAAAATGCTTTCAAATATTGCATTATTTAATGTACATTGACAGTGGTGGAAATATATTTACGGTTAATAAGCAAGAGACCTAATATTTTTGATAATAACTTTTTATCATTTTTCATGAAAATTTACTACTGATGTAAACTAGTAATTGTTTGACTATTCAAATTTATAATTGATTTTCCAAAAACGTTTTCAATACTTAACAAAAAGCTGCCGAATTGAAAACACTTGCTCGGCCGGGTAGGGTTTAATAAAAGTTGTCCAAATTTCTGTTAGAGGTGTACAGTTTAGAATATAGAGAAATTCATCACTTATCTCTCGTCGAGCGTAACTATAAAATCTTATTTTTTCTGTCCAACATTTTTCAAGTCATCTACCTGTTTCTATACGTAACCGATGATTTCCAGTTCTAAACCACAAAACGTTATTCCATCTTAATCAATTAATTTCTTTGAATTCAAATTTATTATGAAAAGTTTATAACGTTGTTTTTTTTTATATTTTCATCTGTATATTTTACGACTTGGAATAAAATAATGGAGTGCATCTTCCATTCGAATCAAATAGTTTACGGTAAACGAATATATTCTCTATTTTAACTTCTTTCCTTCTTCCTATTTCTTTTTGATTAATTTCAATGTGTTCAGAAAATCTTGATTTTTTTCTTAATATTTTGTTATAAACACTCTTAATGAGAAGTGTCAATTTTACATCAAGTGTTTACATCGAAAGTTATTATCACTAATATTCACAGGCGGTATTTATAGTTTTTTTCATCTATTGGGTTGTGATCGATGTACACGTTTAAGATATATATTTCTAAACCTCGGATTTATGCAAAGTTATTTACCTGTGGTCATAAAGAAAATATGTATACGAGGGTCCGCACCGGTGTCATTTATCAATTCTTAATTCAACACACTTTTAATTTGAACTTTTTAAAAATTCTTTTCTATATAAGGACACTAGTACTTTACATATTTTTATTTTCTTATTTTTTTTATTCATTAAATTTTGTACTCGATAGTCTCTATCCTGTAAACCCCTTGATTACCCCAAATATATATCTATATACCAGCCAAGTAGAAACCTACGATTGAGATAGTGTTGTATATTCTATTGCTAAATTTGTCGTTTCGAAATATGCAAAACAGATTTTTTTTTTATCTCAAGATGGATAGTAAATTTAACAAAATATTGTTGTAATAAGCATTTAAATTAAATTTTGAATAATAACCAGAGACATATATGTCTCTGTTAAAACTAAATTTGAATATACATACAAAATGATATTAAACTAATGCTTTTACAGATTTCAATGCAGATGCGGTAACGAAAATTTATTTCTATAGTTGACTATCACTTTCATTTTATTTTAGGAGAGTCAAAAGCGTTAAACATTATAAGGTAACTTCATTAAAAGTGTTGAGCAAAGATAGGATTACTAGTAATCTCCCGTAGTTGGTGATCGCAATACTGGTATACCAGTATTGTCCACAATACTAGTATAAATTTTTTGTACCAGTATCGTAACTTTTAAAAAAAATAAAACATCCTGATACATAACGGATATACTACTCTTAAGTTTACGATCAAAGTTGGTCGTAAGTTTTGACGTAAGTTCTTTTGTGAAATTGGTTTTCGACTTAAGACTTGACGTAAGTGTAATCTTAGACTTACGATGTTTTGTGAAATTGGCTTCAATATTGTAGTTGTACTGTTGACTATAGTAAAAGGTGTGTAATGAAAAAAGAATTTTAAGCAAAATTAGATATTGAAGTTCAAAGGGAGATTAAATGAAATCAAAAAGGATGATTGTGAAATCAATAAGCAATCAGTTAAAATCAAATATCTTATCTGTTTACAACCCACGTATGAATATGTGATCGATATACAACTTTATTTTGTATGTGGTTCTCTTAATTATAACTAGATTAAACCATTGTTAATGAAAAGATAGCCAAATAAGACTGTGAAAACAATAAAAACGTTTAATAGAATATCTTTGATTTTTTTGTTATAAATTTAATAGTCACTCTACTTTTTTGACAATATACATTTTCTTTGACGAAGACTATGTTGTCCATTGAGTTAGATTCTCTATTTGTTACTGTCCTCGGTTACGTAAACAACAGATATCATAGTATACATGTAAAAAAAGAAATCCCTATAGGTATACCACAAAAAACTTGAGTAAAGTTTATAAAACTTCAGTAGGATTTGGTAAAATAACAAGTCAGGAAAATAAAACCCCAGATAAATACAATATATTCTATAATAGTATACTACTATATTTAAATAATAAAATTTATTTAAAACATAAACAAATTTAATCAATGCATTAAACTGAACTTACATGTAACATAGAATGTGCTGCTGTGCCTTTAGTGAAGTAGGAATCTGATGCGTAACCATAATTGATGCCATCATCTGTCTGTATACCCACTGATACTGTTACAGGAGGTCTCCAACATGGACAGGGTTGATTATGAGCAATTAACTGAGCACAACACACGCAACCGAGGTTACAGAAAGTACGAGGATGCATACTTGAGCTATTCATATTGTTATGACTGTGGTGAAATATATTTTTGTTTTTATGGTCAAGGAGAAAGTCTCAATAATTTCTCACTATGGCTTCGAATTTGACATTGTTTTTATAGCTGATTAATAGCCAAAAACTCGCGTCCGGCACTTTCATTATGGCTTGCATATTTATTACGTAATACATGTCATGTTTTGATTATACAAAGGGGTACGCACAATAATTACGCAATATCTGACAAATGAAAATTTTCATCGAATGCAGAACAAACACTCTAATAAACTTTAAATAAGTCAGAGAACGATTCTTAGAATATTTTAATTAATTCAATGCATTTTTATGACTTCTTAGTTCTTCATTTGACAAGCGTTGTTTTGTTGTACAAATTAATTATTGAAAACAGAAAATAGTTTTTAATCATGGGGTTAAGTTTAGCTTTCTGGATCTAGATTTACTATTTTATAAATATCAGTCTTCTACTAAAAAGTTTTAAATATGCAAGCTCATCTTATTATAATATACATCATTAAAATTTGGTCTATAATAAGAATGTTCACAAAGAGAACTGATTATTTTATTATATTTATATATAATGAAGTTTTATCGTAATTTTATTTTTAAGTCGACAGCAGAGAAGTATACAATAGCACGTGATGTTCATAACATTGAGATATAGAGTCTGGGACTATCATACTGTTAGTTATAAATGGTACAAGGATATACATATATATTACCAATTACATATACAGTGGCGGATCCAGAGGGGGGGGGTCCGGGGGTGCGCACCCCCCCCTTTATTTTTGCCGATCAATGCATTTGTATCGGGACATATGTTTTGCACCCCCCCTTTTTTGCCCTGGGTTAGCACCCCCCTTTTCGAAAATTCCTGCATCCGCCCCTGCATATATACACTATACTAGTATAGTATTATTTAACATTTTAATACACCAAAATATGAACCAACAAATGGTGATTTTTATGTCCCCGAACCAATATACAGCATTACAAGAAATGGAATAGTAGAGAATTGTAGACTAGTTAGCTCTCTTAATTGTGTTTGTATTAAGAAATATTCTTATGTAATATCATGAAAAAGATATTAAAACAGAAAACAAGAAGCAGGGGCCGCGACATTGATTTAGAGATTATGTATGCGAGTGTAGGTGGTTACTGGGGTGGGTGGCAGATTATAGTTTCAAGAGTTCTATGACATAAAAAAATCATCATCTCACGCTATTCTTTATTATTATGCCTATCTTATTCCTCCTAGACGTGCATAACATATTTGTCACTGAGCGTTATGCAACTATCAATAAATTAATCTATTCTTTATATTTCCTCTTTTTATTCTGTTGTCTAAAGTGTTATCCCATTATTCTCTTTATTCTGTAAATACCATTTATGTTCACCCTTTCGTAGCCTCATATACGCATATTTACATTGTATTGTGAAGAGGGGGAAATAAATTCACAAAAGAGACAGTTTCGAAATATAAATCTGCAAGATCTGGTAATGCGAGAATTGTATTATGTAGACATCCATATCGTTACTACTTGTCACTGAACATTTATTTGTACATATTCATTTCAAGCAGATTTCAGTTTTTAATTTTCTTTCCTGATCAGATGATCCATAATTATATTTGTATATAACAGTCTCTCATAGTTCTATTAAGAATGGCACATGCATTCTAAATTTTATATTGTGTACATGATATTAAATTGTGTTTAAACTTGTATGTATGTGGTGAGACTTTAATAAACTATTGAATCTCCATATACACACAGGTGTCAGTATTACTAACACATCAACCGATTATTATACGTTGTCATTGGCGGATCCTATTTTGGACGAACGAGTGAAGGGGTACCTCCTCTTTCGGACGATCGAATGGGATCATAAAGTTGGACATCCTTTACTCTGGGATGAACCCACTACCCCCTCCCCCTATTTGAAATGCTAGATCCGCCCAATGGTTGTCATACACATAACTACTTATAAACCGTATTAAAGAATAAGAATAAGAATATTTTATTTCCAATTAAAGGGCCCTATAAAGAGCTTTCATGACATTACATACTAGTACATACAAGTACATATGATTAGACATAAATAAAAGACTTATAAAATAAGAAAACAACAGTTTATTACATATTTTAAAAGTCATATTGAACTTTCATATTACATATCGAATCGAAACATGAACGCGGACCTCGATGAGAACACCTGGATCGAAAGCTTGCAAACTGTCAGACCAATGAAATTCATTTTTACATGCAACGCGAACTTCAACGAGAGCACCTACTAGATGTAATATTACTTTTATTCGGAAATTACCGCTAACATAACTGCAAACATGAACACTTACTTATTATTACACACAAATATGTCACAACAATACATTATAGATTCTAATTAAACATACACAGTAATATAAATATATATTGTTTTTCTTCTCATGCAGAGAACGTAAGTTTAAGATTCTTTTATAAGTGAGAGTGCTATCATTAAGTCAAATTCAATATTTAGAGAATCACAATTTACCAAGAACGTACGAGCCGCGATATAATTGTATAATGTATATACCATGCACGGGAATATGTCAGACCCCTTCAAGGATTCGCATATTTGTAAATAGAATGGGACAGTCGTAGCCCGATGACAGAAATAAAATTAAAAAAAAAAAAAAAACATCTCGATGTACATACAGCCTTCGACAGACACACATGAAACATGTCTCGCTCTTAATTGTCTCGATTTCATGAGAGGGACATATATATTAAACAGAAAAAAATCAAAAATCTGCTATTAACACGCAATTCTCCAATTAAGAAAAAAAACAGGGACATTACGATATAACATGCAATAACTGACGGTTGTCGTTCCTGACTGCTGGTGATCCTTGTAGAACACATATTGACTGACGATTCGGAATAATACATCAATGCATGTATGAATGAATTCTAACTCTGAGTGCATTTTTACCTGTTTCCCAGAGACTCAGCTTGTACCTGGTTTGGTGTATCAAACAATGTTCCGGTAACCAGTATGTTTAAATAACGTTTTATTGATCCCGCCCCATTAAATGTTTGTAAGCTGGATAGGAGTGAGGGCCAAGCAAAGGTGAAGTGCATATCCCAAGCCAAGAGCCTGTTACTAGTACTCATCGGTTGTCGTTTGTTGTAGTATATCGTATATCATATTTGTTTTTCATTCTTTCATTCTTTATACATAAATCTGGCCGTTAAATTGCTAGTTTGAATTGTTATGTATATATATGGCATTACGGAGCCTTTTATAGCTGACGCGGTATATTGGCTTTGCTCATTGTTGAAACTTGTACAGCGACCTATAGTTGTAAACTTTTATGTCAGTATGAGGGAATGTGGATGAAACATGCATAATACAGGGGAGATACATTTGGGACTCAAAATAAAAGCCGAATAGAGAAAAGTAGCATAAACAATTGAGTACAGGTTTAAAGAATAAATAATGTAGAATAAAGAATAATCGGCTAAATTTATAAAGAATAGAGAAAAATAGCTACATGAACATGATAAATAATACATATTGAAAGATCACCTCCAAGCAGACCCTCGTTCATTTATATGCCCTCTGTGCTGTATATGACGTTGTTGTTCTAAGCCCTTTCTCAGAAGTACAGTAACTGATATTAGAGTATAAGGCAGCATATCATTAAGTAAAAAATGCATGCGCAATTTGTAATCTGTGGTTTGAATTTTCGTCAGATGTGCCTAAGTTTTAACATTGGATTTACTGAAATAATGGCTGTATCATGCGTGAAATATTTGCCACTAGACGTAAAGTAGAAAAAAAAATCAAATCAAAATCAAACCGCTCTATTTGATGCAAAAGAAACCTGATCAGATTTTTTTCAGCCATCAGTGCACATGATAAATAAGTGATGCACGAAAGAAAAGGAGAAGTAAGGTATACGCCAATGCGACAGCAACCGAACTACACAAATCTTCTTCTTCTTTAGGTTTCTAGCGATCCTTCAATTATTGAAGATTATTCGCCGGGCGTCGACTATAAAATTTATAATTTACATTTTAGCAGGGAAAAATCAAAAATAACAATATCAAGAAAAAAACCAAAATAACGTATGTCATTCAAAAAAAATTTTTTTGATAAAACTATATACATTTGATAACAGAATAGTTAGGGATAGAATATGGGGATGAGAGCAGATTCTGTGATCATACTCTTAAATCCCTCTACTGTACTGCATGATACTATTTGTTGTGGCAGATATTTCCGATTAAAAATAATAAAAATAATCGAAAGACATTTAGAGGGAGACGTGTCGACTTCAACAAAAGACAAATATTCTAACATTATGTCTCATAAGTGCTATCAATTATTTTTTAGTTCAGAACTCGGACATCGTAGAGTCTTTACATTTGTACCATATTGGACTTTCATATGTTACGTATCAAATTGAAACATGAACGCGGACCTCGTTGAGAACACCTGGATTGAAAGTTTGCAAACTTTCAGACCAATGAAATTCATTTTAATATGTAACGCGAACTTTAACGAAAGCACCTAGATGAAATATTAGTTTTTACAAGGATTTGTGTAGTCTACCTATACCGTGCAAGGGCTGTTTAACCAGTCAATGTCGTTAAAAGCTTCCATTTGTTGAAACAACGCGTATTTCTATATAAAATATAATAAATATAGAACTTTTAAAATATATTATTTAGTTTGTTAAAGTTATATTCCTAGACATTTATACAATTAGTTCACCATGCAGCATTCAACAAAGAGCAAAACCAAAACCGCATAATCATTTTAAAAAATTCTCAAAATTACAAATATGAATTCAAACAACTAACGGTCTGATTGATGTACAATACTTATAAAAAAGATAATATATAACAACGACAGATTACAGCAAAAAAGGGGGTTCAAGCCGTATGTCCAAATTAAAAAGCATGTATGGTCAAACAAATCGGAGTTCTTATCTACGGAACAACCACTAGACAGTCTCCTGGTGTTAAGAAAATGTGTTTTTTTTTATGTTTTATTCCATTTAGTCATGCCATTTCTTGATTGATTGAAAAATATTGAAGCAAATAATTTTATTAAGTTATTTAGATTTAATGACCTTAGATTAAAGGGTGCGGAAAGATTTATTAATGTAACTGTTTCAAAGTTCAAGTTAATCAATTTTTTGATTTAAATGAATATACAGAATTTATTTTCTCGCGGAATGAGTGATATTTTTCTAATTTTTTTTCGTTAACTCGGACATCGTAGAGTCTAACCATACGTATCGAATTCAAACATGAACGCGGACCTCGATGAGAACACCTGGATTGAAAGTTTGCAAACTTTTCGACCAATGAAAATCGTTTTAATGTGTATGTAACGCGAACTTCAACGAGAGCACCCAGTTTTTACTAAGAAATTACCGATAACATAAATATCGATAAAATAATATGAGAGCAACATTGTAGAAGTTTCTTTTCCATTCTTGTATTTTTACAATGTGTATGGTCATTTTAATTTATAAGGCAGAATCAGATGCCCCAAACGTCATTATCATTTTTTTGAAATGTATTAAAAGGCGTAAGGAATGCCGACTAACAGCCAGACAAGATCGTTTAACTTAAACCTACCCGTTGCTATTGCAAACTTTTTATTGTTCATATATACGGGATAAATTTTCATTTATTACAAGAATTTTTGTATGTCACGGTGCATCAGAGCACGATAATACACCGTTCCAGAATCGTAACAATTAACGCTTCAATATGCTCGTCCACAATATCTTCCACAATTTACCCCTGTTTTGCTCCAGCCACCGGTATTACAATTTAACACAGTTTTAAAAGTTCACTGATCTGTTACTTCATTTACAATTTTGAGCAAGACTTTACCTTTATTATTAGAATTCAACAAATGTCAACATTATCTTCATCAATTTTATTTCTTAACAAAAACAATGTTTGGCATTACAAGCAATTTTATATAATAATATACAGCTAGTGAATATTTGTTGTTTACCGAAAATATAAGATTTAAATTATATATGCAATGAACAATTTCTGTGAAGTTACTTTTCTTTCCGTGACACATTTAATTTACGAGTACAATATAGTAAACCAGAAAAACAGTAACGGTAAATATACAGGAATACATAAAGTTTCGTGAGCATTTGCTAGGGACCACACGTTACATATCAGGAGTTTTCATAGCACTTAGCAATTTTTGAAACGAATATGTGAGATAAAGATCTACTGTATTTTGTCAAATTCAAATTATGTAATGCATCCAATTATTTTATTTTCAACAGCTTCACATTTCTTAAACCGTGCATCAATATTTTAATGTTTTATATAAATTTCTTAAATGTCACGTGTTTTGTTCATTCATTTGTTAAAAATTGTGAAACATGCGACTTTACTTATAATATACGCATTTAACTAAATTCGATAAAATTTGAAAAAAATAAACGACATCAATCAAAGTTGTTTTGCTTGAGTGATTTACCTATACAAAGCTCTGGTCTCAACGATGTTTAAAACGAATTGATGCCAGTTTGAAATAGTTTAACGGGGGCGTGGCCTATTAGTTTGACGTACATTACCACTAACTTGATTTCAATTGATTCACCGCAAGGAAATCTATTTGACTGGCGTTAAAATGAATTGAAATGAATTGAAATGAATTGAAATTATTTTTTAATTTTTGTCAATCTTTATCAAATGACAATCAATCTCATTTAAATAGCGTTAACACGTTTTTGTCCGATCAAGCTAAATTCGGGTTACTAGTGATATTAAGATGTAAAAAAAACTGCTTGTTATCACTGAATGGTAAAGATTATTTTAATTTATCAGTTGGTAGTAAAAAGTGAATATACATTGTATATTATATATAACAAAGATTTAAGTTGATTCTGGACAAAGAAAGATAACTCCAATTAAAAAAAATTCTTGCAATTGCACAATATTGTGCAATTAGATATTTCTTGCTTACTATTCTAGACAAAGAAAGATAACTCTAATTAAAAAAAAATTTGCTATTTCACAATATTGTGTAATTAGATATTTCTTGCCATTGCGCAATACTGTGCAATTGAAAAGACTTGCTATTGCACAATACTTAATATAAAAATTTTAGATCCTGATTTGGACCAACTTGAAAACTGGGCCCATAATCAAAAATCTAAGTACATGTTTGGATTCAGCATATCAAAGAACCCCAAGATTTCAATTTTTGTAAAAATCAAACTAAGTTTAATTTTGGACCCTTTGGACTTTAATGTAGACCAATTTGAAAACAAGACCAAAAATGAAGAATCTACATACACAGTTAGATTTGGCATATCAAAGAACCCCATTTATTCAATTTTTGATTAAATCAAACAAAGTTTAATTTTGGACCCCGATTTGGACCAACTTGAAAACTGGGCCAATAATCAAGAATCTAAGTACATTTTTAGATTCAGCATATCAAAGAACCAAACCGATTCATTTTTTGTCAAAATCAAACTAAGTTTAATTTTGGACCCTTTGGACCTTAATGTAGACCAATTTGAAAACGGGACCAAAAGTTAAGAATCTACATACACAGTTAGAATCGGCATATCAAAGAACCCCAATTATTCAATTTTGATGAAATCAAACAAAGTTTAATTTTGGACCCTTTGGGCCCCTTATTCCTAAACTGTTGGGACCAAAACTCCGAAAATCAATACCAACCTTCCTTATATGGTCATAAACCTTGTGTTTAAATTTCATAGATTTCTATTTACTTATACTAACGTTATGGTGCAAAACCAAGAAAAATGCTTTTTTGGGTCCCTTTTTGGCCCCTAATTCCTAAACTGTTGGGACCTAAACTCCCAAAATCAATACCAACCTTCCTTTTGTGGTCATTAACATTGTGTTTAAATTTCATTGATTTCTATTCACTTCAACTACAGTTATTGTGCGAAAACCAAGAATAATGCTTATTTGGGCCCTTTTTTGGCCCCTAATTCCTAAAATATTGAAACCAAAACTCCCAAAATCAATCCCAACCTTTCTTTTGTCGTCATTAACCTTGTGTCAAAATTTCATAGATTTCTATTAACTTAAACTACAGTTATAGTGCGAAAACCCAGAAAATGCTTATTTGGGCCCTTTTTGGCCCCTAATTCCTAAAATGTTGGGACCAAAACTCCCAAAATCAATACCAACCTTCTTTTTGTGGTCATAAACCTTGTGTTAAAATTTCATAGATTTTTTTTCACTTTTACTAAAGTAAGAGTGTGAAAACTAAAAGTATTCGGACGACGATGACGACGCAGACAACGACGCCAACGTGATAGCAATATACGACGAAATTTTTTTCAAAATTTGCGGTCGTATAAAAATATATATAATATCTTGTATGCACTCAAGACATGTGAAACATCTTTAAAGTATCACAAAAGACTTTGATAATTGTATAGAAATGAATCAATGGTTTGATACATTAACTTTCATTTATATGTGTAACAACGTTAATATTTTTGACATTGAAAATTTTACATTTTTTTTAGTTTCCAGTCATTTGCTCACTTAATTGTCATTTGCTCACTTAATTGTCATTTGCTTAATGTGCACTGGCATGTATGTTATAAGTATTCAAACACTTTTAATGTCAAACATAAAGCATATAAAAATATGTCTTACAGTTATCCCAATACATCAGGACAGGAATTTCTGTGTTTGTATCAAATAAACTGCTGTCAAACTTTACATTGATACAGATTTCTGTCAAGCTTTCTACTGAAATTGATGGTGATAAATAAAACATCAATCCAGCATACTGGTTCAGTCTGGAATTATAAAAAAATCATTTGTGTCAATCTGTTTAAACCTGGTTTTTAAATATTATAAAGATGGCAAAAAAGATTGAATAAATGGACTATTCAAACTCATTTACAATTTGGAAATTAGTATGGCGTTCATTATCACTGAACTAGTATATATTTGTTTAGGGGCCAACTGAAGGACGCCTCCGGGTGTGGGAATTTCTCGCTACATTGAAGACCTGTTGGTGACCTTCTGATGTTGTATTTCCTGTGGTCGGGTTGTTGTCTCTTTGACACATTCCCCATTTCCATTCTCAATTTTATCATATCATGATATATTATTTATAGGAAATAAAAATTTAAGCCATTTTAGAAAGACTGAGCTCTATTCATTTGTCTGAGAGATAGGAGTTCAGCTCAGATTTTTTATTTATTGTTAAAAATTGTTATATAGATGTATATTCAATTTCCAACATATTGAAAAGTAGGCAAGGACTCAGTCATAAGAATATGACAGTATGTTTGCCTTCTTTTGATGTGTTTGAGCTTTTGATTTACCATTTGATTAGGGACTTTTTGCTTTGATTTTTGACAAGAATTTAGTATTTTTGTAATTTTACTTTTTAAGTATATAAAACATATAACTAACCTATGTCTAAGAAATCTAGATGTATCCTCCCACCTAGTAAGAGGGTCTATAAGATATCTAGTATATTTAGCTGAGGCAGCAGTTCCATAATCAGCTGTTACATCTGTCTGGTTCAATATTCCTGCCAAAATGGTCACATTTCTACCTAAAACAATATACAATATATATAGAATGGGGGTCTATAAGATATCTAATATATTTAGTTGAGGCTCCAGTTCCATAATCAGCTGTTACATCTGTCTGGTTCAATATTCCTGCCAATATGGTCACATTTATACCTAAAACAATATACAATATATAAAGAATGAGGGTCTATAAGCATGATAAGATATCTAGTATATTTAGCTGAGGCTGCAGTTCCATAATCAGCTGTTACATCTGTCTGATTCAATATTCCGGCCAAGATCATCACATTTAAACCTAAAACAATATACAATATATATAGAATGGGGGTCTATAAGATATCTAGTATATTTAGCTGAGGCTGCAGTTCCATAATCAGCTGTTACATCTGTCTGATTCAATATTCCTGCCAAGATCGTCACATTTAAACCTAAAACAATTAAAAAATCCTAAAGAAGATACACAAGAAACAAGAATGTGTCCACAGTACATGAATGCCCCACTTGCATTATCATTTTCTATGTTCAGTGGACCGTGAAATTAAGGTCAAAACTTTAATTTGGAATTAAAATTAGAAAGATCATGTCAAAGGGGACATGTGTACTAAGTTTCAAGTTGATGTAACTTTAACTTCATCAAAAACTACCTTGACCAAAAACTTTAACCTGAGCTTCGCACTATCATTTTCTATGTTCAGTGGACCATAAAATTGGGATCAAAAGTATAATTTGGCATTAAAATTAGAAAGATCATATCATGGGGAACATTTGTACTAAGTTTCAAGTTGATTGGACTTCAACTTCTTCAAAAACTACCTTGACCAAAAACTTTAACCTGAAGCGAACGGAGGCACAGACCATAAAACATAATGCCCCTCTACTAGCGTAGGTGGGGCATAAAAACTATTCAATTGGAGCCTCACCTGCCTCTCCTCTTGTTCACAGAGAAGGTGGAGATAACTGTGACAATCATGAAAGACTTTGAAGGTCTATAATAGTGTGAATGTTTATGAATTAATGTCAGCATCTGCCAAATTTCTATTCAAAGTTAGAAGGAGAATGTATGTTAGTCACTTTGTTTGTTCCTAGATAGTTTTTTAAAATATAGGCTTTAAAATGTCATATCTGTATAATGGTATTAATACCTATGATTTTCAAATTTAATCTTCCAGGAATAAGGCCTATCATAATTCTACCTGTCTACATATTAAGCTTGAGAAACAGACAATACATAATATTAACCTATGTTTCTAAAGTCCATTTTTACTGACAAATTAAGGTGTTAAACTGATATAAATCTATATTACTACCATACCTTTGATAATAATATCAGCAGATACTTTGGTTGTAGTGTCTTGTAATTTTATTTCTCCATGAAGCTTGTTACTTTCACGTTTTCTTTTGTTAGGAGTTCCAAATTCCAGATCAGAATCTCCATTGCCTTAAAAGAGCAAACAAAATTATATTTTATTATATATAGATTTATCAATGATAATAATATCAAATTTCCTTGAAAAGATTTTCTCTTTTTAATTTTTTTTTCAAAATAATATACAAAACTTATATTTTCTCCTTATGTTCTATGATTATGCCATGTTAGCCATCTTGATTGGCAGGAGGGGTCATAGGATACATTTTAAAAATAGATACACCAATGATGATTGTGGCCAAGTTAAGTTAAATTTGGCCCAGTAGTTTCAGAGGAGAAGATTTATGTAAAAGTTAACAAATGAGAATGACTCACCCCCAAACACCAATTCAAGTGATAAGAAAAGTACACTTAAGCTTGGCCCAGTGTGTCAGGTGAGCTATAGAGCTAGTAAGGAGCAGAATTAAGATTTTATCTATACTGCTTTAATTGTAGATTCTAATGTGCTGCTCAGTTTTGAGTTTTAAAGATTTAAACTATCATTTATAGTTTTTAAGATATAAGACAAAAACTCAAATATAGTTTTGAAAATATTATTTTAAAAATCAAAAATATGATAAAAACTGTTATTATACTTCACGTTAAAATGCCATTTTTTGATTGGCTAAGACGAGGGTGTCAATTTACTCTATCACATAGCTGAGCAGGTGACAATTTTTTATAATGTTACCCACTCGTCTAGACCAATCAGAAATCGATAATTCAAAGAACAAGGAATTGAATTTACATCAAGGAATTAAATGCAATGCTTAAGTTCTACGTTTTGGCTCAGATTTTATTATCGACTGTTAAAATAAATAAAATAAAACATCTTGCTTGACTTTTTTTTTTTTTTTCCAATGCCCGTAACGTTGTTATGAACGTGACGTCATAGAAAATACTTTCAAAATAAAAGTAATCTGTAAAAGCCAATAATGATAGGACATTCAGTATAATAAATTAAATAACACATAGCTGAGAGGGTGATAGAACAGATTGAAACCCCTCGAAAAGGCATTGTCAACCTTGGCTTTGCCGCGGTTGACAATGTTTTCTCGGGGTTACAATCTGCTCTATCACCCTCTCAGCTATGTGTTATTTATATATTATTAAAGGCAATAACTGGAATCAGAGGACTAGTAAAATTTCAACATTTGAACATATTTTGTCCGAGTGTCACCTTATTTTTGCCTTTAGTTGTTTCAAAATAGACAAAGCTTTCTGTGGAAAGTAGGTTGGCAAGCAGGGTCATCAGACACATTTTTTTTTAAATCACTTACCACAATGATGATTGTCACCAAGTTTGGTTTAATTTGGCTCAAAAGATTCAGGAGAAAATTGTGGGGAACAAAAGATGACAACTACAGACAATAGACCAAAATTGATGAGAAATTCTCACTTGACCCAAAGGGCCAGGGCCAGGTGTACTAAAAATCATAAAATGTAACATTTACACATATTTAATACTCACGTTTCACACACAATGGGTTAGAGTAAACAGTTGATGACAGATGAGATCTCCCTACAGCATACAATGTAACATAGACACATATACCAGGCTCCAGGTTAAAGAAGGTGTTCAATTTGGCAGCCTTCATTGTCTCATTATTCCAGGTTGTGTTTGCAAATTCTCCCACTGATGCATTGAGTGAAGTCTCATCAATCCATAGTTTACCATCTCTGATGAAGGCTTTCTTAGATTCTGTGATACCAACCATAATTCTAGGGAAGACATCATCTGTTCCTGGCTCAGATCCTATCTCCCATTCTGAAAATAAAACTTGTAGTTAATAGGAATCTAAATAATTCTGGAGAAGACATCATCTGCACCTGGGAAGATCCTATCTCCCATTCTATAAATAAATCTTGAAGTTAATAGGAACCTAAATAATTCTGGGGAAGACATCATCTGTACCTGAGGAAGATCCTATATCCCATTCTTCAAATTTAATAATGCATAAATAAGCTTGAATTGTTTCTCATTTTGCCATGAATAAGGCCAAAAATAAAATATTGTTTGTTTCCCCTCCCCCGACTAACCTGGTAAAATCGCTGCGACTTGAATTTTTTTTATTGGCCATTCTATGATAGCATGCTAATGCCGTTAAGGATAAATAATCCTTCCATAAAATCAAAGAAGCCAAGATAATTTTCCAGGTACCATGTGTAGTAAAATGTACACATTTATACTTTTATCTACACAGTAAAAATGATAAAATACTTACCATAAAAAGCCACATCCTCTTTGCCTCCCTCCCACTCCAAACCAATATCATGCTCTTCTGCTGTAAATATGGTATCATCTACAACATCATCACTGTACATGTATGACAGGGTGACATTACTGACATCTGGTGGCATGATCTCCACGGTAACATTACAGGAATCCTGGGAAGTTAGGCCGGCGGAGTTAACAGCTGTCACAGTGAGGAAATAGATATGGTCGTGCAGGAGTTTACCTCTCAGTCCATCTACCTTAATCTTCTTACTGAACCCTACAGAAACAGGTGGCTTGATGTCAGATGTACCTGCAAAATTAGTATATAAATTCCCTTCAGTTAATACATGTAATTTGTTTACGTTATTGATATTTATGAGTATGTTGTTTTGAAAATATTTTGTACGGAGGCTGTTTTCCAGATATCAAATCATTTTCATACAAATAAATTCATTTCAAATACAGATAGAACATTTTTTTGTTGAAGGCACTTGATAGATACTTCAATTGAATAAAAAAAATTAAAAAAAGCTCTTGATATTTTTACTGAAGCTGGCAGTCAAAGAATTCATGAAATATTTTGCTCAGGGGAGATAACTTTAACATCCTACCTGCTTCTGTTCCAATTTATATGATATAATCCATAGTATTTAAGGGGGGATAACTTAAACATCTTACCTGCTTCTGTTCCTATTTGTATGATACAATCCACAATGTTTCAAGGGGAGATTACTTAAACATCCTACCTGCTTCTGTTCCTATTTGTATGATATGATTCACAATATTTAAGGGGGATAACTTTAACATCCTACCTGCTTCTGTTCCAATTTATATGATATAATCCATAGTATTTAAGGGGGGATAACTTAAACATCTTACCTGCTTCTGTTCCTATTTGTATGATACAATCCACAATGTTTCAAGAGGAGATTACTTAAACATCATACCTGCTTCTGTTCCTATTTGTATGATATGATTCACAATATTTAAGGGGGGATAACTTTAACATCCTACCTGCTTCTGTTCCAATTTATATGATATAATCCACAATGTTTCAAGGGAAGTTAACTTAAACATCTTACCTGCTTCTGTTCCTATTTGTATGATATAATCCACAATGTTTCAGGGGGAGATAACTTAAACATCTTACCTGCTTCTGTTCCAATTTATATGATATAATCCACAATATTTAAGGGGAGATAACTTTAGCATACTACCTGCTCCTGTTCCAATTTGTATGATACAATCCACAATTTTTCAGAGGGGAGATAACTTAAACATCTTACCTGCTTCAGATCCAATTTGTATGATATAATCCACAATGTCTCCCACATCTTCACTACATTCCCAATAAGCTCCCATACTACTGTTAGTACCCTGGTATGTAGTCGGAACTTCCATGGAGTTAGAGGGATCCACACATCTCACGTACTGCAAGTCTGGAGGAGTTGTATCTACCATAATTCCCTTTGATTGAACCACAGTTTCCTGTCCAGCAAAGTTAACAGTTTTGACATTGTAATAGTATGTGGTGGCATTGAATTGATTACCGTCGGTAGAACTGTAGTTTGACTTCTCCACTGTAGCCGCTGTAAGTGACAGGTTTCTAACAACAATATCTATTATCTGGAAATCTTCAGTGTGTTTTTCTGTACATGACTTTTCACACCCAATGTTACAACCTGATTGACACTGAATACAAAATGAACTATATAACGTCATTGGAGCGATAGAATCTGTGTTGTTTGTAGAATCTGATATTCCTACCCATAATTCCTTTATTTGACTTTCGCCATCATAAAAAGCTGTGCCGTATACACATTTCATACTTTCAACTTTAGGCAATGGTATTTTCAGACTTGTTATAATAGCTTCTCCAACGAAAGGATCCATTATGTTTTCAATTGGAGGAAAATAATTATCTTTATTCCAAGTATACAGCCCAGAGACACCAATGTCCTTAAACTGTATCCCACTAAACTGGACAATGGTTTCTCCATTTAGAAAAACCTGAATACTCCAAGTTGTAGTAATAGGAGTCATGACCTTTTCCAGATTGACAATAAAGTTGTTATAAGTCACAGTAGGGTCAAACTTAAGTTCAACTTGTCGTGTGATTGTTTTATACTTGTCTCTTATCCATATGAAGCCATACCATTTCCCATTAAACTGGTACCCAGGGATGTGGAAGCCAACCCCATAGTGATCAAAAAGCTCAGTACCATAGTCATTAGAGCCATTTGGTTGAATATTCCCATGACCTTTGGTTGTTTTTATTTGGTGAGTGATAGCTGGATTCAATGTTGTAGTAAATAAACCTGTGATATTTTCAGAATCCCCTGTTTTGTCACTTAATCCATCATCAGTTGTATTCTCTTCCCATTCATCTGTAGTTATGAAATCTGTGGAGTCAGAATTCACTTCTGTAAATGTTTTGCTTCTAGCAGTACTGGTCATTATAGGGACTGCTACGGAGTTTGCAATACCTTCCATTTCCACATTGCTGTCATTATCTGGGGGACTGAAAACAAAGTCTGAGAACACACTATCAAAATTAGAGGCCAGGAACCAGCTAGTTACCATCTGGTTCCCAGGTGCAGCTTTTAGTATGGTACTGTAGTTACCCTCTAGGATCTTCTGAGAGGATAATTTTACACCTCCTTTTATAATATTCTGTAATTGATCATCATGGCGAATAAACAAGGATAATGTTTCGTCTTTATGCACTACACATTCTGAATCAAAGTCTAATCCTATTGGTTCTATCTGAACTGGTGAATGGAATTCTGGGAAGACTTGAACTTGTCTCTGACATTCTGATGCCTTTTTAGTATGAGCTATCCCAATCATTCCCTCCATCTTGTTTGTAGAAGATTGGAAGGTTATGTCAGATTTCCAATCTGTTCCCATTTTGACAGCCCCAGGAATAGGTGGTGTTATATCTAATCGTACTGGAGGGGACCTGACTGTTGTCTTCAGTCCAGCTCCATTTACAGCTGTAATAGTTATAACATAGGTAAACGCTTGGTTGAGTCTTAAATCATAGAATTCAGTTTGAAGGTCACTGGTTACATCAGTAGATCTCATAACAGAATAACTACTACTAACGCCATCTTCTGGGAGTTTTCCAGCATCATAACATGTGGTTCCAGAATACAGTTTGACTTCATACTTGTGTACAGAACTTTCTGGGTCCATAAATTCAGTCCAAGATATTTTCAGTCTCTGTGGACCAAAAACATATGCAACATTTGGACCAATTCCACCAGGCAAGTATAATTCTCCAGCTGAAGGGGGCGTGGCATCTATCATTACAGAGGGACCATATGATCCTATACATCTTTGTGTAGAATCAGTAGCTATAACAGCAACATAATACTGATGACCATGAATTAAGGTCAAGTTCTTCATTTCAGTAAAGGTATCAATACCAACATCATGTAGAGGAACCACATCAAAGTCAGGAATGTATTGTTCATACTGTTTACAATTAAGTGTTGTATTAGGCAGTTGTATTGGTTTAAATGTAGAAACACCAACTCTGAATTGATCAATGCCCATATCAGCTTGGAATCCACTCCAGGATACATAGAGTTTATCAGTGTAAGATTGTACTGTATTATACTCTACCAATCCAGGAAATATCTCATCATGGTAGCCTACTTTGATTCCGTTCGAGCTTTCTTCCTGGTAACTGCCAGCATTGCTGTAGCCTCTTACTGTCATGTAATATGTAACAGTTTTTGCGGTTAAGTTCATGTTTTTGAATGAATATGAGGTGTTCAGTCCAACCTCAACAAAGTAGTGTACATTGCTCCTGGTTTTAGCATATCTTCTGTCAGTTCCTATAGCAACTTCATACTTTCTGATCTTCTGTGTTGGATCACGTGACTTGGCATCTCCAAATGAATCCCAGTTAACAGATAATTCATGAATAGATTCTTGATAAGTTAAATCATCTCTCTCCCCATCCCTAACTGTCCCTGGTACAGGTGGTTCTATCTTTACAGCTATCCCATCAGACCTAGCAATTCTTGTCCTATTTAGAGCATCAACTGTTCTGATAATATTAATATAAGTAAAGCCATTGGTCAGATTCATGACATCAGAGTAGAAATGAGAATTTGCTGCTAGCAAGGGGAGGTAATCCTGTAATATATTTCCTTCAATGTCCTCGATAGACCATTCTGCAGATTTAATCTTACATCTGTCTGAATACTTCCAATAACCTTGAATGACATTCAATGACGTCTGGTAGTCCTCGTCCTCAAGACTGGTACCATCAATTACAGTTAAATGAGGTACCAGACTAACAATCACAGGGTCAGAGGTCACCTGGTTATATAATCCAGCTTTGTTAAAAGCTCTCACTGTTACTGTTACATCACTGCCATCCTCCATATTTAAGTAAGGGATCAAAACTTTGTCTTTAACATCAATTGAAGAGAAATCTTGGATATTTTTTGTCCTTCCATATGCTCCAATGGCGGCTTCATACCTGAAATGAAACAAAAAGATTGCTTAATTATACTGATTATGGTTCAAAATGCATTGTAGCTATGACTGTGCCTCCAAATATTAACATGAAGTGTCTCAATTGAAGTTCAGAAATTGTGCTTTCAGCTGATCCTAACAAATGCATGTTTTTTTCTTTATTAAATGTTCATATGTAATCTAAACCACCAAAAGACTTGAGCATCAACTAGATTAATCACTGGTGAAAGTTAAAGGTCGAGTATCATGTTTATAACTTTATACAGCTTAGGTGATATATACATAGATTCTAGCACTGTATGAAGTGTGATTCAATATTTATCATCTGGAGATATGTTAAATTTAGAAATATATCTACCTGAAAAAATTTACAAAATCCACCCATGTTGTAATGTACATTGAGGACTGTCATTTTACCATCTTAAGTTATATTTAGAGCTATTCTACATTAGCTAGAGAATATAATGATTACAGATAACTTAGGTACCAGACTTATAATCACAGGGTCAGAGGTCACCTGGCTATATTATCCAGCTTTATTAAATGCTCTCACTGTTACATTTTAAGAAAAATAAATTACCTCTCAATGCCTGAATTCTCATCCTGCCATCCATTCACTGTGAACTCAATAAAGCTAAGAGGTATCTGACAATACTGCTTTATGATTGGTTCATCCAAGTCAATACTGGTCACAATGTCAACTTTTCCACCAATGGGTATACTTCTATCCACTATGACCTTATATGGTAATGTTTTAGCCATTCCAAGTACATTTTCTAACTTGAAGATGATGTATATTTCTGTTAGGTTATTTTTTTTAATTCTTGTCAATAAATCTCTGGTCCATGAACGTTTATTTGTATCCTGCTTGTGAAAGAGTGATATGTCTGTCTTTGTTTCTTCAGATCCAACTCCAACAGTGAAATTCTTTATGGTACTTTCATATTCCCTGATCATCTCCCATTTACAGTCCACAAGAGACCTGAGAACTGATATATGTCCCGTACATCTCAAATCTAAGATCTCTGGTAGGGTGGTATCTACAGTTATGGAGGGAGAAGATACAACTCTCTGGTTCCCTGCTTTATCTATAGCACCAGTATTCAGGAAGAATGTCTGTCCATGTTTAAAGGAGACTGATCCTGCTGGTATATAATTGTCCTTAGTAACAGTTACTGGGTGAATGTCATGCTTCCCTGGTAGAGAACCAATGGACCACCAGTTCTTAACAACACCGAAAGCATCCTTAGATTCCCATCTGAAATCAAGTGAATCTGTTCTATTCTGATACAAACTTGTTGTGATGGTTTCTGGATTGATCTTTTCCTTTCCAAAGCTTATCATTCTAATGTCAGGCGGGGTAGTATCTAATGAGAAACCATTGGAGCATGACAGGATATATTTCTCTTTACAGAGATGTCCAGTCTGTGCCCTAACTGTTATATAATAAGTTGATCCCTCATAAAGTTCTGTATGGATCTGACCTCTGCCATGGGTATCATTAACTAGAACTATTCCATATCTAGTGAACGGAAGGACATCATAATAAAATGGCTGGCTGCCAATGGCCCATTCATATCCAACAATGCTACATTGTACACTTTCAAAACCAACAAAGGACATGCCCACTGAAGTTCTGTCAATGGTAAAGTCAGCATCCTCAAGGTCACTCCTGCCATCAAAAACTTTACCTGGAATATTGTCCTTCAGAACTTTAATTGGTAATGATAAATTCTTTATTTCTGAGAACATTCCAGCACCATTTTCAACTTTGACCTGGACATAATAATATACAGAATCATTTCCAGTAGCTGGTTTAAGATTGAGGTCATTCAGGATAACCTTTGGTTCAGCTCCAAATTCCAGGAAACCATTGGTTATAGATGTATCACCATAAGAAGTACCAATTGCTACATAACTTTTAATAATGCTACTTTGGAAATCATATGACTTCAAGGTCAAGGTTATACTATGTTGATCATCATGTTCAATAAAGCGTTTATCATCACTAATTTCTGGAGCAGCTGTCTCAAGTCCAAGATAAATCTGAAAATTAAAAAGATAGAACTCAGATTTATATATATACCCGCCTCATGTATTTATAAAGGACAAATTATTCATTTTTTTTTTAATCATTTTTCTACTGGTTTCTTATACCTACAAAAGGTATGTCTTTTTTTTAACATCTTGAAAGCAATTTCAACATTTCTTTACAGAAGCTTTTCAATTGTTATGTCCCTCATCATAAATAGATATAACTGTTTTTAAAAATTCTAAACCTATATTACCTTCTCCAGAACAGGAGGTGTAGTGTCTATCATAACACCAGCAGATTCTTGAGAAGTTGGCATATCTGCATGGTTAATGGCCACTACCTTCACTGAATACTTGTGTCCACTTAGAAGATTTAAGTTAGAGAGAACTACATTGGCTGTAATATTTTTCTTAGCTATGGGAAGTGTAATGTACTCTTGTCCTATTGGATAAAACTTCTGTCCTTGGCCTTGGTGAAAGTCCTCAATATAATAACGATACTCCTTCATCCCAGATTCAGGATCGTCAAACTCCCATTTCAGATTTAGACTTGTGCCATTACTTTGATAGTGTTTTCCATCTTCTGTGTCATACAGGTATTTGACAATGGGCGGAGTTTGGTCAATAATGAAACCATCTGATCTGATGACGGTTGAAATGTCAGCTCCATTTTTAGCTGTCAGTTTGACATAAATATGGTCGCCATGTTTCATACTCAGTGAGTAATCCACAAACTCTGTCTTGAGTTCATTGTGGAATGTTTGTGAGAGTTTATTGTTTATATAAACGTCGAGGTTGTAGGAGACGATTCCACTTTCTGGGTCACTAAATCCTCCCCACATTGAGGCGATCTCAGCTGTCTCTGAAGAAAAGTTCATGTCATGGTACTTTCCAGTATTCCCATCCACAATCCATCCTTTTACAGGTGCTGTGGTGTCAATAAGTACTACAATAAATAGACATGTTTGTTAGCTAATTTTCTTTTGTAGAACAGACTTAATGAAAACTGATTTTTTCCACTGGGACTCGGAACAAAAGAATGGGAAAGGCATTCACGATTGCATATATTTGTTTAATGATTTTGACTTTTTAATGGAGTAAACAAAAATAGTAATCATCTAGAGATTGTTCTTTAATGTGTTTGGACTGGACATCAAGCAAAAATAATCAATAATACTGTCTCATCTATTAAAGTAATATTTCCAAAAATTTGTTACACTGAAAAAATTACCTCCATTAGAATATCCCTGCACAGTTTTAGGATTCAGTGCACTATTTTTAGCTATAACAGTAGAGTAATATGTCTGGTTGTGTTGTAGTTGTATGTCAGCACAGGAATCCTTCACATCACGGGAAAATGTTTTACTTTTAAATGGAAAGATATCATCTCTTCCGGCCTCTGTTCCTACTCCCCATCGGTACCTGAAATATAAAGTTATTCATAAGACCACCTTTCAAATAAGATATTGTCAATGCTAATATTATTATATAATGAAAGTTGTATTAATCCTTTCACTGCTGCTGAAAGTGTATCTATGGATCAGTTTGCACTGAACAAGTTCATGAAGAGTATATACTTACAAGGTTTAAGTATCAAGTGGTTACAACTCTACTCTATTAATTTAATACCAGACAGACAAACAGTCAGGTCACAAAAATTATACCCTACACAACGTTGTTGTAATGGGTAATATAATTGACAGACAAACAGACAGAGGGACCGACTGGTTTGGTTCATGTTAGCTGAGCTGTATAGTCATTGTTAAGTTAGGTAATATACCCTTCTACAAGATTAGATCAGTCCAACAGATACTAAATCTATCTGTCTGTAAGACTAGACTATTTCAAAAGGAGGGTAGTATGCTTTACCTAATAATGACTTCACGGTTCAGCTAATAAGCAAGCTAACCAAGGATTCAACCTTTCCTTACACACTCAATGAAATCAGCTGTAATTATACTGGTAAATCCTTACTCGCTTAACCCTGACTCTGGATCATAGAATCCATTCCACTGCACACAAACTTTACTGCTATCAAACTGAAACTGTAGGTCTTCATCCATAACTTCTCCATCTAAAACATGGCCAGCTACTGGCTGGGTTCTGTCTATTAAGATGGGGTTGTCACTGTGTGCTGTAGTAAACAGGCCCACTGAAATAGTAAATATATAGTACATAACTAGCTAATGGATAGAATATATAGATATAGGAAGGTGTGGTATGAGTGCCAATGAGACAATTCTCCATCCAATATACATATGGTTAGAACACTGCAAATATTTGCAAACAGATTTAGAAGACACTGTTAATCATCTGAAATTATTATAAAATATTTTTTTTAATCAAAATGTTTATAAATAAATCCATAATTACCATTGTTAACTGATCGTAGTCTTATCCAGACAGGTTCTCCTGAGGCTAGGTTTAAATCATCAATTACAATAAAAGTTTGGTTCTCTTTGAAATCAAATGTGGAGTATCCTCTTACATCAACATCATGTTTTGTTAGTCCTAGACCAAAATCTATGTTCTTTATCTTAGATCCTGTATCAAATGTATCAAAATACATAGCCATCAAATTAAAATCCTCGTCAAAAACAATGTCGTCATCTGTCACACCTCTAGAAAAGAAGGGCGGAGTTGTATCAACCGTGATGGGTGTTGAGTGACATACTGTTGTTAACATGGCACCACCATGGACCACATTGTTGATAGCTTGGACTGTGACATAATAGGGACCATCAGGCAGATGTAGATTCCTGGCATATCCTGTGTTGGTCCAGAATTTAGGACTAGACAAGTGAGCATGTGGATCAGAGAAGGTGGCAATATCTGTTCCACAGACTGTTGTACCAACGGACCATGTATATCCAAAGATACCTGTCTCATTGTCATTGAAGCCATCCCAGTTAGCTGTAATATATAACATTAATATCATAAAATGGTGTCAAAAATCAGGTGGAGCTTATAATAATTTATCAAGCTAAATTTTCTAAAGATTATTCTGTTAGTAATATGTTTTGACAAAATAATTTTTTCTACAGATTAGAAATATAACTGTCAAAAAGGTATCAGTAGCAGCATTTTACAGCATTTTTTGTCTGCTTGAATTCACTTTTAAAATTATTTAAATAACTTGTTAATAAAGTAGAACTTAAAAACAAAACTGACTTACCAGAGAATATTACCACATCTAGTCTATTATATAATAGAAATATTCTAAGAAAGTAAGTTTGATTATCTCCCCCTTAACATATGGGAATGGGATTCTGGTAGTGTTCTACTCCTGTGAACAGTTTCATCAACCTTGGTCTAACAAGTATATATTTAAAACTGATTTTTCATTCAGATCAACTTCAAAATTAGCATGTTTGGCCCTTTATTGTCAACTTTATCATATCCATAACAATAAGGTAATACCTGACATAAAATGATTGGCCAGTGTGTACAGTGTTTCTACTCCACCTTCATGTCCATTGAATACTGTGGAACCTTTAGGTCCGTCTATTATCTTTCTATAAAAAACAAATGTTTACCTTTCATAAGATTCACAAAGACATTGTGTAAAACTAATAAAATTATTTTTGAAAAGAGCCCTATGAAAAACACACACGTTTACATGTGAGCCACATGTGCCAGAGCAGGATCTACTTAGACTTGGTTTTTCGTGGGGTTCTCATTCCTTAGTTTTCAATGTTGTGTTTTGTATACTTTATTTGTCTCTAGATCAGTTATAGCTTTTTGACATGGCATGGTCAGTTTGTTTTTGACTTATGAGTTTAAATATCCCTTTGGTATATTTTGCCTATCTCTCACATTAGCTTAAAATTCACACACTTATTAAATTTTATAATATAAGTACTTACTGCATTGACTACAATTTTATCATATATATTGATGCTATAGTTACCTATGATTTGGTAGAGTAGTTTGGTCAATACATCTTTGTGTGATTGCAGCCTTACATCCATCAAACTTTGTCTGATCAAAAGTAGCCCTGCCCACAGGTCCTGGCTCTGGAGGGGTGTGGTCTACCATAGTTCCTCCTGACGACACATAACCTTTGTATCCAAGTTTATTTATAATCCCAGCATTAAGTATGTATACCATACCATGTTGTAAATCTAAATTATGTTCTATAAAAGAGCTATAGCCCACTCCAAGTCGTTCATAGTTTTTGTATGTGCCACTGATATGGATCTCTGCATTCGGTCCTTCCACAGTAGCATGGAGGTCACAGGTTTCTGAATGATGTTCGTAGTCGAAAGCAACACATTTT
The DNA here is from genome assembly GCF_036588685.1 of Mytilus trossulus. Lineage (NCBI taxonomy): Eukaryota > Metazoa > Mollusca > Bivalvia > Mytilida > Mytilidae > Mytilus > Mytilus trossulus. Next base: position 22,243,187 of record NC_086380.1, read on the forward strand.
CTCCCAAAATTAACACATTTCTGAGCACACTCCTCAACATGATCAGTTTTACTACTGGAAATCTTCTCTGCGGTTAACTTCCCCTCTTTACCGATAGTGAAGAACTTTAGTGGGGAATTAGCCTTTGATATGTTACGTTCTGTAGAAGATTTCAAAATAAGTGGTTGCCATGGAATGACCTCTGACCCTGATCCACCTTGACTTTTGGTAAATCCAACAGCCTCTAAATGAGTGTCCACTAACTCAGAATCATCAAAAACCACCACATTACCACTGATCTTGTTGGTATGACTTGTATAGGGATAGGATTCATCTATTCTACCATCAGGTAAGGTGTTATCAAAGGTTTGTAGATTACACTCTGTTATACTGGAATCACCTTGGCTATTTTTAGCTTTCACTGTCCAGTAGAGGGGTATTCCATAATGTTCTTTATGAAGTTGGACAGGAGCAGTCAGAGTGTTTCCCGTCATCCCTGTCCAGTCTTGGACATTTGTACCAGATCTGTGTGTCCCTATAGCATAAGATAATGTAATGTCACTGACATCAGACTTAGCTGATACTTCTAAAAGAAAAGCTGTATCTGTTATGTCACGACCTTCAAGTTGTTTGACCTCACAACCTCCAGGACTTGACCTTCTCTGACGTGGATTTGTTGCAGCAGATGATATCCTTGGTGGATTAGGATCTCTTTTCTCATAAGGTTTGTTGAAAATATTTATTTTATAAGTTGGTAGTTTATATTTCCAAATACAAGCATCAAATACAGTCACAGTAACAAACAATAGTCGTAACTTAGCTAATGCTTGAAGTTTCAGCTCAAGTGGTACAATTTCTAAATCAAGACGGAACCTGTAATAGAGAAATAGTTTTAAATCTTAGTTCAAGGTATAACTCCTTGATTAAAAGAAAAATTCAGCAACAAATAACAAACACTGACTTACAGGCTCCTGATCCCAGATAAACACATACAGAATGCAATATTTTTACAGTGGAATCATTTAAACTAGTTTGTAAAAAAAATTTGTGGATTGAAGAAAATTGTATTTTGATGTTGTTTTTTATAAGTGTGCTCAAATACAAACCTATAGAAAGTTTTTACTTTGTTGAACATTTAAATCCATGGTCTACCTTCATCCAGAAAATCAACCAAAAGTGGTATCCAATGAATAATAATGAATCCACAGCTGTTAATTACGTACCCTAATTTTATTGGAAATTTTCCAAATCTAAATTCTGCAGTGATTGGGAAACTGGTTTCAAGCAGGTGCCCTTCCAATCTGATTCCACCATATGCAAAACCAATATCAACCTTTATTGATCCCCACACACTGGTACCAATATGTGGTGTTACTACAGCCTATAATAACAGGATTATTTTTAGTTTTTTTACTGTTGAAATTTCTCTATTAATTCAAATTACTGGAAAAATTACAATCGTTACATATTTCCTGATTCCTGGGATTAAAAGTTGTCAAGTGGATAACAGAAATCTGCCTTTCTTTATATATATGTTTTGTGTTATTTAAATAATATCATTCCATTTTTGGCCATTTGGCCTTCAAACCTAAAAGTTCAATTACAAAAATCTTATGAAACAATTGAAACTGCTATAGCTAGTTACTGGTCACGGATGATACCCCTGCCCAAATATTTTAGTATACAAATATTTTAGTATACATGAAGTTGTAATATCCCTACTTCCATTGTACAATTTTGTGTTTTATTAATACTGACCATCAAGTAATGTTAAGATTTCACTATGTAAACTAGCCAAAAATGAATGCTGCCATAAATAGCTTTAAGAGGAGCCAGTATTTCTCCAACACTTGCAAGGTATATACATGCACTGTAAATAATTTCATTTTGACATTTGGACTTACTTTAGCTTTCATACTCATGATACACATCTCTAGTTTTAAATCAATTCCCATTCTAGCTGTTGCTCCAAAAGCTGAAAAATAGAAGAACAAATAGGAAAATATCTTTATGTTAATTCACTTTTATAATGTTTTTTCAAGTGTTTCATTTGTCCTCTTGTTTTTGTGTTACTGTGTTGTGGTCTCATTTAAGACAGAATCGTGCCTGTATCACTAATTATTTATGGTACTAAAAAAATGGATTATTTTTGAGGAATTAAATTTGACAAACATTAAATTATAGGATCCTAAAACCCTGTTTGTGAGGTTTTATATCAACATTTTTTTCTTCCTGACACTATATTCTAGAAGGATAAAATTCACTAGGGAATATTTTTAATATACAGTATTACTTATACTACATATTTTTCTTTGCAATGCCGTTTGACTGTCATGTTTGATTTGATGTAAAATATTAAACTATGATGCACATGTCCGTAATAAAAACAATAAAGACTAAGCTTTTCGTTGCAGTGAAGAAATTATATGCTCATTATAAAAACCTGCAGCTTTATTCTATGTTATGAACATAAATATTATATCAGTAGAAAAGACAAAGTCCCATTTTATATAAACAATGAGATAGCACTCTTTGCCATATAACATGATGATACAAGTAGCTATAAAATTGAGAATGGAAATGGGGAATGTATCAAAGAGACAACAACCCGACCATAGAAAAAACAACAGCAGAAGGTCACCAACAGGTCTTCAATGTAACAAGAAATTCCCGCACCAGGAGACGTCCTTCAGCTGGCCCCTAAACAAATATATACTAGTTCAGTGATAATGAATGCCATACTAATTTCCAAATTGCAGACAAGAAACTAAAATTAAAATAATACAAGACTAACAAAGACCAGAGACCAAAAATGTGGCGGGGTTAAACATGTTTATGAGATCTCAACCCTCCCCCTATACCTCTAGCCAATGTAGAAAAGTAAAGGCATAAGAATATGTACATTTAAAATTCAATTCAAGAGAAGTATGAGTCTGATGTCAGAAGATTTAACCAAAGAAAATAAACAAAATGACAATCATGCATAAATAACAACAGACTACTAGCAGTTAACTGACATGCCAGCTCCAGACTTCAATTAAACTGATTGAAAGATTATGATTTCATCATATGAATATCAGGTACAATCCTTCCCATTAGGGGTTAAGTATCATACCAACATAACATATATGAGAGGAACATAACCTGTGTCATGCCAACAACTGGTTTTTGAATAAATGCGTTTAGTTCCGATGCAAAGACCATATAAGTGAATCAATATTAACGCCAAAAGATACAATCTTCAATGACCTGACAACATTATCGTAACTATATCCCTTCTTAATAAGTCTATTTAAAGGTTTTGTTAGTTTCTGCAGTGAATACTGACATTTTTGTGCTTAATAAAGAATATTTCCATAAAAAATTGGATGTGAAATACCTAAACGTACAAGAAGCTATATTTACAAATGATGTCCTTAAACCGATGATAAAATTTAGCTATGATTATTTTATATTTACCTAAATCTAATGCTACTGGTCCAACAAAGAATTGGAACTCTATACCAGGAGGAGTAAAGCCAAACATCTTATTAGGTCCGGGATTAATAATCTGCATATCTAATTCTGCCAATGGAAGACTTCCTTCAAAACAAAAATCTTCTTTCTCAGGAAATTCTCCATCCACATGTTCGCCTTTCTCTCTCAATTCCATCAACTAAAATACATTACAGAATTTTGTTTAAAAGTGTACCATGAGTGAGCCTATTAATTGGTCAAGTGGTATCTATTGATAATATAGATAGCACTCAGATGCAATATGATGAAAATATCTATCTTGACTCTTTTGATAAAATGTTCAAAATTCATTCAAATAAGTTTAAAATACTTTTTAATGTTTAGACAGCCAAACAGTGGGAAGAATATTGCATGACATTATATTTCATCTGAAACAATTTCAGTCTCCAGCTAAAACAATTACATGTAAAAGGAAACTCATGCAGAAAAAATAAAGGCAAGGCAATCTCATTGACAGCTGGTTTTGAAAATCTATTCTCTTAATGTCGCACTCTCTGCTCATCCAACTATGTTTGAAAAAAATCTAAAATTTAATTTAATGTAAAACATTGATCTGACATGATGATGACCATAAATGGTGAACATTTCAAATTCAAATGAAAATATGTAACATAGTAACATACTCACAGCATACAAAGTGGCATTTCTGATCTCATTAATGAGAACTAGACACTTTGTCATATCTAAACCAAACTCAGATACTTCTTCTAAAAGGTCAGGTAAGGTCAAGGAATAAACTCGGTCTACAAATGGATCTCGTGCTTGTTCTGAGGTAAAATGCAAAAGTAAATAATTCATTTGAAAGATAAAGTTGACGAGAAAAGATCAGATCTTTTTTTAAATATCTTCCAGTCTTGAATATATTGAAGTCTGTAATTCAGTGGTTGTCATCTGTTGCTGTTTATCATATTCATTTTTCGTTCATTACTTTGACATTCATCAGGCCATTTTTCTTTTTTGAATTGTTTTAAATTTGTCTTTTTCAGGCTTTATATAGCTGAGAATTTATTTTGAGTTTTACTCATCATGCTCATTGTTTAAAGCCCTACAGGGCCCTACCAGCTGTTAATTTCTGTGTCAATCAGTCTGTTTGAGTGTGGTCTCATAAGATGTTTTCTTGCCACTTCTGATCTTTTGAGTAGTGAAATCTATTACAACTGATATTTACAGTTTTTCTTATGTTGTGCTGTCTCAGGTCTGGGGAGGGTTGAGCATTCATTGATATGTTCATCCTTCATGTGTTTGTCCCAAGTCAGGAGCCTGTAGTTTAGTAAATGTCGTTCATACTTGACTGTTATATTTGTTTTTTGCTAATTGTTTGGTTTATAAATCAGGCCACTAATTTCCTCATTTGAATATAGTTCCATTTTTTTTTTATAGCTACTATACTGAATGTGGTTTTTTTAGGCTTATCTTTATATTGAGTTGCATTCCAATTATGACAAGGAAATCAATGATTATTTTGTTTATGTACATTCAACCTCTATATATATTCTTTCTTTTCAGGCAGATTGTATTATAATTACTATTTCTCTCCCAATAACTTACTGTTGTAAGACTTTGTTGTGAGTACCGATCGGTAAATCTCATGAATTCTTCATTACTTACTGTTGAAACACACACTGCTTTGGGTATCGATCGGCAAGTCTTTGAGGAGTTCTACATCTTCAAAGCATGAGTAATGAGTTGTAGAACACACTGCTCCAGATAATGTAACATTTATTGTGTCATTTGATGTCTCAATACTGATATCAAACACTAACTCTGTGTTCTCTGTCTTAGATAGATCAACAACCATGATTTGTTTCTGAGCTGTAAATAAAATATTTCCATGTTGAAGATGAGCTTTATATAAGAGAAACATAAGAAGAAATTTCAAAGTCCAAATGGTGAGATTTCAAATTTTGGAAAAAAAGAATCCACCTCTTTGTTTGTTGGTAATTATCATATCTTTTGACATTCCTTGAAAATTTACACAATAGTAGGGTGAAAACAATTTTATTTCATAACGTCTGCAAAAAGAATTCTGAGAAATTATCATGTCAAGGTAAAAAAAAAAATACAATGCTAATTTTTTAGAGTATACGTAGTTTATGAAAAATACATTTTATTGGTAAATTTGGAGAAATGGAGTTTACTTTGAAATAATAGATCAGGTTTTTAGTTGGTAAGATATCAAATGGTATTTGTTTGGGATTTTATGTAATTTAGCCAAGACTTCAGAAGATAATCAACAAGTACAAGATAATGTAAAATTTCATGAAGCTTAGCCAGAAAGATTGTTTAGAACTTACAAGTGAGTGTAAAGTTAATCATTTGATCCTTTATTGTTATGTGTAGCTGATTAGAACAACTGTCTAGTCTTACGTCCACCTTGACCAAAGTCCTCTTAAATCCATCCCTGAAAACCATTCCACACGTAATACCATGGCAATCTTCATGGGCTTCACAGTAGTGGCCATACCCTGCTATTATGGCATGTTCAAAAGGTTTACAATCTGGAATAAAAGAACAGAGTTACACTGTCCCCCACATTGTACATATTTTATCTATCCAGGGGCAATAACTAAAAACAGTTTTTTGTTTTGTTTTTCAAAACAGTTTATAAATAACAACAGCAAACCGGATTTATTAACATTTATTTGTGTCCTGGCAATATCACAAGAACCATTACTGATGAATGATGAAAGTGAAAATCGTCAATACCAAATTTGACCTCCATTTTGTAGTCAGTTTCAACATATTAAAATTTGAAAAGCTTAGATTAAATGGTTCATGAGTAAAGGCAACAACATGAATGGAAACGCCATTTTACAATCTTTCAAGAACCATAACTCCTGAATGGTAAAAGTCAAAATGGTCATTATTGAACTTGACCTCTATTTTGTCATCAGAAACAACATATAAAAATTTCAAAAGCTTTGGTTGAACGGTTCATGAGAAAATGCACGGACACAACTGGAAACGCCATTTTTCAATCTTTCAAGAACCATAACTCCTGAACGGTAAAAGTCAAAATAGTCATTATTGAACTTGACCTCCATTGTGTCACCAGTAACATTATATTAAAATTTGGGAAGGATTGGTAGAACAGTTCATGCATAAATGCACGGACAAGACTGGAAACTCCATTTTTCAATCTTTCAAGACCCATAACTCCTGAACGGTAAAAGTCAAAATCGTCATTATTGAACTTAACCTCCATTTTGTCATCAGTAACAACATATTAAAATTTGGAAAGCTTTGGAAGAACAGTTCATGCATAAATGCACGGACACGACTGGAAACTCCATTCTTCAATCTTTCAAGAACCATTACTCCTGAACGGTAAAAGTCAAAATCGTCATTATTGATCTTAACCTCCATTGTGTCATCAGTAACAACATATTAAAATTTGGAAAGCTTTGGTAGAACAGTTCATGCGTAAATGCATGGACACGACTGGAAACTCCATTTTTCAATCTTTCAAGAACCATAACTCCTGAATGGTAAAAGTCAAAATTGTCATTATTACACTTAACCCCCATTTTGTCATCTGTAACAACATACTAAAATTTGGGAAGCTTTTGTAGAACAGTTCATGTGTAAATGAACGTACACGACTGGAAACTCCATTTTTCAATCTTTCAAGAACCATAACTCCTGAACGGTAAAAGTCAAAATTGCCAATATTGAACTTGACCTTCATTTAGTTGTCATTAACAACATATCTAATTTTAAACAGCCAGGCCGCCTGCCTGCCGTACATCCACAAATCAATAAACGACATTTTTGTCACAAAAATCCGGTTAAAAAGTGTGCACGGGGGACCAAAAAAAACCTTTTTTTTTATTGTAGTCTAAATATTTCAAACAGACCCTCAGGAGCATTACTTATAGTTTACTATAAGTTTTATAAAAAAAATTGTACCCAAGAGATCAACTAGCTAGAGTGCTAAACAGACCATTTTCTTTAAATTTTATATTTCCGAGGGCCATAACTTTTTTTAAAAACACCATCTGCTACCATATAAAACTTGTCAGAAGTATTGCTGATATTACCTATAGTATCAGTTTAATAAAAATTTGGCAAGAACTGTACCTTTGAGAATGCTCACAAGAATAGACAGGCAGACTAAGAGACAGACAGATGGACCTTCTTTGTGTTACACAGGGGACAAAAATAGTATCATAACAATAATATATGTTAAGTAAAGGAGAAGGTCTGGTAAGGGCTGATTTTGGCCTCAATTTTCAAGTTCATCTGATTTAATTTGTTTTTGTGAAAGATACTAACTGATTAAGTCATTAAAAACGCTCCGATTCAAGCTTAAAATTTGAAAAATCTATCAAATTTGCCAAAAATCATCACTTTTAAGATGTTTTTTGTCAAAAATGAAAGTGGCTGCATCCGTGTTCATCCTCAACCTTTATATATTTTATGTATTATCGTCAAATACATCTTGCATTTCAATATTATAAATGAACACAAATGCGGCCGCTTTCATTTTAGACAGAAACGGTCTAAAATTAACTAAAATGCTAATTATGTGAAGATTTCAGTAATTTAGCATGACTTTATGATGCTAGTACCCGATATATGTGCATTGTATTGTCAAAAACAGCCCATATTTATGTAGCAGAATCATTCTACTTTCCAATAAGTAGCTTCATGAATACATTATCACAATTTTGTAATACTACCATATTTTGGGGCCAAAAAAGGGTCTTACTGAACCTACTCCTTTCCTTAATTGCTGAAATAGTGAAATTGAGTTGGCACTTGGAGACAGTCAAACTTTTTTTCTATTTTCTCACATCTAACATATATTCACAAAATATGGTAAATTTTATCCATGTTATCCCTAAATCCAGTGGTTTTCCTTGCTATTTTTTGTTGGAATGGATTTTACACTAGTAATTTTGGGGCCGTTTATAGCTTGTTGTTTGGTGCGAGCCAAGGCTCCGTGTTGAAGGCCATACATTGACCTATAATGGTTTACTTTTTTTAAAATTGTTATTTGGATGGAGATTTGTTTCATTGGCACTCACGCCACATTTTCCTATATCAATATATAATAAGGAGATTTATTATTTATGATCATGATGATTGCGATGAGACAACTGTTCACCAGAGACCAACTATAAGTCACTGGCTGTATCGCACTTTAAGCTATAAAAGACCCAAATACAACAAGCATTGTGCTATTTTCAATCAGCGTGAACTATTTCCATCGTAACAATACAAACCCTCCACAGCCATTTCCAGTAACTTGTCAATCATAGAAAGTCTATCTCCTGTCACTGTAGTATGAGCTTTCTTCAGTTTACGTCTGATCTGTTGTAATGGCATCCCATCAGGGTACATTAATGGTTCTGTTCGTAGTTTGTCTGCTACTTCTTTAACTATGACATCTAACTGGTGTATCAATGGAGACCCAGCTAACAAATGCTTGAGTTCTGAGAGGGGCTTCTTATCTATATGAAATTTAGGCAGAAACGACCTGAAAATTAAGTCATAGGTAATTTGAGATCAGTTAAGCTGAAACATAGGTCACCTTGACCTTCTTTTGATAAAAAAAAATATCAACATGTTAACCTTAATATTTTCACTTGAAGCAATTTTAAACTATTTCATCCAAACTTCTGTACACAAATCAGACTTTCTTATCAACAATAAGTGTGAGAAATAACATCTCCAAGACAGCTGCTCCAAGACAAATGAGGATGCAAAATGATTTTTGAACATGTTTTGGATTCAAGAGCAATTTTTAAATCAAGAAATATTTTAATTATTAAAATCAAGGAGACATTTAACCCATTGGAAGATTTCTATCTTATGTCAGCACAAAATAAAAGAATTATTTATTTATCCAATGATACACAATATCACTAGTTTATTAAACAATAATCAGTTTCTTAGACAATAATCGGTTTCTCAAACAATAATCATTTTTTTAGACAAAAATTGGTTTCAAAGATAATAAATGGTTTCTGAGACAGTAGTTGGTTTCTTAGTCAATAATTAGTTTCTTAGACAAATATTGGATTTATGTTTTTTTTATTTTAAAAATAAAATACATGTATTATACTTACTTTACTTTTACTTTGGACAATATATTCTTGAATTTATCAAACTTTCCAGTCATATTGTGAAATTTCTCCTTAAAAGTTTGCATCCAAGTTGGATGTTCTTGTTGGTTCTCAACAGACCTTCCCTGACGATTTTTGCCACGTTGACCACCAGATGGCTTAGATTTACTTCCTTGACCACGTTGACCAAAGGGTGTCTTTGATTTACTTCCCTTAGTTGGACGTTTGATCTTTTCCTTCTTTTCTTTAGGATCTCCAGTCATTGTCCCATCCTCAGCATTCATACCAATGTAAAAATAGGAGAAACCATTACATGTTGACTTGTGACGAGGCCTTGGGAATCTCTTCTTTAGATAAGGAGCTGGATCAATATAAGAATAGCCATCAGGTGGTACACCCGATATAGATTCAGTGTTGTTTGGTCGTTTCCTCATTGCTACAAACAAAAAGTTAGTGTCACATTCAGTCGATTTTGTAGATAGTCCAATCCTTTTGCCAGCCTTTATGAATGTCCCTCTTTTACCTTCATCAATTACCATGTCCAGCTCAAAGCCACTGACCACTACTTCATACATAGCTAGATCTGCTCTTGAAGGACGAACTAATACTTCTGAGTCACTTATTCTATGGACAATACCATGGAATGGATTAACTACGTCCTGTAAAAAGAAATGTGAATTGTCTGAAATAATGTTTGTATTTATGAATAAAACTACCATGAAATGAAATTCAGAGTCAAAACCCATAAATTTGTTAGTCAATCAAGTCTGTGCAGTTCCCAATTAATAAGGAATATAACAGTTTGATGTGTTTGAGCTTTTTCTGCCATTTGACAAGGAACTTTCCATTTAAAATTTAACTTGGATTTTAGCATTTTTATTAATTTACTTTTTTCCATTGCATTATTCTGTATGGAAGGGCTAAAGGTACAATTATCTGGATTCAAACTAAATATGATTTAATAGAGGACAGCAATTCCATTCATATATAAATGTATTTCTAAATACAATGGCAACTGAAATGATAATCCAATGTAATTGTGAAACGTTAACCAGTCACTGAAATCTCACTAGATCATACTTAAATAGCTTATAAATGTTAAATATTAGTTAGACTAGAAGGTATTCATAATACACGGATGCCCCAATCCCACTATCATCTTCTCCGTTCAGTGGACCATGCAATTGGAGTCAAATCTCTAATTTGGCTTTAAAATTAGAAAGATCATATCATGAAGAACAAGTGTACTAAGTTTCAAGTGATTGGACATCATTTTCATCAAAACTACCTTGATCAAAAACTTTAACCTGAAGTGGGACAGACAAATGGACGAACAAACAAACGGACGAACAAACAGACACACTGACTGAGAAACATAATGCCTCTAAGTTGGGAATAAGAATGTATTTTTATCATATTTTTACAAAAAAAATAATGATAATCCCAAGTTCAATATGAAGATGGTAGGCAGACTGAGAGAAGATTTGTCTCCATAAATTATTACATGCTGCTGTTTCATGGTCATTTTCAGTAATAAAAAAACACTTTGTTTTAAATATTTTTTAGTTATTATGATTCATTATAATTCAGCACTCTTTTATTCTTTTTCTGCAGAAAATATAATAAATTTTGCATAGGACCACACAATCTGGACTGGAAAGTTATAATTGTAGCTATCACAACTTTTAGAAGTTCCAAAGTATAAATATATATATATATATATCAATGGCATACTTGATAAGCTGGTTTAAATGCCAGATCTACACCTTTCCTTCCTTTGTTATCTCTGGGATACATACCTGATAAGCTGGTTTTAATGCCAGATCTACACTTTTTCTTTCTTTTGTTATCTCTGGGATACATACTTGATAAGCTGGTTTTAATGCCAGATCTACACCTTTTCTTCCTTTGTTATCTCTGGGATACATACCTGATAAGCTGGTTTTAATGCCAGATCTACATTTTTTCTTTCTTTTGTTATCTCTGGGATACATACTTGATAAGCTGGTTTTAATGCCAGATCTACACCTTTTCTTCCTTTGTTATCTCTGGGATACATACCTGATAAGCTGGTTTTAATGCCAGATCTACACTTTTTCTTTCTTTTGTTATCTCTGGGATACATACTTGATAAGCTGGTTTTAATGCCAGATCTACACCTTTTCTTCCTTTGTTATCTCTGGGATACATACCTGATAAGCTGGTTTTAATGCCAGATCTACACTTTTCCTTCCTTTGTTATCTCTGGGATACATACATGATAGCTGGTTTACAAGCCAGATCTACACCTTTTCTTCCTTTGCTATCTCTGGGATACATACCTGATAAGCTGGCTTAAATGCCAGATCTAAACTTTTTCTTCATTTGTCATCTCTGGGATACATACCTGATAAGCTGGTTTTAATGCCAGATCTACACCTTTTCTTCCTTTGTTATCTCTGGGATACATACCTGATAACCTGGCTTAAATGCCAGATCTACACCTTTTCTTCCTTTGTTATCTCTGGGATATTTTCCACATCCACACTTTGTCCCACAGGATGCAGGAGTTTTGGGAAATTTACGATGAAACTTTGACCCAAATAGCTTCTGCATGTAATACTTTCCTTTTTGATATCTGAATTTAAAAATGTAAGTTGTTTGCAAAAACTTCATAATTGTACATTCAAAATAGCTTAGTAGAAGCTAGCTATATATATATATAGCTAAGTTCAAAATTACTAAACAATCCATAGGAATGCTGTTTAAGATGAAGGTGATGCAAACTTGTACAAAACAACACTCTTAAAAGCACTATCATTTCCTGACAGTACATTTATAAGCAATATGTCTTATGGTTTCGGTAAGGAGGATTTTGGAAAACCATTAATCAAATTTAAAATCCAGTATCTGGTCTGAAGAGTTGTTTAATAAACATTCTCCACCATTGAATATTCTGATTAATTCCTGTGTATTCTAACCAAATATCAACGTTGCCTGGAACACTTTTTCTTTTTTTACATTTTATATAGTCTATTTCTTTACAAAATAAGAAGAATTAAAAAACACAATAAAAATAATAAAAATAATATTCTTAAAACTTGTCATTATATATAAAATACATTTTTGAAGGATGCATAAGAAAATAAACTACAGTTTTACTTACGCATCCCGAAGAAATGTATATGCATGTTTTATTTTCTTGAACATGTCCATGAGATGAGAGATCTTTTCCCAGAATGGTTTAGCCAAAGTGATCACACCAGATAAAGTGGAATTAATATCATCTACAACTCCTTTGATAGTCTCTTGAATGAACCTCTTTGATCCCTGAGAAAATACAATACAATATTATTACTATTGAGTTGCTTCCCCTTGAACAGATGAGATGAAAATATCAAGCATTCACGTTTAACATTTTAATAGAATATGTCCCAAGTCAGGAGCCTGTTATTCAGTGGTTGTCTTTTGTTTATGTTACATATTTGTTTTTCGTTCATTTTTTTACATAAATAAGGCCGTTAGTTTTCTCGTTTTAATTGTTTTACATTGTCTTATTGGGGCCTTTTACAGCTGAATATGCGGTATGGGCTTTGTTCATTGTTGAAGGCCGTATGGTGACCTATAGTTGTTAATGTTTGTGTCATTTTGGTCTTTTGTGGATAGTTGTCTCATTGGCAATCATACCACATCTTCTTTTTTATATAACAATTCAATAATGGGTGAATAAATGTTAAATTAATGGAAAACGTGTTATTGAGAAACAGATAATGCCCCACATTACATATAACTTTATATAGGAGCATAAATCAAGAATGGTGAAAGTGACACCACTCAAATTTGAACTTGATCTATGTGTTGTGGTAAAAGCATTATGTGCATTTATTTGGTTGAGGCAAACTAAAGTTATGAAGAATGACAACTTATTTCAGAATGCAACGGCAAAAGAAACAGCATACCATACAATAGCATTATGGTCTATTCAAATACTGTACAATGTAAAAATCATTTGACCATGAGGTGGAATATCAGAGTAAAATCCAAATATTGAAGAATGGGAAAAGTTTCACAAAAACAACAACCTGACCAAAGTGTACAAAACACCTGAAGGCCACCATGGGTCTTCAACACAGCCAAAAAACCCTTCACCCAGAGACCTGCTGTAAAATTAATAAATCATATAAGACAATATACTTGTACACTTACATTAACATTAAACCCATCAGTAATCATATCTGGTGACAGACTTGAACTGGCTGTTGGATTATGGTATATATCATGGATTTCATCTTGAGTCATGTTATATATAGCCTTCAGGTCTGTTAGTATACCTTTAATTTCTACTACAGGATGGAACCAGTATGGAGTTTGTCCTGTAAAAAATCCTCATGTACAATTTGATCATATATAATACTATATATATAGAATAATAGGTAGTTTCGTTTTTGATACTGACTATATCATGTGGAATATCTAGACGAGCCCGTTAGGTCGAGTTGGGATTTTCCACATGATATAGTCAGTATCAAAAATGAAACTATCTATTATTCTTTTTATCAGTAATTATGACGTCACACAATGTATTGCCTATGTTTTCAGTAGTACAGCCAGTACGTTGATACTCAAAAATTATTAAGAACTTCAAAACTCAGGGGACAGGAAAAATCCCTTTTCATTTCATGTGTTAAACCTTTTAAAACTGTAACAAAAAGTACAATATCACGTTGGATAAAACATTTATTAGGAAAAGCAGGAATTGATATAAAAGTGTATGGGACACATAGCTGTCGATCAGCTTCATCGTCTAGCGCTGCAGCACATGGGATTCCATTAAACAATATACTGAAAACAGCCGGTTGGAGCTCAGCACAAACTTTTTACAAATTTTATTTTAAACCTATTCAAACACAAACATTAAGTGATAGCTTATTGGAAAACAAATAATAACATTTATTATGTTTTTGTTATAAATGTATATACATGTACATATACAATGTATATAGTTGGAATAATAGAATAGTACATAATTAGAATTTTTATTAGTATCCAGAATTGCCTACACATACATCCTGGTGTGAATGATCTAAAATGTAGAACTCTAAAGTCTCGTGGAAGCCTCTAAGTCATCTATTGTTCAATAAAATTTCCAAATTAATCGAAACTTGTTGAAGATTGATTATAATTTTATTGAGCAATAGATGACTTAGGGCTTACACGCCCACCCAAGCTGTTGTGCCAGCTCCCTCCCTACACTACAATTTAGATCATTCATTCTCTAAAGAATGACCTTTGGTAGTTACGAACTTCCGTTCTCTCGTGTAAGCCCTAAGTCATCTATTGCTCAATAAAATTATAATCAATCTTCAACAAGTTTCGATTAATTTGGAAATTAGGCAGTAAGATCAAAGGAAGGAAAACTAGAGGCTCTAAAGAGCCTGTGTCGCTCACCTTGGTCTATGTTAATATTAAACATTGTACACAGATGGATTCATGACAAAATTGTGTTTTGATGATGGTGATGTGTTTGTAGATCTTACTTTACTAAACATTTTTGCTGCTTACAATTATCTCTATCTATAACAGTAGTTTCTGTGGAAAATGTTAGTGAAAATCTACAAATTTTGTGAAAATTATTAAAAATTTACTATGAAGGGCAATAACTCCTTAGGGGGTTAATTGACTATTTTGGTCATGTTGACATATTTTTAGTTCTTACTTTACTGTACATTATTGCTGTTTACAGTTTATCACTATCTATAATAATATTCAAGATAATAACAAAAAAAACAGCAAAATTTCCTCAAAATTACCAATTCATGGGCAGCAACCTAACAACCGATAATCCAATTCATCTGAAAATTCCAGGGCAGATAGATCTTGACCTGATCAACAATTTTACTTCATGTCAGATTTACTCTTAATGCTTTGGTTTTTGAGTTATATTCCAAAAACTGCATTTTACCCCTATGTTCTATTTTTAGACGTGGTGGCCATCTTGGTTGGTTGGCCGGGTCATCGGACACAATTTTCAAACTAGATACCCCAATGATGATTGTGGCCAAGTTTCAATAAATTTGGCCCAGTAGTTTCAGAGGAGAAGATTTTTCTAAAAGATTACTAAGATTTACGAAAAATGGTTGAAAATTGACTATAAAGGGCAATTACTCCTAAAGGAGTCAACTGACCATTTTGGTCATGTTGACTTATTTGTAGATCTCACTTTGCTGAACATTATTGCTGTTTACAGTTTATCTCTATCTAAAATAATATTCAAGATAATAACAAAAAACAACGAAATTTCCTTAAAATTACCAATTCAGGGGCAGCAACCTAACAACGGAATGTCAGATTCATCTTAAAATTTCAGGGCAGATAGATCTTAACCTGATAAACAATTTTATCCCATGTCAGATTGCTCTAAATGCTTTGGTATTTGAGTTATAAGCCAAAAACTGCATTTTACCCCTATGTTCTATTTTTAGCCATGGTGGCCATCTTGGTTGGTTGGCGGGGTCACCGGAATTTTTGAACTAGATACCCCAATGATGATTGTGGCCAAGTTTGGTTAAATTTGGCCCAGTAGTTTCAGAGGAGAAGATTTTTGTAAAAGTTAACGCGGGACGCAGGACGACGGACGCAGGACGCCAAGTGATGAGAAAAGCTCACTTGGCCCTTTGGGCCAGGTGAGCTAAAAACGAATTACCGATAAAATACAATATAATGTACCATTACACATATCATAAGGTCAGCAGAAGAAGAACTGTTTAGCCATCCATGGAACTTATTCTGACCATATTCTAAGGAGGACCATAGTGAGAACTGAATGATGTCTTACCTTCAGCAGGAACCATATAATATGTATAAGCTACTTGACCTAAGTTGTGTTACTCAATCTTTTATTCTGTGTATATTATTTTGCTTTCATGGATTTTCCTTCTTTTGGCAGTGATGCCTGTTCTACAACTATATTTTATTTATGTCAACTAGAAATATCTGTATGATAAGAATGTCCTAGCTACAGAGAAGTATGCATAACTCATATGTTGTATTTGTCATTGCTGCTAAACAAATATGAAGTCATTATGAATTTAGTACATCTATAGTCTTCTCATATCAATACATAAACAAGAATGTGTCCACAGTACACAGATGCCCAAAATCTGCACTATCATTTTCAATGTTCAGTGGACTTTGAAAATGGGAGAAAATCTCTACTTTGGCATTAAATTAGAAAGATCATATCATATCATAGGGAACATGTGTAGTAAGTTTCAAGTTGATTGGACATTAACTTCATCAAAAACTACCTTTACCAAAAACTGTAACCTGAAGCGGGACAGATGGATGGACAAACGAACAGACCAGAAAACATAATGCCCATAAATGGGGCATAAAAATGTTGATGAAATTTTGTGTGCAGTATATTACATTAATTGTGAAGTTATAATTCAATTTTACCTTTAGCAAAAAAACAGGAATCCATTATTCTGTTCTTGGCTTCAATGAAGGTTGCAACAGCTAATTTAAATCTGAAAAGCAATACATTAAGGTTTGGAATTTGAAGCAACAGACATTATTTCTTGGGTTCCTCAAAAACAAATCCGGATGGACATTTTTAAATGTTAATTTGTTCATTGAATTTAATATGAGCAGCATTCTGGTTGGATTGAAGAAGAAAATATAGTTCATTTGGCATTTGATTTTGTGAAATGTGTGCAATACATTGTTTGTACTTACTTGAGAAGTGCCATTTCAATGCCATTAAATGATTGCACAGGATTTTCCCAAAATTTCCAGCTGTCTTTGATTAAGATAAATCCTTCCCCCATCTCATGGGCCACAAATGGTAGAGTAACTGTCATTGCATCTGCTATACTCTATTAAAACATACAGTTTTCAATTTACAATGCAATACACTGAAACAAATAAGATGCTCTTACATTACAACTAATATACAATAAAATATAACATTTTTTTTATTAAAAGTAGACTTGTTTCACATTTTGACATTTGAGGGGCCTTTCACAGCTTAATATTAAAACAAGAATGTGTCCCACGTACACAGATGCCCCACTTGCACTATCATTTTCTATGTTCAGTGGAACTTGAAATTGGGGTAAAATCTCTAATTTGACATTAAAATTAGAAAGATCATACTGTGGATTCATTAATATTCGTTGGATACCAATTTTAGGATTTCGTGGGTATAGGAGAACCACGAATTCAAATGTTCAACGAAATACAAATTTTATAAAGGAATGAGTGTAGACTTTGCCAAAACCACGAAATTAAATATCCACGAATATGTAAGTTTTCCTCAAACCACGAAAATTGGTACCCACGAAAATAAATGAATCCACAGTATCATAGGGAACATGTGTACTATGTTTCAAGTTGATTGGACTTCAACTTCATCAAAAACTACCTTGACCAAAAACTTTAACCTGAAGCAGGACGAGCAAATGGACGGACGGACCCACAGACCAGAAAACATAATGCCCCTTTACTATTATAAGGGGCATAACTAGAATGTGTCCCAAGTACACGGATGCCCCACTCGCACTATCCTTTTTTATGTTCAGTGGACCTTGAAATTGGGGTAAAAACTCTTATTTGGCATTAAAATAAGAAAGATCATATCATAGGGAACATGTGTATTAAGTTTCATTGGACTTCAACTTGATAAAAACTACCTTGACCAAAAACTTTAACCTGAAGTGGGATGAAGGAATGAACGGACAGACAGACAAAAGGAAGGACGGACCCACAGACCAGAAAACATAATGCCCCTTTACTATTGTAAATGGGGCAAAAAAACTGGGGAATTTCAATTCTAGAAAAAAGTAAAATCACAAAAATACTGTACTCTTGAGGAAAATTCAAAAAAAAAGTTCCCTATATCAGAATGAAAATTGTGTTTAATTGATTGATTTTTTAAAGAATATTTCATGCATGTTCAAGACAATTTTTTTCTTTCAAAAACTAATGTAAGGGGAGTTAACTCCAATAGTTTTGTTCTAATAATATAAAGACATTATTTTTGTCTTTCTATTTAAACAAAAGTGGCTTTTTCTGTGTAGAATCCTTCTGAAATCTGACAATTTTTCACAAAATGTAGCTTAAAAAAGCTGTCGGAAACATAATTATTTTAACTAGAGGCTCTAAAGAGCCTGTGTCGCTCACCTTGGTATATGTGAATATTAAACAAAGGAAGCAGATGAATTCATGACAAAATTGTGTTTTGTTGATGGTGATGTGTTTTTAAATCTTACTTTACTAAACAGTCTTGCTGCTTACAATTATCTCTATCTATATTGAAATTGGCCCAGTAGTATCAGTGGAAATGTTAATTAAAAATTTAAAATTTTATGAAAATTGTTAAAAATTGACTATAAAGGACAATAACTCCTTAGGGGGTCAATTGACCATTTCTGTCATGTTGACTTATTTATAGATCCTACTTTGCTGAACATTATTGCTGTTTACAGTTTATCTTTATCTATAATAATATTCAAGATAATAACCAAAAACAGCAAAATTTCCTTAAAATTACCGATTCACGGGCAGCAACCCAACAACAGGTTGTCAGATTCATCTTCCAATTACAGGGCAGATAGATATTAATCTGATAAACAAATTCACCCCAAGTCAGATTGCTCTAAATGCTTTGGTTTTGAGTTATAAGCCAAAAACTGCATTTTACCCCTATGTTCTATTTTTAGCCTTTGTGGCCATCTTGGTTGGTTGACCTGGTCACGCCACACATTTTTTAAACTAGATACCCCAAAGATGATTGTTGCCAAGTTTGGATTAATTTGGCCCAGTAGTTTCAGAGGAGAAGATTTTTGTAAAGATAACTAAGATTTACGAAAAAATGGTTAAAAATTGACTATAAAGGGCAATAACTCCTAAACAGGTCAACTGACCATTTCGGTCATGTTGACTTGTTTGTAGATAATACTTTGTTGAACATTATTGCTGTTTACAGTTTATCTCTATCTATAATAATATTCAAGATAAAAACCAAAAACAGCAAAATTTCCTTAAAATTACCAATTCAGGAGCAGCAACCCAACAACCAATTGACTGATTCATCTGAAAATTTCAGGGCAGATAGATCTTGACCTGATAAACATTTTTATCTCATGTCAAATTTCCTCAAAAGGTTTTGGTTTTTGAGTTATATGCCAAAAACTGCATTTTACCCCTATGTTCTATTTTTAGCCGTGGCGGCCATCTTGGTTGGTTGACCAGGTCACGCCACACATTTTTTAAACTAGATACCCCAAAGATGATTGTGGCCAAGTTTGGATTAACTTGGCCCAGTAGTTTCAGAGGAGAAGATTTTTGTAAAAGATAACTTTAATTTACGAAAAATGGTTAAAAATTTACTATAAAGGGCAATAACTCCTAAACGGGTCAACTGACCATTTTGGTCATGTTGACTTATTTGTAGATCTTACTTTGCTGAACATTATTGCTGTTTACAGTTTATCTCTATCTATAATAATATTCAAGATAAAAACCAAAAACAGCAAAATTTCCTTAAAATTACCAATTCAGGGGCAGCAACCCAACAACCGATTGACCGATTCATCTGAAAATTTCAGGGCAGATAGATCTTGACCTGATAAACATATTTACCCCATGTCAGATTTGCTCTAAATGCTTTGGTTTTTGAGTTATAAGCCAAAAACTGCATTTTACCCCTATGTTCTATTTTTAGCCCTGGCGGCCATCTTGGTTGGTTGACCGGGTCACGCCACACATTTTTTAAACTAGATACCCCAATGATGATTGTGGCCAAGTTTGGTTTGATTTGGCCCAGTAGTTTCAGAGGAGAAGATTTTTGTAAAAGTTAACGACGACGGACGACGGACAACGGACGACGGACGACGGACGCCGGACGCCGGACGCCGGACGCCGGACGCCGGACGCAAAGTGATGGGAAAAGCTCACTTGGCCCTTCGGGCCAGGTGAGCTAATAAAAAGCATGATATCAATTTAATTTTAACACAGTGGCTTGATTTTTTTATTTCCACTTATTCTTTTAACATTGTTTAAAATTTTTAACATGTGCAGTGCTAAAATTATTCTGATCCTTACTTATTCTTTAATAATTATATGAAAAAGATTCAAGTCTTAACTCATTATGTTAGAACAGATAACTTACATGGTAAAATCCTAACACATCAGATTTGACATCATTGATGAAGGTTGTGACTCTGCTAATCACTTTCTTGAATCTGTCAATTAACGGATAGCCATCATAATCAATCAATTTATAATACGCTGCGACTACTGACTCAACTATTTTGTGAATTATATCTGGGAGATTTTTGAATATTTTTATGATTTCCTTGACAAGTTGGACAAATGTCATTTCTGTCACCATCTCAATAAGTTCCTTTATGGTTTTTGCAGCTTCTAAGACTGGATCTATAATCATGTTGTAAAGTCTGTCAAATAGTGTGGCTACATTCTGAATATCATCAAAACCAAAGTCCTGAAAAAATACCATCATTTTTAGTATGCATTTCAAATAAAAAAATTAAAAAGTCAATTCGTTGGTTTTTTTTTTTTAGATAGAAAGGCAATACTGTGTGCATTGATATTGGTGGTATATTAATTGTAATGGGTAAGAGGAAAGACACTTTTAAATACTTAAAAAAAATATGACATATAAATTACTTTCAGACTTTAATATGATCAAATAACATGAATAATGATATGTCAAAATAAGGTAAACTACTAAGTTTTTCTCAAAGTAACAAAAATTGGAACAATTCTACAAACATAAATATTTGAATCTACAGGTTTTTCCTAACAATATGGGATATTAATCTACTTCAGCAATAGTCCTATAACTGTAGTGTTTAAATATACAAATGGGCTTATAAAGGTTTCTAAATAATTACAAAGAAAGATTGTAAGACTGTGATTATCATAAAAAAACTTAAAATCTAAAGTAGGCCTTTTTTTTAGAGAAGTTAAATTCAAATATTATAAAATGGAAAAGAAACCATTAAGGTGGTACCTAACACTACAGAGAGATAACTTTGTAAAGTCAGCTAAACGTTTTAATTATGTTGTGTTGTAAAAAGAATATTAAGCTTCTCAATGATCAAAATTGGTGTTCGTCAAACTGCTATATATAACCAGTGTAATTCTTCTGTCAAAAGTGTTGGAACAAAACTTTTGATTTTTTTATATTTTTGTTAAAGGGTCAACACAATTTTATGAAAATTAAAACAAGCCAAATTAATTTAAGTGAAAGTGTTGGGTACCACCAGTGACCTTAATGCACATTTAAATAAAAGACATATACCAGTATTTACAAGCTGAAGTTTTATAACTCTAATAATTTATTACCTTAAGCACATTAAGATCATATTCCACTTTTTTCTTGTAACAAAGAGACACTTTAAAGATGTCAAATTTCTTTCCAATGAGACCAACATTTACTTCAGCAAAGGCCAAGTTATCTACTTTCAATTCAAACTTCCCTTTGAATGGCTCTGAAAAACAGGACAGAATATTATTTAATTGATAATGATTTTTGAAATAATTTTTGTTCAACATATTTCTTATGCCAAACCTGTATGGAAAGAGATTTGGGTGTCAATCTCTTATTTCAGAATATAAGGTTCATGTTTTAAAGGTATAAGAGTACAGGAAAACAAATTTTATAGCTGTCTATATCTCATTGTTCGAAAGCTGTATTGTTGCCTAAAATAGCTTACATCCACTTTTTTTTAACTTTGGTTGATTTTATTAGTCTCATTGGCAATCATAAAAATTGCACAAATTCCATTTAATTGACCACAATGTGTGAATAAACAAACAGACACTCCCCTTATTTTTGTATTAAATACCTGACATACAAATCCTGATTAAGGGCCAATGCTAGGAAGTAATTAAATGTTGAATTTGACAACAGTTACTATAACTATCAAATTATTTCACTATCATATTGAGTCTATTACTAATATTAATATTTATGTCATATAGAATTGGCTAGCAACTGAAAGCAGAATGGCAACTTCAAGTAAAACCATGCTTTGAATATCTCATTATAATGCATATTCTGATCTTCCATTTGTAATTCGATTCATACCTAGGTGTAAGTCTACAAAATTTTCCTGTCTGAATCCAAAGGATGCTCCTAACTTCCTACTGCCAACTGTCTTACTCCAGTCATACTTTGGCATGCCAAGATGGAAACTTAACGCCTTTAGAATATCAGCTAGAGACGCTCGTCTTACTCTTGCGATCATTTGGTATGTGTAGTGTTGTCTGTAATGTAAAGATATATAAAATCACTGTAAACAAACTTCAATCATAATTTCAACTAGAGGATTTAAAGAGCCTGTGTCGCTCACCTTGGTCTATGTGAATATTAAACAAAGGACACAGATGGATTCATGACAAAATTGTGTTTTTGTGATGGTGAAGTGTTTGTACATCTTATTTTACTGAACATTCTTGCTGCTTACAATTATTTCTATCTATATTGAACTTGGCCCAGTAGTTTCAGTGGAAAATGTTAGCTAAAATTTACAAATTTCATGAAAATTGTTAAAAGTTGACTATAAAGGGCAATAACTCCTAAAGGGGTCAACTGACCATTTCGGTCATGCTGACTTATTTGTAGATCTTACTTTACTGAACATTATTGCTTTTTACAGTTTATCTCTATCTATAATAATATTCAAGATAATAACCAAAAACAGCAAAATTTCCCTAAAATTACCAATTCAGGGGCAGCAACCCAACAACGAGTCGTCCGATTCATCAGAAAATTACAGGGCAAATAGATCTTGACCTGTTTAACAATTTTACTCCATCAGATTTGCTCTTAAAGGTTTGGTTTATGAGTTATAAGCCAAAAACTGCATTTTACCCTTATGTTCTATTTTTAGCCATGGCGTCCATCTTGGTTGGTTTGACGGGTCACGCCACACATTTTTAAACTAGATACCCCAATAATGATTGTGGCCAAGTTTGGTTTAATTTGGCCCCGTAGTTGTAGAGGAGAAGATTTTTGTTAAAGATTACTAAGATTAACGAAAAATGGTTAAAAATTGACTATAAAGGGCAATTACTCCTAAAGGAGTCAACTGACCATTTTGGTTATGTTGACTTATTTGTAGATCTTACTTTGCTGAACATTATTGCTGTTTACAGTTTATCTCTATCTACAATAATATTCAAGATAATAAGCAAAAACGGACAAAATTTCCCTAAAATTCACCAATTCAGGGGCAGCAACCCAACAACAAGTCGTCTGATTCATCTGAAAATTTCAGGGCAGATAGATGGTGACCTGATTAACAATTTAACCCCCATGTCAGATTTGCTCTAAATGCTTTGGTTTTTGAGTTATAAGCCAAAAACTGCATTTTACCCCTATGTTCTATTTTTTAGCGATGGCGGCCATCTTGGTTGGTTAGACGGGTCACGCCACACATTTTTTAAACTAGATACCCCAATGATGATTGTGTCCAAGTTTGATTTAATTTGGCCAAGCAGTTTTTGAGGAGAAGATTTTTGTAAAAGTTAACGACGACGACGACGGACGCCAAGTGATGAGAAAAGCTCACTTGGCCCTTCAGGCCAGGTGAGCTAAAAATGTGAAAAATTTAATTTTATTGCTTGAACATCAAAGGTGAAAATAAAGATTTTTTTAATAGGCTATCTATTGTTTAAAAGGTGTACCTAACCAATCATAATGTAATGCAGTACATTTACTTGTCTGAATAATATTTTACTAGTCTAGGGCAACAAACTAGTAGCTAACGTTGCAGGCTGCACGTTTGAAAATTTTACCATGAAGCATGAACTTTGTAATAATTTCTATAATACAAAAATATGTGGCTCAATTAATTAGCTGGGAGGATGTAAAAACTATGAATCAAAGAATTCAATTTTATGTAAAACTAATATAGAACAAGCTGTTGATTAAAAATTACACCATTTCAGACCCTTTTGCTATTTAATATTACCAAAAATTAACATGAATAGTATAAACTTACGCCAGGACAGCATCTTCTTGCTCTTTTGTCAGCTGTTTACTTTCAGGGTGTTCTACATAAATCTCATAGGCGCTATGTCTCACTATATCTTCAGAGTCAAACAATGTAGATCTTAATAGATGTGCAGCACTCTGAAATATATACATGAAAATGCAATTCATCTATCTCCACCTAGAAGATTAATGTACACATGTATGAAAGAGTAGAATTGTATGTTATGAGGTATGTTTTTGCTCATTGTTGAAGGCCTTTTGATGACCTGTAGTTTTTAACCTATATGTTATTTGGTCTCAGTTGAAAATTTGTTTCAAGTAGAGGTGCAATCTGAACTGTATATTCTTAAGTTCATTTCATTTTCATTTAGGCAGCAGGACATTAGCAGGAAATCTTTGTTGTCACAATTAAATCTATATAGTTTTTTTTGAATGATTTTTTGTTAAAGACAGAATGTACCCTCTTAATGTCTTCTAATTCTACTTTTTGTGGTGCTGTGTTGTTGGGTTAACGTTGTAATTCATTTCTGTATACCCCAAACTTTGAATTTAACTGCAAATGAAAAGTACCAGCATTAAAAAAAAATCATTTTAATATGATATTAAGAGACAAGAGAGATAATAGATGTATTTACACTTGTATGCAAATTTGTCCGCCATTACATAACATCACACAGGTTCCTGTAAACTTTGACTTCATAATTCAAAATATTTGACGTCACAACTAAAAAGTGATTGTTGCTCGACGTCAAAAGATTCTTCGGAGGTGATATAAGGTCATTCGGAGGAAAAATACAGCTAAATACCACAAGTGTAAATACATTTATTCCTGCAAACATTAAAATTTCATATAGACAATATAAAAAATTAATTGTTCTCAAAAACTAAAAAAAAAAAATCATGTCCAAATATGTAACTATATATGTAAAGTACTGTACACTTCCAAAATTGAAATATTACTTTTTTTTAATATTCATGTAAAAGTCTTGTAGTTTTACACATTAAGTTGGCTAGCTGTCACATGCATTGAATCTATGTCTGAATCTTTCCATCCAGCAAATGATCAGTTTTAATATTACCTCATTACAAGTAAATTGTCTTAATGCCTGGGTAGCAGCCCTCCTTAACTCTGGGTTGGCTTTATTCAGCTCCATATAAGATGTGATATGCTGGAGAGATCTAGGGTGACCAGCGTTCCCAAGAACATGTATCAGTGATCTCTTCAGAGCTACATGGTTGTCTCTGTCGTGATACTTTCTACCTAGGGATCGTCTCTCTCTTGGTTTTACTATTTTCATAAATTCCGCTTAAATATTTAATACAAAGCAAAGTTATATGAATAACAAATTCAAGTGTATAAGGCATGGCCTAAAAATAGAAGATCAACTCTCATGTTTTTTTTGTTTTCCTGAAATTTAAATGTATATCAAAATGAAGTTGTAGTTTGCAAATATAGGCCAATGTTGTACTCATTCAACTATTAAAGGCCCCAAATGAAAAATTAAAAACAAGCAAAGAGAGAAAAATAATGGACTAATTTGCATCTCATTACAAAAATTTCTTGAAAGGATGTTGCTACATGTATAGCAAGTGTATCCAACATCACTGATATCGATGAATCTTTATAACCTAGTGGATATCATTGGACTATGGAATTATATTATAATTTATCAATACCTTCATTATGTATTCCAAGCCAGGTCTCAAATTTTTCTATTATTCTTTGAGCTTCTGTATCATTATCAATGTCTTTGAGGTTCTTAGCCAGCGCTCCTAGGGTAAGGCAAGCTCTTTTCTGGGTCAAGGTCATATCTTTATTACCTGTTCAAATTAGATAATAAAAGCATATTTTTTTCATCTTGTTTTTCACAAATGGTTTGGTTTTTTGTCCATGGTGACAAATCTAATAAGACCGGTAATCGCTTGACTTTTTGCCCGAGGGTGACCATTATATACAGACTCTAGCTACTATATGTTTTGCCTGAATTTCATATCAAATATATTTTCATTTTTTGGATAATCAAGTTACTTAATAAAAAAACTCTTATAAAAATAAGGATATGATTGCCAATGAGACAATTGCAACCATCCATCAAAGTTTAAATTATGGTCAAGTTACAGTAAATGGGCTATGTCACAGATTTCAGTAAAATTTGGCATACAACTCTGGCTCAATGAACTTCAACTGAAAATCGAAAAAATAATGCATTTATCTCAATTATCATTTGAAATATTACTGATTAAATTCTTACAGAATGGGTGAACATTTGTATAGAAAGCACGTAAAATCGGCAAAAACCCTTCTAAAATTTGTCTTAAAATCGACAAATCTCTAATTCTACTCCATAGATTTTTCTTAAAAAACTATATGTTGTTGATACATAAATTTCCGTTATAATGATGCAAAATAAAGATAGTGTCACCGACTTTGTTTTTACGGTATATATCATTCAAAGTTGCGCTCTTTGTGAAAAAATCCAACAAACCGTCGAAAAAATCGTAACGTTATCGATTATTTTACATCATTAAAACAGAAATTTATGTGTCAACAATATATAGTTTTTTTAGATAAATCTATGGAGTAGAATTAGAGATTTGGCTATTTCAAGACAAATTTTAGAAGGTTTTTCGCCAATTTTCTGTGCTTTCTATACAAATATTCACCCATATTAAAGGAATCAATCTGCCTTTTTTTCAGATAATAAAAGAGATAAATGTATTATTTTTTTGATTTTCAGTTGTAGTTCAACGAGCCAAGGTTGTATGCAAATTTTTAGCAAAATCTGCCACATAGCCCATTTACTGTTCCTTGACCTTAAGTTAATATACATGATATAAGCAACTACATATAGGCAAACAGTATGCCTTAGTTTTTATTCTTTTATTTTCTTTTTTAATGAACAGTCTGCTTCTTTACCCAATAGTTCACAGTCACACAATATTAATTTTTGAAACCACTAGCCAAAGCTCAATTTTATGCTTTTAGAATTTAACAAGACTGAAAGTAATTTTACAACCTTTGGCTTGTAGACTTGTGGTTAAGCATGAAGACTCAGTTCATCAAGATATTTACTCATAAATTCAGAATTTATAAATTGGATTTTAGAATTGACCTGACTGGACTTACGTAGATAAGGGAGATAATTATTTTAATCTATGGGAAATTGTGACAGGATTCAAATATACTTCATGTACTTGGCAAAGCCATTTGGTTGAACAACAAATATAACTATTGCCAAAAAACACAATCACGATTTAATACATTACCATGAAATGAGTGATTCTTTCCAAGGCATAAATGTTCTACAGCTTGAACAAGGTTCTGAAAAGAAAAAAAAATTATCCACTTTGTATATTTGGCCCAATCATTACATTTTTAGTTGCCAATTGCTGTTAATCACACACTAGAGATGTTTGCTAGATGTCACCTCTTGTTAACTATAACCACTGTCTCAGGTTAGGGGGAGGGTTGAGATCTGGCTAACCTGTTAACCCCTCCAAGCTCTGAATGTATGTACCTGTCCCAAGTAAAGGGCCTGTAATTTAACATGGTTGTTGCTTGTTGTTGTGTTATAAATTTGTTTTCTTTCATTTTTTTTTACATAGATTCGGCTGTTAGTTTTCTTGTTTGAACTGTTTTACATTTGTCATTTCGAGGTCTTTTAAGCTGACTATGCGGTATGGGCTTTTCTCATTGTTGAAGGCCATATTGACCTATAGATGTTTTGTTGGTGTCTTGTGAAGAGTTGTCTCATTGGCAATCACATCACATCCATGCGCGTAGCCACGTTTACGTCATAACGCCCGGGCGTACACTTGAATTGGGTAAAAAATATATTTTCATCTAAATAAAAATGAAAGAATTGGTTAACAGTACATCAATCTTCTAAATCTTTCTTCAATGGATTGGTAATTGCAAATAAAAGTGACGATAATTAGTATCATATTATATATTTGTTCATTTTCTGTCAAAGTCTAAATTTACAGTGAAATCTATATACTCACTTTCCTTATTTTTTTTAAGCAATTCATTATGTGCTAATTCGAAATGTGGTTTGCAATTTTTGTCGAGCTATTGACTTATATGTCGCGAAAGCGAGACATTTCGGTCCTAAATTTCATTGGCGGTGTCAATAATATAACTATATGTACATATAGGTTCATAACGTGGTACGTGGTTGAAGTTTGAAGATACCAATCAATAACTTTGTCAAACCTTCGTAAAATTTGACGGTAGCTGGACAAAAACTGTTTATATATGCCATAATGGTCAAACGAGTATTGAGAGCAAAATGAAGAAATTATATATGATGAGTTCTGTATTTTATGAATAAAAGGATTTTTTTTGCATCAGTTTATAATCTTGGGTTAAAATTTGTTACATATCAATTAATTTTTTAAACCTTCGTCGAATTAAATCAGTAAACTTTTTTGAAGTTTTTTTTTCATGGTTAATTTCTGTATCATTTGTTATCGTTCATTTTTCAGTTTTATACTGACAGGCGCAATTTAAATCAGACTGGCCTGGTCACCGTTTAATAACATATTGACAGGGAGGCAAGCTTTCAAATACTTTTTTCATTGAAATGAGATTACCTCTTCGGCTGAGAGGGCATGGTATATATCGTCCATTACATATATTAACAACATTTTGTATACAAATAAAATATTCTTTTTGAAGACAAAACATGTTAAATATATTTAACAAAACTATCTGTCACAGTGATATAATAGGGTCTGGATTGGGGACAACAGGGAGTTTGAGGGGGACATCATTTCTATATTTCTTTGTTCTGTCATTCTTGTGGTCATTCTTATCTTATTTAGTAAGAAATATGCTTATTATTTCAGTTATGTGTCCCTTTTGAATTTGCCATTGTACTACACAAATGAAACCATTTATCAATTTTTATCAATATCTGATTGAAACCAAACACGGAAACATATATTTATTTCGATTTATTTGTGATAAATTGGATATAATGGATAACAATCAAATAGATCAGCTGAAATTAGTTACATGTCGTCCTGACGGATGTCGGGTAACATATTGTTATTGAACGATTCTTTTTTTATTCAGGCCCCTCATCGAGGTTCGGGCATACCTAGTTACGCCACTGACATCACATCTTCTTATTTATATATAATGTAGATTTTCTGATTAACCTTTATCACCATTCAATTAAATGTTATATCATGGTGTCCTACTATTATATTACTTACATGTATAGGTTGTTTCGTAGCTATACTGTGAATAAGACATCTCCTAACTTCCTCTACACTGTTGTTCCTCTCCAAGACATAGTCTACAATGATTTGTTGTGATACATTGGATCTCATCTGAGATATTACATCTATCATGAGATATCTCTCCTCCAGACATTTGATATCTGAGAGTCTGCATGTTTTATTCAAGGCTGAGTGAGACAGTTGTAGAAAACTCTTTTCGTCCAGCTTACTGATCTCCCATGTAAGGTTTCTGACACAATTTGTTCTGTTGGATGCATCTGCAAAATAAAAAGAGATTAAATCAAATAATTTTGAGGTGCTATTTAATCATGTTCACTTTCCTACATGAAAAATGGATTCTAAAATATCTCAAAGAGCATTATAAGTTCTGAGTAGTGCAAAATATGAACCCAACAGATTATAGATATAGGAAGATATGGTATGAATGCCAATGAGACAACTCTCCATCCAAATAACAGATTATGCCTTTCTAGCTTCTTGCCAAATTGAAATAAACATTAATTTTTCCTAGATGTTACTGAAAGTTTTCAAACTTGTCTAATGCTTAAAATATACACAATATAATCATGATAATATTTTTGTTTAAAATCAGTGAGTTAGTAATTTTGCCAATTAAGAGTAAACCTACATTTATTTTCATGTCTCTGCACACATGAGATTAAATCTTTGATAATTTCTCCTGTCTCCTTTAAGGTTGTTGGTTTTGGAGGTTTCTATAAAACAAGTGTACATGATTAGAAAAATAAAACTAACAGACAAATATGAACTTCATTTTCATAAACATCAAATCTAAAAATATTATTAGTAACTTAACAGTTAATAGAATTCACGAAAATAAATTATACAGTTGTTTTTTTTGGGGTAAATACAGATAATAACTGACATAATTTGTACAGTCAGTCGTTAATTCTTTACAATAATGACAATTAAGAATTTTGATTAAACAAATGCAAACATTCAGAAAAGTATGACCTATGATATATTCTACTGGTGTTTTATTGAGGGTTTTTCCAAATGGGAGAGAATGATATTACCTTAGTTACTACTATACTGTCTCTTACTAAACCATCACTGACTGAATCACTTAATTCACTAGAAGGAACTTTCCTGCAAAATTATGAATTAGTTTTTTAAAATCACTCTGATCAGACATTATCACTTTATTCACAAAAATTAACTGCACTTTTGTTAAATAAATTATTTTAAGAAGTCAATATCCATTGATAATCTTTAAAATTATTCTAATCAAGTGATTATAGTTTTCCAGCCAATTCCACAATATATATTGCAAATACTGCATATATCATTATATGTGTAGATATTAAATAGTACACATTTATAAGAGACTAATTTGATTTGTTTTAAACTTTTATTTTAACTTTATACAAGTACATTGTATATATATGCATGATGTAACAATATGTATAATTTATAGAAGGCATACTATATAATAAAACCCTATACAGACCTTTTCAGTGTTAGGTGTACTCTTGTTTCAGCTGTGGCAGAGATACCTGGAAAATCTACAAAACAAAATATAGATAGTTCAATTATTGGAGCATATATAGTAATACACTGTTACTTATATACCATAATGAATACAAAGGCACTTTGAAATCAGACTCAAATGTACAACACAAGTACATGTTTATAGATTTTTTTTAGACATTTATAATATATACATTTAATTTTAATAAAGTTTATATGATAACTTTAGCTTATTTAAAAAGGCTAATAGGCCGTACTTTAACCTATAATTTTTTACTTTTTAAATTGTTACTTGGATGGAGAGTTGTCTCATTGGCACTCACACCACATGTTCCTATATCTATATAATAGGTGCCTATTTGACATTTCCATAGTAAAAAATATACTTTTTCTGTCTAGTTATTCTGCCCGTCTGGTAACTTACAAATGTAGCCATTCAAATAATTCCACCCTTTACTATGGTGTGCATAAATTTTGTCTGTTATATAATTTTAACTTTGAAGAAAACCATTAATTTGTGTCATGTCTATCTCAAAGGGAGATAATTCAATTTTAAAAACTATGAAAAGCCAAAATAACAAATATTTTCAAAATCCTTCCTTTTCAAGTTCCTGTATCCTTAAAAAACACAAGCTTTCTGTTCTTTTGGGGAAATACTTTAGATTCTAAAGCATAGAAATAAAAATATATTGACTGATATTTAATAAAAATCACTACTAAGTGCACTGATTTTAATCCCATTGACGAGGATAATGTTGTCTTTAACTGCATATCAGAACTCTGAATGATGTCAATTTTCTTATGAGCATAATATTAACTGTTGCCATTTTTATCTTTTTTTTTTAAATCATATTTTTTTATTTTTCTTATTAAAAAAAATCTACATTTTTAGTTTATTCTTTCTTTTTCACCAATTCCTTAATCATATTGACTTGATTTTTTTTATTTGTTCATGAATAGTTCCTTTCTTCGTGTTCTCAGTGGTCCATAAATATTAAAACATCATTTCCTTGGCTTATGTTCTTGTTTGTTAATATATAGTAGTGTTTACACATGGGTGGTCTTACTGGACAACACCATTTCCCAGAAAAACACAGGTGACCCATAGTTCTGATTGATTTTCATCTCAATTCAGATGCGTCTTTGAGGAAATAAGATAATATTCCTAACTTTGAGTTTTCTGTGAAAATATTTAAATAAATACAATTTGATGCAATTTTGTTTTAATAAAGAAGAATTAAACACGATACAGAGCTCAGAGTATTAGGTTCGTTCGCGCCCAATACACTTTCACACCCTACACGTTCACACCTTGAACGTTCGCACCCAAGGTCCGTTCATACTCTTCACATTCGCACCCAATTCTAATTTAAATTCCAGTTGAATATCATTTAAAATCTTGAATGTTTTACTTACAGAAAATCATAATTGTTGTTATATTATAAATTACTTTGGAGTAAGTCAAACATTCAAGATTTTAAATGAATAACACAAAAGATAATTGTTTTTAACAGCTTGGTCCCTTTGATCTGAAACAATTAAATATAAATTGTAGCAATACACTAAATATAACCGAAAAATGATGAAATTTATTCAACACACAAAAAAAAAACGTAGTCAGAATCTCGATTTATTTTGAAACAAGTCAATGAAACAAAGTTATGCAATACACTAACCAAAACATGATTAAGAGTTATTATTACATTGGTTGCAATGAATTACATTGATTTCCCTGTTAGATAAAAACCGATAATTTCACATGTGAAATAAACTTGGTTATTTCACTCTCTGACGTCATACAACAATAGGTGTTGGCAAGACGTCGATAACGTCGAAACAAAACATGAGTAGGAAAAACATATAGTTCCTCACATTTTCTACATTAATTTCATAAAAAAAGCAATTTGACAATGTAATAAAAAGTATAACTAATCGCCGTATTTGAATATAAAAATTATGACAACTTGTGACCGAACGCTGCTATGGATTAAACTCATGCGTCGTTCGGTCACGCGTTGTCTTATTTTTTTATATTCAAATACGGCGATTAGTTATACTATAATTCAACACAAAATAAAACGTTGAAAGAATCCCACTTTATTAAGAAAGGATTATTTTTTTTAGCAATAATTATCCAAAACATGATTAAGATTTATTCAACACTATAAAAAAAAAGGCTGTCTCACTTTATTTTGAGACAATGACAACAAATATAAGAATACACTTGCAAAAACTTGATACAGAGCTAGTTATTAAACATAAAATCAATTAGAATTGGGCGCGAACATGTAGGGTGCGAAAGTGAAAGGGACGAACATGAGTGGGTGCAAACGTGAATGGGTGCAAACGAACTCTGATTCAGAGCTCAGTTAGGTGGGAGGAATTACCAGACTACATCATTATAGATAACATATGCTTTATCAGAGACATATATACACATGTCTATATACACATGTCACATGTGTATATATATATATTTATCATATATATTTAGATCAAAATACAGCTATTTTGTATATCTAATAAAGGTTCGTTTTTCCAGTCTGTATAACCTACCCTGTATCGCATACCCCGTATCGCATAGCTAAATCTGTATCACATACCCCGTATCGCATGGTAAAACCTGTATGGCATACCTTTTTTTTTTTTACATGAAGTCAGTTTTTTTGGTTATTCCTCAAAATAGGTCATTTTTTATATGACGTCATTGTTTGGTATGTAACGTCACGAACGTCAAGTTTTCATATTGTATGTGACGTCACGAACATCAAGTTTTCACAACATATGTTTGGGCTCACTAAATGCAACTTTAAAAAATACAAAACACTCAAAAAAATACAATAAACAAAATATTTTTAAAACAACAGATTGTAAGGTAACCCAGGTGCTTCGTATAAATAATTGAGCAGTTATTTTAATTAAGCCTTTGAAACAAGACACAAGCAGAACTGAAGGTAACCCAGTGCTGTGGATCAGAAAACAGTTCATAAAATATAATACTCTTCTGTTGAAATATATGATAAAGCCTATAATACATGGCAAAATCCGTATCACATGCCGTATCACCCTCGACCAATATCATCCCTCAGGCCTAAAGGCCCTTGGGCTGATATTGATGTCTCGGGTTGATATGACATATGATACGGATTTTGCCATGTATTATTCTCTATGTCTCTGGCTTTATCAATTAATTTAGGCCAAGGAAAATTAATTGTTGGTTTCCCCTAACATGGGAAAATTTTAAAGACCCATCAGGCAGGCTTTTTTTTTTTTCTTTTTTTAATTTTATATCTACATGTATATGTTTTGTTTCTATAGCCAAACTATAATCTTGCATATTTCCATTCCAACACTTTTAGTTGTCTCTGCACTTTTTAAAAAATGTTTTAATCTCCTTCATCACTGTTGAATCTTAAATAACATGATTAAGTGCACTATGTTTTGTTTTAAACATTGTTAAAGGGAATCACCTTCTACCAGCCATTAACAGCTGGAAGGCGTTGACTGCATGGGTATTAGCAGCCCTACATGCTTTTTCAATGCATGTTTCAACATCATTATCTGTATATTGCAATTTAATGAGCTTGTTCCCAAAATTAACAGCATCTCCAACAAACATCCCTCCTTCACCTTGAAATGATTGCAACTCAACTCACTTATTTCAAACTGCTTTTAAGGATTTCTTGTAGATTTATATAATTTAAATTGACTGCATTAGTGTTAGAATGTATTGTATAATTTAGGGTACATGTATTTATCATTAAAAAAAAATTTGTGGGGGGGGGAAAGAAAAATTAAATGACCCCCGGTCGTGTTAGGGGAAACCATCACTTATTTTTCCATGGCCTTATACATATTATTTATCTTCTTATTTGTTGCATTATGCATTATAATCTCCGACTAATAATTATCATAATGCTAATTGTGTCTTTTTCAAAAAGTGGATTTTAGTATTTTTGTATTTTTCTTTGCTAGTTTGTATTAAACTGTAAAGAAAATTTTTGTACATATTATAGCTTAAATTTTGTCCTAATCCCAACTACTCTACATAAGTCTTACAAGGAAAAATTTCATTATTATTCCTGATTTATGTATACATAGCACTCTCAACTAATGATTATAAGTAATTTTAAATTTTTTACCATTTTATAATTCTTGTAAATACATGTATATGCAGTTGTTTCTTAACATTTTCCTATACCCTAGCACATATAAATTCTTATATATTTTAAAAACTTTATGATGACAATCCTATGAATTGATTATGATATCTATTATTTAGTGATCATTATAACCAAATTCAGTCATCTGTATATAAAATTGTTTCCCTATGTTTTAAGGTGTACATAGTTGTTCAAACTATACCATTTGGGTAGTGCTCCTTATTCAATGGAGGAATATACAAGAAACTGAACTGAACTGAACTGTATGGTTTGTAGAATGAGATTTGTTTGTTTATGTTTATGTTTTTTTTATACAAATTTTATGTTCTTTAATAATTCCAGCGCTATCAACTGAAGTTGTGAGCAAAATATAGAATTACGAGTATTTAAATTTACCTCCTGAAGAATAGACTTTAATATCTCTGTCGACTGGCAAAGGTGAGCTGTAAAACAAGTAGAAACTTCAAAAGTAAGAGGAAAGTAAGCTGAAACTTTTTTTAAACGGCGCGCCTAAAGAGTTACCTACCTTTGAGAATTGGTATATCTAATAACCTGCTAATTTCCTGCAACAAATAGGTGGGACCATTCACCCAAATTATTTATGATAACTAGATGGATTAATGAGAAGGATTCAGTTGACAGTCTTGAGACAAATTAAAAAAAAATGGCTCGAAATTAACAAAGTAATCATTTATTTTTGCGACGACCTCCATATCGTGCACCCATCACCAATATTTGATATTAAAAGATAAATATACATGATATATAGGTGATGTTTAGTTCGTCACTCAGATGGAGTCACTACTTTCCAATCACTAGGACTATTATACTAACTATAGAATAAAAGTCCCAGCCAAACGTTGCTTATATAACCCAAACATTTGGTACTTGTAGCATGTCAAACGGGGCACTAACTACAAGATAAGGAAACTAGAGGCTCTAAAGAGCCTGTGTCGCTCACCTTGGTCTACATGTATGTGAATATTAAACAAAGTAAGCAGATGGATTCATGACAAAATTGTTTTTTGGTGATGTTGATGTGTTTGTATTTTTTACTTTACTGAACATTCTTGCTGCTTACAGTTATCTCTATCTATAATGGCCCAGTAGTTTTAGTAGAAAATTAATATAAAGGACAATAACTCCTTAAGCGGTCAATTGACCATTTCGGTCATCTGGACTTATTTGTAAATCCTACTTTGCTAAATATTATTGCTGTTTACAGTTCATCTCTATCTAAAATAATATTCAAGATAATAACCAAAAACAGTACAATTTCAATTCCTTAAAATTACCAATTCAGGGGTAGCAACCCAACAACGGGTTGTCCGATTCATCTGAAAATTCAGGGCAGATAGATCTTGACCTGATTAACAATTTAACCCCTTCTCAGATTTGCTCTAAATACTTTGGTTTTTGAGTTATAAGCCCAAAACTGTATATTACCCCTATGTTCTATTTTAGCCATGGCGACCATCTTGGTTAGATGGCCGGGTCACCGGACAAATTTTTAAAATTAGATACCCCAAAAATGATTGTGGCCAAGTTTGGATTAATTTGGCCCAGTAGTTTCAGAGGAGAAGATTTTTGTAAAAGTTAACGACGACGACGACGACGACGGACGCCGGATGCAAAGTGATGGGAAAAGCTCACTTGGCCCTTTGGGTCAGGTGAGCTTAAAATGGAATATAGTTTTGTATAGTTTAATCATAAATATAAGTGAAAAGATGAAATCATAATTAGCTTTTAGCAACCCAATTGAATTTGATTCAATTTTGTTAAAATAAGCAAAGAAACACTGCTGATTAATTATCCAATTGCAAGTGAATAATTCGACCTCAGTCACGGAATCCGTATGTATGTGACCTTTAATTTAACACAATAGCTAAATATTGGTTACTCATCTATAAATCGTGGTTTGCCGGCCTTTAAAAGGAAAATAATTTCAATATTGAAAGCGAAACAAACGTTCTTTTTCAGTTAAAACGACAATTAACTTTTTATTTAACCCATAACATGAAATCAATCAGACCCAGAAAAATCCAATTGCACGAGGTCGCTATTTATTTATATTCATGTTTATATTTATAAATCGACAGTCTCCGGTGGTAATCTCGAAAGTTAATATTGGGAACTTTACTTAAAAGAAACATCAAAAATACTGTAAGAAATTACAAAAATATCTGTTGAAAATACATTGAGAAAATATAATAAAAAACGTATCAAAAACTCATGCAAAGATTTAAAAAAAGGTTGCTATTTAATGTTTGCTACTCTAAGATAACCAGTTGTTGATCTTCACCGATTATTATGTAGGGTTGATGATATAATTGGTAAAGATGAAAGTTTGTACAAACTCAGTATCATGTGAATTTGGCATATTAACCTCTTGTTATGATAATGGTGATAGTGAACCTTTGACATGCAAAATTGAAAATGCACATTGGAAGACAGAAGGATTTATACAACGGCTTCTGCAAAACAAGCCATCTTTTCTCTTTCTGGCAAGAAATGCAATACCAAGGAACATGCATGAACAAAAGATGTAATTGTAAAGCATCTGAAGTTCCTTAAGGCAACAAGTGTCGCCCTGGAAGAGAGTACCGACCTAGGATTCAGATAGACAATTCAATAATTGCTTAATTTCAATTGATTGAATGTTCACTTATTCAAATAAACTCATCATAGATACCAGGACTAAATATTGTATATACGCCAGACGCGCGTTTCGTCTACAAAAGACTCATAAGTGACGCTCGAATCCAAAAAAGTTAAAAAGGTAAAATAATGTATTCATATAATTGTAATACTAGTAACATGAATAATGTTAACTTGTAAAACTCAGTAAAAGATTTTGATAAATGTTTGTCTAAAATTAACCCATAAAATCATGCCCAGCTGGTATTAGACCGTACGCGTATGGTAAATACTCATATGGTCTGGAACAAATACTCCAGTCTTCTATAAACAAAAATCTTAATAGAGCAATGTTGGGCTTAATTTCAGACAAGGAATATAATTATATCTGTAAAACTCACATTCATGTATTTTGTCTTAGCGTTCTGAGAGAAAATTGAATTCATATTTATCGTGATAAATAAATTAGTTAGACTAGACTCTTCGGATCCGAT
Source organism: Mytilus trossulus (assembly GCF_036588685.1). Lineage (NCBI taxonomy): Eukaryota > Metazoa > Mollusca > Bivalvia > Mytilida > Mytilidae > Mytilus > Mytilus trossulus. Next base: position 22,281,792 of record NC_086380.1, read on the forward strand.
ATCTTAATATGCCTTTTAACAGTTTGAACATCAGCACATTTACATGAAATAGTATAAAGCTATACATTTATAATGGTAAGCCGTAAAACACGATTTTACTATCTCCAATTGATTTTGGATTTGTGTTTTTTTTTTATTTCGTCTTTTCGTCTTTTTCTTTCGACCATAATGTTTCAAATCTTTCTTAGACTTGAGGGTTCTGATTGCGTTGATGTATGATATTTTCTCCAACTTTGTACTATGCACATATGCTTATTAAAAGTAAAATGGTCAGCGATCAAAATTCGATATATGGAGTATCAACTGTATAGCAGGTTGATAATGTAACAGCTTTTAAAAAGTGCGATACGATGCAAAATATCACTAGTACTGGAATTTGTCAGAAAGGTTTCTTAATAATGCATTACATACCCCAGAGTGCGCTGTGTGGCTGGAGCATCACCGTTCATAGTAATATTATCGAAAGCTTTCACTTCCCTGATATTATCAGAATGATCAATATGCATTACCTGTAATAAAAAAAAGTTTGTACAAACGGAAAAATGTTATTGGCGGTAAAGCAAATTGAATATCAAACTTCACTATTCGTGTCCGAGAGGGGGTCTGTGGTGTGAAACAAAGCCTTGATGTTAACACTTTAAAAGATATTCCCAAAACGCAGACCATTTCATTAACATTGATATTGAAATCTCGTGAATTTTAAAGCTGACTTTTATCACCGGCTAGCTACACACTAGTTTCAACAGTTATAAGACTGTCATTTATATTCATTACTTACACAAGTATTCGTGTTCACTTCAGATTTACAGATACCATTTCTTAATCACTTGCTAAATAAAAAAGATTTAAGACAATATTATCGAACTTCAGAGTTCTGGTTTGAAAAACTTTTTTCTCTCTCTGTATGATACCTATAGCTAATTCTAGACAGATACATATCCATGGCATTTACTAGCTTGCATATATTGTTTAGAAAAAATATTTGTTTCATAATGATATTCTTATATTTGTCAGAACTATGAATCGAAGTCAGTGCCTACCTTTTTATGTGTTCTCAGGACAGTTTGGGAACTATAATGATGACGTGTCAGTGTGTATCCGTTGGTTGTCTTTTCCCCTTCATACTTGTGATCAAGGTAACCTGAAACAGTGTTAGAATTTACTTCTAGCCCTTTTCCATAATATCTTATGTTTTCATATTTCAATTTAGACTTGAAAAAACCTTTTCGGATTATCACATGTTTAGTCTTCATCAACTTTGTACTTTATTTGGCCTTTTTAACTCCTTTGTTTCGAGTGTCATTGATGAAAACGAAACGCATGATTGGCGCAAACAATTTTAATTAAGGTATTTATGATGAGTGCATATACGACCAGGTTGCTAAGAGATTTATATTTCATATATATACATTTGGTATAATGAATGATACTTATAATTCTATAAAATGAAAAGTAATTTACATATGACTAGGTAATTGATTGCATAAAATGCATGTTATTTTAACATATTACCACCATGATCGCCATCAGTTGATAAATACCTCCATGTCTTGTGGTCGCTTCTCTGAAAAAAAATATATATTGCGATGTTTTATCCTATGACATATTGATGTTTAACTCACTAAATCGAAATTTTATTTTAAGAATCGAGTGGATTTCATATTTGGATTTTAAAAAAGTTCACATGTTCTTTGACAATATACTACAAAGTATTCGGTTAATTGTTATTATATGTCTCTTATGCACTGATAAGTTTTTTCTTTCTATTAGTAACAATTGTCATTTTATAACCCTTGACGTATATTTTTTTCAAAACGTTCAAAGTGCCACATATTTTTAAAAAATCCAACGGTCAAAGTTCCGATACATACAATGCATTGTATAAATAAACAGGTTTTTTAAGCTATTGCAAAGGGACATGATTTTTTTTATGTATTATTCTTCTTTTACTTGGAATTTAGCTGACATTGTTCCAACCAAAGCTTTCTTTAAGGTGACCATTTCTGTCTGATCTTCCTGATGATAGTGAATAAAATGAACCAAACCATCCGGTTCCATTTCAAACAGAAATCTAAAAATAACAACTATCTAAATATATTTATATACATTCATTGAAAAATACATGTACGATTTTAATATGTAAAATCATATTTAGGACTTTATAAGTAAAAAGTAAAATCGCTAAAATACTGAACTCAGAGGCAAATCTAATCGGAAAGTCCCTAATAACATGGCAAAATCAAATGACAAAACACATCAAAAACGAATGGACAACAACTGCAATATTCCTGACTTGGTACAGGCATTTTCAAATGTAGAAAATGGTGGATTAAACCGGTTTTATAGCCCTAAACCTCTCACATTGCAAGACGGTCTCATCAAATTCCGTTATATTTAAAATGATGGGTGAACTAAACAGAAAAATTAATTTGGACGATTTTATAAGCAAATTAATGAACGATGTTTTGAAGAATATACATCAGATAGCTCTTCATTTTTTATATAAGCTTTGGATTTCAAATATTTTGGCCACGAGCATCACTGAAGAGACATGTTTTGTCGAAATGCGCATCTGGTGCAACAAAATTGGTACCGTTGATTTTATTACTACCACTGGGCCGATGCCTCTGCTGGTGGACTATTAGTCCCCGAGGGTATCACCAGCCCAGTAGCCAGTACTTCGGTACTGGCATGAAAATACGGATTTTTTGTGTTATTAAAATTTGCTGGTACAAAATATTAGAAATTTTTATAAATTAAGGAATGTATCTCCCTCATGCAAAGCTCTGATTCCTTTCACGAATTATTTGACTATACTTTTTGGACCTTTTAGATTATAGCTCTTCATCTTTTATATAAGCTTTGGATTTCAAATATTTTGGCCACGAGCATCACTGAAGAGACATGTTTTGTCGAAATGCGCATCTGGTGCAACAAAATTGGTACCGTTGATTTTATTACTACCACTGGGCCGATGCCTCTGCTGGTGGACTATTAGTCCCCGAGGGTATCACCAGCCCAGTAGCCAGTACTTCGGTACTGGCATGAAAATACGGATTTTTTGTGTTATTAAAATTTGCTGGTACAAAATATTAGAAATTTTTATAAATTAAGGAATGTATCTCCCTCATGCAAAGCTCTGAATCCTTTCACGAATTATTTGACTATACTTTTTGGACCTTTTAGATTATAGCTCTTCATCTTTTATATAAGCTTTGGATTTCAAATATTTTGGCCACGAGCATCACTGAAGAGACATGTTTTGTCGAAATGCGCATCTGGTGCAACAAAATTGGTACCGTTGATTTTATTAACAAATAAACGTAGGACTATTTCTAAGCACACACACAGCAAATTCTTTAAGAAAAATAAGAATTCAAATTTTCGAGCAAAATCTAGTCATACTTTAAGAAATCAAAACTAAAATATAATTCACCCTTTTTGAAATGATAAGAACATGACAAACAAGAAACATAAAGAATAGACGACACAACACATAAAACATATTTATAATTAAACGAGAACCCACATTTTTTTTCCATACACAAACTGTATGTAAGAATGCTAGTATACCTCTTAGTAAGATCCCACTTGAAAGGATTGTCAGCATCTGTAAGATAAAGATAATGGGACGTTCACACACATATTTATCTGTGTTCCACCGAAGAACTTATATTCAATGTTGGAACAAACTATTATTTTTTTCCAAATTTGACAAAACACGAAAAAAATGATGTAATTAGTAACACTAATGTATTGCTATTAAGTTTTTTCTTTATAAAACCCTAATTCCTACTGAATTTGTATGCTCGGGTAAAAGAAATAAAAAAGATTTATACAAATGCATATAAAAAATTGGGAACATAAAACATCAAAATGGCCTTGAAAGAAAGCTAAGGGTTAACGTGATATTTAACCCTTGATTAGATGTAAGTTTATAGCAACGTATACAACGAAAGGCCTAAGTCGTACATGTAATGTGTGCTCCTGTTTTTTAATGCCCCATTTATGGGCATTATGTTTTCTGGTCTGGTCGTCCGTTCGTCCGTTCATCCGTTTGTCCGTCCATTCGTCCCGCTTCAGGTTAAAGTTTTGGTTAAAGTTTTTGGTCGAGGTAGTTTTTTATAAAGTTGAAGTCCAATCACCTTAACACTTAGTACACATGTTTCCTATGGTATTATCTTTCTAATTTAAATGCTAAATTAGAGATCCCCCCATCTTCACGGTCCACTGAACATAGAAAATGATAGTGCCGATGGAGCATCCGTGTACTGGGGACACATTTTTGTTCTTTCAACTTGCATCATTGAAGTCAGGTAATAGCATAGACCGATACCATCAGGGTAAATACTTGATATTGTATTCTTTATCATTGCATTTCCTACACTTGTACGTTTGTTATCTATCATGTCGGTTGATTTTAAGTGTTTTTCTTTTGTGTTCTTTTGTGTTATTTGTTTGGTTACAGTTTGAGAAGTAGATATGTAAGGTATCGACTCCCAGCTTGATACCACAAATTTGTCGACATCCAAGTTAAGAACCTAGTCAGTGGTTAGCTGTTTTTATATCTCATTGCTTAATTATCATTATTGTTTTTTTAGTTTCGAATGATTATCTTTGGCAGTCGCTGATAGATTTATTCGAAACTTATTTTATACCTTAACATATAAACGCATAAAATGTATAGATAATATGATAACCAAGAAAATTAGAAAATTAGAAAAAAATCAAAAACGAAAAATAAAAATTCTTACATTCACCATTTTGTGCATGTTGAACAAAGCTGTCTACCGATAACTGATGGAATTTTATACCGGTGTTTGTTTCATTAATCTTCCGTATGCGGAACTGTAAAAAATCCAAAAGCTTTATTATATATATATGCATGAAAATTGAAGTCGGTACCAATATATAACGTTGAATAACTATACAAAACATTATTCTATCGCATATATATAATCTCGTAACCATTGACCTTATTCGAAATTGAAGCTGACCAGTCTTTGCCCACATTCTTAAATTCGCATGTTTTGCGAAGAAACAGCCATATCCGATTATAAGCTAGATCTATATAATATATCTATAAAATATATAAATATAAATCAATATATAATTAATAAGGCAAAATTGATTTGAAAAAAATTACATTACTAGTATATATTTTTTAATAAATATTTGTTGGCTTAAATAATAACACATTTAATACACCTAATCACATGTTAAGAAATATTATGGAACAATAAATTTATTAAATTTGAAAATAAAGCTCTATTTTTCAAAAATTGGATTAAATGCGATCTTATTTATGTTAATGATATCATAGATGAAAAAGGCTGTATTTCTCAAGACATCATTTTAAATAAACTAAATAATAAATCAAACTGGATAGCTGAAATTAATTAAGTAAAGAGATCAATACCAAAAGATTGGGCAGTAACTTTTAAATCGGAAAACTCTGTAAAAGGTATTGTTAATATAAAAAGAAACCAATTTATATTGGAAGGTTTACCTATAAAATTAGAATCACTATCGAATGAATTTTTATACAAGTCTCTTATGAATAAAAAAAAAATGAACCAGCTATTGGACCCAAAAAGTGACTGCGTATATTTAATATAGATGATGTGTTATATCAAAACAATTTAAACAATTTTTTATTCAGATATTTAAAAGAAAATAAACTTAATTTTTTTAGATGCAAATTACTCCAAAATATTCTACCTACAAAGAAACTTTGATGCAGGTGGAAAATTGTAACCGATAGCTCTTGTGATTTTTGTACACAAGAAGAGGATTATGATCACTTCTTTATACTGTGTCCGTATTTAAAACTTTTTTGGAATAAAATAGATCAAGTTTTAAAGAACAGTAAAATAATGTTTAAGATAAAACTAAGACACTTGGTATTTGGATATAAAACTTCTGACGAAGAATATTTTGACTTTAACTATTTTTTAACAATTGTTGGTTTTTCAATTTACAAAGCCTATTACATATCTGATCAAAAGACGAAAAATGTCAATGTTTTCTAAATTTCTCTCAATGAGTTCAATAGAAGAGTATGTTTGAAAATTAAAAGTAATTTTTTAGCAACTATTAGAAAACATATGAATAGTCATACTAAGTGATATTATTTAATATATATTTGATACACAAATGTAATATTTATTTTACAACTATTCACTACCCTGAGTGATTAGTCGATTGTAGCAGGGAACATCAGGAGGAGCTTGAACTACTGAAGGATATTGTAACAAGCCAAAATTTGAAATAAATATTTAATTATGTTGTTAAAAAAAAGAAAAGAAATAAAGGCAATAACAGTACACCGCTGTTCGTAATTCATAAATCGATTGACAAAAGCAAACAAATCCGGGTATAAGCCTGACTTTAGTACCGTGGTGACATTGTGCATCCCAAATGTATCTGATGTTAGAACATACCTTTAGAAGTGTGGTGACATTGTGCATCCCAAGTGTATCTGAAGCTAGAACACACCTTTAGTACCGTGGTGGCATTGTGCATCCCTAGGGTATCAAATGTTAGAACATACCTTTAGTACCGTGGTGACATTGTGCATCCCTAGTGTTTCTGAGGTTACAACATACCTTTAGTACCGTGGTGACATTGTGCATCCCAAGTGTATCGTATGATAGAACACACTTTTAGTACAGTGGTGACATTGTGCACCCCAATTGATCTGATGTTAGAACATACCTTTAGTACCGTGGTGACATTGTGCATCCCAAGTGTATCTGAAGTTGACGAATAAGTATAATGATGATCGTATCCTGCTTCATAATTTAAACCCTCCGTAGGATCCAACAGTAACAGTATGAGAAACAACATTATTTCTGCAAAATAGCTAATTTGACATCTTTTCTCAAAATTTCATTACGGACAAAACATACAGGACCTTCAAACCAATCTTTTTGTAAGTTCAAAAAGGTTATTTTGACTTCAAAGATTACATTTAAGTTTAGAGAAGCAGTTAAGATAAAACTGTCGAGGCCGATATTGATTTGTCATATCAGAATTGACACTCAAACATTTGTGTTAAGAATGCTTCTATAACAATAAGTTTAAATTTTCTGGTTCAGATATTGAAAAAATCTCGTAACTGGACTTAAAATAGATTGAGATAAATGATAGAAAAGTAAACACTCCCAGGAGAGACTATAGTTATTTTGTTGTAATGAAATTCAATACAAAAGATATAAATTTTAAATATAGATCGCCGATATTATATACCTTAGCTCCTGATACTCTTGTGCAATATATGTATGACCAGTTTAAACTTTTAAAGAAATTCTATGCGATATGCTTCAATTATTAGGAACATCTATTACTATTGATCATTCACTAAATCTCCCAGTGACAATCCCTTTTATCCCAGGTATTAAATGTTAATTCTTACAGTGCTATTCGCTTTCAGTTTTTTTTTTGTTGTAAAAGAAGAACAGTAAATTACAATATTCTCCGCATTGTAAATCTCTAACCTTCAAATTCAAATATTAAGCTTACTATGTCTTTTTATTGAACTTGCTAAATTCAATTGATATGGGAATTTACCGTTAAAATGTTTGTTTGTTTGTGAACAGTTAAACGATATATATGTCGTGTACAAGTTGCGATTTTGTACAGGTTATAAAATGTACAAAAATATTGTACATGTTATAACTTGTATAATGCACAAATACAAGTTATAACATGTACAAAAAGAGGGACGTACGATACCAAAGGGACAGTTGACATGTACAACATGTACCACATGTACAACATGTACAACATGTACAAAAAGTACCTTGTACATATTATAACCTGTACAAAATATTGCTTAAAAATGGTTTTAACTTGTACAAAATAAAAAAAATAAGGATATGTTTCTATTATCGCAACAGATGTTATTAACCTCAATAATATGTTCATAATTTTTTTATTATTCCTTCATGTAAGTGTGTTTTGTCCTTTTTTGATACAGTTTATGTCCATGGGTCGGTATTACGAAGCATTCCTAAGACCTGTCATAAGATATTTCCTAAGGATATGCATGTCTTACGATCCTCTTCTGACTTTCTATGGACAAATCTTTATTTGAAATATTATAATTGTGAGGGTCCACTTTGAAGGCAAAAGTAAAATACTTTCATTTAAGTTGACACTAAAAGACATAAGAGGATGGCTAGTGTCGGATCCAGAAATTTTCATAAGTGGGGGCCCACTGACTAACCTAAGAGGGGGCCCGCTCCAGTCACGCTTCAGTGATTCCCTATATAAGCAATCAATTTTTTTCCAAAAAGAGGGGGGCCCTGGCCCCCCTCCAAAATCCGCCTCTGATTGCCAGGATAGATGTAACAACAAATAAAAGTAGGAACGGAAATGGGGTATGTGTCTAAAAGACAACAACCCGCCCACGGAGAAAATATTATCCAAAGGCCACAAATACATGTTTTCAAAGAAGAGGATTATATATTTAAAACATCAAAATGACATTCGCCTCATGCAATTAAATTAACGGTACCAATTTTCTTGCACCAGATGCGCATTTTGACAATACATGTCTCTTCAGCGATGATCTTATAGTTTATAAAAAAAGTTATCAATTTACATAAGTCGTGCTGAAGGCCAAAAATGTTGAAGAGTAGATCCAAAGATATTGATAATGGAGCGTTGTACGTAGAAAACTATTTCAGCTCTTTTACAGATAAGCATATAAGACATTGTTTTAGTCTTGCATGGTATAAAACGAGAGGGAGGAGTTTTACACAAAATTATTAGGCATTGCTCTAACATTTTTTGGTAGAATTCAGTTACTTATATCTAATGTAATTGTCATTAAGGAAATGCAAGCTTTTAGTAAATAGTGTCACACTTATTTAAGCCATTATGGACTGCATAAACATACGTCAATTACATGAAAACACATTTTGCTAACATTAGTCATGAAAAATATATTTCTTAAACTTTGTGATCATTGTTCTCTACAGAAAAAGACACGTTCTGGCCTATTTATTGTTGTTCTTTATGCATTGGTGAATTCAAATGTAAATGTTACTTCAATAAGATTTATCATAAATTTTGTACAAGTTAAAACCATTTTTAAGCAATATTTTGTACAGTTTATAACATGGATGAGGTACTTTTGTACATGTTATAACTTGTATTTTTGCATTATACAGGTTATAACATATACAAGATTTTTGTATATGTTATGACCTGTACAAAATCGCAACTTGTACACGACATATACATGTATATAATAATCATTAAAGAGTGCAAGTCAAACCAAGCAATACCAAAGCTATATTACTTTGAACATTAAAGAAACAAAACTCCCGCATCGAACAGACAAAATCCAGCATTTCTCAACCAATAAATAAGATAACTGCTGTCGACAGGAACAACAGCATAGTGTCAACAAAGTCATGGAAAGACTTTAAAGCGGCACTGTCGTCCAAAATTAAGACCAATTGAAAGTTCTAACCCCGTTGTCTTATGCGTAAGGGATTCTTCAATATACACACTCTTTAATTTCTACAGCCCTTATTAGATCCATGATGAAGAATTTGCAACGAGATAACAAATGCGGTTCATATTATAGAGCTTTTTATATATGAATTCCATTAACATATTCTACTCCTAACAAGCAAGCTAGCGAACTATTGGTGAAACCATGGAATTTCTTCGAAATATAGATGATCGCAAATATGACATGATCGATCACTACAAAAAAACTGTTTCACGGATGACAATGCGTGAAATCTATTAGGTTTTATTAAAATTGTTACATGTACAAGTAGAATATTTGCATGAACATGATAAATTATATGTATTTTTGTAACAGCAAACGCAACCTATCACAGCATGTTACATGCAAGTTATAATGTGATCTAATGAATTAGACTATTTACCGGATTTGTTATAACATGTGCAACACGACGGGTGCCACATGTGGAGCAGGATCTGATTACCCTTCCGGAGAACCTATAATCATCTGTAATTTTGATTGGGGTCGTGTTGCTTATTCTTTAGTTTTCTAAGTTGTGTCACGTGTACTAATATTTGTTTGTTTGTCTTTTTCATTTTAAGCCATGCATGGCTTTGTCAGTTTATTTTCGAGTTATGAGTTTGACTGACCCTCTGGTATCTTTCGTCCCTCTTATATAATAAGCAACGCCACAATTTCGGCAACTAAGATTACTCGAGGTAAAACATGCATTTTTTTGTATATTTCCCAAACACTGGTTTTCCGTTTTTTTTTGTCTTAGTATGTCTTCATATATATATATATTTAGACTCGTTTATATTTTTTGTTTGGGCATGTATCATATTTTCCCTCCGGTTTATATGATCCGTTCATCCTATATATTGACCCTTAAAATTCAAGAGTTAATCTAAAAATGAGGGTACTTTTTATATGGCATTCCAAATACCGTTTCGATCCCTAACATCACGGAAGAGACATTTATTGTCGAAATCCGGATATGGTGTTCTAAAGAAATATTGACACCGAATGTTTGTGGCACAACATCCTGTCCACAAGTTAACAATTTTTTTTTTCTGTGACGTCTTAAATTTATATTAAGATCCATTTTGTTACATCTTTTGATCAATTTTATTTGGCAATCGCCAATGGCAGTCAGCAGGGTTAAAGAACATCAGTTGTTCGACCTGTTAGTCAAATGCGTTTTGTTTAAATATACTTTTTCACTCTTTTGGTCTTTTGGAAAATGTTGTTTGTGCTGTTTTTAGACCCTTCTACAACGAAATTTGTTTGACATGCACACGTATAAAAATTGCGGTTTTTATCCAACGCAGTCATAGGTTTGAACGTTGTTTTCAATTTAGACTCGTTTATATTTTTTTGTTTGGGCATGTATCATATTTTCCCTCCGGTTTATATGATCCGTTCATCCTATATATTGACTCTTAAAATTCAAGAGTTAATCTAAAAATGAGGGTACTTTTTATATGGCCTTCCAAATACCGTTTCGATCCCTAACATCACTGAAGAGACATTTATTGTCGAAATCTGGATATGGTGTACTAAAGAAATATTGACACCGAATGTTTGTGGCACAACATCCTGTCCACAAGTTAACAATTTTTTTTTCTGTGACGTATTAAGTTTATATAAAGATCCATTTTGTTACATCTTGTGATCAATTTTATTTGGCAATCGCCAATGGCAGTCAGCAGGTTTAAAGAACATCAGTTGTTCGACCTGTTAGTCAAATGCGTTTTGTTTAAATATACTTTTTCACTCTTTTGGTCTTTTGGAAAATGTTGTTTGTGCTGTTTTTAGACCCTTCTACAACGAAATTTGTTTGACATGCACACGTATAAAAATTGCGGTTTTTATCCAACGCAGTCATAGGTTTGAACGTAGTTTTCAATTTAGACTCGTTTATATTTTTTGTTTGGGCATGTATCATATTTTCCCTCCGGTTTATATGATCCGTTCATCCTATATATTGACTCTTAAAATTCAAGAGTTAATCTAAAAATGAGGGTACTTTCTCTAAAAATGAGGGTACTTTTTATATGGCCTTCCAAATACCGTTTCGATCCCTAACATCACTGAAGAGACATTTATTGTCGAAATCCGGATATGGTGTACTAAAGAAATATTGACACCGAATGTTTGTGGCACAACATCCTGTCCACAAGTTAACAATTTTTTTTTCTGTGACGTATTAAATTTATATAAAGATCCATTTTGTTACATCTTGTGATCAATTTTATTTGGCAATCGCCAATGGCAGTCAGCAGGGTTAAAGAACATCAGTTGTTCGACCTGTTAGTCAAATGCGTTTTATTTAAATATACTTTTTCACTCTTTTGGTCTTTTGGAAAATGTTGTTTGTGCTGTTTTTAGACCCTTCTACAACGAAATTTGTTTGACATGCACACGTATAAAAATTGCGGTTTTTATCCAACGCAGTCATAGGTTTGAACGTAGTTTTCAATTTAAACTTTTTCTTATTCCAAAACAATATTGAAAGGCTTAAATCAAGATTAAATTTGTTTACCTTATTTTTTTAGACCACCAAGAAATAAAAGATTAAAACGATTAAGTACATTTGATAAGAAAACCAAATGCATTGGAAGACTGAAATATTCACTAAACTAGGATGTTCGAATACACAGTTCGGATGGATGTGTTCCTTTTTCTTTGTAATAGTTATCAAAGGTACCAGGATTATAATTTAGTACCAGATGTAATTTGTAATAGTTAACATTTCATTTCTGAAATAATATCACTGCATTTCAAATATACGCAATATTTATCTAGGGAGATAGCTATTTACTTCGTTTGCACAGTTAAATTACATAACTTGTTTGTTGATTTCAGAATAACACCAACATACATATTGAACGATAAAGAAACTATCATGCCTGACAACCATTCAAATAACAAAACAGATTAAAACGAATATCGTAAATCAAGAAAATTGTTCAAAATTAAGGCATGCATCTCCTTCAACCCTATCTCTGATCATTTTCAGCTTTAAGTTTGGCCTTGTGCATCACTGCAGATAAACTGATACAGTAAGACTTGTACGTTCAATTTGATTATTATCTTATAGTCAATTGATTCCAAGTTAACAGGCATCTGCTGTCGGAAAATATATTTTCTATAAGGATATTACTGTAACGGCATTCCGTATTCATATCAGTAACATATAAAAGAACATTACATTGTAATTCTTTGTTACATTTGTTGTTTTTATAGTAATTAAGATGATAACACAATTTTGACTGCTGTACACCTATTTTTTACTTTTTTACTTATTGTGTCTGTTTTTTTTGTGTTCACGCATAGATGACGATGTAATGGAATTTGATGCGACTGTCATACAAGTGAGAGGTTTAGCTAGCTATAAAACCAGGTTCCAACCACCATTGTCTACATAAGAAAATGCCTGTACCAAGGCAGGAATATTACAGTTGTTATTCATTAGTTTGATGTGTTTGAACTTTAAATTTTGCCATTTGAATTGGGACTCTCCTTTTGAATTTTCCTCGGTGTTCAGTATTTTTGTGTTTTTACTTTTAAAAAACAAAAAGGCTAAATACTACACACACATCGGTATTTGAAGGTTATGCAAGGTAGGACGATCGGAATTATTGATCGACATGTGTACTGGCATGTAAATAAATTTGGTCTAAAACAGGAACACTGCATGATACATGCATGTAAATCTTTTAAAATTAACCTATGGCACCTATGTCGTTTGAAAAGATTGCCTTTATCACTTGAACAATGGAGATTTATTACTTATGTAAGTGAATGAATCGACGTTTTTTTTATCTTTTAAACACAAACATTTACGAATTTAAGTCCTGATGTTTGTTTTCGAATTTGATTAATAAAATAGATAAGCTCCTTTAAATGTCAATAAAACTAGATAACTGCAAATCGCTTATTTCGTAAATCGATGATTGTATTTATTTTGCAAAGTAAACTGGATTAGGAGCTGTTTGTTATTTGACAATTAATCTAAAAAATGAATTACGCTTTGATCTGTAGAAATGTGTAAACTGTCACTTTTTCCTTATATACTCATTATACCTAGGATTTGACACCCTATAAAATTCTTAATCTCTTTCAATCAAAGTTGGGACAACTGCATTTTTTTCATTGGTTAGGTGTTGATAATTTTACATGAATGTTATTTCAAATCTAATGACAGGGACCAAAATAGAACCAGTCAAAGCTTTATTACATAGTTGGTTGACAATTATTATCACGATACAGCAAAATAAAACATAAACACATATTTAATTTTGAGCTAACTGAATGTCTTACGCGTTGTCTTTTTAAACCGTTACCGCCACGGTGGTCTCGTGGTAGCGTGTTCGTCCCAAGTGCGGGCGATCATGGTATCAAACTCCATCCAGGTCAAAGCGAAAGAATTAAGAATTGATTCTTGCTGCTTCTCTGATAAGCATGTCGCATTAAGGAATAAGAGAACAGACTGTTCGGCTCGGATTCAGAGTAATGTGCCTGAGTGAGGTATCCTGTATTCCTTTTTGAAATACCAAAAAAAGCAACATTTTAACGCATATATACTAGTAAAAGATAAAGATACCAATTTTCATGGACTTTTGATTTTGTGGTTTTGCTGTAATCTGCTAACAAACCCCAAAAAACTTCTTGAGTCTTTTAATCTGCTTTTTTGTGGTTCACTTGTACTCAAGAAATCAACGAAAATTGTTATCAAACGAATAATAATGATTTTTTTTTTATCAAATAATAATTCAGAAATTGAAACTGAGTACTTCTCTAGTTAATTAGAATTGTATTTTTTAAATATTTGTACACGCACATACATGTATGAGGGTGATAAAGGGTTATTTTCGTGCATCGTGTTTTGCTAGTTTTATTCATATGCAGCACTGGGCATAATTCGTTATTTACCGTGTTTCGTGAAATCGGTAAAAAGGTCAGCGTGAAAGAAATTTTTAATTGTTCGTTCATCGTGAAATGGCGTTCTTCCGTGCAGATACCCCTTTACTCCCCTCATGCCTGCGTGTAGAGTAACTTATAATGGAAAAAAAGCATTGTTTTTACTGTTTTCTGTTATTGCTAATGAGTTTGTTCAATCTTTCGTTGCAACACACCCTTCTTGTAAGCATTTCTCGTTGATAACATTAACATTTGACTTTTTTACAAGGAGTTCACCAAACGTACAATATTGTTTAATTAGGGGAGAAGCCAGATATGTGAAAAAAACATTTTAAAAGTCATTTGTTTATTCAATTGATTATACGGAATTATGTTGCCATTCAATATAAGGACGCACTTAACAATTATATGTCCTTTCTATTGTGGTTGTTTTACCTATATGAGTAACAATCCTATAATAGCTTTTTACTTCTCTACTGCAACGGTAACAACCAACCTATCCACAGTATCTTAGTTCATCCCCGGTTTTAGTTGGGGTTTCTGTTCCTGTGGTTTTTTTTCCAGCACTTTTTATTCAGTTAATTCGTCTTTTCTCGGTTAAACATTTTTTAAGTGCAACAGGATCATATTTTCTTTATTACAAAATAAACGACAGTATGGAGGTTTACCGTTATGTCAACAATGTTATCAGAAAAAGATAAAACGCTTTAGTGTAGTATCCTTTTTCAAAATGAAGGTTTACGTGAAGTAATCCCGACAGGTTTAATTATGGTAAGACATTTCTTCTTTTTAAAATTTATTTGAGTTTAGCAAATTCGATTAATTGAAATATGTTCAATTGAATTTTGAAACCATTATAAATTAACTTTTAAATAAACTTTGATTTTTTTTTTAAACTAAGGCTTTTCAACCTCAGGAATAGATTAACTTAGCCGTATTTGGCAAAACCTTTAGTTCTTTTTTTGGCATTTTAAACATCTATTTGATTTCAATATCACTGATGAGTCTTTTGTAGACGAAACGCGCGTTTGATCTGGCGTAACTATTAAATTTTGGTCCTGGTATCTATGGTGAGTTTTTTTTTGATAAGCAGTCATTTGTGTTTGTTTTATTTACCACTAGTAATCAATTTAATTTTTAACTGTTCTATTTTTATAGACAAAAATGGTCTATATATTGTTTTATTTTAAGAACAGTCAGAAGAAATACATCTTCTACTATTCTGAGTAAAATCAATGGAAACAATTTACTAACAGAGATCTTTGTTTTAATGTTACACAAAGTGAATCATATTTTATGTACCAATTTCAAATGTACCAATTGCAAAATTAGACACTTCAATGTCTAATATAGAGTTCATATTATATTTTCTTCTTTATATTCGTTGGTGGCACTCACATCCAAACAGTTGTAAACGTAAACAATTATTAATTGCACTGTCTATTTTATCTGCACTACTCGATTACGAAACGTCAGTCTGTCGTACTAAATTATAATCCTGGTACATTTGATAACTATTTACACCACTGGGCCGATGCCACTGCTGGTGGACGTTTCGTCCCCGAAGATATAACTAGCCCATTAGTCAGCATTTTGGTGTTGGCATGAATATCAATTATGTGGTCATTTTTATAAATTAACTGATTACAATTACTTTAAATTATCGAAAAACTAAGGATTTTCTTATTACAGGCAAATATTACCTTAGCCGTATCTGGCACAATTGTTTTGAATTTTGGATCTTCAATGCACTTCAACTTTGTACTTGTAATTGCGGTAATAGTCCGGATCATTAAAGTTACAAAATCTAAATGAAAATTTAAACTTTTTCGTTATGAAGTTAAGCAGAAAGTAAGAACATAAATATTGGCTTTATTATTTATCCTTCGATTTGGTGGCCTTTTTGAAAGTTCATATGCTTTAAAAGTTACACTAACGCGATCAAAAAACATCATGCTTTGAACGACAAAATTATTTCATTTACTTAAATTACTCTTACTTATGGATTTTGACATACTATGAATGACAAAATTATTTCATTCAATAAAATACTTTAAATTTTTGTTGAGTCTGTTTTTTATTTTATACATTTGACGTGATACTGTACGTATGTATCCCGTCATACTTTGAACCACACTTTTTTATTTATTAATATTACATTTACTGTTGAGTCTGTTGTTTGTTATATCAACTTTATGTGACTATGCATATATGTATACCTTCATACTTTGAACGACAAAATTATTTTTATGTCTACCTGTGCGAATTTCAAACGCGCAATTTTACACCAGCAATGAAAACCATCTATTCTTTACGGGTAGACTTTATAAAGATAAATTAAGTGGTATAAGAAAAGCATAATGAGTATAATAAATTTGATGTATGCCTTTTTGTGCTTCTTCGTTACAATTGTTGTTTTTATAGTGATGCAAGTATGTTTGTTTTGTTCATACTTTTAACGACAAAATTATTTTTATGTCGACCTGTACGAATTTCAAACGCGCATTTTTACACCAGCAATGAAAACCTTCTTGCCTTTACGGGTAGACTTTTTATATACATAAATTAATTGGTACAAGAAAAGCAAAATGAGTATGTTAAATTTGATGTATGCCTTTTTTGTGATTCTTTGTTACATTTGTTGTTTTTATAGTGATATTAAGATGATAACACAATATTGACTGTTGCACCCCTATTTTTGACATTTTTACTCTTTGAGTATGTTTGTTTTGTTCATACATCGTTGACAATGTAATGGAATTTGATGCGACTGTCATACAAGTGAGAGGTTTTACTAGCTATATAACCAGGTTCAATCCACCATTTTCTACATTAGAAAATGCCTGTACCAAGTCAGGAATATGACAGTTGTTATCCATTCGTTTGATGTGTTTGGACTTTTGATTTTGCCTTTTGATTTTTGATTTTCCTTTTTAGCTCACCTGGCCCGAAGGGCCAAGTGAGCTTTTCTCACCACTTGGCGTCCGTCGTCCGTCGTCGTCGTCGTCCGTCGTCGTCGTCGTTAACAATTTACATTTTGAACTTCTTCTAGAGAACCACTGAATGGAATGGAACCAAACATGGCATGAATGTTCCTTATGAGGTGCTGACCAAGTGTTGTTACTTTGTAGCCGATCCATCATCCAAGATGGCCGCCAGCGGGGGACTTAGTTTAACATAGGACACTATGGGAAATGCATACAAATGACTTCTTTTAGAGAACCATTGAATGGAATGAAACCAAACATGGCATGAATGTTCCTTATGAGGTGCTGACCAAGTGTTGTTACTTTGTTGCCGATCCATCATCCAAGATGGCCGCCAGCCGGGGACTTAGTTTAACATAGGACCCTATGGGAAATGCATACAAATGACTTCTTTTAGAGAACCACTGAATGGAATAAAACCAAACATAGCATGAATTATCCTAATGGGGTGCTGACCAAGTGTTGTTACTTTGTAGCCGATCCATCATCCAAGATGGCCGCCAGCGGGGGACTTAGTTTAACATAGGACCCTATGGGAAATGCATACAAATGACTTCTTCTAGAGAACCACTAAATGGAATGAAACCAAACATAGCATGAATATTCATTCCTTATGGAGTGCTGACCAAGTGTTGTTACTTTGTAGCCGATCCATTATCCAAGATGGCCACCAGCGGGGACTTAGTTTAACATAGCACCCTATTGGAAATGCATACAAATGACTTCTTTTAGTGAACCACTGAATGGAATGAAACCAAACATGGCATGAATGTTCCTTATGTGGTGCTGACCAAGTGTTGTTACTTTGTAGCCGATCCATCATCAAAGATGGCCGCCAGCAGGGGACTTAGTTTAACACAGGACCCTATGGGAAATGCATACAAATGACTTCTTTTAGAGAACCACTGAATGGAATAAAACCAAACATAGCATGAATGTTCCTTATGGGGTGCTGACCAAGTGTTGTTACTTTGTAGCCGATCCATCATCCAAGATGGCCGCCAGCGGGGGACTTAGTTTAACATAGGACCCTATGGGAAATGCATACAAATGACTTCTTTTAGAGAACCACTGAATGGAATGAAACCAAACATGGCATGAATGTTCCTTATGAGGTGCTGACCAAGTGTTGTTACTTTGTTGCTGATCCATCATCCAAGATAGCCGCCAGCCGGGGACTTAGTTTAACATAGGACCCTATGGGAAATGCATACAAATGACTTCTTTTAGAGAACCACTGAATGGAATAAAACCAAACATAGCATGAATGTTCCTTATGGGATGCTGACCAAGTGTTGTTACTTTTTAGCCGATCCATCATCCAAGATGGCCGCCAGCGGGGGACTTAGTTTAACATAGGACCCTATGGGAAATGCATACAAATGACTTCTTCTAGAGAACCACTAAATGGAATGAAACCAAACATAGCATGAATGTTCCTTATGGAGTGCTGACCAAGTGTTGTTACTTTGTAGCTGATCCATTATCCAAGAAGGCAGCCAGCGGGGGACTTAGTTTAACATAGGACCCTATTGGAAATGCATACAAATCACTTCTTCTAGTGAACCACTGAATGGAATGAAACCAAACATAGCATGAATGTTCCTTATGGAGTGCTGACCAAGTGTTGTTACTTTGTAGCTGATCCATCATCCAAGATGGCCGCCAGCGTGGGACTTAGTTTAACATAGGACCCTATGGGAAATGCATACAAATGACTTCTTTTAGAGAACCACTGAATGGAATAAAACCAAACATGGCATGAATGTTCCTTATGAGGTGCTGACCAAGTGTTGTTACTTTGTAGCCGATCCGTCATCCAAGATGGCCGCCAGTGGGGGACTTTTGAATGAAATTAAACATGTTCCTTTTCTTATAAATGAGGTTGTGTTGTCACTTTTAGCCAAATTTTATATTTTTTTATATGATTTCAAAAACCCAAGTAGAATCAGGTGAGCGATACAGGCTCTTGAGAGCCTCTAGTTGAATTTTCCTCGGAGTTCGGTATTTTTGTGTTTTTACTTTTTTTCAGACATCCTAGTTTTGACTCCTCGTGTATTTAAACATTGTCGGCTTTTTGTTGTAGTTTTAGTGTTCTCGATGAAGGTTATTGAAGAAAACACATAGGATGCACGAAATTTAAAAGTGTCAATATTATTTACATGTTGGGTGTTTCAGAAAAAGTATTTTTCTTTATCTTTCTTTATTCACACTATTCGGATATTAAAATATTCCTTTTATGATTTTGTCCCATTCTTTTACAGACGGCTTGTTCTAAGTCACACCCATGGCTTCTTCTACTCATAGTTTGCCGTAAGTATTGTACTGTTTAAAAAGGGCAAACCATTATCACCATATAAAGTTGTGGTATATTTACTACCTACACAAGTGTTCCTATGATTTCCTGTGAAACACCGAGATAGAAGCCACTAATTCGACATTCAAACTCACATGGAAGAAGAACTGACAAACTAATAAAAAAATATATACATAACGCATCATTTAGTGCATAAAATCAGTTTAAGAAAAACTCGCACTTTTAGTTTTAAGTAACAAACTCCACGAACTCCCGATTATTCATCCTTCCAAACAACGTAGGGGCCTCGATGGCCGAGTGGTCTAAATAGTTACTACTGTAATTACTAGCCAGCCAACACTGAGTTTGTGAGTTCGAACCCCGCGTATGCGAGTGAACTGAACTTCAATCTCAATTGACTAGGATCGTAAGTTTTCCTATCGAAGGTCGAAGGTTTTCTCCGGGCACTCCGGCTTCCTTCACCAATAAAAACTGTCCGCCATGAAATTGTCCAAAAAAGCAGTGCTTTGAAATGGCGTAAAACCCCCAAAAATACAAATCGAATCAAAACAACGTATTAACAAAATATAAAAAGAACATGTTTAATATTAAATTTACACACATACTTAATGTGTGTCTGGTTAAGTGCATTTTTTACACATGCATGTTTTTATCTTTACACTCTTTTCTTGGGTTAATACAATTATGTAATCAGCATAATCACTTACTTGCTTTTCTGTACAATTAACTACAATGGGGCAATCATTATATTTAAAGGAAGCAGTAGGATTTTGATAGTAAATATCCTGGAATGGTCATAGAAGAAAGGAAATAATTTTGCACACAACATGACTTTAATATTCTGCATCAAACATATACAATACTAAGTAAATAAGGCACAATTCGTTTTAATTTCAGAATCATTTCTACAGATTTGCGAGACAAGAGGTAAGGTTTTCCTAGCATTGAAAATAGGTTGGAATTTATGTAGTTAGGAAATATTACTGAGAACACAAAAGATATTTAAAACACTGAATAGCCAGAAATTGTCCTGATAAAAAACATACCGAATAAGACAGACAAAAACAAATATTTCAAATGTCATTAGACGCAACATGAAACCAGTTAAAATTTTATTTTAGTCTTTATAAATCGGTTAATAAAAAATGTGCATGTATACGTGTATCATGACTAAAGTCGCCAATGTAAAATGATATAAAGATATAAATAGCAATAATAACACAGTATTATGTCATGTTGTTTGGACAGAATATGTTGGATGCTTTCCTGACAATCCCAAACGGTTGTATGACCATCCAAATCCACCCTGGAGTCCACCAGACCAAACAATAGACAAGTGTGCAAGATATTGTAAGAGAAGGACTTTCATTTATAGTGGATTAGAGGTATTTTACTCAATTATGTCGAGAAAAAGCATATTAAATGTCTTAAACAGTAGAAAACATATTAAACAACAATTACTCTTCAATGATATATCAATAATCTATGTCAATCTTATTCGTTTTAATAATTGGAATTAAAATTGAGAATAAAAATGGGGAATGTGTGAAAGAGACAACAGTGATAATGAACGCAATACTGAATTATTCCCAATTGTCTCACTTCTCACTTTTTAGAATTTTAGAGTTCTGATTGTCCCACATTATTTTATGAAGTAAGATGATCTTATATAATCAAGATGACTTTTGTTTGTTTTACTAATTAAACCATTATTAATAATTGCACACGGCGGGTGCTGCATGTGCAGCAGGATCTGCTTACCCCTCCGTAGCACCTGAGATCACCCCTAGTTTTTTGTGGGGTTCGTGTTGTTTATTCTTTAGTTTTCTTTGTTGTGTCATGTGTACTATTGTTTTTCAGTTTGTCTTTTTCATTTTTAGCCATGGCGTTGTCAGTTTGTTTTAGATTTACGAGTTTGACTGTTCCTTTGGTATCTTTCGTCCCTCTTTTAATATTCATTTTATAAAAGTTAAAAAAAAAAAATGTTTTTCAAATCATTAGATTAATACGTGTTTGATTTTAGAAATATGATATTTATATGAAATATATCTACAATGTTCCGTTCTTCATAAAACCAATTCAATATGAATACCTAAATTTTGACTACTTTTCTCTGATTTTTTAAAAAATAAATATAGAAATAATTCATGCAATCTATAAAAAAAAAATTAAACTCATTTGCATACTACACTACACGAACTTGTTGATGGAGAGATGTTTCTACACGTCTTTGCAATTTTGGGAAGTCTGAGCACATTAATTCAACATTCTCTGCACTATTGAAGACTGATAATACCCCACGGTAGATTCAACTTAACCCAATAACTTTATTTGTTGATAACGATAGCCTTTCCAAGAATCAAATTTTTTTTCAAATACTATTCTCGTTGCGTTTGCAGTCAACAGAACTATTCACCAACTATAAAGAAGAACCAGACTTCCATAAAAAATAAGAAGATTTGATATGATTGCCAACGAAACAACTCTACCAGAGAGACCATGTCATACAGAAATCATCTTTAGGTCACCATACGGCCTTCAACAATGACCAAAGCCCATACCGCATAGCTATGAGGCCCCAAACGATAAACAGATCGATGCCACTACTGGTGGAGATTTATTTCCCGAGGGTATCACAACCCCAGTAGTATATATTTACTATTTACAATTTTTGAATTTGTTGAAATACTAAGGCTTTTTTACCTCAGGCATAGATGAACTTTTAGGAATTTTGGTCCTCAATGCTCTTAAACTTCGTACTTTATTTGGGCTTTTAAACTTTGTTGGATTCGAGCGTCACTGATGAGTCTTTTGTAGACGAAAACGCGCGTCTGGCGTATATACTAAATTTAGTTCTGGTATCTATGATGAGTTTATTTACAACTATCGGTCCATGCCACTGCTGTTGGAGACTTATTTTTCTGAGGGTATCACAAGCCCAGTAGTCAGCACTTTTGTGCTGATCTAAATTGCCATTGATATGGTTATATTTATAAATTAATTGTTTACAAATTTTTGATTTTTTTGAAATACTAAGGCTGCCATTGGCGATTGCCAAATAAAATTGATCACAAGATGTAACAAAATGGATCTAAAAATAAATTTAATACTAAACAGAAAAACTTTTTAAACTTGTGGCCGCGATGTTATGCCACAAACATACGGTGTCAATATATTTTAGTACACCAGATCCGGATTTCGACAATAAATGTCTCTTCAGTGATGTTAGGGATCGAAACGGTATTTGGAAGGCCATATAAAGAGTATCCTCATTTTGAGAAAAAAGTACCCTCATTTTTAGATAAACTCTTGAATTTAAAGAGTCAATATAGGATGAACGGATCATATAAACCGGAGGGAAAATACGATACAAAGCCCAAACAAAAAAATATAAACGAGTCTAAATTGAAAACTACGTTCAAACCTATGTTTACGTTGGATAAAAACCGCAATTTTTATACGTGTGCATGTTAAACAAATTTCGTTGTAGAAGGGTCTAAAAACAGCACAAACAACATTTTCCAAAAGACCAAAAAAGTGAAAAAGTATATTTAAACAAAACGCATTTGACTAACAGGTCGAACAATGCCATTGGCGATTGCCAAATAAAATTGATCACAAGATGTAACAAAATGGATCTAAAAATTAATTTAATACTAAACAGAAAAACTTTTTAAACATGTGGCCGCGATGTTATGCCATAAACATACGGTGTCAATATATTTTAGTACACCAGACCCGGATTTCGACAATAAATGTCTCTTCAGTGATGTTAGGGATCGAAACGGTATTTGGAAGGCCATATAAAGAGTATCCTCATTTTGAGAAAAAAGTACCCTCATTTTTAGATAAACTCTTGAATTTTAAGAGTCAATATAGGATAAACGGATCATATAAATCGGAGGGAAAATATGATTCAAAGCCCAAACAAAAAATATAAACGAGTCTAAATTGAAAACTACGTTCAAACCTATGTTTGCGTTGGATAAAAACCGCAATATTATACGTGTGCATGTTAAACAAATTTCGTTGTAGAAGGGTCTAAAAACAGCACAAACAACATTTTCCAAAAGACCAAAAAAGTGAAAAAGTATATTTATACAAAACGCATTTGACTAACAGGTCGAACAACTGATGTTCTTTAACCCTACTGACTGCCATTGGCGATTGCCAAATAAAATTGATCACAAGATGTAACAAAATGGATCTAAAAATAAATTTAATACTAAACAGAAAAACTTTTTAAACTTGTGGCCGCGATGTTATGCCACAAACATACGGTGTCAATATATTTTAGTACACCAGATCCGGATTTCGACAATAAAAGTCTCTTCAGTGATGTTAGGGATCGAAACGGTATTTGGAAGGCCATATAAAGAGTATCCTCATTTTGAGAAAAAAGTACCCTCATTTTTAGATAAACTCTTGAATTTAAAGAGTCAATATAGGATGAACGGATCATATAAACCGGAGGGAAAATACGATACAAAGCCCAAACAAAAAAATATAAACGAGTCTAAATTGAAAACTACGTTCAAACCTATGTTTACGTTGGATAAAAACCGCAATTTTTATACGTGTGCATGTTAAACAAATTTCGTTGTAGAAGGGTCTAAAAACAGCACAAACAACATTTTCCAAAAGACCAAAAAAGTGAAAAAGTATATTTAAACAAAACGCATTTGACTAACAGGTCGAACAATGCCATTGGCGATTGCCAAATAAAATTGATCACAAGATGTAACAAAATGGATCTAAAAATTAATTTAATACTAAACAGAAAAACTTTTTAAACATGTGGCCACGATGTTATGCCTCAAACATACGGTGTCAATATATTTTAGTACACCTGATCCGGATTTCGACAATAAATGTCTCTTCAGTGATGTTAGGGATCGAAACGGTATTTGGAAGGCCATATAAAGAGTATCCTCATTTTGAGAAAGTACCCTCATTTTTAGATAAACTCTTGAATTTAAAGAGTCAATAAAGGATGAACGGATCATATAAACCGGAGGGAAAATATGATACAAAGCCCAAACAAAAAATATAAACGAGTCTAAATTGAAAACTACGTTCAAACCTATGTTTGCGTTGGATAAAAACCGCAATTTTTATTCGTGTGCATGTTAAACAAATTTCGTTGTAGAAGGGTCTAAAAACAGCACAAACAACATTTTCCAAAAGACCAAAAAAGTGAAAAAGTATATTTAAACAAAATGCATTTGACTAACAGGTCGAACAACTGATGCTCTTTAACCCTGCTGACTGCCATTGGCGATTGCTAAATAAAATTGATCACAAGATGTAAAAAAATGGATCTAAAAATAAATTTAATACTAAACAGAAAAACTTTTTAAACTTGTGGCCGCGATGTTATGTCACAAACAGACGGTGTCAATATATTTTATTACACCAGATCCGGATTTCGACAATAAATGTCTCTTCAGTGATGTTAGGGATCGAAACGGTATTTGGAAGGCCATACAAAGAGTATCCTCATTTTTAGAAAAAAGTACCCTCATTTTTAGATAAACTCTTGAATTTAAAGAGTCAATATAGGATGAACGGATCATATAAACCGGAGGGAAAAAACGATACAAAGCCCAAACAAAAAAATATAAACGAGTCTAAATTGAAAACTACGTTCAAACCTATGTTTACGTTGGATAAAAACCGCAATTTTTATACGTGTGCATGTTAAACAAATTTCGTTGTAGAAGGGTCTAAAAACAGCACAAACAACATTTTCCAAAAGACCAAAAAAGTGAAAAAGTATATTTAAACAAAACGCATTTGACTAACAGGTCGAACAATGCCATTGGCGATTGCCAAATAAAATTGATCACAAGATGTAACAAAATGGATCTAAAAATTAATTTAATACTAACCAGAAAAACTTTTTAAACATGTGGCCACGATGTTATGCCTCAAACATACGGTGTCAATATATTTTAGTACACCTGATCCGGATTTCGACAATAAATGTCTCTTCAGTGATGTTAGGGATCGAAACGGTAGTTGGAAGGCCATATAAAGAGTATCCTCATTTTGAGAAAGTACCCTCATTTTTAGATAAATTCTTGAATTTAAAGAGTCAATAAAGGATGAACGGATCATATAAACCGGAGGGAAAATATGATACAAAGCCCAAACAAAAAATATAAACGAGTCTAAATTGAAAACTACGTTCAAACCTATGTTTGCGTTGGATAAAAACCGCAATTTTTATTCGTGTGCATGTTAAACAAATTTCGTTGTAGAAGGGTCTAAAAACAGCACAAACAACATTTTCCAAAAGACCAAAAAAGTGAAAAAGTATATTTAAACAAAACGCATTTGACTAACAGGTCGAACAACTGATGCTCTTTAACCCTGCTGACTGCCATTGGCGATTGCTAAATAAAATTGATCACAAGATGTAACAAAATGGATCTAAAAATAAATTTAATACTAAACAGAAAAACTTTTTAAACTTGTGGCCGCGATGTTATGCCACAAACATACGGTGTCAATATATTTTAGTACACCAGATCCGGATTTCGACAATAAATGTCTCTTCAGTGATGTTAGGGATCGAAACGGTATTTGGAAGGCCATATAAAGAGTATCCTCATTTTGAGAAAAAAGTACCCTCATTTTTAGATAAACTCTTGAATTTAAAGAGTCAATATAGGATGAACGGATCATATAAACCGGAGGGAAAATACGATACAAAGCCCAAACAAAAAAATATAAACGAGTCTAAATTGAAAACTACGTTCAAACCTATGTTTACGTTGGATAAAAACCGCAATTTTTATACGTGTGCATGTTAAACAAATTTCGTTGTAGAAGGGTCTAAAAACAACATATATGTATATATATATATAAAAAAACACTCAAAATGGACGTGGACGGCTACTTATACATCACCAGAACAAAGACACTTAAATTTTATGACTTCATACTAAAATCCATGTTTGATGATACTTGAATTGTACCTAATGTAGATATTTTTTTTCATGTTTTTTTCTTCTTCAAATTTTATAAGTAAGATTGATTAGTAACCTTTATTTAACTGCATTATAAAAACAAATCAATTACTATTAAATCAATTCCCAATTGTCCCACATTTAAACTTCACAATTGCCCCACAAACATATTCCCGATTGCCCCACAAAATTTCATTACCTTTTTGTATGTAATTTCAAAAAGTGGGACAATCGGGAAGACACTGCCATACTGAACTCCAAATTGTACACAAGAAACTGAAATTTTAAATAATACAAGACTAACAAAGGCCAGCGGGACAGGCACAAAAATGCGGCGGGGTGAAACATGTTTATGAGATTTCAACCCGCCCGCTATACCTCTAGCCAATGTAGAAAATAAACGCATACCAATACGCACATTCAGTTCAAAACATGTCCGAGTCTGATGTCGTAAGATGTTATTAAAGAAATAAACAACACGACAATTATACATAAATAACAACAGACTTCAAGCAGTTAATAGTTATCAAAGATACCAGGATTATAATTTAGTACGCCAGGCGCGCGTTTCGTCTACATAACACTCATCAGTGACGCTCATATCAAAATATTTATAAAACCAAACAAGTACAAAGTTGAAGAGCAGTTAACTGACATGGCAGCTCCAGACTTCAATTAAACTGGTTGAAAAATTATGTCTTCATTATATGAATATCAAACACAATCCTTCCCGTTAGGGGTTTAGTAGCATACTATCATAACATATATGAGAAAAGATAACCCGTGTTATTCCTAGAACTTTTCAAAAATAAATCTGTTTAGTTCCGATGCAAAGACCCTATAAGTGAGTCAATTTTAACGCTAAAATATGCAATTTTAAATGACCTAACAACATTATCGTAACTATATCCCTTCCTAATAAGTCTTTTCAAATGGTTTGTTATCTTCTGAATTAAATACTAATATGTGTGTGCCTGATAAAGAATATTTCCATAAACAATAGGATGTGAAATACCTGAACGCAAATAAGTCTGCATGTTGAGCTATATTTACCGATGATAAAATTTAGTAAATGTTTTGACTAGTTTGTGATATCAAAAACCCTGGTGTAATAATTTTTTCATTGATACATAAATTTCTCTCGTTTAAATCTAAAAGATTGTTACATACAGTAGCGAATCGTACAAGTTGAGATATATAAACACCGTAAGATGTCACCATCTACAAATGGATAATTAACGATAGAAAATGAGAAATCATCATTTTTATCATAAATTCTAGTATTAAGCTTTCCGTTAATAATATAGATATCAAGATCGAGGAAAGGGCAGTGGCCATTGTCAGTGTTAGCTTTTCAAAAAAGTTCAACAGGATAAATGTCTTTAGTATACTTACTGAAGTCGTCATTATTGAGAGCCAAAATATCCAAATATCTAAAAGAAGTATTAAATTTGTGCATCAGAATTTGTTACGATGGGTCTTTACTGATTTTTGTCATCAATTGTAACTCAAAGCAATACAAAAACAGACCAGCAATAAGTGTTGTACAGTTAGTCCCCATTGTAATTCCGATAACCTGACAATATACGAAATCTCCAATGCGAACAAAAATGTTATCTAGTAAAAGTTCAAGGGCAGATATAGTATGTCTAATTGATTTAATTTTTTTGTTTATTGCCTCTAAAAATGACCTTAAAGAGTTTGAACATATATCTCACAAACATGTTAAACCCCGCCGCATTTTTGCGCCTGTCCCAAGTCAGGAGCCTCTGACCTTTGTTAGTCTTGTTTTTTTTAATTTTAGTTTATTGTGTACAATTTGGAAATTAGTATGGCGTTCAAAATCACTGAACTAGTATATATTTGTTTAGGGGCCAGCTGAAGGACGCTTCTGGGTGCGGGAATTTCTCGCTACATTGAAGACCTGTTGGTGACCTTCTGCTGTTGTTTTTCATTTGGTCGGGTTGTTGTT
This sequence comes from Mytilus trossulus, assembly GCF_036588685.1. Classification (NCBI taxonomy): domain Eukaryota; kingdom Metazoa; phylum Mollusca; class Bivalvia; order Mytilida; family Mytilidae; genus Mytilus; species Mytilus trossulus. Next base: position 22,310,455 of record NC_086380.1, read on the forward strand.
TCTTTGACACATTCCCTATTTCCCTTCTCAATTTTATATTCACATTCTGACGTTTTAAATGCCCAGATAATTAGGTGAGTGATCTTTATCCTTAATGAGAATGTGAGGCAATGTGGTATATATGGTAGAAAAATCAAAATTTGAACAGATTCAAAATCACCGATAAAAGCATGCAATTTATCAAGTACTTCCATCGAGTACTTGAAACTCCAAAAGTAATTAATTCCACTATTTTCGAAGTCGATGGCCTTATCTGAACAATTTATTAAGAGGTTTTTGTTTGTTACATGTGTACTGGTAAGAAGAATAGACAATTTAGTAGTGGTACAATGGCTTGAAGACGAAAGAAATCTATATTTGTAAAGTGTTTTGTGTAGCTTCAGAAACCAATACGTAGTTGGGACTTTCGTTGTCTTAGGTTTTGCTTGTAAAACGGTAGATAAAAGTTTATGTTTATAACAGATGTCTTTTTCTGAAAATGGAGTCAGTTGGAATGTTGGTGATATATATTGTGTACATTTTACTAAAACTTAGTAAAAGTTGGTCGGTATTAAGTTATTTTATTATCTGACTTTTGTTAACGCCATACCTTCTTCTAACTTTTAAAGTATATACGATATAATCATTTGGTATTTAGTAAGTAAAGTAATGTATCTAATGTGCGTTAAAGGATTTGGTCTATTTTTATATTCAATGCAGTAAGAATACACGTACCATTACGTTTTTTGTCATCGAAGACTCTCTCGGTACGACATAACTGGCGTTTCTAACGTTACAATATGTTTACAAACCACAACATAAAGCACTAAACGAATCCAAACCAACACCATCCTCAATCGGCTTCGATTCTTATCTTTGTCTTATCTTACTACATCCTTGATATACATTATTTTTACAGCCGATTCTTGATTGTTTTAGATAAAAAAAAGTTTGAACTTTTCGGTACTTTTACATCTTTGGATTTCAAATAATTGGCTTAGAGCATTCCTGATGAAGGTAACTCCAGAAAAGCGCCTATGACGCAATAAATTATTAAAAATATTGTTTTTACATCACTGGGTCGTTTCCTCTTCTGGGGCACTATCAGTCCCGAAGGTATCATCAGCTCAGAAGTCAGTATTGCGGTACTGTCATGACTTAACAAATTGTTCTGTGTTCTGTAAAATTGTTCCTTTTAAAATTATTACACGATGATGACTGCTGTACCTATATTTTGACTATTGTATATATTTATCAAAGGTACCAGGATTATAATTTAAATAGGGCAGACGCGCGTTTGGTCTACATAAGACTCATCAGTGACGCTCAGATCAAAATAGTTGTACAGCGAAACAAATGTGTTGTTTGTTTTGTTCAAGCATCATTGTAAATATAACGGAATTTGATAAGACTTTCAACAAAATGAGAGGTACAGCGCTATAAAACCCGGTTTAAGCCTCCATTTTTTACATGTGAAAATGTCTGTACCAAATCAGAAATATGTCAGTTCTTGAACATTCGTTTTTGGTGTGTTTTGTCGTTTAGTTTTGCATGTGATTATGGATTTACCGATTAGATTTTCCTCTGAGTTCAGTATTTTCTTTTTTTCTAAAATTGTCGGTTTACAAATTTTGAAATTATTAAACTAATTATTAAACTAATCATGGTTCATCTCTCTCAGGCAAAGTTGGCTTTAGATGAATTAAGCTATTTATTTTAGGCATTTTTGATATATAGCTCTTCATAGGTCTCGATACTTAAACATATTCGGATTTCAAATATTTGACTTAGAGCGTTCCCGATGAATGTTAATCCAGGAAAAGCGCTTCGGACGCAATAAATTATTAGACGTGTTGTTTTCCTGTTTTCCCTTCGACTTTCAACTTTACGCTTCAAAAACTATCGTATTAAACAAAGTATCCATATTTGATAAAATCGTCTTATGAAAATACCTGATCGTAGTGTTATTTGCTGCAACACATACCAATCCTTTGTTTAAAGAGAACAAGAAAAATGCAATGTTATAATCTTTATTTATCGTGATAGAGAGTATTTTTTCGCAATTTGATTGGCTGATATTGTCCAAATAAATATAGTGCATTTTTTTATAGTAAATTTCAATTAATTCCCTTATTGCATTGACTTAATATTTTTTTGTTAAGTCAATGGTTTAAGGGAGATACTTAAAAATTGACGTTTTGAAAAAAGAAATATACAGTATGCGGTTGTCCTAATAGATTCTAACACGGAATTAATCATGAAAAAAAAACACCACATGGGTGGTGTGATAAAAAAATCAGGATTAATTCGTTACACAGTGTGAAATTGTCCTAATACGGAATTTATTAGGTCAATAAAATGTATATATCAGGTTCGGCTTCGCCTCATTCGATATTTATTTTATCGACCCGATAAATTTCTGAATAAGGACTATAAACACTGTGAATTTAAAAATGCATTTTGAGTTTACATACAATAACACGTTATTTGTTGATACTCCTATAAAAATAAGGAGACATTGTAAGTCCCATTAAACAAATACTCTACAGTTCCTACAAAGTTGTACTATTTGAGTAATTGCACATTTATCATGTAACTCTAATAATAATATCTAAATATTAAAGATTTGCATTTTTACACCACTTTTCTTACTGCAGCTAGTAATTGATTTACAAAAACTAAGAACTTTGACTTTTACAGTTTAAGAGTCAGTGTTTTTGTGGTACTGTTGAACCGCCAAGTAATTTTAAACGACCTGATAGTGAGTGTAACATGGCTTGCGGTGGAAACAGTAGAGAAACATGTGGTGGTGAATGGAGATTATCAATTTATAAAGGTATTGAATCTCGGTTTCAATAAGACATATTTACACCACAGTGCACAATTGTTATTTTAAAAAGGTCGTACCATTATGGCGGATAACGGTATCACAGTTTGCCAAATGACGTTAATTATTTGGTGTATAACGATAAAATGTACACTTTTTACTATACGATAAAAAAGACTGATTTGAATGAATATGTCAAACTTTATCCATAAATAAGTATTACGATATATATTTGAGACCTCTGAGGAATCACGATAAGGATATTTGACGAATCGTGGGAAACTTTTATATTTTATAAGCTTATCATCTCCGTGAAGACAGTTGTTGTTGGTCGTCGTTGTTTATCTTAAAGTAAGTCCTGTAATATTTGTTAGGCATTATTACAATCTAGTTAGCTGAACTTCCAAAAAGTGTAATTCAATTACATATTTTGATTATCTATGGTAGTAATGGTTCCTTTTAGGTGGACCCCTACAGATATAGCAATTTTTTTTTTCACCATTTAATTTTTCTTAAAATTTGCATACATATACTATGCAATGGCCTCTATGAAAATTTGAGTTAAAAAGAAAGAATGTCACCAGACTCGTTTCCATAGACTCGTTTCTATAGTAATGGTCACCAAAGTTGGTACATCATGTGTATGCATAAATACATACCTGATGTAGAAACTCTGGATTTTTTTCAAGCCTTTGAAAGTATTTTGAAAGGTTTGTTCTTCATTTATTACAAAATTATTATTTAAAATACAAATAAAACACAAATAATGGCAGTTTCATTCATTTTCATAGATTTCAGCTCTAATTTCACCAACACTGTTTGTTAAAAATTTCTAAAAAATGGTCCAATGAATATTTTTTTAAATTTGACATAAGATGGTCATAACAATGAGCTCTGAAAAGAAATTAAAAAAAATGGGTCACCAGACTTTTTTTTGCCTGAAAACGTTTTTGTGACCCATAACGAAACAGTGATCAACAGCAGTTTTTTGTTTATATTTCTTCAACGGTGATCAAAGTGTGACATATGTTGTCATATACTTTGTTAAATTAACTCATACTAATACAGTTTCACAAGGCAATCAAATGAGAACTATTTTTTGGTTTCTATGAACAACGGTTACCATGGCAACAGGACATGAAGTTGGAAAATTCAAGTTTTTTTTTGCCATGTTTTGGATTTTTTGTCACATTTTCGCAATCCTCTGGTTTTATCCATTTGAATGCCTTAAAAAATTTGTACATGGACCCCAATTTTTCTTTTTATAAATCTTTAACATGTATAATTATAAGCCATTTGTAAAACTCTAATAAAATCGTATTTATTTTTTGAGTACATTAACTGGTCTATGATAAAGCTATGAAAAATCAAGAGAGAACATTTTCGCGCCAAAATTCCAATGGCTAATATCTCGAAAACAAGCACATTGACCCCTATATTTGTTTTGCCTTTTTGATTCCTCAATTAATCACCCATCAATATATACTAGTTGTATGGAAAGTTATTTATTTTGAAAATGAGCAGCGAACACCCTTAACATGCTTAAATAAAGTGAATTTAAAAAAAAGTACTTATAGTCGATTTTGTCAGTATTTGAAATGCGATTTTGTGCCTCATATTGTTCTTAGTCGATTCTTATAGATTGCAGTTTATTACAACCACCACCACACTGCGCGGAAATCGATTGCAAGACATTGAGTGATAATTGGTGTACTAGTTGTACGGAAAAAGAATATTATAAAATACATGGAAAGGTTTGTAAAGGTACGGGATTAGCTTTTTTGTATCTTAAGCATTAATCACATTTTTTTTAAATCGAAATAAATATTGAAAGACTAATAATTCAAAGTTCCTATGTGTGAAAACAGAGCAATAATTATAGAAAATATACTTAATATGATTGCTATGCTGCTAACCTTTACATGTCTGTTGAAACACTGAAATTCTATAATAGAGATTAATTAAATGTGGAGATAAACTATGTATTTTGCAACAATTAAGTCACTGAAATGCAGTTAAGCATGTTTGGAGGATGACATTACAAACACTCCCATATGGCAAAATCAAAGGTGCTTTATTCAAATGATCTGCACAACGCAAAACTGAAGAAAGCAGGTAAGTTAAAAAGTTATTTAACTTTAAAATTCAACCTACAAGGTGTTTCTCTATGCATGTGCTTACAAATCATGAACAATATCTTCTTGCATATGTATTTCTGTTTTGAATCTTCCTATTTTACAATTTTTCGTAATTTTATATGATCTTATATAGCAATTATACTATGATTATGTTTCCGATTTTTAAACTAAAAAGGCCGAACGATTTCAGAGAAGACAATGTCATTTGTACACGGACAGAAGCCTAAAAACATGTACAATTCACCTATATGCGAACAAATTGTTCATTCGACATAGATATTGACATATTAGCATTATTTTTAAGGGGCGAAGCTATGTAATCCTATTGTAATGGCCGCCGTCATGATAAGGCGAAATGGCCGCTATGCAAATTACCCTAAATTTTGCCACATGCAAATCGTTGTACGATATTGACACCATACATTTGTACCAACTATAATGAACTATTTTAAAAGTACATTCGAGATTAAGTCGAGTTAAAAAACAAACAATCAAGACGTGGTTTGTTCCAACCCAGACAATAGTCATTTTTTTTTTAAACTTTATATGATACACTCCCCGTTTCCAATCTCAATCTCAGTTTATTTGAATAATGATTCAAATATATTTTGATATGATCTCTATTTATCGAGTTAAATTTCAGTTACAAGCATAATTTGGTTTTTAAAAGAAATAAGGTAGTATCTTATATCGTCCGGATAACGTGCGCATTTGAATCTTTTTAGAGAAATGTTCCTCACGAAATCGATGGTGTTGGCCTGGAAGCTGTGGCAATGAACTGGCATCTAACTGTACCTGCATGACAGGATTCAAATTGGATGGGACCACAGCTACATGTCAGCGTATGTATAAACAAGTATTCAATATTTAACCATTTCAAAAGACCATGATACACTTCGGCTTCGTATTGGACTATTTGTTAAAGCGATAATAGACACATATTTATATATTTTGAAGTTTCAGCATATACCTGCTTCTTATTATAATGCTTCCTTGCTTTTTAATGTGAAAATAATTCTGTGTAATACTTTAACATAGATGGGTTTTTGGTTAATAACATAAAAAGGGTATCCCAACAGTTAAGGCATCATTGTCGTGGATAAGCAGTCATAGAAAGTCCTAGAATCTAATGTACCAAAATATGTATATATAATGGGAAAAGAATGTTTGATAAGATCCGCGTGATTTTGAAATCATGAATATATCGAGTGTCATCTTCTAAATATTCTTAAAACAATGCACACCTGTGAAAGTAGACTTTGTGTATGTATTGAATTACTGTTCATGGCGAAACTCACAATTGATATTATCGTTAAATAATCAAGAATTTCCGGAATAAACTGCCGAACTTTACAAATTTAAAGGAACTCACTTTAAATGTGAACAAACATGTCCATTCCTTCATTAGGTATAGATATAGGAAGATGTGGTTGGAGTGCCAATGAGACAATGCAACTCTCCATCCAAATAACAACTACAAAAGTAAACCATTATAGATCAATGTTTACATCAGTTTTACACAGAAAACTTTACGCAAAAGTTGTTAGACAAAATGGTGTATTTCTTGTTCCATTTTATATCTTTGGATATTGTTTGTGTTATCAGTATTTTAAAACAACACTCAAGGTTATGTTTTTCTCTAACTGTTAATAACGTTTTTACACTTAAGCCGGTGGATGTTGGTGACCTGTTATTGATACTATAGTTTTAGATCCATGATTCTAAATGAGTTGTTTTTAGCTCGGAACAAGAATTCAACAGCTTCAATTATTCTCAGATAGGCTTGTCTTTGGTGGTTTGTTTTCGTTTTTTGTATCAATCTATTTTAAACTCATGTTTAAAGTTGAATCTGATATTATACTGTTGCACAACTATCCCAGGGAGGTAAGTATTTGTACCAGCAAACATGTTTAACCCCTTTAAACTTTATATGTGCATGTCCATGGTCAGGTGCCTGTAACTAAGTAATTGTCGTGTGCTGTTGTATATCACATTTGTTTTTCCATCTATTGTTTTGTTTATAAATTAGGTTTACTTTCTTAAATTAATTCGTTTACACTGTATTCGCTGCCCTTCATAGTTTTCTATAAAGTATTTGTTTTACGCATTGCTGAAGGCTGAATGATGTCCTAGCTATAATGGAGGCAGAGAAATCATAAGCGTGCATAGATTTTCAAGGGTCGTCTTAATGACTTCATGTGAACTTAATGAATCCTGATTGACACTTTTTATGTTCTCTTCTCGCAGACTTTCAAATCAACAGAAACGCTATTTGGAAACAAGATCAAATGCGTTGATTAGTGGTAAAATAATTCGTAGCTTGATGTAAAGGTAATTAGCAAAGCTTAAATGTAGTTCATTTTTAGCAACAAACCGACCATCCATAGATAGCTGTCAGATTGTTGCTATTGGACGAAATGGATCAAAGGCGATTTCCAATACTGGCTCGTCTGAATGTTCTCTTCAGAAGGATATTTACGGCAGATTCCAAGTATCACATTTCAAAATCAATCTAAAAGCAGTTTTTAAAGTAAAGATTGATAAACAGTACACGGACAACAGATCAAATTTTGTGCCTCAGGAACAGTTTGGAATAACCGATCTTGGTGTAGAAGTATACAAGTTTTCCGTCAGAAGTAAGCACAAAACATACATTATCAACTATCATATAACATATATTTAAATACATGCATATTTTACAGTTAATGTGTATAATCAGGAATGAATAAATGATTTTATTCTCATAAACTAGTACATAGCTACAGAGAAAAATAACAGTTCATATACAATACATATTTTATTTCGCATGTGTGAAAATAAATAACATTATAATATTATTAATTACAGTTATTCTAACCAGGATGACAGACTTTCAATGATATGTATCGTATAAATTTACACAATTTTTCTAGTTCTACAATATTTTCAGATGGGAATACAATTTTTAGATTTAATAATGTTAGCATTTTGTTTACAACAATGTGGTAAATAATTTTCTCTTTCAATGTTAAAAATTTTAAATAGAAAAAGTGACAAAATTTAGTGAAATTCATCGCCAATATCTCTTGATCCGTAGAGATGACAAGACTTTTCCGATCTCGGAATTGTTTGCCACCTTCCCGTCTCCACTAGCATCTTAATTCACACAAAGTATATACAAAATTAAAAGGCAAAATTGATAAATACTTTTCAAATTTAAATTCAGTCTTACAAATTCTATAACATAGATTACACTCTGTACATTTTTATACATTCACATAGGATGGGGGCTGTTTGGCATGGATCTAGAAAATTCTAAATCTTAAATATCTGACGAAAAACATAGTTTTGTTAATTGCAAAAGCAATAAAAAAATAGATATACAGAAATAAAAGTAATATAAAATTGCATATTTTCACAATTAGCGTCACAATAGTATACTAAGTCTTATGGTTTGATCATGTTCGGGACTTGTTGTTGTTAAACCTATTGTACTTTAGCCAAGTCGTTGTCATTTTATTTTCGATTTGTGATTTCCAATGTCTTGTATCTTTCGCTCCCTTTCAGCAAATATTTTTTTACGTAGTTATGTTTTTTTAGTTGATACGCAATCTTCCTAATTTTAAGTCTATCATGGTATACCAAGATCATATAACAAAAATGTTCTCAGTGTAAATCCACAGCGCATGTTATTTGTGGTAAAACAAACGGTGAAGAAGGTTGTGGAACATAAACACAAAATTGCAAATGAGAGAGCTATCTCAACTAAGGCATGAAAGAAAAACACATTGAAAGAATGATCAGTTACTATTTTTATATCTTTTTGCATGATTTCTAAAACCAAAGTAGAATAAAGTGGCCCTTGTTGGCTATAGTTTGGGTACATTATCATTTTAGTTATTCTGTTTTATCCCTAGCATTTTTTCTTGTGATTGGAAATAATCCCTGAAAATGTTAGAGATTATATATAATCCCTAAACTGACCATGGATTCTACATAATCCCTGATTATACAAATTCACTGTCACATATTAACTCTTGACAATAAAGATGATTTAGTTTAGTTCAGAAAATACGTGTGCTCTTTATTTGCAAATTCAAAAATAAATCTTAATATATTTTAATTTATTGGACAAAATTAAGTCATTGTCCGATGCTCTTCGAATATATTGAGAAAGATTATATTTAGAGATGAATCATTCGTGCTTGTTAGTGGAAATATTTTTTTTCTTTTTTTTCTTTCATAATGTATATGTTATATTTATACATTAATGTTAAAATTCAAGAAATGCACGTGTTTTTACTTCGATTTCGTAAACGTCATTCTCTGTTATGCATTATTAGCAAATTCCGATTGGTTGTACTGAAGTATCATTTTCCTTTTTCTTTTTGATTGATTGTTGGTGTCAACATTTCTTTCAGCAGACTTCGATTTTTTATGGCAGCCATTACGTATAATGGAAGTCAGGGTACCAAAAGAGAACTATGGCTTTCGACCCTAAATTTAGCAACCGTAGTATCATAAAATAAAAGAAACAGTTTAACGCATTATACCTGGGACATATTAATAGATTAATAACGCAAGATGCCTACGCACATACGAAATAAGTTCTTTTTCATTTGTTGTTGATTTCATTTTTTTTAAATGTAAATAAGATATATTGTCAGTGACAGTTACATTTCAATTTTGTAAACTTCATCATATTGAAGACATGCAATTACAAAAATCAAAACCAAGAAGTAAACAAAGAGTGAACTTTTGAATATAAGATTATGAATAACGTTAGACATGAAATATAATGACGCAAAGGGTAACTTAATCTTTATAATGTTTTAAATACTCGTTGCAGATCAAAGCCAGTTTGTATGTAAGAAATCTTTGAAACCTTCAGAGGATCCGGAAGATACCGTTGTACAAGAAAACTTTACAGTTTATACCAATGAAACATTAGCAGATGGTGAAAGGTAGTTTATTTTTTTGACAAGAAGATCCGTTTTTAAAATAAGACTAACGACATCAACTAACTAATCTTAACAAATATATTATATCGAGAAACCATTTTTCGAATTATCATATCGGATTTATTGACCGCGACGGGTGTAACTAGCTCCAAAAGGGATATCATATCTTCTGTATACAATGTATATAAGAAATTTTTTGTAAATGTTAATTAGGTTTTTAGGCATGAAAAAAAACTAATTAAAAGAGGGACGAAAGATACCAAAAGGACAGTCAAACTCATAACTCTACAATAAACTGACAACGCCATGGTTAAAAATGAGAAAGGCAGACAGACACACATTAGTACACATGACACAACATAGAAAACTAAAGAATTATTTAACCTACTAGTATTATTAATTAGGTACATCCATTACTTAAAAGTCTCTGATGTATTTGACAGATGAGCCTTATCATTAAAGCAACCATATAAAATAAAGACATGTGGTATATTTGACAATTAAACGAATAATCACCTGACTTTGACCGGCTCATACAGAATGTGTCCGAGTTTAATATGTCTGCTTGCGGCTAGCTCATCCCTAACCTGATATATATATATATATATATCAAGATTTGATATCATTTTCTCTCATTTCAACGTGCAATGAACAGTAATTTTGTTTTTTTAGTATCCTCAAGCTTTCTTGATATATTGATTGATTTTGAATAAGCGTAATTTACCGAACTGATTTTTTAGACATCCTGATTATTTGGTCCCGGTCGAACTGCGGTGGTGGGTTTAGCTAGCTATAAAAACAGGTTCAATCCACCATTTTCGACATAAGAAAATGCCTGTACCAAGAAAGTAATGTGACCGTTGTTATCCTTTCGTTTGAATAAAATTCAAACAGGAAAGTTAATAAACAGGTGAAATCAAAAGCTCAAACACAATAAACCAGTAGATAACAAATTTCATATTTCTGACTTGGTACAGGCATTTTCTTTTGTAAAAGTGGTTGATCAAACCTGGTTTTATAGGTAGCTTAATAACTCAACTTGAATGACAGCCGCATAAAATTCAATTAAATTGACAGTGGCAAAAAAACAAACAGACCCGATAGGTTAAAATGTCGCAAAAAGGGGGTATAGCAGCCAACATTGGTCACAACCTTAATCACCATTAAATCAAACGGATTTGTAACAAAAAAGCACAAAAAAGCATATAAACAAATCACATTGAATAAAAAAAGAAAAGAATACAAAAGTTTACAATAGCATAATAACGTTATGAAAAAGTACCCGTCACAAAAACACAACAATTACCATAAAACAACAATATTATGACGGGATTCACAAGCACAAATTAAAGCCGCGCCATATGAATCAGAATAAAAAACTTATGTCACGCTCATATTCTGTGATATTATAGACCTTGGAAATCCCTGCATTAGTATAAGGTTAAACTGTAAATATGAAATCGACCATGTAAGCAACGTATCGAGAATAGTTAATTTAAAAAAAATATATCCCCAATTAGAGCTATGATTATAATCATTAGACTCCCAACGGTTGTTATAAGATGCTTAATGTTATAAACATGATGATTCCAGATTATGCCTGACATTTATTGCAAAAGCTGGTGGATACTTGATATCTGCAGACGAGATTAATCACAGCAATACAACAGTACCATATAAGAAAACTGAAAAGAGAAAGCAGCTCTGTTATATTTATGACAAGATGCCACCGACCTTTGATCCTACTTATCATTCGACTGAACCACTCACGTTGTCTAAAAGGTTAACAACCTCGAATCATATAAAAGCATATTTTGGTGGTTGGTTTGACCCGTACCCAGATCATGGAACTGCGTCCCTGGCATCTGGAATTAAATCCTATGCAATCAGCGTGTACGAAGTCAAAGAAGCCACTGTAACAACATTAATGAGGGATACAACTTCTGTTGCGGGTCCTTACAGTTCTACCAAAAATATAACAGAAGTAGACATACTTTTACCAGACAAAAATCCAATGTTATATGCTATTTTACTCGAAGTGACAGACAGGGCTGACAATGTTAGACAAGCGCGACGTTTTGTTTTGTACGATAACTCATCAAAGATTGCAAAGAATGAATTAATACCTATCAGGGTTGATTCCGCATCAAACCAAACAAATTTTACATGGCAAATACATCATGAAAGTATTTGTTATTCATGGAAAAATTGTTTTTTCAATAACTTTTACAAAAAGAACAATCCACTACGTCGTATCAGGACAGAAGCCTTAAACTCAACAGGTGGCATGTACGATCAAATGTCAGGCGTTTTACCGGTGACGGGTACAACAAATATCTATGGTTTGACTGATTTTTATTATTCCTTGATAATCAACGAAAAGAATGTAGATTCCGGAAAAGTGAGAAATATAACGTTACAGTCACTATGCCTTAAACCTAGTATGAACGACGGAGACACATTCTTACTCCGTCTTCAAGGCAGAGATATCATGAACCATACACTCAATGATAGTATACAAGTTCATATCGACCGATCTGTACCGGAAATAGCTGACATATGGTTAATTCGTAGTGGAGAAAAACAGCTTTATGTCCATCATAGCGCAGATTTATCCATTATGCATTTAGAGTTTAAGGCATTTGATTTACATAGTGGAGTTCGGGAAATAAAATGGGCGTTTGGTTTTTATGAAAACAAAACTGTCCTGATCGAAAAATCAATAGCTGTTGATGAAACAAACGATTTGGTATGTATTTGTCTTAAAAATGAAGCATTAAAAAAGAATAAAATCGAGTCAACATATGAATTTTCCAAAAACATATATTGCTTTTCTATATCATGTATATATCAGTATCAAATTGAATTATAGTACTGTTATCTGTATTTATCAATAAGAGAAAACAAAGGAACAACTAAGACAAAAACGGGACCGCTGTTTACTATGACTACCAATTTAGCAGTTGACCTTTATTCAGTCTTGCCTTACCTGTAACATGTTAATTATACGACAATTAGCCATAAAGTAAAATAAAAAGAAGACAGTAGTGACATAAGTTCAAAAATGAAGTAGTTTTAGAAAATCAATAGAATGTCGAAATTTATTCCAGTCCTAAAACGTAGTTATCCGAAGATACGAAGATCATCAAAGACCTGCAAAATTGGCTTATATTTTAGAGCCTGTAACTAGGAAGAAAAAGATATGATAAGAGTCACGCGTCGATCCTGGGAGAACCATTTGACACATGAGTTCCCCCTATCTGTAGTATGCAACATTATTTGTGCAAGCTAAACTCGCAAAGCTTAAATATAGTCGATTGATACTTTTATATCGATATATCTTTTATTTAAGATGAAAAAAATATGTTGAAATATCTATATTTTCAGACACTTTATTTTGTGAATACCAAATTTTCCATAGTTTGAATAGGTTCGAAACACAATAGTGTACAGATGTTGATTTGACTCTTAATCATGATTGAATATTAAAATTAGAAATGAAGTTATTAGTTTCACAAGATAAATGATATATTCAATTTGACCAGTAGGAATATTAAACATTGCAATATATAAATCACAACAAAATGATACACTTTATTTAGTAATATTTACCTCTTAATTCGATAAAAGTTTTATAACATTTCTTCAATAGAGTTCATGTTCCAATGCAACGACTTGTTACTGTCCAATAGTTGGCGAGTGTACATCAACAACGTATTTTGCAGAACTAACAAAGTTAAAAACACTCAATAAACATAACGGAAACCATAACAGGAGATATTTCTTTACCGTCAAAGCAACAAACAATGCCTTTCTTGTCGCTTACGACCATATAGACATATTAGTTGACGAATCCCCACCAGAAGTTGGAGTAGTTTTGGAAGGTCCAATAGGCAGTCCTGATATAGACTATACAAGTATCAATCAGTTCACTGTACACTGGCATGGATTTATCGACCACGAGAGTGGTATCAAGTTCTATAGAGTAGGCATCGGTAGAAACTGTATCAGCAATTTGAATATCAAAGAAGCAAGTGAAATGAATGGTTCTTTTGTACTGGATACCACCCATGAATCTACAAAATTAGCGTTTCCATATGGTCAAGGCAAATATTATGTGACGGTTATGGCGTTTAATCACGCAATGAGTCCTTCAAAGATTGCATGTTCAGACGGAATAACATTCGATAAAAGTATTCCTGAAATAGTAAACGTTAGCATTAAACATGCAAAAACTGTAGAATCAATCGGTTGTTATGACGGTGTTTCATGGCTTATAAAACAGAATCTCTCAAGAATTAAGTTATATGGTGATGAGTGCAGTAAATTATGCACAAACAAGAGTAATGATGACATGTTGAGTTTACTTCCTATAATACAGAACAATACAGGCGAAGGTACAGCAGTATCATCTTTCATGTGCCACACTATGAGTCGTTATAAACACGACTTAATCTATACACCGACGGATCTTTTTCAAATTACATGGGACATCGTTGAGGATTATAGCCAGATATCTCATGCCTATGTGGGATTTGGGAAAGATGTATCCGTAATTGATAGTCCTAACTTAATGGATTATACTAAAACACATCACCTCACAAGTTATATCCAACATCATCCAGGGCTTATCGGTGAAAAAGCTATATTCATATTCATCAAAGTGAAAAACAGAGCTGGTTTAGACCAGAAGATTTGGTTTGGACCAATATTAGCCGATGAAACACCACCCGTTTGCCAGGATATTTCAAAGCCTGTTATTGATAATGGATTTGTCATTGCGCAATGGGATAAGAACACATTTTACGACACAGAACAGACAGAAGAAATTGGATCAGTAATGTTTCGTGTTGGTAAGTAAAAAACATGTTTACTTTATTACAAACAGATATACAAATATGATAAATAATAAGGTAAAAAAACCTTAATTAAATAGAATTGAACAAACAGAAAAAATAACATTAGTTATGTTTCCTATAGTTAAGTTGTCAACAAATTACGTCATAAAATAAACAAATTAGATAAGATCACTAAAGCTTCTTGTATATATTTAAGCTGGAACAAAGGACATGATTTGGAAACATGATGATTATTAGTTTACTTTAGTATCTTCTGTCTCTCTATCTTTTATTATATTATCTAATCTATTAAAACGCATATTAAAAGTGCAGGTGGGGATTCATTCACATTCCGTCCCAGAAATTTAGAACCTCATTTTGATTATTTGTACGAATATTTCGTTCATAACAGTTACTTTTTATTTGGATCCAAAAGAGTCATCAGAAATTTAGATACGTCATACTAATAGTTTTTACGACAGATTATACGTTTTTGCTAAAACAAATGTTCATTAATTAGTCTAAAATAATATACGATTTTTTGTGTACTGCCAATTCATGTTCTTATAATCTCCAATAAGAAGAGCAGTCAGATTTTATTTCATTTTTCTTGTTATATTTAAGAAAAGAACAGCAATATTGTTTAGACGCAACAACACTTGTTTAAACAAATGAAACATTCAATGGTAATTTGTTCTGTTAAAAGATAACATGGTCTTTCATGATATATCATGAGAGTTTAATCACCATGATTACCGCTTTATTAAATACATTAAACACAGAGCGGTCATTATTCATTAAAGATAAGACAAATTAAATCGTGGGGTGCATACTGGAATCTTAGCATTAAGTTATTGAAATGATAACGAAATGGACCGCCTAAATTACCAAGAAAAATAAAAACAATTAAAAACCAATTGTTCAGAAACCAATTGAAGGTCTTTCCACCAAAATCCATGTATTTAACTATGAAAGTAGTAAAAGAAGGTTTAAAATGTCATTGCAATCGTCAAATGATAGCTTAGTGTATGCTGATTTCAATCACATATGGCTTATATACATTTTTTTTCAAATAAGAGAGATAATTTGTTACTTCCGATTTGCCAAATTTTACTAAAAGATACTATTTGAATTTTTACTTGACACTGATTCCCAAAATATATGATTTTACTTATTTATAATTAATCAAGTTTAAAAAAATAGCTACTTCCAGTTTACAAAAGGTCACTTCCGGTGGTTTTTGTAAAGGTTAGATGGTTTGAAACCTATTACAAAAAGTCTCATGGTTTTATCCTAGATATAGGAAGATGTGGTGTGAGTGCCAATGAAACAACTCTCCATCCAAATAACAATTTAAAAAGTAAACCATTATAGGTTAAAGTACGGCCTTCAACACGGAGCCTTGGCTCACACCGAACAACAAGCTATAAAGGGCCCCAAAATTACTAGTGTAAAACCATTCAAACGGGAAAACCAACGGTCTAATCTATAAAAACAAAACATGTATACATATGAGGTAAAAGCAAAGGTCCACATTTAGAATGTCAAATCAAACTATGACCTTGAGATAAATTTCAAGGTCATAAACAAAGGACCTGAAATCAAAATTCTACAGGTCTTAATTATATTTGGTTAATGAGTTATATCATCATACGCATATTTTTAAAAACAAGAGGGAAAAAACTCCAAAATAAGTTCAACGTACTCTTGCAATCAACAATTACGTGTTACGACAAGTCACAACTATCAATTTAGTAAAAACAATTTGTCAATATCTTATGCGGTTTTTGGAAATAAGTAAAAACTAGCAAAATTCGACATTTAGAATATGAACTTGACCTCTGACCTTGACCTAATTATTATTTTTTGGGACCAAGGACTCGAATCAAAAGAACCTAGTTCTCTATCACTTATGGTTTTAGATAGAAATGCATATCACTTATATTTCAAAATAGGAAAAATCGTGTGAAGGATATAACCAGCAATTCTTTAAAATAAATTCGTCGCTGGTAAGGATGAGATGGAGTTACAAGGAAAACAGTTTTCGAGGAGATAACTCCTACAAGAAAAGTATTCGGTAACGCAGGGTAAATTTCAAAGGCGCATAAACTGTTCAATATCATATACCAAATATCAAACCGACATATTGCGAAACAAATAAATATCATAAAAACAAAATTAGGCGGAAGAAAAAAAAAATATCAGAGGAAATACAATAGGTCTTACCACAGAAAAGTGGAAAGACCTAATAAATACAATAGGTCTTTCTGTTGAAAAGTGGAAAGACCTAATAATCAGAACAAATACAATAGGTTTTCCACAGAAAAGTGGAATGATCTAATAATCAGAACAAATACAATAGGTCTTTCCTCACAATTAGCGTTACACTTTTTAAATTAAGAATAGTGAAATGTTAACCAACATCA
Source organism: Mytilus trossulus (assembly GCF_036588685.1). Lineage (NCBI taxonomy): Eukaryota > Metazoa > Mollusca > Bivalvia > Mytilida > Mytilidae > Mytilus > Mytilus trossulus. The sequence continues at coordinate 22,327,603 of NC_086380.1, forward strand.
AACATTTGAAAGCATTCAATCTATTTGTATTTTACCATCATTGCAGGCGTGGAATGTAAGTATATAACACCTTTCCTTGAGTGGGACATAACATCACACGGAGGTCAATGCGGTATACATCACCAATGCATCAAATACCCTGTTAAAAAGTTGCAAATGTATGATTCCGAGAAAAGTGTAGACTTCCATATTCAAATGCATGTATACAACTATGCTGGACATTATTGCAGTATAAATACACCTTCTTTCAAACTACCAAATATAATTCAACCCCGACAAGGGATAGTTTTAGATGTTGACACTGGAAGTAAAGGCTGTTATCAAGATTTAGATGTTATATATGACGCTAAAGTTTTCTGTTTTGTAATGAAAGGTTTTACAAATGAGGAGATAAAATTTGAAGTAGGAGTCGGTACCGTTAACAAATCCGATGATGCAATAACTTTTCACGTGTTTAACGCAACCAATGATGAAAGAGCGTGCGAATCTATAGGCCAACTCAGAACAGAGAAACAATATTATGTGACTATCAAGGCATCTTATGCAAATCGGGAAATCTACAGAGTTTCGTCCGATGGGTTTGTGATATTAAATAGTACATCTGTGACGTCGTCATTGACGATTTACCATGGTATTCGATGTGGGGTTGACAACGTTTTGGATGAATGGATTATCTCATCATCATCAACTTTACTTCAACTTTCTCAACCTCTTCAACATGGCGTCAGTTATTCGTTGTTAACGGATAATACAAACGCATCATTTACAATATCAAACACAAATGTTCTTGTCAAATCTCGAAGCCAAATTTTGAATCAGATGATTATAACATTTATTCCATTAGTTTCCGTCTCGAAGATTACCATCGATGTAGACAGTAATAATTCGAATAAATCTTCAAATGTTTCATTATTTCTCTATCAGTGTGATCCAGACATGGAACTGCAATTTTCGACTTCGTTACTTCCTGTTTACTGGTCGATTGGCGAGAAATATAAGCAGTATGTATCACATTATGAAGTAGCACTATGCCAAATGACAAATGATACTACTTGTGAAGGCAAACTTTTGTACGAATCTGTTGGGACGGATCGATATAAATATTTTCATGGGAATTTTAAGGAATCTGTTTACCAGGTATTTGTTAAGACGTGTTTTGGATTGAAATGTCTTAAGCCTTCCATTTCGAGTGACATTGTAGTTGAAACAGTAACATCTAAGAAGATAAAAGTCCAGGCGTCTCTTCAATTGGAGGATACTTGCACCAACACAACTGTGAAATGGCAGAAATCAACATGCACTGTATTGTATAAAGAAACCATTCCAGCTGGTTACAGATGGTCCTTATTCAAAGACAGAGGCAATACAATGCTGACTGACTGGAAAGTCTATATAGGAAAAGAAACTGATGAAAACAAAGGACTTTTTACGGTAATTATTTAGACATCACTTTCTTAATTGTTGTGATTGGTTTTGAAAGTATTCTATGATCGGGTTGTTGTCACTTTGACACATTCCCCATTTACTTTATCAATGCACTCGGGAACAGGATCTGCTTACCCGTCCGGAGCACCTGAGATTATTACTAGCTTTTGTAGGGATTCGTGTTTCTTTTTCTTTAGTTTTCTAAGTTGTGTCATGTGTTCTATTGTTTGTGCGTCTTCTTTCATTTTTAGCCAGCCGTTTGCCAGTTTATTTTCATTTGATTGACTAATTTGATCTGAAAAAAATCACTCCTTTAAAGGTTAAAACGATGATTAAGATGTATTCGTATCTTATCGTATGAAATTAAACAGACCTAGAAAAATAATTTTGCACGCGTTCACTAACTATATAAATCTTTAGATATGTTAATATCGCATACAAGCCCATATATGCAAGTCTTCAGAGGTCAACGTGACAGGTAATTAGATGGCATCCAGACTTATATACTCACGAAACATTGATACATATTATTGAGCCCATGACCTGTAAATACTTTATTTTTAGACTTTTATCATTTGAATAATCGTTTTAGCATGCTATTAATTAAATGTGAGAATTTTACTCAAATCGGTGAACATGTATTTGACAGTTATTGCCTCTTTTACCCTTATTATACTTTAATTGTGTTAGTTGCGTAGCTTTTAAACAAATATATTATAGATATTTTAAAACACGTTCCTTTTGTCATTGTCACAGTCCTATTATCCTCTTTCCGAGTTTTCTTAAGTGCAGATTGAACATATCATCTGTATTCTTCTTAAAATATGTAACTCTTGTTGTGGGCAATTAATGCTTCATTTAATGAGGAAATTTTCTTCTGTCCATATTATTGGCTATCTACGGTAACTCTAACTTTATTATTAAGAACATTGTAAATAAACGTCAGCCGTTGATGCTATAATGATTTTATTCCTGTCTTTTTTATATGACAATATTGACTTGATCTTTTATACATTACAGGATTCTGACTGTCTAGACATACCAGTTTATCTTCACCATCAAACATATGTTTGTATAGAAGCATTCTGTCCAGCAGGCGATATCAAACAAACTTGCAGCAAATCTACAGTGATAGACGACCCAAACATCTATGATAAAAATATTATTTATGATTTAAATCTGAATAATCCTGTCATTAAGCGCATATTGGAACTACAACACAGTTCTAACATTGGAAAATACTTGCAAGTTCTACACGACAATGAGATGGATTTCGCTGAACAGAATGTAAAAATTTCTGGGTTTTTACTAGGAGTAGTCGAAGTTTCAGTAAAATGGTTTCTTATGAAATATCAAGTAATTCCATCTATAGATTGCTCTCTTGACTTGTCATGCTTGTTTACAACGGATACAACAACTGGTTTCGTTAATTTTGATAATCCATATTTAAACGAAAACGGAATACTGTATATATGCGCTGTAACAGATTCGTTTGAAGGTTGTAGTGATGGATTCTTAGTTGATGATGACATACTTAAGGGTGGCAGTGTTTCTATATTATCAAGAAATGGTTATGTAATTGAAGGCTCATCAATGAATATTCATTGGTCAGGGTTTAGTGGGAGTTCAAAAGTAATAGACATGGGATATCCAAATGCAGTTGCATCTTACCAATACGCAATAGGTAAGAGCAATTATATATGATTAGTAAATGTAAATGTTTATTGACGAAGGACGTAATTTAGAACTTTTTGAACATACAAAACAATTCCTTCCTAAAACAACCAAAGTAATTAAGAAAAAAACGGATTGTGTAAAATTGAACTAGATCATTACATAAAAATATTGTATAATAATGATAGGTATGGTTATATAGAGATGTCTAAGATTTATGCCTACTTGCAGGTACCAGTATCGGAGGAACTGATATTGTATCCTTTACAACAGCTGGTCTGGCAGACTTTGTTGTAGTTACAGGCTTGCGCTTACAACCTGGGCAAATATATTATGCTACTATTCGAGGTAACAGTTAGAGCATAAATGTCTGAAGATTACGAAACAATAGCTTTATTTACAAAGATTATTGTGTTACAATATTAGTGCCAAATAGGCAACAAACAAATAATACAATTCACTGTAATAAATTATCAGACCTACGTATAGTTTTAACTGATTAAGTTTTTTAAATATGAACAACTAAAAGTCACCGTACGGCATTCATCAATGGACAACAACCAAATCGTAAAGAAAGCAAAACAGTTACAGTTAAAATTAAATTTAAATAAACATTTCAACGAACATAAATCCCAACGGATTTATGAAAAATACAATAAGAACCAAATATGATAGACAGAAACCAAAGGCTTCAAATAATGTTAAGCTTACGGCTTCTTACTGGGGTATGACATTACTTAATAACTACATAAGATGTATTCCATTATAATACGTTATTATGATTGGCTTCACTGCAATCTAGCGTTATATTCCTTTATCAATTTCATTACACATAAAAAATTACCATTAATGAGGACACGAGGTTCCACAATAAAGTGCACAGGTAAATTAGATAAAAACTTAATAAAAATTGTTCTTTCGGGATCCTAGCTTAACAATTTAATAATAATTATTAAATGCTTCTTTTTGTAATTTCATAGGGTTGTAAAAGCGTTGAACGTGCGCCCATTTTTTGACCGGTTTAGCACAATGAAGTTACAAAGATAAGCATTCAATTCTTAAATATAATGTATAAACATTCTAAGTCTTTTTTAATGTGTCTGACTGTTTGATATTAGTTTTATAATTAGGATGCTTCGGAAAAAATAAAACTTATAAGGATTTGACTCTATGACATATATATCTTTTAATACGATAAATATTCAACTTTAAAACAAACTCGATACAACTGGTTCAGCATTTAAACAATCTTTGGGATTTTAATTTAAAACACAGAAATTCACCTGATTTATATCTGATTAAAAATGTATTTTCAGCTTATGATCATTTGAATAGGTATGTTGAAAGACATTCAGAAGGCGTTATTTACGACAACACCCCACCTTTATCCGGCACAACACAAGTTGAAAGAGGAACTATATATTTTGTGAAAACTCATCGAATTTCTGTACGGTGGTTTGGGTTCGAAGATAACGAAAGTGGAATAATACAATTCAAAATGGGAATAGGTTCTACAAACAACTCGGCCGATATTGTGCCTTTCCATGAGACTAACATATTTGCAGAAATTAACGAAGATAGTCGATTGACTGATGGACATCAGTATTATGCTTTCGTCAAGGTAAATCACCTATAAAAGTTAAAAGTATACGTTAAATTATTATCATATATTACTAATTTTGTAGTAATTTTTAATAATAATAATAAAAATAATCATTATAATAATCATTATAATAAAAAAAATAATAATAATAATAATAATAATAATAATAATAAGTTGATGGTTATACATATTAATCATAGTATTTCACCATACATTAAAATAGTGTATTTTTTTTAAAAGATATTTTCATAAGATGTTCATTTCATTCAATATTTATTTTAAACAACATTTGCATTTTTTTTTTTCATAATTTACAATATATACTTACGCAAATATTCATTCAAAGATGCATGAATTATATTATTTTTTACTTGATATATGTATGTAAAAAACAGAATCTGATTTAAGATATAATTATAATATTATTGGTGAAGTTTTACAGCACCAAGATCACATTTTGACAACTAATATTTCCTTAGTGATGCTGGTAGCAAAAATATCTGAAAGTCAAACGCAAATACTCACTTCGAGTTGCTGATAAACATTCGATTCGGTTTCTGATTAATTCAGTGTTTCATTTTAGAATGACATATATATATATATAACTCATAAAACTCCATAATACTTGTACATTGTACGATATATTTGTCGATTTTGCTATGATGCAAATGATGTGATGCTTATTTTACCCCTTTCCATTTTTACTACAGGTAATGAATCTATCATTTAAAAAATCTACTAATAAGTGTATCCCCATGCATTTATTCATTTATTTAGTTATTCTCCGAGTTCATATTAAAAGCTGTTACTATTTATGACATTAATAGTATTCCGATAACATTGTACAGTTTGAATAAAATTGAGAAAGGAAATGGTGAATATGTCAAAGCGACAACCACCCGACCATAGAGCAAACAACAGCGAAACATTTTTTTTTACAGAAAATAGATAGACATTTTTCTATGTTTACACCAACGCAATCTTTAAATCATTTTCTCTGATTGTACTTTGGAACAAACAATAAAATGTGCATACGCAAATTCGAACTTTGTTTACCTTTATTTTTTTTCGAGTGGCACCGATGACCTTTTTGTAGAATAAACGCGCTTCTGGTGTTAAAAAAACCCAGGTTTCTATAAAACAAAATTGTTTAATAACTTTGATATTTTTTAGGCAATAAACGGAGCTGGTCTTTCCTCATTTTCTGTATCGACGCCGTTTGTTATTGATAGTACAGCTCCAGTAATTGGACATGTCATGGATATATGTCTTCCAGTCAATCAAGGCGAAACAGATGCAGTGAGTACACATATCATTAAAATGCTTGATTTCCTGACAGAGAACATATTTGTTACGTTCGAAGGACGTGTTTTTCAATAGACTGTCGGTATTCCAATGGGAACCAATTGTGTCCCTCTTCTTGCCGACTTGTTTCTTTATTTAAATGAGGCGGACTTCATAAAGGGACTTCTTAGAAAGAAAGATAAGAAGTTAGCAATATCCTTCAACTTCACTCTTCGCTATATTGATGATGTTATCTGACCAAATAGTTAAAAATTTAGTGACTTTGTTGAACGCATCTATCCTATCGAACTAACTAGAAATAAAGGATAAAACAGATACAGTTAAGTCGGCCTCATAACTTACATCTGAAAACAAAACTTTACGACATAAGAGATGATGTAAGCATTCCAATTGTGAACTTCCAATCTTCAAAGTTGTTCCACCGTTATGGATTAACCGTTTTACATATGTCCAAACGTCGTTACTACAATCCCTCTCTCTGTCATATGTGACCTACCGAATTATACTATTTACTGGATTTGTTATTACATGAGCAACTCGACGGGTGCCACATGTTGAGCAGGATCTGCTTACCCTTCCGGAGCACCTGAGATCACCCGTAGTTTTTGGTGGGGTTCATGTTGTTTATTCGTTAGTTTTCTATGTTGTGTCGTGTGTACTATTGTTTTCTGTTTGTCTTTTTTCATTTTTAGTCATGGTGTTGTCAGTTTATTAACGATTTATGAGTTTGACTGTCCCTCTGGTATCTTGCGTCCCTCTTTTAAAATAAGTCTTTCGGAAACAGCCTTCATCGAATACTTTCGATATCAACATTATAGAAGTCATTTGCAAAACATAAATGAAAACATCTGTTCCACGTGGACATCACACGATAATCAAAAACAGTGTAAAGACTCTCTATCATGGGAAGTTTCCTCCTTATCTGGTATATTGCATTAACCATTCCGGGTTAAAGCTTAAAATATTAATAAATTTGAGAATTTAAATGGGGAATATATCAGATAGACAAAACTCCGAAAAAGAGCAAACTACAGCCGAAATGCACCATTGGATCTGCAACACATCCAGCAGCCGGAATCCGGAGGTGGTGCCCAGCTGGCCCCTTATTAAATTGTTAAGAAATTAGTTTGTGTTGTTTACATTAGAGGAATAGAAATGCTATCGAGTTATAAAAAAATCAATCAAAAATGAGTGTTCACATACAAAGTCTTCTCAATAATGCTTGTAGAACTTTTGTAGAATTTGACTCTTTAAGATGAAACCTAAGAATTGTGTTAAGTAGCACACAATGATCAACGATCATTTCTGATTTTGATTTTTTAGAGTGTAAAAGGGGGGATTTGATTTGTAAACTATTGTAATTTAAAAATGATTGAATATATAAATTTTAAAAGGATATAGACTACCAGAGGAATACGACAAGTATAACTTGTAAATGGAGAGGATTTTATGATCCACATTCACAGATTGATAGATACTATGTTGGACTTGGTTTTACAGCTGGCAATGACGATATAGAAACACTGACACACGTTGGGTTGAAAAACAGTAAGGACTAAAAAAATTTCTAATTAACTCATAAAAAAGGATAAAATATTTGCTTTAAGGTTTTAACATGTATTTGATTTAAATATTATGTATAAAAATCGTGTTATTTTTAGAAAACATTCAGAAATAACATTTCTGAATGGTATAATAGTCAACAACAGAATCGTTTCAAGACAATTTTTATTTAACCTTTATAATGAAATAGAATACAAAATAGATTTGACCCCGGTATTCAATATTACGATACTTTCTCACTTTCCAAATTGGTCAGAATTTTTTAATCATACGAATTTACTTTGCTAGCCTCATGAATGTTTTCATTGGATTATCTACCAGTTTTTCATATTCTATTGTATGCTATGATAAATTTGAGTTCGAACTTGTTTATAGTAACCGTTTTTTGTATATATGAAATTTATTCTAGCAAAGACCTGGACATCAACCTTTGTTCAAGGAGTTAGGTATTACTGTATACTAAAAGCATGTAACGGAGCAGGACTTTGTAGTCATGGTGCATCAAATGGTGTATTGATTGACAACTCTGCTCCTATACCTGGCTTAGTAGTTGTTGGAGAACCCGGAATTCATTCAAGATACCAGTCTGATAAGTACGTATTGAAATATATACAAATGATATATAAGATAATTGTACATCGTATGTATATGTCAGATATACTTCCACGAAACAACCACAATAAACACCTAATGTTAAAAACACCATTGTAAATAAAGGCAACATGAGTATATCGGTGTTCGAAATTCATGAATAGATTGAAAAAAAAATTCCTGGTTTCAAACTAAAACTGAGGGAAACGCATCAAATATAAGAGGAGAACTACAGCACAACAGAAACACAACATTAAAATGTAACACACACAGATACGAACTACAATATAAGGGCCATTTTCTGACTTGGTACAGGACATTGTAAGAAAAAATGGTGGGTGGAACCTAGTTTTGTGGCATATCAAACCTTCTGCTTTTATGGCATGTCTGAGATTACCATTAAAATAACAACATTACATCAAAGGACTAAAATACAAATAAATAGAAGAACATATAGGACAGAGAAACACACGGTTAATAGCTAACAAAAGGTACCAGGTATACAATTTAATATGCCTGACGCGCGTTTCGTCAAACCAGAACTAAATAGTGATGCTCAGATACCAAAAAAGTTTGAAAGCTTACCTAATCAAGTTGGAATTCGATATGTAAAATTATCTGTTGCAAAAATCTAAAATAGTAAGGAATTAAGGAGTAACGGTACTGTAGCTAACGCGTGGCCACCGTCCATTGTCGATCTGATGGTCATAAATGCAGTAACCGTCGACGCGTATCTAAATTGATGGTAGCAATTATTTAACTAATGTACAATTATTCCAATTCTAATGCAATACGAAAGGAAATATTACGTTAAAACTGAAAAAATAAATTTGACAAACAAACAAATTTCTTCATGAATGATTTATGCGCAAAGACGTCATGAGTTAACCTGACGTAATACAAATGAAAACTCACAAACTTGAGGTTAATACGTTACCTTAACGATTCAAATTAGGATAAAATTATATTAAAACGGCGAATTCGAAGTAGGTTTTATTTTATTTTCGATCATATTCGTGTTATCGAAAATTTGTTGATCCATTTATTCAAAATGGCGGGTCCCTCCTTAGTTACGCCTGGTTAATTGAGGATTTGACGGTTACTTTTAGCCAATGAAAAAAAAAATGGTACCTAAAAATTGCATTAGAAATATTACGTATTCCTATTCATCAGTTAAGGTTTATATCGTATGTGAAATTTTAAATTGCCTGACTATGAGAATTTTGGCAATACATTTTACATGTATTAAAGTCGTGTAATTAATAAAACACATTTATTGTAATAAAACCACTGAAACATATAAAAGTCAATCAGTTAAAATTTGAAAAAAAAATCACGTACAAAGTCTTCTGTCTACCATCTGTCAGACCTTCTAAGTTTCTGTGTTTTGTTCACACAAATTGAATTTGATGCGACCGTCATACATGTGAGAGGTTTAGCTAGCTTACACCAGGGTTTTTACACTAATTTCTACATAAGAAAATTCCTATACCAAGTGAGGAATATAACAGTTGTTATCCATTCGTTTAAAATGTTTGAGCTTTTGATTTTGTCATTTGTTTAAGAACCTTCCATTTTTAATTTTTCTCGGAGTTCTTTATTTTTGTGATTTACCTTTGTTGTACAAAAGTTTACAAAAACACCCAGATCAAGTGGCTGAAGTGGTATCAAAGTTTCAAAACAAAGAAATTCCAATTAAACCGCATACACATATGATAGATATTTTTGTGTACTATATTAACACTTTTATATCATTCCAGCTCATCACTACATGCCACATGGATTGGATTTGAAGACCCACAATCCGGTATCGACCATTTTGAAGTATGCATTGGTACTACGCCATTGTTATGTGACATTATGGATCGTTGGAATGTATCTTTATCATCATCATTTGTTAAAACTCAGCTTCAACTTAAAGATGATGTGCATATGTTTGTGACTGTAAGAGCCTGTAATAAAGTGAAACTTTGTGTAGAAAGATCTTCGCAAAGTTTTATAATAGATGACACTCCACCGGTTTTAATAAATCGACCGTTTATAGAAAGTGTAAATGGTAATCAGTCTAGTATCCTTCAAATAATATCAGACCCCTCTTTCTTCAAAATTAGGTGGAGTTTTTACGATGACCGGAGTCCAATAATACGAACTACAATCTCGATCCAAAGCAAATTAGACTCCCATATTCCAATGTCGGACACTGTTATATCAAATGAAAATGTATTTACCGTGAAATTGGTAAATGACGATCGACTTCGTCTCGGAGACATTTATGTAGTAAAGGTGACAGCTTGCAACGCTGCCTTACTTTGTAACACTGCGAATAGTGAAGAGGTCTTGCTGGATTATTCTCCTCCTCAAATTGGGGGATTTATGCCACCATTAAATTGGGAAGTGATTCCAGGGACCACAAACTCTATAAGATTTAATTTGACGTGGTATGGTTTCAGTGATGTAGAATCTGGAATAAGATCATATTATATATCAATTGGCTATGATTATAGTAGGGCTGATATCATTGAAGCTTATAAGTTTAACCCTGATCAACCAGATCCGGGAGGTATTCAGAATACAACCATAAACTTAGACACTACCACCAAGTTTCCCGAGGAGCTAGTTTTAACTATCTGGGCAGAAAACAATGTAGGTCTGTTAAGTTCTCAGAATAAAATAACAGCTTATGTATCAAGTTTCAACCGGAATCATACCAAAGGAAATTTCGTTATACAGAAACATTCTTGTGTTGCAGAATATTGCAACAACGACTGCACATGTGCTGTTGTTGGACATAAATGTAAAGCCGATTCTCAATCGATGTGTAATAGCAAACCCAATAACAATGATGAAAGTGTAAGAATAATTATGCCGAACACCGATATAGGTATAAGTGGATCGTTGTCATGCCTAAGGTCGGAATGGACAGACAACTTAAACAAAACAATATGGCGTTTTGAATACACATTTGGTTTACAGAACGAGCAGCCAGGCGAGGGTGTCTTCAATTTAGTATCAGAAAACCCTTGGCGTGATGTCGGAAAGGAGACAAAAGCCATTCACTGTCTATCTCCGAGCAATCAACTGAAACATAAGGCGATATATGTTGCATACGTTAGAGCATGGTACTCGTTTACATTATATAAAATATTCCAATCGGAACCAGTTCAAATCGACCACACGTCACCTGCTATACACAAGCGATATTTTGTTATCGATTCCATATCAAACTGTGAGGAGGATGTAGATTATATTCTATCAACAGATTCTGTATCATCCTGCTGGAATGGTGTATTTTATGATGACGAAAGTGGAATTGAGAAGTTTATGGTATCCCTCGGAACTTTACCTTATGGTATGTAAAATTCATATGCACTTTTAGATATTCTTTTAAATCAGTTTTGTATTAGGAAGTGCCGTTTATTTTGTATTCATTTCATTTACATCACTAAATTTTTGAGAGATATAAACCATTCTAACAAAATTATTTTATTTTTTTCAGCTGATGACATTATGCGTATGCATGATGTTGGTCACAAGACAAGCATAAAATGGAATAGCCTGTCTTTTGAACCGGGAACTAGATATTTCACGACTGTAAGAGCAATCAATAAAATTGGCCTACAAACCGAACTATGCTCCGATGGGTTTCTGATTGATAATATCGCGCCTATTGCTGGAATAGTTTACAATACTGGACATCAAAGGGACGCCATTTACCAATCTAGTAATCAACCAGTTCAGTTCTCCTGGCATGGATTTGAGGACGAACATTCGTTTATTGATTCATATTACATAGGATTTATTGTTAATGGCAAAAGTCCATTGGTAAATGAATCATCTAGTTTTCAAAAGTTAGATATTCAAGACCACAAAGTTTACAATGGGAATCTGAACCATGGAGACACGATTTCAGCCATGGTTAAGGCTATTGACAAGGCTGGCCATGAAAGTCCCATTGTGACGTCACTGCAATTGTTAATAGACAATACACCGCCTCAATCGTTTGATTGTAACCATTTTGATAAGATATATGAAAAACAGATCACTGGAAAAAATAGGTGGTTAGACCAAATAACATGTCATAAAAACAATGTTTATAAGATAATAGTCTCTATTACCGAAGTTACGTTTGACTTTGAAGCTGTGTTGGCAGTTGACGATGTCTCAATGGTTCTACCTTTTGCTCGTAATTCAGATGGTTCTTTGATAACAGAATACAATTTCTTTGCATTTGAAACGGCACCGCATCATTTTTCCTTAGATGTTCATGGGGGTTCAAAATCAACAAAAATGTCGATAAGCGTCTTAAAATGTTCCTCTATAAATATAGAGGCGCATGATATTGAAACCATTACTGCCCAACAAATTTCACCTGACAGAATTTCCATTTGTGTTCGAGCGATCGATCTAGAAAGTAGCATTAAGCACGTCAACATAGGAATTGGAAGCATCAACGGTAGTTTTCAATTACAGACGATGAAGTCAGCAATCTCATCATCACATCGTATGCATGACATTGTAGAGACTAATCTGACACATGGTGAACGTGTTTATGTTCAAGCTATCGTTATAAACCATGCGGGATTACAAACTGAATTCACGGCTCACCCATTTGTAGTTGATCACACTCCGCCCGTAATTCAAAGCTTAGAATCATTTCTAGAGTACCGAGTTGATTCCCAGAACGACACAACCACCTTTGTTCATTCACGATGGCGTGTTATTGACGATGAAAGTGATGTAAAATTTTGTGAATACTGCATCGGTATGTTAATACTAAATTAGAATAGGTGACAAAAAACACCTATAAAAATAGAACTGAAGTGAATGATACATTGAATAATATAAGTCCAATAAACCCTGAAAACCGCTCGACAATTCAACAAACAGAACAAAATAAAATACATAAACTGTCATATCTCTGCCTTAATACAGCCAGTTACCGTATAAACACCTATTGGGTTAAATCTGATTTACTTGTAAGCTGAATCTCCCACTTGTACGAAAGTTGTTTATAACTTCGTTATGTGACAACATTATGCATTACATTTATAGAGAATAATACATGGTAAAATCCGAATCATTCCTAGATACATAATGTACCAATATCAGCCCGAGGACCTTTAGGCCCAAGGGTTGATATTGGTCGAGGGTGATACGGCATGTGATACATATTTTGCCATCTGTTATATGCTTTATCGTATATTTCAACAGGAGAGTATGTCTGAACTTCTTTCTGATCCCTAGCGCCTGGTTTACCTTACAATTTGCCAGGTAGTTTTTTAAATATTTAGTTAATTGTATTTTGTTTGTATTTTGTATGGTATTTCATTGAGTTCTTTTTCATAGTTCCATTTTGTTAGCCAGAAAATATACTCGTCGTATGTGAAGTCACAAACCGAACAATGAATTTCGTCATGCCCGACTGACCGTTCATTTAGGACCCATTTTAAGGAAAAATATTTCTTGAAAAGCTTGCATTCATTAAAAAGGACCTTATGTTAAATTGAAGAAAAGAATAAGTAGGGGTTTGATAAAGGGTGTGATAAGAGGTAGTCGTGTGATAAAGGGTATGATAAAGGATGCGCATCAAAGTTGCGCGATATAGATTAAACAGTAGGCTATTTATTTAACATTCAAAATTACTGTATTTACTACAAAATATATGATAAAACCTGATATACTCATTAAAAACGAGGTATCTGTATTTACTACTAAATATATGATAAAACCTGATATACTCATTACAGCACATTTCAGTGAGTATGTAGCTAATGGTAATATCTTTGGTTAGCTTGCTTGTTAGCTGAACTGTGAAGTCATTGTTAGGTAAGGTATACTACCCTCCTTTCAAAGTAGCTTAGTCCTACAGATAGATTGATTGGTTATATGTTGGGCTAGTCTACTATTAAAAGAGGATAGTTTACCTAACCTAACAATGACTTCACGGTTCAGCTAACAAGCAAGCTAACAAAAGATATTACCATTAGCTACATACTCACTGAAATGTGCTGTAAAAATGGGGTATATGTAGATGATAATAAAAAAATCATAACGCATGGCCATGATGGGTATTGTTTTTACATTTCCAGAAACAGGTTTATTTTATTCCAAATATATTTCTAACAATAGATAAACTGACTGTTGTTGATATTCACCACGTGTGTTCTTAACTATACAATTTAGATTGAAGTGATATATGTACCTGCTGATAAGATAAGGTATTGATAGCAGATATAATGTTTATAAAAATGAAAGTAAGCAGATACTCTAGACATTTAATACAATATTGCAGAAGTAATCTTTTATTTCAGGAATTTCAGAATCGTCCCCTGAAATAATAGGTTGGACAGCTACATCATCAATATCATTTTCTCAGTCAGAAACATTTAAGGTCCAACACGGAAGCAGAATATTCCTGAAACTTCGCTGTATAAATGGTGTTCAATTATCTGGATATGCGCATAACGAACCGTTGGTGGTCTCTTACATTCCACCATCAAACATTGTTTCAAAAATACAATTTCTTACCGACACAGGAATAAGTAACGTAACTGGAGACCAGAAGACACTTACTTTCCGATGGGATAATTTTCACGATCTTTCCGGAATTCAGTCATATTCAACACGAGTTTTTAGAAACAAAACAGTGTTCTCGGATATTCGAACTCCCAACAAGAATTACATTCAAATAAAAAATGTACCCATGAAAAACAAGGAAGCATACAGCGTTGATGTCGTAGGAACAAATGTCGGAAATATCTCCAGTATCCCCAAACAGGCGTCAGTGAGATGTGAACATAATAAACCGTTATTATCAGGTAAGGTTTATGAATACGATTGTGTAAACAAGTAAACAAAGGGGCGAAAGATACAAGCGATGCATTCAACACATAGACCGCAATAAAAGAAATAGATAAACAGAAAAATTAATAGTACACAAAATACAACATAGAAAACTAGACTGTACAACACGAACCCCATCAAAAGATGGGGCGATCTCATGTTATCTTGAACGGTAAGCAGATCCTGCTCCACATTTGGCATCCGTCTTGCAGCTCATAGTATTACAACCCAGTAAATAGTATAGTTCGGTAAGCCACATTCGCGAAAAGGGAACGTGATTGTAAGTATGGCACTAGGAACATATCCGATATCATCTGTGAGCGGAAAGAAAAATGCAATCAAACAATCAAAAAGAATAAATACTACAAGTACACACCCGTGACTGATTTAAAGTATATAACTATGCCTAATTGTATATATATAAGCCTTATTTTAGTAATTGGTATTGTCATCTGATAAAGTTATTCGATTATAAGACACACAGTTTTCTCTGCTTTCAAATCTTTCTGTTTGAAACCCGTCGACTTGGAACTTATCAATTATTGGTAATATTAATTATTATGAAAAGAAAAGGTCCTGGCTATCCAGGAATGGAGTATTTTTTAATCAACAGCATTGTCCTATATTAGTTATTTTAGAAAATCTAGCTGATTGCTGAATAAAACTACAATAGGGAACAATTTGACAATGATTGAATTTAGTAGTGTCAGTCCTTTGATTATGACCCGCGTATGTAGCAAAATTCGAAATACACCGTTTGGTGGTGCGCCTGTCAAATGCGGAACGTACAGATAAGGTATTAGGTAACAGGTGCATGAATATACTATTGGTATCGGTATCGGATTCGACCCGGAACTTGTTAATTATTGGCAATATTAATTGTTTGGAAAACAAAAGGGTCTTGAGTGGTGTAATTTTTAATCTACACCTTTGACCTATATTAGTTATATATAAAGTCGAATTCTTTGATTTGTCGTTTTTACCCGATGACGGCTGACAAATTGGACCTCGTAATTTTAGTATTATAGAAATGCATAGCGAATCACTGAGGTAGAACGATACTTCTGAAATAATCAATCAAAGAGCAAAAACTTCTTCCGTAGTGTCATAACTGAACTGATATAATAGTCTGTAAATAGTCAATAGTATATTTCTTCAAGGGAAAATTAAGTCAATTTGCAATTTCTGATTTTATATACTTTTATATAGTCCACATTTTGTTGGTTATAGTTATTTAAATTTGATATAAACAAGTTCCTTGCTCATATACATATGCATGTTAATTTACTGATTGGAAATGCAATTGTATCGATATTTCAATTGTAGGGAAAGGGTTCAGCTATGGTACCAATTATATAGACTGGAAGGAAGTGTTTCAATCCAAAGATATAGGTTCATTCCAGGTAGCAATAGGCTCTGCAAAAGGAATGTCAGATATTTTAATGCCATCTACAACGACCGAAACAAGAGTCACCATTGATTTATCGCAAGATTATCATGAAATAAGGGCAGTCGTCACTGCCACGTCGTTAACTGGAATGTCTACAACATATCGACAAACTATATTACTATAATGAGCCATACAAATGAAATTGTATATAAAGAATTCGTTTTATTTTCATTTTGTTATAGTGTATGGACTTTTTGTTCGCTAAACAATTAATTTACAAATTGTGTTATATAGTTCCGTCCAAATTGTAATATATAATAAATAGGTATTGCTGCATATTTAATACCACTTTGTTGCTGTATAAGAGTCCAACAGATTCTCCCTTAAGTCCTGAGAAACGAAACGAGTTTCCTGCAACTTCAATGTTATCGGAATTATTTAACCAATAAGTATATATATATACTCAACTAGGTCAATGTGTATGACGATTCTATAACGTATTACCGACATAAAATACAGCATTCAATAATCGTTGATTGCAATATAATTAACGTCCGAGTTTGTTTCCGAAGTTTACCGGATCGTGAGGCTAATAAACAGTCAACACAGAGCTCTTAAAGTTCAGCATTAACAGATTTAATATGAGATTCTTGATATTGTTGTATTTTTGTTTCATGCGTTCCCATTTATCAGTTATATGTAAACTTAACAGATTTTAAATAATGTATATGTGCGGCTCAACCAATTTTCGAATTATTGAATTACTTAAATACAGAAATTACGGAATTCTAATATTGAATGATGGAATAACTAATCGAAGATTATTCAATGAGTGACCGAACAACACATAGCGTAGCGCCTGAGTTAATTATCAGAGTTGTTCGGTCACGAGTTGAATATTGTTCGATATGTGAATTCTTTAATTAGTTATTCTTTTTTTATTACATTGGCAAATGGCTCTTTTTTTTTTTAAAGAAATGAATGTAAAACATGTAAGGAACTATATCTTTTTTCTATGTATTCACAATTTTGTTGATCCGTCGTTATCGACGACTTGACAACGCCCAGATTGTTGTATGACGTCAGAGAGTGGAATAACCACGTTTATTACATGTGAAATTATCGGCTTTTTATTTAACTGGGAAATCAATGTGTTTCATTGCAACCAATGTAATAAAAGAATATATCACTACCAGTTTACATGACGTTGCAGTGCGTAGATAATGTCATCGCATTAAAGAACTTTATGATTAAAGTCAACGCATCTACCCAAATTGACCACAATAAATTTTTTTAAGAAAAGGCATTATTTCTGCTTAAAATCATCTGTCCATTCCTATGGAGTAACAGTACAGCAGCATCTGCATATGAAGAATATATATTTCTCGGTTTATATAATATTCAAGAGCCAACGTTTTCTTACATGATTTTAGCCGTTTGCTGCTTACAATGAACTATAGAACCAACCATTTCAAGTTAAAATGTTGACAACATACCTTCAAAAGTGTTGTTATTGGTAGACCGTAGCGGGAAATCTGTTTTACAATTGATCATGTTAATTTTTCAATTGTCGATACTCAAATATTGTCCTTTTTCCTCGAAACACTACTTACATTCTTACACTACTTGATCGACATTATTATAGATGTTTTTGGTTGTTTTGTAAAATTTAGACCCCCAATGTTCTTCGACCTTTTGCCTTATTTTCCTTTTCTGTTTTTGGATCTGATTGCCATTTCTATAAGTCTTATGTAGCCTTCCTGATAATGCACTGATATTGGGCGAGTATTTACTTATCATCGCATTAAAATTATACCTAAAATTACAAAATTATTTGACAGCTCCACACCAATACCAAACTGGCCAAACGTAAGATCCAATGCAGCAATAAATGCTTTATTTTTAAAAAGACAATATGTACATATTTCAGTGTCTGTTTAATTAAGGATTTAGAATAAACTATTTGTTTAAATACTTTAATATGAAGTATTTGTTAATAGTAATTCAAGTGTTATTGATAACATAATGTGAAACAATTTTAAACTACTTCAAACTACTTCAAACACGAATCTGCAACGCATGTTTCAATACTTGAAATTTTTGTGTAGCACATAATGATTTTTATCTAAATTTAAGATTGTACTTTGTAAATAAAGCTGTTTAACAAACCACGCCACTTTTTGGGAGATATATAATGATATATATAATATTCATAGATGTTTTGTTTTGTTTACCTTATTGTTCAATGGTATTAATTATGATGAGTTCACACATTAATGGGTCGGTATCCTCTGTGAATCCACTTTGTAATGGGTTTTGAGATTCTATAATTTTCAAATTTTCTCTCAATTTCAAAATCTTTTCTATTATTTTAGATAAGGTTGGAGTGACAGTTATTCCACGATAGTTAATAGCATCCTTAATATTTCCTTTGTTTTTAAATATTGGAAATAATGTGCCTATTTTTAGTAGGTCTGGAACATAGCAGTATTTAAATGACATATTTATGAGTTCACGTATATAAGCTCTCAGATCTTCACCACCATATATAATATTTTCTGATGTTATTCCATAAATATCTGCTGCCTTATTTTTGTTCAAAGTTGATATTGCTTTTTCTACTTCTTCATCAGTCACTTGCATATGGATATATCTTTCTTGGCAAATATCAGATATAACTTTAACTTCTTTTTCGACATTTTCCAAATGTTTATGATCAAACTTTGTATTGACAGATTTTTTAGCTAGTTCTCCAAAATGTATATGCCAGCCATTAATTATTTGATTGTCACTGTTATAAATTTGACCGTCAACATTGAGCTCATCTATATGTTTGGACATTTTTCCTCTTTGATTTCTGATCATTCTAAAAAAGGTTTTGGTATCGGAAACTTTAGATTCAATTAGTTTTTGCCTCTCATTTATTCTTTTAAGTGCTATTTCTAAACGACATTGCTTCCTCAGTTCGTAAGTTGTTAGTTTCTTTTGCTTCAGATAGTAGTTGTGCTGATCATTAATGCTTCCGTTATTTTTCATAGTTTCATAGTTTATTAAAGAAAACTCAGCCGCAGGAGACTGCGTAACAGGAGCATATTATACACAATATAAATCACAACATATTTCATAATACATTCACTATACATTTTTATATTATACATCTTCAGAAATAAATCTTTTTTTATTACAATTTTAAATCAGACAAGCATCTTTTCTACCTTTTGAATAAAAATTGACAGCTTAGACAGCACATTATTGTTACAATATTTAAGCATACCCAGTACTTTTTTAACATTTGGATATTTTGAATAATATAGAGGTATGAACTTCACCCTTAAATCTTTAACTTCACAATTGGTACATATACATATATAGTGGTACACATCCCCAAGACCAGCTTTACAAAGTGGACAAAGTCTCTCATTTCGTGGTACATTTCTCCATCTTCCTGTTTCAATGGGAAACTTTGTATTACATACCCTTAGTTTACATATATTAACTCTATGACCCCGCCTCAATTTTAACAGATATGGTTCTAAGCAAAACTCTTCTTTGAAGTGTAAATAAAATCCCCCCTTGATGAGTTATTTATATCAGAGAACCATTTTTGAATAAACTGGTCCTGGAGACGCTGCCTCACATTAGTTTTAATATAATTATAATCAACTTGCTCCGGAATATTATATACTTCACAAAAGCCACAGTCATTAAACACGGATTTTACATAGTTAAACCATTTGAAATTATAACCTTCATGCTCATGTATGTACCAAAGTAACTTGTACAGTTTACCCGATAATTTGTATCGTATGTTGCAAGCTTGTGCCAAAAACATACCATTTTTAACTTGATCTGCAGTTCAAGTGGAAATCTTCCAAGTTCTCCATACACCATAAAATTTGGCGTAGAGGATCGCACCCCCAAAATGCGCTTTCAAAACTGTAGATGTAATTTTTCAGTATTATTTTTATTTTCAAACCCCCATATTTCCGAGGAATAGGTCAAAATAGGAACCACCAATGCATCAAATAATTTTAACTGTAAATCAATCTGGAGTGAGATATTTTGTATCTTCTTTTATAGAGCATAAAGTGCTTTTTGAGCTTTTATAGAACGCAACTTTCTTATTACTGATAGCTTTACGGATTTCCTCATTCATCACTTGTAATTTTGGCTTCTTTTTTCCTTTATTTGATTTAGGAGCAAAAACTTTTGTAGCTTTAATTATGATGTTATTTAAAGTGCTAAAACCACTCACAATGTCTTCACGGTTTTGTATTTTGCATCTTGTTGAGCTAATTTCTGTAGAGATGAGACTTGCATATTTTCCTGTATCAATTTTGTCCCATTTAATTCTTTTGTTAAATGTTTTTGTTGAAGTTTGCGACTTTCCAGAAGTATTGAGCTTTTTCTGGTGATGTAGAACAGACAATAATATAGGGTAATGGTCCGAGACATTTGAAGTTACGTTTAGTTTCTTTATATCTATTATGTTCTCTGAATATTTGTTTTGATAAAGAATAAAGTCAATTGCCGTGGCATCTTTTCCATTTGAATGTATAAAGGTAAGTCCAGTTTCTTTTGAAGATAGCTCATGATCTTGCATAAAGTCATTGATACACTTTTTTCTTTGAGAGGAAGCACCATTGATTATGTCTTCATTGAAATCTCCTCCTATAATTATCTGATGAGTATTGGAGTATGTACATACAATTTCATTCAGTTGGTCTATACATTCTAGTAACTCTTGTGTACTATTAGTGGGTCCTTTGCATGGTAGATATAAAGAAATAATGATGATGTTGGGCTCACCTTCTATTTCAAGACATTGAATTCTACAATTTCCTGCTTTCACAGTCGATATAAGGTGGTCTAGCTCTTTTCGTCACAATATTGCCACTCCGCCATATCCTCTCGGCATTTGTATTGGCGGCAGAGGGTCATCAGCGTCAACTGACTTTCCTTTTCCTATATATTTAGAGTGAATTTCATTCAACATGTTGAGTTGACAGTCAAAAAACCAATGTTCCTGTAGTAAATAAATATCGATATCTTCCTTCATCTCCATGAAGAATGGTCCACAAGTTAAAATGTTTTTACAATTAAAACTCAGAATTTTCATATTTTTCTGCTCACAATCATTAAAATCTAAAACATTATTTGTACAGTTACTATTTACATTTGTAAGCAATTTCTCATCTAGTGCGGTGTCTGGTTGAGGCTTGGGTGGTATAAAAAATTATCTGTGTGTCTTGTAGGTTGATAGTACAACGCTTGTCCTACATGTATGTGTCTATACAGATTGTCTGATGTTGGCTGATTGTTATGTTGTGTTGTATTGTTTTGAGCAGAAATGTGATTTTGGACATAATCTTGGTTTGTCCAATTTGGAACAACTTCTATTAGATTATCCTTGCAGATGTTTCGAGTCTCTAGTTCTGTTTGATATGAGAATTGACTTGGTATTCTTTGATCATAATTCTGATGATTCCTGTCTTCATTTTCTGAGCGGTAACTGTATTGATTGGGTTCACTATACCGTGCTCCATACATACTGTATTGACCTGTTGCTGATGGTTCACCATAGTTTTGACTATAGCTGCTTTGTCTATAGTGTAGTTGTTGGTTTGAAGGATACGTTTGCTGGTAATCATATGTTTGATTTTGTCTATTGAAAGAATCATTGTTGGTAGTTTTATTTTCATTTTGAAGTTTATTATTTTATCATCAACTTTACTAAGTACATATTTTGTTACTTTTTCTCGTATATCAGTTACGAGGTCATTATTTGCCTTGCGAGCAGAGCTTTGGTGTTCAGAATGATGTTGATTTGGCTTGTTCTGAAGAGACTCAATTTTGGTATACAGAGTTTTAATTTTATTTTCCAGTTGTAGATTTCGAAATTCTGATTTATGTAATCTATCTAAGATGTTTGTTTTTTCCTTCATATTTTCATTAATCATGGCTTCTTTCATTTTAATTTGTTCCTCTCTTTTTTTTAAACTTTTGTTCTAATTGTTTCAATTCCTTCAAACGAATTTTGATATTTTCATCTAGCTTGTTTTTATCAGCTATAATGGTATATGTTGAATCATCAGTAATCAGATTTGTAGAATTTGGAGATGCAGTTTGTGTTGGTTTGCGTATTTCAGCTCTTTGAACAATACTGACAGTAGGTCCAGATTCAGGTTGTATATTTTTTGGAGTTGTTTCAAAAGATATGTTAATCTGTTCTGGTTCAATTAAGCTAGTTATCTCAGTCTCTATTTCTATAGATTTTGGGATTGTTTCATGTGTTTGTTGTTGGGTTTTGTCACTAAGATCTCTCTGTTCAGATAACCCTATGTATGAATAGCAATTTTTAGTGTCATTATCTAGACAATTGTCATGAAATGGCATATCACATATTAAACATCTGTTTTCAACACTTTGTTCAAAACTATTGCAGGCATAACATTGAATTTCTTCTTGTAACATCATGTCAGCTATTGACAATTCTGAATTATTAATAGCACAGTTATTATCTAAAATTGCTAATTGTTCAAGGTTGTTTCTTGAATCAAACTCTTCATTTGTGCAAGTTTTACACACTTTTATGTTCACTTTGTTCTATTAATTCAATTTCTTTTTCATCTAGTTTGTCACATTTATAATGGAACCAGTGATTGTTTTTACACATGACATATCTTGTTCGACAATGACGTTTACATTTAAAACATTTTTCATCTTGTTGGAGCTCATTTTGCTTCTCTTGTTCTTTATCTAGTTTTTTTCCCATTGACTTCATTCTATTGTAAAGAGTTTAGTGCTTCTTTAAGTTTTATTGCCAAATTTTGATTTAACATTTCTATATTGATTTTTGCTCCATTTATCTGTGTGTTACTCATAATTTTGTGAATTTCTTGAGCATGCTGATGTATGAACTGATGAGCATCTTTTCCATTTATCAGGTATGTACATTTTGTTAAGTAGGCATTGATTGTGAAGCTCAAGTTTGTCGAGTCAGAGTGATTTGATAGGTATATTGTACCTTGTTGCCTGTTTTGTCCTTGGCAGTTGTTTTATTACATGAATCAAAGTATGTTTCACATGCGAATATGAATAACTCAAAGGAAACTGTATCTAATTTAGCAGTTATACCCCCGCCTGTAAATGAATATTCAATATCAGACCTCTGTGTAGTCTCATATTTTTTCTTTAAAGATTTTTCAATATTTAACACATATCTGTTCTCATAAGTTTTGCCAATATAGAGCTTGCTGTCACTCATTGAATGCTTTAAATTCGTTTTTTTTTTAACTAAAACCATCTTGTATTATAAAATTTTCAAGTATTAGAAATTGTCTACAAGACCAACGATACCTGTGGAGACTCCCACCCTGATCGCTAGTACATATAGGACAATTTACCAACAGTCAAATATCACTAATTTTGTAATCTTACGAAGCCACACTCTTGCTAGGGTCGTATCTGGATGTATTCCGTCACGGTACAAGTTAAAGTTATATTGATCAGATGCCTTACGTTTGTTGTCGGATTTTTTCTTGTTTACTTTATAATAGATATCTGAGGCAAAATTTGGTGAAATTAGTCCAAGTGTCCTGTTAAGGTTGCTAATATGCTCGTTAATTTCTGTATATTGTTTCAGAAGTTTGATGTCTTGTTCTATAAATTGTTTTAGCTCAGGGTGTTGTTTATATTTGTTCCACGCATGTATAGAATATGGTGGAAGCTGCAAGAAGGTGAGTTTACAACCCGGATAGTTCCTAAATAGTTCAATTATATGTTGATAGTTATCAGTAAGTGTTTTGATTGTGTCTTGTTCTTCGGACCTTAAAGCTATGTATTTTCCGTCATATGTTGTTAAGTCACAGGTTCCTAACCATATATAGAGAGATATGTTGTCAAGCTGACTAATCTTGGAGTCTAGATTGCTTCGTAGCCACTCAAGTCCTTGAGTTGACCAACAGTGAAGTGCGTCCGGACTTGAACCACCATTTGATTGTGTTTTCAGTGGGGATAGTACAGTCTTTGCTGACCCAGTATCCCTTGCTGTCAGTAAGAACAACCAGAGTTAATAAACGTTGACCAGGAGGTGGTACAATAGGTTCACGTAGATACTTCAACAATTTATATTCTGTCATGAGTTGTATATTATTCAATCAAGTTATTATATAGATTATATTCACAAGCGTGCAGGAGTATACACATGTCCAAGTAAAGCAAAGCTATCTATGGGTTATATAAGCAGGCTGGATATATGTGGAAGGCAGACAGCACAAATTATATACACAAAGTTCAATGGACTGCTAAAAATCGGTTATGGTTAAAACAATGTTCTTCACTTTTGTTTGAAGACGATATATAATATCTGCAGACTATATATTTGCAACAGTCATGAATTGATACAAAATGTTTATTCGGTAAAACAATAAAACAACATTTTCACCTCCTGAATAACGTAGTAAGTTTCAATGATATTTATAAAAATATGATACTATCAAAACTTTAATTCAGAGGGATGATTATTGATGGGTGCATACAGACTATTCAAAAAAATTTAAGAGATGGCCGCCATGACATGCGGTTTGTGGATGGACTCACAACTGCCAGATTGGTTTAAGTGTTTATATATCAAATAAAACGCATAAAAAGTTTTTAAAAGTATTCCGCCAGTGTTATATGTATTAATGGGATGTTTTTGCAATGTTCCTGTCACAATATATCTTCTAAAATATCAAGTTCAATGAAAATTTTCCTCTCCCAAATTCAAACCACCACCATTCATACGAGCATGCGCATCTTATAATGTAAAATTCAGTTCTGACTTGCAATGGAAATGCCGAAAATCGTCTTGTTGTGCGGGATAAACCAATCAAATCAATGCAGATTTTCGTATTATTTTTTCGTATCACACTCCGTGCAGTGTGATACGAGATGTATCTATCCAAGCAAGAAATATATAACAGGCCAAAACCATAAGAGAAATAATTTTCTCTAATTCTACGGAAATTTATCCCTTTCCGAACCCATTGTATAAAAAAATTTAATCAACGTGTGGTTGCTGGTGATCTCAAAAGATCATTGGGTGATTTTAAGCGTCATGACCTTTTTAGCCAACTGGATGAATCAAAATATGCTAACAGGTGTTGATGAAATTGACAACTTCGTGCAATGTGAAAGGCACTCCAAGGGGATTTTCGGTTAACAAAAAAAGAAAATATATCTTTTCATCATTAGAGAAACAAATTCTTACATAGTTACTCGTGGATTATCGGATTTATCCAATCTCGATAGTTAAATTATAAATTTTAAAGTCCTCGCCGAGGCGGCTTGGACTTTAAAATTGATTATTTAACTATCTCGATTGGATAAATCCGATAATCCACTGGTATCAATGTAAGAATCTATATTTATCATATACTTATAGAAAATAATGGTATGATAGTACCCCATGATAAAACTTATTTGTACATACATTGTTATTTATTCATTAAATTTAAAGGGAAATTCCGCGATTTTTTACTTATCATCTAATCATGTTCATCTTAACATAAAAAACACATTTGCAAAGTTTTAAATTTATATTCCTTCTAATAACGGAGAAAATCAAGTATTTGTAACTTTTTTGGTTGAATTCTCGAGTGGGTCGTGACGTATTAGCCCGATTTATTGAATTCTGGGAAAAATAAAATCTGTTTAACTCTTATAGCTTATCGACAATATACGTAATTAAAAGCGCACAGCTGACGAATGGTCGAAGTTATTAACCACAATATAAGAACGAACGAAAGTGAATATGCATATATATACCGTTTTGTATTGATTGAATTAAACTCCTATAAAATTATCTCTAGTAAATGTTTTTGAATAAATTTAATTAATTATTGTTGAGATTTTTTTAAAAAAATATTTATTGAACATTTTTACTGATATTGAACTGAAAATATTTCAATTCTATTTACCGTTATTGTTTTGATAATCATTTCAATGCAACTAATGTGTGAGCAGAGTGTGTATATTATTTTGTAAAGGTCACTGTATATTTCTCGGCTTCTCGGCCTTGTAGCTATTTAGCCGCAGGTGTGAGTTCAAGCGTACACAGGTATAAATGTTGTTATTTGGAAAGGATAAACAGAAAGGATTAGAAAGAGTATATGCTGCCATGATGTTAATACACTAAGATTTAATACACGATGAGAATAAAGATACAATAATTAAATTGTGTAAATTAATTGAAAATAAAATTCTGATTCGTAATTCCGAAAGTGTATAAAAATAAAAGGAAACAATTTTTTATTACTTTCTTAGCGGCAATTGGCGTAAAGATTCAAATATGAAGCAAAAAATAGTAGTTTTAATCTTTAATAAAAACTAAATGCAATATTACCCAATTTGATATACCATTGTACATCTGTTTGATATCATTGACTTTACCGGAATTTCTTAACTTGTATTCAAATCTGGCTGTGTTTAAATGCTAATAAAACTATTGCAATTTTAAAGTTTTTAATTGACAAAAAAATACAACCTACAACATGCATAATTTTTTTTTAGTTTCTTTTTAACATTTTATTCTTACATAATTAATTTCATTTGACAATCATTTACACGAACTTTTTGTGAAAAGAATACCAATTATCTAAGCTAAGGCATTATTTCTTTTAAGAATTTTTGAGGATTTTTTTAAAAATTCTATGATAATATTTGTGCAATGTTGAATAATCCAAATAAGTAATACAGTAGTTGTAATAAAAGTTATATTTTAGTCATGCATAACAGATATTGACGAATTTATAATAGTTCGTTCATACATCGTTGTTCATGAAACAATCATTATTAGTATACATGTAAGTTTCCTATGAGTGGCCGTTCATGTCATTTGCGCGATTATATACGCGTACATGTATATAATTTTCAACGCGTATATATACGCGTATATTGTGGTTTTCAACGCGTATATTGTGGTTTTCAACGCGTATATTGTGGTTTTCAACGCGTATATTATCGTTTTATACGCGTATATTGTTAAAATAAACACGTTTATACTTTATTCCAATTTATTTATCATATACGCGTTAATATACGCGTTATTTGCATAAATATACGCGTTAATATACGCGTTAATATACGCGTTATTTGTGTTAATATACGCGTAATTTGTGTTAATATACGCGTATGAAATCATTATATACGCGTTAATAAACATTCGTTTATCTTATTGTTTTAACCAATGAAAGCGTGGCTCACTGATTTTTAACTATTTATATCATATACTATTGCAGCTGACTTTCATAAGTTGACATATTGAAAAATTTTGCAAAAAAATACACCAAACACAAAAGAAAGAGAAAAAAATATACCGAAAACAAGTAGACGAATAAAAACGAGAATTTGTATGAAACTACGTCATTGACGTTGCCTTTGGATATCTATATGATGTGATGTTTTATCAAAGAGGATTATTATGCTTGTACCCAATGAGAAAACAAGCATATAATATATAAAACAAAATACTGAATTTGTAATCCTTTTATCAAAACGGTATATTGAATTGCATATCCGTTTATGATAACGATATTTTGAAATTGCATATTCTTTTATCATGAATGAGAATATATTGAAATTGCATATTTTTTTATCATGAGAATATATTGAAATTGCATATTCTTTAATTATAATACTGAATATATTGAATTTGAATATTTTGTAATTAAACTATATTGATTAACATATCCTTTTATTTTAATGACATATTGAATTAGATATCTTTTTTATCAGAAAGGTACTTGTACATATATATATAATTTGCATATCCTTTTATCATAACGGTATAATACTGTTAAATGTGCCCAACATTGCTAATATATATCCAATTATAGTTTGAAATTGCACAAGGTCGTTTTTTTTCTCTGACTATCAATGACGTCTTTTATATAAATCCATTGGATGTTGGATGTATACCTATTGATATTGAAGTCTCAGTTACATGATTTTTTCATTAGTTGTTATTGGCTTTAGACTACCTGTTAGTAGCTGTGTGTGCTGTCAGATTTGTAGCTTGTGTCTTTGTGTGTTTTGGGATGTGTAAGTACCCGTCCACATCCAATTTGTATTTTAGTTAGATGTATTTTTATTTGTATTACTCTAATGATTTTATACTTTTTCAACTGATAGTTTGTTCTTATGTTGTACTGTTCAACCACTGTTCCAGTTTAGGAGGAGGGTTTAGCGTTCACAAACATGTTTAAGCCCACTTCATCCTTTATGTGCCTGTCCCATTTCAGAATCCTGTTATTCAGGAGTTGTCGATGGTTCATGTCTGTCATTTTTGATTTTCGTAAACTGTTTTGCTATATATTAGGCCGTTATTTATTGTTCAATGGTTTCATGTTTTCTATCTCGGAGTCTTTTATAACCGACGATACGGAATCGTTTTTCATTCTAATCAATATTGTGTTTGGCCTTACGGTTACCTATAAGTGCTTAAATCCACTTCAAGAATCATTTGATGAAGAGTGGTCTCTTCGGGTATCATACCACATCTCCTTTTTTTTTTTTATATATAATAGAATATTCCGTTTTGAAATTATGTAACATGACATCTATCGGAATTCAAAGTCTTTTAAAGTAGATGCAACTTGCCGTTACTAGTACACAAAAACATCAAAACGTTATAATTCCTTTTGAAAAATATATTTTTCAAAGCAAAATCAATGATTATATAATTTATAACGTATTTATCGAAATTTATATTAAAAAAAAAAGACACTTTCTTTACTCCAACCATTATCCCTGTCAGACATTACATCATTAACAACCAATCAAATGTAAGATGCTGTATAAAATAAAAGTATCACACACATACTGAATTCCAATGCAAATTGAAAACAGTCCATACAAATTGCCAAAATTAAACGGTGCCTATCAATGGAATAAATAAAAGCAGCTATACATTGACTTATTCCCTTGGACGTTTTGTTTTGTAAACTATGCAGTGGAGTCAGCTAGGAATCATGTTAGACAAAGATGTTTTAGGATTGATTTATCTAATTCTTTTATGTGGTAATATATAATTTTAAATCAGTTCATATGGATAATAGGATGACTATATTCGGTAGTCTACGATTATAGTTATATCATCCTTTTGTACATTGAAACATGAAAAATGGAGGTGTTATTGTTATACACAATTATTTCAAAAATCACAAATAAAAATTTCGAATGAAGTAATGTATCCATCATAGGTTAGTATGGATTTTAATTCACCAGGATCATGATATATAGATACCATTAGGTATACTAAAGATTTTATTTCCTTTTTTTCAAAACGAGTAGGTCCGGTAAGGGCCGGATTTGTCCTCAAACTTCAGGTTCATCTGATGAAAGATTTTGAACACTTTGTAAAAACCTATGTGTATACTTCAGTCGAGTTAATTAGTCAATGTGAAAGATTTGAACTGATTTAGTCATTAAAGACGCTCAAATTCAAGCTTAAATATGAAAAATCGACCAAACATTCTTTTATATGGCACTTTTCCGATGTTTTGTGTCAAAAATGAAAGTGGCTCCATCCGTGTTCATCTTCAACCTTTATATATGTTATGTATTATCATCAAATACAACTTTGATTTAAATATTAAGAATGAACACAAATGCGGCCATTTCCATTTAAGACGGAAACCGTCTAAAAATTAACTAGAATGCTAAATTTGTGAAGGTTATTAATTTAGCATGACTTTATGATGCTAGTACCCGATACATGTGAATTGTATTGTCAAACAACAGCCCATATTAATGTAACAGAAGCATTCTATTGTCCAATAAATAGCTAAAAAAATATATTTCAACAATAAAATAAATCTGCTATATTTTGGAGCCAAAACGGGTCTTACTGGTTCTACTTCTTTGTTCAATATTCAATACAGACTTTAGTGTTCTTAGTCTTGTCACAATGAGTACTTATAATATCAAGTTACCAGGGGAAAGATGTTTCGGTTCTGATTTAAGTGATTGATTGTTATCCTATATTCCCACCAGTTGTTTTGAAATTCACAGACAACTTTATTATGCTTTTAGACGGAGGTTTCAATTATGAGACTGTGAATTGTCATTTTAGTTTATCTTACCTCATATACATTTTTAGGAATATGATTGGTTAAAAGCGTCCTCGTGGAAACCGTGTATATTTAATATTAGGTTAGTTGGGAGGCGGGGCTTATTTCATACACGGTTAGTAGTGGAGTTGCGTCCCTTTATATTCCATATAAGGTAATAAGGAGGCGGGGCTGAATTCATACACGGTTAGTAGTGGTGTTACGTCCCTTTAGAAAAAACAAAACAGTACTGAGAAAAAAACTTAAAGGTTTCAACAGACGAAGAAAGAGTTGATAAAGTGATATAAATTCATAAAACACATTTAAATCTAACAAGTTGTCATTGTTGGCATCTGTTTTTGTAGGATCAAAGGAAGTAGTTTCTTAATCATGTTAATGCTAACTGTATTGAAAACTTGCTCACTTTGATAGGTCACTAGTCTAAATTTTACACGTTAAGATAGTCGGTATGATCAATTCGTTACATAGTGTGCTAGTGACGTAATACGGTATATATGGGGTCAGTAAATTCCATATGGGGATTCGAGCTTCGCTCTCACCCCATATATACCGTATTAGGTCACTAGCACACTATGTAACTAATACATTAATAATATCTCTTTGATAACTGTTAAAAAGCCTTAAATCCATTTTCAATACACGTACAAATGTTTTTGATTGTATCTCTTATATTTTGATTTGTAGAATAACAAAAATACCGAATTTAAAAAAAAAATTGAAAAATCAAAGTCCCTTATAAAAATAGCAAAATCAAAAGGTCAAACACATAAAATAAATGGAAAACAATTTTAGTATTAGGGACTTGGAACAGACATGTCCTTATGTTAAAAATGGTCGATTAAAATAGGTTTTAGAACACCTTAATCTCTTCGAAATGTATTATAATTGTACAACTGGTATTTCGAATAAGTTTTGTCTGTTCTTATACAAATCTGTTTATTATATTTATAAATAAGCAAATAATATTAAGTGTTTCTATTTAAGTTTATACTATGTATTTTTTGTATCATTTATTCAATCAATGTGTATGAGTATAACGTGTATGTGCCTCTTTTTTACCTTTAGAATCGACAGATGCAAATATCGCTTTAAAGAAACCTACAAAGCTTTCCTCTATATATGACCCAAAAATTAACGAAGGGTATGATTATATATGTTGTAACTCTACATATGCTGTTGATGGTGATAGGAGAGGAACACCGTTCAATTACAATTTTTATTGTGCGCATACAAACATAGTAGATAATGAGAAGCCTTGGTGGGCTGTCGACCTCCAGAATGTTTATACCATTACTGGTGTAGAGATCTTTGGACGAACAGATGGTCGCTGTGAGTTTTATTTTGTTCTCTAGTTTACTAATACCGTGCTCATACTATGAAATCTTCTCTAAGTCTTACCTCGGATAACTAATCCGAATTAATTACTCCAGTTCACACTTAATGTAAAATTAACCCAGTTTGGAATTTTCACTCTCATGTTAGACTCACTTAGGCGCCAAAATTGTAACCAGTATCTGCAAACTATATTTACCTACATTCTTTTTAATCAGAGTTGCATTATTATAAAGTCTGAAATTCTTAACCGCACTTCTGGAATTGATTACCCAACTTCACACTTAATAAAAATTAAATCAGGTATCCAAACTGCACCCTTTTTGCCCACAAAAAAGCGGCAGAAATCTTAAATCTTTCATCGTTTGTAATAATGCAGGTTTTTTTTAACATATAGTTAAACACACTTATATCTCTCTTGCTTCCTTTAATTTAATATGGGTCACAATTCTTTACTCAGTAAAAACAATAACTGGACGTCTGTCAACATATGACGTCATTAAGTATTTAACGTTACGTAATAATTACGTCACATTGCAGATTTATTAAAATAACGCCATGCACATGTCACTACACCAACAACGTCACATTAACTTAGCTTTACGTTCACATATAGAAGTGAGATACTTAGCCCAGGTTCACCCCAAATTAACTCCGCCTAACATGAGGGGTAAATTTAATCTGGGTTCGCCCCGGGCTAAGGCGTTCACACTACCTAAATTAAACCCGGATTAACTAATACGGGTCGAGCCCGGTTTAAAAAGGCATAGTGTGATTGGGGTAATAGTCATATATTGATATATTGGTGTTAAACCAAACATTATTGGCTTTCAGTTTTTATTTGTGGAGGAAACCAGAGTATCGATGATGATATAATTTTAAATTCTAAAACCTTAACGATCGCTGGATAACTGAAAAAAAGCCAAACTCATCTAAAGGTTAAATTTTACAAAAACCGGAAATTGATTAATAGGACCAAATAAAATATCTTTCTATGTGAATACTTGACTGGTGTTAAGGCAATTTAGTGAGCATTTCTATTTTAACAGACTCAATCTTTATTTGTATTCTATTCCCAGCTGACGATCTCGCTAACTTTGATGTTGAAATTATTATGCCAACATGTACATGTAGTCATTGGAATAATCTAGAGGAAGGAGATGAAATAAATTGTCACTTCCAGGAAACCGAAAGTCAGAGAATTACGGTTAACTGCCCTTCTAACACTGCTGGGAGATATGTCAAGATTAAACGCCGTGATGAGTATCGCTTAGTCATTTGCGAAGTGGAAGTGTATGGAAATCCAAAATATAGAGTCGACGAATCAGGTATAATAATTGACTTATATTAATGAGTAGGTGGAATCTATTCTAAGTTACCACCATGAAGGACTATTTCAAATGACAAGTCGAAATAAATAGTCCGGGGTAGGTTACACGAGTTCATACAATTCTACAATTTTCAAACCTTTTCAAAATTGATCAAAAACTTTTTTACTATGACATGTATGATGAAGGTAAATGCAGAAAAGCGATTTGGATGCACGAAAATTATAAAATGTTATTTTCATTCATGTATTACAAAAATATACCAAGTTATGGACACACATGGTAAGTCGTAGTCGGTTGTATGAAAAAAGACAAGAGCAGTATACCGATTTTCAAAACTCATAAATCAATAGAAAAAAACCAAATCCGGATCACAAACCAAAACCGAGGGAAATATAAGAGGAGAACGACGACACAGCATAAAAATGTAACACACACAGAAACGAACTAAGCATTAGACAAAACCGATGTGAAAGACAAATATAACATCAAAACTAAATACATGAATTTGGGATAGAACAGTACCGTGACACGTCCTATAATAATGTGAATTTACACTCATGTATAAGAGGAAACAAACGACACAAAAGAAACACGTTAAAATGTAACACACACAGAAAGGAACTATGATATAACAATGGCCATATTCCTTACTTGGTACAGAACATTTTTAAAAGAAAAACATGGTGGGTTAAACATGGTTTTGTGGCATGCCAAACCTCCCGCTTTAATGACCATGTTAAATATAACATTAAACTGACAACACAACATTACAGGACTACATTACAAATAAATAGGAGAAAATATTGGACAAAGAAACACACGAATAATAACTAACAAAAGGCACCAGGTTTAAAATTTAATACGCCAGAAGTGCGTTTCGTCCACACAAGACTTACTAGTGACGTCCAGATTAGAAAGTCAAAACAAGTACAAAGTAAAACATCACTGAGGACCAGAGATGGCTTTTACAACAGAACATACCAACAGCAGCACCCGAATCCTGCGAAATATAGTATACAGACAAAAATCCCAAATAGAACAAAACATGATCAATTCAGTCTAGCTTTGGACAGGATAATAAAGGTCTGCGGTTTATCATCTAACCACTGTAGTCTAATCTAGAGAAAGATGTACTTACCCTTTCGGAGAATCTGAGATTACAACCAGTTTTGTATGTTAGTTTTGAGCACAAGACTTACTAGTGACGCCCAGATACAACAGTTCGAAAGCCAAAATAAGTACAAAGTATAACATCACTGAGGACCAGAGATGGCTTTTACAACAGAACATACCAACAGCAGCACCCGAATCCTGCGAAATATAGTATACAGACAAAAATCCCAAATAGAACAAAACATGATCAATTCAGTCTAGCTTTGGACAGGATAATAAAGGTCTGCGGTTTATCATCTAACCACTGTAGTCTAATCTAGAGAAAGATGTACTTACCCTTTCGGAGAATCTGAGATTACAACCAGTTTTGTATGTTAGTTTTGAGCACAAGACTTACTAGTGACGCCCAGATACAACAGTTCGAAAGCCAAAATAAGTACAAAGTATAACATCACTGAGGACCAGAGATGGCTTTTACAACAGAACATACCAACAGCAGCACCCGAATCCTGCGAAATATAGTATACAGACAAAAATCCCAAATAGAACAAAACATGATCAATTCAGTCTAGCTTTGGACAGGATAATAAAGGTCTGCGGTTTATCATCTAACCACTGTAGTCTAATCTAGAGAAAGATGTACTTACCCTTTCGGAGAATCTGAGATTACAACCAGTTTTGTATGTTAGTTTTGAGCACAAGACTTACTAGTGACGCCCAGATACAACAGTTCGAAAGCCAAAATAAGTACAAAGTATAACATCACTGAGGACCAGAGATGGCTTTTACAACAGAACATACCAACAGCAGCACCCGAATCCTGCGAAATATAGTATACAGACAAAAATCCCAAATAGAACAAAACATGATCAATTCAGTCTAGCTTTGGACAGGATAATAAAGGTCTGCGGTTTATCATCTAACCACTGTAGTCTAATCTAGAGAAAGATGTACTTACCCTTTCGGAGAATCTGAGACTACAACCAGTTTTGTATGTTAGTTTTAAGCAGTTGTTTGGTTTCTATAATGTTTTTTTATGGACTGATATTTATCTTTTCGGTCGTGTTTTGTTTCATGAAATGGCTTTGACAGTTTTTCTTCGATGTAAAAGATAATATCGTAACCAGCAAAGTGCAAAATTAGTTCGATGTTAACGAGCATACTTTGATACTACATTAGGAAAATGTCATTTTGATCACTATAATCGAATACAGATATTGTTAAATAATTTAGTCGTAGTTATAACGTTGACAAAAATCTGTATTCTGTTTCAGAAAAAAAGACAACATTATATAACAGTAGTTGGATTCGTTTAGTTCTATATGCTCTTCAAAAATATCATATTTAAGTTTCATTGAGTTTGGAAAAGGCTCAATTCGTCAATACAGGAATACTTACTAGCGCCCGAATCATAACAGATAACTAATTTAAATACAAAGTAATGAGGAAAAAATAGATTAATCAGATAAACTAGGTTAAAAACAATTAAAACAGACAGATGATTTGTTAACCAAAGGTTAATAAATGACGCCCAAATAAAAAAAGTAAAAAAACCCAGAATAATTAGGAATTTGAAGAGCAATGGGGACCCAAATTTCCAAATATTTTGCGAAATACAGATGAGGTTATCTATTCCTAGGGTAGAAAATTCTAAGTAATTTGAAAAACTGTAAATTAAAATAAAGTGCCAAAAACGAAAACCAATGCCATGAAATATACTTTAAACAGTAGTGTTTAAAAAAAATGAAACGAATGGCATAATCAAAAGCTCAAATCTATTTAACGAATGGAAAACAACTGTCTTTTTTACGATTGGAGCAGGCATTTCTTTATGAAGAAAATGTAGAAAATGGTAGATTAAAACTGTGGACACCTAACATACATTTGTCAATAGTTTGAACAATATTCACTTTTATTCTAGGTTTTGCAGGTACTGTTATCACCTATGCATGTGGAAAGATTGGGTACGGATATGTAGGTCCAGATTTAGCAACATCTATAGCGCAAAGTAATATCCAATGTATGAGTACTTGCATCACAAAGACTGGATGTTCCGCTGCAGAGTTTGATAAGAACACACAAGTTTGCACATTAAAAGGAGAATGTTTAAATGCAACGCCAGCATCCTTGTACCCAGACATCAACAAAAACGTATTTCTCATTCAATAGGATTTTGGAGATAATCTGTTGCCTTTATGCATAAATAAGGAAAACAGAATCAGCAATTAATGATTAGTCAATACAAAACTTATATCGCAAATATTTTTAACAAAATAAATGATAACAAACATCTTATACATTATATAAACCTTATGATGTTTTTTGGATCTAAACGCAAAGCTTTAGATACCAAACTGTTGCATACACCATAGAATTATAGAAAAGAACAATTTCCCATTTGAAATAGGAAAATTGTTTCTGACATTAACTTCGTAGAACGAAGATGTCTATGACAAAGTGTAGTAGATATTGATGTACATTTCCAATCATTATTCAAATATACAAAACATATTTGCGTTTACTCGATAATGTTCTTTGACAAAATATATTGTTTCGAAAGAAAAATCAATGATTGAATTACGTATGTGTACTTATGAAAAGGATATTTTCAATGTTTGTATAGTCCGTAATCTATTTCTCTAATTAACCTAAGTGCACATGGTATACATTCTGATTTTTTTTTATCATACGTGTAAGTTGGCTGTGAACTCATCATAGATACCAGGATTAAAAAAAAATATATTCACGCTAGACGCGCGGTTCGTCTACAAAAGACTCATCAGTGATGCTCGAATAAAAAAATGTTTAAAAGGCCAAATAGAGCACAAAGTTGAAGAGCAAGATTTCTTGATGTTTCATACTTAATATGTTAAATTGATTGATGTCTAAAGCAATACATAAAACATTAACACTTGTTGTTTTTCTCAGTATGTAAGAATTATATTGATATTTAGAAAATAAATTTGTTTGCATTATAACTTGTTTATTGTTTTCGATTTCTGCTGGACTAGTAAATCCCAAACAGCAAATACTATTTTCACCTATCTAGTAAATTTACACAGGTGAGATATAACTCTTGTGAACGTATTGTGTCAACTATTTTCTGTAAACATTCTACAAACAAACAAAAGGCAGGTATTAGCTTTCTTAAACAAGTAGACACAAATCTTTAAACCACAATTGTTGATAAAGACAAATTTATTATTACACTAATACTAAATCTTCCTCGGGTTCTGTTTATGTCAGTCGAACATGTGTGCTTCTTTGTAAAATATTTGTTTGTTTTTATTGTGATTAAGATTATAATATAATGTTGACTGTTGTTCCCCTAATTTTGACATTTTTACCAATTATTTCTGTTAGTTTTGTTCACACATTGTTGTCAATATAACGGAATTTGATGCGACTGTCGTATA
The DNA here is from genome assembly GCF_036588685.1 of Mytilus trossulus. Lineage (NCBI taxonomy): Eukaryota > Metazoa > Mollusca > Bivalvia > Mytilida > Mytilidae > Mytilus > Mytilus trossulus. The sequence goes on from NC_086380.1 coordinate 22,365,303, forward strand.
AGTGAGAGATTTAGCGCTATAAAATCAGTTTTATTCTACAATTTTCTACATACATAATGCCTGTATCATCTTAAGAATATTACAGTTGTTATCTATTCGTTTTTTATAAAGCAACATTCCAGCGGCGCCTGCATACGGAGTATCTCCCAATTGATAGGATATTCCAGCGCTTGTATTTCCTATCATGATTTCCTCGATAGAGGGTTGCTGCTCACAAGTAAACTATTAAGTCGAGAGTCCAAATGGTGAAGTTGAAATCATACGTTCGTACATTTTACGGACGCCATCACGAGTTAATAGATTGTTATTGAATAACCGTTTCACAGATGATATCGAATAATTATGTTTCTTTGTGGCAACTAAACATACATGATGTATTTGGTTTACAGTTTGATTTAGAAGAAATACCGACATCGCTAGATAATACTATTAATTGTCTAATTACTTACACAAATCTTTATTAATAGTATGGCAACTTTTATTGTTATTACATACATTAAATATCATCATATCAAACATTATATTGAACAACCGGTATATCCTTTTTTTTTTTGGAATTTTTTAGAAATTAGAAATTAACCTGTAACGTCACCTTTGTGCGTCGAGGTAGTCGAGTGACATACAGTGATTGGTTCGGCTGTGCTGTTTTCATGTGCTGACGTAGGGTGTTTTACGTGTTAGTTTTTATTCTGTGATCAGTCACCACTTCGGTGTTGACATGTATATCAATTATATGGTCATTTTCATAAATTAACTGTTTTGCAAAAGTATGAATTGTTCTAATTACTAAGGATTTTCTTGTCCTAGGTAAAGGTTAGCCAAGAACAACTACTTACCAGTTCTCATACCTCCTACTAAAGAAGAAATAAAAAAGAAAAGAAGGAAGGAACGAAAAAAAAAACAAAACCAGACACAGTTTATGCGCAAAACATCAATCTAATAAAATGTGTTCCAAACATTCCGCATGAAAAGATGAAGGCACTATCTTCAAAAAGAACAGGAACGATTTTTCCTGTATAATTTACATTATAAGCTTTAGAACAATTAATAAAAAAATATAATTAAAGAGATAGAAAGCGTCATCGACGAATGGAATGGCTATGTCAACTTCAATGTTTGCAAAATTTTTAAAATTGATTCATATTTTTCTCACCCATATTTGCTTTGCTGGGAGTTTAGTTTCGTCATCAGAAAGCCAAACATTAACAGGATCAACGATATTTGACAACTTTTCGTGCAATCTCTTAATCTTACACAGGTATTCTAGATACAGTTTTCTTTTATAATATCTTGATTGTCTTGTGTGGTACTCTACTTCAAGATCAAGTGTTTTGTTAAATTTTGTGATGAATTGTTTAAATTCGTAATTTTCTGTTCTGCTCCGCATCTGAACCGATATGGTTAAGGACTAAAGGCTTTCAAATTGACAGGCTGTACCGACTATTCTTTTTTTCCAAACTGGAAATACTATTAATGTACAAGGAAAGTCCGGATAAGGTACTTTGCATATTACAATGTACGTACTCAGCTTTTAGTATATCGATACTGGCTTGATTAGAATAAAATGCTCCACGAGCCATGTGTTTTAAATGAAGAAGTTTATCTACCTTCAGTTGAAAAATATCGTATCAAACTCAATGCAATGGTAGAATATTTATCTAATTGTCTTTAAGGTTTGTCGGTCACTGTATCGTTGTGCAATTGGCGTTTATTCATATTGCGTGTATAGCCCTGGGATGGTGCAAACTTCCCAAAAAAACGTGTATGGTGTAATGGTGTATGGCATATAGTGGAATGGTGTAATGTGTATAGTGCTATGGTGCATGGTGTATGAGGAATGGTGTAATGGTGTTAGAGGAAAGCTAAGGTGTGATTGTGTAACGTGCGATCGGGAATTGTGTGAATGATGGTGTACGACATTTCATTGCTTAAAAACGAAGTTTCGTTTTCTTTATTTTTTTTCGAATTGTAAACATAAACAATAATAATTACCTTAATATTTGAAATTTAGTTGCATTATGGGTAAATTCGGATCGTGTAGATAGAATTGGGAATGGTGCATGGTGTAAAGTGTAAGGTGTATGGTGCAAAAGTGTAACGTGTATTGTGTAATGGTACAAGGTGTATGGTGTAATGGCGTATGGTGTATGGTGTAATGGTGTATGGTGTTAGTGGAAGGTTTACACCATCCAAGGACTGTATATCTATGTATTAAAGTTATGCGGTTTTATATCACAGATTATTTGAATTGATGCAATGCTTTCTGTAGTTTCAATGTTTGATGTCTTAAACAAATAAGATTGATTGATTGATTGTTGGTTGCTTTACGCCGCATTAGCACAAAAAGGCTATATCGCGGCGAGAGCTAATTCGTATATTTTTACAATTTAAAGCATATTTTTTAAAATAAGACAAAAAGTCCCTCAATATACTAAAATTCTTGACTAAAGCAAATTGAGTATATACAAATAAAAATCAACAGTAAAATAACGTGATAAAAATTAAAATCGATTTAATTATAATAAAATTTTTATATTCTATAATAAATTCCAATTTCTTTTAAAAAGGCAACAATATTTGTAAATGGAACATTATTAAATAAATCATACATATTATTAAACAAATAAGAGAAGCTATCTATTTAGAAATAGCTCATATAAAAAAGAAGATGTGGTATTATTGCCAATGAGGCAACTATCCACAAAAAACAAAATGACACAAACATTAACAACTATAGGTAACCGTACGGCCTTCAACAATGAGCAAAGCCCATACCGCATAGTCAGCTATAAAAGGCCCCGATAAGACAATGTAAAACAATTCAAACGAGAAAACTAACGGCCTTATTTATGTGAAAAAAAATGAACGAAAAAAATATGTAACACATAAACAAACGACAACCACTGAATTACAGGCTCCTGACTTGGAAATTGATAAACACTCACTTGCTCCCTCTAGAATATAGTTAAACTACTATACATGACAAGAACCGTGTGGTTGTAAGACACTACAAACTACTAAAAGTATGAAAAACTTTATCAAATGTCACAAATAGGAGTAGAAAAGCAACACGAACCCCAAAAATAAACTGGGGGTAATCTCAGGTGCTCCTTAAGGGCAATCAGAATCCGCTTCACATGGGGCACACGTCGTGTTGCTAATGTTATTTCAAATCCGGTAAATAGTCTTATTTGGTAGGTCACTTTCATGAAAAGGGACGGGAAATGTAGTTACGACATACAAAACATATCCGATATCATTTGTGAAACAGATATTCCATAACGGTCAACCTACTCGTTCGTAGTACGTTGAAGCGTCCGTAAAATTTACGAAATGATGATTTCAACTTCATTATTAGGAACGCTTGGTTTAGAAAAGGTCACAATTTAGAAATTTAGAAGCCGAAAAATTTGTTTTCAACCGAATTGTGTAATTGTCATTTACTATATCCTTGTCTAGACTTTGAAATTCACTTACTCACATTACCGAGGCGTCTTGATGTAACTTTGAATGTTGAAGATGACTGATTTGGAATGAAACAATGTGTTTTCTTTCAAGCTAAAATAAAACCATTTTTCCCTAAAGGACAATATAAAATGACTATGACACTAGTATGTAATTTGAACAACACCTGGAAACGTGACAAACAAAACTATTGGCTAATTGTCATTTATATCCTTGTCTAGATTTTATAATTCACATAGCAACATTTGTATATGTGACCTTATGTTTGTGTTGGTAGTGTTTGTGTCATCTCATTTGTAAAAAACAAAGAACTAGAAACCGTTTACAAAAAGCTTAATCTTATTAAAAATTTTGTTTGCAAATAATTTTTTAATGAAATCTATCAGAAATTAAATTCTTTTTAGTAGCTGCAAACTGCCGTGACTGGTACATTACAAATCATCAATCGTACAGTTTTCAAGTCTTCTTAACGTTTTTATAATTCCTCTAAAACGAAACATTATTTTTTCAAACAGAATAAATGATGAATTTACAAAGTCATTATTGAAATCCATAAACAGTTGTAAATGATAAAGGATTCGTTTAATAATGCAGTCATAAATTACACAATTTACAACCAATCAAAAGTAAGAAGTTTGAAAAAAAGAACAAAAACTTAAAGTCAAGTTAAAAAAAATGGAAATCAATAAAAGATGACAAGAGCTGTAAATCAACGAAACTAATTGAAAAAAAACTATACATTGACTGCATTTATTCTGTTGGACGTATTTATTGTCTACTATGCATTGGATTCAGCAAGGAACCATGTTAGGCAGAAATGCTCTTGGATTGATATATCTAATGATGTTGTGGGGTAATCTATCATATTTATGATGTTCACATATTTTATAGGATGACAATATTCTGTTTCGGTAGTTTATCATTAAAGTTATATCATGTTTCTGTACCTACATATATATGCAGATTTTATGTGGATACAATATTCTTTGAAACCTCACAAGCAATACATTTGAATGAGGTTATTTACCCATTTAGGTTTAGTTCAATATACCAGGTTTATAATATTTAGCTAGCATAAGATACATTATTTATGTTTTAAATAAGATTTTATTTTGTTCACACATCGTCCAATTCTCCTCGATTACGTTGATATTCTTAGCTTTACCTATATAACTTATTATATAAAGGTAACAGTAGAAGGGTGTGTCGGCTTTGCATGAAATAAATGATCCATTATCATACAACATTCCCAGAATTTGTTTGAAAATCATAACACAATTTTATTTTGTACGACCTTTTTCCCTGCTGTGCTGTTTTCGATTATGAGGCTTTTAAGTATTTAATGCATTTGGTTTAACCGTGAAATATCAGTATATCCAATTTCGATGCATATAACATGCAATATCTTAAAATTAAGAAGAAACTTGTTGTAAAACATACCATGAGGCAAAATATATATATCCAAAGGAATCCGATCGCATGATGCAAGTTGAATTATCTTTTGAAGGATTCTGGTATGCAATAAATGCCTATATAAAACACAACAACTAAAGATCTCAATTACAGAATGATAATCTTAGTATATACCATCACCATTTTTTTACTGCTATGCGTACATATCATATTTGCAGTGCCCGTTGAATGGTTCTCGTCTAAATTACGTGTAATGCTTTTTGTATTTTTCTGAATAAATTATTACTGTTTACAAGTAACACATATTTGGTAATATACTTTTTTGCGTGACACAGTATTACAAAAGTATTGAGTTTAAAACACCATGTTGACTGCTTTATCCCTATTTTTTTTACCTTTGTTGGACCTATTACGTCTGGTTGTTGTGTTCACACACTGTTTGCCATGTAATGGAATTTTTATCCTTCTGTCGTACCAATTAGAGGTTCAGCTAGCTGTGAACACATATTTAATGCACCATTTTCTACTGTTCTATTTTCAATCCTGTTTGCAATTTCCTTGGAGTTTGGATTTTTTGTAATTTGTCTTTTCACACTCTTTGAATTTGCCTTGGTTATTCTGGTATACTATTACGCGCTTTTAATTATTTAATTTATTTGTATATTTAAGTTAATGCAAATGCAAATATTGCATTAAAGAAACCTACAAAGCTGTCTTCTACATATGATCCAAACATTAAGCAAGGGAGGAGTTATAACTGTTGTAACTCTACATACGCCGTTGATGGAGACTACTCAGATATAGTGGGTAATGGGGATTTTGTCTGCGCGCATTCAGACAGTGTTGATAATCAGCTGTCATGGTGGGCAGTTGACCTTCAGGATGTTTATGCCATTATTACTGTAGATATTTTTGGACGTACAGATTGTTGCAGTAAGTGTTTTTCTGTTCTAGGATTGACTTTACAATAAAGCAAGTAATATTAATTTCACATGTGCATGTTTATATCTTGTTCAAGTTGTGAATACGTGAAAAGCATAAGCAAAGATTCCGATATCAAATAGAATCTTTAGATAGTATGCTCATAAAAGAGGGAGTAAGATACCACAGGGACAGTCAAACTCACAGATCGAAAATAAACTGACAAAGCCATGGCTAAAAATGAAAAAGAAAAACAGATAAATAATAAAACACAATACACACCATAGAAAACTAAAGAATAAGCAACACAAACCACAAAAAAAGCTGGGGTGATCTCAGGTGCTCTGAAATGTTAAGCAGATCCTGTTCCACATGTGGCACCCGTTGTGTTGCTCATGTTATTACAACCCCGGTAAATAGTCTAATTCGTGTAAAAGGAAGGGAATTTACCCATGTGATATTCATAAGTGGCAATACGTGATCGCTTATTGAGCTTAATGAGATTTCCGAATTCTGATATTTATACTAACGTAACATCTGTGCTCAAATATTACAAACAAATATATGTTAAAGTCAGATAAATGTGAGTATGATTTATTTATAATTAGGACATTTCAAAATAGGAGAGCTTCTTTAACATTTTAAAAATAACGACTGCCTAAATACTCATTTTCAATAATTCTTACTGAAAGTATGTTCTTACCAGTATTGTTGACTTTTAAATGTTCAAATCAGATATCCACATATAATTTAGTTATTTGAAAAGGGCTCACGTATAATCGTTACTTTTTTATTATTTTCTCGAAAAAACACATAACGTTTGCAAGGGAAATCACTCCGGTTTGAATCAGAGTTATACACAAACACGATACATGAAATGAAACAAAATCCTTATATGACAGGACAGTATCCTGGTACTGGCTACTTGACCAGGTATACATAAGGATTAACATTTGAACAGAAGAGTAATTGAACAAATGTTAGTAATAATATGAATAGTGACAAGATTTTGGTCCTCAATGCTCTTCAACTTCGTACTTTTTTTGGCCTTTTCACTTTTTTGGATTCGAGCGTCACTGATCATGCTGATGAGTCTTTTGTAGAAGAAACGAGCGTCTGGCGTAAACATAACATTTAATCCTTGTATCTATGATGAGTTTATTTAACTTCGACAGGTAACTATTTCGACAAGAATTGTATCACCCGTCATATTCGATGCAAATTTATTCGAAATTCCAAAACATTAACAAAAGTCCATATCCTTGTGTGAATATCTAAATAGTAATGAGAAAATCGTATCATAACATTTCAATTACAATTATGTACTCAATATTAATAACGTACTCAATATTAATTACGTACTCGATTCTGATATCTTTTTTATTCCCAGCTAATCATGATCAGTCTAATCTCGCTAACTTTGATGTAGAAATTATGTTGCCTACATGTTCATATAATTCTTGGAATAATTTGGAGGACGGATGTAAAATGAATTGTCACTACCAAGCATCAGAAAGTCAGAGAATCACGGTTACCTGCCCTCCTAAGACTAAAGGAAGATTTGTCAGGATTAAACGCCGTGATATGTTATACTTAGTCATTTGTGAAGTGGAAATTTATGGACATCTAATAAACAACCTTCACGAATCAGGTAATTAAATTAATGTATAACTACATGTAATCTTTTTTTTTTTTTTGGTAATTAAGTGGACGAATTTGTTATCTCATAGAGACATAACTTGGTAATTTTATCGAATAGAGGGGTAGTACTTAGTTTAAATACGAGTTTTTAATTCTAAGAAGTTTGAGGCATACATACGTTTAGCGCTCAGTGACTGTTTGCATTCTGCGACTCATATCTGGTTCATCTGACAACTTTGCCTGGATGAGTTGGAACGTTAACCTTAAGAAAATACCAGAATTCTCACTACTAGCTTTTTCGTGAAGGATTTAATAAAGTCGGTTTAATTATAACTGTAGCGCAAAACCATAAAAAAAACTACGTGCACGGACATAAACAAGTGAACAATTGCTTTAGCAAAAAAATAGTTTAAGCTTTTAAAAATAAAGTATATGAATAACACTATTGTACAAGAATAGAGAAAATAATATCGGTAAGTGGTTTGTGGTCTACGTCACTTATGCGGAACGTTACCATAGTCAATGCTGAACAGCTGCCATCAAATAATACAATAAGGTGAGAAAAAGCTCTTGTAAACGAAAAACATATATACGTGATCAGTTCTGAACATTCACACGGGTAGTAAGGTCGTCATATCGAGGAGCGTTTAGTACAGTGATTTTGTCATAGTTTGGATAAGTTTGACATGACGGTGTTAAGTCTTTTTGATGAAAATCAATGCAAAAATGTAAACATTGGGATATTTTGTAAACGAAACTTCTGATCATTAATTCAAGCCGGTAAGTACCTTTGTATAAAGTTAATATGTTAGTACATCACAAGTTGTATCATATGGTTAATGATTTAATACAGAACAAAGCTTGCGTATGTCAAAATTTAAAACTTGCTTATTGGTTTATCGTGAATAAAAAAACTTATTTTCTTACAGTCTGTTACATCACATATATCTTCGTGATATAACACTGCGGTCAATTATTCTGAAAAATACCTACTTTTGCAATTAATTCAAAATTACTGAAATATCTGTGTCATGGTTTGGTTAATTCGTGTCATGGTTAAGTTCATGTTCGACACGGTTCAGTTATGTAATTCTTGTCGTGTATAATGAAGAGTTACTATCAAAATTAACAAAAATCGTTCCAATTGAAACACAAAAGGACTTAAGAACGCACATACAATGTAGTAATATATTATAAGTAGATGCAATATGATTGCCAATGATATAACTATCCACCTGAGATCAAATGACGTAGATGTTAGCAGCTATTTGTTATCAAGGGTCCTTCAACATTCAACAATGAGCAAAACCATATTTCTAAGCAAGATATAAAAGGCTTCGACAAAATTCAATGTATAGGAATTCCAATTAGAAAACCATCAGCCTAATTTCTGTCCAAAATAAATAGCAAAATATGATACACAGTTACAAACGATATTCACGGCATTACAGACACTTAACTTGAGACAGTATAAACAAAATATTGCAGAGTAAACATGTTTGCGGGCTCCTCAACCTCTTCTCGCCGTAACCATGCCACACAGGTAAAACTCACCAGATCGGGTTTAAACAAGAAAATCAAGTAACAGAAACACCAAAAACACAAATAAAGTACAGATATTTAGTAGGACATACTTTCAAACTAATAACAAATAATAAAAAGTCATGATTCTTAGATAGCTTCTTCTAAATTTCATAGTGGAATTATGCTGCCAATATTGTGAGCATCTTTGGATTATGTCTAGCAATAAATAACGATATATATTTAATACTGTAGTTTAATTGAATGACATTATATGAAACAATATTGAGAGGATCCTATTTTTTAATATTTGTTTCTTAATTTTTAAATTTTTTATTGCCGCAGTTATATTATAAACTTGAATCATAAAGAACTTATTAAACAATACTAAGTTTATTTATTTCAGTAGCTACAGTGTATTCAATGTTTGACCAACCCCGAAGATCTACTGCTAAACGTAAAAGTTCAATCGTGAACCTATATGATGGATTTTCACATGGTGCTCAAGAAATCATCGTCAGTACCATAAAAGAGTATGTTATGATATCTAAAAATGTCATTATCTGGAAAATGATACAATATATCATTTAAACTTTATGAATGCTAGAAATGAATCAGTATCACCAACAGGCTCAAATGACCCGTCTAAAGGAGCAATAGATGCAGTTGCCTCTGAAAAATTGTATGAGCCCAATTCAATGCATTTGTGTAAAATTTGGAGCCTTATCGTGTAAATTAATAACAAACACAAAAACAAATATGAATTTGACTGCGTTGATTTTATGCTAAACGTATTTAGTTACACAAATTGAAAAGAAGTTATAAACTACGAAATCATGAAAATATAAGTTTTCAAAACAGGCATTCATAAGCGCTAACTATTGTGAAAGGAAGGGTTTTACACATTTGATTTCAAAAACATATTCACTGAATTCCGAAGTTGCCACTCATCAAAAATGTCCAGAACCTAGTGACGCGACATGTTATCCTATGTCATACCTTACTGATTAACGCTATACTGAGACTACTTTGATGGTTTCAGATCTCTGGCTGTCTCTGTCCAATTTATTTACCCATTTTATAGAAACAGGCAGATACAGAGTTTGGCCTATTTAATTTATCCTATTGTTGAAGAATTCATTCTTGTGTGGTTTGGTTTTCAATCCTTTTTTCAGTCACGTTTATTAATATACCACCTCATACTTAAAACTAGATAGCAGGAGTTTTTTTTCACAAAGTATAGAAACTATATTACATAAAAAGTCAAATATTTTAAATAATTTAATGATATTATACACGATGCATTTATACAATATTACAAAGATTTTTATTGATTCGTAATAATAATTGATAAACTTGAACATTATATCGGCTGAAATCCAAAGTTGGAGTTGTGATCTTTCATATTTTAAATTCGAACTTTGAAAGTACTTTTTATTGTTATTTCACCTATTATAATTTTAAAACCAATAAGTTTTAAAACTGTTGTCCATGCTACGCGTAACGTAACTATTCGGTTTCGTAAATGGTTGACGACTTATGATGTCCTCTTAATATCTTTTGGTTAGTTTTGTATTTGGGTTACTGTATCATGGACTTATAACCCTACATCTCCTTTTATTCATCATAAACTGGTTCAAAATTTAAAATAAAGAAAAAACAACAAATGTATAGTTTTCTAGAAAAGAAAAGGAAAAACAAAAATAACTTTTTGACTAGCTGCCACTTTTGAGTAGAAGTCTTTAGCTATTTCACTAGTGATGCCGCTCATGATATCCCCGTCAGAGTCGAGCATAGACATATGGAGAAAATATTATATGAGAAACAGAAGCAACACTTTGCCTTTTTTTGGTAAAATTTTATCGAAAGCTAGTTTAAAAGAGCAGTGAATTTTAAATTTATATTGTAGAAAACTTACGAAAAGTAACATGATATGTTTAATTTACGCTTTTACGATTACACCCACTAAATTTGGTTAAACAGGCTTTTTTCTTCTCAGGCAGTTAATATATAGTGTAACTTCGTTCAATAACAGGCGCTATCAATCAAATTTTCAGTATTAAAGTGAAACACATATATATTTATTTCGATCTAAACCATGACAATCTTGACCAAAACCATGACGATTTTCAAGACTCTTAACCGAACCATGTCAATCGCTTAACCGAACCATAGCAATTCCGATATCTTGCTTATTCTGTGTTAATTTCGTAAAACAATTCCAATATAGATCGTTTGACCTCCAATACAGATTCAATCATCTTATATGCTTTTTATCTGCTCGTGTTAATAGAACTGAGGCAATAGTTTGTGGAAACAACATAAATTAACCATGTCAAACTTATCCAAACTATGACAAAATCACTGTACTAAACGCTCCTCGATATGACGACCTTACTACCCGTGATTCAGTTAGATTTAAAATGTTAATCTCAAAACATGTGAAGGTCAACTGGCGTCTTGTCTCTGTTCTATGTTCTCTTGAAAATTCTTTTCCCGGTTACATCACCACGTGATATCGTCTGAAATGAAATATTGTTAATTTGTTAAGAAAAAGAATAGATTTGTTTGCCTTATTCATATTTTACGGACTCGAGTTGATTTATCTTTTGTTATATTTTATTGACACCTGTTTATTGTTGAATACTGTACAATGTTCTATAAATATTTGTCGGTCACTTTGGTTTTGACTTGCTGTCTCATTGTCTTGTACGCAAAATGTATTTAACTGACATGATGTATTCTTGGTTAAGTTTTAATATTATAAGGTATTAAGTTTAAATGGTCTGATAAGGTAAAATGTTATCAAATGCCTTAAAACTAAGCGCTATACAAAGATACGGGTATTAGAAATGACCCTTAAGGTGTAAAAGTGAAATACGTCAGTATGTTTCTATTTTTGAAATCTAGCTATAAAATGTATAAGATATTTACAAAACATTTCAAAAATCTTATACAGTATGCAGCATATTTTCGACTAAAATATTGTAAGCTTCAACTTTCACCGTTTCCTGTGTTAACATCCTGCGGAGGTATATCGATTTGGTTTAGAGTAAATAAATATTTATAGAGAACCGTTATATTTATCAACAGTTTATACATACAGATATTTCATCACAACATTATCTACCTATACAATTATAATTGGAGTGTCGTAATGATACAAAAGTTACAAAACAAATATAATCACCATGACTAGATCTTCTCCCTGAATCACCCGGGTAATTGTTATTGCAGACTTAGTGGTATCATTTGGAGTTGTAAGTGTTGTCCATACGCCATCTGTATATGTTGTCATGCACTGTTTAAAGGGGGAAAATGCATTGAAGACACTGACTCCACAATACACAGTGAATGCATACATGTAGAAGGATTGGCGTTACTTAACTTTTACAAGGTTAAGCTTAGTATTGCTATCAACAATTTCATGTACCATGTCAAAACAATCGTATGGTTAAAAGAATATTAAAAACCTCAATTAGTTTGATTTGTTTATTGTTTGTACAGTCACATGTAGTGGTTGACATCCTTGTCTTTTTTTATTCTAATATTTATTTGTCACATGGGTGTTCTTACTATATCTGTTTATTTAATTTATCTTGAAATTAATGTCATTGTTTACTCTTTTTACGGATGCAGACTACACATAATTATACATTAGTATGTATTGAATATTTAGGCAAAAGTATTTTACCGATGCTGAATATTTACCTTTCCATCTCTACCATCCTCAGTTTTTTGTCCTCCTCAGCGTCTAACAGAAAATCTCCCTCTTTTTTTTTTGGTCCGGCTTCTATTATCAAATTGATTTTTCTTCCATCAATGGAAATAGTGTGCACTGGTGAATTTTGTGCAGCAATCTTTCTCAGTGGAAAACCTATTTCTAAAACCAAATAGAATTTTCTTGAAACAATATGAGTGTATAAATAGCACATAGCTGGGGGTGATAAAGCAGATTGTTTCCTAGAGAAAACATTGTCAGCTGAGCAAAGGCTTTTCGAAGATTACCAATCTGCTCTATTACCCTCTCAGCTATTTACTATTCAACTTATCTTAATGAATGTTCGATCACAATTTTCTTTTAATGTCAAATTTTTAATTGAAAGTACAGAAATATGTCAGTTACACAACAATTTACCAGTTCTATATATAAAACCAAATACAAAACCGAAAAAAAACACAGAAGTGAAGAAATACAATTTTTCTTTCACTTTGACAATCTATGAAAAGTATAATAAAGTAAAATAGTACATTGGTAATAAAAGAATTGGCACTTTTTTCATTTCTGTGAGCAGTATCTGCATTATTACCACGGTTAAAGTCAAGATCAGTGTTTTTTTTTCCAATTATAAGGACTAATTATACGAGAGTGTAATAGAATATATATCTGTGTGCCTTTATGATCAGCTCCCTTCTCTTGTCAACCAAAAATACGACTCCTGTTAGAGCGTTACAAACTAACTCCGCATCATTTAGATGGACAGTTTATTTTGCAGATTAGTTTTCGTCCTGCATTTCTTTTCAATTTAAAATATTTGTCATTTACGTTTAGCACACAAATAGAAAAAAAGGTTTGTATAGCCAAATTCAAGGTTTCTTTTCTGTTTATTATTACAATGTAATCTTAACAATGTAGCTGTCAATCATAACAAACAACTATAGATCTAATAACATACGAACGTATCCAATGCTTTCAGAATTTCGTCTAAATTTTCACTTTTATACACTTTCCATTTTCCTTCAAATTTAGTTTTCAACTCATCTGCTGACATTTTGAAAGTTCAAACTGTTTAAAATATTTAACGTCTGCTTATGTATATTTATATATCATATACTCAGAGGTTAATATGTAGACCTTTAACGGTTAAGTATTTAAATGAACGAAAATCATTTCTATTGAATGATGCAATTAAGCAGTTAGAACAATAACAGTGTGTTTTATAAAAGTTCTTGCTTTTGAACTCAACCTAGTTTCCTCCTTACAAACAATCGCTTTAATGCATTAAAAATTTAAAATAGTAAGAAAATCAATCAGTAAAACTATGTTATGTCAAGTTTAACTTCTCTTTTTGAATCGCTGTTATGACGACGTTATTGACAATAACATGACATACAAATGTACAAGTTATTATCTTATGTAAATTCCAATATTAAAAGTATATCATAGCCTGTTCAAATCGAGGGTGTATTCCATTAATCGCATATCATGATAATTACGTATGGCAAGTATACAATTGATATATGCATGTGTAGGTGTTATATGTTTCATCTGTAAACAAAATGGTAAAGATCGAGGCAAATATTGTAAGTGAGGACAGAAGGGTGAAAGATACCAGAGGGACAGTCAAACTCATAGATCGAAACTAAACTAAAAACGCCATGGCTAACAAAAAAAAGACAAACAGACATATAATCAATAATGCACAAGACACTCGACTCACAACATTGAAAACTAAAGACGACGCGACAGGAAAACAATGATATGACAAGAGGCTCAGAATAGAGACGGAAGACCCCAACAGATAACAAACACTCAAGTCCGTATGTCGCTACTACTGTAGTTAGGAAAAGATAAAGAAGTCTTGTATGGAAATCATAGGAGATGTGGATAGATGTCATTGAGACTGCAATAACTAAAAGAAATTTACAGTTCAGTATTTTTTGTAAATGTAAATATAACACGAAAATTAAAAAGCAAAAAAACTACGTCATACCACTACGGGTAATAGTTATATACCCAACTTCGGCCAAGCTTCGCGATAGGTCGTGCGACAAAATCAGACAAACAAACTTTATTAGATTAACTCTCTAAGGAACGATCGTTTTCATTGGTCAATTCAAACCTTCGACCTCACACCTGCAAAAATAGAACACACGTACTTTAACGTTGAATGGACTGATTAATATTCACGTAGCTGGTCAAGGTCGTTTACAGCTTCCATCGTCGTATTCGCATACATGATTCTAATCATAATTCTAGCTTAATGTGCATGTGAAATTTATTTGTGTTATAATTTTCTGCAATTAATTGGTAGTAAAGTTTAATCTTTAAAATCTTAACAGTTAAAATATTCAATTTAAATATCTCCTCTAAATCAAGGGACGACATCAAAAGTTTAATGTAGGATAAAAAAAACCTCAATTCACATATTTTTTTTCATTGACACACCCAAGTTGCTTATCCTGCCTTCTCTTTTATTCAATGGACTCGATAAATTAACGTTTTACTTGAAAAATGAAACTGTATACTTTACTACAAACACTTTTCATATTGTTTGCCAAGTTTTATATATTCTTTATAGAATAGTGATTTTTTTTCTGATTCCATTAACTTGAAGGAAAAAAATAAATTCCGAAATTGTATTAAAGTAAATTCATAACATGTAACACGCTTTGTTAAGAAAAAATGGAGATGGCCAATCATGGCACAGCGGATAATTAAATGAAGTTTATACAAACGATATAATTCATGAGGTTTTTCTATTCTCGGTTGAAAAAACGAACGTAAATTATATATTGTTAATATTAAACCGTTGGTTTTCCCGTTTGAATGGTTTTACACTAGTAATTTTGGGGCCCTTTATAGCTTGTTGTTCAGTGTGAGCCAAGGCTCCGTATTGAAGGCCTTACATTGACCTATAAAGGTTTACTTTTATAAATTATTATTTGGATGGAGAGTTGTCTTATTTGCACTCACACCACATCTTCCTATATCTATGTAAATAGAAACAAACAATGTCTGTATTCATTAAATCATTTAAATGTATTTATAAAAAGGTGAGTTTCATCTTGTACATACATTCAGTCATCCTTAATTTCTTGATATTTTTTTTTATCAGTTTATCATACACGTTTCGTTTTGTATTTTATTTCAAATACGAATACATACTACATATACTTTAGCGGATTGTTCAACAATGTTATGCAACTATATTGTTACAGTATAAATTTGAAAAATAAATATTCACCCATTCATAATCGAGAACAGTACATTTATATGTAATAAAGAAGATGTGGTATGATTGCCAATGCCACAACTCTCCACAAGAGACCACAATGACACAGAAATTAACAACTAAAGGTCACCGTACGGCTTTCAATAATGAGCAAAGCCCATACCGCATAGTCAGCTATAAAAGGCCCCGAAATGACAATGTAAAAACAATTCAAACGGGAGTTGTTTCTTATAAACTACGACATTTCTCACAAGTATTAATATTTATTTAGTTCCAAACATGCGAAAGAAATAATCTTCACTGAATTCATTCAGGTGCACAAATGATACGATTAGTTATTTTGTTTCTATCTTTGGGGAACAACTTCCTCCTTTTATGGTAGCTACTGTGTGTATGTTTTAGCATGAAAATAATAAAGGAGGAATGTCAGTGCAACCCATCATTAATTATTGTAAAGCAGGATCAGTATATAAGTGACTACGAGTCGACATTGTATGGATTATAACCTATCGTAGGTATGAAAGAAATTAAAAGTGGTTCATTTATTCATCCGTATAAAGGCGGCACATGTATTTTATTTTATCCTTATATTTCTCATCATGTCGGGTACAAGATAATTGAGTTGCTGCATGCATAAAGAACTTAGAATATCAGTATACTTTTTCGACCCCACTATTTGAAGTTAGCAAAACATTTATTTAAATCTTTTGGCCAAAGGTTTGTAAACTATACAAATCATTGTTTTTACGTTCGTAGTAACATAGTAAATTCCATTGTCGGTCACCTGTGTCAATTCACGTGCACACTGACTAGACTGTCTACATTGCTGTTGTATTTAAATCTTTCGGCCAATGAAATGAGACGTTACAAGTTGTTTGTTTATGATACGCCAGAATGTTATCAATGAACTATCAAATGCTAAACTTCACTGCATATCACTGTAACGTACAGGACAAAACATATGCAAAGCAGAAACTCTCGATTCTTCTGATGCGTGGGAAATGGTATAATAATGTTATTTTTATATAATAACATTATATGTATGCTTCATTATAATACGTTATTCTGATTGGCTTCACTGCAATCTGGCGTTATTCCTTAGTCAATTGCATTACACAATACAACTTAATATCATCCATAATCACATGAGGTCCCACAATAAAGTGCACAGGTAAATTAAATAAAAACTTGATTAACATCGTGTGATCATGATCCTAGCTAACAAATGTAATAATAAGTATTTTTAAATGCTTATTTTTGTAAGTATAGGGTTGTAAAGGCGTTGCCCGTGCGCACATTATTAGAATGAAGCGCGTAATTCCACGCTTTATACAAAACGTACTTTGGTCAACGCTTTTAATTACATCCCAATAAAGTTACCAAATGAAGCATTCAATTCGTAAATACTTTTTTCTTGTACTGCATCTCTTTCTCAGGACTTTACCTAATATATATATATCGTATATATGTTTTTGTTTATGGTGTATTTGCTTGGAATCCCCCCTCCCCCCCCCCCAACCCCCCACCCAAATAGTAAATAGGCTTATTCTTAATTCTTATTAACTTTAACATTAGCCAGTATTTGCATATTATCCTTGTACATCACAATACATTTTGCCTACATTGTAATCATAACAGGTATAAAGTTCTACTTTTTGAATTAGGAGGATCTACTTTTTGAACTATGAGGTTTTAAACGCTTTGAACCTTAAAATTACTGTGGATTGGAATATTTGCCATAAAAAAATGCAATTGCTTAATTTGGAACATGTAATCATTCAATCCGCTACATGAATTTCTACATTAAATTCTTGATTTGTGAAACTTCTCAATATACATGTACAAGCAATATTCTAAAAATGTTTTTTTTTCTATGTTCGTTGCATGCATTACTACATTTCTTTATTTTTTTCTTTCTAAATTGCAACTATAAAATGATTATAGTTTTTATTTGAAAAATGGAATTTTTAGGTTTGTTTATAAGGGTGTATATTTGTTGATTAATCGAAATAAAGTTTGTTGATCAAAATGCGTACGATAGTGTGGAATGATGAATATTTAGAATGGAAATTGGTAATGTGTCAAACAGACAACAACTCGACCAAATAGCCAGAAAAACCATCGCAAAAATAGTCATAAAAATCCAACAGCCGGTCTAAAAAAAAAAAAAATAATGAACAATTCGGCGAGTCAACACAATCGTGATAGCGATTTTCAAATTTTCTTCGCGATGCTTTCAACTATACACCCCTTGGAACTCTCGGTTTAATAGCTTTCTTGTAAGTAGCAACCTCATTCAATGAATTCATGATGGGTAATGTAAGTTCTGGAATATCTTATAATACTTTATTGCTAATTTACAAAATTTTCCTTTGATCTTACTGACTAATAATTTCCATTCTAAGCACAGTAGAGGGATTTGAAAAAGTATCGCTAGAAACTTAGGGCGCACGTGATGTTGTCAATATGCCGATCAATAGCGATAAAAAAAATCCTATTATACCGGAATGTTGCTACTGTAGCAGGAGCAACTTTGTTGGAGATGAGGTGTACAGACCCCACACAGCCTGATCTAGTTGATAACAATATTTATTATGAGATGTCAATGTACAGAATTGGTTCATGCAATGATATAAATTTTACTCGTAGATGCATAAAGTAGATATACTATTCATAGATACATATTTGGATATGCACAGTTTACTGACGTTAGACTGAACATCAGTCCTCAATCAATTCAATAATTCCAAACGACTTATATAAATGATTTGCAACGAAAATAAAACGAAGTTATAAACTTCAAAATACAAATAAATATCTCTCACTGATGAATTCAAATACAAATATCTATCCAATTCAATAAATATGTATTGAATAATCATCATGTAAATTATTGAATAAAGAAATATGAAATGTTGAGTTTAAATAAAGGAGATAACAATTGCATAATAATACTGTATGCCACAATACATAGAAATGAAAAGCATTCAGACCACTGTACGATGCTCGTGCGTATACCATAAAATGGCCTTGCCTGCCATTGAAGAGGATGGAATTGGGTTCCATTTTACTGCCACTGGAAAATAAGAGCGTGTTGACTAGATGCTTACATTTTGCCTTATAATGCAGAAATGGATATCAAAACTGTATATTAATATGAAACTTTGTAAAAATGTATTGTTCAAATAAATGAATGGATAGTAAAATGAAGTCCGAGACAAATGTATTTGGTTGTTGATTTGAAATATTTCGCAAACCAAAAAGTAAACAATTGCACAGAGTATACAGAATCTACATAAACTCCATAGAACACATTCTAAGGTAAAATGCTAAAAGCGATGTGCAATATCTATATGGTCACATGATTTAGGTGTTATCCTATGTAAATCCTTAAGTAACGTAGACTTCAAAGTAACAGGTTTATGCCTTCTTGAAATATCTTTTAGCCGACACATCACCACGAGTCAAAGTCTGAAAATTAAAAAAAAAACTTACATATTAATTGCTTATATGAGAATCATTTTCTCAAAACTTGAACACACATTTCTTATAAATAATGTTTAGCATGTGCCAAACGTCCGCAGACAAAACTTAGATTATCATGTGTCGGGAAAAGTAAAAGTCTAGTATACTTATGAATTAATTAGATGACTTTTATATGCATGAATTTTTCAGGAGGTTTAAAATTACCTCATACCAATTCCTTGTACATATACATAATCTGTTTAAGGTACGTATGCGTGTTTTTCTTCTTCACATGTACATCTGTTTTGCTGTGCGTATATAAACTGTTTTTTTTTTTTTATAAAATCACTGTTTCATGCGTCTTATACAAGTTTATCCCATGCCTCCTAGTAGGCACCTTCTCGCTAAAGGATGTTCAGTTTGTATAAAGTTCAAAATGATAAACATCGAATAAGTGATTTATAAGTGAATAATTGTTAAAAAAAACCCTATTCTTATTCCTGTACTTCATTAATTTATCAAAATTGTTAACATTTATAATAAAAAATAGTTAGTTATTGGTTAAAATTTTAAAAAAAATGTTTGCCAATGGGAACATAAACGCTAACTCCTATGTAAACGATTTATTGCTTTATAATAAGCTTTTGACAAATTAATTTGACACGGATTCACATATCTTTTTATCTTTATGTATCTTTATTCTTTTATGTTTTTTTTTTATTTATTCATTGTTTAGTATGAAAGCCGATAACGACTATTCCAAAAATAAAGGATGTAAAATATATGTAAGTTTCTCGCACAAGGTAACCAAAGAAGGTAACCAAAGATTTTGCGACGATGCATATATTAAACTTTACAATATAAATAGATATCTTTAACCAATGAATTCAAATAGCAAAAGCTATGCAATTAACAAATATGTACTTATTAAGCTTCATGTAAATTATGTAACAATGAAATACATTAAAAAATAAGAAATTTTGAGTTTTACTAAGAGAGCTAATAATAAATTAATAACACTGTCTGTCACACAGCATTTCGGGGACTCCCTCTGATATCTTTCGTCCCTCTTTTATAACTGACTATGCGGAGGCTTTTCTAATTATTTGGGGCATTGTCATGACCTTACGTTGTTAATTTCTGTGTCATTTAGTCTCTTGGCAATCATAATACATATTCTTTTATGTATATAGCGATGTCGTTATCACGACATTTTATGTCAAAATTACGACATAGCGATGTCGTTATAAGGACATGTTATGTCGAAATTACGACATTTTTTTTTTGAATGGCCCTTATCGGCGTCCGTATTTTAGAGCCCAAAACACTAAAATTGAATTGAGAATTGAAATCGGGAATATGTCAAAGAGACAACAATCTGACAAAAGAGCAGAACACAGCCGTAGGCCACCAGTGAGTCTTTAATACCAGTATCCAACAGTCAGGCCTACTCCCTATAACAACTAATATTCTTTAAAGACTTACCATGACAAGATCATCTCCTTGTTTTTCTCTGACTACTGTTACAATTTTCTTAGTAGCCTCAGTAGGAGTATTTACTATGGTCAATTTACCGTCGACAAACGTCGCTTTTGACTGCAATAAAAGATTCATTATCAAAAAGAGTCCCAACAAACTATACAACTCCTTGAAGAAGTCAGATATATCAAAACATATGTAAATCTATCACAATCATATCCTTGGCATGCAAAAATCAAATCAAAACGAATTCTGCTGTTTTCAATAAGTTTTTGTTTCTCTGTCCATTTTTTTCTTTTTCCAATTTATGCATATATACCAGATAATTATAGTTTATTTTACTTAAACATGCAGTTCATAATTAGTAAATTGCATACATCTCAAACTTTTGAAAAAAAAAAGAAAAGAAATCCCGAATACATCTTTTTTTTTTAAACTTTGCAACCCATGCATGTGACCTATAGTTGTTAATGTTTGTGTCATTGGTCTTTTGTGGATAGTTGTTTCATTGGCAATCATACCACATCTTCTTTTTATATGTATATAGTCGATGATGATGCAGATGTTAAATGATTGGTATTCAACGTCCAATGACATCATCCCACTCGAAAACATAGTACGTCACTTAGTACTTACATGTAGCAAATACAAAGTTCCAGTCTGTGGTCTACCCCGATCGAGGCTCAAGAGGAGTTCGCAACAACACGACCACCGATGAAGAGGAAGTTTGAAAAATAAAATACTATGCTCTCATTCATAGCATACGGCTTAGAGAAAATGGCTACACGAAGACCATAGTTACCTTGACCATTTCTCCTGAATCTGTTTTCCTGTCTGCCTCTTCATTTAACGTGTATTTTTCCTCCATTTTCTTTGGTCCAGCTTCTATATTGATTGTTATATTATTGCCATCTATGGTAAAGGTATTTGTTGGTGACATATTGGCAGCAGCCTTTCTCATCACAAGATTGACACCTGTTAGTAAATAAACATTCAGTTGGATACAATATATGTCTGTTTAAGTACGAAATATCAAACAAATTCAAAATGATTAAATCTACATTGTAACTTATATTTTAGAACTTAAAATGTAGCATTAATACACAGAATTAAAAAATAGCAGAATATAGTTTACGTTATAATAATGTTATTGCCAAGTGAAAAATGTACTAAATGGCTTATTTGCTTGGTTATTTAAATTTATTTTTGGTAGAGTATTAAGATTTTTTTTTAGATATGAATTCAAAACATTTGTTCAAAATATTTTTCAACATCATTTTTGTCCATAGCTCTGAACAATTTCGCTAAATAAACAATAACTCTGATATAATTCACCCCTTCATATAAACAGCAGTTCCGAGATAGGTCTCCATTCTAATAAATATGCAGCTGCAAGTGTATTTATATTTTTCAAATAGATGTATTCTATTCCAAAACAAGTAGTTAGCAGTGAAAGGTTATATCAATTTATTTTATAAAATTTTTGCATGAGTTGTGATACCGATGCAAGATGGATGATCATGAATATTGACCTTTCAAATAATGTTAAATTATAGGAAAAATAAGATAAAATCATTGAGACGATAAAGTCATGGTGTTTACATGACATACATACATGTACTAAAATCCCTTGCAGGCCAAGATCCTAGCTATAAGTACAATGTGGGTAGTAATGTAATTTTAACATTAAACATTGGTGAGATTCCTCATCTATAATAAAGCATATCGCAATCTTCTATTGTTTCTTAAACGTAATCAAAGTTACAGAATTGTCAAAAAAAACTAAAAAAAAACCGATACATTCTTTCGCATTTCGTTTGACTGTTGGCCGTTTTTTTTTTATTGAAATCTAATATTTGATGTACTATGAACCAGTTTCGGTCCGACAACTTAATGAATTAAATATGAAAAAGATGTGATAATAAAATGTAAATAAAAGTGTTGTTTATAGTTATACTTTCTTTCAAAAACTAATAAGGAGATGTGGAATGATTATCTCCGTGTGGCCTTCAACAATGAGATAACTCTATACGTTTGCTATGCACAAAATGCATGTCAACATGCAAAATAATCTATACGAGAAAACTAACGATCTGACATTTATATTTTCACTTACCCATGTCTTTTAGAAATTCTTCAAACTTTTCACTTTTGTAAATCTTCCATTTTCCTCCAAATGCAGTTTTCAAATCTTCAGAAGACATTTTTATTCTTTTTACTATAATGTTACGCTAAGTAGACGGAGATATAATTATGTTTTAAACGTTGAGAATACGCAACTTATATACTATCGGAAATTATACTGGTTTACAATGTGGAACGTTCAGGTTGCAGAGAGGTAGACCGGAACGTTTACAAACATAAATATTGTATATTGTCATTTACCTGTACCTCATTCATCAATAACGTTCTACATATTGAACTGAGTGGGATTTTACCCTTAACGATTGGAAAAAAAATATATAAAGTTTATAGGAGTTAATAGAAGAAAGTATAAATAACGTTTCTGTCATTTTTATAAGCTATGGATTGTAAAATGTGATTATTCATTTGATTCGTGTCAAATAACACATTAATAGAAGGAGTTCTCTTATTACAATAAGTAACCCATTTTAAGTGTCTTCAAATTAGTGAACGTTCCACATATTATCGAATTAACCAAATTGAAAACTCTAGATTAGGAAATAAATAAAATCTTTAGTTTATATTAAAAAAACTCCACAAAATTTGTATCGACATTATACCTCGCCAACCAACTAAGAGAACCTCAAGGGTTGAGAAAAAAGGTGGAGGGCGTTATGTTTTTTTTTTTTTTTTTTTTTTTTTTTAAATTATTCTGATCCCCAATGTGATGAAATAAATGTTGTGTTCAAGCAGATGACAAAAATAAAGAGAATTCTTAATCAAGATTTCCCCATAACGAATAGGCAATGACCCAATAAAGAGTTTATCGTCAATTTTAGTTATATGTTGCCATACTTGTCTTGCTGAACATTTCACCTACATAAAGTGTCTATCTTTCTATTATAGTTTTCAAAATGATAGGCGAACATGTTAATTATTTAGTTAAGAAAAGAGGAGGGGGTGGGGGGGGGGGGGGGGGGGGTCAGTAAAAAAACCTCTATATATACATGTATATATGAGTTAAGGTTTTTTTTATCTTCATTGAACTTTTGATGTCGTTCCTCATTTGAGTCTGTGATAATTTTCATTTTTAAGTAGTTATGCTTTCTATTAAGATATCAGACTAAAACGCAAATAAATGGCAAATTTCGTCATTAAACGGACCACAACTTTGAGGAGTTGTCTAATAAATACATCGATGATGACTTAATTGACAAAATTAAAGAACGAAATTGTAAAAAAATGACATACAAGGGCTACAAATTCAATGTATCAATCAATAAGACGATGTGATAGTTTTCACTTAATTTGACAGCGGATAGATATCGACATTTGGACAGTTCAACCCCTGTCAGATTTTCTATCCATATATAGCGCTTTTCAATATTTGAGACAAAAGTTGCATTTTATCCCTATGTTAGATAAAATTGAAAACGGAAATAAATGGGGAATGTGTCAAAGAGACAACAACCCGATCATAGAACTGACAACAGCAGGAGGTCACCAACAGGTCTTCAATGCAGCGATGTGTCTTCCAGCTGGCCCCTAAACAAATATATATACTAGTTCCGTGATAATGAACGCCATAGATGTTTTTATTATCACCTTGGTGGACAAGTTATTTACATTTAGCCAATAGATATAGGAAGATGTGTTATGGGTGCCAATGAGACAACTCTCCATACAAGTAGCTCAATTTATAAAAGTAAATATTCATAGGTCAAGGTACGGATATGTACCTACTAATGATATTCTTGGTTTGATAATCCATTTCAAAATTAAGTTCAAATATTTAAAATTGTATGCTTTGTTGGTAATAAGCGAAATATTGTCTTAAAGTCTCAAATTCAGCAGTTAAGGAACTGCAACCATTATACGATAGCATATTGTGCTCAAACAAATAAAACTTTAATTATGCTCTCTTAGAAAATTTTGGTCACCGGAATAATAACATTGATACTACATGTATGTCTTACGCGAAATATAAAAAAATAAACGGTCTTTCAAGATTTCGTGAAATAGAACGCAAACCTGATAAAAGACCGTACGGTGACCTATAGTTGTTAATGTTTGTGTCATTTTGGTCTTTTGTGGATAGTTGTCTCATTGGCAAAAATACCACATCTTCTTTTTTTTATATTTGACATACACAGTAATACATATGAATAGGACCTTGCTTTATTTTTGCGCCATCGGCATTTAATTTGAAAGATTGGAGTTGTTAACAGTCGCAATTACATAATCACAAAAACATATACGTTTGCGGGGCAGTTTAACTAGTAACTTAGCAACGAATTGTTTGTTTGTTTTCCTCTTATGATTCACGGGTATATACTATTGAATTTGTTAACGTGTAATTCATTAATGTGCAAAAACAACGTTTGAAGCATCTACATGTACTTATGATTTCTATTGATCTATTTATCTCTCAATAGCGTGGAACAGTTTTAATGACTTCATTGTATTTCCTTATTGTATAAAATCTCTCTCTCTCTCTCTCTCTCTTTTTTTTTTAATATCAAAAAGAAGACGTGGTATGATTGGGAGACAACTCTTCACAAGAGATCAAAAGGCAAAGATTTTAACAACAAGAGGTCAACGTACGGCTTCAACAATGAACAAAGCATATACAGAATACTGATCTACATTAGGCCCCAAAAATGATAAATGTAACATAATTCAAACGAGAAAACAAAGGACATAATTTATGTACAAAATAAATGCACGAAAAATATATTTGTAACACAGCAACAAATTAAACGACAAACTCTGATTTACAACCTCTTGACTTGAGACAGGCTTTTACAGAATGAGGCGAACTGAAACATGTTTGTGGGCGCCATCCATCCTAACCTGGAACAGTGGTGTAACAGTACTCTTTGGCAGGGGTGTTGTCTCTTTGAAACATTCCTTATTTTCGTTAATTTGATCCCATAGATCCACTCTTGGAGCACCTGACTTCACTCCTGGTTTTTAGTGGAGTTCGTGTTGTTTCTTATTTATTTTTTATAGTGTTGATGTAAATGTCTTTTGATTTTACGAGTCTTTGTTTACACCTTAGTGTTGATTGTTATTGTCTTATTAACTTCAATTCAAACGTTTTTGTCATGTGGATCAACTTATAGAATGTGTGACTAAACCAAACAAAAACACATACTTTAAATATATATATATATATATATATATATATAAACAATATTATGAACGAGTCTAAATTGAAAACTACGTTCAAACCTATGATTGCGTTGGATAAAAACCGCAATTTTTATACGTGTGCATGTCAAACAAATTTCGTTGTAGAAGGGTCTTTAAACAGCACAAAAACATTTTCCAAAATACCAAAAAAGGGAAAAAATACATTTAAACAAAACGCGTTTGACTAACAGGTCGAACAACTGATCTTCTTTAACCCTGATGACTGCCATTGGCGAAAAACATTATTATGTACACAAGACAAAGTATCTATTGTTGTCAAAGACACACTGGTTTTATGTAATTTTCTTAAAGTATCTTTTACAAACAACATCACCAACAAACAGCGTCTGAAAATAAAAATGAAATAGTTAAGTATATTCACAACACTTTCTATCAAAAACATTACTGTATCTGACTTATCTTTTCCCCTATGGGAGATATCAAAAATAGAAAGAAAAAATGAAATCAATCAAAAGTATTGTGGGTTTTTACCCGAGTTAAAATGTACCGGTATGAATACCTACCATAACTAGTTCTTCATCAACAATTTCACGGTGTACTGTTTGAGGTTTCATCTTATTTTTGGGATCTATTGGAGTTTGTACGATAATAAGTTTTCCTTCTTCATATTCTCCTTTAGCCTGTTGATGAAACAAGTATACTTAAAATTAAGTGATTACATGCTTAAAGAATATTAAAAACAGTCAAGAACCTGATGAACGGCTAGTGCTTGTCGTTTAATTGTTGATGCGGTTCATAATTGTTTCTTGTTTCACGTGTTTTTTTGTATATATATTAGACCATTTGTTTCCCAGTTTGAATGGTTTAAGTTATAGTAATTGTTGGGGCCCTTTATAACTTATTGTTCAGTGTGAGCCATGGATAAGTGATGCAGGCCGTGCTTTGACCAATAAAGGTTTAGCTTTACAAATTGTGACTTGGATGGAGAATTGTCTCCTTGGCACTCGTATCACATCTTTTTTTTTTTATATGAAAACAGAAGGGGACGTTATAATCTCTCTTTGGCAACAAAATACGGAATGAATTAATACTTTATAAATTTCGTTCGTCCTACGTCATGGGAACGCCTAAACACAAAATCAATAATGAGCAATCAGAAAAAAAGAGTAATAAAACTAAAAGCCAAGGACAATAACAACCTGGACACGATATAAAAGTTTAAAAACTACTCCTCTGTAGGAGGCTTTATATAAAAAGATATGATACATTTTAGCTTTTGCTTTCACGTCTATACTAGTATTTAAATACGAAAAGGAGATGTGGTATGACTGCCAATGATACAACTATTAATACAGATCAGCTAATGATGTGACAATCATACAGGTCACCGTGCGGCTTTTACAAGATAGCCATACCCATATGGCATAGTAAGTTACAGTTGGCCTCGTCCGTTAACAAATCTGTTTGGCGATTAATTTTATCTCGTTATTAATCGGTTATAACTTTATCGCACACTTATTATCACTTTAGTTATACAATGTGAGAAAATGGATACAGTTCATCGAGACAGCATGCAACTCAAAATACGATAGAAAACATAATAGATTGCAGTTTGTACATTGTAAATACTGCTGTTTCAAAAGTCACACCTCTATTGGGGAGATATTTGATATTCATAGAATATGTTTAATTTGGTAACGTACTGGTTCAAGATATGTTTTCTGTGTTTCATCTCATAGAGACATAACATGGGAATGCTACCAGTATAGAAAAAAACATGGTAGCGCCTAAAAGTTTTCACGAAACTTAATAGTGAAAGTGACACCGTTTTAGTGGCAAATGGCATTCCTATGATAACATTGCAACCTATAAACATATAAAAGTCAACATACATAGGGGGAGGGGGATATCTCATAAACATGTTTAACCCCGCCGCATTTTTGCGCCGGTCCCAAGTCAGGAGCCTCTGGCCTTAGTTAGTCTTGTATGTTTTTAATTTTAGTTTCTTGTGTACAATTTGGAAATTAGTATGGCGTTCATTATCACTGAACTAGTATATATTTGTTTAGGGGCCAGCTGAAGGACGACTCCGGGTGCGGGAATTTCTCGCTACATTGAAGACCTGTTAGTGACCTTCTGCTGTTTTTTCTATGGTTGTGTTGTTGTCTTTTTGACACATTCCCCATTTCCATTCTCCATTTTATTTTTATGCATGTATTAGATTACATAATACAAGTTAACAATAATGATTTACCTTCATCCACGTGCCTTGAATTTCCTTCATATATTCTTCACCCAATGAGAATTCGTCCACACTAGTAAACAAACCTGTTTTCATTGCTATTTTAATTTTCCCTCCTGCCATGGTGAGTTCTGTTTCAGGGGAAACTTTTGTTGCTACTTTTCTCAGTAAAGCATTAACCCCTGAAAGGACAAAATCTCAAAATTAAAGAACATTTTATTTTTGAACTTATTACATAAAATTATTTGTGTTTATATCGTACTATGTTTACTTATTAATTGTCATCATTTGTTGCTGTTATTATTGTGTGTTTGCCAGTTTGATTGTTTGTTTTAATGATTGCTTTTTTTATATACAATTTGTTGTGTTTTAATTGCTAATAAACTGTTTTAAAAAGCTTTGAAATATTGTAAAGTTATACAAACTAAAGTTAAGCCTTTTTCAACTGATTTTTATAGTTCGTTCTTATGTTGTACTGTTATACCACAGTCCCAGGTTAGGGGGAGGGCTGGAATCTCATAAACATGTTTAACCCCGCCACATTATGTATGTATGTGCCTGTCCCAAGTCAGGAGCCTGTAATTCAGTGGTTGTCGTTTGTTTATGTGTTACATATTTGTTTTTCGTTTTTTTTTACATAAATAAGGCCGTTAGTGTTCTCGTTTGAATTGTTTTACATTGTCTTATCGGGGCCTTTTATAGCTGACCATGCGGTATGGGCTTTTCAGATTGTTGAATGTCGTACGGTGACCTATAGTTGTTAATGTTTGTGTCATTTTGATCTTTTGTGGATAGTTGTCTCATTGGCAAACATACCACATCTTCTTTTTTTATATTTACGTTTTCATAATTCCCCTCTACTTTATAAAACTCACGATCCTGTTTTAACTGTTTGTTGGATGGTTGAGCCATTCATAATCTTGTTCTATCTGAATCATTTTTACTTGTTTAATTTAGCATATTATTCATAAAATTTAGTTTTCAATTTAAAGCAAAACCTTAATGTCTCCTGTGTTTACATGATCTTATATATATGCACAACAAGTTCGCATCATATGCTCTTGGTGCAAATAATTACTTCTAACGATTTTGATATTAATCAAATCGATATCATATATACTTGGGAAAAGGACAATTCTTTGATAAGCCCTCAACCCTTTTTTGCAAAATTAGTTATTTTTTTGTTTCACCAAAGTTTTCTCTTTGTTTAAATTATTTCCTCGTTTTTTCTGTATTATATGAACATGATTTACATAAAATAATCTACTTTCAACTACTGTTAACACGTTTACTATCTACAGCAGTCAATCATATATCATAGAGAACCTTTGAAAAAAGGGGAAGGGGAAGGGCTAACAAACAAATATACTGTCCCCAAATACCTTTGATCTTTATTCGATTCATTAAGAGTGATTTGCATGTACTAATTGTATTCATAAATGTATATTAGTCCACTCATCCAGAATTTATAACAAAGGGGAGGGGCTTCACCCGTATACTTCTCAGCCCCAAGGATAACTAAGTAAACTCACCATGCTCGTGTATTATCATCTACATGTGTATGCATGATTTGATAAAAGAATACATGTAACTGCTATATTATAACAACACATATTTGTACATAACAGCGGCTTTGGAAATACGTGTAACTAAGACAACTTCGTATGACAACTGATATAACAACACATATTTGTACATAACAACACATATTTGTAAATAACAGCGGCTTGGAAATACGTGTTAATTATTTTTTTTATTTATTTAAAGAGGATTGCCAACAGCCAGAGGCTACGTGTGGGTCTCCTCGCTACGCGTGGGAAATACGTGAAAAACAACTTCGTATGATCTGTACATACCAACCTCTTGTAGAAATGCTTCAAAGTTTTCACTTTTGTAGATTTTCCACCTCCCCCCGAATTTCTGTTCAACTTCGGTATAAACTTCCATTGTTCTATTTTATAAACATAAGCTTGTAATTCGAATGTGAAATTGAACTTTGTTGCAATGACCCGTTATCGTGGATAATTTATTTGTTTTATTTATCTTTATATATTATTCATATCAATACAAAATGTAATTTTTAAAACTGTTTGATTTGTCACAACTGTTTGTGTCGTTTACGGCTATTCATTTAAAATTTATAACGTTGAATATGTTTTGTCATCTTACATTTGAAGGTATACTTTAAAATGATTGCCTGTTTTGGGTGAGGGGAGTTTCTCGATGCAGTGAAACGTATATCTTCTGTCCTTTGGTTGGCTTGAATTGACACATCCCCCTGTTTTAGTGTACTATTCTAATGGTCAATGTGATCTTTTATTAATTTTTGTTCAAAATAATAGAAGTAAGATGATATAAAAAAAACTTGGCTAATAAAACAAAAAATGAAAAAAGACCAACAACATGTACTGCATGTATGACTGTTCACGTTTAGAAACGAATTAAATGTCTATTCGGGATGGATACCTTTTATTGCGGTATGAACAGTAAACTCATTCGACTAGACCGACGAGATAAGTCGAATTTTTAATATGCTAGGTCAATAGTTCAAACATCCTGCAGAAAGATATCAGAGGCGGATTTATATATGAGAAATGGGCCTAGGCTCTCCTTTTTCTAGAATATAATTGGTTGATTACTATATAAAGAATCACTGGAACATGACCGGGGCGGACCCCTTCTTACGCAATAGGTCGGCCCCCACTTACAAAATTTCTGGATCCGACACTGGATATGTCATCCTACTAATACACCTTACTCTGATTCCGAGCAGAGCAGTGTTTGATCTTACTCCTTAATGGGTCGTAAAGTCAACAATAGAAAGACCCGACTTCATAATAACTATACGGGGTCAATATTCCACAGATCAGTGTTAAGTTTTGTATGTTGAGTTTTTTTCTAGCGAAAGCGTTTTCAGTCTTTTTTCGACTTATGAGTTGGTATCTTTCGTCTCTCTATTTATCTCGGATGTTTTCCATTTTTACATCACTGGGTCGGTTCCTCGTCTGGTGGACTATCAGTCCCCGAGGGTATTATCAGCTCAGTAGTCAGTGCTTCGGTACTGGCATGATTTAACAAACTTTACTAAAATTGTGCGTTTATAAATTTTGAAATTATTATAAAACTAAGGTTTCAACTCCCTCAGGCAATGTTGGCTTTAGATACATTTGGCTATTTATTTTAGGTATTTTTACATAATTTCGGTACTTATCCATCTTCGGATTTCAAACGTTTGGCTTTGAACGTTACTGATGAAGATAAATCCAGAAAAGCGTTTCGGACGCAATAAATTATCAAAGGTGTTGTTTTGCATTTTTCACACAAGAGAGACACGTGTCCGTCTATATAAAAGAAAGGTTTATTTTTATTTATTGATAGCTGAGAGATATATGGGAGGCAGCATACGGTAATGAATATAGTATACTAGAAATAAGTGTAATAGCTAAGACAAAGATATCTTAAGGGCTACATTGAGTCTTCAACAATTGCAAGTGGCAATGTACAAGTAAGACAAAGTCTCCAACAAGTGGTCATTGGTTTGGCAATATTCAAGTAAGACACAGTCTCCAAGACGTGGCAATGTACAAGTAAGACAAAGTCTTCAACAAGTGACAATGTACAATGTACACGTAAACCACAGTCTTCAACGAGTGGCTATTGGTGTGGCAGTGTAAAAGTAAGACACAGTCTTCAATAAGTGGCAATGTACAAGTGGGAATGTACAAGTAAGACACAGTCTTCAACTAGTGGCAATGTACAAGTAAGACACAGTCTTCAACTAGTGGTAATGTACAAGTAAGACACAGTCTTCAAAAACGATAGAGAAGTTGTGTAGTAATGATGATAATGTCCACTTCTATTTTCTGTAAGTATGAAGTGTACGTTGTCGTTATATTTAAGTGAGGACATGTGTAGTAATAAAGAATGAATTCTTTATTTGCAAAGCAGTAGTTACATGCTATAGCAACACAAACATATTTACATTGTGACACACAATAAACAACAGAGAACAATTTCATAAGATAGTACAATAGAAAAATTATCAACTTATCAAATGTGATCTAATCTGCCAGGCAGATTTCAAATTATTACATAATTTTCCAACTAAAGATCTAGATTTGGTTTGATACAAATACATAAGTTTTGTCACATTTGGCCATGAACAGTAATAACTTGGTAACAACTGCAGTCGTTCATGCCTATACGCAGGACACACTAGAGTAAAATGGTACTCATCTTCAACACTTTTCATATTACAGCAAGTACATAATCTGTTTTCTCTTAGTATATTTGTATAACAGCCTATCTCAACATTTAACTTCATAGTACCACTACGTAGCTTTGTGAAAAAATGTGAATTATAGTTATAATCTACGTAATCTTCAAAACAAAAATCTAATTTTAAAATTCTGTACATAGTAAGTTTCTCACAATCCTGCATAGATGCAGACCAGCTTTGAATATTATATATTGATCTTTTAATCTAGTTTTTAGCTCACCTGGCCTAAAAGGCCATGTGAGCTTTTCTCATCACTTGGTGTCCGTCGTCGTCGACGTCGTCGTCGTCGTCGTCGTCGTCTGTCGTCGTTAACAATTTTTCAAACATCTTCTCCTCTGAAACTACTGAATGGATTTGAATGAAACTTAATATGATTGTTCCTTAGTATATCCTACACAAAATGTGCGCTTCGATTTTTGATCCGTCAAAAAACATGGCCGCCGTTACTTAAAATAGAACATAGGGGTCAAATGCAGTTTTTGGCTTATATCTCAAAAACGAAAGCATTTAGAGCAAATCTGACAAGGGGTAAAAATGTGCATTCGGTCAAGATCTATCAGCCCTGAAATTTTCAGATGAATCAAACAAACCATTGTTGGGTTGCTGCCACTTAATTGGTAATTTTAAGGAAATTTTGCAGTTTTTGGTCATTATCGTGAATATTATTATAGATAAAGATAAACTGTAAACAGCAAAAAAGATGAGCAAAGTAAGATCTACAAATAAGTTAGTATGACCAAAATTGTCAATTGACCCCTTAAGGGGTTATTGTCCTTTAATGACAATTTTTCACAATTTGTTCATCATATTTGCTAACTTTAAAAAATCTTCTCCTCTGAAACTACTGAATGGATTTGGTTAAAACTTAGCATGATTGTTCCTTAGATTATCCTGCAAAAAGTTTGTGCTTTGATTTTTGATCCGTCAAAAAACATGGCCACCGTTACTTAAAATAGAACATAGGGGTCAAATGCAGTTTTTGGCTTATATCCCAAAAACGAAAGCATTTAGAGCAAATCTGACATGGGGTAAAAATGTTCATTAGGTCAAGATCTATCAGTCCTGAAATTTTCAGATGAATCAAACAAACCATTGTTGGGTTGCTGCCACTTAATTGGTAATTTTAAGAAATTTTTGCAGTTTTTGGTCATTATCTTGAATATTATTATAGATAAAGATAAACTGTAAACAGCAAAAAAGATCAGCAAAGTAAGATCTACAAATAAGTCAATTTGACCAAAATTGTCAATTGACCTCTTTAGAGGAGTTATTGCACTTTAAAGACTTTTTTCACAATTTGTTCATCATGTTGACTTACTTTAAAAAATCTTCTCTTTTGAAACTGATGTATCAATTTCAGCCAAACTTAGGCTAAATGAGTTTCAGAGTTTCAGAGTATCTAGTATAAATTTTATATTTCATTTCCTTGTATGTCAAGAAACATAGCTCCTAAGGCTAAAATAGAACATAGGAGAAAATGATTTTTTTTTGCTTTTGAAGAAAATAGGACGATTCAAAGAACATTTAAATAAATTGAAAAGCCAAAATAATCATTGATGAGAGATTAAACCAAAAAAATTCAGGTGAGCGATTCAGGCTCTTGAGAGCCTCTTGTTATTACATCTAATGATATATTCATACCAGACTGCTGGTATCATACAAAGTTTAAACCAATACTAAACAATAGGTCACGAACATTAGAAACCCAATTAGTTTTACCAGTATTTGCATCTCT
Source organism: Mytilus trossulus (assembly GCF_036588685.1). Classification (NCBI taxonomy): domain Eukaryota; kingdom Metazoa; phylum Mollusca; class Bivalvia; order Mytilida; family Mytilidae; genus Mytilus; species Mytilus trossulus. Next base: position 22,399,700 of record NC_086380.1, read on the forward strand.
GAGTAACAATATATAGATATCATACACAATAAGTGGTTTATGAGTTACAATTTTTAACCAGTATTTTAAAACTTTTTGTTTTCTTATTACATACATTGTACCTTGGCAAACGCACTAGTTCGCCATATAAAAATACATTTGGCGTACTTTTACCCAGTTTCAAAATAGATCGACAAAAACGGTTATGAATAATTCAACATCATTTCCACGATGGAAACCCCAAATTTCCGAGGCATAATTTATCACAGACGCAACCATACTATCGAACAAATCACATTTCTTTTTCTTCGTCAAGTATAAACCATTTGTAGAATTATTCAGAGCTGCCAAAGATCGTGAACCTTGTAAGGCTAATCTCTTCTGTGTTTTTAAACATTTTCCATTTTTGAATACAGCAACTTTCGTTTGTTTAATATTCACTTCTATATTCCATTTATTACAATAAATAAGTAGTTTATCAAGTAGTTCCTGTAGAATTTCAGGAGATTTCCCAAATAATATAGTATCGTCTGCAAATAGTATTAAGTATATCAACACTTCATTAATGTTAACTATGTCAGCTGAAGGACTGATGTTCATGTCTTCAATCAAGTCATTTATAAAAAATAAAAACAGTAAAGGTGATAAGGGCTCCCCTTGTTTTACACCAAGAAAATTTTCGAATGAGTCGGACAGTAAATCGGCAGTTTTGACACGCATTTTTACAGATGAATATACTGATCTAACCATAGTTACAAATTTTGAGCTAACACCACTCCGTAATAGCTTATAAATGAGAATCCTCCTGCTAATTTTGTCGAACGCTTTACAGAAATCCACAAACGAACAATAAAGTTTTTGTTTATTTTGAAGTGTATGCGAAATTATTCCAAATAAAATAAATATAGCGTCTACAGTTGACTTGCCGGGTCTAAATCCAAATTGGTTATCGATTAATATGTCTTCTTCTTCGGACCAACTGAGTAAACGATTTGTCAAAATAGTAGTATAAAGTTTCGATAAAACACTGATCAATACAATCGGACGATAATTATTAGGATCGGATAGATCACCACTCTTTGGGACAGCAACTACTAGACATTCTGACCATGAATCTGGGTATATTCCCGAACTATAAATGTAATTAAACAGAGTCTTTAATATTGGCGCAAATACGTCAGGACATGCAGAAAACATTTCACTTATTAGTCCATCGTTACCTGAACTTTTACCGGACTTCATTTTTTTTATTGATGCTACTACTTCGTCTTCAGTTATATCAGAGTCTAATTGTGTAACATTTATATCGCCAAATACCGTATTGTCTATGAGATTACGAACTTCTTCACATAGATCCTCCGAATTGTCTCCTAGTATTGACTCAAAATGTTTCATCATGGTTTCGTTATCAATTTTACACTTGTTGTTCACTTTTCGTTATAACGACGACCAGAACTTTCGCGGTTCGGTACTAGCTAAGTCGCAAAGTTCGATACCTTTTTGACGTTTGTATTTAAATTGTGCTTTTCGTTTCATTTTATTATAGTTGTTTCGTGAAATAACGTATGCCTTTCGGTTGACGTCTGACGGGTGATGTTGGAAAAAGTTTCTAGCCACATGAAAATCTTTACGTGCAATCGCACTATTGTTATCAAACCACTCGTTGTTAGGCCTAACTTTGATTTCATCTTGGTGTATTAACACAGATCTACCAAACACTTTATTAGCACTATCAAATAAGATGTTTGTAATTTCCTTAACAGCATGATTTAAGTTATTTTCATTGGTAATTTTACTCACTATTATAGACAATACATTATTTTGTTCTTGTAGTATAATATCTATATATTCTTTAGATCTTTTTATATCCCACTTTATGTAATTGCGAATCTTTGGAAACGATAACTCCGGTCTGAAATTTCGAAATTCAAGTTCAAATAATAATGGAGCGTGATCAGAAAATTCGTTGAAATTCAGCACATCAAAATTCTTAATAAGTTTATAATCGCTAGGTGAAACAAGTAGGTAGTCGTTGACACTCCTGCCATTCATTGTACAAAATGTAAATTTTCCAACACAATTTCCGAGTCTTCCATTAGCAATAGTAAGTTCTGTATTATAACATAACTGTAAAAGTTTTCGACCAAATGCGTTAACGGTTTTGTCTACGGAGTGCCTTTTCGGAACAATCGGGGTTTCCACGTGGTCTACACTTTCTAAATACAGATCTAAGTTATCATTTGATAAAACATCATCAATTTCACCAATACGACTATTTAGGTCGCCACACACTAAAAATGAACCCTCTTCTAAGGTTTGTAAATAATAAAGCAAAGTCCAATACAAAAAAAGTCCTTTTCTCTCAAGATTAAGGTTGACAAAAAATAAGCCGTTTAGCAAAATTCAATTTTATTTATGGTATTTCTTTTTTTCTATCATAAGTCCATAGAAACAGAAATGACTAAGGTATCAGCAGCAGCAGAATCTGTAAAATATAAATGATAAATAAGTTTTGGTATGTTTTTATTTGACTAATCAATCTTAAAAGTGGAATTAACAGCAACAACAACAAAAAGGAGAAGATAATAAAAGAAGATATAAAAGAATTATTAACACTTTTTGGCTTTATAACTATTTTGATCTGAGCGTCACTGATGAGTCTTAATATGTCGACGAAACGCGCGTCTGGCGTATTAAATTAAAACCTGGTACCATTGATAACTATTTACCCTATGAAATTCATGTACCTGTTTAAAGTTTTTAAAAACCTTGATACGTTGTTTTACATGGTAGTATGAGAGTATCAACGATGGAATGGATTGAATTTGCCGAAATGTAGTTTTTATCAAATTGAAGATATTTTGAAGGTACATTTATATAGATTAGACCATTGGTTTTTCCGTTTGAATGGTTTTACACTAGTAATTTTGGGACCCTTTATAGCTTGTTGTTCGGTGTGAGCCAAGGCTCCGTGTTGAAGACCGTACTTTAACCTATAATGGTTTTCTTTTTAAATTGTTACTTGGATGGAGAGTTGTCTCATTGGCACTCACACCACATCTTCCTATATCTACTTCATTAAAGGGGCAGGTATTAGACTTTGTTCATGTGTCAAATTACGCTTCTGTTAAAAATTTTGAAGAGAAAGTTATGCGAAATTTATATTAAAAGATTGATAGAGTTATGCATTGAGTAATACCTCTATTCCAGCTACGTCCTTGTTTGGTGTATATAAATACTGGATATTTGCTGAACTGAGCCCATTTACAAACGTCAGGTTTTTCTGCAATACATAACCAACCAAAATCATTTGGGCATCCACGATGTTGTCGACTAATATAAAATCTCCTCGAAACGACATTTGGAATAGATTCTCTTCAATTAAAGCAGAATATAAAATTAGAAAACAGAAACATGTTATTAACACACAAAAAAACGGAAAATCTAACAATATATATTCCATCTTAAAGTTAAATCATTTCAATAATTTTACCTTTAGAGTAAACTTTTTTTATTGACAGGGCATTACAAGACTATCAAAATCAATTGTCAATAATAAAAAAAGAACAACAGTACTTTGGACAGTAAAACAGACCACACGAACAAAAAAAACTCTACATTTGAAAAACAATGTATACAAAAGAAGACGAACGACAACAAACACACATGGTCTATTTTATGGAACGCCACGACTGCCTTATGTTAATAATCAGCATTATACGCAGTGTTCACAGCATTATACGAAGTGATCACAGCATTATACGCAGTGCTCACAACATTATATAAAGTGATCACAGCATTATATGCAGTGCTCACAGCATTATATGCAGTGTTCACAACATTATATGAAGTGCTCACAACATTATATTAAGTGCTCACAACATTATATTAAGTGCTCACAACATTATATTAAGTGCTCACAACATTATATTAAGTGTTCACAACATTATACGTTTTTTGTTGTATGATGAGATTGATGTATGATGAGATTTATGAATGATGAGATCATTCGGTAAACTTCGTTTTTTAGCGGAGATTACCGAATTCATTATTGGTAAATTACGGTAATGCCCAGCAAACAAATTTTAAAAGTTATTAAAATCATGTTATCATAAGGTAGCATACAATATTTAACACTGATTGAAATAAGTAAGGAAAAGATGAAACTGAGAGGTGAATGATTGAAGTAGTTCTGTTCGTCGTAAGAAATACGAATGGCAAAATGTAAGTTAAATAATAAAAAGTTTATTTAATGAAATATCGAAGGAAAATTTGTATGATATATTCTCGAGTTCATTTCCTACTGAAGAAATTTAGCAAGGTGCCACTTTATAGTCCGTACTCAGTTTTAAAAAGCTTAATTACCTTTTAAATAAAACAGTCAGCTTTCTATAACACATAGGTGCCATATTACGCTAACTTATATATGTCATGATAGAGTCATTTTTGGCATCGATTTTCAGAATTTGGCATTTTTACATGAATAAGTATCTAACAGATATGGAAAATGCAGTTTAAAGCATTTCACTGTAGGAGTTAAACATAACTTTACATCAATTATTCCATTTTTTTTCATGACAAGCTTTTTAGCACGGCAAGTACTAAGATTGTCTTCTAAATATGATCAGCAGTCTTATATAGAAATTTAAACTTTCATAGAAAAATTTACCCTTTCAAGACCCTGTTTAACATTTTCATTTAAAGTTATCATCTCTTATGAAAATTGAGTTTGTGGGGATGAATAAAACGTTTACTACGTTTGTTCGTCAGTTTGCACGGTACATATATATATATAAAAGTGGTATGCTTGCCAATGAAACAACTTTCCACAAGAGACAAAATGACATCACAGAAATTTTAAACAGCTAAACGGCCACAGTACGACCTTCAACAATGAGGAAAGCCCATACCGGATAGTCAGCTATAGAAGGCCCCGAAATGATAAACGAAAAATATTCCTAATTTTTGTACAAACAAACGATCGAAAAACTAACATGTATATAACACATTAATTAACAAACGACAACCACTGAAATAAAGGCTCCTCCTGACTTGGGACGGCCACATATATGCAAAATGTGGCGAGTTTTAACATGTTAGCGGGATGTTGGTATCCTTCCTCTAACCTGGGACAGTGGCGTAACAGAACATAAGAACGAACTATGAAAATCAGTTGTAATAGGCTTGTGTCATTTTGGTATTTTGTGGATAGTTGTCTCATTGGCAATCATACCACATCTTCTTTTTTATATTAACTCATTAGATGGGTACAAATATAAATACATATGATATCTAACAAGAAAATAGAGTGAACGTGCATGTGGGCGGGTACTTGTATATCCCAACAATAAAAAGACAATATAAGTACTGATCTGAGAGTATATATAACTAATATAGTACCATGCTGTTGATTAAAAACAACATCACTCCAGACCCTTTTGTTCTCCACATAATTAATATTGCCAATAATTAAGAAGTTCCGGGGCGAATCGATACCAATAATATATTCACCTGTTAACTATTACATTATCTGCACGTTCTGCATCTGACAGGAGTACCACGAAACGCTGTATTTAAGATTTTGCTATATACACGGGTCGTAATCACAGGGTTGACACTACTTAATTCAGTGACTTAATTCAATCATTGTCACATTGTTCCCGATTGTAGTACTTTAATCAGTATGACTTTCTAAGATGACAATACAAATAATAAAAATCTGGACTTAAAATAAGGCGTATAGGTACAGCATGTACAGTTTTCAATTTGTTAGACGTAAAACAGCGAATCAAAGATTCAATTTTATTCATAACTCATAAAGGACAAGACTGTTGATTAAAAAATACTCCTTTTCAGGGACTTTTGTTTTCCAAACAAAATCAATAATACCAATTTTAAATTGACAAGTTCCAGGTCGACGGGTTCAAAGAGAAAGATATTAAAAGCAGAGAAAACTTCATCTTATAATCGGCATGACTTTATCAGATGACAATACCAATACTAAAATAAGGCTTACGCATAGTTACATTCTTTAATTCAGTCACAGACCCGCGATATCACGGATGTGTTCTAGTAAATATTCTAGTAAATATATATATATACATATTAAGTTGTGAATATGGTGAAACTGATCCTCAAAATAAGTTGAAAATGCCCTGGTGTGGAATAAATTTGGGTTAAATTGATCATACTTCTTAATTTACTTATTTCAATCCGTTTTAAATATTGTATACTTAATGATCACATATATAATAATAACTGTTCAAATTTGTTTGCTGGGCATAATGCTGATTATTAACATAAGGCAGTCGTGGCGTTCCATACTATTTGTTAGTTGGGTTACTGTCTCACTTAGATTACTTATCTCATTTTGTCCATATGTATTTAATGAATTGTTTTGTTAAGGAAGTTCGCTGCTCAGTTTCAAAATAAATAGATTTTCATAACACTAGTATATATTGATAGGGGATTAATCGAGATTAATATATGGATTCGGTAATTTCCGCTTAAAACGAAGTTTACCGAATGATCTCATCATTCCTAAATCTCATCATACATTAATCTCATCATACAACAAAAAACGTATAATGTTGTGAACACTTAATATAATGTTGTGATCACTTAATATAATGTTGTGAGCACTTAATATAATGTTGTGAGCACTTCATATAATGTTGTGAGCACTGCATATAATGCTGTGATCACTTCATATAATGTTGTGAGCACTGCGTATAATGCTGTGATCACTTCGTATAATGCTGTGAACACTGCGTATAATGCTGATTATTAACATAAGGCAGTCGTGGCGTTCCATACTATTTTTTAGTTGGGTTACTGTCTCACTTAGATTACTTATCTCATTTTGTCCATATGTATTTAATGAATTGTTTTGTTAAGGAAGTTCGCTGCTCAGTTTCAAAATAAATAGATTTTCATAACACTAGTATATATTGATAGGGGATTAATCGAGGAATCAAAAATAATAAAAAGAAAATTGGGGTCAATGTGCTTTTTTCAAAATACTAGCCATTGAAATTTTGGCGGGAAAATATTCTCTCATGAATCTTCATAGCTTTATCATTAAAATTGAGAATGGAAATGGGGAATGCGTCAAAGAGACAACAACCCGACCAAATAAAAAAAACAACAGCAGAAGGTCACCAACAGGTCTTCAATGTAGCGTGAAATTCCCGCACCCGGAGGCGTCCTTCAGCTGGCCCCTAAACAAATATATACTAGTTCAGTGATAATGAACGCCATACTAATTTCCAAATTGTACACAAGAAACTAAAATTAAAATAATACAAGACTAACAAAGGCCAGAGGCTCCTGACTTGGGACAGGCGCAAAAATGCGGCGGGGTTAAACATGTTTGTGAGATCTCAACCCTCCCCCTATACCTCTAACCAATGTAGAAAAATAAACGCATAACAATACGCCCATTAAAATTCAGTTCAAGAGAAGTCCGAGTCTGATGTCAGAAGATGTAACCAAATAAAATAAACAAAATGACAATAATACATAAATATCAACAGACTACTAGAAGTTAACTGACATGCCAGCTCCAGACTTCAAATAAACTGACTGAAAGATTATGATTTCATCATATGAACATCAGGCACAATCCTTCCCGTTATGGGTTTAGTATCATACCATCATAACATATATGAGAAGAACATAACCCGTGTCATGCCAACAACTGTTTTTAGAATAACTGTCTTTAGTTCCGACGCAAAGACCTTATCAGTGACTCAATATTAACGCCAAAATATGCAATCTTTAATGACTTGACAACAGTATCGTAATTATATCCCTTCTTAATCAGTCTATTTAAAGGTTTTGTAAGTTTCTGAGGTGAATACTGACACCTTTATGCTTTATATAGAATATTTCCATAAAAAATTGGATGTGAAATACCTGAACGTATAAAAAGTCTGCATGTTGAGCTATATTTACGAATGATGTCTTTATACCGATGATAAAATTTAGTAAATGTTTTGACTAGTTTGTGATTTCGAAAACCCTGGTGTAATAATTTTTCAGTAATACATAAATTTCTCTCGTTAAAATCTAAAACATTGTTACAAACACGAGCGAATCGTACAAGTTGAGATATATAAACACCGTAAGATGGTGACAAGGGAACGTCACCATCTAAAAACGGATAATTAACGATAGGAAATGAAAAATCATCCCTTTTATCATAAATTTTAGTATTCAGCTTTCCGTTAGTGATATAGATATCAAGATCGAGGAAAGGGCAGTGGTCATTATTAGTATTAGCTTTATTTAAAGTAAGTTGACCAGTTAACGTTCTCAAAAACTATTAAATAATAAATAGGACTTTTCTAGACTTTTACAAATGGCTTACAATTATACATGTAAAAGATTTATAAAAAGAAAAATGAGAGTCCATGGGCAATTTTTTTAAGGCCTTCAAATGGATAAAACCAGAGTGTTTCGGAAATCTGACAACCTTTCCAAAACATGACAAGCAAACATGTATCAATCGAGTCAAGCTTATGCTCACTTATTTGGACCAACTTTCCTAGTGACAACGATGGCGAGTGAGCTCATATAATTTTTTTAAAGATCATAGAAAAGTCTTTGTATCATTCTTTACAAAACAACTGCACCATGCAGTAGGATATTGCATCAATTCTAAAGGGTATTTCATTGACATGTTAATATCAAATAGTTTCTTTATAAAAATAACGAGATGTGGTAAGATTGCAAATGAGTCAACTATTCACCGAAGTTCAAATGAAGTGGATGTAACCAATTGAAGGCAACCATATGACCTTCGACATTGAGGAAAGAAACCGATACCGAATGGTCTGCTACAAAAAGCTCCGACATAAAAATATTAATTTTTTCAATTGAGAAAACTTACGACCTAATTTATAATAAAACAATTTAGGAAAACAAATATGACAGACATGACCAACGACAACCACTGAACTACAGACCTGACTTTGGACAGACAAATACAGCAGGTGGCGGGGTTAAACATGTTTGTGAGCGCACAAACCTTCACTTACACAGAACAGTAGAGTAGCATTACAACATGAGAACAAACTATAAAAATCTGTTGAAAAAGGCTTAATTTATCAGATTGACACAAACAGAAATACACCGAACATAGCACAGAGTGACCGTGGACGGATACTTATACACCTCCACCACAACAAAAAGTATCGGCGAGTACTCGCAGTTACTGACCGATAGTTATAAGGCAATAACAACTAATAAACAAATCATTATGCTGAGTTCACACGTAGTTCGAATTAGATTCGCATTAACAAATTCGAATTAGTTTAATTCGCATTCTAAACGTTGAACGTCCTAACGTCAATTCTAATTCGAATTACAATGCGCGTCAAATTCGTTTTACTGTCCAAACGACGTTAACTTTTAGTTCGTATTGACAAAAGCGTATCTTAAAAAAAGAAGAGTGTGTGAACGCGACTAGCGAATTCGATTCGCATTCTATTCGAATTCAATTCGAATTTAATGTACGTGTGAACGAGGCATAAGTTTATTTAAAAAGATTGATAAGTTTACCAGGACCGTATCATATAAAGTTTACGTGCTCGGTTTACAACATCACCGTAACAATTCAATTAGGATGTGCTTTTTCATTTGAAATAGTTTGCCTACAGGTAAAGTGAAATTTGCAGTCCATATTTTTGTATCAATGGACAAATTTAGTAAAGATTTTATGTTATATGTGGTATAGAAATCACAGAGTTAATAGTATACTAGTAATTTATAGACTGTTCCAAAATTAAATCACAACGATGTTGTTTATGTTATGTACATTTTCACTAAATACTCAGAATTTTAGGTATTTTTAAAAATTCTAAATACTGTTGAATATTATTTATCATATTATTGTATTAACTCTAGCTTTTAGGTGTGTTTAAACTAATTTTCCGCAAAATCACACCACACATTACTACAATCACAAAACAGAGGTGTATTGTTGACCGATCAATATGTATTTTATGTATAATTACATTACATGACTTTTCTGTACCTATGTATTTAGTGATGGGAGCAGAAACAAAATAAAGCTAAAGACGCTTGTTTGCCCATCATTACAAACTATCAAAACTTACCCAGCTGCAGAGAAATAGTTCGTTATGCTACGAGTTGAAAGATCCGTGAAACTGCTTTGATACAAGTTTGTCTTTGAAAACCAGTTCAAGTTATTTGTATTTCGTGCATTAAATGTCATCCAAACTACCTGTTCATTCTTTTGGTAGAGTTCAACTTTAACCTTTAAAGAAATAAGTGAAATTAAGATAAAATGAAAAGGTATTCATGTTTTAATGGATTTGCATTCTTTTTGAAATGTCGTGTTGGACACAGATGTTTGATAATTCAGTTTGATTTTCCTACAAATTCATGAGCACTAGCGAAATAATTTACAGTTTGTAATGCCATAAAGTACTTATATATTGTTTTTTATTGAAGGGTAATTTTTTTTTCAAGAATGATTTTTTTCTGTCATACATTTGGTTTAATTATAACTGGGATGTACCTATGATTCGTTCAAAAATCTACCTGTAACAAATGTTCGTAAATCGTTTTATTTGAATTGATCTACGAAGTTTGGTCAAAAGTACAAATACAAATTTCTTTTTAATAAAGACATGTCTTAATAGTCTTCTTATTTCATCTTTCTTTTTGATGGTTTAAATGGCGTTAGTATAATTATATTTGTTCGTTTACAAAAATCCTTTTCATTAATTTCAATAACCGCTTTATTTTTATTTATTATTTTTTCATCGGATCATGATATATTCTTCCTTTATTTTGAAAATATGACCACTTCGAGAACGGTCAATGAGTGCGTTCACGACCGAATTAATACAGACTCGAAAATTGGAATGTTTCGCTAGACACGTGGCTGTTAGAAGTAAGAGCAAAGACTGGTCGGATTGGAGTCAATATAATTTCTACCGGCTAAGTTACATACCTTCAACCGGAAATTTCGTTACTTTATGACATACAACGTTGAGAATCAGACTCAACGTGTCATAAAACACAGCTTGATTTACATTTATACTACAGTATCATGACTTTTTCTCTCGTCCTGAATATGCATTTAATTTTCCACTGGACTAGTCACTTTAACCATAGATCCATCAAACGATGTATATATTATGATAACTTATCTATTTATAAAAGATTTTACTTTAAAACAATATTTATATAATACCATATTGATATTCATTTCTGTCCAGTGATCAATAACATGGTTACGTAAGTGTTTTCCCCTGCCTGTTATTTTAAGTATGGCTGGTAGATCATTACACATCGATGGGGTTCTCCAAGAATCATATACTGACTGTCCATTGTTTTCAAAGGCTACGAAAACAGGAAACCAAACTAAAAGTAAAAACAACGTACAATTGTATTAATAAACTTCTACTGATGGAACATATTATCATTTCAAAACACATTGATACAAAATACATTTTGTACTTAAGAATGTCTGATCTATAAAATCAAAAACTATACTTAAGAATGTACTATCTAGGAAATCATTTTAAAATATATCGAAGAATGTACGGTCTATGAAATCATTAAATATACATATGAATGTATACGAGCTATAAAATTAATAAATATAAATAAGAATGTACGATCTATGAAATCATTTAGCATACTTAAAAATGTTCGATCCATAAACTCGTTAAAAAAGTGGAACGAAAGGTACCAGAGAGACAGTCACACTCATAAATCGAAAATAAACTGACAACGACATGGCTAAAAATCAAAAAAGACAAATAAAAGTACACATGACACAACATAGAAAACTAAAGAATAGACAAAACGAAAACTAAAGAATAGACAAAACGAACCCCGCCAAAAAACATGGGGTGATCTCAGGTGCTCCGGAAAGACAGGCATATATTGCTCCTCATGTGGTAAATAGTCTAATTCGATAGGTCACGTTCATGAAAGGGAAGGGGATTGAAGTTACGACGTAAGGAACATATCCGATATCATTTGAGAAAAGGTTATTCCCTAACGGTCAACCAACTCGTGATGGCGTTTGTAAAACTTACGAAGGAATGATTTCAACTTCAACATTCGGATCTCTTGGTTTAATAGCTTCCTTGTGAGCAGAAAACCTCTATCAAAGAAATCATGATAAGAATTGCAAGCACTGGAATATCGTATGAATTGGGAGATACATACCCCGTATGCAGGAGCTGCAGGAATGTTGCTACTTAGCAATGGAAAGTACACAATTGGAAAGCTAAATTAAATGTACATAAGAACCCATGATCTATACAATCAATGAATATACTAAAGCATGTTCGATATATAAAACCTTTATATAATATTTATACACAAGAGTGTTCGATCTTTAAAATCATTAAATATACTTTAATACTTACCCTTAGAATGCACGATGGATGCATATAACACCACACACAAAAAGCATAACAGTTTTGTCATGTTTGATTTCAAAAGATTGTTTGTTACGTTTCCTTAAACAGAATATGTTAAACCAATTTAATAAGGTAATACATATATTGAAATTAAGCAGTCGATAGAATCAAATTACAGAAGTATATATATTTACATTTTGTACATGTAGCAGATGGGAAAATACATGTTGCAGCGATATTGTTTGTTTTTTATTGTAGTATTTTGTTTGGATACACGAAATACCCGAACTTCCTGGATGTTATTCTAATTTAATCTTCAAAACAATGACTAAGCAATACAAAATAGTTTGAATTAATGATTTGTTGAGGAAACAGCCTAAGTATCAACAACATTTTTTTTCTGAGGTGGTTATCGATGTAAAATGATTTGAAATATTTATTGAACTAAGTAAAATAGGAAGATGTGGTATAATTGCCATTCCGACGACTATCTACTAGGGATTAAATGAGGCAAATTTAAGCCACTAAAGGTCACATTGCGGAATATAATTTTCAGAAACCCAATCCAATACAGGATCTGACATGCAAAACAATACAAATGAAATGACCAAATGTATAAGGGGTTGATATAAATCATATCTGTGATTACAAATATATCCCCTAACATTTTTTACCTCAATACGAGGAAAGATAGACTTGTTTAACACTTGAATATCTGTTCTGTCGTCTTTCCGTTTGTTCGAATTTCCGTTAATACGTCTATTCATCCAATATATAAGCATATACATGTGTACGTCTACATGCATTTTCACATTGAATAATAACTCCCTGTTTAAAAAAATTCTTATACAATTTCACATATATTACAATCAACTACAAACTTATCTAAATAAAACTATAACATGAATAACCAAATGTGTATTAAACTAGAAATAAAATAAATAGACAATCATTTTGGATTTTTAAATATCACTTTTTGATCCACAATGATATCCAACTGTGTACTTGTTTTTGCTTTCTAACTATTTTGATATAAGTTTCACTTATGTGTCTTTTGAATACAGAACGCGCATCTGGCGTATCAAATCATAAGCCTGATACCTTTGATAATTATTAGTAACTTTTATATTTTTGATTATTCTTTATTTGATGTTCACCACTAATTCATGACCCATTGCTTTGTATGTTTAATTCCTCAATTTCAAACAGACACAGCTCTTATCTTTTAAGGTAATATAAAGTGACAATCATTGCATGGCATGGCAACATCTTATGCTGTCTTGTACTGTAACACATATGTAATGGCAAATAAGAAAAAAATAGTGCACGGAACTTTGGATATAACAAAACAGGCACTTCAAACCTGACAAACAGGAAAAATGTACGCTTTTTCTAAAATTTGTTGTTTTTTTTTTAATTCTCAAAATTATAATTTAAAAAGTGTTCTACAATGATCACCTGACATTCTGCTTTTATTTAATAACAACAATACCTAAATATTTTACATGTTTTGAAAGATACACTCATGCGTAGGACTATTTTATGTTAAATATGTACTACTTTCTGATACATATATGTGCTTTCTGAATTTGTACATAATATAGACATATCACAATAAAAATATGTAAAAACTTTCCTGCAAATCAATTTATTTGGTATTTTCAAAACGTAAACAAATACAGTTTTCGCATGATCCTTTATTCTACAATAGACATACCCGCATATAACAGTGAAAATGAACTAGCTGCATTCGCACTTTATTTACACTTATTAGGTATGGAAATTAAAAGCCTAATTCAAAAACATAAAAAAGGATCTTTATTTGTATCTTTAAATATCCTCGAAAATAACTTTGAGTTTGAAAGCTTTTTTTTATATATTTTACACGTATATCGAAATGTGTTCATACCAATTGTACCGCTTAATACCGAACCCGCGTAACCTTAAAAATTAGGACATTACACGATCAAAACATTACAGTTTTGTTCATTACAGATAATTTATCATATTCACGATTGAATGCACAATATCCCCACCAAGAGAACCGTCTACTGTTAGAGGAGGGACGACAGCCTAGATGTCGTGTGCAAAAATAATAATCACTTGGTACGGTTTTAGCTTGCATATTGCAATTTTGAATAGTATAGATCGATTCGTGTTTTAAAATCGAATACACGCTAAGTACTGCATTCCTAGATATCAGAGATATGCAAATTCTGTAATGAGATTGAGGACGAAAAACACTTCTGTCTCAAATGCTCTAAATATAACTTTTATAGAAAAACAAATATTTTAACTCAACGAAAATCAATTCGGAGTGGAAAAACACTGCTAAAGATGACACATTTAAACTTCGAATATTACTAAACCCCTCATCTCACAGTCAAATCAAAAATACAGTTTCCTTAATATGAGTCATTAGAACTGAGGACGGGAGACCCAAAACAATAATTTGAACTGCTACATTTTGTATTTTAATATTGTACTGTATATTTTTGTATATATGTTATGTTTGTCAGAGATCAGGTTTTTTTTATTATTTATATGACAATAAAAGTATTTGATTATAAAAATACAAGGCAAACGTTTTGTTAATATTTCGTTAGAAATCATTGAAATATATAACAATTATAAGGTATATTATTCATACACACAAAAGTCTATGAAAATGAGTGTTATTTGTGCAAAGGTCGACTTCGTTCTCTATTTCTATTTTTTTGTGTGTGAAGAATTAGTACAATACAACTGTATGTGTGTCAAATACAGGTGGGTACGAAATAATAGCTTAAAACCTTTCAAACTATTCTAGTAATCTCTCCATGCCGTATGGCATAGGTTATGATTAGCCCTCGGGAAAAAAAAAACCAGTCAAATGTAGGGATAATTATGACAAGTATACACGTGTATTCCCGACAAACAATGAAACTTATCACATTCGTGTATTACGTGTACATGACTGCATTTTGTATAACCATTAAATCTGTATCTATATATATATATATAACTGTATAAATCACCCATGCAGGAACATATTTATAAATAGTTAGATTTACTGTTACCAGATTTACCTTTTATATTTCTTGACACGTGTGTTGTGAGGTGGATTTATTTTGAATAACTAAATAGATAAAAAAAAAATAACGAATACATATTACACAATTGTAAATAATACAAAACTTGGCTGTATGACATTATAAGTAATAACACGGGCAATGCTTTTAAAAACTGTGTGATAGTGGTTAGTTCGTATAATAAGTCAACGTTCGGTATAAGTCAGGGACTCACTGTTTTACACTAGGAATGGTGAAAACTAAAGACATCCAAAACCTTTGATTTCAAAAACATGAAACTATTTTATTGCCAATCAGCCAACTATTGTACAACTAAATAATATTTTTGACTCATTGGCACTCATACCACAAAGTAAAACTTCTTATAAGCGTGATTTTTTAATCAGCGTGCGCCACTCAGCACGTGACCAATGGCTTAATGCAAATTCCCAATCATCACAATAAAAAGGGTGAAACAGCTTGTATACTTTGAGCTTTCGAACTAAATGGTAACCCCAACCCCCAACATAGAATGGTTCAAATTTTGAGTTGGAGCCGTTAGACTGCTCTATAATTTGATATAATTTGTCTCGGTGGATCCAGGGGGGTTCCGGGGGTTGAACCCCCCTTTTTTGACCGATCAATGTATTTGAATAGAGCATATACTTGGACCCGCCCCCCCCCCCCCACCCCCCCCCCCCCCAACCTTTACTCTGGGTTGGGACCCCCTTTTTTTAAAATGGCTGGATCTGCGCCTGATTGCAGTACACTGCACTGTGAGTTTTTGTTAGATAATCACGCGCGATTTTATCATTTCAGGAAATGCTTCACGAAATAACTAAGATCAGTTTATGTGTACTCGTAACAAAAAGAAGAAAAGATTGGGCTGCCTCTCTTCAATTGTGTCTAGTTACCAAAGTAAAATCAAAATTTATAATTCTCTGACATTGCACCTGGTGATATATTGTATATGTCATTCCAACACTTACACTTGTTCTTTTATTTGTGTGGCTATTTAATGACCATTTTAATTCAAAGCTTGGTCAGTTGGATTTGCATCCTTCATTTTCCAGTAATCCAGAATTTCTACATACATATCACAGTAAGTAATTAAAGTTGTGTGTTAAACGTCAATGCGAAAGCAAAAAATCCATAATTTTTTTTAGAGGGCACATATGTTTCTTTCGTCTGACAGCAGGTATACACCACAGTTATCGTAAATTATAAAAACATATATAAAAAAAATCGAAAAGAAAACATTATTTTTTTTTAACACAAAACAGAGAAAAGAACTGATAAGTGCGGGGAATCCATGCGCCTTTCCTCCCTGATGTTTCGATATTTAAAAAAAATAATTATTCTTTTATCCATGTTAACACGTGAAAACTACACCAGTGAGTTCCATATATGTCATAAACTTACAGCTGGTCCTGAATATGCATGAAGTATTTGCCACTGGACTTTAAACAACCTACAATCAATCACACTACAACTTATAGTATATATAGTTGTGAAATACAAAATGTATATTATAATTATACAATTAGCCAAATAAATAGAATACAATGATACACACTACTTTATATACTAAATAACTGATATAATTTAAAGGAATAATCTCTAAACTATACAAGTAGACAAGCGAAAAGTTTCTTTTGAATAGTAAACAAACTTCCGAACAGTACATGTTTTTAATGATTTTCCCTGCGGCGCTCAAATATTTTGCATTGTCTTTTAGTGTTTAGACATATATGACATTGTAAGAACCTTTAACGTATAATAGATTCAAATTCGTTATTTTGCTCAATATAAGACAAACAAAGACATGTATATTAAAAACTGACGGTCAGACATCACTATTTAAATACGTGTATACACAAATTCATTAATTCTTTATTAACGTTTAGCCCTACGGCACCTTTTTACTAAGAATGATGATGAGAGTAATTGTAAAATATAATAGGCATGTTCTTTCTTACGTTATGGATCATTGATTTTGTTACCTGTTGACCCGGTTGATTACTAGCACGTGCCATTGAACTCGACCATTCTAACTAACCCAGATTTTTTTTTAAATTAACGCCATACATATATACTAAGTACTATATACATATTATATGAATTAGAAAATAAATTTTATAAGGATACAACATTGTTTGAATGAACATTTTTATACGGTGATACTTTAACACGGTCCCGACAGAGACTGAATGCAGTATCACGATCAGCTTTCGGGATCCGGGAAGTCTTTTTTTTTTAAATTTCCGGATGTCGAGAATATAATATGCATGTGTTAATTTGCCTCCGTTGCATTTCTGTGGATTGTCTCATTGGCAATCATACCACATTTCCTTAACTTTTTAAGGTAACTTTTAGGATTTTCCGTTACTTTTTAATCTTCAAATACGAAACACATTTTCACCGGTGTTCACATTTTAAGGTTAAATTGATGGCATACATTTTGGTGTGTATACAATAAACATACGTCCTTGCATTTAATTATCAATATATATGTATTCATATAAACTAACATTTATTAAAAAATAAACAATTATATAGACGAATAATTTAGTAGTTCCTCAACAAAACAAGAAAAGAAATAAAGAATCAACAGAAGATTTAATCTTTATTTATCTTTTTAATTAACCAAAATATACCTCAAATTATAATATTAAAATACATATATATATATATTAATCTAAAATGCATTATCGAGTAGAAGGGGCGCAACTCGTGGTATCAAACCGATATACTGAACGGATCAAAACAGGGTCTGAAAATTTTGAACGTAATTTTGTATCCGTGGTCTTTTTTGGTCTGACACTGTCTTAACGGGTCTAAACAGCCCGCTAGACGATTCAGTCTTTTCCGTCTGGACATGCCTTAACGAACTGATTTACCTGATGCGGATATCGATCGTAACGCAGTCTTAACGGTCTAAAATGTCTCGACGATTTTCTCTAGCGGTACATCCAGTCAATCAAGATGTGATCAGACCAAAATGACCGTTTCAGACTGAAATCGTGCTACTAGTGCTGGTCGGACCGATTAAGTTGTGTGACACCTATTTCCTGCACGGCAGATCCATTAGGTTATGCAAGTCTAAATACTCTGTCTCGCATTGCAACTTCCTTTTATTGCAATCGAAATCGGAATTCGTCTGTAAGCGATAGCCAAGGGACATGTTTTGATATCAATCGAGATCAGGGACAAATACAACCACTGTTTGAAGCCACTGCTGGTGGAGTTTTAATTCCCCGAGGGTAAATTAACTGTTAATAAAACTTTTGAAATTTTGAGATGCTAGGGCTTTTCTGCCTCAGTAATAAATTACTTAAGCCGTATTTGGCAACAATTTTGAGAAGTTTGGTCCTCAATGCTCTTAAACTTATTTGCCTTTTTAACATTTGTGGATTCATTCGAGCGTCCCTGATGAGTCTTCGTAAACGAAACGCGCGTCTGGCGCAAGTACACAATTTTATCCTTGTATCTTTGATGAGTTTATATACAACCACTTGGTCGATGCAATTGCTGGTGGAGTTTTAATTCCCCGAGTGTATTATCAGCCCAGTAGTCAGCACTGTACTGACATGAATTATCATTGATATGGTCATATTTTTAACTGTTCATAAAACTTTTGAATATTGAAATGGTAGGGCTTTACTGCCTCAGGAATATATTACCTTATCTGTATTTGGCAAACGTTAAGAAATTTTAGTTCTT
Organism: Mytilus trossulus; assembly: GCF_036588685.1. Lineage (NCBI taxonomy): Eukaryota > Metazoa > Mollusca > Bivalvia > Mytilida > Mytilidae > Mytilus > Mytilus trossulus. Next base: position 22,418,862 of record NC_086380.1, read on the forward strand.
AATGCTGTTCAAATAAACTCATTATAGATACCATGACCAAATTTTGTTTATACGCCAGACGCGCGTTTCGTCTACAAAAGACTCATCAGTGACGCTCGAATCCTAAAAAGTTCAAAAGGCCAAATAAAGTACGGAGTTGAGGAGCATTGAGGGCCAAAATACCTAAAAGTTGTGCTACATACAGCTAAGGTAATCTATGCCTGGGGTAAAAAAGCCTTAGTATTTCAAATAATTCCAAATTTTGTAAACAGTTAATTTATCAATATAACCATATCAATGATAATTCATGTCAGCTCAAAAAGAGCTGACTACTGGGCTTGTGATACCCTCGGGGAAATAAATCTCCACCAGCAGTGGCATCGACCAAGTTGTTGTAGATAAACTCATCATAGATACCAGGACCAAATTTTGTTTATACGCCAGACGCGCGTTTCGTCTACAAAAGACTCATCAGTGACGCTTGAATCCTGAGTGCGTGCTTTATTTGGCCTTTATTTGGCTTTTGGATTCAAGCGTCACTGATGAGTCTTTTGTAGACGAAACGCACGTCTGGCGTAAATACAGAATATAATCCTGGTAACTATGATGAGTTTATATTTGTCGTACCGTTAGTCGGTAAAAGGGTTTGTTATCGTAATTGATATACTTTGTAGGAATATCAGATGTTCTATATTCGATTGTTTCTGTTCTTGTTTTCATAATTGAAATTATAAAGAGTAGGCTTACTTCATTGTAAACTGGTGAAACATCCTTTAGTTTTAGTGAACGCTTTCTTATGATGTTATCATATGTACTATGTTGGTTAGACATTAAAAAAAAATGATGAGTATATTAACATTTATACAAAACCAAATAAAAACATTGCTAATGCAGAATCTTCAAAAATCATGATCAATTAATTAGTTCCAAAAGATTGTGTTTCCTATTAGGATTTTTTTTAAAGGGTTACCGGTAACAAGGACTCTTTAAACTAGGGGTTCCAATTAGTCGAGTTGGAAGGTATCAGGAACGCAATAATTGAAGTGAAATAGTCAATAGAATCATATTACAGAAGTAAATAATCATGTTACAAATCTGAAAGTGCGTGTCCTCAATGCTCTTCAACTTTGTATTTATTTGGCTTTTTAACTATTTCGATCTGAGCGTCACTGATGAGTCTTATGTAGACGAAACGCGCGTCTGGCGTATAAATTATAATCCTGGTACTTTTGATAACTATTTACACCACTGGGTCGATGCCACTGCTGGTGGACGTTTCGTCCCCGAGGGTATCACCAGCCCAGTAGTCAGCACTTCGGTGTTGACATGAATATCAATTATATGGTCATTTTTATAAATTTTCTGTTTACAAAACTTTGAATTTTTCGAAAAACTAAGGATTTTCTTACCCCAGGAGTAGATTACCTTAGCCGTATTTGGCACAACTTTTTGGAATTTTGGATCCTCAATGCTCTACAACTTTGTATTTATTTGGCTTTTTAACTATTTCGATCTGAGCGTCACTGATGAGTCTTATTTAGACGAAACGCGCGTCTGGCGTATAAAATTATAATCCCGGTACTTTTGATAACTATTTACACCACTGGGTCGATGCCACTGCTGGTGGACGTTTCGTCCCCGAGGGTATCACCAGCCCAGTAGTCAGCACCTCGGTGTTGAAATGAATATCAATTACATGGTCATTTTTATAAATTTTCTGTTTACAAAACTTTGAATTTTTCGAAAAACTAAGGATTTTCTTACCCCAGGAGTAGATTATCTTAGCCGTATTTGGCACAACTTTTTGGAATTTTGGATCCTCAATGCTCTTCAACTTTGTATTTATTTGGCTTTTTAACTATTTCGATCTGAGCGTCACTGATGAGTCTTATGTAGACGAAACGCGCGTCTGGCGTATAAAATTATAATCCTGGTACTTTTGATAACTATTTACACCACTGGGTCGATGCCACTGCTGGTGGACGTTTCGTCCCCGAGGGTATCACCAGCCCAGTAGTCAGCACTTCGGTGTTGACATGAATATCAATTATATGGTCATTTTTATAAATGTTCTGTTTACAAAACTTTGAATTTTTCGAAAAACTAAGGATTTTCTTACCCCAGGATTAGATTACCTTAGCCGTATTTGGCACAACTTTTTGGAATTTTGGATCCTCAATGCTCTTCAACTTTGTATTTATTTGGCTTTTTAACTATTTCGATCTGAGCGTCACTGATGAGTCTTATGTAGACGAAACGCGCGTCTGGCGTATAAAATTATAATCCTGGTACTTTTGATAACTATTTACACCACTGGGTCGATGCCACTGCTGGTGGACGTTTCGTCCCCGAGTGTATCACCAGCCCAGTAGTCAGCACTTCGGTGTTGACATGAATATCAATTATATGGTCATTTTTATTAATTTTCTGTTTACAAAACTTTGAATTTTTCGAAAAACTAAGGATTTTCTTACCCCAGGAGTAGATTACCTTAGCCGTATTTGGCACAACTTTTTGGAATTTTGGATCCTCAATGCTCTTCAACTTTGTATTTATTTGGCTTTTTAACTATTTCGATCTGAGCGTCACTGATGAGTCTTATGTAGACGAAACGCGCGTCTGGCGTATAAAATTATAATCCTGGTACTTTTGATAACTATTTACACCACTGGGTCGATGCCACTGCTGGTGGACGTTTCGTCCCCGAGGGTATCACCAGCCCAGTAGTCAGCACTTCGGTGTTGACATGAATATCAATTATATGGTCATTTTTATAAATTTTCTGTTTACAAAACTTTGAATTTTTCGAAAAACTAAGGATTTTCTTACCCCAGGATTAGATTACCTTAGCCGTATTTGGCACAACTTTTTGGAATTTTGGATCCTCAATGCTCTTCAACTTTGTATTTATTTGGCTTTTTAACTATTTCGATCTGAGCGTCACTGATGAGTCTTATGTAGACGAAACGCGCGTCTGGCGTATAAAATTATAATCCTGGTACTTTTGATAACTATTTACACCACTGGGTCGATGCCACTGCTGGTGGACGTTTCGTCCCCGAGTGTATCACCAGCCCAGTAGTCAGCACTTCGGTGTTGACATGAATATCAATTATATGGTCATTTTTATAAATTTTCTGTTTACAAAACTTTGAATTTTTCGAAAAACTAAGGATTTTCTTACCCCAGGAGTAGATTACCTTAGCCGTATTTGGCACAACTTTTTGGAATTTTGGATCCTCAATGCTCTTCAACTTTGTATTTATTTGGCTTTTTAACTATTTCGATCTGAGCGTCACTGATGAGTCTTATGTAGACGAAACGCGCGTCTGGCGTATAAATTATAATCCTGGTACTTTTGATAACTATTCTATGTATATTATCTATTGATGTATTTTATATAATAACCTCACTTCCTGGAGCCTTTGTTAGTTTCTTTTATACAATGACTAAACTATAAAAAAAATGTTCATTTAATGATTTACTGTATTTAATCATATTTTTTCTGATATGGTTATCTATCTAAATAAAGGCAACAGTAGTATACCGCTGTTCGAAATTCATCAATTGATTGAGAAAAAAAACAAATCCGGGTTACAAACTAAAACTGAGGGAAACACATCAAATATAAGAGGAAAACTACGACTTAATAGAAACAAAACATAATAATGTAGCACACACAGAACGAATTGTAATATAACAATGGTCATTTTCCTGAACTTGGTACAGGACATTTTAAGAAAAAAATGGTGGGTTGAACCTGGTTTTATGGTATGCAAAACCTCCCGCTTTATGGCAATGTTCAATATAACTTTACGATGGCAAAATTAAATGACAGGACTACAATACAAATAAATGGGAGAACATAAAGGACAGAGAAACACACGAATAATAGCTAACAAAAGGTACCAGAATTAAAATTTAATACGCCAGACGCGCGTTAAAATAATTAAAAATACTTATGAACTAAATACGATTCGGGAGATGTGGTATAATTGCCAATTAGACAACTATCATCCACAAAAATCTAAGTGACGTGAATGTTAACAACCAAAGGTCAAAGTATGGACTACAATTATAAAAAAACCACATATCAGATCATTGATACAATCCATTTTTTCACTTACTTTATTGTGATATAAACAAATGAAATTGATAACCCAATTCGTACTTACAAAATATTTATCATGAGCAATACCAATAGCTAAGATGCAACATGGAAAGCAGTATCTATTTACCAACCAGGAGCACCTGAGACAACCCCCGATGTAATTGGGCTTTTGTTTTTCAATCTAAAGTTTTCATGTAGTTTGTCATGAACGGTTGTTTATTTTTTTCGTAGTAATCTGTCTTTCACTATGATTTTGGCAGTCTCTCTTTGATGGATGAATTTATAGTGCCTTTGGTATCTACCACTTTTTACCGATCGAATGAAATGATGTTTGTTTTGGAAATTTGAATTAAGAAATTGTAGACACCAATATATAATAGTTGTTTTAATAAATTCTCGTCTGATAATATGTAATATAAAAAATTTACCAACAATTACCACAATGTTTTGGATAGTAAAACAAAGCACATCCACAACCAAACTCTATAGACTCCTTTGTAAAAAGATAAACAAACAATGAAAAACAACAACGAAAACAGAGGACTGGTTTATTGTGAAACGCTTGCAGATTTAATCCACCATTTTGCTTGTAACTCTTATCACCATTATCTACCTGTCTTCCATTATTAACTAATGAGGTAGAAAAGCCTTAGTATTTCTTAAATTCAAAAGTTTTGTAAATAGTCAATTTATAAATTATACTGGGCTGATAATACCCTCGGAGAATCAAAGCTACACCAGCATGTTGCATCGACCAAGTGGTTTTAAATAAACTCATCACAGATACCAGGATTAAATTTTGTATTAATTTATGCCATACACGCGTTTTGTGTGTTGGTAACATATATTTTTAAAATCAGTTTTACTGTTCCAGAACAACATGGAAACATCGGTATTTGTATTCAAGTAGTCATGCCGTATATGTACTTGTTTATTGCAGGTGAACGTACATTGTATTGTCGATTTAAAATCTGTTTTCTTTGAGGTGTTTGAGGTGTACTATTTTTCTGTACAAATAGAATCGAATTCATAACAGTGTGGCTGTGGACATTGATTGGCGCACTTTAAAATCCCATTGACTGGGACAGATTAGGTGAACGTTCGTCTATAACGCCCATTGCTCACGACGTCCTTAGTATAGACATTTAAACCGTGGGGTCACCAAAGGTTCTCAACGCCTAAATAAAATAATTCGAAACACTAATCAGGAATTTTTGTTTTGATTTACATTGATTAATTAAACGTGGTTTAACTAAACTACGACTACGGTCGGACAATATGAGTATACGCGTATGGTCAAAATACTCATATGTTCCGGAACACATACATGATATTCTGTGCGTTGTAAATCGTCTATTCATTTTTTTCTTTTGTTTATAGATTCGACGTTATTTGTAAATGACTTTAAACTTACTTGCAAATAATTTAAAACCAAGACTTAAATTATAAAAATGTCCAAACAAACCATGATTTTCTAAAACATACTGACATCCATTGAAAAAGGCCAAAATTCGCCAGGTCTTTAATTTCAACTTAGTGAGTTGACTTAAGTAATGTTGCGGACCATTTGCCAATTTTCATACGGTATCCCTATTTTTTTTCTCGCTCAACTTTCGTATTGTTTTTTTTTCATGCCAAGACCTTTTGGGGCTTTCATTCTATAAAGTGTGTATTTTGCTAATGGTTGAAGGCCATACGGGGACCTATAATTTGCTAACGCCTGTTGGTCCCAGGGAGTATTAAGGTATCAAGTATCAAGGGAATTGCTAGAAATATATTTATTTCAGGTTAATAATATTAGGCCATACTCAAGTTATAAAATACAAAATGGAGATCTTGACGTCAACTTTTGCAATCAGCTTCTATGTTTCTATAATGCACCGTTCATCTTTTTTGGGCTTCGACTATTTCCAGTGGACAGACAATTTTGTTTTCGACTATTTTAAAAAGATGCATTTTTTTACAAAATCATAAAGGACGCATTTTTTGCTCCTGTCCCAAGAAGAGAGCCTCTGGCCTTTGCTAGTCTTGTATGTTTACTATTTTTTGTTCATTTATTTGTTTAGGAGTTAAGTATGACGTACATTTTCACTGAAGTAGTACACTTTTTATAGTTTTTCGATATCTCTTGGGCAAAAATAATCACGAATATAATGCCTACCCATGTTAAAACTAAAACATCATTAATTTCTTGAACCTACCATTTTTTTTTGTCTGTGTTGGATTTGTGTGGCATTAAACAATACAAGAGTTTAAACTACACAGTGCAACTTCCAACAAGAATACAAGATTTATTGATTTTAAAAATGCGACCAAATGCAAAAATTTGCTCGCAGCGGAAAAAAATCAAGTTTGATTTTCAATTGAAATAATGATTTACACACCGTTACTTTTTCCAATATAAATATTCGAACTATTTTCTTTTTTGTTTCCTTTATAAATTTACATCTTTTTTTAACACCACTTTGTGACTTCGATATTTAGTAGACTATAAAAGCGATGTTCATTATCTTTCTTCTGCTGTAAGTTTAATTTAGTTATTTTGTGTCATGAATGCCATCTCGTATGTTTTAAATTTGAATTGAAAGGGGAGTCTTATACGTCAATGATACACAAAAAAAAAACCGACAAAAAATAAAACAAGTGCAACATTCATTCTCCATCAAAAGAATACATCACATAAATGTAAATTTTGTAAGAAAATACCAATTTCGTGAGAAGTTGTGTGCTGGACTTGAAGAGCCAATTCAAACTGACAAATATCCGAATGAACGAATCGATTTATGGTATGAAACAAACAAACACAATTATTTTTTTCAAATGATTTTTTTTGTTATCCGGAACTCTTCAGAAGGAAAGCCCACATGGTTAGCATTGAATACATAGTAGGCCACTCTTAAATGATCATAACGTAGAAGTTTTTGCTCTCTTAATCAATAAAATATTTTGTGAAATAACGCGGGTCCCCATTATTAAAAGTTTTTTTTTTGTTTTTTTGTACAATGAATCAACTTATTTCTTTTATTATTATTTATTGATATCAGCTCTGAACATTATTATTCTAAAAATTGAAACTGTTGTAAGTGATGGTATACAAATTATTTAAAAGAATTCCTTAAATGATTTGTGAAAAGAAAGTTTCATTTTGTGTAACAAGTGATTATTTACATCCCCACTTGAAGACCTCCGATAGACTGAGTGAGCATAAAAACATCGCCAACGATAAACAAGTTAAAGGTAAATTTTTCAGTACAAGTACTAACAAACGTTTTACCATCGACCACACTGTTATGAATTTGATTCTATCTGTAACCATTTCTTACAAATGATTTTATTTGAACTGTTCCAGCAAGTCAGGTGTTACATGCATCCTAGGTACAATCAAATATTGTTGATTTTTAATTATATAGACACCTGTTTTAATAAATTTTATATTTGACTTATTATTCATGCCCCGTGTCTTAGTATACATTCCTTAGTTTACGAGAACATCCAATTTGTAAATGTCTTCATGGGTAGCTGTTTTGTTTATCTTTAGTAAGTGTTGTTAAGAATGATATTTTTTAAATAAATGTGCAAGATATTCTTGAATTCTATTATGATACAGTATGTACATGTATACACAAATATAATCTGCTTTGTAGATAAAATATTATAGTGAATACATATATTGAAAGGAAACAGTCGATAGAATCATATTACAGAAGTCTACAATCATGTAACAGATGCAACAGTGCGTGTTCTAGGTCTCTTATTTATTTTCATATTTTCGGTTCAATACATAACATGCAATCACTTCCTTGAGTTTTTAATATAATCTTCCAAACAATGATTAGGCCAACAAAAAAGTTAAAATTAAAGATTTATTGTTGAAACAGCATAAAAAGTATTAATTGCAACTTATCTGATGTGGAAATCTATCTAAAATGGTTTAAAATATTTATTGAAAAAACTAGATATGGAAATTGCTAATGTGAAAATTCTCCACACGAGACTAAAATGACACAAAAAGTAACAACTGTAGGTCCCCTTACGGCCCTCAACAATTAACAAAGCCTATACCGCTTTGTCGGCTATCAACCGTCAAAACGAATTACAGGCTTCTGACTTGGGACATGCATAAACATAAAAAATATGGCGGGGTTAAATATGTTAGCGGCATCTCAAGCGTCTCCTAACCTGGGACAGTGATATAACAGTACAGCATAAGAACGATTAATAAAAATCAGTTGAAAAAGGCTTTACTCATCAGATGGATAAAATACAAGTGGACGTGGACAGGGACTTGTACATCTCAACAGCAAAAATACACTAGGTACAGATCTTAGAGTACTCACAGTTATCTGACAGCTAGTTAAAAACCTATAACAACTAATGAAAACAAAATCATGCATCTAGGACTAAATTATCAATCTTTTTATACTTTCCCTTTTTACGGTTGATGGTATAGTTTTGTAGTGACATGTTTGCATGAAGTGTAAACAATCGTTGGATCGACCCCGGTCGAGTCAAATCAAAGACTAGAAAATGGAAATTTCTCCGATAAGCACGCGGCGTTTAGAAATTAGAGCAACTGCTGGTGGGGTTTGAGGAAAACTAATGTGAGGGTTACATATCTTCCGGCAAACCAGTTGACACCCTGGGAACTAGAACGTTGTCAATCAAACTCATCATGTCGTTAAACAAACTTTGTTTACATTCGTATTATAGTATCATGTTCTCGACCTAAAAATAAATAAATTTGACACTGGACTTTAACAATATATCCATCAACCGATGAATGTACCATAAGAAAGTATCTATTCATATAACAAATTATTTTTTTCTCCGCCTGTGGATTTAAGTCTGGGGATGAGTTCATTACACATAGATAGGGATTTCCAAGAATCATATGTATACTGACTGTCTATTCTTGTTTTAAAATGGCTACAAAAACGGGAAAACATACTAAAAGTTTTAACATGAGAACAATGTAATGCTTAAACCTACTTTGATCGAACATTTTATTACATCAGAACAAATCTTTAAAATCATAATATAAGGAACGGTAATTGAAAAGTTACCAGCCAAAGGAACGATGAATTTTTAGCCATGGCGTTGTCAGTTTATTTTCGATTTATGAGTATGATTGTCCCTCTGGTATCTTTCGTCCTTCTTTTGGAACAAACGAAAACATCCACAAACAAAGTCTTGTTTGCTGCTTTTTCTATTCTTGAAAAATGGGTAACATATTCCATCATACTGTAATACATACATTGAAATCAAGGATTATATAGTTATATATATGTTTATATGTTTTATGTAATAAAGAGGTGAGACTTAAATAAAATATTGTCTTGTCTTGTCTTGTTTATAACAACAGTAAGTAAAAGTATATGTTTCATGTATGTTATCTTTTTCATATGTCATATTGTTACGTATATTTTATATACCTTACGTATATCTCAAACAATTCTATTGGGTGAAACGTAATCACGTGACATTGAATAATTAAGTTAGTTTTCATTCAACTGCAAGGAAGGACGAATGACCCTAAAAATTTACACCAGTGGTGAATAATCCTATTTTTCACCCGTGAATAACCTTTTGAGTTTGTTTATTTGTACTTCAGTTACCTCTCATGAAAATGACGTCACAAACGTAATTAAAAAAAATGGCAGCATTCATGTCGTATGATAGCATCAATATCACAAAAGCAATTGTCATAATGTTAGGATGTTACATAATGATGTTCTATATAACTGTGATTTGAATTCATCAAGACGCACATGATCTTATTCTTATCTATAGTCAATGTTTTGACACCGTCTCCAAATTTAAAGTGTAATTTGTCAATCTCAGTGTCGAGAATATACCTTTTCGTAACATGCCTATTGAAAACAAGTATTTGTATTTTCATTAAAACAAAGCCATAACACAACATTAAACTACGTGCTCTTCTACTGCAACATGTCCCTATTTCATGACTAAATCAAATCTGAAATAAGTAGATATTGGAAGATGTGGTATGAACATATTTTTCCACTTACTTTCTTTAGAATTATGTAATGGCAAGTTTAATTTTCAAGGTATCTTAAAAGTACACATATCTATTCAATAGACATTGTCATTGCATACTATATATAGACAATTGACTACCGTTGTAATTACAAACTGTTAACATTTTGAGGGTTTTATGATATTCAATTCCCCTAGGGTTTTGGATTCCATTGTTAGAATTCAGGATCTCTTTTGAGTTTTTGCCATCATTACTTATCCACATGATATTATTTGTATCATATCCAGAAACAAATATATTGTCATTCCCATCACCTGTAACTCCACGTGGACCTCTAAGCTTTTCGTTCTCAAATGTAAAACGCAAATTTCCTCTTGAATCAATTGATACAATTGTATTTTTCCTTGAAAAGATACAAAATATTTCCCCTTTCTCGTTCGATGTTAAACAAATATTCTGATTTAAATGCATTAGTTCTTTTGTATGGATAACTTTCTCTTTGTCACCATTCTTTCCGATTAAAACCAGCCCTCCTGCATTGCAACCAACCACAACATTACTATCTAAATACTTAGTTATTCCACTACAATGGTCTCTAATGGATACCTCACGTATTGAGGACATACTTTGTTTATCATATATCTGAACTGTTTCCCGTTCGCTTTCGGTAATTGCGAATAGTTTGTCATCGATAGCTGCTATTCCTAATGCTTGTGACGTAATTCTGACATTACGGTTTAACTTTCCACTAGAAGTAAACTCAAGAAGACATGTATGCTTCTGTTCGATGGCTATGACCTGACCACTTTTAAATATTGTACAATCTATAATAACTGGTTCTTTGACACCCATTTTGGCAATATCAATGTGTTGATTTAGTGTAAAACTTGCATTTGAGATCGCTCTTGCATCTGATTGTACGGTTAGTTGGGCAGGAGACAATGTTATATTGTCGTCAGGAAAATGTTGTTTTGAGGGTTCAATTTCCAGTTTTTCAACATTCATTAAGAATGCCTTGACTTCTTCTATACCTTTAATGGTCAAATCAGTACGGTTTGGTTCTGTTAAAATACGCCCAATTTCCTCTTCTTTATTTCGATACAAACTTTCAATTTCTTTAATGCATAAAAATGTTACGTCATCCAAACAAAACTTGGAAATATTTTCTAGATTATTCCTTTGCTTGCAAAGTTCTTTTTCCTGAATTCGAACTTGTTTAATATCTTTTTGAAGTTTCTGCAATTCTTGGTCATAAACTGTTTTTACGTTTCGAATTAAATCAATCATATAATTGTTGATGCGACTTATATATGAAGATAATTGAGTTTCTATTTTCGTTTTTTGTCGCAGCATATCACTGAGGTTTTCCAATTTACTGTTAAGTAAATTATTCATTGATTTGTATGTCGTAGCCAGCTGATTCTGAATTTCTGTGAAGCTATTAGATTCTTTTACACCTTTTGAAACATCCGATAATTTTCTAAAACTACAACTCCTGTGTGTTTCTGTCAAGCAGACAAAACAGAAAGTATTACAATGAAATAAACAATAATATAGTGCTCTTTCATCAAGATGAAAATCACATTGGAAAGTTTTGTTAAGTATGTCTATCGGAAACGCAGTCATGTGTGTGCATGGAATGACACTATGATCCTTCATTGGTGGAAATTTAGAATGTAGTTCTTTACAAATCTTGCAAAAGTGTTCCTTACATTCAAAGCAAAATGAAACAGCATCGGCTACTGTCTTTGAATATTCGTCGTTAATGCAAGGAGAGCAAAGAAAAGATACAGTTGCCATTCTGAAAATATTAAATAAAGGCATAACTTAAAGAAAGGATAATTCCAGTCTAAAATTATTGCTAAAAGAGAAAGAGAACAAAGATATAATAATGACAAATGTTCATATTCAAGTCTGCAAAGGTACTGAAAAAGAAAACTATTTTGCCTCTTAATATACCGTATAAAATATTGAAAACAACACGTTTAATATAGTCATGCGTTTGAAGCGCTTTTCTGGATTTACCGTCATCATGAACGCTCAAAGCCAAACATTTGAAATCCGAGAGTGTACATGTACCGAAACCGTTGAAGAGCTATATGTCGAAACTACCCGAAATAAATAGCCAAATTCATCTAAAGTCGACTTAGCCTGAGGGAGTTGAAACCTTAGTTTCTTAAAAAGTTCCAAATCTAAAAACCGGCAATCGAGATAGGAAATATTTCGCGGTCTACAGCGGACAACAAATTTCAACATTTGCAAAAAAAAACAATGTCTAGAATAACAAACCCTTGTTCACATTATGACTTATCGATTTTTTTTAGATTAATACATTTCAAAGAGAAGGTCAGTTTTTTCAGTATTATATGTAATCTATATTTTGATTAGTATATTTTTTTCGTTTTTTTATCTTGTAACCTTGGCATTTTGGGTAACATCCTAACCCCCATAATATTCGTCTTTGGGCGTTTCTTGTTGAACGTAAACCAAGACAAGCGATTCGGATGCATGGCATTTATAACGTGTCGACAGGAACTGCTTCTTTTATTTCCACATATTATTAGTATTATTATTGTTTTTACATTCTATGTTTGTGAGAGCTAGGGTTCAGTTTTGATGGCCGTACTTTGACCTATATTTTAAAAAAAATGTTTACATATTGTGACTAGTAAATTTCTGTCTTTGGGTACTCGGTCGATGCCGCTGCTGGTGGACGTTTCATCCCCGAAGGTACCACCAGCCCAGAAGTCAACACTTCGGTGTTGAAATGAATATCAATAACATGAATAACGTGGTCATTTTTTAAAATTTCCTGTTTACAAAACTTTGAATTTTTCGAAAAACTAAGGATTTTCTTATCCCACGCATAATTTACCTTAGCCGTATTTGGCACAACTTTTTGGAATTTTGGATCCCCAATGCTCTTCAATTTCGTACATGTTTGGCTTTATAAATATTTTGATAAGAGCGTCACTTATGAGTCTTATGTAGACGAAACTATTTGACAACATCTGCATAATTCTATTGCATTTATTATCATGGAAAGTGAAATGCATTCAAATTTCACTATAAGAAAATGGAAACAGTCGATAGTTTTCACAATAGCTCAGAATACCGTTTTTTAGTTTAGTTTTGGTTAGGGATAGCTATTCGCCAGGCCATAGATATATCAAAAAGACGTTGTGGTATGATTGCCAATGAGATAACTCTCCACAAGAGACCAACATGACATAGACATTAACAATTATAGGTCAGCGTACAATGAGCAAAGTCCATACCGCAAAGTCAGCTATAAAAAGGCCCCGATATGACTAATTTAAATAACATTTACAGAACTATATATTTCATATAACAAAGCGATAGTATCGTATGCCCAATTCCTCATGATGACCGTACAACTATTTTGTTAATTCCTTTTGTACGTCTTCATAACAATGTAAAGACATTTACTATGTTGACCTTGATAGTATTTAAGTCACTTTGTTAAGGCTTGCTTGTTAAATGATAATAGTGAAAAAGAAAAAGATTATTAAATGAATAATTGTTTGAATTTTGTTAAGATAAAACAAAAAAATTATCGAAGTTAATTTTACAAATATTCAAATTGCTACACTCACCTGCTGTGTTATTGGACAGGTAAATTAACTTATTGTTAAGATATGATTGTTATCTAAAACGTGTATCCGATACACTTTAGGTGAAGTAGCTACAAGCGGGTCACTAAATATAAGACGGTTAATCATACATGGTATGTTATGTCTAGTAATTATGTCTGTCTTGTTCCGTCTTGTATTAAGAAGTTATCGTTTGAAAACAAAATGTTTAGACTACTTTTTTAATTCATTTCATATTTTTTTGTCATTTTTCTGAATATTTTTAACATTTGTGCAGTGTTTTCTTATAATACATGACGTTATCATACCATGATTTATATCAAGAGAAGACAAAACAAACGACTAATTCTCATGGTATTGACCTAATTTCAATTTTAAATTTGCTAACTTATTAAATTATTTGAAATCTAAACTGTTCTTACATACTTTACACTAATTGCTATATTTAAAATTTTAAATCCCATTGAAAAGGCAAATACCATGAATACATAGTAATTGCATACCAAAAAATTGTGACCAACCTTGAAGTTACAAAACTGTTTAAATTTCGACGATTTTAACGTCCTAAATCCCCTAGGATGTTTAATTCCGTTTTGAATATCAAAGGCTTCTTAATGTTTTTTTTTATCAGTTCAAATAAAAAAACTCTATGATATCCAAATATGAATTTTCTTTAATTTAAGGGTATTGAAAGAAATATACAGTTGGATTCTAAAATTTAAAATATATTATCATTAAATTTAACAGGTTAATAGGATGGGTTTGTGCTAGCAAACTAGTTTTACCACGCCGCATTCTGCATGTTGGTGTCTCAAGTTGCAATTTTATTGGTTGTCATTTCATTGGTTTTTATTTCATTGCTTTCTATATAAAACAGTAATTTTCAAAACATATTCATTACATTAAAAAGATACAAGCAATCAATCGTTTTTAAATAAATGTGCACAATTCAACATAGTTACATATACAACACTCACCTGGTACAGTGTCAGATGATAACTATTAAAGCTCATGGGGATCTTTGTTAAGGAACGATGGTAATCTCAATTATGTTCTATATCTATACCTCTTAAAGATTAAAACTGTGTCTAATGTTAAAAGGTAAGAAATCAATAGTTTTATGTGATTGTGTATTTATTATCTTAAATCTTCTTTGTTTTTGTATAGTTCACACGTAGATGACAATACAATGAATTTTATACGACTGTCATATAAATGAGAGGTCTAGATAGCTATTCAATCATATTTAATTCACTATTTTGTATATAAAAAAATGCATTTACAAAGTAATAAAATTGAGAATGGAAATGGGGAATGTGTCAAAGAGACAACAACCCGACCAAATAAAAAACACAACAGCAGAAGGTCACCAACAGGTCTTCAATGTAGCGAGAATATTATGTTATACATTGTAAATTGATGTGATTTGAGATTTTGATTTTGTTATTTACGTAGGGACTTTCCGTTTATAATCTTCCTTAGAGTTCGACTTTTTTTATGCTTTTTTTCTTTTCTTATTAGAATAGATATGTGAAGAAATGTATGCTAAAGTTTAAGTTTTTTTTATTTATAAACTGTACTGTTTATCAAATATTTTCAATAATGATTATAACGAATATGGATATGTTGAACATTAAAATTCATGTTATTGTCCAAACACTAAATATAAGATATGAATGTAAAATGTGTGGGGTATAAGACGACAAGACACAAACCAAACCATAATAACATGAAGTTCAGACATTTTGGAATAAGATAAATCATAAAGTTTTTATTTGTAGATGTCAGCAATACATAGGTTTCCATAGCAAAACGCAATATATTTTAACCTACTTCTTCCGTTCAGTGACAATGTTTACATACAAAATAAATTTTCAATTTTTGATGATCTATTTAGTTATCATGCATTTTTGTACTTGCATTTCTATAACATATTATACTCTTATTCTAACAAAAAGACTTTCAGAACATGTAGAAAGCTTTCAAAATAAAACACGTGAAGGAAAATAAGACGAATTTGTGATGCAGTCTCTTGCTTTCGATTAACAAAACAAAAACATTTCCAAAGATGATGTTAACAATTTGAAACAAAATTACATCGTTAATAGATTTTAATTTGCATGTTTAAATATTGAGTACTCTTTACAGATGGCTGAAATTATGAATCAATGTGAAATTTGTTTTCAAGATGGCCTCCTGAAAGTAGCAGTCAAGTATTGTATCAACTGTAAACACCCCTTATGTGACATTTGTATGAAACACCACGGTAAATTTCGGGCAATGGTTGACCATAAAGTACTGTCCATGGAAGAATATTATAAAATACCGTGTACAGTCAGAAACTTTGATGAATTTTGCATTGATCACTCGGACGAAAGAAGGGAATATTTTTGTGAGAACCACCACAAAAGCATATGCTTTGAATGCTTAAAAGGTCAACATAAAGCGTGCGAATCTATTTATAAAATAACTGACACTAGAATAAAAAAAGAACTAAAGTCAGATGTTGATGCTTTGCAGCAACAAATCGCAGTTACCAATGAACTAGTTGAGAATCTTACCGATTTATACAGACAAAATATAAAAGATCTACAATCTAAATTGAAATCTGCTTCACAAGAAATAAAAGGTTTGGTTAGTAAAATGCAGTCTTCCTCTGTTAAATGTCTTAAGCAGATTGAGGATAGAATATCTTCTGATTGTAAAACCATGAAACTGAATGTAATAAAATGCGAGAATATTCACGAGTCGATTAATAAACGGAGACATGAACTGAATGATTTTATAAAATACGGCGATGACTTTCATTTATTCTTAAAACTAGTTGACTTTAAAAAAGAACAACGCAAGGACGAAAACATGTTGCAGGATATTGATTGTGTAAAACATAGAACTGACGTTTCATTTAAGATTACACAACCTGATTTTGAAAAACTTGTCAGTTTTGAATTTCGATCAATTTAGTTAAACATCGAAACTAACTATATGTATGAAATAGCTGAATAACTTTTAATTTGACGAATAATAAACCAGGATATCAAAGAGAAACCACAAAGACTCTGTGTCGCTCCATTAGATTTATATACATCTTCGGTACTGACATGATTTAACAAACTTAACTAAAATGTCCGTTAATAAATTTTGAAAATTTTAAGAAGCTAAGGTTTTCGACATATAGCTCTTCAACGGTTTCGCTACTTATACATCTTTAGATTCCAAATGATTGGCCTCGAGCGTACCTGATGAAGGTAAATACAAAAAAAGCGCTTTGGACGAGAGAAATTATCAAACGTGCTGTTTTCGATTTTTAACAATGTATTTTAAAATGTAATTAAATTACTAATTTCCTTTTTGTTGTATCTTGTATTGCTATATCTTCAATATTTTGTATTTTGTATTTCTCTTTTTATAAAAATGGGTATACATTGGCACCAAAAAGTTACTGCCAAGAAATGGTTCTTTTTTGTTGGTATAAATTACTTAGTTGTGTTAGCCTCATTTTGTGTACCGAAGGAAGAGATGCACATTGTCTTTCAGTGGCAACTTCATACCCAAACGACAATGTGATAAGGATGACAATTAGGTATGGGGTCTATTCTAGATAAGGAAAATGCTGGAAATTTCAACTTTATATGATTATTTGTACTGTTCCATACTTTTTACGATTACACATTTTTATATAATAGATATATGTGAACATATGATTCATGTTATTTGATACCTGCTTTCGTTTATTCCCGTTTTAATACTTTGTTTATTTCCGATTTAGTATTTTGTTTATTTCCGTTCTTATATTTCGTTGATTTCCGTTTTGGGTTGAATGCACGTTACATTTTTGTGGTAACAAAAAATGCCTACATATTTGGAAAAGAACAGATCTACACCGTTCCGTTTACTGTCATTATATGATATTGTTTACTTTTTGTCAAATGATATGCACATGTACCTGTTAACCTAAGATTTGATTATACCTTTCTGATTTTTTTTCAAAATTAGTGTTTCACAAACTGTACTGGTAGACCATGCTTTTTTTTTTTAACTACATAATAATTTTATTCATCAAATATTGCTTGTTACATAAACTATCAAGATTCCAAGCTTCTCTTGACGTACCCTGTAACAATCCACTGACTACCCAGGGAATAGTCAGCTGATTAAATTAATTGACATACATTTTTTACAAAACTCTATATTAACAATTTAAAAATATTATTCATTGACTATGGTCTTTTTATTGAAAGTAACATTGGACTTATTGCCTTATGTCCATTAAAATTGGTATCTACTCTCTTTGTGTATTCGTTAGTAAAAATTCTGAATACGTCTGTGTTTTTTGTTTTCTGTTCAGATACATAGTACGACTTGTGTATTGAAAAACTAATAATTGTAATCAAAACATTTATCGGGTAATACTTGCTGTCTGTAATTTTGTATCTAAATATCATGTGTTGTAATTTTATTGAAAAATGTAAATTACTCTTTTTTAAAAGTTCGTTAAATTGTTGCCAACATCTTGTTAAATAAGAGCAATTGAAAAAATAATGAGCATAGTCTTCTTCTAAGTTACAAAAATTGCAAAGACTGTTATTAGTTTTTTTTCATTGTAATAAATGCTTTTTGGTTGGTACAATAAACTGTAGTAGTTTCCATCTGTATATTTTTAATTTATTTTCAGTTAAGTATTTGAAAATAAAGTTATATAATGAATTCATATTTGATTCTTCTTGCAATGGTAAAATATTGAGCCATCTGTTTATCCCTATTGACGTTTCTTTTTTACTATTCACTAGAGAGTCATATAACATTTTATTTGAAAAAAAATGTAGTTTCAAAATAACGATCTTTCCATGTGATCTTATTTCTCTGGATATTTACTTTACTTTGGACAGAATTTTCTTGTTTAACTATGCCAATCCAATTTTGTGGAATGGATTGTTTCAATTTATGAAATTCAGCAATCCAGTTTACTTTACACTTTAATTTGTTCAAAATATAATTTTCTGATAGTGACATAGTGTCATCTAGAATGTCATTCAAGTATATTATATCACTTTTAATCCAGTTTTCAAATATAATTGGTTTCTTATGAAATGCAATAAATTTATTTCCCCAAATTGTTTGTTTTCTTATATCAGCATATGTCACTGCTTGTTTTGTTTGCCCACCCCCAGTCAAAATCCAGGACTTTATTACTTCTCTATAAAATTCTGGAACATGTTTAAAATATTCTAAATGTTTTATATCATTTAAATTCATATTAAATATAACTAAAATATTATTAGACACTTTTAAATATTTAAAAGGTATTAGCTTCCAGTTGGCAAATTTACCATTAACTAGTCTATATACATGTACCCATGATGCTTTAAGCGCTATAAAATAACTTTTAAAATCGACCATTTGTAGGCCTCCTTTTTCATAAGGAAGTGTTATCAGGTTTCTTTTTACTTTGTGAGGCTTCCCATCCCAAATATATTTAAAGCTTCTTGTTTCTATTTCTTTAAGATAGTTTTCAGGTGTTAAGCAGACACTTTTCAAAAACGTAAATAACGGCAAAATTAATGCTTTAATAATTAGTATTTTCCCTAAAATTGAAAGATTCCTTTTTTCCCATGTCTTGAATAATTTCATCATTTTCTCTATTTTACAATTCCAATTTAATGTTTCGCATTCATCTTTATCATGTCCAAAAAACACCCCAAATGCTTTAATGGGGTTATCTCCCCAACTAATCCCCGCAATTTTATCTTAACATGATTTCAATTTCCCGATCCACAATCCTTCTGTTTTATTTCTATTTACCAATAGTCCTGAAAATGAGCCAAAAATTTCGATTATGTTCATTGCAGATATGACATCGTTTTTATCTTTACAAAATAATGTTGTGTCATCTGCTAGTTGTGAAATTTTAATGCTGTGACTTTTCCCATCTAACTTAATAGTGATTCCTTTTACTTCGTTGCTGTTCCTTAACTTAAGAGCCATAATTTCAACAGCCAAAAACAAACAATAATGCTGATAAAGGACAGCCTTGTCGGATTCCCCGTGAATTTTTGAAAAATTCTGATACCCACCCATTGTTCATAACACATGTTTGAACATCTGTATACATAGTTTTAACCCACTTAATGAATGATTCATTAAACCCAAAATGTTTTAAAGTTCCAAGCATAAAATCCCATTCTAAAGAATCAAATGCTTTTGTAAAATCCACAAAAACAAGTGCTCCCTCTATTTTGTATGTTTCTGAGTAGTCTATTACATCTTGGATTTGCCTCAGATAAAACCCAATGAATCTATTTTTAACATAACCGGTTTGATCCTCATTTATAATTTTTGGAAGTACCTTTTTTAAACGTTGCGCAAGAACATATGACAAAATTTTAAAATCTATATTAAGAAGTGATATTGGACGATAGTTTTCTAAAAGTAATGGATCCCCCTTTTTATTTATCAAAGTTAATATACTAGTACGTTGTGAATATGAAAGAATGTTTCTGTCGTATCCTGTATTTAATACATTTACCAAAAGTGATTAAAGTTTATTCCAAAAACATCTATAAAATTCTACCGTAAGTCCATCAAGACCTGGCGATTTATTTAATTTCATTTTAAAGATACCATATGTGCATTCCTTTACTGTAATCTTCCCATCGCATATTAGTTTGTCATTTTCATCAACGGTACATTCTAATTTTGTATCGGTGATATATTTTTCTGTTAAATCTTTATTTAAACCTTTTTTGTTATACAAGTTTTCATAATAATCTTTTATTTTGTTTAAAAGTTTCTCTTGATCCGCAATTATTTACCCATTATCTCCCATTAGCTTACTTATAGATTTTTTAACTTGTCTTTTTTTTTCTAACCCAAGGAAGTAAGAATTATTTTTTTCACCAAACTCTACCCATTTTTCCCTAGATCTCACTTGAGCTCCCTTCGCTTTTTCTTCATATATCTTATTTAGCTCTTCTTCAATACCATTAATTTCTTTTTCTATATTATCGTCATCTATATTTGTCTCATCTCTTAATTTTATTATTTCTTCTTATTCTTTTTCCAGAGTATATCTCCGTCCCTTGGTTAACTTTGCTTTATTTTTACAATAGTTTGTGGTTACTTCCCTTACCGCGATTTTAAACCCATCCCATAATAGCCTACAATCTAATGTTTCCTTTTCAAAATTATATTTATCAATCAAAGTATTAATCAGTACTTGGTAATCTTTATCTTGCAAAATTGAAATGTTAATTTTCCAATACCCATTGCCCCTTTCTGATACCCCTGGCTTAAATTTTAGAAATACGCTTTGGTGGTCAGTAGACCGAATAACAGCTGGTTTGATTTTACAAAATTCTACCAGTGGTAAAAAATCTGACCCAATAAAAATCATGTCAATTCGACTAGCTTGTGACTTACATGTATCTCTTCTTCTCCATGTGAATTGCTGTTTATTTTCATGTAAGTTTCTCCATATATCTGTTAGTTTGTTAGATTTAATCAAGTTTTTTAAACCATGTACAGGTTGAGTAAATTTACATGGACGTATAGATTTTCTATCAATTGGTTTTATTGTCTCGTTAAAATCGCCCCCAAGTATTGCTATTCCTAGACCGTGTTCCTTTAAATTATCGCTGACTTTTTTAAAGAAAGAATTTCGTGATGTTTTACAGTTAGGTGCATATACATTAATAAATGTAAAAATTTAGTTATTCATTTGCACATTGATAAGCATCAATCTTCCGTCCCTATCAATAAATTTATTAATTAGTTCGTAGCTAAATGATTTTTTAATTAATATAGCTACACCCCTACTAGCCGTAGTACCATGACTACAAAACGCATCATATGCTGTTTTATTATTTATATCCCTTTCGATAATTTCATCAAAATGTGTTTCTTGCAAAAAACTTATGACACTTTTTTGAGCGGTAACCCATTCTATTACTCTATTTCTTTTTTCTCTTGAATTAATTCCGTTTACGTTGAGACTACATAGATTAACTGTATTTGTAAATGTCATAGTTAATAGTATATAAATTATGCTTAAGTTTCAACATACTATACAAATTTACAACAGTTACAATTTTATAACACTCAGAAATATTTAATACAGTTACATCAATCGGAACACAATTAAAATACATATTCATTATTTCAGTCAATAATGCATAGTTGTTACACATATCTATCATGTCTATACAACCTACAAAATAATTACCTTTCACCTGGTGTGACCTTAAGCCAATTGTTCCGCTATTAAACCTCGTGAAAGTAATGTGTATTTTAAAACGCATTGTAAATAAATTTGGATAGTTTGATAGTGTAGGAATTACCGCATGGTAAACGTAATTAAATAATTTAGAATTCGATGTCTGTGTTTGAAAGGAAAATATTATCATGTAAATATGTATCAAATTAACAACCTGAACCTGACACGATTGAAAGGTGGACAATTTAATGCCGTTCATGTTTTTACGATTATAAAGTGTAGAACCAGAAACCCAGCATATAACATGTTTCGAAATATTCTCAATCGTAGGATTTACGCTACTTGCAATGTTTTTCAATTCAATACAATGGAAATGGTTCGGTGCTTTTTTGTATACATATGCACTTGATATATATTTTGTACATTTTTTATCGGATTGAAAAGTAAATTGTTGTGGACAAATATAAGTGCATACTGCCGGACTATATACGTACTCTACAGGTAAGTAGTTATTTTTCTCTATCGTATTACTTGTATATATTTTATTGATTTGTAGGTATCTCATCAGTGATGTAAGGTTCAGAATGAAAAGTTTCTTGTTTTGTTCACCGTAAAAATTAAAATCACAAAAATACTGAACTCAGAGGAAAATCAATTTGGAAAGTCCATAATCACATGGCAAAATCAAAAAACAAAACGCATCAAAAACGAATGGACAAGAACTGTCATATTCCTGACTTGGTACAGGCATTTTCAAATGTAGAAAATGGTGGATTAAACCTGGTTCTATAGCGCTAACCCTCTCACTTTAATAACAGTCTCATCAAATTCCGTTACATTTACATGATGCGTTAAATAAACAGTCACAATCAATAAAATAGTCAAAATATGGGAACATCAGTCATCATCGTATAACAATTTAACAGGACACAACAACATCTACTATCTACGAACACATGGATTGATTTGAGTGTCTGACGTCAGAAAAATTATACACGTCACATAAATTTGTCGTTCAATGTGCATACAATAGTTATCAAAAGTACCTGGATTATAAACAATTTTAAATTTTACATAGGCAATGAGCGCAGACAGGGTTAAAAAATCAAAAGTATGTAAGAATAAATTACAGAAATCGAACTAGTCCAAAAGTTATACATAGAATTTATGAGAATCCAAAACTTTTAAAAGGAACAATTTAACAGGACACAAAAACCTATCCACGAACACATAAACTGATAGTGTGAATTGTGTTACTATAAATAGCATAGGTAAAAACCTAATTCCTATGTTTATAATGTAAACATTGAACAGCTGATGTATGATTACATGTATCATAATAGTTAAACAACATTTACACACTACATTTGACATTTTCACATTTTGGTTACGTGTTTCACATTTTAGTACAACTTCACATTTGAAAAATACTTCTTCATAGCAACTTTTAACTCTTTTAAAGAGCTTTAAACTTTTACATATTTTTATTATTTTTTTAAATGATATCAAATTAAGATAAAATTTCAGCAAAACAAAAATAAAACTGAAACTGATTAAGCAAAAGTTACAATTTATGTTTTGTCTATTTGATTGGTAAACTCTTGAAATGAGCTGTAATTTATTTGTCATTTTTGTCATTTTTTTTTTAGTTAATTTGTATGATAAAACTATTGTACAATCATTGTCATTGTTTTGTGATTTCTATACATTTGAATTATCCTTTACTTTTTTTAGTTCCAATATTTCCACTAGTTTTGTCATGCAAAGCTTCTGTAGGTGTTGGAGGTGATCTGTCACTTGCATTTACTATTCTCCTATGTGGTGTTTTAACAAATCTATCAATTGGAGGTTGTGCTTTGTCTACATTGTCACTATTTCCATCTTTATTTCTTTTGGGTGCAACTGTCTTGCTAGTAGATGCTTTGATGTTATTGGTTTTTTTTCCAGATTGTTTTTTAGCAGGTGGTATTGTAGGAACTTCTTATTCAGTGTGATCTACATTTTCATCCTGATCTGTGTTGTCAACAGATGCTATATTGTCATTCTCAGGTTGCTGTCTAGATTCATCATGGTCATGTTCATCAACAGTCTGAAAATTTTGTGGACAGTCTAACATTTTGTGACCACTTTCCTTACATGTTTTGCACACCCAGTCATTGGGACATTGGAATAACATATGGCCAGGTTTAAGGCATTTGTGACATGTTCTCTCTTCTCTTTCACTATTGTTGTTATTTTGGAATTCTGGTTGACCAGCATGGAAAATTCTCCCAAAATATCTTCCAATAGGCAGATTTCTGGGGATTGGTTTGTCTAGAGTCTTGCTAATAACAAGCCTATCTCCTGTTTCACAAGCTGTCATTCTACCATCTACTCTTAGATACTCTCGAAATAAACCTTGTATTTCACAGCCTTGAAGGGTTAGGGCTCGGTGTATTTGCCCATCATCCGCAGAAAGGGGGATGTTTTTCACCTTTATGCGTATTGTGTCTTTTTGTAGCGTTGATGGGTTGTGAGGGTTTTTGTGAGTGCAGGGGTACTTGCCTGCCACGTAAGTTTAACCCCTGTACCAACAAAGACAGTCTGTCACCCTCATTGTCCATATAAATTCGCCACCTCTCTCTGATTCTCTGTATTCCCTTTATACACTGTTTAGGGACTTTGGCACTAATAGATTTGAAGATTTCAACATTAGTTAGCCATTGCGCCCGAGGAGGTTCTTCCGAGCCATGCACATCTTGATCTTTTAGAAAAATTGGCTTAACAAGATCACTAGGGTCACTTGATTCCTTTGGTTTACTATATTGACTGATGTTTTCAATGTTAGTTTGTTCGGATAGTGTGTTAACTTGACGTAAGTGTGTATCTGAAATTACTTCGGCGTAGGTCGCCATTTTTTCTGTGTTTACATTTTGATGAGCTGTCGATTCTTTGTTATCAATAAACGGTTCTATACCTTGTAGACCTTCTAAAAGCCTCAGAAAGCGATCCTGGGTCATTTTCTTACACAATGCTTCCACTTCTGCATTCATTTTAGGTTTCGAAACAACGATTTTTATCACTTTTTGACGGAGTATTGTGCGATACGTCTTGACATATCAGGGGACAGCACTCCAAATTCACCGGAATTTATAACATTGATACTACATGTATGTCTTACGCGAAATATTCTTGAATATGCATGAATTATTTGCCACTGAACATTAAGTATCCAAAAGTCATATTAATCTGAAGTTATAAACAAATACAATAACAGCCTTATCATCGTATGATGTTTGAAATAGGTAGTCCTTCTAGTTATCATAACTGATGTTTGATGATTGAACAATAACACCTTTCAAATTAGATACTGCCAAATAAATATAAAATCAAAGTAAATGTTTAAGTTGATAGACGGTCTTTCAAGATTTCGTGAAATAGAACGCAAACCTGATAAAAGGCCGTACGGTGACCTATAGTTGTTAATGTTTGTGTCATTTTGGTCTTTTGTGGATAGTTGTCTCATTGGCAATAATACCACATCTTCTTTTTTTTTTATATTTGACATACACAGTAATACATAATTATGAATAGGACCTTGCTTTATTTTTGCGCCATCGGCATTTAATTTGAAAGATTGGAGTTGTTAACAGTCTCAATTAAATAATCACAAAAAATATACGTTTTCGGGGCAGTTTAACTAGTAACTTAGCAACGAATTGTTTGTTTGTTTTCCTCTTATGATTCACGGGTATAATATTGGATTCGTTAATGTGTAATTCATTAATGTACAAAAACAACGTTTGAAGCATCTACATATACTTATAATTTCTATTGATCAATAATTGTCTCTATTTATCTCTCAATAGCGTAGAACAGTTTTAATGGCTTCCTTGTCTTTCCTTATTGTATAAAATCTCTCTCACTCTCTCTCTCTCTCTTTTAGTGTTTCTTTCTTGCACATTCAATTTTGCTATATGTATAAAGGAAGGGGTGGGATATCACAAAGACATTAATTTTTTTTCCCTCCACATTTTTGCGCCTGTACTAAGTCGAGAACCTTTGACCGTTTTTTTAATATAAAAAAAGAAGATGTGGTATGATTGGGAGACAACTCTTCACGCCAAAAGGCAAAGATTTTAACAACAAGAGGTCACCGTACGGTTTGAACAATGAGCAAAGCACATACAGAATACTTACCTACATTAGGCCCCAAAATGATAAATGTAAAATAATTCAAACGAGAAAGCCAAGGACATACATTTTGTACAAAATAAATGCACGAAAAACAAATTTGTAACACAGCAACAAATTAAACGACAAAACTCTGATTTACAACCTCTTGACTTGAGAAGGCTTATACAGAATGAGGCGAACTGAAACATGTTTGTGGGCACCATCCCTCCTAACCTGGAACAGTGGTGTAACAGTACTCTTTGGCAGGGGTGTTGTCTCTTTGAAACATTCCTTATTTTCGTTAATTTGGTCTCATAGATCCACTCTTGGAGCACCTGACTTCACTCCCGTTTTTTAGTGGAGTTCGTGTTGTTTCTTATTTATTTTTTATAACTGTTGATGTAAATGTCTTTTGATTTTACGAGTCTTTGTTTACTCTGACAGGGGTTGATTGTTAATGTCTTATAAACTTTAATTCAAACGTTTTTGTCATGTTGATCAACTTATAGAATGTGTGACTAAACCAAACAAAAACACATACTTTAAATGTATATATATAAACAAACATTATGTACACGAGACAAAGTATCTTTTGTTGTCAAAGACACACTAGCTGGTTTTATGTCATCTTCTTAAAGTACCTTTTACAAACAACATCACCAACAAACAATGTCTGAAAATAAAAATGGATAGTTAAATATGAGATAAACGAAATCGGAGAGGGGCAGGCCGAGTGAAATCAATAGAATTGTTTAATAATTTGTCATAATGTAATTTTAACAGGCTTGTTTCAAAACTATAATAAAAAATATGGGTCACCAGATTTTTTTCTACGCTACAGATTGTTCAAATTTGTTAGATTTTATATACATTCTTAATGAAAAATCCAATTCTGTGTGATTAAAAGAAAACTAACTCATAGTATGGTAAGATAACATTTTAGAAGATATGTCTTATAAAATGCTTTCAGATAAGAAAAAGAAAAAATGGGATCACCAGACTTGTTTTCTTGCTACATACATGTATTAAAATAGGAAAATTCACAACACTTTCTATCATAAACAGTACAGTATCTGACTTATCTTTTCCTATATGGGAGTTATCAAAAATAGAAAGAAAAGAAATGGAATCAATCAAAGAGTATTGTGGGTTTTTGTCCGAGATTAATGTACCTCTATAAATACCTACCATAACTAGTTCTTCATCAACAATTTCACGGTGAACTGTCTGAGGTTTCATCTTATTTTTAGGATCTATTGGAGTTTGCACGATAATAAGTTTTCCTTCTTCATATTCTCTTTTAGCCTGTCAATGAAATAAGAATACCTTTAATAAAGTAATTATATGAAAAAAGAATATCAAAAACCTTGTATACAGTGGTTGTCAGTTGATTGTTGATGCGGTTCATAAGTATTTATCATTTCTCGGTTTTTCTTTATATATACAAGATCGTTGGTTTTCCAGTTTGAATGGGTTTTCATTAGCATTTTTTGGGGGCCCTTTGTAGATTGCTGTTCGGTGTGAGCTATGACTCAGTGTTGAAGGCCGTACTTTGACCTTTAAAGGTTTAGCTTTACAAACTGTGACTTGGATGGAGATTTGTCTCATTGGCAATCAAATCACACTTTATGAATTTCGTTCGTCCACAGCTGACACCTCTTTTGGGGAGATATTCATAACGTACTGATTCAAGATATGTTTTCTATGTT
Organism: Mytilus trossulus; assembly: GCF_036588685.1. Taxonomy (NCBI): domain Eukaryota; kingdom Metazoa; phylum Mollusca; class Bivalvia; order Mytilida; family Mytilidae; genus Mytilus; species Mytilus trossulus. The sequence goes on from NC_086380.1 coordinate 22,446,640, forward strand.
TAATCTCATAGAGACATAACATGGGAATGTTACCAGTATAGAAAACCATGGCAGCGCCTAGTAAAAGTTTTCACGAAACTTAATAGTGAAAGTCACACAGGTTTAGTTGCAAATAGAGTTCTTATGATATGATAACATTGCAACCTATAAACATATAAAAGTCAACATACATAGAGGGAGGGTTGAGATCTCATAAACATGTTTAACCCCGCCGCATTTTTGCGCCTGTCCCAAGTCAGGAGCCTCTGGCCGTTGTTAGTCTTGTATTTTTTTAAATTTTAGTTTCTTGTGTACAATTTGGAAATTAGTATGGCGTTCGTTATCACTGAACTAGTATATATTTGTTTAGGGGCCAGCTTAAGGATGACTCCGGGTGAGGGAATTTCTCGCTTCATTGAAGACCTGTTAGTGACCTTCTGCTGTTGTTTTTTCTATGGTCGGGTTGTTGTCTTTTTGACACATTCCCCATTTCCATTCTCCATTTTATTTTTATGCATGTATAAGATTACATAATACAAGTTAACAATGATAATTTACCTTCATCCACGTGCCTTGAATTTCCTTCATATATTCTTCACCCAATGAGAACTCGTCCACACTAGTAAACAAACCGGTTTTCATTGCTATTTTGATTTTCCCTCCTGCCATGGTGAGTTCTGTTTCGGGGGAAACTTTTGTTGCTACTTTTCGCAGTAATGCATTAACCCCTGAAAGAAAGATTATACTATAAGGCACGTGTGTACTAAGTTTCAAGTTGATTTGGTTTCAATTTTTATCAAAAACTACCTTGACCAGAAACATCTCAAAATTGGAGAACATTTTATTTTTAAACTAATTACATAAAATTGTATGTGTTTATTTCTTACTATGTTTACTTAGTTATTGCCATCATTTGTTGCTGTTATTGTTGTTCGTATTGATGTTTGTTTTAGTGATTTTTTTTTATATACAATTTGTTGTGTTTTAATTGCTAATAAACTGTTTTAAAAAGCTTTGAAATATTGTAGAGTTATACAAACTTTACGTTGTCACAATTCCCCTCTGCTTTATAAAACTCACGATTCTCTTTTTAACTGTTTGTTAGATGATTGAGCCATTCATAATCTTGCATCGTTCTATCTGAATCATTTTTACTTGTTTAATTTAGCATATTATTCATAAAATTTAGTTTTCAATTTAAAGCAAAACCTTGATGTCTCCTGTGTTTACATGAACTTATATGCACAATAAGTTCGAATGATGTGCTCTTGGTGCAAATAATTATTTCTAACGATTTTGATATCAATCATATCGATATCATACATATTTGGGAAAAGGACAATTCTTTGATAAGCCCTCAACCCTTTTTTGCAAATTTAGTTATTTTTTTGTTTGACCAAAGTTTTCTCTTTGTTTTATTTCCTCGTTTTTCTGTATTATATGAACACGATTTACATAAAATAATTTGTATTGGCTATTTACTTTCAACTACTGTTAACACGTTTACTATCTACAGCGGTCAATCATATATCATAAAGAACCTTTGAAAAAAGGGGAAGGGGAAGGGCTAACAAACAAATATACTGTCCCCGAATACCTTTGATCTTTATTCGATACATTAAGAGTGATTTGCATGTACTAATTGTATTCAACAATGTATATTAGTCAACTCATTCAGAATTTATAACAAAGGGGAGGGGCTTCATCCGTATACTTCTCAGCCCCAAGGATATTAGCTAAGTAAACTCACCATTCTCGTGTATTATCATCTACATGTGTATGCATGATTTAATAAAAGAATACAAGTCATGTAACTGTTATAACAACACATATTTGTACATAACAGCGGCTTTGGAAATACGTGTAAGACAACTTCGTATGATAACTGATATACATTTTGTAACAACACATATTTGTAAATAACAGCGGCTTGGAAATACGTGTTAATTTAATTTTTTATTTATTTAAAGAGGATTGACAACAGCCAGAGGCTACGTGTGGGTCTCCTCGCTAGGCGTGGGAAATACGGGTAAAACAACTTCGTATGATCTGTACATACCAACCTCTTGTAGAAATGCTTCAAAGTTTCACTTTTGTAGATTTTCCATCTCCCTCCGAATTTTTGTTCAACCTCGGTATAAACTTCCATTGTTCTATTTTATAAACATAAGATTGTAATTCGAATGTGAAATTGAACTTTGTTGCAACGACCCGTTATCGTGGATACTTTATTTGTTTTATTTATCTTTATATATTATTCAAATCAATACAAAATGTAATTTTTAAAACTATTTGTGTCGTTTACGGCTATTCATTTAAAATAGATAACGTTGAATATGTTTTGTCATCTTACATTTGAAAGTATACTTTAAAATGATTGCCTGTTTTGGGTAGGGGAGTTTCTCGATGTAGTGAAACGTACTAACTATATCTTCTGTCCTTTGGTTGGCTTGAATTGACACATTCCCCTGTTTTAGTGTACTATTCTAGTGGTCAATGTGATCTTTTATTTATTTTTGTTCAAAATAATAGAAGTAAGATGATATAAAAAAACTTAGCTAATAAAACAAAAAATGAAAAAAGAACGATGAATGACGTTTAGAAACGAATTAAATGTCTCTTCGGGATGAATACCTTTTATTGTGGTATGAACAGTAAACTCCATCGACTAGACCGACGAGATGAGTCGAATTTTAAATATGCTATGTGAATAGTTTAAACATCCTGCAGAAAGATATCAGAGGCGGATTTATATATGGGAAATGGGCCCAGGCCCTCCTTTTCTAGAAAATAATTGGTTGATTACTATATAAAGAATCACTGGAACATGACCGGGGCGGACCCCCTCTTACGCAATAGGTCGGCCCCCACTTACAAAAATTTCTGGATCCGACACTGGATATGTCACCCTACTAATACGCATTATTCTGATTCCGAGCAGACCAGTGTTTGATCTTACTCCTTAATGGGTCGTATAGTCAACAATAGAAAGACCCGACTTTATAATAACTATACGGGGTTAATATTGCACAGATCAGTGTTAAGTTTTGTATGTTGAGTTTTTTTTCTAGCGAAAGCGTTTTCAGTCTTTTTCCAAATTATGAGTTGGTAGCTTTCGTCTCTCTATTTATCTCGGATGTTTTCCATTTTTTACATCACTGGGTCGATTCCTCGTCTGTTGGACTATCAGTCCCCAAGGGTATCATCAGCTCAGTAGTCAGTGCTTCGGTACTGGCATGATTTAACAAACTTTACTAAAATTGTGCGTTTATAAATTTTGAAATTATTATAAAACTAAGGTTTCAACTCCCTCAGGCAAATGTGGCTTTAGATACATTTGGCTATTTATTTTCCTAAAGGTATTTTTACATAATTTCTGTACTTATCCATCTTCGGATTTCAAATGTTTGGCTTTGAACGTTACGGATGAAGATAAATCCAGAAAAGCGTTTCGAACGCAATAAATTATTTAAGGTGTTGTTTTGCATTTTTCACACAAGAGAGACACGTGTCCATCCATATAAAAGAGAGGTTTATTTTTATTTATTGAAAGCTGAGAGATATATGGGAGGCAGCATATGGTAATGAATATAGTATACTAGAAATAAGTGTAATAGTTAAGACAAAGATATCTTAAAGGCTACATTGAGTATTCAACAAGTGGCAATGTACAAGTAAGACACAGTCTCCAACAAGTGGTCATTGGTGTGGTAATGTACAAGTAAGACACAGTATTCAAGAAGTGGCAATGTACACGTAAAACACAGTCTTCAACAAGTGGCCATAAGTGTGGCAGTGTACAAGTAAGACACAGTCTTCAATAAGTGGCAATGTACAAGTAAGACACAGTCTTTAACAAGTGGGAATGTACAAGTAAGACACAGTCTTCAACTAGTGGCAATGTACAAGTAAGACACAGTCTTCAACTAGTAGCAATGTACAAGTAAGACACAGTCTTCAAAAAAGATAGAGAAGTTGTGTAGTAATGATGATAATGTCCACTACTCTTTTCTGTAAGTATGAATTGTACGTTGTCGTTATATTTAAGTGAGGACCTGTGTAGTAATAAAACAAAGTCCAATAAAAAAAAGTCCCTTTCTCTCAAGATTAAGGTTGGAAAAAAATAAGTCGTTCAGCGAAATACAATTTTATTGATGATATTCGTGTTTCTATCATAGGTCCATAGAAACAGAAATGACTAAGGTATCAGCAGTAGCAGCATCTGTAAAATATAAATGACAAATTGTAAGTTTTGGTATGTTTTTATTTGACTAATCAATCTTAAAAGTGGAATTAACAACAACAACAACAACAAAAAGAAGAAATTAATAAAAGAAGATATAAAAGACTAATTTACACTTTTTGGCTTTATAACTTTTTTTATCTGAGCGTCACTGATGAGTCCTAATATGTCGACGAAACGCGCGTCTGGCGTATTAAATTAAAACCTGGTACCATTGATAACTATTTACCCTATGAAATTCATGTACCTGTTTAAAGTTTTTAAAATCCTTGATACGTTGCTTTACATGGTAGTATGAGAGTATCAACGATGGAATGGATTGAATTTGCCGAAATGTAGTTTTTATCAAATTGAAGATATTTTCAAGGTACATTTATATAGATTAGACCGTTGGTTTTTCCGTTTGAATGGTTTTACACTAGTAATTTCGGGACCCTTTATAGCTTGTTGTTCGGTGTGAGCCAAGGCTCCGTGTTGAAGACCGTACTTTAACCTATAATGGTTTTCTTTTTAAATTGTTACTTGGATGGAGAGTTGTCTCATTGGCACTCACACCACATCTTCCTATATCTACTTCATTAAAGGGGCAGGTATTAGATTTTGTTCATGTGTCAAATTACGCTTCTGTTAAAAATTTTGAAGAGAAATTTATGCGAAATTTATATTAAAAGATTGATAGAGTTATGCATTGAGTAATACCTCTATTCCAGCTACGTCCTTGTTTGGTGTATATAAATACTGGATATTTGCTGAACTGAGCCCATTTACAAACGTCAGGTTTTTCTGCAATACATAACCAACCAAAATCATTTGGACATCCACGATGTTGTCGACTAATATAAAATCTCCTCGAAACGACATTTGGAATAGATTCTCTTCAATTAAAGCAGAATATAAAATTAGAAAACAGAAACATGTTATTAACACACAAAAAAAAGGAAAATCTAACAATATATATTCCATCTTAAAGTTAAATCATTTCAATAATTGTACCTTTAGAGTAAACTTTTTTTATTGACAGGGCATTACAAAACTATCAAAATCAATTGTCAATAATAAAAAAAGAACAACAGTACTTTAGACAGTAAAACAGACCACACGAACAAAAAAACTCTACATTTGAAAAAAAATGTATACAAAAGAAGACGAACGACAACAAACACACATGGTCTATTTGTTAGTTGGGTTACTGTCTCATTTAGGTTACTTATCTCATTTTGTCCATATGTATTTAATGAATTGTTTTGTTAAGAAAGTTCGCTGCTCAGTTTCAAATTAAATAGATTTTCATAACACTAGTATATATTGATAGGGGATAAATCGAGGAATCAAAAATAATAAAAAGAAAATTGGGGTCAATGTGCTTTTTTCAAAATACTAGCCATTGAAATTTTGGCGGGAAAATATTCTCTCATGAATCTTCATAGCTTTATCATTAAAATTGAGAATGGAAATGGGGAATGCGTCAAAGAGACAACAACCCGACCAAATAAAAAAACAACAGCAGAAGGTCACCAACAGGTCTTCAATGTAGCGAGAAATTCCCGCACCCGGAGGCGTCCTTCAGCTGGCCCCTAAACAAATATATACTAGTTCAGTGATAATGAACGCCATACTAATTTCCAAATTGTACACAAGAAACTAAAATTAAAATAATACAAGACTAACAAAGGCCAGAGGCTCCTGACTTGGGACAGGCGCAAAAATGCGGCGGGGTTAAACATGTTTGTGAGATCTCAACCCTCCCCCTATACCTCTAACCAATGTAGAAAAATAAACGCATAACAATACGCCCATTAAAATTCAGTTCAAGAGAAGTCCGAGTCTGATGTCAGAAGATGTAACCAAAGAAAATAAACAAAATGACAATAATACATAAATAACAACAGACTACTAGCAGTTAACTGACATGCCAGCTCCAGACTTCAAATAAACTGACTGAAAGATTATGATTTCATCATATGAACATCAGGCGCAATCCTTCCCGTTAGGGGTTTAGTATCATACCATCATAACATATATGAGAAGAACATAACCTGTGTCATGCCAACAACTGTTTTTAGAATAACTGTCTTTAGTTCCGACGCAAAGACCTTACCAGTGACTCAATATTAACGCCAAAATATGCAATCTTTAATGACTTGACAACAGTATCTTAATTATATCCCTTCTTAATCAGTCTATTTAAAGGTTTTGTCAGTTTCTGAGGTGAATACTGACACCTTTGTGCTTTATAAAGAATATTTCCATAAAAAATTGGATGTGAAATACCTGAACGTATAAAAAGTCTGCATGTTGAGCTATATTTACGAATGATGTCTTTATACCGATGATAAAATTTAGTGAATGTTTTGACTAGTTAGTGATATCGAAAACCCTGGTGTAATAATTTTTTCAGTAATACATAAATTTCTCTCGTTAAAATCTAAAACATTGTTACAAACACGAGCAAATCGTACAAGTTGAGATATATAAACACCGTAAGATAGTGACAAGGGAACGTCACCATCTAAAAACGGATAATTAACGATAGGAAATGAAAAATCATCCCTTTTATCATAAATTTTAGTATTCAGCTTTCCGTTAGTGATATAGATATCAAGATCGAGGAAAGGGCAGTGGTCATTATTAGTATTAGCTTTATTTAAAGTAAGTTGACCAGTTAACGTTCTCAAAAACTATTAAAAAATAAATAGGACTTTTCTAGACTTTTACAAATGGCTTACAATTATACATGTAAAAGATTTATAAAAAGAAAAATGAGAGTCCATGGGCAATTTTTTTAAGGCCTTCAAATGGATAAAACCAGAGTGTTTCGGAAATCTGACAACCTTTCCAAAACATGACAAGCAAAGATGTATCAATCGAGTCAAGCTTATGCTCACTTATTTGGACCAATTTTCCTAGTGACAACGATGGCGAGTGAGCTCATATAATTTTTTTAAAGATCATAGAAAAGTCTTTGTATCATTCTTTACAAAACAACTGCACCATGCAGTAGGATATTGCATCAATTCTAAAGGGTATTTCATTGACATGTTAATATCAAATAGTTTCTTTATGAAAATAACGAGATGTGGTAAGATTGCAAATGAGTCAACTATTCACCGAAGCTCAAATGAAGTGGATGTAACCAATTGAAGGCAACCATATGACCTTCGAAATTGAGGAAAGAAACCGATACCGAATGGTCTGCTACAAAAAGCTCCGACATAAAAATATTAAATTTTTCAATTGAGAAAACTTACGACCTAATTTATAATAAAACAATTTAGGAAAACAAATATGACAGACATGACCAACGACAACCACTGAACTACAGACCTGACTTTGGACAGACAAATACAGCAGGTGGCGGGGTTAAACATGTTTGTGAGCGCACAAACCTTCACTTACACAGAACAGTTGAGTAGCATTACAACACGAGAACAAACTATAAAAATCTGTTGAAAAAGGCTTAATTTATCAGATTGACACAAACAGAAATACACCGAACATAGCACAGAGTGACCGTGGACGGATACTTATACACTTCCACCACAACAAAAAGTATCGGCGAGTACTCGCAGTTACTGAACGATAGTTATAAGGCAATAACAACTAATAAACAAATCATTATGCTGAGTTCACACGTAGTTCGAATTCGATTCGCATTAACAAATTCGAATTAGTTTAATTCGCATTCTAAACGTTGAACGTCCTAACGTCAATTCTAATTCGAATTACAATGCGCGTCAAATTCGTTTTACTGTCCAAACGACGTTAACTTTTAGTTCGTATTGACAAAAGCGTATCTTAAAAAAAGAAGAGTGTGTGAACGCGACTAGCGAATTCGATTCGCATTCGATTCGAATTCAATTCGAATTTAATGTACGTGTGAACGAGGCATAAGTTTATTTAAAAAGATTGATTAGTTTACCAGGACCGTATCATATAAAGTTTACGTGCTCGGTTTACAACATCACCGTAACAATTCAATTAGGATGTGCTTTTTCATTTGAAATAGTTTGTCTACAGGTAAAGTGAAATTTGCAGTCCATATTTTTGTATCAATGGACAAATTTAGTAAAGATTTTATGTTATACGTGGTATAGAAATCACAGAGTTAATAGTATACTAGTAATTTATAGACTGTTCCAAAATTAAATCACAACGATGTTGTTTATGTTATGTACATTTTCACTAAATACTAAGAATTTTAGGTATTTTTAAAAATTCTAAATACTGTTGAATATTATTTATCATATTATTGTATTAACTCTAGCTTTTAGGTGTGTTTAAACTAATTTTCCGCAAGATCACACCACACATTACTACAATCACAAAACAGAAGTGTATTGTTGACCGATCAATATGTATTTTATGTATAATTACATTACATGACTTTTCTGTACCTATGTATTTAGTGATGGGAGCAGAAACAAAATAAAGATAAAGACGCTTGTTTGCCCATCATTACAAACTATCAAAACTTACCCAGCTGCAGAGAAATAGTTCGTTATGCTACGAGTTGAAAGATCCGTGAAACTGCTTTGATACAAGTTTGTCTTTGAAAACCAGTTCAAGTTATTTGTATTTCGTGCATTAAATGTCATCCAAACTACCTGTTCATTCTTTTGGTAGAGTTCAACTTTAACCTTTAAAGAAATAAGTGAAATTAAGATAAAATGAAAAGGTATTCATGTTTTAATGGATTTGCATTCTTTTTGAAATGTCGTGTTGGACACAGATGTTTGATAATTCAGTTTGATTTTCCTACAAATTCATGAGCACTAGCGAAATAATTTACAGTTTGTAATGCCATAAAGTACTTATATATTGTTTTTTATTGAAGGGTAATTTTTTTTTCAAGAATGATTTTTTTCTGTCATACATTTGGTTTAATTATAACTGGGATGTACCTACGATGCGTTCAAAAATCTACCTGTAACAAATGTTCGTAAATCGTTTTATTTGAATTGATCTACGAAGTTTGGTCAAAAGTACAAAATACAAATCTCTTTTTAATAAAGACATGTTTTAATAGTCTTCTTATTTCATCTTTCTTTTTGAAGGTTAAAATGGCGTTAGTATAATTATATTTGTTCGTTTACAAAAATCCTTTTCATTAATTTCAATAACCGCTTTATTTTTATTTATTATTTTTTCATCGGATCATGATATATTCTTCCTTTATTTTGAAAATATGACCACTTCGAGAACGGTCAATGAGTGCGTTCACGACCGAATTAATACAGACTCGAAAATTGGAATGTTTCGCTAGACACGTGGCTGTTAGAAGTAAGAGCAAAGACTGGTCGGATTGGAGTCAATATAATTTCTACCGGCTAAGTTACATACCTACCTTCAACCGGAAATTTCGTTACTTTATGACATACAACGTTGAAAATCAGACTCAACGTGTCATAAAACACAGCTTGATTTACATTTATACTACAGTATCATGACTTTTTCTCTCGTCCTGAATATGCATTTAATTTGCCACTGGACTAGTAACTTTAACCATAGATCCATCAAACGATGTATATATTATAATAACTTATCTATTTATAAAAGATTTTACTTTAAGACAATATTTATATAATACCATATTGATATTCATTTCTGTCCAGTGATCAATAACATGGTTACGTAAGTGTTTTCCTCTGCCTGTTATTTTAAGTATGGCTGGGAGATCATTACACATCGATGGGGTTCTCCAAGAATCATATACTGACTGTCCATTGTTTTCAAATGCTACGAAAACAGGAAACCACACTAAAAGTAAAAACAACGTACAATGGTATTTATAAACTTCTACGGATGGAACATATTATCATCTCAAAACACATTGATACATTGTACAAAATACTTATAATAAGAATGTCCGATCTATAAAATCAAAAACTATACTTAAGAATGTTCGATCTATGAAATCATTAAATATACATATGAATGTATACAATCTATAAAATTAATAAATATACATTAATTATATCGAAGAATGTACGATCTATGAAATCATTGCAGATACAAGCAACAATAGATTTAGAACAAACATTTTATAAATAAGGAAATATTTGTAAAAAAAACCCAGAAATATGATCATTGTATTCCTTTCGTAAGATGACTTTTAGATTTTGATGTTCCGTTTTGAATTTCTCTTGCAGTATTCTGCTTTTTTTGCTTTCCCTTTTTATATTTATACGTCTCCTTGTATCCCCTAACTGGAAAGGTAAACTGTACAAGCATATGCAAACACATAATGCCATGATTCTATACGCTGATCGGTCACATCCATTATTAAACTTTTTAATATAATCATGTTACATCTAAAATTTAATGTATTAGTACGACAAAAGCTGATTATTAATGAGTAAGATATTTCCAAAGGTAACTATATGTGTTTTTGTTAAATAGTTAATATATCTTTAACATACCCCCAAACAGTAACAAGCGAACACGTGACAATGTTATATATAATATTAGAAATAACAATCATTAAACAGATGAGATGACGCTGATATACTATATAAAATTGAGAATGGAAATGGGGAATGTGTCATAGAGACAACAACCCGACCATAGAAAAAACATCAGCAGAAGGTCACAAACAGGTTTTCAATGTAGCGAGAAATTCCCGCTGCCGGAGGCGTCCTTCGGCGGGCCCAATAGACTGTTATAACCAATAATCAGTATGATATAAATAAAGGAAACAGTAATGTACCGATATTCCCATGACATAATTCTATTAAGTGAGAAATCAATTAACAAAGTAAAACATTAATTATATGAAGAAAACAATTGAACAACAGAACTAAGTTGCATCATAAGCACTAATATTGGCATACAAAAACAAATTCACTGACCTGCATCACTGAACTGGACTGTCAATGCTAAAAAGAAATAAAATTGGAAATACGGAATAAAACACTTAAATAAGTTAGCCGGACAAAAATTATGATTTTGTAATATGTTTAAAACATTATGTTTGGTGGTAGCCGTCGCAGTAATGAACTGATCTATAGATTTTATACATTTAGTATGTTAGTATCTTACTCACTATACATAAGCAAGTTATGTTTTTCCTTATGAATAGACGACTTATGAAGAGGTTTTCTTAAAGAGCATAAAAATAATTATTATCACAGTCAAGATCATAGTCTTAATATTTCCATATGAAGGGTTTTCTTTTGTTAAACTCTTGTTTATAATTTTGGAGATTTGTATGCTTTATAATTCTTCAAAAAAAAAATTCCAAAATTATATCAAATTCAATCCCAAAACGTGCATCAATAACAGACTGCTTGAAAATGGTTCAACAGATACTATTAAAAATAGTATGAAATTTCAAAACTCAAACTATTCATTAATTGTGTTTTAACGTTTGTAAGACTTTCGATACTATCTTATTCAAGAATTTTAAAACTATCCTATACCTAAAGATTTTTGTTTATTTTACATTAAAAAATTAAGTCTTGATGTACCGAATTTTGAACTTATAAATACCATGAATACGTGAATAAGGGAATTTGAAATCGATATTGTTTGCTGTTTCAAAACGCGTTTTCATTTAAAAGAAAAATTGTGTTTAGCCAAGATACATACAGTATTAAATAAATATCCAGAAAACAATGATCTCCAGAAAGATACGCTTAAAAACATTAAATAAAAATATGATATAAACATACCAGCGATACATAGCAGAAATGCTGTAAACAAAGGATACCTCATGTCTTCAAATTATTTCTGAAAGAATGGAAAATCACAAAGTAATCAGAATAATCCATAAAAACGAAAAATGATAAAGTAACAATTGATGTAAGTTATCGCGAAAATTTTTAAATCATAAAACAGAATTGTTATTTTTCAACTTACCTTCTTTTTCTGAAGACTTAGTTGTTTGATGTAATCAGATTCAATAACATTTTCTTTTATATGTGTAAAAAATCGGTGAAGTCAGCTGGTAGAAAGAAGGGTCATTATACATTTGTCAATCTACACATATCCTTTTGATAGGTTAATACTGAATTTCTGTTTTTTTTTCAAATTTTACTACGGAATATTAACTAACTTAGCATCCGCCTACTTTCCTACATGGAAGTGTTATAGAATGTTTTTCATATTTATTGTTTCCGTTTAATAAACCTTGAGATTTTAATATGATAGCTTTGAAAGAAACATAATTATAAATGCGCAGGTTTTGTCCATGCGTTAGTTATATCAAACTTTCAATCTAAACATGTATTTTTCAAAGAGAGGCGAAAGATTCCAAAAGAGGCATTCAAATACATAGGGGGAGGGTTGAGATCTCACAAACATGTTTAACCCCGCCGCATTTTTGCGCCTTTCCCAAGTCAGGAGCCTCTGGCCTTTGTTAGTCTTGTAATATTTTAATTTTAGTTTCTTGTGTACAATTTGGAAATTAGTATGGCGTTCATTATCACTGAACTAGTATATATTTGTTTAGGGGCCAGCTGAAGGACGCCTCCGGTGCAGGAATTTCTCGCTACATTGAAGACCTGTTGGTGGCCTTCTGTTGTTGTTTTTTTATTTGGTCGGGTTGTTGTCTCTTTGACACATTCCCCATTTCCATTCTCAATTTTACATAATCCACACATAAACTGACAACATCAAGGCCACAGGAAGAATCAACATTCCACAAGCCACTTTTTGCATCAAATTCACCTATACAATATGTTCAAAGTGTGTTAACTACTTTCGCAAATGACACATAGTGTGACTTGCTGAATATACATGTATCTGTACATGTATGACAATCTTTCAATTTTAACAGTATGGGCGATTATTTATCAAAAATATTCCTACGAATAAACCAAAAACAAGACTTATTTTACTGCTTTATAAACATCTTTAAGTTTTATTTTGATGTTTGGAATTTGTCACTTATGTATGCGATGTAATAGCGAGTTTTAGTCTTATAGAAAATAGAAAAGGTTGATTCTCATTTTGTATATATTATAACTTATTATATTGGTACTCATATCATATTGCTTGAATAACATCTCAAAGATATTTTTTTGACACTTTCTTAACAGTTTAGATGACATGTCGAAGGTATTTTTGACACTATCTAAACATGTTAAATTGCATATATGTCAACGTTATTATTGGACACTATCTACTTGTTTCTATTCACAAAATGTTGTTTTTTCCTGTATTATCCATACAAAATTTGTCATTTTGTCACAACCTGTAGCTTGAGAAAATTCACGGTGACCTATCATTTTCATAATATTTTTGAACATGTATCAATAGATACTACATTTTGACAAAGTTTGAACAAATTCTATCATTTTAATTTTAGACTCCCATACCACATTAAATGACATATCAAATGCATTATTTCAATGTATTATTTGACACTATTTTAATATATTAAATGACATGTCAAAGGTATTTGTTGACACTATATTAATATATTAAATGACATATGTCAAAGGTATTATTTGACACTATCGTAACATGTTATAAATGGCATGCCAAAAAAAAATTATTTGACAGTATCTTAACATGATACATGGCATGTCAAAGGTATTATTTGACACTATCTTAACATGTTAAATGGCATTTGTCAAAGGTATTATTTGACACACTCCGAGCATGTTAAATTGTATATCAAAGACATCATTTGACACCATCTTAACATGTTAAATTGCATGTGAAAGGTATTATTTGACACTATTTTAATAGTTTAACCACCAGTATCATTCACTCTATTCAATAAAACCAAGGAGACCAACTCTATTCCAGGGGCCTTTAAAACAGGAATCTTTAAATGACATATCAAAAGTAATATTTGACACTTCCCTAACATGTTAAATGATATGTCAATGGTATTATTTGACACTATTTAAACATGCTAAATGGCATTTGTCAAACGTATTATTTGAGACTATCTTAATATGTTAAATGACATGTCAAAGGTATTATTTGACACTTTCTTAACATATTAGAAGGCATGTCGAAGGTAGTATATGACACTATCTAAACATGTTAAATGGCATATATTTCAATGGTATTACTTGACACTATATTTACATGTTAAATGACATATAAAAGGTAATATAAGACACTTTCCTAACATGTTAAATGATATGTCAATGGTATAAGACTATTTAAACATGTCAAATGGCACATGTCAAACGTAATATTTGACACTATCTTTATATGTTAAATGACATGTCAAACGTATTAGTTGACACTATCTTAACATGTTAGATGACATTTCAAACGTAATATTTGATAGAATCGAATGCATAACAGTGTGGCTGTGGACATTGATTGGCGAACTTTAATTTCCCATTGACTGGGACAGATTAGGTGAACGTTCGTCTATAACGCCCATTGCTCACGACGTCCTTAGTATAGACATTTAAACTGTGGGGTCACCAAAGGTTCTCAACGCCTAAATAAAATAATTCGAAATACTAATCAGGAATTTGTGTTTTGAAAAAAGGATGACTTACTGGCTTTAAAAATTGCAATGCATGTGTTGATTGATTATCTTTTTCGAACGTCAAATCTATTTAACAATTGCGATTGTCGAATAATGTCATCTTTTAATTTTTTTATCTGGTCTAAAAATTTATTTTAGAACGAATGCATAATCCACTTTCAAAAGTTGTGCAAATACATTACATATAGACAAAATATACTTCTGCCCTGTCTTTTTCGTACCTGAAAGTTATTGGATAATAAGAAAGCTATTTGGATTAAACCTTGTGAAATTTGCATGCAATCACGGTATTGTATTGGTAAAACTGTTCTGCTATACTGCTACTACTTTGTGAAAAAACACTTGGCAACAGAAACGCATTCATCTCATTTACATTCAAATCGACCCAGTTTACATAGAAATGGACGACTTCGTGCATTTTGTGATCGCAAATAAAATATGTTCCGGACCATACGCGTATGGTCCAAATACTCATACGGCATGAACACATACATGATATTCTGTGCGTTATAGGTCGTCTATTTATTTTTTTTCTTTCTTTTGTTGATGGATTTGACGTCTTTATGTGAGTGATTATTTGTTTTAAATACTTTAAACTTACTTGCAAATAATTTAAAACCAAGACTTGAATTAAATGTCTAAACAAACCATGATTTTTTAAACATCCATTGAAAAGGCTAAAATTCGCCAGGTCTTTAATTTCAACTTAGTGAGTTGAAGTAATATTGCGGACCATTTTCCAATTTTCATGTGGTATCCTTATTGTTTTTCTCTCGCTCAACTTTCGTGTTTGTTTTACATGCCAAGACCTCTTGGAGCTTTCATTCTATAAAGTGTGTATTTTGCTAATGGTTGAAGGCCATACGGGGGCCTATAGTTTGCTAACGCCTGTTGGTCCCTGGAAAGAATTAGAAGTGGACATGACCGGGTATGTTTCCTGGCTAAGTCTATTAATCAGTGAAAGTACAGAAAAAAAAACTGGCAAAATTTACTTCTTGATACTATCTGATATTCATTAACAAGCTTCTGTCCAAGTTTGGAACAATTCAGGAAAGTTAAAGAAAGTAATTAAAATATGTATGGGCGCGGCCGACGGTATGTAGGATCGCTGTATATGTCTCCCTTATACAAAAGTCGAAGGCTCGACAAAAAGTACCCCCACTCTTTTAGACAAAAACACAATTATTGTCGTCTTGTCGAAAGCAAAGAGATCTTAAAATTTTATGAGTGAATTATCTGCCTACTTGGATCTTTTGACATACATCCTTCTTTTTGTCAAGCTTGCGAAATGTTTTCGCGGAAGCGAGTCTTGACGATTCTAGATTCCGTCGTCGTCCTTAATGCCGACTGCGTCAGCATTTATAGGTTCAGTCTGCATGTGGTTAAACTTTTGTTTAATATAAAAAATTGTCAAACATAATGGAATTTTGGGAAATTGGGACGTTGAATGATATACTGTTTTGGCAAATAATTCCATTACGTCAGCATGTATCTGGAAATAATTCTCAATCGCCAAAGATGATATTTCTGCATTTAAACGTCCTCAAAATTCCTTTGGAGCTTCCAGGGACTTGAAGGCCCTCGTTCCTTCTTCAAGTTTCCTTAAAATTGCCGTTTCCCGATTGTCACCCGTAATTTCGAGTCAAACACTATGTATCGAAATTTAACAATTTTTTTTTTATCAATAAATATAAACATAAACAAAAGCAAAAAAATCAGATGACACTCAACGACTTCACAGGTAAACGAGAAAGTTGCGGGTGTCCTTAACATCGAATATTGATGTGTACCATAAATGATACATTTATACTACTTTGCCCCCAGTTCATCTAAATCTCGCATATTCTCGCATGAATTTTGATTAAACGCGTAACCCACTCAGAGTTCTAGGTCGCTTTCCCTGAACTAGAGTATTGAAATAAAATAATTGTTATAATTTACACACCGTTACTTTTTCCAATATAAATATTCGAACTATTTTGTTTGTTGTTTCCTTTTATGAGTTTACATCATTTTTAAAAAGACCAGTGACTTAGATCTTTAGTAGACTATAAAAGAGGTGTTCATTATCTCTCTTCTGCTGTAACTTTAATTTAGTTATTTTGTCATGAATGCCATCTCGTATGTTTTTGAATAAAGGGGTCACGGGTGTCAGGTTGTCTTATACGTCAATGATACCAACACCAAAATAAACGACAAAAAATAAAATAAGGTGCAACATTCATTCTCCATCAAAAGAATGCATACCATGAATGTAATTTTTGTAAGAAAAATACCAATTCCGTGAACAGTTGTGTGTTGGACTTAGAGTCAAGGCATATTGACAAATATCTGAATGAACGGATCGATTTATGGTTTATAACAACAACAAAAAAATGATTTTTTTTGGTAATCTGGAACTCTTCACAAACAAAGCCCACATGGTTAGCATTGAATAAATAGAAGGTCACTCTTAAATGATTTTGTTCTCTAAATCAATGAGATATTTTGTGAAATAACGCGGGTCCCCATTACTTAAAAGTTTGGGTGTTTTTTTTTTTTTACAATGAATATTTTATTTTTTTATCTTTATTTATTGATATCAGCTCTGAACATTATCATTCTTAAAAGTGAAACTGTAGTAAGTGGTTGTAAAACATTTATTTAAAACAAATTCCTTAAATGATTTGTGAAAAGAAAGTTTCATTTTATGTATCAAAATGTGTTAACAAGTGATTATTTAAACCCCCACTTGAAGTTGTGGGTGAATTTTTCAGTATAATTACTAATAATCGTTTTACCGTCGACCACCCTGTTATGAATTTAATTCTATGACTTTATCATGTTAAATGACAAGTCAAAGGTATTATTTGACACTATCTTAATAGTTTAACCACCAGTATCAACATCTCAATTCAATAAAACCAAGGAGACCAACTCTATTCGAGGGGCCTTTAAAATAGTCCGTCGGAATGGGACGATAAATGACTGACCCGTGTTAACAGAGATCCATATATCTTGCACATTAAAGACATCCTTGTAGATTTCGAAAAAGAGTAGGCTAATGCCGCTACAAGGCAACACTCACACCCGCAAAGTGGAAAAGGAATAAAATAAGTTGCAAAACTTGTTTCCAATCCACTATAAATAAATATGTTTAAACAAACAGGAATCCTTAATACTTTGATAAAGAGTGGCAAAATCCCTGTAGATGTCAAGTGTTACAGAAGAATCATTGTAACAGTACATGAACTGTGTTAACTAAAGAAACTCCAATTACATCCGGGTACATATTTATTAAATGTGGTCTCACAGAATGATTATATCCCCTTATGGCAAGCTTACTTATAACAGAATTCAATGTGAAAAACTTAAAAACAACATAGCATTTTGTATAACAACAGTAGGTAGACGCACAATCAGCGTTTGATGTAGTCAAACATGTCATACTAATGGACAAACTACTAGATCAAAATATTCGTCCAGAATTGTTACAACTTATTAGGGGACTATACTCATATTTAGAATCTAAACTAATATGGATTAGGGACATCAGTGAAAGTTTAAAAAAAACAAGGAGTAAGACAAGGAGATTTTTATCAAAACATCTCTATAAATTGTACGCCAAAGATCTACTGAAGGAACTCAAAAACAACTCTATTGGCTTTCATCTAGGAAATATTTACATCGGCGCAACTACATGTGCAAATGCCATTGCCTTTTTGAGCTCGGACACATCTGAAATGCAACTAATTCTTGACATTATAAGAAGATATGCTGATCAGCATCAATATAGCATCCATCCAACAAAACCAAAAATATTACAGTGCAATATGAAGAAAAACAGATAACAGTTGAGTTTTAAAAGGAAAAATTATAGAACCAACAGATGTAACAATACATTTAGGTCGTCAAAGGACAAAGAGAAAATGAAATTAACATTGATAACCGTATTAAACTAGCAAGAAGAATAAAATACTCCTTTAATGCACTCCAGACTCCATGGAACAAACGGTTTTGACCCAACCACAGGATTTAACATGTACAAGACAACAATTATCCGAAGGCTACTATTGCAATAGAACGTTGAATGTTGAAATTGAATGTTGAATGTTGAAATCGAATGTTGATTGTTGCAAATGGAAACACGAAAAAAAAATTGAATGTTCAATGTTGAAAACGAATGTTGAAAGTTGAAAACTGAATGTTGAAAACGAATGTTGAAAGTTGAAAATCGAATGTTGAAAACGAATGTTGAAAGTTGAAAATCGTATGTTGAATGTTGAAAACCAATGTTAAATGTTGAATGTTGAAATCGAATGTTGAATGTTGAAAACGAATGTTGAAAGTTGAAAATCAAATTTTGAAAACGAATGTTGAATGTTGAAATCGAATGTTGAATGTTGAAAGCGAATGTTGAAAGTTGAGAATTGAATGTTGAAGACGAATGTTGAATGTTGAAAACGAATGTTAAAAGTTAAAAACTAATGTTGAATGTTGAAAACGAATGTTGAATGTTGAAAACGAATGTTGAATGTTGAAAACGAATGTTGAATGTTGAAAACGAATGTTGAATGTTGAAAACGAATGTTTAAAGTTGAAAATCGAATGTTGAAAATGGATACAAAAAAAATACAAAAAAAAACAAAAAAAATTGAAATCGACTGTTGAATATTAAAAACGGATACAAGAAAAAAAATGTTAAATGTTGAATATTGGAATCGAATGTTGAATGTTGAAATCGAATGTTGAATGTTGAAAAAGGATACAAGGAAAAAAAAGAAAAAAAATGAATGTTGAATGTTGAATAAAGAATATTGAAATCGAATGTTGAATGTTGAATGAGGAAATTGAATGTTGAATGTTGAAATCGAATGTCGAATGTTGAAAATGGATACAAGAAAAAAATAGAAAAAAAATGAATGTTGAATGTTGAATATCGAAATCGAATGTTGAATGTTGAAATTGAATGTTGAATGTTGAATGTTGAAAATGGAAACACGAAACAAAAATTGAATGTTGAATGATGAAAACGAAAGTTGAATGTTGAAAACTGAATGTTGAATGTTGAAAACCATTGTTAAATGTTGAATGTTGAAATCAAATGTTGAATGTTGAAAACGAATGTTGAAAGTTGAAAATCAAATGTTGAAAACGAATGTTGAAAGTTGAAAATCGAATGTTGAATGTTGAAAACCAATGTTAAATGTTGAATGTTGAAATCGAATGTTGAATGTTGAAAACGAATGTTGAAAGTTGAAAATCAAATGTTGAAAACGAATGTTGAATGTTGAAATCGAATGTTGAATGTTGAGTTTTAAAAGGAAAATTGATAGAACCAACAGATGTGATAACACATTTAGGTCTTCAAAGGACAAAGAGAAATTGAAATTAACATTGATAACCGTATTAAACTAGCAAGAAGAATAAAATACTCCTTTAATGCACTCCAGACTCCATGGAACAAACGGTTTTGACCCAACCACAGGATTTAACATGTACATAACAAAAATTATCCCAAGGCTACTATTGCAATCGAACGTTGAATGATGAAATTGAATGTTGAATGTTGAAATCGAATGTTGATTGTTGAAGATGGAAACACGAAAAAAAAATTTAATGTTCAATGTTTAAAACGAATGTTGAAAGTTGAAAACCGAATGTTGAAAACGAATGTTGAAAATTGAAAATCGAATGTTGAAAACGAATGTTGAAAGTTGAAAATCGAATGTTGAATGTTGAAAACCAATGTTAAATGTTAAATGTTGAAATCAAATGTTGAATGTTGAAAACGAATGTTGAAAGTTGAAAATCAAATGTTGAAAACGAATGTTGAATGTTGAAATCGAATGTTGAATGTTGAGTTTTAAAAGGAAAAATTATAGAACCAACAGATGTAACAACACATTTAGGTCTTCAAAGGACAAAGAGAAAATGGAATTAACATTGATAACCGTATTAAACTAGCAAGAAGAATAAAATACTCCTTTAATGCACTCCAGACTCCATGGAACAAACGGTTTTGACCCAACCACAGGATTTAACATCTACAAGACAAAAATTATCCCAAGGCTACTATTGCAATCGAACGTTGAATGTTGAAATTGAATGTTGAATGTTGAAATCGAATGTTGATTGTTGAAAATGGAAACACGAAACAAAAATTGAATGTTCAATGTTGAAAACGAATATTGAAAGTTGAAAACTGAATGTTGAAAACGAATGTTGAAAGTTGTAAATCGAATGTTGAAAACGAATGTTGAAAGTTGAAAACCGAATGTTGAATGTTGAAAACCAATGTTAAATGTTGAATGTTGAAATCGAATGTTGAATGTTGAAAACGAATGTTGAAAGTTGAAAATCAAATGTTGAATGTTGAAATCGAATGTTGAATGTTGAAAGCGAATGTTGAAAGTTGAGAATTGAATGTTAAAGACGAATGTTGAATGTTGAAAACGAATGTTAAAAGTTAAAAACGAATGTTGAATGTTGAAAACGAATGTTGAATGTTGAATACGAATGTTGAATGTTGAAACCGAATGTTGAATGTTGAAAACGAATGTTGAATGTTGAAAACGAATGTTGAAAGTTGAAAATCGAATGTTGAAAATGGATACAAAAAAAAATAAAAAAAAAATAAAAAAAATTGAAATCGAATGTTGAATATTAAAAACGGATACAAGAAAAAAAATGTTAAATGTTGAATATTGGAATCGAAAGTTGAATGTTGAAATCGAATGTTGAATGTTGAAAATGGATACAAGAAAAAAAAATGAAAAAAATGAATGTTGAATGTTGAATATTGAATATTGAAATCGAATGTTGACTGTTGAATGAGGAAATTGAATGTTGAATGTTGAAATCGAATGTCGAATGTTGAAAATGGATACAAGAAAAAAAAAAAGAAAAAAAAATGAATGTTGAATGTTGAATATTGAAATCGAATGTTGAATATTGAAATTGAATGTTGAATGTTGAAATCGAATGTTGAATGTTGAAAAGGGATACAAGAAAAAAAAATGAATGTTGAATGTTGAATGTTGAACATTGAACCAACTTGACATCCGTAAATGTTATAAGGCATTTTGTGTAATCATAGAAACATTAGTCATTATGTATAATGACTGAATCTTGCAGGCATTTTAGAAAATACCTAAATTTTCAGGCATTTTACAAAATGCTAAATTTAGTAAATGCCTGTAACATATCATCTTCGCTAGCCAAGGGTTACGATCCACTCCCGCTCTCTTCAAAGTGAGTTTAAATATTCTTTTTCACTTTTTGGTCTTTTGGAAAATGTTGTTTGTGCTGTTTTTAGACCCTTCTACAACGAAATTTGTTTTACATACACACGTAAAAAAACTGCGGTTTTTATCCAACACAATCATAGGTTTGAACGTAGTTTTCAATTTAGACTCATTAATATATATACATCTGTATATATATATGTATCTAATTAATCAAAATGTTTGTTAAGTCTAAGTTATCTCCCTTATATAATATAATAAATATGACATGTCAACATCTATCATGTTTATTTCTGTTATACGGCTATCCTACCTTACAAGCAGTTAATTTGATATGTGTGTGATGAACCTGCGATATGATAGTACAGTTATAGTAATAAATAGTATGTCTGTGTTCGACTCTTTTTAAATCCGTTTATATACACACCTGAGTTTAGTAGGCGTGACGTAAATAAATATTAAAATAAACCTTAAGAAAAGGTGAAAATGGCTAACAGAGGTGCTTTGTGGTTTTTAAAAAATGTGTATGCCATAAGGAGCTGGATTATAATTATAATTGCTTTCGTAGTACCGTGTAAGCTAATTATATGTCAAACTCCGGTAAGTGGTACATGTAGTAAGGACTTTTAAATGTCTGTCCTACAGTTAAACAAGAAGTACGCTAAATCTGTTGATATGTTTACACCGACAATTGATTATTCTGCGTCGTTTTCTCTCTCTCTCTCTTTAAATTACATAAAAAAAAGATAAATTTGCATGTTAAAATACAATTAGGACTTAAGATATATAAACAGTTATTTAACTGCTTAAAAGCTAGTTGTTTTGTCGTACGATATATGGTCTACACACATGTTTAGGCTAAGAAAAAATACTGATTTAACCGCAACCAGTGTCTGTGGCTGTACCAAGTCGGACAGACTGTGATTATCATGTGTTTTTCTTTGTTGTTTTTACGTTTGTTCTTCTTCTGCGAAGTTTGATGTCCTAAACATGTTTTTTTTTCAGATTTACTCCATTCCTCATACATGTCATGTAATCATTATTTTTTGCTATTATTAATTTCATTTATTGGATATGACTACACGTACATAACACAAATACCATGACTACTATATGATATTTCGGTAGCTTCGACTTAAGAATATTATCTGAAATATGTTAACTCTTGGCAGGAGCAACCTAGTTATCTTTAGTTATTGATTTGCAATTTAAATATGTATTATATCAGTTTGAATGTATCAATCTTACCGAAATCTCACTTATTTAAATAAATACGATACGACTGAACTATAGAAACCTATCAAAAGTAAACACACAAAAAAATGTCCTTATATGTAGGTGTCATTCGCCATTAACAGAGAATAACTATATCCAAATAAATGCACAGGAGGCCCTGTTGGGCAACTTTAGACGTAACTATTTTCCCTGTGGCCCTTGTACGTTTTTGTTTTGCGCCGGGTAGAAGAGGAGGTCTTGATTTATATGTATACAATGACATTGAACTTGTCGAATGCATTTTATTTTTTATTACGATCTAAATTGTAAACAAATTACCAGGAACTAAAATAATTCAGCCTTTGTCATTGTTATTCACTAGATAAAATCTCGCTATTCACGTATACCACTAGGTCTGCATTTAAATCTCTTAAAACCTATTGTGCTAATTTTATAGATTGTAAACAAATCTATTTGGATATGCGAACATTTCAGTTGAACGTAAAGGTGTAC
Organism: Mytilus trossulus; assembly: GCF_036588685.1. NCBI lineage: Eukaryota > Metazoa > Mollusca > Bivalvia > Mytilida > Mytilidae > Mytilus > Mytilus trossulus. The sequence goes on from NC_086380.1 coordinate 22,470,275, forward strand.
ATTTCCATTTTATCTGTATCTAGCCAGAAAGTTTTACTTTACTTTTAACCGTTAGATAGTTGATATTTTATAAATTCTCGTTTTTTAACATTCAATTGAATTGCTAAAATATGAAATTTGTATGCATGCCAGTATGAAACTGATCATCGATATAATGAATATTCTGCTCTTGTTGGATTACACGTATGATTGTCTGGGTCATCCAAAGGATTTAAGAAGCGAATCACAAACCACGTCGTTTACTCTTGCGTATCATATTAAGCAATACATATAATTGTGTAAAAAGAAAACAAAATAAATTAACTGATGTATGGAAAATAACTTTTTGATTTTAAGAGCGTAATGGTTAAGCGGTATGAAAATCCGTTTAAGTCTATGATCGTATTACATAACGAAAATGTTAAACTTTAATCTCTCCAAAACAGATTTTATTTATTAAAGGCGTAGTTTCATTAAATATATCACGCAGTTTGGATATTAAACATTAAAATGGCTCAGATGCAGGCTTGTAGCAACTTTGACAACTTAAGTCATATACCGGGTCAAAAATGGTCAGTGACAGTGTTATGGGTCGGCTTTACACCATCTATTATTTTTAATTGAATTTGAATACTTTTAAGATTCTATATAATAAATCAAAATATTATTACACAGTAATATATATTAACATTAAAGAAAAATGATTTTCAGCACACCATTATCCTTGTGCCCCTGGTACGATTTTGTTTTGCGGTAGAAGATGAGGTCTTTAGTCATATGTATAAATGACATTGAAGATTTGCCCATATGAGTAAAGTACCCATGCACATCTTCTCATAAGACGTAATAGAGGGGGGGAAGGAGCGGATAAGAACAAGGAAGTGTCTTTTTGTTTGCAAATGTTTACAAAAATGAGACAAGAAACAAGAAGTAAATGAGCCTCTTAGTTAGTGGTTTGTCGTTTGTTTATGTGTTTCATATTTGTTTTTCGTTCATATTTTTGTACATGAATTGGGCCGTTAGTAATTTTTCGTTTAAATTGTTTTACATTGTTATTTTGGCACACTACATCTTCCTTTATATACATATCTTCCTTTATATACATATATAAGACCATTAATAATTTAGTAGTGATGTTTTTCTTTTGCTTTTTGTAGGAATCGAAATGCCTTTATGTTATATGTGTAATGGGACTATGTTATGTGACAGAAGCAGTCCCGATATCAGTCACGTCCTTGTTTCCTATATTCCTGTTTCCAATGCTAGGAATAGCAACAGCAAAACATGTGTCTTCAAAATATGTAAATGTGAGTATCGTTGAAAACAAGAGCAAAAACATGTGTCTTCAAAATCTGATAATGTGAATATCGTTGAATAGCGACAGCAAAATCATGTGTCTTCAAAATATGTATATGTGAGTATCGTTGAATAGCATCAACAAAAACATGTGTCTTCAAAATATGTGAATGTGAGTATCGTTGAATAGCAAGAGCAAAAACTTTGTGTCTTTAAAATATGTGAATGTGAGTATCGTTGAATAGCAACAGTAAAACATGTGTCTTCAACATATGTATATGAGAGTATCGTTAAATAGCATCAGCAACAATATGTGTCTTCAAAAAATGTAAATGTAACTGTCTTTGAAAAGAAGTAGCAACAATATGTGTTTTTAAATATGTAAATATGAATATCGTTAAATAGCAACAGCAAACATATGTGTCTCTACAATATGTTGAGTATCGTTGACAACATTTACGTTTATTTGGGAAATAATGCATGGAAGCCATAGATTTGTTAAAAATTTACACTTGGCAGTGATATTCTAATTTTGTCTTTGGCGAAACGCATCAATGGAATATCATGGAATTTTACTTTATTTTGATTTTGTTTACTTTTCACAATTCTGATCCTTTAATTCGACGTGCTTCAGCTACCCTTAACAAACAAGTGTATACTAGATGCATGATTTGTTGTAACAGTTGTTAGTGGCTTGAACTACAATGTAGCTGTCAGTAACTGCTAGTACTCTCAGATCTGTACTTAATGGGTTTTTTGTTTGGATATACAAGTACCCTTCCATTTTGTGTTTTTGTAAGATGTATTTCTATTTATATCCATCTGATGAATTAAGCCTTTTCAACTAATTTTAACAGTTTGTTCTTATGTTGTATTGCATGGTACACCACTGCCACAACATTTTTATGTATCTGCCTGTTCAAAGTCAGGAGCTTGTAATTCAGTGGTTGTCGTTTGTTGATGTGTTACATATTTATATAGTTGTTAATTTCTGAGTGATTTTGATCTCTTGTGGAGAGTTGTCTCATTGGCAATCATACCACATCTTCTTTTTTTTATATGTCATACTTAACTCCGAAATATATAAATGATATCGTTATATATATAGATATTAAACCGTTTGAATGGTTTTACACTAGTTATTATGGGTCCTTTTTTATTTAAAGCTTGCTGTTCGGTATGAGCCTATACACAATGTTGAAGACTGTACATTGACTTATAATTGTGACTTGGTTGGAGAGTTGTCTCATTGGCACTCATACCACCTCTTCCTATATCTATACAATTAAAAAATCACACACAAGACTAACAAAAACCGGACACTCTTCAATTGGGACATGAAAAAACAAGAATGTGTCCAAAGTACACAGATGCCCAACTCGCATTATCATTTTCCATGTTCAATGGACCGTGAAATTGGGTAAAAAATCTAATTTGGCGGTAAAATTCAAAAAATTATATCATAAGGAACATGCGTAGTAAGTTTCAAGTTGATTAGACTTCAGCTTCATCAAAACTACCTTGACCAAATACTTTAAACTGAAACTTGCACTTTCATTTTCTATGTTCATTGGACCGTGAAATTGAGGTCAATACTTTACTCTGTCTTTAAAATGAGAAAGAGCATATCATAAGGAACCTGTGTACTAAGTTTCAAGTTGATTAGACTTCAGCTTCATCAAAAACTATCTTGACCAAAAACTTTAACCTGAAACTGGACAGCCGAACGAACGAACGAACGAACGAACAGACGGACGCACAGACCAGAAAACATTATGCCCCTCTACTATCATAGGTGGGACATAAAAATGTGGCAGGGTTTAACATGTGTTGTGAGATCTCACCCTTCCCCCTAAACCTCTAGCCAATGTAAAATAAAAATACAATACACTGCAGTACGCACAGTAAACTCAATATAAAAGAAGTTAGAATTCAATATAAGAATAGGTTACACGAGACACTTTTATGTATAATGATATTTTTTGCAAGGATTTTTTTGACAGTAAGAAATTCTAATATGCTCTGCTTTAAGATAAAAACAAGTAAGCAAGTAAACTTTGTGGTAGTTTTAAAAATCTTAAAATGTAATAAGGGGTTACAGATTTCATACCAAGCTTGTGCAAAATAATGTAATGGATCGAACATATTGGGCATGCATTTAATGCTGAGTTCACACGTAATTCGAATTCGATTCGCATTAACTAATTCGAGTTAGTTTAACTCGCATTAGAAACGTTTAACGTCCCAACGTCAATTTTAAATCGAATTACAATGAGCGCCAAATTCGTTTTACTGTCCAAACGACGTTAACTTTTTTAAAATTCGTATTAGCAAAAGCGTATTTCTAATGAGAATTAGTTAATTCGAATTAGTTAATTAGAATTAAACAAAGAAGAGTGCGTGAACGCTATTGGCGAATTCGATTCGAATTCAATTCGAATTAAATGTACGTGTGAACGAGGCATGACTATACTCAGATTTAACAAAGTTATAAAGAGCACAAAGTTATATTATGTTTTACCTTTTCAATTTACAGGATACCTCAATGCTGTTTTTCGGAGGTCTGATAGTGGCTGTAGCTATTGAAGAAACGGGTCTACACAAACGAATAGCTTTAGGAATTATGAAGTTGGTAGGAGTTTCACCAAATATGTGAGTCAATGGATAGTCAGTGTTCTAACATTTGTCTGCTATATAGCTAAAAGAGAATAAAGTCTTTCTGTCTTTCAGGCTTTTGGGTTTTTAAGGGTTGAGGTTGGAGTTTTTCATCGGCCTTATTTGATATAATGTTTAAAAAAAAACTATACGATTTAGTTTTCATAAAGTTACTGTTATCTTATTCTTATCTCATTTAACGTGTTTAATGTCGCATATTTTCATCTTTTGTATCATATATATTCAAGTTTTGATGACGCCAGAATCATATCTATTTCAGGTTTATCCTAGAATTGATGGTATCATTATTATTTCTGTTTTTAGGTTGCTCCTTGGATTGATGGTACCTACATGGTTTCTGTCTATGTGGATCAGTAACACGGCAACAACGTCAATGATGTTACCAATTATCACAGCTGTTATTGATCAAATGAAAATAGCTGAATCAGGTTCGATTATTTCTCATAAATTTGAATTTTGTTTCTACAGATTGTTTTGCAAAAGCAGACAATAAAACTAGTTGTCTCGATCACAAACTAGTTACTGTCCTATATTTCTTATCTTCTTGTAGTCATGTATTCAGTGATTGAAAATGCTTATAAACATTAATTTCGTATTCTTACGTCTCAAACCATTATGTTCCCCAATATCTCCATTTGTACATTACATGCATAAGGAACACTTTTAATTTAATTGAATATTAGACATCACAGTTCTGATAGTTTCGCCCGATATAGATTGACTTTTGTGATAGTGACGGTGTTACAAACATAAAACTTTGTTTTACTGTATTTTGGTAGAAGTATCGGAAGAGACACTTATGTTGTCAAATAAACGTGAAAATCATCAAAACTTGGATAATAACTCCGATGATCGGTTTTGCAGTGGTAAGTTTAAAATCATACCGTACAATGTATATCGGATTTTTTTAAGTTTTAAAAATTTTGATAAATGTAATTTGCGGATTCCAAAATTATCTAAACATCTGAAAAATTGAGGCGAAAAAAATCCGATATACGGTAAAATGTATTAGGTATGCAGTAACTCGGTGTTGGATTGTGGTGGAATCCCGCATGAAATTCACGTATATATATAGATATATATATTCCATATATATTCACGTGCATGATGAAGGTTTTGAAGGCATGCTAACGATTGACAGTGCATGTACAAAGTATTTTTTTTATTAAAATACAATGTATTATTTCATCAGACGATGACTCAAACTATGTGATGGATAAGAAAGATAATTCGAACGGACCAGTCAGTGAAAAGGATGTCAAAATTGAAATTAGTGATACACAGAGGTAATTATTACATAAATTATACTTGTCTAAGGTAAATTGCATGTCTCCCAAAATATTAAAATCCCCTAACTCACAAGTGTAAATATAAAAAGAAAATGTGGTATGATTGTAAATGAGACAACTATCCACAAAAGACCAAAATGACACAAACATTAACAACTATAGGTCACCGTACGGCCTTCAACAATGAGCAAAGCCCATACCGCATAGTCAGCTATAAAAAGATCCGATAGGACAATGTAAAACAATTCAAACGAGAAAACTAACGGCCCTATTTATGTAAAACAAATGAACGAAAAACAAATATTCAATATGTAACACATAAACAAACAACAACCACTAAACCATTGAAATAAGGAAACAAACGACCAGAATTAAGTATAAAACAATAGACCAAAAACAAATATGTTTCACAGCAACAAACGACAACCACCGAATAACAGGCTTTTGACTCGGGACAGGCACTATTTTTGTTTGACGCCAACTAACCCGGAATAGTGGTGTAACAGTACAATATAAGAACGAACTATAAAATATGTTAAAAAGGAAAATAATCAAACAAAATTAAAACACAGACATGATGTGGCAGGGTATTTATACATCCGTACAACAGGAAAAAAGTCACTAAGTACAGATCGGTGAGTACTCCCAGTTAAACATCTTAGACTTAAATACCAAACAGTACAGACCCAACATCCAGCATCTAAATCCATGTATACATGTACTGATACACGATTTTAATAATTAAATACAAAAATAAAAGGAAAATATACAGCTGTATGGTGATAGTTTGTATACGGGGATTTCTTTTAAATAATGATATCGAAAGCGATACAATTAATACGTCCATTCTTTTATTTATTTCCTGAAACCTTAATTCCATATTTTCCTATGATTTTTTTTCTTTATTGATGGCACACTTATGTGTAATGATATTGTTGTGTTTGATTTTCAGGCAGACGACACAACGTAAATCAGAAGAGATAAAGAGACTGAGTAAAGCATTTGCCCTTAGCGTCGCTTATGCCGCTAATACAGGAGGAATAGCAACATTGGTTGGTACACCACCAAACCTTGTATTACAGTCGGTTGCAAATACGTATGTCTATCTATGTCTATCTATGTCTATCTATGTCTATCTATGTCCATCTGTATATTTTACATTTATTCAAATTATATCTGCATACGAGTAGGTCTATTTTTCCAATGTCTCTCCCAAATCAGCCGTAACATATACTGAGACCGGACAACTGGCATAACTGCAATACACGCTGACTATTACAAATATAACTATCATCTACATAGTCAATAAAAGAAAAACTGTTTATCAGTTCTTTATCTAATGTATCATTAACTATGTTGTCCGCTTTTAGACGGAATTATACTTTATTAAGGTGAATAAGGGGGAAGAAAGTGTTTTAATAATTTGCTAAAATTTAGTTCGTATCATAGATCATATGTTCTTCAAAATTAATAAACTGAATTGATACATGTTCAACCTTTTGATTTCGGTTTCAAATACCACCATGAGACTTCAACACGTATGTACTTTCCAACATCACTTCAAAATTTAACAGCTGCTTCAGTACTTGCTTACGTCTTCGGTTTAACAAATATGTTCTGACTGGACATTCCATATTAATTTGTACATGATATTTATAAATAATTTTTCAGTAAGTATGATGCAATTAAAAAAGGCACAGATGCAGGAATAACGTTTGCAAACTGGATGGGATTTGCAATCTTATTATCGCTCATTATGCTCATTCTTTCATGGTTTTGGATTCAGTTACTTTTCATTCGATGCGGGTGAGTAGATTTAGTGGAATCACGCCGTGCGGTCTTCCATTTCATGATTTTGAACCAAGCTTTTTTTTTGGTTTTCCCGTTTGAATGGTTTCACACTTGTCATTTTTTTGGGCCGTTTATAACTTGCCGTTCGGTTGGAGCCAATATTCCGTGTTGAAGACCGTAATTTGACGGAGAGTTGTCTCATTGGCACTCATATGCATACTACTACTTACTATATCTATATCATATTCTAACTTATGACCTTGTTTTAACTCTGCAAATTTATGGAAGACTAGTTTAGTTCTTCCCTCGACAGGATTCGAATTAGCTCATGCTATTGGGATGTCGTGTAAAAAAAACCACCTGCACTATGTCCAACCCTTTACATGTCCAACTAAATGTATACTGTAGAAAAAAAAGAGATTTCGATGGACTAGTGTTACCTTTTCTTTTTAGAATAATCTAGAGTTGTATCACTGAACACGGTAGTGTAGGCATAAAATATAATTAATTGCAGAATAGCTTAAATATGTGACGTAAAAGATGTAAGACCAACACAGAAATAATGATTTGATATTTATTTATATATACATTCATGTAATATATGTGAGAATCGGTCAATGAAATTCAAAAACGAGTGAATTAAGATGAGAAACAATATTCGTATTAAGACAGGAAATTACATTGATTTGTTTCCCTTTAACAGGTGTTTGAATAAGGCAAACAGAAGTAGATCCAAAGCAATCAAGACAGCAATAGATCAGGAATTTAAAAAACTGGGAAAAATTACGTGAGTTTTGGTACACTTATTATTTCATGTATATTTATTTTTGTCAGTGTAAAACTGACAGTGAAATGTCAATCTTAATGCAGATTAGTTTTCACTTTGTCTCAAAGTTCATTATATTTGATAGTTTTAGTAAAAATTTAAATACGTTTACATTTCATGTAAAGTACGTTTTCTCTGAAATTTTATCAACATATATATACAGATACGATTGTTTATTGCTTATATGAAGTAATTATTTACATAGGAGACAATGGAAGCCTTTTTGAGTTCTGCGTTTTCATTATATAAAAAAAAACGTTGGTAAAAACTGTCAAATTTGAAATTCAACTCATTAAAATTCAAATAAAACTGTAAAACACAAGTGACACCGCAGCTTTGAAAGAAATGGCTATTTGTTTTTTTATCTTAACCTTTTGATTTAGTTTTCGGTCAGTCATGTTAGGTTGATTAAAGATCGACACTAGTTGTCAATAGATATGCAGAAAAATGCCAAACAAAAAAGAGACAAGACTTAAAATTATATTCACATTTTGAATCTTTTTTTATTCAACAAAACATAACATATTTGTTTAAAGCCGGGAATTTTAGCTTACTGTGAATCATCAATTTTCAAAATAAAGAAAAAAATGCTTTTTACTACTTAAGCTTTACTTTTGTCTTTTGGTATTATTTTTATAGGCTTCGTCTTATTTTAGTATGAAGTTTTGAATTTTCAAATTATTTGCCCCGAACATCACGGAAAAAACATTTATTGCCAAAATGCGTATTTATATTAGTAAAATTGGTACAGTAAATGATAGAACAATGTATAAACAATTTAAAAAATATACACAAAAACGACATGCTGCAAATTTATAACTCTAAATCTCTAAAGGTCAACAATTGTCAACTTTATTCTACTTTTAGTTTTGCAGAAGTGACGGTGTTGATAGTATTTATTTGTTTAGCAATACTGTGGATTTTCCGTGATCTTCCTGATATTCACGGTTGGTCACTTGCATTGTGAGTATATCATCTGTATTAAATAGTTTAACAAATTACGAAGGATAATTAACTTTGAGAAAATGGAGCGATTAATGCTATCACGAATATTTACGTACATCTTACTCTTTGTTTGTTTGAAAAACATCTGGAGACTTATGTCTGACACACATACTTTAAATTTGTGTGGATCCTTTTCTTTTAAACAAATATTCTAGCATGCGCAACGCAATGCGCGATGGTTTGTTTTGTGTTTTGTTATAAATACGTGTATTCATACGTTTAACTGTCGCTGATCTAGCTCCTCATAAATATTTGAAAATAATTTTCTCTCTTGGATTACCAAACAATACAACAAAAGATAATGTCATTGACGACTTTCATATGATTGTGCATTGTTATGTCTTATCTTTTCGTTTGAACGCAAGCGTGGATTTTTTTTTATTCGCGCAAACGTATCGCGAAATATTGACTTTGGCAAAAATCGAACTAATGTGAATGCAGATAACTTATGAGGGAAAAACAGTTCTGAAATTATAAATCAAGATCTAATCATTGCAAACATGACACTGTCGTGTTGTTTTGCATTGCTAGAAAGTTAAATCACAAAAAAACTTAAATCTGAGTAAAATTCAAAACGGAAAGTCCCAAGTGTCAACATGATCAAATGGTACCAAAACTAAAGATAAAACACATCAAATGAAAGGATAACAACTGTCATAATCCAGACTTGGAACAAGAATTTTCTTATGTGGAAAATGGTGGATAGAACCTTGTTTTTTTGCTAGCTTAAACATCATAATAACTTTTTAATTTATATTTACTATTAATGCGCTCAGTTTTGGGTCCCCTCTTTCCTAATACTTCTCTGTTCTTCCCTTTGATTTATAGACAGTTCATAAAATTTCTAACGAATCTTTTATAGCAACCGATATGTTTTTATCTTTACAGTAAAACTAAGTACGTTAGTGATTCAACAGCATCCATCTTAATGGCCTGTTTACTTTTTATTTTGCCTGCAGAGGTACCAAATGTTTTCTGTTGGAACAAAATTTCAAGTAAGTAACTCATTGATAAACTCTCATAAATCGGTTGACTACTTTGGAAGTTATTGAAGTTAAATATTGGTGATAGCACTCAAAGGAAAACAAAATTCTTGTCCAATCGGTGTCCTTGGAGGACTCTCACATTAAGGGTTTGGGACACTTAAATTACAATGTGGATATACTATCAAAATGTGAACATTCATAAAAAAGTAATTCCAATTAGGCAGCAACCATTTGATTTTCTGGGGGGGCTATGGTTTTTTTTTCTGTACAAACTTTTTTTTTCGCCTGCGGCGAAAAACAATCTATTTTTTTCGCGACAAGTCGAAAACATTTTTTTTCTTTCAATTTTAGCATTACATATATTGGCAGCTGAGGGTGTAACAAACAATTTTTTTTTTTCAGAATTCAAAACAAATTATTTTTTTCTCCAAAAACTGGAAACAAACTTTTTTTTCCAAAAAAAACCATAGCCCCCCAAGAAAATGAAATGGTTGCTGCCTTAGATCTTTTATTTTAGCCAAAAAATATAGCAGTTTTACAAATTTATTAAAAGTTAAACTTTAAGCTATTTATTGGAAAGTGTGTTGTTTTTGACAATGTGTTATGTTTCATACCAGTAATGATGGTTTCATAAATTAAGAATTCATACAAGTATACATGATTAATCATATTGAGTAATCTTTATTTTGTATCTTTATTTTTCTGTAGGCACCACTAATGAATACGAAAAGTCGACATACCGACCGATTTTAAATTGGCAAGTTACTAACCAGAAAGTGCCTTGGGGTGTTTTAGTACTCCTCGGTGGTGGTTTTGCTCTAGCTGATGCAAGTCAGGTAAACTAATTTGATTATAACTGTTCGGCAATTGAGGTATACTAATGACTTTGTATTGTCAGGCAATTGAGGTATACTTATTAGAGTGTTAGCATCGATACCAGGCACGTTTAGTGTACGAATAAGTTTTTTAGTTTCATTAAAGTCAGTCACACTAATTACATCCTAACAATAAGGCAAGTCAGATATACCTATTTGAGTTTAAGTGGCAGGCAAATCCGTTATACTAAGGTACAAGATAAACAAAAATGAATGATTTGATCACTAAGAACAAACCATGATCTTCAACATCGAACAAAGTATCACATTAACTGCAACTTTAGGAGCACTCCTATCACGAAAATAACTCTCTGCAAAAAAAAAATAATTGGCAAGCGTCTGGTTTGGTGTCTAGGGTATTTGAAATTAAACTTGTACAGTCCCTTCCCATCTAGATGCTGACATTAATGTCAGGCTTCGATGATATACTAAGTATTCAGTAGTTTTTAAGTTCACATGCTAAACCATTTTACATTGGAATAGAATTAAACCAATATTGTTCTTTTGTATATCTCTTAGATTTCTGGTTTGTCTAAATGGTTGAGTTGTGAGCTCAGTTCAATAAATGAATACGAGCCCTGGATCATCAATTTGATAATTTGTTGTGTTGTTGCTGGAGCCACAGAAGTGACGAGCAATACTGCTACAGCGACTCTACTACTGCCTATAATGTTTGATTTAGTAAGTATCGTGTCCTTTTACCATATTATTTAGTACGTACATGTATCGTGGCCGATTAAAACTACTACTGCCTATAATATTTGATTTAGTACGGATCCAGAATTTTGGAAAGGGAACGAAGTATGGAACGATGCACTTTTTAAACGGTTCCTGACGTGAGGCATGTATATCTAATAGTTGCTGTAAAATGTTAGAGTTGGACATTTTTCTATGTACTGATATATTTGATGTGGACATGGAAAATTCTCGTTTGTTATATGTTAAGTTAGCATAACCTCACATATTTCTAGAAATTTACAGTACGATCGACACGATTTAAGAAAGACAAACAAGCAATGTTTATCCAAATGTTTGGTTGAATGTTTCACTCAACAAGGGGAGTGAGGGGTTCCAAATGAATCAAAGGTTACCAATGAGTCTGAAATGACAACGAATTTATGAATGTCGGTCGACAAATGGAGACGTAAAGGTCACACCCAGCAGGCAGGTTGCATTTGGTCCTTGAAAAAAATAATCTATATTAGTTCGGCAAAACAGACATTCCGGACAGATATGGGATTTACATGCATGCAAACCCCCGGCCCCCAAAAAAAAACGCCAGTTTTTTATTCAACATGTTCATTTAATGCTAAATAATTCTGTTGGAAATTTTTGTTTCTAATAGCAGTCAGATTGTTTTCTCTCAAATAGCTCTGCCGCCTCAAATCAAATGGTCCGTACCTTAGACTTTAAATCTATCTAGAGCTTACTGACTTGGGATCATTGTTCAGCTATGTTATTAGTAGGCTGGGACGTTTGGGTTAAACATGTTTTCGTAGGTAAATAATATTGCTGTGGAACAGAATAGAGTTCTACTTTGTGAAATACAAGTCAATACGTTCTTGCTCAATCCTGTGTCGCTTTGCAGGTGTCATGCTTGTCATCCTCAGCCTTAGCAATGTGTTACTGTAATTTGAATTTCAAAATGACTGAATGACGTTTTTCCGACACACCGGTCAACTCCAACGTATAGCGAATCACATGACTTTGACATAATCAATAATATATTACAGTGAATACGAGCGAAAAATATCTTTATAAGTAAAGAATTGTCGCATAAAAACTATATACACGCGGAATGGCAAAGTTCACAAAGCCTAGTCTGATTAATCATTTTACAAAAAAAAAAGTCAGAGCAAAGACCTCTACGCCCCCTCTGAATCCGGCAATTGTGAGCATGTCACATTAAACATACTACTGCCTATTTTTTTTTCATTAATTAAAAATAATACTACTGCTTATAAGTTCTCATTTAGTACATACCGTGTGACATTACAATAACTACTGCGTATCATGTTGGATTTAGTACGTACCATGTCACATTACAATTACTCCAGCCTATATGTTGCATTATTATAAATGTAAATGATGTAGGTTCCCTTAGGAAGTCCTTTTGCGGCTAAAACTGGCCAACTTTTACTATGAAAAGTCGTAAAAAATATATCCTAGAATTCATATCTACTACTTTTTTTTCAGGTCAAAACATAGGGTTGTGCGGCCTTTTTTCAACAATAATAATCCCCGATCTTCAAAAAGCGTAAACTTGTTCTTCAATTCTGTACTAAGCTCCCATCACTTTGGGTCTTCCTCATAAATCAATTTAGACGTTATCCTTGTGTTTTTATACTTGTAACATTCAAAAGTTATGTCTTCTCTATTAGATGAAACATATAACGTTTGATGTAATACGTAATATTGCACATTAAAATTACAAATGCGTTTATTGCTGGATTTAGAACATTTCACGTCACATTACAATTACGAATACATATGTTGGAGTTAGTAATAGTATTTTAATTCCATATTACAATTACGAATGTATAGGTTTCAAAAGAGGGACGAAAGATACCAAAGGTACAGTCAAACTCATAAATATAAAACAAACTGACAACGCCATGGCTAAAAATGAAAAAGACATACAGAAAAACAATAGTACACATGAAACAACATAGAAAACTAAAGAATAAACAACACGAACCCCACCAAAAACTAGGGGTGATCTCAGGTGCTCCGGGAGGGTAAGCAGATCCTGCTCCACATGCAGCACCCGTCGTGTTGCTTACGTGATTACAAATCCGGTAAATAGTCTAATTCGGTATGTCAAATTCATGAGTTAGTATTAGGTCACATTACAATTACGACTGCCTATTCGGTTTGATTTAGTATATAAAAATTACGGCTGTTTATATATTTGAGTTTTGCCTGTTATGTTTGAAAATCGCTAAAATGTCGGTGTGATTAAAACTTTGGTATTCTAATAATATATCTGATAAATATAATAAAGGGATGAACGATACAATAGGGACTATCAAACTAATTAATCGAAAATAAACTGACAAAACATGGCTAAAAAAAAGACAAACAGACAAATAATAGTACACAAACCACAATAGAGAAAAATAAAGAATCCATTTTGGCAACAGTAGTATTCCGCTTTTTGAAAGTCATTAATCGATTTAGACAAACACAAATCCGGGTTGTAAACTAAAACAGAGGGAAACCTATCAACTATAAGAGGAAAAAAACGACGCAACAGAAACACTGAAGTGAACAAAAACAAACAACAATGCAACACACCTAGAAACGATCATATAACAACTGTCATTAACCTGTATTGGTACTAAGCAATACGAATCCCACTTAAAACTTGGGGTGATCTCACGTGCTCTGGAAAGGTAAGATACGTAAGATTGAATATATTTAGATTCAAAGCTAGATAAAAATAGAAATTCGTCATGTTTTCTTTGAAATAATGAGTGAGTATTATTTCTTAGCTTAGCTTATGTATTACATATATCATTTTATATGTTTATTATTATTTTTAGGCCATAGGATTGAACCTTCATCCATTATACATGATGATTAGTGTATGCATTGCTTGTTCATTTGCTTTTATGTTACCAGTAGCAACACCTCCAAACGCAATCGTTTTTTCTACGGGATACTTGAAGATTTACGACATGGTATGTTCATATGATTAAGAAAATAGGTTGTGTTTTTAGCTATAAAACTAGGTTAAGTCTACCATTTTCTACGTAAGTTAATGGCTTTCACAAGTCGAAAATATGACAATTGTTGTCCATTCGATTGATGCGTTTGATGTGCTTGATCATTTGATTTTGTCATCTGATAAGGGACTTTTTGTTTTAAACTATTCTTATAAAAGTTCAGAATTTTTGTGATTTTACTATTTGTTAATAAAACAGCTATACATGAGACCAACTGACGAGGATTTAAGTATTTTTATAAATTGAGCATATTATGGAGTAAACAATACTACTATTTGCAACAAAAACTTGATTCCTATCTAGATCATATGTCGTAAATAAAGGCAACATTAGTATACCGCTGTTCGAAGTTCATAAATCGATTGAGAAAAAATATGTTCTCAAAACAAAATCATTTGTCTTCTATAGATAAACTGCTGCCGTTGTTCACAATAAAATCATAGCAATTCTTAGCTTGGTAAATGTACTCGTCCTCAATGAAATCAATTGGTCGCCAGTCCTTCATTGAAAATTTGATGGGGAAAAACTACTTATTTAACTATAAAATAGATATTTCGAACAATATTGAGTTGGTCTGCTGAGGCTTTCTTAGTTTACATGACAGCAAGTGTTGTGTGTAGATTTTTATCTTCTAAAATCCATACTTGTGCGAACACATGTTAATATATTATATAAAGCAATATACTTTCAAGTATCAATCCACTTAAGCAGTAAAACATCAAGATATAGAAAATGTATTAATGTCAGAATGTTTTCCATTCGTTAGGTGTGTTTGAGCCTTTTTTGTGATAAAAGACCTACCATTTTGAATTTTCATCGAAGTGCGTTTTTTGTTTTGTTATTTTTTATGCTTTTGTTTTGTTTATAATCCTTCTGTGGATTAGTACACTCATTCGTTGTAATTTGTTTTCCTATTAAGAAAAACAGTATTTGATTAGATTTATCTTTTTTTCTACAGGTATTTGCTGGTATTGTTATGAATATTATCGGGATTGCAGTATTAACGCTGGCAGTTAACACATGGGCAGAACCTATATTTAACCTGGATACAATTCCGGAGATGTTCCGGAATATTTCGAGCAATACAAATAATGCTTGTATTCAGCTGTGTCCAAATTGAAGTACAATATACATGTAATACTAATACATATCCATAGAAAAATACTGTGCGCAAAGTACAAATGCACGAGTATCATTGAATACTTTGAAGACTCATTATTCAACATTCAAGAAGGTAGTATTCTGGGCTATCCTTAGTTTGTTATTATTATACAATCTGAATAATAAAATTTAAATACGCGAATAGATCTCGTGTTTCTGGAATACATAAAAAAAAATATGTGATCAATTATTGTATATTTGCTTATTTTTCAAATGTAACACACATATCTATATTTAATTCTGTAAATGTTATTCTTCTCGGTAAAAACTCAAAATAAAAGATATATATGTTTGTGATACTGTATTTAAAGATGCTGGTAAAGGTAAAAAAAAAAATCTAATTTAACAGTTGAATTGATGTCAATAGTAATGATACAATGTACAATTTTCTTCTTAAGAAATATATATATAAATACTGAATACTAATAATTACTCATAATAAAATTAACGGTACTAATTTTCTTGCACCAGATGCGCATTTCGACAATACATGTCTCTTCAGTGATGCTCGTGGCCAAAATACTTGAAATCCAAAGCTTATATAAAAGATGAAGAGCTATAATCCAAAAGGTTCAAAAAGTATAAAGTGTGCATTTAAATATGTGATATATATAATATATTTGAAAGTTTTGTGTTTAAAGTATGCCTAATTTACATGTAAACACATTTTCAGACAACTTATACCGTAAAAGAACTGAGACGGTGATATCTAAAATGTCAACACATTTTTGTAAATAAAGAACCCGCGGATTGTCTATGGAAAAAACTAAGATATGTCGTAACATGAAAATAATTATTATATCGGTCTACAGTAGGGTTTTTTCTATTACAAAATTCAAAATAAGCAAAGCAACTCATTGTGTTGAACCGAATCAAATGGTTTCGGGAAAATATGCACTAAGATCAGATACAATTAAATATCCGTTTATTTGTCATTCTGGCATTCAAAAGTGGGATTTTATAATACTTCACAATAAATATCTACATTACATAATGGTATATGCATGGGAAATGTAACTAATACAACAAAAGATTATGCAACTTGCATATGCTGTTTTATTATATTCCCAATGTACATAATGATGATAAAACTGAACCCATATAAATCTTCACTGTTTATATAATCTTAATTATATTGACCAGTATATTAATTATTTTTCATCAAGATTAAAAACCATAAATAAATGTGTGTTTAAGGAGGTAGACCTTGGTTCAGGGAGATAACTCTTTTATTCAGTGATGCGTTTATAAAAGTCAAGTATAATTAATGTATTTTAAGCATTTACCTGAAACAGATTAGATATAATTTATGTAACCTAGAAGCTTATAATTTTTTAATGACAGTGGTTGACATAAACGTACTGATGATTTAAAGAGTCTTTTCCCTTAATCTAGACCTACCTCCTTAAATATACTAAAAATGTGACTATCATAGCTTCAACGAAAAAAATGATAGAATAAAGCGTCAAAGAGAAATGTTTTAAACAAAATAATACTGATATTAGTATGGAACACTTGCTGTTGTAAATGACTTTTTTTTGTATACATTGAATTTAAATTTTTTTATTGTCAAGGTTTTTGTTTGTTGTGGGATTTTTTTTTTATTTTTATTTTTATTTTTATTTTTTTTTGGGGGGGGGGGAGAAATTAGTTCTTAAAATATATAAATGCTGTAGACAACAAAAAGTGCAATACACTGTCCGCATAAACAAAATCTGTACTATTATGAATAGTTATGTTCATTTCAACTTATTTTTATATTTGTTTTTAAGTTTTCATTTAATATAAAGTTTGTTCTTAGGTTGTACTGTTACATCACATTCCCAGGTTATGTCACCAGCAAACAAGTTTAACCATCCACATTCAAAATGTTCCTTTCCAAAGACATTAGCCTTCAATTTAGTTGTTGTATTTTGTTGATGTAAATACTATTTGTATTTCATTTATTGCTTTGTGCATACATTTTGCCGTTAATTTCGAATTCCTCGTTTGAATGGATTTATATTTGTCATCTAGATGCATTTTTATAGCTGAATATGCTGTGTGTGTGTTGCTCATTGTTGAAGGCTGTACGTTGACGTATAGATTTTAACTTATATGTCATTCGGTCTCTGGTGCAGATTTGTCTCATTGACTATATATTACATCAGTTTGGGGAAAAACATACTACAACATATACAATGGTGTATTGACATGCAGAGATATGTTAATGTCACAGAATATTTTTTTTTACAACGAAACCCCTTTTCTTATTCATTTCATAACCATTACGATTTAATCAGTTTGTTTAATGAATATTAAACTCCAAGTGGTGTATGTATAGAGAAATAATATGAGGCAGGCATTACCTGTAAATGGGGACGAAGTCTGTATGAATTACTTTTTTGTAACTTAAATATTTGTTAAAAAAAAAGAAACGGAAATACCGTAACGTTTCCGATTTTGGTTCTGTTGTTAGGGATTTTAGTTGTGACGTTATTTAAGTTATGACGTCATATGCAATGTAAACAAAGAAACGCTATCATCAGGTAACGTTTTTTCATATCAAGGAATTATTAAAAATGAAATTGGTATTGCATTCCTTCCTATTTATAGTCTAAGACTGATAAATATATATTTTACTCAAAGATTCATACAAACGAGACCGAAAAAAGGAAGTACATTGTAGATTTCTGAGCATATGCATGATAATGTTATTGTGTTGTAGTCCGTATTCTTTTTGGTATTCATATTTATTTTTTAAGATTGTTCGTCAGCAGAACCGGAATAGATTTTAAAAAGTCGATCTGCGCCGATGCTTCACTACCGGTAACTACTTCTGCGCCGGTCCGGGATTTCAAAACATGACATAAAAAAAAGTAAACGATTTTGAGTTCATTAGTACAATGAAAAATTCGGGAAATTTTCCCGATTTTTTTTTTTTTATTTTTATTTTTCTACCGTAATTGTGGACTCCGTCCCCATATTATTATTATATCTCATATATCAATTGAATCACAATAAAAGCGTATAACAAAATACCGAAACCATAGTAAATGTATTGGTGGAGGTCATACAAATAAACAAAATCAAATGTTTTAAATCAACTGAACGACTGAAAACCAATGGTATACATGTATAGTCATCAATAAAAAACATTTTTTTTTAAATAGATGGGTAAAACCTATTTTTATAGGTAAACCCCGCAATTATATAACAATTTACAGTTCTTTTATATTAACGAAACGACAGAGAATATGCTAATTAATAATCTTCCTTTATCTAAGCATCACTATATTGATATAGAACTGAGAATATGACAAAGAGACAACAACCCGACCAAAGAGCAGGGAACAGCCAAGGCCACCAATGGATTGTATGGCTTTCGTCACATGTGCATGTACCATACAAACATATTAAAGACTATGTACGTGATACTAAAAAACATAATCTGTTTTTAAAAAGCCCCTCGCTATTTATAGATCCAATGCATTTAATAAATACATATAAACTGGATTTGTTCTGACACACTAGTTCATATTACATGAGCACTACACATTTTGTTATTTCTTGTAAACACAAACAATAGTCTAATGTTTTAAGGAATTTGAATTCATAACTTGCATACACTGTAGCTGATTATTGTTCATCCTTCAATCAAATTGCAACTGCCCTGGTCATTGCATAAATTATATCCCAGCGAATGAAGTTCAACCTCGGTTCCATATACGGCGATTGTTACCATGTATATTGCTGTGTTGTCTGCCTTGGTTTCCATGGACATTTGAGGTAATTAAATATAGTCGTGTTCTATTTCCAGGAAACTGAAAGATGATATATTATGTTTTCACACAACAGCCATACTTATTCATCATAATATATCTTATTTGGCTTGTTTTGACTTTTATATTCGAGTTTCACTGATGAGTGATAGTCTTTTTTAGAATTTAAAAAAAAACCGGGCGTCTGGGTTAAACAAAATAATCCTGCTATCTATATAGGATTTGTTAATTTTTTCATACATCAGAAATCATACTTTATTTACTTAAATAATTGTATTAAACCACAGATACTTTTGTACTGGCGATATTATTTATAGATTTAGTATATTATTAAGCTGATTGTATGGAACATCTTTATACCATTTTTAAATTCCGGAGCACCTGAGTTCTCCCCAAGTTTTTGTAGGGGTTCCTTTTGCTCAGTTTTTAGTTTTCTATGTTGTTTCTTTTGTCCTATTATTTGTCTGTTTGACTTTTCTTTGTTACCTATGGTGTTGTTGGTTTTATTTTCGAATAATGAGTTTGACTGTTCCTCTAGTATCTTTCGCATCTCTTCTTTTGCTAAGCTTATTGCATAGAATTTTATATATCATTTGTTAATGTCGTATATTGCTAAGTGTATGGAACATCTTTTTATCATTTTAAGATTAAGTATACGACCAAGATGATTGTGTCAAATCATTAGAATGTTAGGTTAGCATTAGTAAAATATCATTTTCATTTTAGAGTAACACTTAAGACAACAAACTGACGTTGCACATAAACATTTTTGCAGCTCGCAATAATCATCATTCAAACTAAGAAATAATTGTATGATATTGAGTATACTATTCCTATCATTAAAACAAAAGTCAATTCTATAGATTTGTTTTTCATAAATTACAAAAATCTGTCCAATAGAGACTAAATTACAGTTACAATTGTCAATGTTTTGTTTTGTCGGGTTTTATTTTTACCAGTTATTGTTTGAGTAATTTTCTATTGACAATAAAGTTTTTGATATCATAATAATCTTCAACTTAAAATGAAAAACAATTTGTCTTGTGAGTAAAGAAGAGATACAAAAGTTTTAGAAATAGTATAAATGTACAAACCTGTTCCTTAACTATAAAAAAAACGTCGTCTTAATCTACTTCTAACAAATGGTTTTTGAATTTGTCTTTCAACATTCGTTTGGAAAGGTTTCCGTGACATTTCTTGTGAAAAATTCCTCCACATCTGTTGTCTTTCAATTTTACGACTTAATTGTCTCTGCACTAATTGTCTTGGCATATGTTGTGTAAAATTTCTTTGAACGTTATGCCCTTGAATATTCCGAACATGAATTCTCTGCATGTGTTGTTGTGGAACAATCCTTCCTATTGTATTTTGCATCGGTTGTCTTAAAAATGTTCGTTGTGCTATAGTCTGCATTGGTTGTATTGAAACTCTTCGTGATAATTCTTCTGGAAGAGGTTGTCTTGGAAATGAACCTTCCCTACGGTATTGAAGACCCCGGGGATGATTGGTATATACGTATCGTCCACTTATAGGCTGTGTTGGTCTAAAATTGTCTGACAATGTTCGGAAGCGACGAAAATAACGGTCACCAAGACGCCTAAATTCGTTTATCTTTAAAAAAAAAAAAAAAAAAAAGAACAAATATCAAAGTACACAAATTTATAGACATGTAATAGCTTGACCTATAATGATTTAGTTTCACAAATTTTGATTAGAATTGAGAGATGTCTTCTTTGAACTTATACCTCATTTTCGTTTATCTACATATATGTATGTATATAAACTATGTAAATTTAACAATATCGATATAAACGTTTTAGAGTCTATTATAAGTGGTGTGTTTCACTATATTCTATGTCGTGGCTAAGTTTGAACATAACTCATACCTTTGGTTTTCTCGTTTGAATTACATCACTTTTTGACATAGCAGACCTTTAATAACTTGCTATTGGGTATATGTTCATGTATGGCTTATTGTTAAGGAGCGCACATTTCTCTTAGATTGCTAACATCACCGTAATGAGGTTTCCAGTTGATAATTGTTTGACCCCTTATGGAAATTTATTAACTATATTAACATGTCTGCTTTGTTTGGCAGTAGTTGTATAATGTGTGAACCTTTCCCTAGAGTGGCGTATATATATATGTATATGATCATATTTACTCAATCATTATCGTCAATATACATTTTTTTTATTATTGTAATGAGAGTACAACCAATATTGATAAAATTCATGGCAAACAAAGATACATACAAGCGAAAGATTTAGCTAGCTATAAATTCCGGTTTAATACACCATTTTCTAAGTAAAAAAATGCCTCTATCAAAACAAGTATATGACAGTTGTTATCCATTCGTTTGATGTGTTTGAGGTTTTGAGATTGCCATTTGATTGGGGACTTTCGTTTTGAATTTTCCTCGGATTTCAGTATCATTTGTGATTTTGCTTTATACTATGTAATAAAAAGGTCACCTGTGCCTGCGAAATTCGTATATGCTCTTGAAAAATTGTCCATACAACGCTTTCGTAGCATGGAGGAGTAGTCAGTCCACCATAATATCTATAGAACACTTCAGTAGAACGAGGAAACAACGAGCTCAACGAAAATGTATGAATTTCTACGTGGTCATCTACAAACATATATCAAAAGTAAATGCAATTTGAGGGGAGAACTTATAAAGAAGGATAAAACAACTGACACAGACCTATGTTATTCTATCCTACCCTGGTAACCATGCATATTCCTAAAATCGGAGAAATATGTAGAGAGACACCATAACACGACTAAATTATCTTTGCGACATACATTAAGTAAGTTGGTCCTGTGCTTTTATGCAACAAGTTAAACAATACATTATGAAGAGGAATAAAACAATTCATTGTGCAGTAGAGTACGATCACGCATTATACATATACATTTGGATTTCGTCATCTATGAATTTGAACTTTTGATACTGAAAGAAGTTAGTTAAACATATCATTAAAATGTTCGGTAGAGTGTGTTCAAATACCCCAAACTATTTTTTTAATTAAAAAGAAGCATAAACTGTATGTATAAATCTTAGGTTACCTCTGTGGCGAACGTCGTTCATATGGGTTATCATTTTATCAAACACAGGATTATGATCGCCAATCTACAAACAAAATTTAAGTATACTATACACAAACTGGAAACCATTACTACATTTTGTTTGATTGTTTGTCTCTATTAGCTATTACCAAGAATATCCTTAAGCATTCCCTATTAAATTTGAAAATATTTGTTTTGAAATGAGGTGACAATTTTTTTTTAAATTAAAGAAACATAGGAAGATGTGGTATGTGGTCAATAAGACAATTATCCATCCAAGTAAAAATTTATAAAATTTAATCATTATAGGTCAAGGTTCGGCTTTCAACACGGAGCCTTCGCTCACATCGGACAGCAAGCTATAAAGGGCCGCAAAAATTACTAGTATAAAATCATTCAAACGGGAAACCAAACGGTCTTATCTAGATAAAAACGAGAACAGTATGCTTTATTACTTTTCTAATTTACAAAGCATTGCATCTCACTTTAGATAACTTACATCGAAAAGAAAAGCCAGTACAGCCAAGCCATCTGTTGAATTTTTAGCTTCCTCGAACATTTTAAATCGTGCAGAGTAGGTCACAACATGCATCTGTAAAAACATCAGTTTGCCTTGAAATCATGTAAACAATTTGTTTTCCTTTTATTGTTTGTATATATTAAAATAAGAAGCCTTAAACATGTTTTAGTAAATAGATCTTTTGTTTATCCAATAATAAAAGGTTACAATGTATTGAAGGATGTTTTCTTCTCTCAAATAAGAAGTAAAAACGACATTCCTTACTTGCATTGAAACATTAAGTCATCAAACTAATGAGTATGAAAAAAAGTAAGGTTCTGCAGGCAGTATTTTTTTTTGATAAAATAGATAAATATAGAGGATTCCAAGCACCTTTTAAAAAAATAATTAAAAAAACAAGAGTTGCATCCTTGGTACAAGTATTTTATTAAGTTGTATTTTTTTCTCCTTAATAGTCCTTCAAACTATTCTAATTATAAATCAGCAGATGTTTCATGTCATTCTATTTTATATAAACTATAAAGTTGCATATTTACCTCCATGGGAAAATACCTCCCGCTGATATCATGTTCTGATCCTCTGTTATCTGCTGAGCCCCAATGGAAGTGGAATTGTTTAACCATAAAATAACCAGGGAGACCTCCGCCAGTATAACTAGCAAATTATTTCGACCTTCCACATCAACTTCAACTTCATGAAAAATTGTACGAAAAACGAATTTTATCATTAAAGAGCAAAATAAAAGTATTTTGAGCGTTTTATATAAAAAAATATTTAAAAAAAAGACACTCCCGAACCCTTAGGAGGAATTACAGTTTTATGAAAATTAACTTTATATATAACCAAAATGTATTTGTTTGATATTTATAGTTTTCCCACAACTCTGTGCTTTATTAGATCTGATACGGATGTTCGTATATATGTAAGAAGAATGTTTTGTATAGTCTTAACAATTTAACAAGAAATTGATAAATAAAAATTTAACACGCGAAACCAATGTTGTTATAGTTTTATAAGCCTGACCTGTGTGATTTATATGTATATATCAACAATAACATACAACTCGTCTAAACATCAACCCAACAATGTTAGATCTGTAAATTTGCTTTCGCAAATTTTTGGTTCTTCCCTCGCCGGGATTCGAACCCATGCTACTGTGATATCGTGACACCAAATCGCCTGCACTGCAGCCGTCCCGTTAGACCACACGACCACCTGGGCTCAACAATAATATACACAATGTGGATTTTATTGTATGATATTGTGTTTGAGTTATTTTCTATATTATTAAATAATACGATTAAAACAGCCCTAATACGGTTAAATCGGCATGTGCAATACTGATAACGTTCCACTGTCGATATAAATCAAGAGCTCATATTGCTTTTCGAACAGGGCCAATACAGATAATAGTTGTATTGGCCCATGGGCTAATACAGGACGTTTACTTCCGGTTTCAATTTTCAAACGCCATTACTTAACTTTGGGGGTACATTTGTGTAATCATAAAATAAAAAGGTTAAATGATGTGCAATGTTTTGTAACGTCTTGCAGTCTTGAAACGGAAATAATTCACAGCCATTTCGAGTACGACTTTCGATTATTGACACTGTTGCATTTCCGTTAAACAATCATCACATTCAGAACACAGACGATCCAAGACAGAGTAAGCATAGTTAAACTGTCTGATTTATTCTTCCCAGTTACTTTATATTTGCTACATAAAATGAATTGTAATAGCATTTTATTAAGTACTTGGACGAGGAATCAGAAATTTCATCTGACAATGTTGACAAGAAATCCATGCATGATGATGGACGTAATTTAAGCGAAAAGCAGTGACGAGCTTAGATATGAAATGATTTCTGTATCTTCTTTACGGTAAGTCCTATATTTATTCTTATTGAAAGAATATGAATCTTACAAATTTGACAGTTCATACAAATTTGTCTTGAAATATTGGCCGCTGATCACATTATGACACATATCAATGATATCATACATGTAACTGTGTAAGCTGGATTCAAAGCAAGTCAGTATTTAAAAAATAATTGGCCCTGTAAACATATATTGTGAACAGATCATAAATCATGTTATGGAGTGGTATTTGCGTAAAATACCAGTCAATGGGCTGTGAAATTTCCCGAGCCTGCAAGGCGATGGAAATTCGGTCCCATGACTCGTATTTTTCGCAAATACCACTCCATAACATGATATATCTGTTTAATTACACCGAATAGTTATGTACTAATATTCTCTGTACATGTGAAGTTATTTTTTTCTTTTACTTGTAAGCTGTAATATTTTATAGGATAAATAAGTGGATATTATCATAGAACTGCGGGAATTATGCATGTACTAACACGTGTCAGCTTTCCTTCTTTATGTATTGTCATATCCGAAACAAATTGGCGGAAATATGCCCGCGAGGGTAAAAAAGGAATATCCAAAATGGCAAATATCATGGTATTTGAGGCATATTCACCGGCAGTGGTGAAAAACAGGCAATTTGGTTTGAAATGAGGAAAAATATTAGAATATGCGAAAAATACACTGGCTACCAATGGTTGAACCAATCAAAATCTAGCATTCTTATATAAGGTGTAATTATGCATGTAAATCAGGTTTCATTGCCAGTCCGTATTGGAAATATTGGCCCTATATTCACATTATTTCCAGTCCGTATTGGAAATATTGGCCCTATATTCACATCATTGCCAGTCCGTATTGGAAATATTGGCCCTATATTCACATCATTGCCAGTCCGTATTGGAAATATTGGCCCTATATTCACATTTGATGTATGTAATACAGCATTCAGAACAAGTCTGTATTGAAAAAGTTGGATTATTTAATAAAAGTGTTATGGACTGGCTGTTTCTGTATTGGCACTGGTATAGATTCAAGGTCTGCTGTATTGGCCTCGAGCCAGTTAATAACACTTTATTAACCAACTTACTACAATATGTAAAGAAATGCCCATGCTTTATAAAAGGAAAATTTCGACATCTGGTCATTATGGACGGAGAAATTGCTACAGCCAGTCATTACGAAATCTCAGTCATGCATTACGAAATCTCAGCCATGCATTACGAAATCACACCCGTGCATTACGAAATCACAGTCATGCATTATGAACAGATGAAAGTTCCAAACGGGACATCGATTAAATCAAAATGTCGTTTATTTCTTTAAAAAAAAAGTGTTACATTTTTTTATTCTTTTTTAAACTTAATTTCGTAAAAACAAGTTTAAATGATGTTCTTTGACATTGCTTTTAACGACTTGAAACGGAAATATTTCACAGCCTTTTTTGAGTACGACTTTCGATTATTATCACTGTTTCATTTCCGTTGTTCATTCCTCAGAATGCAGACTTTGAATAGTTAAACTGTCTGATTTATTCTTCCCAGCTACTTTTTATTTGCTAGATGAAATGAATTTTAATAGCATAAAATTAAGTACTTGGATGAGAAATCATCAGAAATTACATCGTACAGTCACAATGTTGACTAAAATTCCATGCGAAATTGAATGCGAAAAGACAAATTGAAGTTCAGCTATGAAATTCCTGTATCTTCTTCACGGTAAGTTTCTTACTATTTGTTTAATCAAAGAATTAAAACCATTTGATAAAAATGTTATGAATTGGGCTTTTCTGTATTGGTGCTGTTGTACTTTGTGGATAGCTGTATTATTTTGGATCCGAGACTTGAAGACTGTTCTTGAATGAAGTTGCCTTTATACATGTACATGTAATTGGTTAATAAAAGTATCAATACATGGACCTTTTCATATTGGCCCTGTAACATGCCCTTGATATTAATAATGGCAAAGGATGGTTGTAATGGCCCTCGGGCATGTTACAGGGCCAATATGTAAAAGTCCATACATTAATACTATAATGATACAGACCTGTATGTCCATTATTTTTCAGAGTCAACCGTATATTGTTAATAACATTTATATCATTCAGGTCAAACGCCCCTAGCTGTTGATTGAGGACTACATCTTTCATCTCGATATGGACTGGTGATTGACGACGACCCCCACATGTTCTGTACTCAAGCGGCCATTGTGAAGGAGCTGTAAGATAAAACAAAAACCAGATACTCGACAGGGCGCAGTTTTATACGACCTCTGCGGTCGAACCCTAAACAGTTTGGGCAAGATGGTTTGAATCAGCATATCATAGAATCCCAAGAATTAAATTTTTGATGAAATAAAAAAATGGTCAATTTTAGAACCTTTAGACCTCAATGTGGACCAATTTGATAACCGGGCCCAAATATTAAAAATCTAAATACATGGTCAAATTCAGCATAGTAAAGAACCCCATAGATTAATTATTTGTTGAAATCTAACAAGTTTATTTTGACCACCTTGAAAACGGGGCCATAATCAAAAATCTAAGTACATGTTTAGATTCGACATATCAAAGAACCTCAAGAATTCAATTTTTGTCAAAATCAAACTAAGATTAATTTTGGACCCTTTTGACCTTAATGTAGATCAAATTGAAAACAGGACCAAAAATAAAGAAACTAAATACACGGTTAGATTTGGCATATCAAAGAACCCTAATAATTTTTTTTTTTTAATGAAATCAAATACAGTTTAATTTTGGACCCTTTTGGCCCCTTATTCCTAAACTGTAGAGAGCAAACCTTTTAAAATCAATCCCAACCTTTCTTTTGTGGTCATAAATCTTCTTTTAAAATTTCATAGATTTCTATTAACTTATACTAAAATTATTGTGCAAAAAACAAGAAAAAATGCTTATTTCGACCTTTTTTATTGCTCCTAATTCATGTAATTCCAAAACTATTTGAAATTAAAATCGCGAAATCAATCCCAACCTTTCTTTTATGGTCAGAAACCTTCGGTAAAAAATTCATAGATTTCTGATTACTGATACTAAAGTTATTGTGCGAAAACCAACTTGAAGAAAAATGCATAATTGGGCCCTTTTTTGCCCCTAATTCATAAACTGTCGGTACAAACACTTTCAATATCAATCCCAACCTTACTTTTATGGTTTTAAACCCTGTATTTAAATTTCATAGATGTCTATTTCTTTTACTAAAGTTATAGTGCGAAAACTAAATTTCTTTAGACGAAGACGAAAACAACGACGCCAACGTCATACCAATATAGCACAATATGTCTTACATTAACAGATAAAATGTATACTTAAACGTTCATAAAAAGAATCAATACGTACATATATTTTACACCTGTATTGCAGGTGTCAACAATAAAATCACTTACGTATGCCATCTTGATATCCCCACGAGTTGCTTGTAAATGTACGAAAATTATACTGCAATCCGTGCTGTCAAAACTAAATATTAATGTTAATAGTAAACATCACCTAAAGTATCACTTTTATGGATATGACATGCCTAGTTTAATTAGAGGCCACATTTAGGGCATACGATAAAGTTTTGATCCTGTATTTACAGTTTGATGATAATGTCCATATAGGCTATTTTTTGCCTGATTTTATCAAATATGTAATAAAACAAATACCTCCATTAGCTACTATTTGAGTTAAATGAGGTCGAAATATTGTATATTTGCTCAAAATTCGGATTTGTGGCCGTATTTTCTTTTTGAAAGAAAGTCACAACTTTTTTGTTTTAAAAGATAAACACAAATAGTTTTTTTGTTAAAATAATTTGTTTAAATAATTTGTAACTTCTATAACTTCTGTTTTTTATAAGTGTCCCAAATATTTATGCACTTTTTATTCATATTTATCAAATGGTCATGAATTGAGAAAAAAAGTCATTTTTTAAAGTATATTTATCAAGATTAAAAAAATTGCACTATTTACAGTTTTATAAAAATTGATTCACATAATCTCCCTGGAAAATGAAACAACATGTCGTTTTGAAAAATAGGGGTCCATGCTCTCGTTTTCAAATTAAATCACTTTAAACGATAAAAATCAGTCGAAAAATGCATCTTTTCCCAATATGTCACAGTTTGACGTCGCGAAAATAACATGCCCTTAAAGCCTGTCTGATTCCCCGACAAATGTCGCTAAAACTATGAACAAGAATGTTCAAACATATACATAAACAAAAACATGAAAAATGCAAAGGTTTTGAAAAGAAACTAGTTTGATGTAATCGCTTCTACCGTAAGATTTTCGTTAGTTAAACCAAAATAAAATTATTGGAAATAAAAAATGCGTTTTTATTTGAGATAAAACACCAAGTTCTGTTTTAATAAATAATTAGAAGAATTTAATAAGAACAAGAACACTGTATATAATGAATTTCCTGTCGGGATGATTGGTGAATAGAAACATGGTCACTTTGAGTTTGATAATGACCTGTATTAAACCTTTGTCAAAATTTCGTTCGGCGGCATGTTTTAAATGCCGCTTTGACAGTTCAGAATCAGGACGTTTTTGAGGACGTTAATAATGTCACGCACTCGTTATGTTAAAAACCTTGCGACATGTCTTTTGAGGGGTCAGTAGATGCCTGTTGCAAGGATATATTTCGACCTTCATTTTTTAGTTGCTGTTTTAACTTACTGTTCTTTATCTCGGTTGACCTCTTTTGCAGGACCTATCTGCATATTTACTGATTACTTTTTGTTGGTCTGAAATGCATGAAATATGTGCCAAACGACACAAAGGAAATAAAATAACTTTCAAAGGAATTTCAATTTTAAACAACTCATGCACGCCTCTGGTTTTTTCTCACTGTGTTGGAGACCCATTGGTTGCTATCGGTTGTTTTTGTTTACTCTTTAGTGTGATTTTCTCTTTGACAGATTCCCAATTTTCATTCTCAATTTAGTTATATGATTTGTAAAAGATATATTACTTTGGACTTTGAACACTATAGTGTTAGGAAATGGCACATCGCTTGTACGAGAATATTTGTCAGTGACCTTTCAGTTCGATGACCGGTTAAAAATCATTTTATTCATTGTGACATCTTTATTATGAATTGATTCAAGGTCATATTTGTAATCATAATTCTTGTATTTAACTATTTGTCTTATTGATACGTTTCAGCAATTCTTGTTATCCAAAATTAAAGCTGAAAATTTGGACAACTACTTGAAGAAGAATTTCGTCATTTACGAACACACAAGACTAGAAAATAATGTCCGAAATGATATCGAATGTATGCAACCCGCCCATCCAAACAAATGATATTGCAACCTGTGTTCACTACCACTTAAAACTTTAAAAGTAGTCCTGTTTTATACCCGTGTCATATTGGCTCTTGTGGAGATGTGTGTCATTGGCAATCATACCACATCTTCTTTTTTATGTTGATAGAATTGAGTTGTTCCGTAAATATTTTGTATTCCTTTTACATAGTATTGTGCTTGGCATGTAGAATCATATGAAGATATAGTATACAAATTAGAACAAAAATAAATACGATTTGAAACACGATTTCAAAAGTCTTTAATATATATGCAGTCATACTTTTTCAAATGAATATCTAAACAAAACATCTATTATCGCCTTTACATGTGTGTTAATATGGGGATCGTGTTGCCTAGTTTTGTTGCGTCTTGTATTCTATTGTTTATAAAAAAGAAGATGTGGTATGATTGCCAATGAGACAACTATCACAAAAGACCAAAATAACACAGACATTAACAACTATAGATACCCGTACGGCCTTCAACAATGAGCAAAGCCCATACCGCATAGTCGGCTATTAAAGGCACCGATAAGATAATGTAAAACAATTCAAACGAGAAAACAAACGGCCTTATTTATGTAAAACAAATGTAACACATAAACAAACGACAACCACTGAATTACAGGCTCCTTACTTGGGACAGGCACTTTGTATTTTTCTTGTTTAGCCAAGGCTTTGTCAGTTTCTTCCGATCTATGAATTTGACTGTCCCTCTAAAATATGTCACCCCGCTTTTAATAAATATGTCAGTTTGTCAATCCATGTGTGTAAACTTTAACCAATAATATATATATATAAAAAAAAAAGGAAACACCACTGTTCACAATATTGTTTTTCAATAGATAATTATTTTTAAATTTAAGGTAAATGTTGTTGTCTGTCAAAATAGAATAGGTCTTACCTCCATCTGCCTTGACCATAAAGAAAGAAAAACATGCAGAAAACAGAAAAGATGCCAATGAATGTATCCCAATCATTCTAAAACAAGCATGGACCATATATTCGAATAAAGATTTTACAGGCTATTTGATGTACATAAATAATAAGCAATACATATATATCATGTCCTATTGACAGTCGTAACAAACAATAAAAAGTATGTTTGAGAAGTTCATTTACCTATTGTTTACACAAGGTTGAGGTTGTGTTTCTTTTATATTTAATCTACTTACTCCAGACTTTTAAAAAAACCAAGACGGTATATATAAAACACCAGATTATTTAATTTCACATTAGTTCCGTTTACACGTATTTATCATCAAGAACAAGACATTAAAGAACAACAGACATGGTTTCTTCTGGCTCACTTATTTCTGGAATTTGACAATAGCAATCATCTCAGTACCTTAATTAATGACAAAAGAGACGATTTTAATTTTTGCCCCGGAAATTATTCATTTTCACACCTTACCAGCAATATTCTATAAACTTCAATATCTGATATATCATTCAGTATTTTTGAAAGAGCTCACAGCTGCTACTCAGACGTCAACAGTATCTGAGCAGAAAGTTGATGAGCCAGGGTTATCTTAAATAGGTTCTTCAAACGATACGGTGAAATTATCTGCAAATAGTGACATTGCGGCGAGTTGTTGATGAAAAAATTAGAAAATCGCAAAACAAGCTCGGACTAAGTTAAAATTCCGTATTATTGACCTTTACGATAATACATACTGGTTTTTGAAATGCATGTATAATATGTTAATACGATTTTCATTTAACCAAAAAAAGAAATCGTCATTAAAATATTTTTTAACTTGATTATGTCGGATTGATTTGCACACACTTTGTTGTTAACATATTTAACTATATGCAACTGCTTTTAAAATAAGAGAGTGCTAGCTATAACTAAAAGGCAACACTCGCACCTGCAAAGTGGAAAGGGTTAAATATAGGTTGAAACAACTTGTTTCCAATTCACTATAAATAAATACGTTTAAGCTAAAATTAAACTAAACACCAGGTTCAATCCAATAACCCGTAAAACAATGTCTAAACCAAATCAGTCAGGAATGTGTAAGTTGTTTCTGTTCATTTGATGTGTTTGATCTTTTGATTTTGCCATCATTTAATAAAGGACATTTTGTTTCTTAAAGTTCGGTATTATGTTTTTCTTTTTCTTTTTGCAACCTTTTTCTCTCATTGAAAGCAACTAAATTGACATTACGTATAAAGCGTTGAACAAATGGAACGCGATCTTATAAATTCATTAACGGTATTTATTGTTTGTATAAGATGCTCATTAAGACAATAAATGTCCCTCTATTTCGACAACAAATGTCTCTTCATTTGGACCATTGATGTCACACGTGATGGTTTACAGTTTGATTCAGAAAACAACACCGACAAAGCTAGATAATAAAATTTAATATCTAATAACTTCAACAATTTGATATAAATTTGTATTGTAATTTTCATAGTGATTAATAAATGTTTTATCAATCTTACGGATCTATTCTTGAAATCTATCCTAGTTCAATCTAATTTTTGTGAAATGTTTTTAAAAATTTAGATGTGACGTTTCGAAGTGTGTTGATAACTTTCACGAAGTGTGTTGATAACTTTTGTTAACTCGGCTTTTGTCCCAGTTATAGTCGTTTTTTTCTGTTATGTATCCGTTTGTATTCCGTTATTAGTCACCACTTCGGTTTTATTATATATCTATTATGTAATCATTTTAGGAAATTTACTATTTTCAAAATATGAGTTATTCTAAATAATAAAGATGTCCTTATCCCAGGCAGAAAACCTTATCCGTATTGGTCACAACTATTTGCAACTTTTGGTCTTTAGTGCTCTTCAACTTTGTTTTTGTTTTGGCTTTCAAACTTCTTTCATACGCGTCACTCTTAGTCTTGTGTGAACGAAACGAGAGTCTGACGTATTAAATTTAAAACCTGATACCTTTTGTTAGCAGATATTCGTGTGTTTCTCTGTCCTATATTTTCTTCCATTTATTTGTATAGTAGTCCTATCATGTAATGTAGTCATTTTAATGTTAAAATTTACTTTGTCATTAAAGCGGGAGGAATGCCGCAAAACCAGATCTGCCCACCATTTGTACCAAGTCAGGAGATGGCTATAGTTTGTTTCTGTATGTTTTACATTGCAATGTTGTGTTTCAGTTGTGTCATAGCTCTCCTCTTATATTTGATGTGTTTCCCTCAGTTTTAGTTTGTAATCCATATTTGTGTTTCTCAATTGATATATGAATTTTGAACAGCGGTATACTACTGTTGTCTTTATCTACCGGAGTTTATTCGATTATTATCTATTTTCTAACACGTGGAAATTAAATATTCCTTCTTTTGTTAACACATACTATTGTTGACTGACTTATTTGAATCGTACATCAGGCAATAGTTAACAATACATACGAATATGTTATGTATAAATATAAAACCTAGAACCCGTAAAAATCCAACAGTTAAAATCTATTCAAGCGGCCTTTCGCGCCGGAACGGCTATTTTTTCATCTGTCATCGGTCCATATTTCAAATACTGGGAGACCATTGGATCTGGTTTTAGATACTGGGAAACCATTGGATCTGGTTTTAGATTCAGGAAAACCATTGGATCTGGTTTTATATACAGGAACACCATTGGATCTGGTTTCAGATACAGGAACACCATTGGATCTAGTTTTAGATTCAGGAAAACCATTGAATCTAGTTTTAGATTCAGAGAAACTGTTTGTTCTGGTTTTAGATAGAGCAACACCATTGGATCTGGTTTTAGATACAGGAGCACCATTGGATCTGGTTTTAGATACTGGGAAACCTTTGGATCTAGTTTTAGATTCAGGAAAACCATTGGATCTAGTTTTAGATTCAGGGAAACCATTTGATATGGTTTTAGATACAGGATCATTATTGGATCTAGTTTTAGATTTAGGGAAACCATTGGTTCTAGTTTTCGATACAGGAGAACCATTGGATCTAGTTTTAGATACAGGAAAACCATTGGGCCTGGTTTTAAATACAGGAACATCATCGGATCTGATTTCAGATACAGGAACACCATTGTATCTTGTTTTAGATTCAGGGAAACCGTTGGATATAGTTTTTGATACAGGAACACCATTGGATCTGGTTTCAGATACAGGAACATCATGAGATCTAATTTTCGATACAGGAAAACCATTGGATCTGGTTTTAAATACAGGAACACTATTGGATCTGGTTTCAGTTACAGCAACACCATTGGATCTACTTTTAGATTCAGGAAAACCATTGGATCTAGTTTTAGATTCAGGGAAACCGTTTGTTCTGGTTTTAGATACAGTAACACCATTGGATCTGGTTTTAGATACTTGGAAACCCTTGGATCTGGTTTTAGATACTTGGAAACCCTTGGATCTAGTTCTAGATTCAGGGAAACCATTGGATCTAGTTTTAGAATCAGGGAAACCATTTGATCTGGTTTTAGATACAGGAACATCATTGGATCTAGTTTTAGATTCAGGGAAACCATTGGATCTAGTTTTCGATACAGGAAAACCATTGGATCTAGTTTTAGATACAGGAAAACCATTTGATCTGGTTTCAGATACAGGAACACCATTAGATCTAGTTTTAGATTCAGGAAAACCATCGGATCTGGTTTTTGAAACAGGAACATCATTGGATCTAGTTTTAGATTCAAGAAAATCATTGGATCTAGTTTTTGATACAGGAACACCATTGGATCTAGATTTAGATACAGGAAAACCATTGGATTTAGTTTTAGATTCAGTGAAACCATTGGATCTAGTTTTCGATACAGGAAAACCATTGGATCTAGTTTTAGATACAGGAAAACTATTGGATTTAGTTTTAGATTCAGGGAAACCTTTGGATCTGGTTTCAGATACAGGAACATCATTGGTTCTAGTTTTAGAAACAGGAAACTGAAAAAGTCCAATTTCATCAATATTTAAAATAAACATCATAAAATAATTCCTTCACTCTTTGCATAGTTAAGATTTCAAACCGAACTCTAGATATTTGTTTCCTATCGTTAAACCTATGTCAGTCGAACTCTAGATATTAATTTCCTGTTGATATTGTATGTTTGTTTGTGTTTCATTGACACGTACTTTACATTTTGATAAATATACCTCATATTTTTCATATCGTACAGTTTGTTTATTATTATGTTTTATCTATGCGGTGTTGATGCAATACTAATGACTATTACTGTGAGATAGTAGCTCTATTGAAATCCGGTAGGTGTCTGCCTAATGAAGAGACGCATATCTACTAATTTCGAGGTATTAACCTATTGGAACAGACTTATGTTTGCTTCACCAAGAGAAGTATATCTACTTTTTGTAAGATAGAACCCCTATTGAAATAAGACATGTGTCTGCCTGAAAAAGAGAAATATATCAATTAATTGTGAAATAGTAGCCCCATTGAAATCAGAAATGTGTCTGCCTGCACGTTTACTATAATTACGTTAACGAGGTCAAAATGGAAATTTCTAATGTCTATCCGAGTAAACGCCCGTTTAGTGTTTATGTGTACGGAAATTTCTTTGTTTACGCAGCGTTAACATGAAGTGCTCGCTAGTAGACCCTCGTTGACTTTCTCCGCCCGTCTACATATAATGATTGGTCTGCACCCAACTGTATTTTGCTCATTGTAGAAGGAAGTTTAGCAATTATTAGTTTATCCCTCGTCATTTGTTCAATACTGGAATGATAGTCTAAACGATGGTCTTAAACTAAAATATCATGTCCTTTTTTATATTGTCAATCACAAGGATACACGTGCTTCGTTATTCTTAAACGGGGAATAACTCTGTAAACTCTGCGAAACGTTTTAATCACTTTTGGTTGATAACGAAATATTAAGCTTCTCAATTATCAAAATTAGTGCCGCTGTATAACCAATCATTTTTTTTCTAATCAAGTGTGTGGTTAAAGTATTTTTAAATTTTTGATATTTGTGTCAAATGGTCAAAGTGAATACATGTTAAATTCTAATTTAAAAAAGAATTAGGGTAAACGTCTTTGGTATCATCTTGAATTCTCCTTTTACAAATTTAGAAAGTAAAAATAAATTAAGGTTCTGTCTCACTCGACGAAAGCCTAGCTAGTTCAGGGGTTGGGATCCCACTTGCATG
This sequence comes from Mytilus trossulus, assembly GCF_036588685.1. Lineage (NCBI taxonomy): Eukaryota > Metazoa > Mollusca > Bivalvia > Mytilida > Mytilidae > Mytilus > Mytilus trossulus. The sequence continues at coordinate 22,506,532 of NC_086380.1, forward strand.
TACAACCCCGCCACATTATGCAAGTACAAAAATGTAGGAGCCTGACATTAATTGATTAATACAGAGTTATATTTTTTTCGTTCATTATTTTGTACACTAGCCGTTAATTTTCTCGTTTGAATTTCACAGTTCTGATGTTGGACCTTTTATAGATTACTAAGAATCAGCTGTTTATTTCTATCTCATTTGGACTCTTGTGGAGAGCTGTCTAATTGGCCATCATACCATACCATATCTTCTTCGTGTTCTTTTTGACAAATCTTAATGCTTTTCATGTAGTGTTGCTGTCAAATATACGTAAACGTGTCCATTTTGTTCAACAATTAAATACTTTACCTGTGGCCTATTAACAGACGGTCTGTTTGGAGCAGGTACTGGTTGATGAGGTTGTCTTCCAAAAGTACCTTCTCTTTGGTAACGAAAACCTCGTCGATCATTGGTATAGACAGATCTTCCATTTAAAGGCTGTGTTGGTCGAAAGTTATCTGACAGTGGTCGGAAACGGCGGAAATGACGATCGCCTAGACGTCGGAATTGGTTTATCTAAAAATGTATTTGTAATATAAATAGTCATAGACGGCTATATGTCTGAATTGGACATAATAAGTTATTCAATAGCTATAGAAGTGTTGGAATAATTTTTTCACCCAAATGTCTGAATTGGGTTATCTATAAAATTTTCAAAAAACGCCGAAAATGGCGCTCGCATGGGAGCCTAATTTCTGTTACCTACGGAATATTCAGAATCGACGAAAATGGCGATCGCTTGGGTAAATGAATTGTTTATATTCAAAATAACCAGAAAGGACGAAAAATATAATTGCAAAGAGGTCTGAAATGGTTTACAGATTATAAAATGGTTTAGAGATTGTATTGAGATTGTTTTCCAGTGATGACTGCTGTAAAAGAGGGACGAAAGACACCAAAGGGACCGTCAAACTCGTAAATCTAAAACAAACTGACAACGCCATGGCTAAAAATGAAAAAGACAAACAGTAACCATATTTTGACTATTTTACCGATCATGTCTGTTTTGTTCACGCATCGTTGTTAAAATAACGGAAGTTAATGCGACTGTCATAAAAGTGAGAGGTTTAGCGCTATACAACCACGTTCAATCAACCATTTTCTACATTTGAAAGAGCCTGTACCAAGTCAGAAATATAAGGGTTGTTGTCCATTCGTGTGTTTTAGCCTTTGATTTTGCCATTTGATTAGGGACTTTCCTTTTTGATTTTCCCTCGGAGTTCAGTATTTTTGTGATTCTACAAATAGATTTGAAAGGAACCAAAACAGTCATGAACAATCGCCTAGATGTCTGAATTGGTTTATCTATAAATAAATAAAAAAATAGTCATTCAAAATTCATACATAACTAAGGTGGCTTTTTTTTCCTTTTGTGTGTTTTTATTTTTTTGCTTAATGTTGAATCTGTTTAATTTTTTTGGATTTCCTGCATTTTGATTTAATCACTAACGCTAAGAAAACATTTTTGAAATTATCACACTGAAGCACCTATTACAGTTAAGATGTCTGCATCATGATTTTGGCTTTTTCATACAGCATGATGAGCTGTGTCGAAAAAGAAATTTTTGAAACATTCAAATTACAAATAAACGATGAATGCTGTTTGTTTTGTTGTGGTCTTAACCCAACTCTATTTTAAAACTGTTAAATTCTTGGCATATAGAAGTTTTCGGTACAGAATAGGTTAACATTTGTATATATATTTATGTATTGATATCTATTTGCACGAGTTCGATGTCTTTCTGACCCAGATAGTTACGAAATTCAATGTTTTTGTCTAGTTATCATTACCAGTACTGTACCGTTGCAGTGTTTGATCATACGAGTTATGAAATAGTACAATAAATATATGTTTCTTCTTATCACCTGTCTTTCAGAAATTCGAATATGCTCCTTAAATATTGTCCAGATTACACTTTCAAAACATGGAGGTGTTGTCAATCCACCATAATATCTATAAAATACTTTAATGGAACGTGGAAACAGGGATCTTAAAGAAAACGTTTGAATATCCACATGGTCGTCTGAAAAATAATAATATTAAATGTTGTTTGCTTTAGTTCAGTAGCATTAGGACCAATCATAAAAAACCACGAGATAACTATGTAATGCAGTAAGCTTAAGAACCATTATAAAATACAATAGATAACTAGGCACTTCAGGAAGCATGAAGATCAATCATAAAAACAAGAGGCTCTCAAGAGCCTGGATCGTTCACCTTAATTGTTTGGGTTACATCTCTCATCAATAATTATTTTGGCTTTTCAATTTATCTAAATGTTCTTTGAATCGTCCTATTTTCTTCAAAAGCAAAAAAAAATCATTTTCACCTATGTTATATTTTAGCCATAGGAGCTATGTTTCTTAACATACAAGGAAATAAAATATAAAATTTATACTAGATACTCTGAAACTCATTTAGCCTAAGTTTGGCTGAAATTGATACAGCAGTTTCAAAGGAGAAGATTTTTTAAAGTATACTAAGTCAACATGATGAACAAATTGTGAAAAAAGTCTTTAAAGGGCAATAACTCCCTAAGGGGTCAATTGACAATTTTGGTCATATTTACTTATTTGTTGATCTTTCTTTGCTTAACATTTTTGCTATTAACAGTTTATCTGTATCTATAATAATATTCAAGATAATTACCAAAAACTGCAAAATTTCTTTAAAATCATCAATTCAGGGGCATTATACCTGAAAAACCAATTACCCAATTCGGCTGAAAATTTCAGGACAGGAAGACCTTGACCTAATAAATACTTTGACTTCTTGTCTTGTTTGCTCTATATGCTTTCGTTTTTGAGATATAAGCCAAAAACTGCATTTTACCCCTATGTTCTATTTTTAGCAATTACGACCATGTTTGTTGATAGATCAAAACTTCGGATACAATTTATAAACTAGATACCCTAAGAAACATACAGTTAAAGTTTGGAAGTATTTAGCCTAGTAGTTTCAGAGGAGAAGATTCTTGAAATAATTTACGACGACAGACGACGACAGACGACGGACGACGACGAACTCCAAGTGATGGCATAAGCTCACTTGGCCCTTCGGGCCAGGTGAGCTAAAAACAACAGATAACTAGGTACTGCAGTAAGCATAAGAACCAATCATAAAATACAAAAGATAAGTAGGTACTGCAGTGAGCATAAAAACCAATTATTAAATACAAAAGATAACTAGGTACTCCAGTGAGCATAATAACCAATTATGAAATACAAAAGAAAACTAGGTACTGCAGTGAGCATAAGAACTAAATATGAAATACAATAGATAACTACATTGTAGGTACTGCAGTGCGCATACGAACCAATTATGAAATAGATAACCAGGTATTGCAGTGAGCATCACAACCAATCATAAAAACAACAGATAACTAGGTACTGCAGTGAGCATAAGAACCAATTATAAAATTCAATAAATAGTTAGGTATCGCAGTGAGCATGAAAACCCATCATAAAATACAATAGATAACTAGGTACTGCAGGGAGCATGAAAATCAATTATAAAATACAATAGATACCTAGGTACTGCAGTGAGCATGAAAACCAATCATAAAATACAATAGATACCTAGGTACTGCAGTGAGCATGGGAACCAATAAAAAAAACATTAAATAACTAAGTATTGCAGTGAGCATAAGAACGAGTTATAAAATACAATAAATAACTAGGAACTGCAGTGAGCATGAAAACCAATCATAAACACATATGAGATAACTAGGTACTGCAGTGAGCATTAGAACCAATTATGAAATACAATAGATAACTAGGTATAGCAGCGAGCATGAAAACCAATCATAAAATACAATAGATAACTAGGTACTGTAGTGTGCATAAGAACCAATTATAAACTTCAATAGATAACTAGGTACTGAAGTGAGCATGTGGAAAACTTATAAACTATAATATATAACTAGGTACTGCAGTGAGCATGAGAACCAATAATAAAATACAATAGATAACTAGGTACTGCAGTGAACATGAGAACCAATCTTAAAAAAACATGAGATAACTAGGTATTGCAGTGAGTTTGAGGATTAATTATAAACTATAATAGATAACTAGGTACTGCAGTGAGCGTAAGAACCAATCACAAAATACAATAGATAGCTAAGTACTGCAGTGAGCATGAGAACCAGCCATAGAATACAATAGATATCTAGGTACTTCAGTGAGCATGAGAAAAATCATAAAATCCAATAGATAACTAGGTACTGCAGTGAGCGTAAGAACCAATCATAAAATACAATAGATTACTAAGTACTGCAGTGAGCATGAGCACCAATCATAAAATACAATATATACATGTATTTAGGTACTGCAGTGAGCATGAGAACCAATCATAAAATACAATAGATAACTAAGTACTGCAGTGAGCATGAGAACCAATCATAGTATATAACAGCTAATTAGGTCCGGCAGTTGATAAAGATGTCAGAGAAAAGTCGGATTGAAATACTGATATGATGGCTATGGGTAAATATTAATTACATAAGCAAATCTATATACTTAAACTATTAGGTAAAGTACCATCTTAAATAATTTAAAAGATAATACTCTTAAAATGTTTAAAAATACTAATAACAACGTCTTCAGACGTATACACGTATGCCAATGTTACCTTTGTGTCGTATATCGCTCATATGACCAATCAGTTCGTCAAAGGCAGGATTATGAGGACCAATCTGAAATAAAATTTGGCAAGGTGAAAAATTACCAGTTTCATGCGATAACGGTGCGATTAACATTCAAGGGTACCTATGCTCCTACAGGCATTTGTCATATCAGTTGCTTGACAACGTTCAGCACCAGATCACGTACGCCTTGCTAAATTACACAATCACAATGACTTGAATGATGAAGGTCAAATTGCACCTGTAAGTGTGACAGTGGGAAGATGATTTACAAGTATCCATTTGAAACATTGTATTTGGAAAAATGCAGATGACCTTTGATAAAAAGTTGCCTGGTGGGTTTATCATAGATTACATCCCAGCTCCTTTGTTCTAACAGGGGTGATCTGAGTCGGATCACCCCAGTTTGAGATTATTTGTTATGCATGCATACCTTAAGTTTGTTCTGAAACATTTTGGCGGGAATTTCAAATCCACTATAAAACTTAATATATTTAATTATACGGTAAAGACTATCCATCAAAATTCACGTAGAAAAAAAAACAGGTGTAGGTGCTGGGATTCGAACTCAAGACCTTAAGCAGATCAAGCCATATCATATACCACTACACCAGGACGGCTGGATACGAGCTATCAGTAATTTAACATACTTATTAAGGAAGCAAGATCTTTTTATAAGTGGGGCGAGTTGGCAGACCTTTAGTCAATGGGTTTTAAACCTTTTTCGTTAATAAGTGAGTTGTCAGACTGTTTGTTCGATTTGATTTTACACTTTTTCAAAAGTAGGTTTAGTCGGTAAACAAGAGCGATATAATGTGGGCCGATTGGCAAGAGGGACGAGTTGACATTGTTTGATATCTCCTCATCGTGTTCCGCGGGGTCATAAAGGGTACTAGTATACATATAATAATATATAAAGTATATTATAATGTTTGTATGGCGTTCTAAACTAGATTTTATGAATTGTTAACGGTTTTTCGTCTTATCTGAAAACAGCTGCAATGTAAAATATGTCCCACTCGGATTTGGTGTGTCAGTGTTACCCTCTGGCCTCCGGCCTCGATGATCAAAATATGTGTTAGCCAATTTGATATTTGTTTAACAACAATTTTCCAATATAGTGTGTGATTCATGTTTTTTAGAAATTTATATATTTTTGTTATATTGTCAAAGTAAATATTTTGTCAAAATTTTATGAAAATTAAACGAGACATGTTAGTCAAGATGTTAGGTACAAATGTATCACCTTACATGTTAAGTATTTAATGCCTACAATGTACGTACGTCAAATAGAAACGACAGCACAGCAAGTCCTCCTGTGGCATTTTTAGCTTCTTCAAACATTCTGTACCTCTCTGAGTAGGTCACAACATGCATCTAAATTCACGAAAATACTAAAAGTTATAGGAAAATATTTAACATATTAGCGATGTTATTTGACTATAAGTGTTGCTAAATATATAAATAAGAAATCTAATTACATATACGTTAGTAAACATTAAGAGTTGTTTGAGTTTCGGAGTAAAAATAAAATTTATCGACGAACAAAGACTTTAAATTTGCCTCGGACTTTAGATTTTATTTTCCATTCCTCTTTTCAACAGTTTTAACGAAAATGTACACAAGAGCGCATCTACAATATAAAAAAAAATAATTACTAGTAACTCTGATTTCTGTTCATATTCCCATTACTGTTTAAAATAAGGGTAATTCAATACAGGATTCGTACTTTTTTTTACTTTTGTCCACAGTTCCGATATTGTGTCGTGGATGTGTTTCTATATCATTGTTTTACCTCCATAGGGAAGAATCTCCCATTTATGTCGTGTTCTGATCCGCGGCTGTCTTGTGATCCCCAATGGAAGTGAAGCTGTTTAACAGTATAAGGATCTGGAAGTCCGCCTCCTCTTACTACCAGCCGGTTGTTTCGTCCTTCAACGTCAACTTCAACTAAATAAAACGACATATACTCTTTGATAGATGGTAATTGAGAAAGCAAAAAAACATGCTAAATTTGTTCTTTCCTTTTGCCTGTTCTTCGATGATTGGTCGAAGTTGTAGTAATGAGCATTTTATCCATTATGGACTTTTAGCTATACATTATATACAAACCTGTTCGGATCATATTTACAAGAGGTCAATACCATCTAACAGATTGCAAGGTAAAGGTAAAGATTTTGTTTTTGTCTAAGTAGAAATATTGTTCCGAATTCTATTTTCTAAATCATTTCCGTTCGTTGTGAGTCTTAGTATATAAGTGTTATAATAATATATTTCTTAAACCCATTATTCATTTTCCTGATTTATAAATTACCTGTATGTCCATTATTTTTAAGGGTCAGTCGAATATTGTTGATATTTTTCAGATCTCTCAGATTAAATCTGCCCAATCGTTTATTCAGACGTACTCGGCTGGTTTGTATGTCGATCGGTGATTGACGACGACCACCACATGTTCTATATTCTCTTGGCCATTCAGCAGGAGCTACAAAAGAGATAAACCGTGTTATGATTGGTTGTATGACGATCGGTGACTACCACATGGAAATGTTCAAGGATTTTCCCGAGGAGTTATATGTCGACGCGCATATTCCCGAGTAGTATTTTTTTTTATCTACGCACGCGAATATATACCAAAACATTTATTGTGCCTACGCGCAATTGTCTTTTAAGGACAACAAACTCGTACATAATATCTTTATTATTTATAAGGGACTGTTATAGTCAAGTATTATAAAAAGAAATAAAAGGCATATAATTTTCTATATCAATATCATTTGTCGACTTATTCATGTTATTAACAATAGTCTCTCGACTATCGACTTCAACTGATATAATATGTTACTGACATAGACTAAGGCCGTGTTCACATTGACCTAAATTCAGTGTTGTGTTAGTGTAACTCACACGTAAACTATACACAATTGCGTTCGCATTGATAACACTCAATGTTTACATGTAGTTTAATTATAGGTTAGACAATACTTGGTCATGTTTTATGAAGATTTAAGCCCAAGGCGAAGCCGAAGGCTTAAATCTTCATAAAACATGACCAAGTATTGTCTGAACAATTTAGAACATATTCACACTTTCGAGTGACCTGACAAAATTATCCTTTCCCATTGTAATATTCAAACCTGAATAAGAGTTCCCTTTTTATAATGAACTAAATGTAAAACATAGGTAATCATCATTTCAATGGATGGAATGAAAAGGCTTGGACATAATTTGTGAGGACCGTATGGATAAATTGTTTTTCTTCTGCTTAAGGTAAAATTCAAAACTTTTTTTAGTTTAAAAAGCCGCATCACAATGTTATATAAATCCATTTTTAAAATTTGACTTTTTTTTATATAAATATGAAACTTTCTGTATAAATATTTAAATTTAGACCATTCAACATTAAATGCTTACTTTTTATTGATAAATTTACATGTATTTGTGTTTCTCCAGAAAAAATCTTTGCTTTATATATCAGCAATCTGTCATTGTTTTCTTGAGAAAAAAATCCCTCAAATGGCAGGTATACAAATTAAATAAAAATTAGTTTACCTTAATCCTTTACCAAACTATTTTTGTTTATTCTTTATATGTGTACAATTAGAAAATGCATGAAATTTTGCAAAATTCAAAATGTTTTATTTTAATCTTTGCTCTTTCGTCTTTAATCAGTAGGCTATTTTCCCAAGGAAAATACCTTAGGGGATTGTACACTTCGTTAGTGCAGCTATTAAGAGTTCACTTCATAATTAACTGACAATGAAAAGTCATTCATGTATAGCCTTTCATAGTGCATGGAAAACCATGTACTATGAAAAGTAGAGGGCAAAAAACTGACTTTTCATTGGACGAGAGGGGGTGAGTATGTTCTAAATCATGTTTAATCTACACACAGTCGATAGTCAATGTAGACCTTGTGCAGGTTAAGTGTACACAAAACTAGGCATTTAGGACATTAGTTTTACCGTGTATATATTTAAGGAGGAAACTATTTTTGATTAAAATTGATATTTTTGATAATTATTAGTATAGTTCTTTACAGAAACTATTGTCTAAATTTAACAGATTTTTGTTGTTGAAAAAAATTAACGTACTTTAACGTAATTAACCCCTGATCAAGAATCAAAGCCGCATCATTGTCGAACCCATAAGGCAGCAACCAATTGATTTTCTGGGGGGGGGGGGGGGCAGGCTATTATAGTTGAGTATAAAACATAAAGGCAAGGGGGTGGGGGTGGTGAGCTATGGATTTTGTTTTGGAAACGAAAAATATTTCCAGTTTTTGGCCCTGAAAAAAAATTGTTTGTTTCACCCTCAGCTGCCACTATATATAATGCTAAAATTGATTTCGACTTGTCACCAAAATTTGTCCTGAAAAAAAATCATTAGATAACGCCTCCTACCTCCGCTCCACCTCCCCCTCCACAAAAAATGAAGTAAATAGTCGCTGCCTAATTCATTTGAAAAGGTCTTCCCGAATCGACTTGACGTACACAGAAATATTCGTCACTGGTCTTTACTCAAACAACGATTCACGCATAAATGCATGACTAAAAATAGTGTGGGGTAAATGATATGTTTGTCTAGTATCTCAGATCCGTTAAATAACACTTAAAATAAATTTAAAAAAAACGTTACCCTATTTCTTTACCAAATACTCCTTGGAGAAGCAATACCATTTGAAACGAACAGAAAAGATAAAAATGTAGTGATCCCTAATATCTCAATCATTTTTTTCGGCTGTAAGCACGCTGCTGCAGCTAACGTTTTCTAATGCGTAATCGATACATCTCTAGTATATTCAAACTACTGCAAATTATAAAAATGGCTTTCATAAAGTAGCAACCACTTAACTCAAAAATAGCGGGAGGGTTAATTTTTTTTTATCTGAGTCAGATTTTTTTTTCGAGCGTACGTTTTTATTCCTTTTTTTTCGATGCTGGTGATCAAATACTTTTTTTTCAATATTTAACACTATAATGCATAGGGAAACTCTTGATTCAGAATATTTGTTTTATCATATGTATGACCATTTTTTTTTTTTTTATCAAATTGGGGATCGGAATATTTCCATTCCCACCCCCACCCCCTTTTGAAGTCAAATGGTTGTTCCCTTAACGCTAGAAAAATAGTCCAAAAATTTTGAATTCAGTTCTACGCAATGAACATTTAAATGACATATAGTTTACAAGTGGGAACAAATCTTATGTACAGGTAGCTAAACAAGGTGTATAGATGTGAACAAATGTAATGTGAAACCAGTGTACACTGCACTAAATTAATTGTAAACATGTTTACTCTACACGGCGTTTGGTGTGTCCATACATTACAATACACAGTTTACTTAAAACATTTGACAAATGTAAATTGTATTTCGCCTTGTTTGTCTATCGGTTGTTTAGGGAGCTACCATTTGATTTTTATGGGGGGGGGGGCTAGGATGAAAAATTTTGTCCTGCTTTTTTTTTAATTGTAACCTCTGTCCTGCCTTTTTATTTTTTACTCTATTCGGTCCTGCCTTTTTTTTTACTAGTTTATCCTGACTTTTTTTACACAAATTGTCATCCTGCCTTTTTTTTTTACCAAGTTGCTCATCCTGCCTCTTTTTTTTTACTCAAAACTCCTGTCCTGCCTATTTTTTTCAAATTTCATCCTAGCCCCCCCCCCCCCTCCCCATAAAAATCAAATGGTAGCTCCCTTATATAACAAGCATATGTAATTATAAAAAAGAAGATGTGGTATTATTGCCAATGAGACACCTCTCTACAATGAGCCCAAAATGACCCTCAAAACAGCTTTTATAATACTACGTTTTTGTTTATTTGGGTCTCATATTATTATTCTAGTAAAAGAAATATATATATTACTCGAACGTGGATTCTCTGTTTAATGAATTGTTTAAAAAAAAAAAAGAAACAAACATAAAACCATGTGCATGTCTGAAAAACACCACGTGACTTACGTATTCCATCTTGATATCCCCACGTGTTACCTGCAATATAAAGAAAAACATGAAAATCAGAGAATGTTTTATTTAGATATAGGAAGATGTGGTGTGAGTGACAATGAGACAACTCTCCATCCAAATAACAATTTATAAAAGTAAACCATTATAGGTCAATGTACGGCCTTCAACACGGAGCCTTGGCTTACACCGAACAACAGGCTATAAAGGGCCACAAAATTACTAGTGTAAAATCATACAAACGGGAAACCCGACGGTCTAAATATAGACTATTTCACAATATCCTTATCCTTCTCACCTTAAAATTATAAACCAATGCCTTCAAGAAAATGTAACAAGATTCATGCTAACATATATACAATATTATAAAATGATATACACGTATCATTGGTATTATTCAATTTATTGGAATAAATGACAAAATTCTCTCACAAATAATAGCAAACATGTTTAACCCCGCAATACTATGTGTGTGCCTGTCCCAAATTAGGAGCCTGTATTTGAGTGGTTGGCATGTCTGTTATAATTGCTTTTTAACAAATTATGTTTTCTCAATTAAATTGTTTCATATTTTTAATTTTGGTTTTTTCATTGTTGAAGAGGGACGAAAGATAACAAAGGGACAGTCAAACTCATAAATCGAAAATAAACTGACAACTCCATGGCTAAAAATAAAAAAGACAAACAGACAAACAAAAGTATACATGACACAACATAGAAAACTCAAAGATAAACAACACGAACCCCACCAAAAACTTGGGGGGGGGGGTCTCATTTGCTCCGGAAGGGTAAGCAGATCCTGCTCCACATGTGGCACCCGTCATGTTGAAGGCTGTTCGAATGCCTATAACTGATTGCAACCTCAGCATTTGAAAGGTGGTTGATATTTGTCTCACAAGCTATCATATCACATTTCTTTTTTTTATACAGTCTTACGTTTTTTATTGCGTTTAGCCATTCCAATGGATATTTTATAGTGTTTCTTTCTGTGTTGTGATGTTATACTTTTGTTTTAGGGAAGGTTTGGTACCATTAAAACGTTAAATCTCATCGCAGTTGTTCGCACCTGTCCTAAGTCAGAAATTTGATGTTCAGTGGTTGTCGTCTGTACATTTGGTTCATAAGTAAGTGTTTCTCGTTTTGTTTTATATAGATTAGACCGTTCGTTTTCCAGTTTGAATGATTTAACAATAGTTGTTTGAGGGCCTTGTATAGTTTGCTTTTCGGTTTGAGCCAAGGCTCCGTTTTGAAACCGTATCTTGACCTATATATAATGGTTTACTTTCATAAATTGTGACTTGGATTGAGAGTTGTTTCATTGGCACTCATACCACATCTTCCTATAATATATGAAAAGAGTAAAGCACACAGGTGTCAACAATAACACGTGTTGTTTGAACACAATCAAAATATAAATAAACCAACATATAAAAAGACATTCCAAAATGTATATGAAACTGTTAAAGATCTGCCATTTGTATAATATATCCTGATTGTAATTTTTATGTTTTTTTTTTTTTACAGAATTTACTATTGTAACTGATATTTTAAACACAGTTTATACATATTATTTTATGTTGAGAAGAGAGGTAATGAATTTGTTCATCACTATATGTATACCCTGGGTTACTGCATCTGGCCAGTAAATTAAATATAATTTATTATCACCATTTTCAAAGTGACCTCTTTATAGTATATATTGGACATTTACATTATACAACATTTTGACCTTACTTTGGATAATAACACAGTGTGGGAACAGAACTGTACGGTTGACTAAGAGCTCCCCCATTCTAAGGAAAACGTGTGAATGCAAATGTCGTTTTTATTATTTCATTTCTTCATACATGTAGTTACATATAGACTGTCTTTGTTATCAAATCTTGAAGCAGAAACGTCATATAGTTACATTTTAGTTCTCAAACTGTCCATTAACAGCAATGCCAAGATTAAATGTTCTTAAAATTAAAAATATGAATTTTGCAAAAAAAATATGTTTAAACTAAACTAAATTTAATATATCACACATTGTAGATATATTGTTTTAAATTTATGCCCCATTTATTATATTCCCGTTCATAGGCAATATGTTTTCTGGTCTGTGCGTCCGTCTGTTCGTTCGTTCGTCCGTGCGTCCGTCTGTCTGTCCCGCTTCAGGTTATTGTTTTTGGTTGAGGTAGAGTTTGATGAAGTTGAAGACCAATCAACTTGAAAATTGGTACACATGATCCTTATAACATAATCTTTCTAATTGTAAAGCAAAATTGGAGATTTTCTCCCATTGAACATAGAAAATGATAGTGTGGATGGGACATCCGTGAACTGGGGACACATTCTTGTTATCCTATCATTCACTACCGGTACTTTACTCTTAAACTGTTTATAAATACAAATCATTATCATCGAGTTTTCAAAGTAATCTAAATAATTTAAAAGCAAAAAAGACCCCAAAATAAACGGTAACGTAAAATCAAATATCCACATAAATGCTTGCTCAACATGGAAGACTTGTACAAATGCAAATAAAGCAAACAATGAGTGTGCAGCTGTTATTCGTACAATAAGAGGTATAGGAGGAGGTTTGAGATCTCATAAACATGTTTAACCCCTCCGCAATTTTGCGCCTGTCCCAAGTCAGGAGCCTCTGGTCTTTGTTAGTCTTGTGTTATTTTTAATTTTAGTTTCTTGTGTATATTTCGGAGTTTAGTATGACGTCCATTATCACTGTACAAGTACATGTATACATATGTACATATGTTTAGGGGCCAGCTGAAGGACACCTACGGATGCGGGAATTATCGCTACATTAAAGACCCATTGGTGGTCTTCTGTTGTTGTCTGCTCTATTGTCGGGTTGTTGTCGCTCTGGCACATTCCCCATTTCCTTTCTCAATTTTAATAATTGGATGATTGCAGAATAAAAAGTTTAACAGGATCCATAATATACAGACTTCAAAAGTATAATGAACAAAAAGGCATTGATATAAACAAAAAGTTATCGTAATGCTTTGGTGAAACATTGGGGGAATAATTATAAAATTCGATAAAAGATGGAAAATATTCATTTGAAAAATATCTGTAAAAAGTTTTAGGATCTTACCGGCGTCTCCTTCCACAAGAAAAGAACAATATAAGGCAGAAATCACTTGAAAAGCCACTAATTTTATCACAGACATTTTTTTGCATTTACATGTAAACAAATACAAACTGTACCAGGTTAACTAATGGATATTTATGCGTGTATATTAATATAAATCATGTTTTACTATTTCTGACATTTTTTATTGAATAATCTTCCCGTAAAAGACTTGAAGTACACTTATCATATTTATTTGTTTCTGTTGTAGACTCATATAAATATTTTGATCACCTATACTATTCACGAACATGTATTTGCCCTCTGCTATCATTTTCAAGTTTTCTATCCACGGCGATCACAGAGTTTATTAAATGGAGAGGGTCTATATAATATTTCAATGTGACCTCCGTGAATCGATTAGTAAACTGAGAATTTATAGTAAAAAGTAACTACACTAGCGGTAACTAACTTATCCATCTTTAAATTCAAAATTTAAGACGCTTGTGATATTAGGGGCCATAGCTATTAAAACAGACAAATGCTCCTTGTGTACATGTAACTTATAAAATACAGATAAAAGTCTTAGAGGCATGATTTTTTTATTAGTTGTTTATGGGTTTGAACTAGCTGTCAGACAACTGCGAGTACTCTCAGATCTGTTCATTGTGTCTTTTTTTGTAGGGATGTATAAGTACCCGGCCACGTCCACTTGTATTTTTTGTCTATCTGATGAGTTTAAGCCTTTTTCAACTGATTTGTATAGTTCGTTCTTATGTTGTACTGTTATACCACTGTCCCAGGTTAGGGGGAGGGTTTGGATCCCGCTAACATGTTTAACCCCGCCACTTTATTTATGTATGTGACTGTCCCACGTCAGGAGCGTGTAATTCAGTGGTTGTCGTTTGTTTATGTGTAACATATTTGTTTTTCGTTATTTTTTTGTTTTTTTGTTTGTTTGTTTTTTCACATAAATAAGGCCGTTAGTTTTCTCGTTTGAATTGTTTTACATTGTATTATCGGGGCCTTTAATAACTAACTATGCGGTATGGGCTGTGCTCATTGTCGAAGGCCGTACGGTGACATATAGTTGTTAATGTTTGTGTCATTTTGGTCTTTTGTGGATAGTTGCCTCATTAGCAATCATACCACATCCTCATTTTTATACTTATGCATTATATACTTTGCTGTAACATCTCTTTTACAAATTCGGACAGAAATGTTCTACAAAATTGTTGATATTATTGACGTACATGTAGAGGATTCCGTTCGTGTCTTTAATCAAGATGATGACGAATTGAAAAGTCTTTACTTGAAAGTATGAACCATACATACCATACAACTATAAATACTGATATATGGAGCCTCTTGATGTGCAACATAGCAGATTATATGTATAAACTCTATAAGGTCTTCAATTATGATCTTTAAAGTCACATATTTGATCTCAACTACATGTAGTGTTGTTCTTGTATGAAATTAGTGAATTATAGACGGTTTTTTTTTCGACTGTATTTCATATAATTATATAAATATCTATAGACTTTTTGTATTGCTGTTTATATACTTTGATGTTGTTTAGAATATATAAATATGTTAGTGATATGTTTGTGATTCTGTTCTTATAACAAAAATTGTTAAATCTTCCTATCTATGGAGGAAATAAAGATAATCAATCAATCAACCAAACAACAGCTTAATGTAAATTGTCAATTGTTTTCATTTAAATTCGTAAGTCATCTTAAGTTTTTAATTTCTTCTATGGTAACTGGAATTTTGAAAATAACTTAAAATCGTCTGTAATTGTATTAAAATTAAAATCATTCCTTTGCGGGAGCGACATTTTCAATTAGATATTAAAAATGGTCTTACGACACTTTAAGATGAATAAAATTCGCCATTGTAATCCTTTTTCCTACTATAAACATGTAGATTGCTAGGGATTTTCATAGAGTTGTTGTACCTTTTTTTAGAAAAAATGTTAATATTCTGTACATACCTTATCTGAGGTTACTTAAATACGTTCCTTATTGGCTAGTATTGTTTTGCGTCTGTTTTCGGGATTTTTGTTTTATTAAAAAAAATATATACATATATTTCGAGTGTTTTACATTTTAACTTGATTTTATTTATAGAGTATTTTCTCCTCAATGCTCTTCAACTTCGGTGTTTATTTGGCCTTTTTATCTTTTTTGGATTCGAGCGTCACTGATCAATTAGTCTGTTGTAGACGAAACTCGCGTCTGGCGTATATACCGATTTTAGTCCTGGTACATTGCATCTATGATGAGTTAATATTCTATAAAGTCAGGAATTTGAATCGTGATTTTTGTAAAAGAGGGACGAAAGATACCAAAGGGACAGTCGAACTCATAAATCTAAAACAAACTTACAACGCCATGGCTAAAAATGAAAAAAACAAACAGACAAACAATAGTACAAATGACTCAACATAGAAAACCAAAAAATAAACAACACGAACCCCACCAAAACTAGGGGTGATCTCAGCTGTTCCGGAAGGGTAAGCAGATCCTTCTCCACATGTGACACCCGTCGTGTTGCTTATGTGATACCAAATCCGGTAAATAGTCTAATTCGGTAGGTCACATTCATGAAAGGGATACGACGTAAGGAACATATCCGATATCATTTGTGAAACGGTTATTCCACAACGGCCAACCAACTGGTGATGGCGTCCGTAAAATTTACGAAAAGATGATTTCAACTTCACCATTTGTAAAAGCTGTTTCAAATTAAAAATTACATGTACATACAAGTGCACCTATTCATGTAGGCCATGTTTTCAATTAATCAATAAACTGGACATACGTACTAAGTTTTACACATGTAAATTGTACCACTTAGTGAAAACATGACAATTAAAGACAGATGGTGGATATGTATCTGTATTGTGTATCTGTTGAAATAAACTATTATTGTCAAACTAATAGAAATTTTGATTAAATCATCAGATATTTTCAAAACTTCTTATGTATACCCGACAGAGCCGAATAAAAACAGAACAAAATAAAATATGGCAAAATATTTCTTTAAAGTGGTACTGTCTTTTAGATATAAGAAGAATGAATGGCAGTAAGATGTATAACTTTCAATGTAAGTCACAATTTATTAGTGTTGTCAAATCGTACACTTTTGTCTAACCGGTTAATCGGGTAATCGTTCGACCGATTAACCGGTTAACCGGTAATTTAAGTTAATGTTTGAAAGTCTTATCAATAGAACCCTACACATAGATATAAGATGTGGTATGAGTGTCAATTTGACAACCTTTCAACCAAGTCCTAAATACGCTTTAAGAATTGATTTTTTCCTTTAGCATTATAAGGCTTGTCTGTGAGGATTCCTGGCGAAGTATGACTTCTATAATCAAAAACACATAATCAAGACCTGTTTATTTATACTTATAAAAGTAAACCATTATGATTATAGGTCAAAGTACGGCCTTCAACAAAGAGCCTTGAACCACACCGAACAGCAAGCTATAAAGGGCCCCAAAATATTACTAATGTAAAACCATTTAAACTGGAAAACCAACGGTCTTATGTATATAATAGATGAGAAACGAGAAACATTTAGACGAAGGCCAATAAATTGTTTAGCAATCAAGTCAGTAATGGTATCAGAATCGAGGAGGGGGTGCTTGAAACCCTTAAATGGAGCTCAATATATGGTTAGTGCATTGACTTTTTACATGATTGTCTCACTCCAAATGTTACCTAATTTGTGACACCATTTTTTGTAAAGCCTTGATCCACATCTAGATATTAGTGTCTATTATTTTTGTTTTGTTTCAGTAACTCGTGCATGTATACCGATCATTCAATGCAATTCTACCTAGTGCGTTTTTCAATGTGCTATATTCTTCACACACAGAGCAAACGCTGTTGTTTTTATAACAAGATGTTTGGCCTGTTACTGTTTCCTGGCTCATCCTTTGCTATTTAAAAGTTAAAAAAATTGTTTGATTTATAAAATTGAGAATGGAAATGGGGAATGTGTCAAAGAGACAACAACCCGACCATAGAAAAAAAACAACAGCAGAAGGTCACCAACAAGTCTTCAATGTAGCGAGAAATTCCCGCACCCGGAGGCGTCCTTCAGCTGACCCCTAAACAAATATATACTAGTTCAGTGATAATGAACGCCATACTAATTTCCAAATTGTACACAAGAAACTAAAATTAAAATAATACAAGACTAACAAAGGCCAAAGGCTCCGCCATTATTTACTGTAAACATCAAGCATGTAGAAACAGTTAATATAAGTTAATGTATCTTGGAAATAATCCCCCATTTAAATTATAACGGCGTATTTGTGTAGTTCTTCTGAGATTGTTTCTTCTCCCAATTAATCTGGTATTTGATGAAAGAAACTGAAAAAGACAAATTACAAAAAAAGATAAGAATGCTCAATATATTTTTTTTGATTGATTTACATACATCCAAAAAAATGCTGAAGACCCCCTAAACGTATCACATATTATTTTAAATTATTTTATCCTTCTATCCATCAATTTTATTAATAAATTTTAAAAAGCTAGGAACAATATTCTTCAATATTCATGTAATAACCGTACATTATCTGAGTACTTACCGTAACTTCTAATTTGCAAGTGCTTAGCAATGAAAACTATGTGAAAACATTAAGGGATTCTCTAAGAGCATATGGAGCTCTAATGTTAAGACTTTAATTATATATAAATATACTAAATAAATAAATGATTTGGAAAATAGGTTGAAGGTATAAAAAGTCATGAGAATTCCGAATGCAATAAGGTTCTATCCGGGCACTCTGGTTCTAAACCCTGGTTCCATCTGGGTTGTTTGGTTCTGAACCTTGGTTCTTTGGTTCGAAACCATGGTAACTGGTTCAACATCCGGGTTGTTTGGTTATAGCAACCCAAATTCCTGGTTCCATCTGGGTTCTTTTCTAGATTATTCTAATGTTCCCGTTGAACTTGAAGAAGATAACCACAAGTATCCGAATAAAAAGGTAAAGTAGGTCAAAGACGCTGAAATTGTTTTATAACATTAAACATTTCAGGATCGACGGTTAAAGAAGCTGTAAGGTATTTTATTTTCTCATTCTAATGATTAGGAAACTAGATAAAAATAAAGCATCGTTTAGATTTTAAAAATAAATCGGAATGGTTCATTATATCGAACATTATTTTATTTAATTCAGTCGTTCTGTTTTTATTTATTTCCTTTAATATTTCTAGACGTTTCAAAACAACAAAATTTGGAGACCTGTCGTTCAATTGGCAAACGATATATGCATCTAGCCACTTCACCAGTTGACGACTTGCATATATATTTAAATGCACATTTAAAGTTCGAATGCATTTTATTTAATAGTTGCTTTGTAATAATATCAGATTTGATAGAAATACGTGTGAAGTATATAATATGTAACAAATCGTTTTGTTCAAAACGGAATCTTAAAAGACATATAAAAAGAAAATAATGATCAATTTAAGTTTAATTGAAAAATAAGTTATAAAATATAACAAAAATGTATATGTACAATAAATTTGTCAAATTTTATACTACTTGTGAAATTAAGGCATGCATATAATCATTATAGGCTAAAAAGAATCAAATCAAAATGAAGATTGCATATTTTTATAATAAAATTGTGTGTGTGTGTGTGTGTTAATGACAATGCTGGTGGAATGAGTAGCACCAGCACACTAGCCAGAACTTCTGTGTTGGTATCATAGAAAAGGGGCATAAACTACGGAGTTACTCTAGTCCGTTCGTCCCGAACGTCCAAAATAAAAGGGTTCCGTTGTTTTAACTTTAGCGGCCTCAACCTAATACTACAAAACTTATACACAAAATAAAAAGAAGATGTGTCATGAGTGCCAATAAGAACACTCCACAAAAGACTAAATGATACAGAAATGAACAGCTATAAGTCACCCTACGGCCTTCGACAATGAGCAAAGTCCGTACCGCATAGTCAGTTATAAAAAGCACCGAGAAAAGAAACGGACAAATTATGTACAAAAAATGAACAAAAACAAATATGTAACACATAAACAAACGACAATTCATGAATTAGAGTCTTCTGACTTGGGACAGGTACATACAAACAGAATGCGGCGGATTAAACATGCTAGCAGGATCCCCACCCTTCACCTCATGTGGCATGAGCGCCAAAGAAGAACTCTCCACAAGAG
Source organism: Mytilus trossulus (assembly GCF_036588685.1). Taxonomy (NCBI): domain Eukaryota; kingdom Metazoa; phylum Mollusca; class Bivalvia; order Mytilida; family Mytilidae; genus Mytilus; species Mytilus trossulus. Next base: position 22,526,449 of record NC_086380.1, read on the forward strand.
ACCAGGTAACACAGAAATTAACAATTATATGTCACCATACGGCTTTCAACAATGAGCAAATAGGTATAGAAGATGTTGTATGAGTGCCAATGAGACAAATCTCTATATCCAAATAACAATTTATAAAAGTAAACCATTATAGGTCAATGTACGGCCTTCATACGGAGCCTTGGCTCTCACCGAACCACAAGCTATAAAGGGCCCAAAAACTACTAGTGTAAAACAATTCAATGGAGAAAACCAACGGTCTAATCTAAATAAAAAAACGAGAAACGAGAACAAACGATAACTACTGTACATCAGATTCCTGACTTAGGACAGGTGCAAACATTTGCTGCCGGATGAAACATTATTATAACATCACAACATAGAAAAAAACACGATAAAACGAAATTCAAACGATGGCACATGCATACTAAATAGGGCGGGGTTGAACATGTTAGCGGGGTCTTCACCATCTCCCTAACCTGGGACAATGGTTATTTCCACATACAAAAAAATGAATTTGAAATTTGGTAGCGTCACTTTTACCGTTCAAGAGTTATCATGTTCCTTTAAAAACATAGAAAATGCTGAATTTGCGTTTTCGTTCTTTTAAATAAGTTTGACTCAATCAAATTTTATAAACTCTATACGTAATGCGTATTACCCCATAACACAGCTCTATCAAGTTCGATATTGGGTGGTGTTACTGTTCAAGAGTTATTAGATATAAGAAGTTGATACTAGTACTAATGATACAGATATCAACATGTAGACTAAAGATAGGAAAGATCATGCTTAATCTGTTGTTTCTGTTCTTTAACTTTAGTTTGCCTCAACCAAATGTTTTGAAACTTATACACAATGCTTATGGTCACTTAACAGTCAAAATTACGTGAATCCTGTTTCTATATGTGGAGTTTACTTGTGTCTTCTTTTCACAAGCAGGGGCATCTATGGCCCATAGACATATTGTACATTTATTTCAGTAAACGGTTTATTTACTTCCTTTGGCTTCTACTTCTATTAGAATTAACTTGCATATTTTTTTAGGATTGCGGTGCAGTTTGATAACAGACAGTGACCAGCATAAAAAAGTGTTTCACTAGATTGAGCTCTTTGTCTAAGTGTACTTTAAAGGTTCTTCGCACTGAGTTCAGTTTATTGATATGCGAATACCTTCATGTGATTTTTAAGATGCTTAAACAGACTGTCCATATCAACATGTCCATCAAATGAAATCCAAGGTAAAATGATTGAACCATTTTGAATTATCAATCTATCACAACTTGCAGTACATGGTGCTACTAGAGCAGTAAATATTCTTTCTAATTTTCACAGCAATAAAAAGATTTAGTTTTCATTTGATCAAAACATTCTTCATATCAAAAATTGAGAATGGAAATGTGAAATGTGTTTAAGAGACAGTAACATGACAAAAAAGCAAAAAGCAGTCAAAGGTCACCAATGGGTTTTTAACAAAGTGAGAAAATCCCTCGCCCGGCGGCGGACTTCAGATGGCCCCTTAACAAAATGTGTACTAGTTCAAACTCCAATACATAAAACCGATCTTACAATTAAAATATACAAATATATCTAAATATTTAATATAGATATAAAAATATTAGATATGAGTGCAATCAGACGATTCTCCATATACTTCAAACAGAATATAAAAGTTGTACAATGAGGGCAAAGGTCAAGATCATATAAAGTTTCTCGTGCCACAAGACTCACCATCTTATGACAATACATCTTCATGCTACATATTCAGAAGCAAGGTCAATTTAGAATTATACTTCTAGGTTAGGGTAATATACAAAGGAACACACTGTATCATGATGATACACCCACACTGGATAGGTCAAGAGTCAAAAAGTCAGTCTGGTCAGGAGTTCCATGCCAAAAAAAAACCCACAAAGCAGTCCTGCACGAAATTTCATAACGTATCAATTTCTCATGGCATGATGCACTACACATGCCGAATACAGCAAACATAGGTCAGGGACAGAAACAGAAGACATGTATCTAAACTCAATAGAACAGTACTTGTATTTCAGGTCACTATATGCAAGTGCCTTCAACATAGAACATAAACTCTCGCAACAATTCAAAGTTAAAACGTCTTTCACAAAAGTTTGATTAGGATTTTTTGCAACGATTACCTTACCACTGTTAATCGAAAATCGGATCTTAAAACTAGGGTTTACCATTAATTTCTAACCTTACCATGTGATATCACTATGGTAAACTGATAGAAACACTTGATGCAGTCATGAATTTGAATATTATCAATAGTACGACGAGAACAATACAAGACAGAGTAAGTTACAAATGAAAGTAATTATACATACGAACTTTTTATCACAATGCACAAACTAGGAACCGTAGTTTTCATTCATTTTATTCATTTAAAATGTACGCTCTCGTTAAACAATGGAAATTAACGCTGTATATTTATATAAACGATCAATCTTGTAAATCAGAAATAAATAAACATTTGTTTAGTTATACAAGCACTGTTCCTTAACTTTTGCTGTGTGTGTGTTTTGCTGTGCACAAATATTGATTATGTGTCAGAGATGGATCGCCCATGTTTGTGTGTTTTGCTGTGCCCATGATAAACTGTTTATGTGTCATAGATGTATACCACATATATTTTCTTTTTATTGGAGGTTTTCAATGTTGCTTCACTGTCACACTAACATTTCCCTTCATACTATTCTGTTTAAAAATCTATAAACATCTACCTGCGACATGATAAGTTTACTAAAAACAAACTGTCTGTTTGGAGCAGACATTGGTCGCAGAGGTTGTCTTCCGAATGTACCTTCCCTGCGATATTGATAACCCATTGGAGTATTGGTATAAACATATCTTCCATTTAAAGGCTGCGTTGGTCGATAATTGTCCGACAGTCCTCGGAAACGCACAAAATGACGATCGCCTAGATGTCTGAATTGGTTTATCTATAAAGGGATAAGAATAACACACACACATAAAAAACTTAGCAATAATTTAAGATGTATCAAAAACAAAATCAATAGATGTGGTATGATTGCCAATGAGACAGATCTTCATAATACACAGAAATAACAGTTAGAGTCACCATACGGCCTTCAACAATAAACAAATCACATACCGCATTATTTACTATGAAAGATCCTAAAGGTTGTTGACATATTTTCTTTTTTTTTATAATTGATTCATTTGAAATGGCTCGTTACTTGCACATCTCGTCATTAGGTTGTTGTGCTATGGTTATGCTTGTCTTTCTTTTTATCTAATGGGCTTTGTCTTTATGCCTTTTCGTTTGTCTTTGTTGACATATTTGTTTACTTTGTAGTGATTAATATTATAACACGATGTTGACTGTTGTACCCCTATGTCTGACATTTTTATACCTATTATGTAAGGTTTTTTTTTGGCATGCATCGATGTCAATAAATCGGAATTTGATGCGACTGTCGTACAAGTGAGAGGTTTAGCTAATCGTATAATACAAGGTTTCATCCACCATTTTCTACATTGAATTTTTTTTATAGCGAGTCAGGAATGTGACAGTTGTTATCCATTTGTTTGATGAGTTTAGGATTTTGATTTTGGCATTTGCTTAGGGACTATTCATTTGTAATTTTCCTCGGAGTTCGGTATATTCGTTTTTTTTTTCTTTTTAAAACTTTTTTTAAAACTTTAACAGCCGAAATAGTACAAGAAGAAAACATGCATATCCATTGTAAGAACAGTCGTCACCTGGTTAAGGAAACAAAACATATAGTCCCGTCTTGCAAATTGTAGGCCGCTCTATAATCCCACAACTATTAAATAAATGTATTACTATGTTTCGTTTTTAACCATATATATCATGATTTATCTTTTTTATCTCTTACGACAATGATGTAATTGTGTAGGTTCAGGACCATACACGTATTGACACGACAAAGGTGCTTTGTATTTACAGTTACAACAAGATTCAGATAAAATGCTTCAGATAATGGAATTCAGTTACTTACTTACTTTGTTAGGGGTTCAGAAAAAAGGCAAAGTGCTCTGTAGCGAGGGAATGTAAATTTTATTCGAAAAATACCTATGTTGTTTAAATACTCATATGGTCCGGTCGGTTGATATTCAAACGAGAAACAAATATACTGTCGAAACGCTCATATGCTCCGATCTGTTGATAACAAAACAAGATAATTACTCATGGTCAGGGATCATCTGCCTATGTAGAAGCATATGAACTTATATGCATTTAGCAGTAACATATATAAATGTAAATTAACTATCACCTGTCTTTCAGAAATTCGTATATGCTCTTGAAATATTGTCCAGATTACACTCTCATAACATGGCGGCGTTGTCAGTCCACCATAATATCTATAAAATACATCAGTGGATCGTGGAAACAGGGACCTTAAAGCAAATGCTTCAATGTTTACATGATCGTCTGAAAACAAAGATGTAAATATTTAAGAAAATGTGCTATGAGTACCAATGAGACAAATCTCCATCCAGGTTACAATGTATGAAAAGTAAACAGTTGTAGGTCGAAGTACGGCTTAAATCACGGATCATTGGCTACCACAGAACAACAAGCTATAAAGGTCCAAAAATACTTGAATATAAAACAATTCAAATATGACAACCAACAGTTTAATCAATATTAAAATCGAGAAATATTAATGCATCAAATCATTCAACGACAACCACTAAATAACAGGGTATTGAATAATGTTGAAGCCTGTTTTATAAAATTGTGCGTTTAAAATATTTTAAATCAAGTATCCTAGAATTAAAACAATAAAATGTATAACATTAATTTTATGAAAGAAGTATCAACCTTATTACTAGACATCAATAGTCCAAAAGCAATTTACCGAAGAAAATGTATAATTTAGGGACATGAACGTAGTTTTTTTATATAGATTAGACCGTTGGTTTCCCCGTTTGAAAGGTTTAACACTATAGTAGTCATTTCGGGGGCCGTATATAATAGCATGCTGTTCGGTGTGAGCCAACGCTCTGTTTAGCTTTGAACTACATTATGGTTTACCCTTACAAATTGTGACTTGGTCGAAGAGTTGTGTCATTGGCACTTCTACCACATCTTCTTATACATGTATCTATATAATGTTCTCATGATAAGTCAGCAGTGCCTGCTCTGTCGGTAAAACCCGTAACATATTTTATATTTAAATGTACACTGTCGATGTCACTCAGGTATATTATTACATGTTTCTAAAATAAAAATATTACAGAATAACAGGACAAACAAATACAAAAAATGTATGAAAGACTAAATGATAAAACAAGAGTGGGTTCATAGTAAACGGATGCCCCAATCGCACTATCTTTTCTGTGTTCTGTGTTCAGTGCTCGTTTTTTGCATTAAAAAAAGGATGATCATATCGTATCATAAGAAACATGAATACTAAGTTCAAGTTGATTAGTCTTCAACTTCATCAAAACTAGCTCGACCAAAAACTTGAAGCGGGACAGGCGAACGAACGGACGGACGCACGAATGAACAGACGAACGGACGCACAGATCAGAAAACATAATGCCCATAAATGGGGCATACAAAACACAGACTTACATATCACAACAACCGGCTTAGAACCGTATTTAAAAAGCAACAAGAACACATTGTTATTGCGTGATCTGGAGAGATGAAGATTGCTTACTTCTTCTTACCTCAACGAACAGAGACATACAAACATCAACATGGCTAATAAAAAAGGACAGAAATACAAATTATACAAAAAATACCTCAAAGAAAATTATAGACTGACATTAACCCACCTAAATAAATGGGATGATCTCAGAATCCACATGAAAACCGTGGGTGATCGCAGAACCCAGAAAAACAGGGGTGATCTCTTTTGCTCAAATACAGATTTTATGACTAAATGATACACTTTCATTGGTCATTTTTTTATCAATATCTACTGCAATACTCGAAGGCTAATATTACCTTTGTGTTGAACTTCGTTCATATGAGAAATGATTTCGTCAAAGGCAGGATTATCATCTCCAACCTTAAACAGATGTAATAGACAATCTTACTAGACATAGCATTATGTAAATAACTCATTCATAATATACCAGATGGCTACCTGGAGAAAACCGTTTCAACCAAGATAATGCTCCACTGGACATATTTTTTCAAAGGTTACAATCTGCACTATTTTTCACTCATATGTCATAATTTATTACATTTAATGAACTGATTTCATTTTCTATTTAAATGTAAAGTGAGTGTATGAATCAATTTCAAATTGTCGCTATCAAAGCCCTATGTTTGACTTGCATGTCACTCGTATTCTCTTATAAAAGTAGTATTATCGGTTCGTGCTAATTTGTATAACTTTCAAGATTATTATTTCAGTTTGATTACCTCATGTACATGTACAAGATCAGAATCATTTGACATCTTACTGATGAAGGATATTAGTTATTAGAAATATACAACATTTCTCTTTGTGATGTTGTAAAAATAAAATTGAGAATGGAAATGGGAAATATGTGTCAAAGCGACAACAACCCGACCATAGAACAGATAGCAGCCGAGGGTCACCAATAGGTCTTAAATGCAGCGAAAAACTCCCGCACCCGAAGGCGTCCTTCAGCTGGTTCCTTAACAAATATCTATACTAGTTCAGTGATAATAGACATCATACTAAGCTCCGAATTATACACAAAAAACAAAAATTAAAAATCATACCAGACAAACAAGGGCCAGAGGCTCCTGATCTGAGACAGGCGCAAAATTGCCTTTTTCCCTTGCTTAATATTTCTGGTTAAAATAAAATAAACAATCGCACATGGTAGCTTGCCTATAGAGGCGTCGTTTAAAAGACATAGTTAAATAACTGTATAAATGATCAAACAAATTCGAGACGTTTCGAGAGTTTTATTTTCGAGAACATTTGAATTAACTAACGACTCTAACTTGAACGTGAAACAACAATATGTGTCTACTGCGCTACAATATACGTACATCAAAAAGAAACGACAACACAGCGAGGCCTCCAGTGGCATTTTTAGCTTCTTCAAACATTCTGTATCTCTGTGAGTAGGTCACAACATGCATCTAAATTCACGAAAATAATGAAAGTTACATCTTGTCAAGAAAACATTTATAGGGATGATAAACTTCATAAATTGTACTATCATTTATACTTCATTAAACATTGTTTTTTTTCCCAATGATTTGAATTTAATTAAACAATAGTTTTACATGTATCGACGGATACAAGCTTGTCAATAATGTTTTCTCTGTCTTCTTCATATTCTAGCTCATATATTAAATTTTACGCATACTAAGATATTGATTACAGCCTTGTGTAATATTCCTTTATTTGAATGAATTGGATTCTAATTGTGAATGATACACGCAAATCATGATAAGATTACCCTGTTTATCCCCTTTTTTAGTGTACGCTATCTTCTTAGAGTGTCTTTGGTTCCTTGATTTGAATTCTTATTCGATTTATAAAAGCTGAACATCGGCAAACTTCGGAAAATGTTTTCAAACATATATGCAGACTATCTTCAATACCATTTTGTTCCAAATCATTTAGGAAATGTCATGTTATGAAATAAACGAATATTAAATGCATTCTTCTTACTTTTTTTTGGCTATATATATGTTGTGAACAAGAGATGTGAGTTTGTGTATTAAATAAATTTGTACAGGGTTTTTGTACAAATTTTAAGTTTTTTGACACATACCTTTTTGCACCAGGAGATAAAAGTTTATCTTCTAAAATGTATTCGTTTAATGTCATGTATCGAAATTTACATATACTTCAACCTAACATGTATTGTCATTCTCCTTGTCATCAAGCTGGAAATGAAAACACCTAAATGGTTTGAATTGTAATTTTATTTTTCTACTAATACCAAAATCATATCCATAAAACGCCTTTTTGTGTTCTTACAATGATTTTGTATCAAGACTCAGTATTATACTGTATTATGTAGTTGTGGAAACTTGACATCAATATGCAGTAACAAAAGACTGTGTGCTTGAATCAACCATATGTGTTAAGCGGTTCACACAACACTGATAATTTGTATAAAAAAAACTTAACGTTACAACTTGTACACAACATATAAAAATTATATAATTATATATCCATGTTGATATTCTAATTTGTCCAATGCATTGAGGGGAAAATGATAAAAGTTTTCAATACCTCCATAGGAAAAAATCGTCCATTTATATCATGTTCTGATCCTCTGCTGTCCTGTGAGCCCCAATGGAAGTGAAACTGTTTTACAAGATAGGGCTCAGGAAGTCCTCCACCAATTACTGCTAAGTTGTTACGTCCTTCTACGTCAACTTCAACTAAATGAAATATACTTTGTAAGGGAGATAAGTGAGAAGAGAAACTTTGAATAGGCATTAGTTTCTACTATGTATGTGCAATAGTGCAGTCATTGGATGATTTAATAAGAACAACTGACTTTCAGACATGATTGATGATTTAATTGATCATTCAAAATAATAATTCAAAAGTCACGATTTCTATTTTTAAGTACAATTTTTACAACTGTTTTTAGATTATCCAGGTAATTAGTATTAACAAAAGAAAACCCTAACTTTTAGAATGTGTCATTATGTATAAATCAAATGTTAACATTTTTGGCGGAATCTTGTACATTTTTGTGGAAATTTAAGCAAACGAACAGATGCACACAAGTGAATGCAATGCGTTGTAATTTGAACTTCAAATACTAGTAAACAGAAACCATCATTTGAAAATGTTATTATCATTTGTTAACATTGGTGCCGCACACATTTTGTTGTTTATTCTTTAGCTTTCTATGTTGTGTAATGTGCACTATTGTTTGTCTGTTTGACTCTTTCATTTTTAGCCATAGCGTTGTCAGTTTTGTTTTTTTCAATTTATGAGTTGGACTTTCCCTCTGGTATCTTTCGTCCCTCTTTTGTAACTCGTGATATTTTTTTTTATTTACTGTTAATACAGTTTCCTCATCACTATACCTGTGTGTCCATTATTTTTCAATGTCAACCGAATGTTGTTGATCATATTCAGATCACTGAGGTCAAACCTGCCTAATCGTTCATCCACAACTATTTGACTTGTTTGTATGTTGATCGGTGATTGCCGCCGACCACCACATGTTCTATATTCTCTTGGCCATTCAGCGGGAGCTACAGAAAAAAAGAGATAACCCGTGTTTTGGTTGGTTTGTTTGTCGATCGGTGACTATTCACCTTTAACCGTATGTATTGATTGTATATCGTTGTTTTGATTGCATTGCTTTGTTTATTTTTATATACCTGCTGTGTCACCTTAATAAATCCTTGTAAGTTATCATATACTGTTTTAATATTTTTATTACACGCTTGGCAATATAGCACGATCTATAGAAAAAAGATATAGAGAGTTGCGCGCAGCTATTGGTATATTTCCATTTTCTCTGCTATAGTGGAACCAAAATTCCGATGACGATGGTACACCGTGGTGACAACAACTTAGAATTACCATTATGTTAGAATAACTACCCAACATAATGCATTTGTGATGAAATTAGAAAACAGTAAATAAAATATTTGATGAAAAAATAATAACACATAATTTCCATAAAATTCTATCTGCCCGTCAAATTTCAGGCCTTAGAATAGCATTTTTTTATGATTTCGGATTGTTGTGATGTTTTGATTGGTTGTTCTTTGCAAGCGTCCAACAACGACTTGTGCATGTTCTGGACCAGGTGGTGTCGAAACTTATCTAACCTTTGATATGTAACAATTTATTATTCAATACTGATAGAACTTGATATATATATACATTGTATATAGTAAATCTTTCTAATGAATTGAATTTTAAATATAACAGCATATTCACATAATGTTCATTTATGTGATGGATTGTATTTGTATTATCTGTATCATTTTTATCGAATATCAGTAGAGAGTGGGTTAACAGAGAAATAATGGCAGGCTAGTGATATAGTAGGTTGAATTCTTCTTCCGTTCGGTCATCAAGGACCCAAAAAGAAATAAAACTTATATCTAAAATGAATCATGAATGAAAATAAATTTGTAGTCATATCTACTATCATTCGACGCATATGGATTTGAGACTCATTCTTGAATGGAATCAGGGTTGAGATATTGAATTATGTGAATCTCATATTGTAGCATCAAATCCAAACATTACATTTGAAATATTTGTCTACAAATAAACCAATTACTTACGTATACCATCTTGATATCCCCACATGTTTCCTGAAATTAAAGAAAATATGGAAAAAAACAAACTTTGAATATGTGCAATTTAGAGATCATATAGTTATCACCTATCGACCAAGTGTTTCGAAAAAAATTATTATCATATCAACCAACTGTGGTATTGACTCAATTGTTTTCAACAATAAGTATATCTAATCAAATGTGGAACATGTGTATCGACCAAAGTACATTTTTAGCATAACTGTTTGTGTTAGCTTTCTTAATTAAATTGTTTCATATATGATGTTATATCTGGACCTTTTATAGCCGACCTTACGACATGGATTTTTCTCATTGTAGAAGGCATTACGGTTACCTCAAATTTCTTACATTCACTTCATTCGAAATTTGATGGATAGTTGTCTCATTGGCAATCATACAATATATTCTCAAGATGCTTATTTCTATATTTATGACAAAAAAAACATCATATACTAGTATACAAAAATCAGTCGTAAATATTTTTTTTTTAAATTTCCATTTATTTCGAAAAAAACACAAATAAAGGTGATGTAAATTACGTAGGAAAAACAAACGTAGATGATATATTCAAATACAAATATATAAGAATTGAAAAAAGTCAGATCAATCGACAATTAAAATTGTCATGAAAAATAGAATTATCTTACCTGCATCTCCATTCACGCGAAAAGAACCACAAAACACAGAAATCACGTAAAAATGCAAGGCATTTAATACATACATTGTATTGTTTTAATGGAATCTTATTACATATTCCAGCAAACCATCTACCGCAAAAGATATGCATGTACATATTTATAATATGAATATGTCATGATAGATTTTACAATTAAAGTGTGAGGACTAATTTTTTAAACAAGTTTTTCTGTCATACATTGTGTTAGTCATTATTCTTTCTTTGCAAACAATTTACTGTTTTTGTTGTTACCATTCCATCATTCTAGATTGATGAAGCTCATTATATATTCCTGTATTCCTTAACTAGTGTCGTTTAAACAAATTTTAATGTTTGATATATATAGATAAATAGAGATGTACCTTTTTTATAATACGCTTGTTAATAAGACACAGAGTGACAGTTATAAGTATCCATACTGATCATCAAATGAAACGAGTCATCATCAAGGCAATGTTTAGATATGAAGCTAAGAAATTGACCCTATTCCTGTTTTCTTACCTAGTTTAACAGTTTAAGCAAAAAGCGAAATCTGTAAAAGGGATTATTTCAACTTTTTGAAACCTTGGTTTACTAGCTTCCTTGTGAGCAGCAACCCTCTATCAAGACATTTATGATAGGAATTGCAAGCATAAGGATATCGTATCAATTGGGAGATATATACACTGTATGGAGGTGCAGCTGGACTGTTGCTATTTAGAAATGGAAAGTTCACAATTGAAAAGCTGAAATCATCTCTTTTGTCGTAAAGTTTTGTTTTCAACCGACCCTCATTGTCAATTTCTAGATGTAAGTCAAGATATGAAGCCGACTTTACTGTATCATTTGTATCCTTTATTTCTTGTGCGATGGGATATATGCGTTCAACACAGTCACCAAATTTTGTATTATTTAGTGAAAGAACGTCTATATAGTGAAAAGTACAGTTAAAGGATATTGCTTACTTCTTATCTTTCTTCCTAAGAAGTTCCTGTATGAAGTCAGCCTCATAATAATAAAGAAACAATTCAAGTCGGCAAGAAGAGGGGCACAATGACAATAACTATCAAAACCAATGAGTAAACAAATAGTAAACAAAGATTATTTCCCATTGGAATGCCGACAGTCTGGTGAAAAACACGTCCTCCGAACGTATCCAATATGTTGTCAAGCAGGAAATTAAGCATTTTGATCATGTCAGTTTCAGATAATTTTTTGTTTCACTCATAGTGATCCTTTACAAAGTAGGATTTATCCCTCCCTAAGACAAGATACCTGTATTTACGTTGGCACTTATTTTTTATGAAACAATGCAATACCAAATCTTTCAATTTGTCTTTTTAGTTTGGAATGTGGAATACTTGTGTAAAGTGTAGAAAAGTCAAATGGTTTAATACTATTACAAGATGAAAAAAAGTTAGATTGTACGTATTTTGAAAGATCTTTGGAATTTGTAAGTATCCACATCTGATTCACGGCACCTTCGGAATAGGCAGTTGCACACTTACTTTGAAGCCCGTCTTAAAATTGCTGATAAAATAGATGTTAATAATTTAGAAAGAGGTTGCATGAAGCACTCGGACGACCTAGCAATGTACCGTTGTTCGTAAGGATATTATGAAGTTTAGGTCACCAATACAGTGATTGAAGATCCAGTTATTCATCTTTGGTGGAAATTCCAAAGGAACATACAACAGACCTATTATCATCCAGGATTTCCTCTTTGGTAAGGGTCGTGAGGGTATATGTTGAGTTTCCAAGTGAATTGTCAATACCTCATTCGTTTATCAAGCAGTTCATGTAATGAGTTTTACACACAAACACGATGTTGTTTTTTGGCTTGATCTGCGGGAAAACGACATATTTGCCATGGAGGAAGGATAATTGTTGCAACATTTGGGTCTTTAAAGATTGACGTAGCATGGACATTGATAGACCCATTCGGTTTCTTAATTCTGATTTGTATCGACGACCTCACTGCTTTAGTCCATTCTGAAAGAGTTTCTTTGTCTACCTTCCCGCGCTTAGCCCATTGCCTGACATGATTTTCGACTGTATCCATCAACATTTTAAAGTTGTATTTCCAATTGATGGATTTAGGTTCACGATATTTTGATAACACATTTTGTAGGGAAGTGTTATTAATAGTGTTGCGGTCACCGGTAATAACATGGACAGCCGGATAATATGTGAATTTGGAAGTAGCACATGTGCAATCAGGAGGTTTAGACTTGAAGTCGTCAATTTTGAGATCCTATAAAACCTGTTTGTAATTGAAAATTTTAGTTGCAATAGGTTTGGTATAGGATAAGAAATGATTGGTATAGATTGATCTTTGACAAAGAAGATATTTTCGATTGAACTAATTTATAATGAAGAATATTGCCTACGTTGACGCCATCGCGTCCTTTAATTTGTTGGCAAAGGAAAGATTCGGGAAAGATCTTTTCTATTTTCCATCTTTTCCAATGCGGACTGGCTTGAAAAGTCTGTGACTTGCAATATCTGAAACTATAGCTGTGAGTTTGTATTGGTTTGAATGAGGGTTTGTAACAGTGCAAACATAAATTGAACAGAGGATGAATAGTTAGATATTGTTACCTATAAAAGGAATGACAGAATGTGAAACTATTTAAGAGATGACTTTAAGCATCATTAATACAGAAAAGCAGTAAATGAAAATCTAGTATGAGAGAATGCACTCACAATAACCATCAAAGTACAAATGTTTTACTTTTTCTAACACTTTTCCTAATTCAAAATGAAAATAAAATGCTCGTGTTTATACATAAAAAGTAAATAGAAGGGACAGAATATCTGCGAAGATATTTCAATGGTTGTTAATTGTTAATTATAATTGTATTCTGTTAGCGTTGTCTGTTGCAACTGAAGATCGTTGACGATAAATACATTGGTGATTTTACGTCGCATGCATCAGATTCTGTTAGATACGAATGGTTGGATGATCAACATCCCTTAATCTTGAAAAGGATTGACAACATTTAGTCGCATCACAAATGGTTCAAAATAGAATAATTGAAATGACTTGAAGTGGTTCTTAAAGGACCAATCACAAAAAAAAACAATGATATTAATATGTTATGTTTATTTCATAGACATATGCATATAACGATATTTTCTTGTGTCTTCGAACATCTCTCTGTACTTTTGTGAATAATTGTACTGCATATTACGACCTTTTATCATCTTAGTTTATTCCTAATATCATTTAGAGGGATTAATACTTTTACATTTCTTTGGCATATACGTGTTCCGCAATAAACTGCATAGATTATTTATATAAGTGATTTTTGAAGCAGCAATTTTACTTTACTTATATGGAGTTTAATAACCATGTGTACGTTGTTGTATCATAGAACTGTATTTTCGTCTTTGCTGAACTTTGTTGGATTTGTGGTACCTGTTACTGCTGATACCGTATTTGTTTGTTAGAAATAGCTTGTTGGTGTATGGAATCCGGATCACCTGCTTGTCGTACAGAGTATAAATAGGGGACTGAAATATAAAAAAATATATATTTCTTTACTATAAAAAGTACATAATTATAAAAGTGTATATTTATAAAAAAAAATTACAACGCATGATACAGTTTCAGATTTAAAATAATTTTCCATAATTTTCGGCAGAATATTTACAGAAATTTATTGTTATTTACAATATTTCTAAAACAAATCTATTTGGCTTTATATCTGAAGCCTTGAAGGCGGATAAGGTGAAATTGCATGAAAGGTTTCTAATTTGGATCCACATTGTACATGTTATACGCTCGGTTGCATTTCTTTAAATATCGATGACATTACTTTGGATAAATTTTAACTGTTTTAAAATGGAATTTGCAATGTTATGTTGAGGAAACCCTTGGACGGAATCAAACATGCACTTCATTTATTCACAAACACCAAATATTGAGAGGGCAAAAAAAGACACATCTTACAAAATACAAAACACGTCCATTAATCAAATGATGTATTAGCCGACTAAAGGAGAAAAGGAGGATACCAGAATAATTTCTTCCTGCTGAAAGATTGTTATCTTGTGAACAAGCCTGATAAGTCAGGAAGCTCATAATCAGTGAAGGTCATTGGTTGATGTGGTTCATAAGCGTTTTTCGTTACTCTTTTTTTTTCATATAGATTGGGCCGTTGTTTTTCCTAATGGAATGGTTTAACACGAGTCATTATTGGGGCCTTTAATAGCTCGCTGTTCGATGTGAGCGAAGGCTCAGTTTCGAAGGCCATACTTTTGACCAATAACGGTAAACTTTTACAAATTGTAACTTGGTTGAATAGTTGTCTCATTGGCACTAATACCACATCTTCTTTTATCTGTGTAAATGCTACTTGTCATAAAGTTCGTACTTTTAAATGTTTATCTTTCCGGTTAAATTTTACCAGATTCCGTAACTGATTTCTGTTATCATCTCCATTGACACCACGTAGTTCTGTTTTCAGCTGATTTGATAGTTTATTGATATATTTATCCAATGATTTTTTATTGCGAGCTGTCATAATGTTTGCATTAGGAAAACTTTCGCGAATGGTTGTCTTACGACTTGAAGAAAAGTTGAATTGTCGCCTGCTTGTCTTTGAAACCTTGCGTCGTGGCTTGACACTTTTGTACCTTGATGTAGTTATTTTCACAATGCGCGCCTTCGCCCTAGTGCTTCTTTCTGAAGGCATTCCACGTATGTTGTTGGCATATACCTTTCTGCCATATAGAGCTTGCAATGGCCTAAAATTGTCAGCTAAATCACGGTGTTTGTTTATATGACGGTTTCCAAGAAAACGGAATAAATATATCTGAAACAAGATATATAATTATTTGCATGTTTGAAAAAAATATATACCTCAATTTGGTGTTACTTAATCTTTGACAGCTTAAGTTATATGTATCCATAATCTCCTTTAATCATTTCAATAAAATATCGACTCATACAAAGCTTTGCCCATAACTACAGTTAGCGTTAATAGTCTTTTTACCAATTCCCTCAATCGACCCTGTAAAATGAGATCCCTTTTTGAAGGACATTAATTTTTATTATACTGCAATCAGCTATTTTACTGTACAGATAAAGCTATACGTATAAACGTTAGCTTTATACGTCAATGACCCCAATTGACCTATAAGCCCCGCCTCCTTATTGTATTTCATCAACAACATCACGTCACGACCATGACAACGTAAAGTAACAATGGTCAAACTTTTTTGAATTTAAACTTTTATGTCTTCAAATTGGTTATTTATATATCATGTTTATCAAATGCTATTAATTAAGTTCATTTTCCCTTTCTAATTCCTTAATACGCCAATGTCTTACCACCTGGACTACGCTCATAGGGAAATACCCCAAAATGGTACCCCCAAGAGGGAAATTCCAAACACTTTTTTTAACAATTTTTGTTACATGTTTTTTTCATTTTTCATTTTTTTTTCGATTTCAGTATAAAGACAATATACGTATAGTGTCTTGAAATATGAAATTTATTTGTATTCGGCACGAAACGGGAAAATGCTCGGTAGAACCTCACATTTTCCCGTTTCTAAGCCTTATACAAATAAATTTCATATTTCAAGACACTATACGTATATTGTCTAATTATACAATGGAGAGCTAGCAGAAAAATGAAATTTACCTTAGCGTAATGTGAGTTATCTCTAAGATTTCAAAATCCTTTAATTCCACTAATTAATTTTGTTGTTAAGCTAAATATTTTTGACATCAGCAATTATTTTGAATGAAAAATGAGTTAACCAACCGATATATCACTTTCAATACATCATGACTTGCTTTGGCAAAAACAAATTTTGTCATGTTTTGAACCAGTCTACGATTTCTAAAGGGAAGTAATTTGTTCAAAAATAGTATGATAAAATAATTAAATCGGTAATTGGCAAATACACTATTACTTTATGATATTCGCTTTGAATAATATTGTAAAGTTTTTAAAATATTTTTCTCAAATCAAGCGTTTCAAAAGTATATGAAATCAAAAATAAAGTTCAGTTTTTCTTAAATGAGGGAATACATGCAACATCCGGTCTGTGATTTTGTTTGATGTTTTTCTGATAAGTATTTGTACATAAATAATGATAATATGAAAGTGCACATGAAATACATTATAATTAGAAAGGCATTTACGGTAACTCAAGGACGGAGGATACATATTTCGTTGTAATTCTCTTTTTGTTGTAAGATGATGTTATATTTATGGTGATTAATGCGATGTACTACCTGTTGTTTTGAAATAGAAATAGGTGATTTAATTACAGTCCATATAACACTTTCGTGGCATGGTGGCGTCGTCAAACTACCGTAATACCTGTAGTACACATCATGTGGTGACGGAAACAGTGACGTCATAGAAAATAGTGGCATTGTTACATTATCATCTAAAAATAAAAAGCAACAAGAATAAATATAAATCTCATAGTTTGCTTGCTATAGTAATTCTATTACATGTGTCGGGAAAAATCATTGGATAATATTTAGTATTACATACATATAAAGAGACGTGGTGCTGTTGTTGTTGTTAGCGCATCGGACTGCAAATAAATCAGTTCCTGGCTCGATACCCTTTCTGTGGAGAAAATGTCACCATAAGCGAGTATAGTCTTGAGAAACGATGATAGTACGTCGGAAGGGGGCGATGGAAAATGGCTGACTTGTGTTTTTTAAGAGAGAGCATTATTTCTTGCACAAAAAAAGTATATCACAAAAATACTGAATATTTATTTACAAATATAAAAACATGACTAATGATTTGTGTTTTTCGTTGATAACAGGTTATTGATCTAAAGATTATTGGCCGTTTGTGAGGTAATGAGTCATGTTCACACACAGACGAATTAGAGATGGTTGACAAAATAGTCGAGAGAAGTCAGAGACTCACAAAGCCAAACAATGCTGAATATCCTAAAAAATACTTTTTTTTCTTGTGAAATTTGAAATTACCGATTTGCTGATGGTTTGTCTCAGGCCTGATAACATACTAGTATATAGTATTTACCTTCGCGGATTATTTGAGCAAAACAATCACATATCTCATCAAACATGGTGTTAGCACCGCCAATCTGTAACGATAAAAGCAATGAGCAGAAATGTGTAAGAAGGGAAATAACTCATGTCGAGTGTAGCACCGCCAATCTGTTATGACAAAAGCAATGATCAATAGAGTGTTACAACGGAGATAACTCATATCTCGCAAATCTTCAACGACAAAATCAATGAGCACAAGAGCGATAGAAGGGAGATAACGTATGTCGAGGTGTTAGCACCGTTTACCTGAAACGATAAAAGCAATGATCACAAGAGCGTTAGAAGGGAGATAACTCATGTCGAGTGTAGCACCTCCAATCTGTACGAAAAAATCAATGACCAAAAGAGTGTTACAAGGGAGATAACTCATGTCAAGTGTAGAACTGCCAATCTGTAACGAATAAACCAATGAGTGTTGTACCGGCGTCACACATCAGGGTATAGCTCCGACGTACACCGGGAGTGTTAAAAAATCACGCTGCCAATACGATGGTAATTTTGGATGTAATCAACCTGTCAAATTTTTATCTTGAATATTATTATTGATATAGATAAATTGTAAACAGCAATAATGCTCAGCAAAATAAGATCTACAAATAAGTCGACATGACCGAAATGGTTGACCCTTTAAGGAGTTATTGCTCTTTATAGTCAATTTTCTCACAATTTTCATTAATTTGGTTCATTTTAGTTATTTTTTTCAATGATATTTTCCTCTGTAATTAATGGGCTAAGTTTATTATAGATAGAGAAAATTGTAAATAGCAAGAATGTTCAGTAAAGTAAGATCTACACATCACCATCACCAAAACACAATTGTTTTATGAATCTATCTTTGTCCTTGGTTAAATATGCACATAGACCAAGGTGAGCGACACAGGCTATCAAGATCCTCTAGTTTTTTGTTCGAGCTTAACTGATAGAGTCTTTTGTAGGCGAAACGCGCATCTGGCGAAAATACAAAATGTCAATCCTGCATGGAATTTATGATGAGATTATTGTTACATTTCACTATTTTTATAGTTTAAAATGATTAAACTTTGTTTAAACTTTAAAATGTTTAAACTGAAACAGTTACCATACTTACGTCAATTAAGAAAGAAATGACCGCTAAAGCTCCTGTCGAGTTCAAAGCATCTTTATACTGTCGAAACCTAGAACTGTAGGACACTATATGCATCTGCAAAAAAACATATAATGACAATGATGAACAGTACTGTAACTCTGATATCAAAACTGCATTCTAACCTATTAGATGATATTACTTGATTTCGATTCAATGCATCATAGCTACATACAACATTGCGTCTCCTAATATTTATATCAATATACTGTGTAATAATTCTAGAAATATGATTGGTGAAAAGCAACCGCGTGTTTATATATTTCAAACGTGTGTAAGATTGATGAGCGGGGATTATTTCAATAGTTTTAAACATTTATTCACTGCCTATATATGGTCGGGGTACTTCCTGTATTCACCTTTATTACATTGCTTTAGTCTTATTCCATATTGCAATGCTTTAGTCTTATTCCATATTACAATGCTTTAGTCTTATTCCATATTACATTGCTTTAGTCTTATTCCATATTACATTGCTTTCGTCTTATTCCATATTACTTTGCTTTAGTTTTATTCCACATTACATTGCTTTAGTCTTATTCCATATTACATTGCTTTAGTCTTATTCTATATTACATTGCTTTGGTCTTATTCCATATTACATTGCTTTAGTCTTATTCCAAATTACATATTTACATTCAAAGGAAGATAATTCTGCAAAAAAGGTTGAAATATCAATAGAAATTGATACAAAATTATAATGTTACCGCTTCTATTCAACAGAATGTATTGATATTTGATATCTTAGCCGTTTTTAGAGTATGACAAACAACCCTAGAGGTGTTTTAATTTCTTTAATCAAACAACAATATATATTTCGTAATTCATAAGTTGCCCATATATTGAATTTGTTCACCGTGTCTAATAAAGAATCTCACATTAATAAAAACAATAACAGTTTTTTTGTCTTATTCCACATTACTATGCTTCAGTCTTATAACATATTACAGTGCTACAGTCTTATGCCATATTACAATGTTAAGTCTTATTCCATATGACAATGCGTATGTCTTATTCCATATTACAATGTTTTAGTCTTATTCCATATAACAATGCTTTAGTCTTATTCCATATAACAGTGCTTTAGTCTTATTCCAAATTACCATGCTTGGTTTCTTATTACAACGCTTTAGTCTTATTCCATATGACAATGCTTTAGTCTTTTTCCAAATAACAATGCTTAGTCTTATTCCATATTACCATGCTTTTTTCAAATAACAGTGCTTTAATCTTATTATATATTAAAATGCTATAGTGTTTTTAAGATACCTAACACCTCCCTCTATTTCTTTTTCTTATTAAAATGGTTTATTACGATTCGTACGTTTTTATATTTTCATGTAGTTTTCACTATGAAAGGTTTTGATTCTGAATTGTGTATATTAAATATCGGTTTTGCTAGAAATTTGAAAAAAATGTTGTTCTTGACTCTTAAATATCTCCCACCCTCACCCGAATCCCTCCCCTATATTTGATATGCAATTGTGCAGAAGTTACACGAATTTTGTTTTAAAGGTGCACAGTGTAGATAAAATTAAAAATGAACTACGTTCATTGACCTATAATGGTTTACTTTTATAAATTGTTAATTGGATGGAGAGTTGTCTCATTGGCACTCGTACCACATCTTCCTATATCTATAGACTATCTTTTATTTAATTTGTATACCTCCATTGGAAACTGTTTACCATTAACGTCATGTTCACTGCCCCTGTGATCAGCCTTTCCCCAGTGGAAGTGGAACTGTTTTACTATGTATCTCCCGTGTAACCCTCCTCCAGTGATATAACAATTATCATCCAAAACTTCTACCTCAACTAAAAGAAAATATGTAAACACACGTATACATTATTGAAATAATGTTGATGTTTTGAATTTTGTATCTTTTTCTAATAACATTTTGGTAAAGTTTTTTAAGTATTCATTCGATGAAAAAACTTTTTTTTTTAAGTCATAAAAGGGGGGTCTAAAGGTGTCAACCAAAACACACCAACAGTTGATAATCAAGAAGTTAGTTATTGTCTGCTATCATTTCATTTTCATTTTTATTTTTATTTTATATTACTTTTGAATTAGTTTAAATATATTTATTTACAGTGGATAAATAGGGGGAAAAAATGCAACTTATATTAATCCCTTTCCACTTTGCAGGTGCGAGTGCTGCCTTGTAGTGGCATTAGCCTTCTCTGTTTCGAAATCTACAAGGTTGAATTAAGAGGGGAAAATAAATTAATAGAATTGATATCTAGTGTTTTTGTAATGAGTTTGAATATATTCCTTCAAGTAATTTATGATGGGAAAAGCAATAAAAAAACTATCATTGGTTTTGAAAAAAAGGAAATTTCCCGTCGATCATGAAACTAATCAGAAAAAGAACCTCGCGTACATACACAAACTATTAAATAAAAGTTCAGAGCCTAATATAATATCATATATGACGATAAAAGTATGTAATACAATAATTAATGTCTTCCCTGTGAATTAAACATAGCACTAGCCAAAGGTTGGCCGAAAATAAACATTTTTATTGTAAACAAAGCACAAAAATAGTACACCTAATTACAAATAAAACTGACATATATTGTCAATAACAATGATATATATTCTTATACAATATGTTGCGTTGTTTTCACTCTGGTATTTCTTTAAGAACTTATCTGAATGGGATCCAATTTTATGATGGATATCAAACGCCTATGTGTCAATAATTGTAATTGTTAATTTGAGGTGTTTTTGTAACAAGTACAATTATTTATGCACTCATCATACTCTGCTATTGTATCGATCCCCAATAAGTATGCACGTGCATGCACAAACTCTACCTTTTGATCAAATAACTATGCAGGTTCATGCCAAAACTCTACCACTTAATCATAAAACTATACACGTGCACGCACAAACTCTACCTCTTGATCATAAAACTATGCACGTGCATGCACAAACTTTACCTCTTGATCCGATAACTATGCAGGTACACGCCAAAACTCTACCACTTGATCATTAAACTATACACGTACATGTCAAAACTCTACCACTTTATCATATAGCTATGCACGTGCATGCCGAGACTCTATCACTTGATCATATAACTATGCACGTGCATTATAGTTTCATAATGGTTCATTTACAGAACGTTAACAAGATCTACAAGACTTTTTGAAGGTGGAACAAATCTGTGACATGTATGTCTCGAAAAAATAAAAAAATATGATAATAGCATTGTTTTGTGACAGAATCTATATATATTTACCTGTTTTTCCATAGTTCACAATGGTCATTCTTGAGTCGTGTATAGTGTTGATGTTACTGAAATCAAACGGTTCGAGTTTGGTATCGAGAACAACTTGTCTTGTATCAATGTTTATAGGTGATTGTTTTCTCCCGGAACATTCTGGGTACAATCTTGGCCAACTTTGCGGGGCTGAAATATAAAGATTGAAGTCATTTTAATTTTATGTTCATACGAGTGAAGTTGTTTAGACTATTTTTTTTTACAATATTAAAATTCGTAGACTATTAGTATACAATGTGCTTTTATCTATTTTTCTAATTTACAATAGAACAGAAAAAAGTGTTTCATATGAATATAAATGTTTTAAAAATGAATTAAATTAAAAAACAACCTACTCTTTCAAGTTTGTTTGAAACTAATATATTTTCTTGTCATATCTTCACTTCTGTGTGCATCTTTATCCCGATTTGTGTTTATCGTCATTCTAATATTGTGTATTTTAATGTTTATATGGCATACAAACCCGTTAATTCTAATTATTACTTATTAACTAGTATGTATATTTTACGTACGTACGCCATCTTGATATCCCCAAATGTTTCCTACAATCGTAAATAATAAAAGTTTTATATGATTTAAGACAGTATACATCACAATAAATAAATTACATCTCTCTATTTCTGATGTTAGACAAAATAAAATTATTTATCTTTCCCTATTTTGTATATAACAGTAAAAAGTAATGAAATGTGCAAAGGACAGCACACCAGACATTTTAATTTAGCAACTTTGTCCATCGACTATTAACCGACAATCGTCGAGGAAAGCATATATATGTCTGATTACATTTCATTTTACAAATATTAAACTCAAATGATTTAATGCACTTTTAAGAAAAGACGAAAAAGTAATTCAAATATTTCCTAAAACGATTTCAATTATACATCGATAATATGTTTTGAATGAATCATTTTAATTCTGCCATTATCGAAGCTCCTGTCGCTGACTGATATCCGTTTTTAAGTAACATGTCAAGTCGTTATGAAGGGCTGAAAGATTCGCTTTATTGCTTGTTTTTTTAAAGACTAACTACTATCATATAATTACAGCAAATTATATACACGGTCTTTGGAGGAACACCAATATACACAAAATGGAACATAAAAATTTCACATGCTAAGTGTAGAAGCAGCTTAAACCAATTTTCAAGTTTTGTGTCTCCACTCAGCTGGAGTTCGAACCAACAACTTCCCATACTCGAGACGAGCGCATGCTATCGCAAGACACTCTCTGCTAATAAAGAAATTTCCCATATTATTGAGTTACTGAACAATCGTGAATGGTAAATCCCAAAACATTCAAGAACATTTGTAAGCACGCTGACATACGCCATGTCCCTCTCATTGTCATTGGGCGAATAAATCTCATATAATTCACAGGAATATTCTACTTGATAGAAATGTAACCAGATATACTGTCGATTTGCACATTTACAAAGTATGTCCAGGTAATCTACAAAGTTTTCATGAAGTTCTGCGGTTCGACTTCAGAGGAGTTGCCAAGTCAAACTGATACAGTAGATATATACATTGTATTTAGGCCACAATTCTAAATTCAAAAATGCATAACTCCTAGACGAAAAATAAATCTATTTTTTCTGTCAATATGCACATCTACATAATATATCCCTCTTATCTACACATATTCGTATTGTGGTTCTAAGGGAGTTCAGATGTCAAAACAAATCCAGGAATGACGAACGGACTGAAGGGCGAACCGGTCAAAACATTATAACTTACAAAATATTATAACTGTGGTAAGCATTCCCATCATATATTTAATATTATATTATAAAAGGTATATAAAGTACGATGAAATTAAGTTTGCCTGGGTGAAAAATTACACCGTACTACCCATGAAGAAAGGACACACATTGTTTTAATGTTGTTTGTTTTATTATTTATTTTATTAAATGACTTACCTACGTTTCCTGACACACGAAACGAATTGAAACTGAGTAAAATCAAGAAGATGAACACATGCATTTGAATTAACTCCACCATGGCAGACCCCCGCAAACTTATATGACAATGACCTATTCTGTGAATATATCCAAATGTGTTCAATGTTTTATAGATAATAGTCAGGCCGAACAAAATAAATGATTGCTTATTTGATCGGTATATATACAGTCTGCTAAAAGTTAAGCACCACCTATTTTTATTGCATCGAATTGTTTTCAAATTTAAAAAAATAATTATTCCTCGAAAAAAAGTTAACAATCATATAGCAATTTTGCTTATGTATACCATAAACAAACCACAAATATAATCTATGTCACTTATGAAGGTTCTATGCATGTAGTTTTTTCGTTCATAGAAATAGTGTAAATTACATAATTCAGAAATGTAATTTAAGTTTCACTGTGATTTGTTTTTACAACCATTGATCATCAAATATCATTAAAATTATCTTCACATAATATTTGGTATGCTCGGCAAATTTAATGTCAATATTTGAGTCAATAGCATGTGTAACAACCTCTCTTCCGGTACAGTTTCATATAACGACTTATGATTCTTAGTACAAACCTTCAAAACTTTAGTTGAGGAACTCTATTGCATTAAACAACAAATGCCATTTTTAAATCGACAAAATATTGTGAAAGTGGATCTCTGCAATTGAGATTTCCGCCAATGGCATCTCATACATGTTTGATAGGGTTTATGTACTATGGAGACATACAAGGCCAAAAAAAGTGTAAATGGCTTGTTGCTATTTGGACTAGGTTAAAATCCCTACCCTGTGTGGTCTAGTGTTGTCGTCCATGTACAAAGTTCTTGACATATTGACGCAAGTGGGGGATTATTAAAATGAGGGACTGAAATGTTTTAAGGCACCAAATCTCTGTATGTCTGTCCGTTTATATTATCCTGCAGAATATGCATACGCAGCTTGTAATGGTATACGAAGCAGTTCCGTACTGAAACACAATCAGCACTGTTTGAAGTCCTTGTACAAACATTGTTTTAGTTATGTGCCGTTTTGTGTCCCTGCGAAATTCGTTTTATAGCGTCTACTGGCAGTAAATAAAACGGACTCCTATCTGACCAATGAGTGTTTGTCAATCATAGATATTCATTATCCCATTGAAACCTGACGGTAGAGTGCATGTCTGTAAGTACATGTCTCTATACACCACGACCTGCTATTCGGTTGCCTCTATGAAGTCGACGGACCAATGTACGACACTTACACGACCACATGGAGAAACAGTGTATTTGTAAACGCGCAGATGACCTTTGATAAAAGGTAGATTGACTACTTTATCGGAGTTCAATCTTAATTGTCGTAATGCGTTTTCTTAGTGTATGTTGAAGGTAATTCATAAGACCAAACATTTATATTTTTTAACATTCTTGGAATAGCCATACTTCTGACCTGAGTTGACTATTTTAAGCAACATTCCAGTCAGCTATTCAGCCTAAGAGGTATTTTTGGAAAATTAATTATGTGTTGTCACTGTGTTGCTTTATTTGAATTTAATATATTCTACCTTGTTTTTTGGAGAGGGCTTACATAGACTATGACTGTTACCCAATTCAATTCAAATTTATATTTGAATATATATAAAATATTCTGTTTAAACTAATTTAAAATTAAATCTTAAGCTTTCTGTGTTATACTTTTTGAACTCAAATGACCTTTCGTGTTGTTGGTTTTTTTTTTTAAATCATTTCGTTTTTAGTTTATCTCAACTTAGGTATCAGACATTTTTAGCAATTTTAAGTTTACAAAAAGTTTTCCGAAAAATAAGTCACGAAAAGAACAGTAATTATCATATTAGTTTGTCATGGCCTTTATTACAACACATAACCATATTTTAGGTTATTGACACCTGGACACAAAAAAGTATTAAAATCTTATAAAACATCATCTTATTTCCCTTACTGTCAATAGTTTTTACCTAACTAATTGGTAGCGTGAGTTATAGGCAAACAAATATGATAAATGAACACACTATATTATATTATGTGATGTTTTTATATCCTTTTAAGTGTATATTGATTGTTCTTACCGAATCTCTTCGAACGCTATGAACCGTTGTGCGTAAAGCTCGCATACACCTTGTTTCCTAGCCTGTAAAATATACAGCTGATATTTCAAGACACTAATCAGTTAATTGTTTATACATATTAGCAGGGTAACCAGAGTGAACATTTTGAAAATTTAATCGTCAAAAATGGTAAATGGCTGTATCATATATCATTCGATTCGAAAATATATGTTCTTTATAAAATAAATTTGTTCGTCAAACCTTAATATATAGTTTTTCGGAAATCGAGTTTAAAGGTCAACCACCAGTTTCCAAACACAATTGCAATGGATATAAGATAACAACTAAAATACATTGTACCTTATCGCATATTTATTTTAGCAAAACAGCATGGACTCTGCTTTTTCATTCAATTTTTCATCCACAAAATAAGAAATCATCCCAAAATAAACTGTATCGATAAAGTGAAACATTTTCTTAAAAAAGGGGAGTGATTTTATCTCAAAAAGAAGTACTTTTTAGAAACAATCATTATTACATGCATCCAAACTATAATAAATGAATACGACAAAACGAAAAAACATGACTGCTTTAAGATTAATATCTTTTATTGACCAATATCAGTTAAATAATTAAGTCATGTACACTAATGTAGGGTTGGTACACGTCAAAATGACAATAAACTGTCTAAACACAGTCTGATATGTGGCTTTAAAAAAACTTTTTATATGTTATATCTTGCATTACAAGGAACACAAGTCAGCGCGGAACATATAAACAATTTTAAAAAGTATTTTGGATTACTAAAACTGCAATTAACTGTGTGAAAACTTTAGATTTTTGATAAAGGTCTTCGTGCTACAATATCAGAAATGCACATTCAATTTGCAAATCGCACAAAATACCTTACTGACAAATATAAT
Organism: Mytilus trossulus; assembly: GCF_036588685.1. Lineage (NCBI taxonomy): Eukaryota > Metazoa > Mollusca > Bivalvia > Mytilida > Mytilidae > Mytilus > Mytilus trossulus. Next base: position 22,553,727 of record NC_086380.1, read on the forward strand.
TTAGTTCTCAACCCTTTTCTGTCAGGAAATGCATATGAACGTTCTTGCATGATTCTGATCCGCTTTGGCAGGCACATAAGTCGGTGCATGCAAGGTTTTGGTCGACACGAAACACGACTTTTTACATTGTGATTTTCTCTTACACGAACACACGAGATCATGAGGAAAATCTGCTGATATGTTTCCTTCAAAGTAAACAGGATGCAATAAATCTTTGAATGATTTCCATCCGTATTCCAATGATGGAGGCAGGTGTGGTTTTGCAAAACAAAAAGCATACCAAATTTTGGTGTGAAATGAGACTCGAAGGATGTGCTTTCGAAGCACAGCTTCAGATGGTGGCCATCTGACCAAACTTGAATCCTTGCTTGTAGCAAACTTAACTAGCAGTTCATTAATGTCCTGATGACAGGATGCATATTTCTACTATTGTTCGTAAAGTCTTGACACAAACAGTCTAGAACATGATTTCGGACAGTCTCTGTGTCGGAATCTCCTAAATTGTACAAATCACTGAAATCCAGTACTGCATCTTTCAATACTTTATACACTGACATTTTACCAATTTCAAATAAGGAAGATGTAGTGTCAGACACACAGAGAGCATGTACGACAGGACGAACTCTACAAATGATTTCAGGGAGAGAAGAACTCAGTTGGTGAATTGACAAAAACCTTCAATTATCTTTTATATTACCTATATTTCCCATTTGAATCAAAAACTCACTCGTGTTGGTCATCTGCTTGAAAAAAATGAATGCAGAGAAAAATGACGTCTGTATCAGATGATTTTGTAAGGATCCTGCTTTTCTTTCCTATCTCTTTTAATCTTTTGTCTGCATGTAAAGCCTGAAGGATCATGCGGGTCTCCTTCTACCTGAGTACTGAACAATTGAGGACATGCAACGACTACCTGGTCAGAAATAACTTAAGCAATTTCAGAACCTGCCATATAATAAGTATGCCCAGGAGCACTAATAGAGGATTGCTTTTAATGAACTTGACAAGGAGTCACCAACAAATTTGATGAGAGCCTGCTTGTTTTCTTTAACAGAAAGAAATTTCTTCCAGTCGGGGACATTTTTTACTTTAATTACTTGAAACACCTTTGCATGAGCAGTGAGTTTGGTACGACGCTCTCTTTCAGCTGACCTAATTTACTCGACTTGCGAATTGTCACTTTTGCATGTAATACCTGCTGTGTTATTCATTGCATTACTAAAGGACGCTAATAAATGACGAATCAGAGTACATCTTATCAGAGCAGATTTCTGATTTGTTATATCAACGATACCGCTGGCCCTTTGAATCTTTTATGATTTTTTTTCAGTACCCATATTACTCCAAACACTGTTGAATGTGCATTGGTTTTGTCTGATAGAAAACTCTCCTATTTTAAAAACTGATTCGATCCCTGCTGGTACTTCGAACATATAAAAAACATATACAGATACACATGTAGTCGGTAAGATAAATTCGTTACATGGTGTGCTAGTGACCTAATACGGTATATATGTGGTCAGTTAATTCCATATGGGGATTCGAGCTTCACTCTCACCCCATATGGAATTTACTGACCCCATATATACCGTCGAATCCCTATATGGAATTAACTGACCCCAAATATACCGTATTAGGTCACTATCACACTGTGAAAGTAATAACATGCGCTTTTTAAATCCTATAAAAAATACATATATTTGGCAATGATTTGCCTCGTAGATTCCACATTTCATGGCATTTTTGCTAACAAAACGGTAAGTCAAAAAAAATTTGCACCGTACGACTTATTGACCACCGGTCTAAAATAAAATTAAAGTAAAATCATTTCTCTAGATGTATACCAACTTTTAGCCGTTTACCCTAAAGTGAAATTAAACTCTGTTAACAATCGTCTTTTTACTAATCCGTCTTCGCACTATCTATTGCTTCTCAGAATCACTTTATTTCTGAGTATTACGTTTGATTATTGAAGATATATTACTAGTAAGCATTACGGTATATACTGTTGTGTCTAATATGCATCATCATTTATGAACAAAATGCAGTAATTCAATTCTATTATTATGAAGTTCGGGTGCATTGTGCATATTTTCTTCATACATTTAGGTTAAGGAAAAATATGTCAAAGAAAAAAACAATCGTATTTTTAAATATAACCGGGAAGTGATACTTGATCGGGTTAACGTCACAGTGATAACATTTACCACAGGTATGGCAGGGCAGTGCATATTAATCTATAAATGAGGTAAGTGTATATTTGTAGTAAATTAAAAAGAATCATATTTTTGTTGATTATTATATGAATTTTCATTTTTGTAGTTTTTCATTTTCTTGTTACTTCAAATTGGAATTATTAAATATAAAACAATTACATTCATTCATGATTTCTGGAATTTATTGATTGAGAAATTTTCGAAAAACAAAAATCAAAAATCTATAAAGTCAGTAAAAAATCATAAACAAAGTAAATAAAGAGTAGAAAAACCACATATAAGATAACAAATATACATAATAAACGACACAGGAAAACAGTTTCCGTACGCTCTTCCGAAAAGGAAAACGACACACATAGAATCACAGCTTCTAAACTAGTCACTCCGAGACTAAAATAATTATGAATGAATAATTTATGGATTTGTACACATTTTGATTGTTTGTTTAATTGCATATTGTTCTAACTTATTTCTATGAACAGTTTATCTAACGTTAATATATTAATTATGTTCCTGCTTATTTGCAGAAATTAAATGAATTTGAACATGCTTATAATGTCGGGAACTAATGGAACTATTATTCCGCAACTTCCTTCACAAGAATTTCCCCTCAATGTGTTTCTTCAGAAACTTTCTAAAAAGCTTACAGAAGAGGAATTTGAAGATCTGAAATTTCTTTGTCAAGGTATGAGTATCATAAATAATTTGGATCTGTAGAATTTTACTTATTTATCATCTAGAATTATTTATTATACCTCACTTATCATTTTCTATATTAAACAAGTTTCGAATTGCAAGCGTTGAACTATTGGAACAGTCAATAGTTTCCAACTATTGGACCTCGGTATAATAACACACTTACTGACTGGGTTTTCGTGAAATAGTTCATTGTCCCCATGGACAATAACCGTGTACCACATCTAGTATAACAAATAACAGACTATTATTTGAACTTGGAATTATTTTATTATGGAATTTGCATGATTTCTTGTGTTTAAAATTTTTAATAAATTCAATGTTTACATACAATGTGTTTTGGTTAGAAAGTGGTGTGCACAGCACAGAACATTTCAGTACAGAATAAACATAGAATTTATCAAAAATTTTAATAACAAGAAATCAAGCAAATTCCATAATAAAAAATACTTCCAAGTTCAAATAATAGTCTGTTAAATGTACATAATAAGCTACACAGGAAAACCAAAAACAACGATGTGGCGGGTCATAATCTTTCACAACATTTGTATTACATGTACCACGAATAACATGCTTTGTGGATTTACATATAGAACATGAATATCCATCTTACATTGCCAGATTTTTCATAAACAAAAAATACATGTAAAAATATCGCTATAAAGGGAGTGTTCATCGTATTTATTTTGAAGACTTTAACTTTATCTCGAAACCCTGTGTAGATTATATCTTTAAGATCATTCTCTGTAATTAAAAGCAAAATCATTTCATTTGGCAAGGAGTATGAAAAAAAAACATGAGTATATGTCTATATACTTTTATCAAACAAATAATCCTTGAATTTTTTATTATCCCTGAAATCATATTAAGGAATTTGTAGAATAATTATTAGAATGTTCATTGATAATGTAACTCGAAGCGCATGTTTTATTAAGATATCCTCTTTATGACGATTTTAGAAATCATATATATTATTTTGCTGAAACTTTTAATGATAATTTCAATACTTTAGATGATAATCAAAAGTTAGTGTTTTTATTCTCAGATGTAAATATGATACGTGCGTGTGCCAAAACCTGTCATTTGATTTTAAAAAGACGTAGAAATTTTATATATAAATAGTATTTTATTTCATATTGTGTATTATATCTATGCATTTCAATAGTCTCTTATAATTCTGTATAGAATGACTCTCATTATTTTACAATGTATTAAGATTGATTGTACTGGTTGAGAGATGAGACTTAAATAAAACATTGAATTGTAAAATCACTGGGCATTTCAGGGATAATATATAGTTACTATTAATTTTAGTGAGTCTACATAATTCCTGATTTTACAAATTTACTGTTACATATACACGATACATCGTATTGTTGCAAATTTATACATTATACACATATTAACCATAGTCTAGGTATTACGAGGGTATATCTGCCGGTCTGAGGTTATTCCGAGTTTGACCCTTTTTAAAACATCGCAAGTAAGTTCATTCAGTGGCGGATCCAGAAATTTTCATAAGTTGGGGCACACTGACTGACCTAAGATAGGGCCCGCTCCAGTCACGCTTCAGCGATTTCCTATGTAAGCAACCAATTTTTTTCCCAAAAAGGGGGGCCCGGCCCCTGCCCCCCTCTAAATCCGCCTCTGTCATTTATTGACAAAGAGTCGATGCCAGATCAAACTGGCTGTTGAAGAAACATGTTGTTGGGCCTGCATTGAAATCATATGTTTGTATTGCTATGAAAATAAGGAATACATAGTACTTGAGGTGTCGTGTTTCTAGAGGCATTCCGTATACTCTACGAATTGTCCTCCTCAAATATTTTGTACTTTCATATAATATTCTGATTGAAATAATGCATTTCGCATGTCATTTCAGTAATTATGTTATAGATAATGCATATTTTAAGGTTTTTCTTGTCGCAGAACACACCGAGGGGTGTCAGGATTGATCAAATGAAAGACCGACCGGAGGGAGGTCTTTCTTTGAACAATCATGACAACCCGAGGTGTGTTCTACGACAAGAAAAACCTTAAAATATGCATTATCTGACTTATATACCGTCAAAAAATATTAATTTTATAAAGATTTGTAAAATTTATTATCCTTTTTTACCGACAACACTAAAGTGGGATATTCCTTTCTAATGCGTTCAGGTTTAATACGCCCTGCGGCTCATTTAAAATGTGAAATAAAACTCACTAAATAATTAAGATATAAACCTTTTAAAAATTGTTATCCATACACAATAAAAATATTACTGTAACTACATGATGAAAGACACAAATGTATTGTTACCAACCGATAACGGTGTATGACAAATACAAGACACATTGTAAGTTATTTATTGTATCACTTAGCTTATGGAAAAGGGGAAGGGGTATGGTTTTTTTTTGTTATGCTATTTCTATCGCGGAAAAGTTGTAATTTATTTAACCATTTTACTTGAATCGAACGAAAAATTCAGAAAGATTGTCTTCCGAATAGCAATACTTTTTATTAAAAGATAATCAGGATAAAATTATATTCTCCAGCACGGGACTCTTTCGAGAGTTACGTTAATGTTATTCAATAGAAATAAGATTATTTTATTAGTTGATCATTTGATAGAGTAAAAGGTATACACAAATTTTTAAAAGTTACGAACTGACACGAAGACGAATATAAATACATGTAGGTCACAGTATGATTTCTTATTCAGTGTGTATCGTTCTGAACATGTACGAAATATTTGCCACTGGACGTTAAGCAATCAACCAATTCAGTTTGACTCAATAAGATTTTCAAAATCTTACACACGAATATGTTAAATCTGGATTTATTTTATGAAAGTCTACATGAAAATTCATCTGACCAATATGATAATGTTTCCTTATTATAGCGATAAATCAACAAAACTTCACGTTATTTGTTTCTAAAATTAAATTGCGGGTCTACAATGACGGTTCCTTTTACATCTATCATCGGTTGAACTTTAGAAGATTAATTTCCAAATCGGCAACAAAAAAATATTAGACGAATAAAATATTGAAGTAAATCAAAGATTGCATTTTTATCAAGGAAAATAATGACCTTACACAGGTCATTATTTTATGCCTTGGAGCATATACCATTGAAACATGGTATCGTCCGGGTTGATTCTGAAAAAGAATGACCTGACGTTCTGAAAGAAAATAACTCCGTATAGGTATATAAATACTAAGTTAAAATACTATTAAATTGTTAATGGATATGGGGAATTTGTCAAAGCGACAACAACCCGATCATAGAGCAGAAATCAGCCGAATGCAACAAATGTGTCTTTAATGTCAACTTGACTTTGCCTCTGAACAAATATGTAAACTAGTTCAGTGATGATGGACGTCATACTGAACTCGGAATTATACACAAGCAAATATACATGAAAATGAAGCTATCGTAAACACCTTTAAAGCATTTAAACATGAAACACTTTCATCCTTTTTCAAAATTGATAAAAAAAAGTTGATCTATTATAAAATATCAAAACGAATAATTCAGAGATAAAAATATTATTTCAAATATTCGTTTAAATCATTTTATACATTCACAAAAGATTAAAAAAAAGTTGCAAATAATTCTTCCAAGGGTTTAACAAAACTGTGACCACAGTACGAAATAAAATCAAACTTGTCATCATAATTCAAACAATAAAAGAATTGTTGAAGATATCATTATAATTAAATATTTCTATCACCATGTTTCTTGAGTACTAGATAGTTATTTTACTTTCGAAAATAAATATTTGTTCAATATTAAATAAATGTATTTTCAAATATTTGCAATAGAGGTTGAAAATTTTTGAATTTAGTATGAAACTATAAAAACTGCAAAATATAGTAATTTTGAGATATTTTCATCAACATTTAAACATATGTCAAGACTATATCAATATATAACAAAGATAAACTGCATTAAGATGTGTTTTACGCAGATGAAAATGTATATAAAAAACCGTTATTTTTCAGAGACAGTGAGCTAAATAAAAATTCAAGTTTATGTCAAATTTGTCCAGATAACATGTAATATTCCGGTTATTTTAAATATCATAGTCATACATTTGGAAGACTGAAACCATTTAATTCCAGTTTGAGTTTCATATGCCAATTAAAAGCTCTTATCATCATAATTATGCTACTTACTTACTTCATATTCCCATGTTATTTATAGAAGAAATGTTAAGCTCAAGCAAACTTGAAAAACGTATCTTTTTAATGATGAACTCGGTTACAATAACAAATAACCTTTTTCAAACGGTTAAATTTAATTTTGTTTACTTCTTGTCAGTATTAGTGTTTATCTATGCCATAAACATTAACAATAAGTAAATGCAGACAACATTTTAAACGCAAAGGAGATTGTAAACCAGATCGTGTTGGAAAAGAGCAAAAACAGTAAAAGGCAAAATATTGTTGGGCAGTATTCAATTTGTGTATTACTTCCTTTGTTAACTGCTGGGCTTTTCCTTCTCTTTCTACTGAAATGATTTGGTTTCTACTTTCATTTCTAAAGGTTTGCACTATACATTAGTAAAAGAAGATCTGTAATGTTCCGTTACTTTCTTAATTATAACATAAAAAGATGTGGTATGACTGCCAATGAGACAACTACCCACAAAAAGACCAAAATGACACAAACATAAACAACTATAGGTAACTGTACGGCCTTCAACAATGAGCAAATCCCATACCGCATAGTCAGCTATAAAAAGCCCTGATAAGACAATGTAAAACAATTCAAACGAGAAAACTAATATAGACTGATTCACCAAATCCAGTTTGAAATGGAGGCTAAAATTAAACAACATGTTGATAGAGGTACAGAAATCAACACATAAAGTTGACTGTTGTGTACATCAATTATGAAGAGATGTCAACAAACATGAGATGCTGACTCTAAAAAAGAGATCTTCCATACAATACGATTATTGCTCTTCTATTAACCAATTATAAAGCCGTACCACATAAAAGAATCTTTAAATGAGATCATTTTGGCACTTCTGGAAAACGTATCTCAATATTTTACAACATATTTAAAAAATATATATAGATTACGGTTACCATTCATGTAAAAGAGGGTCGAAAGATACTATAATGACAGTCAAACTCATATATCTAAAATAAACTGATTCTATTTTGCAGGTAAAGGCGGTATTAGAAAAGGAGATATGTCACAGTTAAAGACCTCTCTGGATCTCTTTACCATTCTTCGTGAGAGAGAAATAATAACAACTGAAAATTTGCTCACACTGCAAGCTATGATATGGCATATTGGACGAAAAGATTTGTACAAAGGATTTGTTAGTTTTTGTGAACAATCAGATAATACTCTTTACTTTTTTGAGGCTCCAGAAAAAGCAGGTAAATTCCTGCAATAAGTTATACATAACATTATAATAAAAGAGAACAACACATAATGAACATAAACACGTACGCGGGGCTTGATTAGGTTAATGAAATATAGAAAGATAATTTTATACAACAGAAAAATGAGCTGACAAAAAAAAGAGTATAGAAAAATAGACTAGACGTAATTGGATGTTAATTGTTGGGGACAATATACAGAATAATGGCTTATGCATTGGTAAACAATATAGACCATAGATATCAGCAATTAGAGAATACGGAAACGAATGACACTCTTGTAAAACCCTTTTATATAAAGCATACTTCTTCTATTTGTTAAAGGGATATAAGCAGAGATGAAAGTTACATTCCAACTTTATAGACGCCGACAAAAAAGCTGATAATGCCATGAGAAAAACATTTATGATGAAAAGACAAACAGCAGACCACTATACAAAAACACAACATAGAAAACGAAAGTTTAAGTAAAAGAATCTGTCCAAAAACCTGTAGTCGCAGGTGCTCCGTAAGGGTAAGCAGATCCTTCTCAACGTGCTTTCGACCACTGTCGTGTTAGAACTCCTAAAACATATGTTGACAAGTTTTAAAACTTAAAATAATACGATTCATTGTTAATGTTTAGTTCATTCACAACTACACTGGGCTTAATTTAACCTTTCCGTTTAAGCGCTCTTTAACGTTCGATGTTATTAACTAAGTACATCAAATGTATCTGTTATATTTGTATGTTTGATGATTGAAGAGTCAACGCCAATCTACCACAACTTTGTTTTTGTTTGATAATTATTTTTTTTAAGAATGGCAAACCAAAGTTTATATGTGTCACTATGAATCGTTTCAGAAGACGAACAAGAACATGTGAAATTCCATGTAATGGGTTATACATGCATGACTGATTTATATAAACTGAGAGGAGCTGTATCTAAAATTCTTTGTTGCCCAGAAAGATATGTAATTATAAGAGGAATAGAACAAAGTAACAGTTTGTGGATAACGTTCATGATACCAGACTGGTGTACAAACATTATTTTGTGTCTCTCAATCAAATCATGGAAAGTGTTAGAGGCGCTGTCAGTCGACAAAATACTAATTCAAAGTATTGAGAAAGAAATCGTTTGCCCATTCAATATTTCAGGTATTATATCATGCAATTTAAAATTATCAATAACTATTTCATAAAAGGAGCTAAAGATTTACATGTTTTGAATGTAGTTGTATACTGATTGCTTTTGTTTTTGAAAAGAATGTTTAAAACATAGGCATAAAACCGAAAACAAGTAGAGAACAGAATTACACTTATACATAAGAGAAAACTAACGTTTATGAATCAAGAACCTGACACACCCCAAGAGTACGCTCAGGTGCTCCGTATAGGTTAGCAGTTTATGCTCCGCATTTGTAGCCAATCGATATAAAATAAGGAGATGTGGTATGATTAAAGATGAAACAACTCTCCACAAGATACCAAATGACAAAGAAATTGAATAGTATATATAATTGCATGGTCTTTCTTAGTTCAAAACTCCAAGGAAAATTCAAAACGGAAAGTCCACAGTAGTTGTTATTTCCTTGTTATACTATAAGTGTCGCGGTGTCATTGCATGTATTTCAGCTTTTCTATTTGTTTTGTTGATATACTATTTATTCCATTAAAGAAAATGTAACAATTACTGAACATGAAGCAGATACTGATATGGCCCTTGGTGTAGACATTGATCTTAACAGTGCAACCATCAGTGTGTCTGATCCGAATAACCAGAGTATAAACAAAAGAGAAGGAGGTATTTATTCACACGGTAAGCTGTTATGTAATATGCTTCCTTAAACCCTCAGTGAGAATTGTAAGGAAGACAGATTTAGGTAACGCTAAATAATGACATGCGAACGAATGGCATGCTGGACCAGATTGATAAGATCTTAACTAATTTTATTGATTTACATTCTCTGAGATCACTTAGGTGAAACTGTAAAAAGTGTCATAGTACATGATAAAATTGAGAATGGAAATGAGGAATGTGTCAAAAAGTTGAAAGTAAAATCACAAAAATACGGAACTTAGAGGAAGATTCATTCGGAAGGTCCATAATGACAACAACCCGACCATAGAGTAGACAATGAACTTATTCCGTTGTTTCTTTGCCACGCCTACTAAAACACGATTTATGCCTCAGTTCATACTTGCAGTATCGATGATTTTCAGTTCAAGATTTTACTATATAATTAAAACCAATACAGAAAACATCGATACTATATGCATGTCTGAATCACATCCAGCTTGTACAAATTATAACGCGTGTCTTGTCGATTGTTTAAAATAAATGCAAAAAAAACAATCGAACGTTTCATTGCGCCTGTTTCCAAATATAAAATTTATCTTAGTCCTAATCCCGATCCCTTGTCCTCGAATGACAATGATACTTTAATATCAATAACACATCATATGGTATATGTTGTACAGAATCTTAGAAACATTTTTTTTAAATACTTTTTTGAAACTAGTTACATTTTTTTGTAATACAGATATTATTTTTCAAAAAAAGTTAAATCACAAAAATACTGAACTCCGAGGAAAAGTAAAAAAAGAAAGCTCTTATATTTAATCAAATGGCAAAATCAAATGTTCAAAAATACCAAACGTATGGATAACAACTGCCATATTCCTGTCTTTGTAAAGGCAATTTCTAATTTTCTAATGTAGTGATAAAAAATGTGCGACCGTTTAGCACCTAAATGTCGTATGCAAATTTGAAATTATTATGTTCATGTTATGCTTGTTATACTTAACTTTTTTTTAAAATAGAAGATGAACCTCAAGAAAAACTGTTTGAAGAAATACGAAAGTTTTGGTCAAATAGAGAAGATCAAACGTCCACAGCTACAGGTAACATCACGTGGTTCGCTCACATATATTTTCACATAGACCTTTCAATGTAATATTTTGTTTACTGTATTATTTCATTACTGTTCACACATACGAGAAATATAAACGCTGTTTCTTATTTTGTCAGATATATATGCAAAATTATGTCTGTAGATTTTAAAAATTAATACATGTTTTGAATTCGGGTATGCCATGGAATTTGAAAAAGACGAAATCTCAAAACAAAAGCGAATGCAACATATAAGTCGAACAACAGAAATATAACCTTCAACAAAAACAGATGCCACATTTACATCGTAACGAACTAGTTGATAACTACTGTCATATTCACAACTTGGTACAGGACATTATAAGACAAATAGTGTGTTGTACCTGGTTTTGTGGCAAACAAACGTTCCGCTTATATGGAAATAGTCAACAATATCGCTGAAATAACAATACAACGTGACACAAATGCAACCAAAACAAACTCAACAACAATCATCACAAAGAAACGCATAAATACATAATTTAATAATTAAATGATACATCATTTAGTTGCTCATTTTCTTTTGACATTGAATACTAAAACCTAGCCGGCCTTATTACGTAGCTTGTTTAAAACGTTATAAACTGCACACTCCCGTACTAATATTAGCTATGTCTAAATGTTTGAATATTTGATTGTGTACACTGAACGTCACGTAAAACATGTGACAGGTAAAATCACAAAAATACCGAACACCGAGGAAATATTCATAAAGGAAAGTCTCTAATCAAATGGCAAAATCGAAAGCTCAAACAGGAATGGGTAACAACTGCTGTCATATTCCTGATTTGGTATAGACATTTTCTTACCTGGAAAAACTTTGGATAACAAGTAACATGACTGTTTTAAAATTGTTTGAATCCCGCTTCCCGCTATAGGTCATTTACTATTTATCATAAGTTGCTGTCTCATTGAGATATAGCATGTTTCATATTTTATTCTTGTTTTCAAAATTCAAAAAGGGAACAAACTTTATACAGTTGTATCAACTCGCAACTACATGCCTGACATTACATTTGTATTTCCTTTCCAATCATTGTAACATACCTATAACATCTCTCAAATGATTGAAAAGGAAATACAAATGTAATGTCAGCCATGTAGTTGAGAGAAAAAATAAAGAACTGACGAAGGCCAATGGCCGAAACGTATAATAAAAAATGGTTTATTGATATAATCATATTTTACACACAAGCATCATTGTAGTAATTGTTAGAAAATAACTTTCGTTCTTAAATTGCTTGTTTGCAGAACTCCTTATAATTTTTTTCGCTGGATATCCGAAATGTATTTAGATTAATATTTGATCGTTATAGCTTGATTTGTTTCACATAAACCTACATACAGGTTAAGCACAGATACATAATTAGTAATCTTTTGCGTGCGATTTCACGAACGTTGTTTACAGAGATTATAAATTTAACAAATGGTGCTCCTGAACACTGAACATAAAATGTAAACTATATAAAATGTATGTTATGACTTTGCAGGATATACAACAAGTTCACGACGGGCAGATTCAGGTATGTAAAAATAACATTTGCTTCCGCTTTTAATAAACATGGGTGTCACCGACTGTCATACCGTCGCACCCGAGCGAACTGGATTTGTGTGAAATTAACGATTTGAACCATTTTAACGAGAATCTGGTAGATCTTCGTTTTCAAATTATTTAAAATCGGGATTTAAGGAAATAATATGCATTAATACAACAAGACGTACATATGTTATTGTCTAATTCTTCTTTGATGTAACTGACATCGATGTCAGCAGTATATTCTACATGTTGTTCTTCTTTGTTACATATTTGTTTGTTTTTATAGTGATTAAGATTATAACCAAAACATTGACTGCTGTTCTCTTATTTTTGACAATTTTATCTATTATATCTGTTTGTTTTGTTCACGCATCGTTGTCAATAAAATGCCTGTGCTAAGTCAGGAATATGACAGTTGTGATACATTCGTTTGATCTATTTGATCTATTTGAGCTTTTGATTTTGTCAATTGATTAGATCTTTCTTTTATGAATTTTCCTCGGAGTTCAGTTGTTTTTGTGATTTTACTGTTTTCTTCCATAAAGAATATATAGAGGTAGTTTAAATTTTATAAGGAAGACAAGTAATATGTTTGTATTTCTGTTTCTAAAATCTTGAATGCATCGAATAATTGTATATACATATTAAAAAAGAGGATGTGGTATGCTTGCAAATGATACAACAGTCTGAAAGAGACCAAAATGACATTAACAACTATAGGTCACTGCACGGCCTTCAAAAATGAACAAAGCCCATACCTCTTTATTTAGTTAATACACATTTTGAAAAGGAGATATCGTTTACGTTTGTTAGAATGAAAAAAGTTTGTGTAATCTCAGACAACACATCTTGCCTGGTGCACCTGCTGCAATTAGCCTCCAAATCATGTTTGCCTGCTCAATTACCTGGAAGTGCACAAACCACCGTCCGGTTGTTTTTTTGCCCGTGTCAAAATTTTCGAACACATTTCTATAACTAATGATTCTGGATTTTCAAACAAATACTTTCATAAAATTACCAGTATTTTAAACATTCGCATGTTTCTTAATACATACTTTCATTGTCTTAATTATAAAAAGTATACACAGTTTGGATAAAAACCGTTTAATTAGTAATCATCTTACTATTTGAAATAGATTTAATTTTGCCTTCAAATGTTCTGATGAGACTGTTAACTTACACACCGAATCTTAAAATCTATTACTCACCCTTTCTGTTTGCAGGATTTCAAGATCTTGATGAAGATGAATCGAAAGAGACATGATCTTATGTAGAAAAAATCAACAGCTTTTAATTCGAATCAGTATTAATCAATTAGAAAATTATAACCATGTATTATTATCAAGAATAATGATGTTTTGTCCAAGACAGATTTATGTTTTTGTCCCAGGCGGATAACCCTGGCCTCACAACTTTTTGGAATTTTTGTTCCTCGGTGATCTTTTACTTTGTAGTTGTTTTGACTTTCAATCTTTTTACATCTGACAATAGTTTTTTGTGGACGATGCGCGCGTCTGACGTATAGAAATATGTTTTAACCTGTAACAGTTACCTTTTGATGGCTATTATTCGTTTGTTTCATTATCCTATATTTTTTCCCATTTATCTGTTTATTTATTGTAACCCTGTCGTGTAATTTTATCATTTTAATGTTATAATTAACACTGCCATTAAAGCGGGGGTTTTGGCATGCCACAAAACCAGGTTCAACCCATCATTTTTTCACAAAATACCCTGTACCACGTCAGGAATATGGCTATGTTACATTATAGTCATTTCTGTGAGTGTTACATTTCGGTGTTGTGTCTCTTTTATGTCGTAGTTCTCTTGTGTTTGATTTGTTCTCCTCGGTTTTGGTTGTAGCCCAAATTTGTTTTTTTTTCTCTATCGATTTGTGAATTGCATATTGATTCCAAAAATATATGGTTTCTATATACCTTTGTTTGAATAGTGGAAATAATTTGTCTTATACGGATTAGAAAATATCACTTCTGGTCTTATATAATAGCTTCACTTTCATAGATTCCCAAAATATATTTTTTTTTTGTTTTATATTTTTGCCTACACATGACAACTTCTTGCCTACTCTATGTCATTTCCTGGTCGTATATCACCAAAATTTTAGCAAAAGACCGTATAGGCTTAAATGAATCAAGTTGAAGTAATGATAAATAAACCTTCAACTAAAACATTGAAAGGGCAACTTCTTACAAATGTCTTAAGTTTTTTTCTCAACCAAATGGGTCATATCTTCATCACAATTACCCGAACTCGTTCTATGATATTTATATTCAAGTGTCAAGGAAATTGCACCAACAAATATCAGTGAAAGATGAGAAGATAACCTTGACCTATGACCATGATAAATCAGTTTCTAAGTAAGAACCGTAGGACCGCGAACAACAAAAATACAAATTGGTATATACGGATTACGGTTTATTAATAACAAAGATTTAACCACAGATATATCTATTAAAGAAAGATAGTTTAATCGCTTTGATTCCAATCAGAAAAAAATTATCGGATGAATCAAACAATTAAGAAAAAAAACTTATCGTTATCAGCCTTGGTAACGAATGAGATACATTAACAAAAATACAGTGTTGGGGTAATTACTCATACAAGAAAAGATTTCTGCTAAACAAGTTGAGTTTCAAAAGCCTAATAACTGTTCAACATAACATCCAATAACATTTAAGCGAAATTTTGAAAAAACTGTATATTGCAAGAGACGTGTTTAGTCGAAAAGAAAAATCGAGAGGTCTTTCCACAAAACTTAGGTAAAAATCTAATAAGAACGTTTTCTTTCCGAATACCGATATTTGAATGTTCTAATTTGTAACCAAAATCCGTCTTTATTTTCCCGAATGTGACATCCAAGATTGATACTCATCACAAGTTTTGTTTTTACATTAATATCATAACGGGTAAAATAGGCAGAACAGGAACTTCTCACAATTCGAGAACATAAGAAATATCGTATATTTTGGTCGAATTCATGTCGATCAGTCTTTGGTCTGAATATATGTTTAATTTTGATTGTTGTTCATCTTTCAGTGGTTTTTAACCCATTCACCTCTCTTCTTGCGTAATAATCAAATAAGCTCTGAATGGCTTAAAACGACCCATAATATTTGTCGTGACTTTTCATGGATGTTCGTATTCAAGATTGTTCAGTAGTCGCCTATTCCATCTTTCTAAATTGACGAAAACGTTTAACAAAAGACGATTAAATAATTTGTTACAGGAGACCATATGACACAGTTATTCAAAATTTAGGATTACCGCACGGTCAACAACAATAAGTAAACGCCATACCGCATAGTCTTTTAAAAGAGACCCCAAAATGACAAAAGTAAGAGATTTTAAGCAAAAAAAGGATAACGGCTAACGGCCTGATGTATGTATAACAAATGAATGACAACCAAAATGACATACAGCATCAAACGATAATTACTGAATAACAGGTTTCTTTGAATGGTGTTCAAAAACCTAAACGACAGTTGCTTGAATAATAAAAATATAATATATACTAGTTATTCTTTTTTAACTAAGACCAAGTGAAAAAAAAGTATGACATCAACTCCTGTTTCAAAAACAAACATCCAATCCAACTTACTGATGTCAGTAACTGCTAGTAGTCTTTTGTGATATATGTATTATTGTCATTTTGTTTACTTACTATTATTTGTTGTTGCCTTTTCTAACATCGGATTTGATTTTCTCTTAAACTAAGTTTCAATTTGCGTACTGTAGATCGTTTGTTTTTCTACATTGGCTTGAGATATAAAGGGAGGGCGGAGATATCAAAAAACATTTTTAACCCCGCTGCATGTTTGTGCTGTCACAAGTCAGGAGCCTCTGGTCTTTGTTAGTCTTGTATGATTAGCAATTTTAGTTTCTTGAGTATAATTCGGAGTTTAGTGTATGGTGTCCATTATCACTTATATATATTTGTTAAGGGGCCAGCTGAAGGATTCCTCCAGGTGCGGGAGTTTCTCGCTACATTGAAAACCCTTTGGTGGGCTTCGGCTGTTGTCTTCTCTATGGTCGTCTTGTTGTCTTTTTGACACATTCCCGATTTCCATCCTTAATTTTATGCATTGCTTTTAATATTTTAAATGTTTATACGAATATTTTGATATGCATTTTCGTATATTTTGATTTGTATGAATACACAAAAAAAGGATATCTTGATAAATAAATGCTACCAGATAAATAAATGTGGCACTGTATTTAATGTTGATGAAGAATTTGAAATTCTGATTTTTATTTTCAACAATCACGCATTTCACGTTTTGGCTAATCTAAAGATATCAAATAAAAAATAAAGAAGTAACAAAACTCGAAATGCAAAAAAAAAATAAAAAAATATATTCAAAGATACACAACCGTAAAATCACAGGAATTATGAACGTTTTACATTTTATGTCTATTGAAATTTATTTTCCCACTTTTTGATCAGGCCAGTTCAATTCTCTAGTCTGTACTGAAGTAAACCAAAGTTGTTATAATATTGTACAACAACCTTTATTGATGTCACGTTCACCTTTGAAAGATTGTTTGTTATTTGAATCATGTGGAGGTTGTTGTCTAATAGACGACCTTGAAGGAACACGATCCGTCGTCCTACCTTCGTAACTTGACCCACGTCCATATGACTGATACGGGCTATTGGTTTCCATCGTCCGTGTATTGATGGAATTGGTATTATAATGTCTGTTATCGACATTCGACGAGTCATTGCTATAGCTACCAAAATGGTTGCTTTGATTTAGAATTGTCGGACTCGAAACCCTATTTCTGCTAGTGTGAGTAGGACTTGGAACTGTGGGTAGACTCGGTGGCTGATATGTTTTTCTTTGTTCACTTCGATCCGAGTAGACACTTGACATGCTAGATCTGTTACTAAGAGACGTGTTTTGGTGGTAATGATTCGTAGTTAGGTTAGTGACAGGATAAGACGGACTTGTATTTCTTTGCGAAAACAAAGCGTTACTTGTATTCAAATTATAGCTAGTTGGAATAGATCGTTGAAAGCTTGAGTTTGGTCGTTTTGGTTTCCACGATCTCCATAAACTGCCACCAGGTGTTCTACCCCGGACACGAATAGACTCTCCTCCGTTTTCCGTTGTAAATTTGTTTTCATTTAAGTAGTACGCTTCATTCACGTAAATAGTTTCTAGGAAGCCAAGATCCTCTGCCTTTCGGAACACCCATAGTCGTCGATTGTCTGATGTATACCATTTCCCGTATTTTTTCACAACAGAAATAGTAGGTATGCTATTCACATTACAGTGGCCTTTCAATAATTGGTCTAAAGTTTCCCCTATATATGTATTTCCATGGCTTGTGTAATCACCAAATCTGTTCATAATGGAATCTTGCGAGTAAAATATTTCTGATGGTTTCAGCTCCATATTGTGGTGTTAACAGTATTTTAACTCAGATTGTAATTATTATATATGTGTTCAGCAAGTTGTATTGTAAAAGATTCTGTAAAAGAAAATTGGATGTTTAAGGGTGATCATGAATTCAGGGTCAAAATTTAGAAAAACCATCAAATTTTCGGTATTTTTGCTTATTTTCCCAATTATGACGTCATTTGCACCTACCATTGTGACGTCATTGAACCTTTTTTAGTTAAATAAAAACTTTTTTTTTAAATCATTTACTCATATTCTAATAATTTATGGAGAAAAATCTGCTCTGTTAGAATTTTTATTATCTTGTAAATCTGGGGCCATTTTAGGCCATTAAAGCCCCTACTCCTTTAGAAAAAATATACCCATAATATTGATTGTGGACAAGTTTGGTTAAATGTGGCCGTGTGGTTTCAAAGGAGAATTTTGTTAAAGATAACAACAATCAATGAGAAATTGAAAAAAATGACCATAAAGAGCAATTACTCCTTAAGGGGTCAATTGACAGTTTTGGTCATTTGACTTATATGTAGATCTGACTTTTCTGAAAATTATTGCTGTTTACAGTTTATCTCTATCTATAATAATATTCAAGATAATAATCAAAAACAGAGAAATACGCCAATATATACATTTTACTCCAATGTTCTATTTTTTAGCCATAACGACAATCTTGGTTGGCGGGCCGTTTCATCGGACACTTTTTTTAACGAGACATCCTAGTGATGAAAATTTTTTGTAGAACTTAACGAACGACGATGACGGCCTACGACGGTCGGCAGTCTATGACGAATGACGGAGGACAGACGACGGACGCCAGTGAGATAAAAAGGAAACCATTGCAACAGTTTAGCATTGGATAATGGTACAAAACATTTTTTTTTTTATTATGTATCGTTTATGTATGCATTTTATTTCATCTATATTATGTTTGCATAGTCATCAACTGATTTCTATAGAACTATATTGTTAACACAGCTTACAACTTTGGAAGCCAAAATTTAGCAATTATTATTTTGTTTACGTCGTGAAGATACGACCAAGTGCAAATTTATTAAGGAGAATACATTGAAATGTTAATGTAAATTGATTAAAAAAACTCTTAACACTGATAGAAAAATAAGGAAAGATAGGTCCATATCTCTATTAGTGAAGCATCGATTATATATTGACATTTATGATAGAAAATAATATAAACAGAAATAAACCAATCGCTGTTTTCTCTTTCAAAGAAATAAAACTCATTCAGGAAGTATTCCACGTGTTCCACGTGTTCTGTTTGTAAACAATATGTAAGGGAAAATGTGTTAAAAACCTACACAATAACACAACAAGCAAAGGTTCAGTTGTAAAACTTTAAAAGATTGCTGACCCAAATAAGTGAAGATTAAATTCAAATTGTTGAACTTAGACATGTTAATCTTAGTTAACCCAAATCTCTTTGTTGGCATTAGTGATCATGACAAATAAACACAATCATTATGAAAGCGAAAGTAAAAGTAAAATTAAGAAGACAAAATGGTCTTCGGGTAATCATACAGTATTCAATACATTAACACACATTGTCGTAACTAAGTTTCTAAAGATAATAAAAATATATATGTTCTTACTTACAAAAGATAAAACTTTTTTATTTATTCTCTTTAAATTAAATGCAAAAAGCTACGTTTATTGCTTAGAGTTTTTAAACGCGGCAGTTTGTACTAGGAATAGCCAAAATCAGGTATACATATGAATATTGGCAAATTATGTGGAAAGAAAATGAAAGTTAGTGTCCGATTTTATAAGCTTTACATCGTAGAATGCTCAGAAACTGAAGTTCGGTTTAGTTAGCAGAACCCGCCAAGAACTATTTCCAAAGGCAGAATAATTAAACACTGTTTTGATTTCACAGCTTAAACAAAATAATAATGAGATAATAATGGTTAATTGTCACATTTATGTAATATCATTGTAATTTTTTTGTCTTCTTAATTTTAAATGGCATTTTTTATTCAATATGAAAACGAATCGAACCTTTAAACATATATGAACATTACATCCTTTTTTTTCTACCTTAGAACTAATAACAAAATATCACCAATGCATGTAGGTAACATCATCAACGACTATGCATACATTTGTTGTTTTTGTAAATTAATCAAAGTTTCATTGCACTTTTGCTGTTAACAATTTAGTCAATCTATAAGACTATGCATACATTTGTTGTACCGTAGATAATTCCTCAAATGACTGCCATCTTACACATCTTATAACTTTAATAGTTACCATATTAAATGACTTACATGGTACTTATAGAGTTATTTTGATTAGTGAAATGTTTTATAAAAACAGTCAAATTGCGTTAACTTTTACAAGGTATTAAATAATTGTATATACATTTTACATTTGCGGAACGTAATTCGCAGAGGTTGGTCTGTATACCTATATCAAATAACTGAATATCACAATAAAACATGTTGCCTTAAACTCTCGGTTAACCGGTTACTTTTATGTTCATTTCTATACAAATACAAATCACTAGAAAGCGAAACTATAAGTGAAATTGAAATTAAAAGGACAGAGTTAACAGTTACTGTATTAAAACATGCTACACACTTCATAGTACAATGTTTGCAATGATCAGAATATATCTTGGTATATTGGTTTAATATTCACGCTCAAAATATCTGTACATTTTTTTTTGTATATATTCTAACCTGTATTGAAATAGTTTTGACCAAATGAATTAAGACATTGCAATTCCTCAATAAAAATAGCAGGTTGCTTTGCTGGCTATAATTTAAAGGATTAAGACTGCATTTGCCCTTGTTAAAAGTAAACTGAGCGCTGCGATTTTTTCGTATTGCTCACTTCTTGTTTGTGATGTTTGGCGGGGAA
The DNA here is from genome assembly GCF_036588685.1 of Mytilus trossulus. Classification (NCBI taxonomy): domain Eukaryota; kingdom Metazoa; phylum Mollusca; class Bivalvia; order Mytilida; family Mytilidae; genus Mytilus; species Mytilus trossulus. The sequence continues at coordinate 22,574,776 of NC_086380.1, forward strand.
AGGACACTGGTGTTCAGACTAAATGATTGGTAATATTATTTATTTTAGAAATAAATATGGGTTAAGGTTATTTTAATTTTCTATTCACTAGATATGTAAATAGTTTTGCACTTATATTGACCACTCACGTAGAAAACTAAATAAAGGTAGAGAAAGCTTAATATGAGCTTTTTATGTTCTTTTATGTGTTTATGCTACATATTTTTGTCATTTAGCATTAGTTTTCAACATTGTCATAAAGCGAGAGGTTTCATTGGCTAGTCATTAAAACAGGTTCAATCCACCATTTTTTTTTAAAATGTCCTGTTAAACTAGCATGGTAGTTGTTATCAAATGGTTCATTTCTCTTTCATGATTATAAATGCTGAAGCAATGGTGTATATATACGATAGTATGAATAGCCTTTATCGTTCAGTGAGATTCATTTCTTTTGCACTACTGTTATCATCATCCATTCATCTTTCAAATCTCATTTTTGTAGCTTCCGTTAGCTTCAATTGTGGTGTAAAATATGAACATTTACTGTTATCATTACAAATTTCTTACCAGCAATCGTCATGTACCCCATTCCTGCATTTTGTTTTCATATATCCAATATTGATGTAGCTGTTTAACAGTAATTATACTAGTAAACTTACTCAGTGTATCTTGTGTTTAAGTCTGAGTAATCCAGCAGGTACCCGAACTATTCATTTTGAGAAGTAACATAAGTTTGCTGACAAGCCGTCATTTAGATAATTAATAGTGAAGGAAATGCATTTCCAGAAAATCAATTTATTTATAGCCGTGGAAGCTACCTTTACACCTGTAATTGACAATCGATTTTAAAATAATATCACATGACGTAATGTATACTATTTTGTGAATGAACTGTAACATCTTATTAAGTATGTGGTTTTTTTTTAATTGGAGTATTTGATGATGTAAATACTATGTGATATACATGCTTGGGTTATCTGAGCTATTTATATCTCGGCGATCATGGTTACCGTAATAATAGATATATTTACGTACATCAAAGAATGTAAATACAAATTGTATGAATGTAAATAAAGAGATATGAAAGTGAAAGTAAAGGTATTTCGTTGATAGGGAATTTATTATGATACCATTCTAATGATATAAAAATAGGCAAAAGATTTGAATGACTTTTGAAAAACTGGGTTAAATAGGATATTTTTCAGTAAACATTTCAGGACACTACATATGAATTAAGAAAGATTTGAATGACTTTTGAAAAACTGGGTTAAATAGGATATTTTTCAGTAAACATTTCAGGACACTACATATGAATTAAGAAACTACAACACACTGCCCAAATTAACAAATCATATTTGTTAAAGCAAACATACTGCATTATTCCTGTGTTTATCATTTTACTAATATGTCATTACGTGCGCGTAACTTCTGTTCAGCGATGCAGTCAAACAGTTTTTTCAAGACTTGTTGGAAATCGATTTCCTGTTTTTGGCCGGTAATTTCCCTTTGGTCCTACTTACAATGTTTATATTTCAGAACCTTGCCCGTAGTGAGGGTTTCTACGTAACGTTATAACTGTAACTCTAAGTTATGAAATCAGAAGTGGATATACCACAAAATAAACCTTTACTTAATCATGTCATAGATACAAACAGCCATGTGGATAGAAAATTATGCAAACTTCCAAAACAAATATGCATGAGCGCCTCTTCCTGTAAAATTGCTGTATAGATATCTTACCCTAATGTATACGTTAAAAATTTGTCATTTGTTAAGTAAATATAATATTTTTCCTTCTGGAAAGGACTGTTATTGACGTTTATATTAAATCCAAATGAAGTAAGTTCCTTTGGGTAAATGTCAGCAGTATGTTTAGACGATTTATTTAGAGACTTGTTGATTATTATAAGAAAATATCAAGGCACGAATCGTAGCTTTTAAATGAAACGAAGACGTTTTAAGGTCAACTAGGGACGAGTGTGTAAATATTAGTAATTTGCTAGTATATCAACGTGGAAACATAAATGAATGTTAATATATATTAACAATCGAGGCGTTCATAAGTTTTAACAGCTATCCGGTTATTTCTCGGGTGTTTTTCAGTATATCAAAGAAGAAAATGATGGTGGAAGAGTATCTTATTATTGAGATTGGATTATGAAAGCTTTAGTAAAAAATCGTGAATGAAATCTTATAGAGTTTTTACCTTTTGACAATCAGTGAAAATATAATTGGAGAACTTTGTGCTTTTTTTCATTGAATGTTGGATTCAACTGTTTAACATGTTAAAGATACTGTTGCCACAGGGATCAGATAAAATGATTGTCGTTACACATATGTTAACTGTAGTTACGTAGGTTCACAGGTACTTCTTTTCATCTTACACATAAATAGACTTTTGTTACCTCAGTTCTGTGTAGTTGAAGGTGACCAGTGGTAGGTAAGTCAAAAGCTTTGTAAGTAAGGTAAACAAAGGCTTCTGAAATAAATATATGTGTAAAGTGAACAGAGGTAGTTAAGTCAATAGCTTTATCATATATAGGAAGTTGACCAAAGGCTTCCGAAATCAATATATCTGTAAGGTGAACAGTGGTAGGTAAGTCAACTGCTTTGTTAGGAAGGAAACCAAAGGCTCCCGATATCAATATATGTGTAAGGTGACCAGAGGTATTTAATTCAATAGCTTTGTTAAGAAGGTGACCAAAGGTTTCCGAAATCAATATATTTGTAAGGTGAACAGTAGTAGGTAAGTCAATTGCTTTGTTAGTAAGGTAAACAAAGGCTTCTGAAATCAATCTATGTGTAAGGTGACCAGAGGTAGTTAAGTCAATAGCTTTGTTAAGAAGGTGACAAAAGGCCTCCGAAATCAATATAAGTGTAAGGTGAACAGAGGAAGTTAAGTCAATAGCTTTGTTAAAAAGGTAAACAAAGGCTCCCGAAATCAATATATGTGTAAGGTGGCCAGAGGTAGCTAAGTCAATAGCTTTGTTAAGAAAGTTACAAAAGGCTTCCGAAATCAATATAAGTGTAAGGTGAACAGAGGAAGTTAAGTCAATAGCTTTGTTAAAAAGGTAAACAAAGGCTTCCGAAATCAATATATGTGTAATGTGTCCAGAGGTAGTTAAGTCAATAGCTTTGTTAAGAAGGTGACCAAAGGCTTCCGAAATCAATATATGTGTAAGGTGACCAGAGGTATTTAATTCAATAGCTTTGTTAAGAAGGTGACCAAAGGCTCCCGAAATCAATATATGTGTAAGGTGACCAGAGGTATTTAATTCAATAGCTTTGTTAAGAAGGTGACCAAAGGCTCCCGAAATCAATATATGTGTAAGGTGACCAGAGGTATTTAATTCAATAGCTTTGTTAAGAAGGTGACCAAAGGCTTCCGAAATCAATATATGTGTAAGGTGACCAGAGGTAATTTAGTCAATAGCTTTATTAAGAAGGTAACCAAAGGCTCCGAAATCAATATATGTGTAAGGTGACCAGAGGTATTTAAGTCAATAGCTTTGTTTAAAAAGGTAAACAAAGGCTTCCGAAATCAATATATGTGTAAGGTGACCAGAGGTAATTTAGTCAATAGCTTTGTTAAGAAGGTAACCAAAGGCCTCCGAAATCAATATATGTGTAAGGTGACCAGAGGTATTTAAGTCAATAGCTTTGTTAAAAAGGTAAACAAAGGCTTCCGAAATCAATATGTGTGTAAGGTGAACAGTGGTAGGTAAGTCCATAGCTTGGTTAGGAATTTTACCAAATGCTTTTGAAATCAATATAAGTAAGGTTACTAGAGGTAGTTAAGTCAATAGGTGTGTTAGTAAGGTGAACAAAGGCTTCTGAAATAAATATGTGTGTAAGAAGACCAGAGGTTTTGTGCTTACATAAGCAACACAAGGCTTAACATATGTGGAGCATGTGTGTCAGCATCACCCTCACTTTTTGATATTTGTATATAGTCTTCGAGGCCTTTTCTAGCTGACTATGGGAGGTAGACTTTGTTCATAGTTGAAGGCCATACAGTGTCGAATATATGTAAATGTCTCCGCAATGTGGTCTCTTGTGTGGAGTTGTCCCATTCACTATCATACAACATCTTCCTTTTTATATTTAGTTGTTCTATAAATGCTGTTTTTCTATTTGTAGTATTTTGTATATTCTGGATTTGTGAGTTTAAATATTGCTTTGGTCTCTTTCGCCCCTTTTTTTGCTACGCATCTCTGTGTGAAGTTAAAACGATCATTATAACGACATTATTTCGGCAATTGCATATCATCATCTCATTTTTTCTTGTTATCTACGCCTATTTATGACTACATAGAAGGAACTACTATCAATTGTAACATCTGTAAATTTCATGAAGTGGTTTGTCGACAAGGTCTGCGTCTTCAGCTACGCTATTCCGTTCCATATTTTGTAATGTTCGTAAAGAGTGCATTTATTATTGTCTATTCCATTTATAAGGCGGTTATTCATAAGAGGACCCTTGTTTTTTCCTGTTTTCCTGTTTAACAGTTAATGCTGTGCCCTATAATTAGTTCTACTTATTTTCATCTTAATTTTTGTATAATCAATGATCAACAAGACGTTAAGGTAGCTAGGGAGTCTTATTCAAAATTGAAAGAATTTTACGATAATTTGCCCAACTGAAGTTTGTATCATGCTTTTTTTTTTAAATATATTAAAAAGTATGGGTCACTATACCTTTTTTTACGCTACAGGTTGGTCAAGATTGTTAGATTTTATATAGATTATGCATGAAAAATCAAAATGTGTGTGATAAAAAGAAAACGTTCTATCAGAATTTAAAGATAAAATATGAGATATAAGATTGCTGTTATAACATGCTTTCAGATAAGAAAAAGAAAAAATGGAGTGACCGAAATTGTTTTCTTGCTACATATCAAAATGGGTGAATTCATAACACTTTATATTATAAAAGTTACTCCTCCGTATTTCACAAAGTTGAAAAAAAATTAATGAAACACAAACAAGGTGGGCTTTTTTTTTTAATTACAGCTGTAATTATAATAAAACACAAAGTTTTCTTTTTGTATGTATTTTACATAAATTGCATACAACGATCAAAATTTGCACATTTCATCAAAAATATAAACTTAAGTTATCTGCTTTTTTCAAAATCCAAGATGGAGAAAGACACAAGAGTCACCTTAACACCAGTAGATTTGTGTTGCTTCTGATCTAGACAAAAGTAAGACAGTATTGACAGAATATTTTTAATTGTATTGCAGATTCTAAAAATTTTTAACTGAATTAAAGATGAGCTGGTTACATCTGGTTGTTGATTTATAACATTCAGCAATATGTTAATTAGACTCAACTGTAATGATAAAATAAAATAACAAAAAAAACAATGAATATTACGTGTTATGGTTCGTTTAAACTATTTGGTTTAACAAAACTGAGTAAGCAGTTAAAACGATACATTTGAAAGTATTCAACAGTAAGTTTTAGATATATACTTTCTTAAAAAAAGCCTCCTATACAAGTCAATTTTAGATTATAAATTTAACAGTGACAAGAGTCCGTTTTCACATTCGGCAACTATAGTTTTTCGTTGTCAATGTCGGTGACCTTCATGTTATGTTATGAAACTTAAACAGACGTTCTGGAGATCACATGATTTCATCTGCGGCACGTGTTCAAAGATAAATCGGTTTGGTTGAATGGGAAGACCATAGTGAAATTTAAACCTTCAATACCACGAAAATATGACGTAGCGAATTCAGACACAGACCAAATTTCATTCAACCAATTCTTGTTCCTAAAATTTAATATAACACTTGATTAATTGTGTGCGTTCAACTGTGTGATAAACATCCATAATGAAAACTCAGACCTAACAATTCAAAAGCGAAGGTTGTGTGCATACAAAAGAAACAATAGGATCTGTATGAAATAAAACAACCAATATGAGAATAAGTATCAAAAATTAAATGTTGTCAACAAATCATTAGGTTTTGTGAACAGATCTGTCCAGGGAGATTCAAATTCAAAATTTCATATAAGGAAAATGTGCACATGCATTAGGTATGAGTTGAAATATAAACACGCCAAACGATACGAAACATAATGTGTTACTGGTAAATCGACGACGACAACAATTCAATAAACGGCGTGTGTATTAGAAGTTAGATAAACAAATTTTAATGCAAGAAATAAAACTTTGATTTCAAAAAGGTGCGTACTTCACAGAAGTGCAATTAAATTTCAGAGTTAAACAAGTTTAACAACTACGAATATTAATGTGCTCTTTAGAGTATCTTTTGTTATTGTCTTTAAATATCCAGAGGTATGTTCACGAAAAAAACATATATTCTTCTTAGAGATTCGATCCCAAATAAGCCTGAATACTATATTGCAAGTATTGACGACATATGATCATGTTCAATATTCAATTGTGAACATTATTATAGCTGCCATCATATATCAAAACGCATAAAAGTGATAATTATTTGATTAAAAGCTGCCAATTAATATACGTTCTATATTTTAAAAGTATTTGTTCTCTAATTAGAAGAGAATATATCGGAATCAAGTACTTAGTATTTCAACTGGTCACTGACGTATGCCTTTTAGGATGAAAGAAATATAATTATTATACACTGTAAAGAATACTTAAAACATAAATGATTCTATCGATAAACCAACACAGGTAGGAGATATCATTAAACATTTTTAAAAACGTTGAAGTAAATCAGGCCATCGATGTACCAAAACAGGTAGGAGATATCATTAACAATTGAAAAGTTGAAGTAAAATAGGCCATCGATGTACCAAAACAGGTAAGAGATATCATTAAAAATTTTAAAAAAAAGTTGAAGCAATACAGGCCTTCAACGTACCAAAACAGGTATGAGATATCATTAAAAATTTTAAAAAAAGTTGAAGCAATACAGGCCTTTAGTGGACTCAAACAGGTAGGAGATATCATTAAAAATAAAAAAGTTGAAGTAAAACTAGCCATCAATGTTAACAGATAGGAGATATGATTATAAATTAAAAAGTTGAAGTTAAACAGGCAATAGATGTTCCAAAACAGGTAGGCGATATCATCAAAAATTATAACGTTGAGGTAAAACAGGCCAGCGATGTACCAAAACAGGTAGGAGATATTATTAAAAATAAAAAAAAATTGAAGTAAAAAAAAATAAAACCGATGTTAAAATTAACAAAGAGAAAACAGCAATAAAAAGTTGCTCAGAAATCTAAATTCTGACCAGATAGGACCATTTCATTAACTATCTCCAGGTTTTTGAAAACTGCAAAAAATATGTTCCATTGATAGCCTCCGTAGTATTGGTCATTGTTTGTAAAATATTACATTCGGTGATGGATATTAAGATAAAAAGCCTTTTTTTAAACCAACATCTGTGATAAGATAACGTTCTTTCTAATGTTAACATCGGGTTTTTTATTGTGCTTAACGCTTTGTATAAATATATATACAATTTTCTTTCTTTGCATTGTAAATGTTAACTCAGCTGTACCAAGTTTGTTCTCTGCCTTAACGACAAAAGTTTCAAGGTCTATAGGAGAAACATTACAGATTCGTAACCCATTTGATTTTTTCCTTCATCTTGATGATAACTATCATCATTGCGAATAGGTTCACTGTAGAATTCAAATCCACGGTCAAAGTAACTTCTGATATTATCAGGTAATCGCTCTCTTCCATTTTCATTGACCTTCCACCAAGTAACTTGTGGATCAGTATAACCTAATCAATGAAATATCAATTGTGAATAATAATTGTATTAAATTATCTTCCACAAAGTAACATGTGGTCCAGGAGGATAACTTATCATTGAGATATAAATCGGGAATATAATGATATTAAGTTATCTTCCACAAAGTAACATGGGGTCCAGGATAACTAATCATTGAGATATAAATCCTGAATAATGACGATATTAAGTTACCTTCCACCAAGTGAAATATATGATAGTTCTTTCCATTCCTTTTTTATGTGTTTTGTCATTTGATTTTGCCATGTGATTATGGACTTTGCGATTAGATTTCCCTTTGAGTTCAGTATTTTTGTGATTTTAATTTTTAGAAATCGTGAATTATAACAATATTTAGTTACCTTCTACCAAGTAACATGTGGACCAGGATAAATTATAATTGAAATATAAATCGTGAATATTAACCTACTCAATAATGTACAAATCGTGAATTATGAAGATGTTTAGATAACGTTATACATTCAAAACAAAAATAGAAACATTTGAGTATAGCAAGTATTAAATCAGACAACCAATGTCGGATAGATATGTGTGATAACCGTCTTCATTGACATTACATTAAGCGTGGAGAGACGAATTGATGAATATTCCTTAAAGGTATTATACACCACTGTCCCTGGCTATTGCATGGTGGGTCACGGGATCGAGAAATCCCTGTCCTAGGATAGAAGGATGATTAGAACATTTGAGTTTCCTGACAGGATTCTCAAATCACTGTTGCAGGTTAGAAGGCGGTTTGAAATACCTATTTCGATAAATCGATAAATCCTCTTGATATTTTTTTCACTGTTCCAGGGTACGATGAGTAAACTCGGGTAAGGGGACGCTAAGCAACAGATTGACGAACATTCATGAATGCATGTTACATACCTGTCCTAGGATAGAAGGATGATTAGATTGGGGAACAATTGATTTTCCTGACAGGATTCTCAAATCACTGTTGCAGGTTAGAAGGCGGTTTGAAATACCTATCGATGGACTTCTTCACTTATAAGCATGCTACATGACTGTTTCAGTCTACGGTTGTTAAACAATTTGTAGACATACTTTCCTTATAGGCATATTACATAACTGTCACAGTAAAGGAAAGCTTCACCAGTTGAATGATATACTTTTCCTGTCCTTATATGTATGATATATCACAGTCCCACATAATGAGAGGGTTGAGCAACGGGTCGATGAACCTCCCGAATAGGCATGTAACATAACAATGTCAATCGTATAAATGCTAAAGTAGTTCAATCTAATAATATGTGCCTGTTCCAAATTAGAGCTGAGTTTTGCTGGGTTTTGTGTTTGTTTATTCTACACTGGCTAAAGGTATGATGCAGAACGGGGCGGGTGAGATCTCACATAATCAGTTTAACCAGGCATTTTTTAGCCAGACCACAGTCAGGAACTTCTTGACTTTGAATGTCTTGTAATTTGGTTATTTATATGTTTCGAACTTAATTGCGACAATGTTAGTCGCACTGTTTTCAATCAATCATGAACATAGAAAATAGAAATAGCATAAAAAGATGACAAATCCATCTTAGTTCCATATCAAACGGTACTCAAATTTGATATTAAATGAAGTAACGTAATGTGTGATTTTCGATCTGATCATCATATTTTTTATTATGTTTGAGCACTTTAGAAAAAAATTGGAATGTAGTATGATAGCCAATGATACAACTATCAAACAGAGTTTAAACGAAGTGGATGTAAGCAATTGTAAGCAACCATGTGGCCTTCAGCCATGAACACACATACTGTTCAGTTGGCGTTAAAAGTATCCGACATGAAAATTTGAAACAACTTAATTGAGAAAACAACCAGCTTAATTCTTAACAAGAAAATTAGCGAAAACAAAACGACAGACATAAACCCCAGAAAACCAATGAACTACAGACTCTATACCTTTGACAGACATATAAAAAATGTGGCGTGTTTAGACGTTTATAATTATGATATTTAAATTATTTTTTTTAATGTAACAACCTTTAATAGAAGAATGGTTAGAATCTCGATGAAATTTAAGAGATCTAAAATCAAAACTTTTGAACTAGCTAAAAAGTGTAAACTTTTCCTTTGGAGGAGCTACAAATTATTAGGACTTATTTAAATGTTATGATTTTATTGAAATTGTAATCAATTCAAGAGACCATTAAAAGGGGTCGTTTGAATCATTTGTGTCACTGAAAAAAAAACACTTTTCTCCCAGTTTGGGTATTCAAAGTAGAAATTATGGTTATGTTGTTGTTTTACCTTTTACAATAACTTCCATTTCTTTATAATCCATATTGATTTCCTCTGGCGAATTATAGTTTACTTCATCCTGTCGTAATGTTATAACACCTCCCGTTGGGTTGACCTATTTAATGGCTGGTTTAAAAGTTCAGCAGCCGGTTGTACGAAAGTGTCATTAGCTTAATGAGTCATTATATTGCTAATGAACGCTTAATGATGCCCCCTGTGCATCATTAAATAAATTGATTTTTAATGACACTTTAATGAACTTTTACTTCATTAAACTTTTTGTACAACAGACTTAATGACACATTAGTTAATGATACGCTAATGACACCTTAATGAGCCATTAAATTTAATGAAACGTTCGTACAACCGGCTGCAGACATATATTGGACTTGCAGTTTTATTGGTCTTTCCAATTCCATCATCAGCTAAGGACACATATTGACCTTGATCCTCTCTAGTTATTGACGGAAAATGTAGCACAGGTGCCTGAAAGTAAATAAGTCTTTACTTGAATGTAAACGACTTGCCTGCGTTATCACAGAATGCTCCACATTTCAAACGCGACAACAATATAAATTACAACATTGTGCACAGGAGGCATAGTGTACTATGTTATAAATAGAGTAGTGGCTAAGCAGGGAAAATTTTGCATTGTGTTCACACATTTATGAAACAAAGGTATTCTGTCATAACACCGGATACGAATATAATATTCAGAAACAAACAAACTGTATGACTGTGACGTGACTTGTACACGCAGTACAAATATACTCATTATAGATACCAGAATTGCAATTATTATTTACGCCAGATGCGAGTTTCGTCTACCAAAAAATTATTACAACGTATTTTTTTTAAGCATACAATTTTACCTCAGACAAAAAGTGTTCATCCTCTATCTTTTTCTATGTAACTTTGGGCTCTGGAATACCGAGAACAACGCATTGGAACCGAACATCCTCACCGCTGTCTACCAGAGTCTTAGCATAATCCGTCCTTGCTTTTGTGATTATTGGTGCAACTGTTAAAAATCAAGATACAAAACAATACATTAAAATAATTGATGTTTACATGTATATATATACAACTGTCACAACACGTAATACCAAAGTTTGATGGACTACAATTGCCTTTATGTATGTATATGAACAAACACGAATGATTCAATACACACGTTAGGAGGGAACAAACCTTTCAGCAAAATTTGAACCATTTTGCCGTATTTGGCACAATGCTCTTTAACTTTGAACTTATTTTGGCTATATAACTATTTTGATCTGAGCGTCATTAATGTGTCTTATGTAGACGATACACGCGTCTTGCGTACTGAATTATTATCCTGGTATCATTGATAACAATCACTACCTGTGAAAATATTCATCCTTTACTTACATGTGTTGCTTTCATTTAATGGAGACTTCAAATATACGGGATCTGTTGTCCATGTTTTATTGTAGCCGTATTCTCCTTTACTATACACGTGTAATAACCTTCCCATCGCTTGTAAAATGTATAAAAAAAGACAACATTGTAATCAGGCTTTTCGTGAAAATCGTACTGTGGTTGTCTGTCCGAAAATTCTGAAATAGTCAAATTGGTAGGACAACTGTACAAAAATATGTTTTTATTCCTATATCGCAATACATATACAGCGCCCATGCAAGTTCACATACATTTTGTAGCATCACTTTTTATTATGGGTGTGCTATAATCTCGCACAATTAGTAATGAGAAAAAATCAACTGACATATTTTTTTTTACTAATATATGCTCATTAACAACACTTTATTAATATATGCTCATTGTTGAAGGCCGTACGGTTACCTATAACTGTTAATTTCTGTGTCATTTTGGTCTCTTGTAGAGAGTTGTCTAAATGGCAATCATACCACATCTTATTTTTGTATATATATACACATTACAAGTCTAACTGATACAATCACGAATTGATTGGCCGATACAGTATGTATATGTAAGTGTCATGAACGCAGTATTGACACATATTTACGGTCTTTATATATATAAAGGAGATGACGTGGTATGATTGCCAATGAGACAACCGTCCACAAGAGACTAAAATAACACCGAAATAAACAACTATAGGTCACCGTGCGGCCTTCAACAATGAGCAAAGTCCATACCGCATAGTCGACTTTAAAAGGCCCCGAAATATCAAATTGTCGAAATAAAAAAAAATGAACGAAAAACAAATATATAACACAAAAACAAACGACAACCACTGAATTACAGGATCTTGACTAGGGACAGGCACATATATATATAATGTGGCGGGGTTAAACATGTTAGTGGGATCCCAAGCCTCCCCTCACCTGGTGGTATAACAGTACAACATTAGAACGAACTATAAAACTCACTAGAAAAAGGATAAACTCATCAGATGGACAAAAATATAAGTGGACGTGACCGGTTACTTGTACATCCGGTCAACAAGAAGACACTAGGGACAAATAAAGTCAAATTCCTGTTTTTGATATTTTACCAAATGCCTGAGATGGGATGCGCATGACGAGTGAAGAATGAACTTTTGTCATTAGATTAACAAATATGCAAGATTAGGAAGCATTGATCGATTGTTACATACAAAATATAAATTCAAACCTACCGTAAACAGTATCATTTGTGGGAGAGGTCTTTGATAGATGTATCTACAATAACAAAATTCAAAAACTACAATCCATTAAACTCAGTAGGCAAATCAAATCAAATCAAATATCTTTATTGTCATTTAAATTTACAGTTTGTGCCCAACATATATTAACGCAATAAATATATATACATACATATCAAACAAACACAATACACAATTGTATATCAAACAAGCTTTTAAGAGTCCCCTGTCCTTAGTTCTAATGACTTTTTCAAGTAGGATCTTAACTAATTTGTTTGTAAAGGGGTTGATGGATTTAATAAATAATGATTTTTTTCAGCTATGTATTTAAAGTTATTATTTTCAATGCATATGTGTTGAAAAAAGTCATTTGTTAGAGTTTTATTATAATCATAATAGAGTAAAACATGTTTCTATTCTCTAGTGTTTTACATCTATGACAATGTCCTCCCTCTCTTGTCGTTAATATCCCCCTTTTCACTCAAGAAGGAGTAATTTCTTATTCTAAATTTAGTGATCAATCTCCCGATCTGAAAATTAGATATAATTAAATAAGTTATGCAACTATTATCTAGTATATCATAGATATAGAGTAAATGACAGAGAAAAGTAAAATAACACATACAAAATTTTATCGCCATTTTGTTCATTTTTCCTTTGATCTTTTTTTGTGATAATTTTCATATCATTCTTTTCGTTTGATATGGAAAAATGATCGCTAGAAACTAAGGAGACCACGTGGCGTTGCTAACGAAATTGACATTGAAATTGAAACGTCGTCATAGGTAAAATAGCGATAAACAGATTATCATTGGTCATCTCAACTCGATTGCTGTTCTCACTTTCGCTGTACCAGCTCAAGCGAGAAAAGCAAACTCGTTGAGATAATCAACGATAATCTATAAGTATCGGTTGTTTATTTTTTTGCTGTATATTTAAAATGAATCGGTGGTGGTGTTGCTTGTTTTATTGTATTTACCGTAGCATTTAATGGCATATCTGTTACGTGACATCTTACACCACATATTTCTGCCTCAAAAACACAATCAAATATTAGTTTAACGTCTGGTATTGCTTCTAAAAGATATATTATCAAAGTTAATTGCAGCTATTTTACTGTCAAAACACTTGAAACATTATTCATTCCTTTCAAAACGCTATCAATAGAACAAAGAATATGGTATGGCTATGATTCCTTATGAGACGTATGTCCATTAGAATCAAAGAACATTTAAAAAAAACTGTCATCAAACGTGTGGGGTATACTTTGATTACAAAAAACCACTCGTATCAGAAGAGCGCAAACATTTCTATATTATGTTGATTAAAACAGTTTTGAAATAAAAGTTCTGATTATCAGTCTAGAAAACATATATTTGGTCGGATTGTTGTCTCTTTGACATATTCCCATTTTCTATTTCATTAATCGATAGGGTAAACAACAAAGTTATATTATATGCAATGAACAATTAAGAAAGCGTGAAGAAAAATACTATACCGATGGGATTATGTAATTTGACTAAAGATGTCCGCATATCGAAACTAATACCCCTCCCCTGAGTTGTATAGTTTTATCACCAAAAACTAAGACTTTAATATTTGACACACCCTTATTCCATTATGTATCTTCATACAGAATTTGGTCAACCTATGATCTATACTACAAAATATGGTAGGACCCCAATCTGCCATATCCATCCTTCAACTGCATACCACGTTTGTTTACCCTTACTTTTAAAGTTTAAAGCTGGTAAATAGCATAAATTAAATAAAGTTGTACTATCATAGTTGTCAAGGGCAAATGCAAGGTCAGAGTGATATCACTCAAGTACTAATTCCATTAATCATTTTCCCCCTGGGATTTCATTGTCATGCATAAAGTGAGATGATAAAACAATATATACTAGTATATAAATTCACTGAAAATGTTAGAATTATCAAAAACTGTTCTAGGTTATTCTAGGTTAACGTGCTTAATTAAAAACTGCGTTTACAAGTCTGGTCGAATGTAATAACAGTACGTTATGTGTGTTATTAGTATATTTGGTGATTTTTCATCGAAATTTTTAATCATAATCACACTTTTATTTATATAATGTAGGTAGAGGTAAATATATAAATGATCATACTGAGTCATTGTGAATTGGTCATAAATGTTTAATTCATATGCACATAAATGCATCCGTAAATAAATATCTTGATGCAATTTTTTTCTTAGGTAAATTTAAATATAAAATGATATATATATATAAATGACTGAACAATTAACTTAAATTTCCTATGAAAAAATTATTGTGATTTTCACGTGAAATTTATGTCATTTTTATTTTAGATTTATGTGAAACTCGCGTAAGTCTAACGTATATGCTTGTTTGAAAAAACTCATCATAGATACTATGACCAAATTTTGTATATACGCCGACGCGCGTTTCGTCTACAAATGACTCATCAGTGACGCTCGCATCCAAAGCAGTTAAAAATGCCAAATAAAGTACGACGTTGAAGAGCATTGAAGACCAAAATTCCTAGACTGCACTCGAGTAAAATGTCTCCGTGTTCAATTTTCAAACCAATCAGGGTTTTTTTTCTAATTACTGTCAATATAAAAAAAAAAAAGAAGATTTGGTATGATTGCAAATAAGACAATACCACATAGTCAGATATAAGAGTACCGAAATGACAATGTAAACAATTCAAATGAGAAAACTGACGGACTTATTTATATAAAGAAAAAATGAACCAAAAACAAATATGTAAAAAATAAACTAACAACCAACACCGAATTACAGGGTCCTGACTTTGGACTAGCACATACATAAATCGTTATACAGTTTAGCGGGATCCCAACCCTCTCCTAATCTGGGACAGTGGTATTACAGTACAACACAAGAACGAACTATTGAGTCAGTTGAAAAAGCTTAACTCTTCAGATGGACAACAATACAAGTTGACGTGGCCGATTACTTGTACAAAAAGACATTAGGAACAAATCTGAGAGTACTCGCAGTTAACTGACATGTCAAGAATATGTAGTGAACTAGGATTGTTGAAATATATAAATACTGAATAAAGCTACAGAATAGAAAAAAATGCAGGTCATTTGTTTATTTGTTTGTTTGGTTCGATAGAATTTTTTTACATTTTCTCATAATGTGGCCGTTTTAGCTGACTTATTTTATATGGCCTATGCTATCAGTGGAACACGTCGGATGACATATCAATTGAACACGTCTGAGTAATGTGAACTATGATGGTTATCTGTTGCAAAGGAACTTATATTAATTTTTAATATTAGTGTAAAGACACTTGGATTATAAGACTTTTGCATAATTAAAAAGCAAATTCGTGAAGGTAATGAAGAATAAACCTGGCCGAATATATAGTTGCAATGATATATACGGCCAGGTTTGTTCTTTTCTTATATTGTATGATACTAAAGCCCTAACGGTAAAGATTGTACTTGATTTTCTTTCGATGAAGTACGCTTTCAATCAATTTAATTTAGGTCTGGAGCTGGTATGCCAGTAACTTCTAGTAGTCTTTTTTTTTATTTATGTATCATTGTCATTTTGTTTGGATTCTTTTGTTACCTATTCAGACATCGGAGTCAGACTTACTGTGCATATTGCTGTGTATTTTTTTTCTGCATTTGCTAAAGGTTTAGGGGATTGATATCTGAAAAAAAACATATTTAACCCCACCGCTTTGTTGCGCCTGTTCCCAAATGAAGGCCACAGTAGTATATCGCTGTTTAAAATTGATAAATCGATTGCGAAAAAAAAATGTTACAAACTAAAACTAAAACTATAATAGTCAACAAAAGAAACGATACACGACTTTGAAATAAAATTTATAAAAAAGTACTTAATATAAAATAAAATGAGACACACTATTTTAAAAAGCTTTAATTTGCAATGTATGTACATGTGATAATGAAAATCAAAATTTGTCGGAAAGTATCTAAATTCCGTGTAAATGATCAAAGGGTGCAAATTAGTTTTGCGGAAAGTTTAAAAAAAATGTACACGTAATTTTCTAAGCACTTAATTCAATATCAAATGTGTTTTCTAATCAAGTTATGTTCATGATGGAACTAATTGAATAAAATATTGATTTTTCTAATTTTTGGGAAAAAAGGTGTTTTTGAAATCTCAAAAAATGCAACAAAAAATGTTTTATTTTTGTCTCAAATCGATGCTTTAGATGTAAAAACAACACTCAGTAAATTTGGAACCTTTCGGAGTAGTTTTAAGATTACTACCGCTTTTTGAATATCACTTTACACATACATTCTATGGTAATTAGTTATCAAAGGTACCAGGATTATAATTTAGTACGCCAGACGCGCGTTTCGCCTACATAAGACTCATCAGTGACGCTCATATCGAAATAGTTATAAACCAAAAAAATACAAAGTTGAAGAGCATTGAGGATCCAAAATTCCAAAAAGTTGTGCCAAATACGGCTAAGGTTATCTATGCCTGGGATAAATCCGTTGATAATGTATACATTTTAACGATTTCTCGTGGGACCGAACTTTGCTTAACAAATAAACAAAGAAACCGAATGATTTTTAAAAACAAATTGATTGCAACTCTGTCTTTACCTTTAAATGAGAGGTTGGCATCATACGTTGGCACTTCTGTTTTTAAAATTGTCGTTTTATGTAAATTTAAAAAAAAAAAATCGCGAAAAAACGTCACAAAAGCAAAAAAACTAAATGTTTTTAACGGATTTATATTTCCATAATGATTAAGTATCTTTAATTTGAAAAAAAAAGTCTTGTATCGTTTCTTTTGTTGATTAGTATATTACATAACAATGGCCATTGTCCTAACTTGTTACAAGACATTTTTTGAAAAACATGGTGGATTAAAGCTGGTTTTGTGACATGCCAAACCTACCACTTGTATGGCAATGTTAAATTTAATATTAAAACAACAACATTACATGACCGGACTACAATATAAATAAATGGAAGAACATATAAGACAATGAAACACACCAATAATATCTAACAAAAGGTACCAGGTTTAAAATTTAATACGTCAGACGCGTATTCGTCCACAATAACATAATAAAGCAAAAACAAGAACAAAGTTGAAGAGTATTGAGGACCAAAAGTTTCAAAACGGTGTGTCTGTGGTTTTCTGCATGGAATAAGAACATCCAATTCAGGAGCCTCTGGCCTTTGTAGTCTAGTATGATTTTTAATTTTAGTTAAACGAGACTAAGCGATCCTACATTCCGTCGTCGTCGTCGTCGTCGGCGGCAGCGTCCACAAATATTCACTCTGTGGTTAAAGTTTTTGAAAATTTAATAACTTTCTTAAACTATACTGGATTTCTACCAAACTTGGACAGAAGCTTGTTTATGATCATAAGATAGTATCCAGAAGTAAAGTTTGCAAAAATAAAATTCCATTTTTTCTGTGTTTTACTTGTAAATGGGCTTAGTTTTTCTGCGGGGAAACATTACATTCACTCTGTGGTTAAAGTTTTTAAAAGTTTAATGACTTTCTTTAACTATCCTAATTTTGTACCCAGCTTTGACAGAAGCTTGTTTATGATCATAAGATAGTATCCAGAAGTAAAGTTTGCAAAAAAGAAATCCATTTTTTCTGTTTTTTCCTTATAAATGGACTTAGTTTTTCTGCGGGGAAATATTACATTCACTCTGTGGTTAAAGTTTTTTTTAAATTTTAATAACTTTCTTCAACTATCATGGGTTTGTACTAAACTTGGACAGAAGCTTTTTTATGATCATTAGATAGTATTCAAAAGTAAAGTTTGCAAAAAAATAAATCCATTTTGTCCGTATTATACTTTTAAATAGACTTAGGTTTTCTGCCAGGAAACAACACATTTACTCTGTGGTTAAATTTTTGAAAAAATTAATAACTTTCTTATACTAATTTAAATTTGTACCAAACTTGAACAGAAGCTTGTTTATGATCAAGAGCTAGTATTTCGAAAGGAAATTTTGTTAATATTTGGTACCTGTGTATCTGTACTTTTAAATGGACTTAGTTTTTCTTCCAGTTATCATTACATACAGTCTCGATCTGCACTTAAAGTTTTTAAAACATTTTGATTCATAAACTATCCTGAAATGTTTACCAAACTTGGACAGAAGCTTCTTACAATCAAAAGATAGTATCAAGAGGAATATTTTTATTGATTGTTTTCCTCATTTTTGTTGAGCCTGGAAGTTACAGCAAAAGTTGGCGAGACACTGGGTTCCGCAGAACCCTTACAAATTTTTTACTGAAAGAGTCCACATTTTTGATTATGGGCTAGCCGAAGCACGCCTCCGGGTGCGATATTTTCTCGCTGTTTTAGGCTTTTGGTCGGGTTGTTGTCTCTTTGACACATTCCTTATTTCCATTCTCAATTTTATTTTGTAACGTTATTTTTGGAAATTTAGATAGACTATACAGTATACTCTATGAGTGTTTACTATACAATATTTTCTTCTTTCTTCATTTAAATGAATTAACAAAGATGCCCTGCCCTGATGTGCATCTTGTCTTGTCTTCCATGCTGACAGGTTTTTATATGGAATTTAAAATTGAACTTAGGTCAAATGATTATTTAACTATTAAATAGCATAAATAGTTTAAAAACTCAACTTTGCAAATTATCTATATAAATCGGAAACAAATAGTTTAAAAACAAATGAAATAATTTGACTTAATTATTTAATGGTCAATTTTTCGCTGATTAATCAAAAATGCTTACGAAGCAAACAGCTCTAATAAGTTGATCCGATAAAACTATCAAGACCAAAATTATTATATTATTTGAAGGTTGATATATCAGTAGAATGTCAACTGAATAAAATTAAAATGGAAATGGAGAATGGAAAAAGAGACAACAACCCAACAATGGAGCAGAAGTGCACATAAAATTCTAAGACTTAAAAGTAAAAAGTGAATTAAAAAAAAATCCGAGAGAAAATTTAAAACAGAAAGTACCTAATAAAATGGCAAAATCAAAAGCTGACACACATCAAACGAATGGAAAACAACTGTCGACTTCCTCATTTGGTAAAATATCAAGAAATATCAATACAATTTGAAAAAATGATACTGATACGTTTACAAATATTCAAAAGAGGGACGAAAGATAGCAGAGGGACAGTCAAACTCATTAAGATATATTCTAAAATACGCTGAGTTTGAACCAAGAAATCCAAGATGGGGTTCCGTTATATTGTACAAACAACGACAAGAACACATACAAATTACATTTGTATATATATAAAAAAGTAAAATAATTAAAACACCTAATGACAAGGAAAATTCAAAACGGAATATCCCTTATTGAATGACAAACGAGTGGAAAACACCTGTCATATTAATTATGAAAGCCATATTTAAAGTTTATTGCCATTTTATTTCATGAATCCTTAATAAACTAAAATCAACCCATTTAGTTATCAAAGGTACCAGAAACATAATTTTGTACGCCAGACGCGCGTTTCGTCTACATTATGTGTGATTATATATTCCATATGTTGTCATTATGTTCTTATTCAACAAATTGGGGACTGATAGTCAAATTAAAGTTCATTGACCATCTGTAAATCCCACAGTGTTGCCTCTTTTGTATTACACCAAGTTATTTTGGTTATAAATCAAACCCAGTAGTGAAGATAATAGGAGCATTGACACAAAAATAGGAGAAACTTTTGTAAGAAATATGTTTTATATATCTGCAGCCGGCTGTACGAACGTTTCATTAAACTCAATGGTTCTTCAAAGCGTTATTAGCGCCTCATTAACTAATGTGTCATTAATTCTGCCTAAGACACCACCGCATATATTTGGAACTGGTTGATCATTTAGACAAAACGTGCAATGAGGAGGTTAGACGAAAGTTTATGTTTAAGAAAGACACTAAACGGTTCATCTTTAAAATATTCAGAGCCATATTGCAGCAAGCAATCGACAGATTACATGGTCTCTCTGTAGATCTCCAGGTAAATTTTTGAAACCGTTTTTGTAAACAATATCATTTCCAACTGTCAACATATTGTTTACTTATTAACGCCAGGAAAATACATAATTCGGAGCGACTACGGCCACTACTTTGGTCCCGATCCGGTTTTTTTCATTCCAATATGCAAACCTCATTAATAAAACCTGTATCAATCCGATAAAAAAAAAGTAAAGAAACATATTTTATCAAATGGTATATCAAGAAAGAGATGACTTATTATTAGTCCGAGATAAATTTGACAATTAAATGCCTTTTAAATGAACTTGCTTTGGGCTTGTTATGTGAAAATGAACTCCATAGAAAAACATAATCGCCGATCCAGTGTACTAGGGGTTGTCCTTTTATATCTCGAAATCGGTAATAACTCTATGCAATTTGTATACATATATCTTTGAATTCAGTATTCATTTTTCTCATCGAATATTTATATATAATTCATCTCCCAAAAAAGAAAAAAAATCATTCATGCAATTGAAAAGGTGTTCACGTGATTGTATTTTTCAATTCCATGGATAAATAAAAGTCCACAGTACAAAGATCAGATCGAACCAAGAACATCATAAGAAACTACATTTAGGTACCCTCACCTAAAACTTCAACCTTGCAGAAAATATACTGTTTTGATCTGTGTAATTAATACTATTACATTTTGAAGTTAAGTGAATCGAAAAATCTGCGTCAAACTGTTAATTCAGCATACAAATAAGAATTATAAAGAATGTGTGTACTAAATATCGAGTTATTGATCAACTTCATCAGCAATTGTGAACACACACAAATTGGGTGCTGTGCTAATATTCATAAATGTATTTACATTTTTAAGTGCCAGTCTGCTTAAGAATCAGGCGGCGATGAAAACATGACCAAAAAAAAACCCACCCAATTTGACATTGATTTTAGTTCATAATATATTGTTATGCACAAAAATAACATTCATTTTCGATTTCTGTTTTGGTAATAGAAGATATAATTTGGTTGAAATGCACTAGAAATTAACGAATGAGGGGAGATAACTGTAATTTGCTATCATTCTAACCAATTTTCTAACCAAGTTACTTAATATCACCAGACAAACACACACAAAAGACTTATAATTTTTAACTCAGGATAATGGTTAGTATTAAATATCATGATTAGCTTGGTGGAATTTTTCTGATCATGTTTTGATTTTTATTCAAATTGCCTGATTTTTACAAAGACTGGCACTTAAGTATAAAAAATAAGTTTATATCACAATCACATCTATTGAATTAATATCTAAATTATCAATGTGCAGTTGTCAAGACAGACATATAAACCTTACAATTATTTCATACGCCAAATATCGTTTTACTATCTGTAAAGCATTTAAAAACAACTAAAAAAAAAAGGATATCGAGGTGCTTATATTCAAGGTATTGAACGTTCGTAACACATGGCATCAATAAACTGATAATGAAGCATCCAGATATATTATAACGTTTCAGTCAGGAGAATCCCTTCTTGCCGGATCATTATCCAAAGTCTCTCTTTCTGCGAAAGAATTTCAAACAAAACTGCCTTGATAAAAACATAAATCTTGTTCAGGACGGACGGACGGACGAACGAACTGACCAGAAAATCTAATGGCCTTTACTATTGTAGACGGACTGACGGATGGGTGGACTTTTTTTAAAGCGTGGGATGATTACATAAGTTGCCTATGTTATCTGCAATTGTAATGTCCCTGTAGTTAAGTCATATGTAGTCTGACAGGAGCCAAGAAAGATGATTCATACTGAAAAACAAGCTTTTAGTTGGTAGAAAAGACGAGGAGATAAATCATGGACAACACAATGGCCAAGAAGATGAAAAAGGTGTACGAAACTACGTTACAAGAACCTTTTTTGATATTAGTTAAAGATATATGCAGGTTTTTAGCTAAACAGTACAAACATAGCATTCAAAATCAAGAAAATCAGCCAAAATAAACAAGTTATTTAGCAATAAGAAATTTGAAGCATATTCATGCTTTTCAAACCTGTTAAAGTACCTGAACTTAAAGAAAAAGACAAATTTTAAATATAACATGTAGGAATTTTAGTTAAAGGAATCCTTTTTTATCAAGAAAAAATTATAAAATCATCAAGCTCTGCATGTAGTGTGTAAGAAAAGGACAAACTGCAACCTTTATGGCTTATTTAACTACATTGCGTCTTGGGTGCATAGCTGTACAATAGGCACTCATACCACATCTACATTTTTTGAATTGATCGATTTATTTTCGCGAATTTCGCGAGTAGAATATTTAAAATTTGGATCTCTTTTTATTAAACTACACTAAGAAATAAGAATATCGCGAAATTAAATAGCAGCGAAGGGAACAAGAAAAAGTAAAACCCGAAATACAGTATCCGCGAATATAAGTTGGTTTACAGTAGTTTATTCAGTCTTTGATGCCAAATCGTAAATTTAACTTCTGATTCATTAGTTTGTAGTATTTAGTTTGTTGAATGAGCTTCTTCTTCTGTTCTACCAGAACCTCGTATTGCATTCTAGTCATGTCTTCTGATTTAATTTTCGTCGTAGCAGTCTTGCATCTGAAGGTATAGAAATGTATATTGAAATCATTCTATTTGAGCAGTCAAAATATGTTGACTGTATATTATAAGGTCATGAACAGTAACTCATCATATGAAAATTTGTGTTTGCGGTTGAAAATATGTTGATGTAGAGTTTCATTCATTGCTTTTAGAAAAGGCTTTAACATCTGAATATCAATGTCATTCATTTCAAATTGATTATCAGGTTTGTTTTTACCGAAATAATGTATTGAAGAATAACCAATGTATTTTTAAAAATACAAATTGAATGTTTAATTTGTAACAAAGATATAAGTCCCCAATGACATTTGGTATATATAGTGCAACCATGACAAGTGACAGATCAGTTGCAATTTTGTTTAAGTACGATGATTTTTTTCTCGTAGCGTTTAGGTCCTTTGACTAGGTAAATTAACACAACTTATCTGTGTTCGGTACTCTTTTTTAGCATGCGTTAGTTAGTTATCAAAAGTACCAGGATTATAATTTCATACACCAGACGCGTATGAAACAATACGAGAATATCACAAACAAGAATGACAGGATATTGATTGGATATTTAATACATGACAGGTTACAGATCAAGTACAAGTTTTGTTCGGGTACAACAATGTACAAGGAACTATCGACCAGTAGAAACAAATACTGAACTTCGAAAACAATTTCTAACGGAAAAAGCTATTCAAATGGTAACATTTAAAGCTCAAACACATCAAACGAATGGATAAAACTGCTACATTCCTTCCTTGGTAAAGGCATTTTCTGATGTAGAAAATAGAGGACTGCACCAACTCGTGCTACAGCTATCTTAACCTCTCAATTGTATGAAAGTTGCATTAAATTCAATTATATTGACAACGAGGCGTGAACAAAACCGCAATGATAGGTAAAATGTTAAAAAGTCAGCAGTCAACAATGTGTTACAATCTCAATCACTACAAAAACAGAAAACAAATATTTAACAAAGAAACACAAATGGAATACATACAAAGCACACCAGAAGTACTGGGCCACGTCATATATGTAGCAAAGCAACATCAAAAGGCATAAAAAATGCAAAGCACATAGCAAAGATGAAAGACAAGCAACAAACAAGTTTTCAATAGTACCAAAATGAAAGACAACAATACGAGAATATCACAAACAATAATGACAGGATGTTCAAGTACAACAAGTATCTCAATCACAATAATAAAGATTTAACAAATAAGCTCAAAAGGAAAATATCAAATTAAACAACCTCATGCATTGCTTTCTTATTATTTATATTATATTACGTATGTTATATTTATTCATATACAATTGAAAAAAAATAATTACTGGGGCCGAATGCTACATTGACAATACCCGGTAGGGTACTATGTCTTGCCATTTATTCCAAATTAATACGTGTAGATACATACTTTTTAGTCGTCAAATGCACATCATTGATCTGTACATCTTCCGTTGATGATGGATCTGGGTTGTTTGTAGGGACAGACTCAACAGCCCCTTCTTCTTCAACTGCATCATGACCTTGAAGACATAAAAAAAAATGTACAAGATAATCATTGTAAATTGATAATAAGTTGACATGAATAACCTAATTTACTACATATATATGTTGTATGAATGCCAATGAGACAACCCTCCACCCAAGTCATTATGTTTTTAAAGTTAACAATTATAGATCAAACTACGGCATTCAGCACGGACTAATGGCTCACACGAACAGGAAGCTCTAAGGGCCGGAAAATTATCAGAAAAAAACCCTAGTTTTGATACCTATTTCAAAACCTAGAAATTTGGCGAAATCTCTATTCTCCTGCCTAATTGTTGGGGATTCGAGTCTTTTCACAACAAATGCTCATTAGAAGTTTTTTATTACTCGCCTTACAGCTTATCTCATATTAGTTCTAAAGTAGTCATATAGCATATGGCATATGGGCTATATTTTTTGTAGCTGTCGATAACTCTTTTTTTTTCTTTTTCATCATTTCACACTTCTGTTTGCTGTCTTACAAAAATACTTCGCCTAATGAGTTGATGGATCGTCAGAGGGGAAGAGAAATGCATGTTTTGATATGAAATCATCCATTCATGTTTTGATATGAGATCGTTCATTCATGTTTTGATATAAGATCATTCATTCATATTTTGATATGAGATTATATGCTTCGCCTAATGAGTTGCTGGATCGTCAGAGGGGAAGAGAAATGCATGTTTTGATATGAAATCATCCATTAATGTTTTGATATGAGATCATTCATTCATGTTTTGATATAAGATCATCCATTCATATTTTGATATAAGATCATCTAATCATTTTTTGATATGGGATCATCCATTCATGTTTTGATATGAGATCATCCATTCATGTTTTTATATTAGATCATTTATTCATGTTTTGATATGAGATCATCCATTCATGTTTTTATGTTAGATCATTTATTCATGTTTGGATATGAGATCATCCATTCATGTTTTGATATGAAATCATCGATTCATGTTTTTGATATGGGATCATCCATTCATGTTTTGATATGAAATCATCGATTCATGTTTTGATATGGGATCATTTATTCATGTTTTGGTATGAGATCATCCATAAATGTTTTGATATAATATCATCCATTCATGTTTTTATATTAGATCATTTATTCATGTTTGGATATGAAATCATCCATTCATTTTTTGATATGAAATCATCGATTCATGTTTTTGATATGGGATCATCCATTCATGTTTTGATATGAAATCATCGATTCATGTTTTGATATTAGATCATTCATTCATGTTTTGATATGAAATCATCGATTCATGTTTTGATATGGGATCATTCATTTATGTTTTGATATGGATCATCCATTCATGTTTTGATGTGAAATCATCCATTCATATTTTGATAGGAAATCATCCATTCATGTTTTGATGTGAAATCATCCATTCATATTTTGATAGGAAATCATCCATTCATATTTTGATAGGAAATCATCCATTCATATTTTGATAGGATATCATCCATTCATATTTTGATAGGATATCATCCATTCATGTTTTGATAGGATATCATCCATTCATGTTTTGATATTGAATGATCCAAGGGAAACGGCGGGGTTCGTGTCGTTTAGTTTTTAGCTCTAAATGTTGGATTTTGTAAACTGTTGGGAGTCCTATAGTCTTTTCAGTCATGGCGTTTTCAGTGGGGTTTTTTCTTTCGATTTATGTTTTAAAATGTATCTTTGATATCTGATGGCCTTTTTCATCCATTTTTGCATGTATATCAAATTCTATGTTTTATATTGAAGTACTTGCAGTATGTTATTCTCTGTCATTATCAAGTATGCATACTAAAACCAACAAGTTTAAGAGGTTATGGCAGCAACTATTAAATGCATCAGAACATGTTTGTCAACCGAGAAGGCAACGTTAAATTCTGCATGCCTTTTAATGAATATATAATTATATATTGTAGATAATGTGTTGAAAACTTAATGAAATAAAAGGAAATTGTTTGGTCTCACAAAGTAATCTAAAAAAAACTGATTAAGGTCTAGAACAATGTTCCTAGTTAATGTGTTTTCCTCGGGTTCAGTTTGTAACCTGCAGTTATGAATTTTAAACAGTAGTACATTGCTTTCCTTTTGTTAACATTTTTAATTATAATAGATAAAGAGTTACAATAGATTTGATGCAATAGGTATATTGATTGCTTCGGTATTTTCCTTCCATAATTCTTCAATTTCTTTACATTAGATGGCAAACGATACAGTTACATGATGACGTTGCTAACGTAAAATGTTATTTGATCGACGCCAAACTGTCTCATATCGGAAAAAGTTGCATGTTTCGACTGTTTTGTTATGCTTTAAACTGGTTCAACTTTAAGACGAGTTGTTACCCTATATTCCTAATCTTAAGAATTTTATAATAGCTAAACTCTTGAAAAGCATGATTAACGCTGCATTTTTACAAATTACCATAAAATTCTTAAAAGGGATGAGACGTTTATCCAACCTGTAAAATTGTTTTTTGTACTTTACATATGGTGTTAAAACAATTGATGCGTTGTTCTTGATCACAGACAGACAATGCATCGGAACCTAAACTTGTATTTCAATTATTTGTATGCATATTTTAATTACAGAACATTGTAATTGTAATTGTACTATGTTTATTCTTTGATATGTTCATTCGACTACTGATAACTTTCAAAACTGAACTGTAGAAATGACACGTAACTTATATAACTCACTTGCTAGAACAGATATTTTCAAACTTGTGGTGTAAAACAGGTCCACTGCGAAACCGCGACAAACATAAATGCCTTGATCTTCTAACACACTATATTTTACTGTCAATTCACTAGCAAGCATTCTGACAGGTACGTCAGTAACATACTCGTTTATGCGTACTCGTGACTTCCACCTTGGATCTCGTTCACTTATCATATGGCCATTAAAGAACCAGTCTATCTGTCCCTCAGTAATACCTGTTACATTGCATACTAATTTGATAGGTTCTGGAAGATTGATTAATGTATTACCATCTACAGTTATTGCTGAAATAAAAGGAGTTGACCAGATAAGACCAGTTTATGAACAAATAAGCAACTTTCAGCTTTAGTTAATTTTTGAAGAGAAGAATACTTTGTTACTTAAATATTAGTCTTTTTTTGTTGACGAATCAAAGCATATACCTTGCACCATAAACGTGCATTAATAATTCATGAAAAAGGTATGAAATATTCTCAACTATCTTAAGGGCATACGATACGGTTACAGGGGAGGTAATGACGTTGCTAAAGTAAAAAGTTATTTTCGCGACGTCAAACTGTTACATATCGGAAAAAGATGCATTTTGTCGACTGATTTTTATCATTCAACCTTGTTTAATTATTTCATATCTTATTTCTAAACGAAAATTTTAGAATTTCTTTTCGCATCCTTCTCTTTGAATTCGTTTGTTTGAATAACCAATAATTTATATAGTAGTCTACATCAGTGGTTGCATTGTATGCAGCCAAACTATGTAGAGGGCAGTAGAACAGAAAACAATTTCCGTTGTGTATATATGCAATAACTTATATATTGAAGCGTAAAACCACGGCAGTCAGGCTCGTTTAGGTGGGAAAATAACTGTGTAAAAGCAAACACACGAAAAAAATGGCCACAATTTATAATAACATTCAAAATTTTTCGGCCGTTTCGTTTAATCTCAAGTTTATGTCTTACTGATCTGTTTTGTTATTCGAAGTTTTTTTTTCATCTACAACTGCAAAAGGCGCAACAAATGCGACTACTTTGAAGATTCATGTGACCTTTGTTGTTTAGAGATTTTATTCGAAGTTCGTATATCCCTTCAACCATTTATTTATATGGTATTTTAACGTATAGATAGCGCGAAACTCTCCTTACTCTATGCATCGGATACATGACATGTGTATTTCGACTTAACGAGGCTGCAAATTTATACATCCGAGCACCTAAACGACCGCACCCAATTTTAGCAAATATATACACGTAACTGTCGTACGGAAGCAGTCCAGAGATGTGAATATTTCTATACCCAAACAATCCCTTTTTTATGAAAAAGATTTTTAAGGTATACATTAATACGACAGCAACCCTACGACAATAATCATTAGTTCTCAACTGATAATTGTCTCAAACAGTATTCCAGTTTTGGTATTTTATTTGAAGCGTAAAACCACGGCAGTCAGGCTCGTTAAGGTGGAAAATAACATTAATACGACAGCAACCCAACGACACAGATAATTCAAAGTACTAAGAGTCAACATACAGATTTTTGTTGTAGCTACATGTAGAAGCCTGTAAAGAAAAAAACCACAACTGCAACATGAGTATATAATACGGAGTCGGTGAGATTTTAGACAAGTTTTTTGTTGCAAAATTTCACGTGCTCTTTAATGATTTCGATATGTGCAATTATATATACAGTGTAATATAAACACTTCTTTGTAAAGTAACGGTAAAATAAATAATGATTATGGACGACGGACGTCAAGTGGCATATTTAATGAATAATCAGATCAAAAACATCAAATGTAAATATAATATGAAAATTAACCCTGCTTTGTACTATAGACCGACACACACAAACGGATTTCTAACGTGTAATTCGTTTGTTTGAAAAGAAGGATGATTTACCGTATACCAGAGCAGGGGACTATTTTAATAGTTTATAATTCCATTGTTAGCTAACCCGAATAATTCAGTCCCTCTTCGTAATCGATCTTACCTACTTTCGAGGTAGTAGTCGTAGATCAGCGGAATATAACGACTGAATGTTTCGGGTTAATAGTTTGCAAGTTTCACATCCGGGTTTCACAATTTTAACGAACACAAAAGTAAAGCTAACTGAATTTTTATTTCGTACAGATACTGGTCCATTGTAAATAAGAAGATGCGATATGAGTGCTATAGATACAACTGTCCAACAAATTTACAGTGTAAAAATGCATTTGTCTGCAACACCGTCGAACTGCCTTTGCAAAATTAGCGGGGAAATATAACGTTTAGTCCCGAAACGTCTTAATTTTTGGCGCAATTTGTGAGGCTTACGGATGGGATTGAGTAAACAATATTATATTACTCGACTTTTATCGAAAACGAGTATGGTGACAAATATTTTTCAAAACGTTATGACGTTCTATTTTTTTTCAAAGAAAAACATATCTTATTTTGGTCAAATCGACACCGTTAGAAATATTTAAATAAAATCTAAAATGTGCATTTCAAATGTTCATTTCTTGCCGTTTTTGGGGGTTAACCATAACGTTTTTGACTTTATTTAGGTAAGAATTAATTCTTTAAATGGTAGAGCTAGATTTTTTTTAACCATCTTGAACTATTTTGCTTCAATTTGAGCCCCATTATATAATTATACGTTGATTTAAAAAATCATATTTAATTATTTTTAAATAAAAAACGTTTGTTTCTTCAAAATTGCAAAAATGTTCAATTTTCAGCAGTATTTTTAGCAAAAACGTAATCAACAACAAAAATTGTTTGAGGCAAAATATTTTTCTCCGTCAATTGAAGAATGAAATATCTTTACGGGGAAAACTTCTCACCGTCATAAATAAACTGTTGGATATGTCATTAAAGCATATTTGGTGTATTAAGGTTTGTAAGGTGTACAGGTATTTTCGGTTTAGTTTATCATGTTAAGTTTATGTGTAGTAACGCTTTATATTAAAAACTATCAACATAAAATTAATGATTGGTAAAACGAGCCTTTTCAGTATATTCACTCTTTTGTAAAGGTAAGTAAAAGACATGAACAAAAAAATGACTAAACTAAATAAGAGGTGCCTTTAACTCGTGAATTAATTTGGAAACATGTGAATACAAATCAAGCGAGATAATCTGATGGAATCTCATAACCTGAAAACGGACCTATTATGTTATGTCGACAAGTGTATAAGTGTCCCGTGCATTATATTTGCAATCATGCTAATTCCAGACCAGTAAAATTATCACGTTGTTAACATATGTATCAACTTTATAAATAATTGTATTCTAATGTGAAAGTTTTAAACAAACAGAAGAATATATGTTAATTAGTTGATACTTATTTTGTTTGACATTGGATTTTCCTTTTGTAATTTTCCTTGGAGGTAAGTTTTCTTTTTATTTTACTTTTTATGAATACGATTGTAGCAAATAGTCATGTTAATTTGACAGTGATATGCTAAAAGACAATATATATAATTGAAATTTTCTTTTTCCCAAAAAACTGAATCAAGTCTGTGTACATTTGTTTTGGTTTAAAGTATTATAGTTTATAAAAGTAAAGCATAGATATGCATGCGATGATTTCATAACTATATTGCAGTAAACATGCATGATTCGTTGACAATATTGTTCAATATAGTTGCAATGTATATTAAAAAAATAACATACCTATTTTGTCATCTAACGGCGTTCCTGTGAATGGAAAGGACAGAACCATTTAATTGTTATCGCACAGTGTTGGATGAGTCTTCGTACTATGGATGCCGTGATATCTCTTGATATCAGACTGGTGTAGCATTTGTCCGAATATGTGCAACTTACTATCTTATTTATGTACCCTGTTCGGTATAGTCGACGTGCAAACTTCCCTTTTTGTAAAACAATTACCATGCCCTTATACCGTTGGAGATGAAAACTACTAACCAACACCTTCTGTGATGATATTTGTGAAAAGGTCAGCTATATAGGCGTTGATAACATGGGAACAATGCAATACTTCAATTTGTTTTCAATTTTGGTGTTAATTTCATGGAATTTGAAGTTATTCATGATTCGCAGATTTACAAAAATAAAATCAAGAAGGAAGTTGAAAAGAGAAACTATTATTTGTCGTTCTTTTCCTGTTAATTGATTCTGTCAAACTTTTGCTACAAAAGAACCCTAAGCCTAGCCGCTGTCAGTAATGAATTATCATAGCTTTACAATCACAAAAGTTTAACAGGAATAGAACGACAAATGAAAGTTTCTTTTTTCAACCTGTCTTATAATTTGCCTTCTGTTGTAGCTACATTGTATCACAAACATTCGGAAAAAAATATTCTTACATCGGTAGAAAAAATAGAAAGTTCACAGTTAGGAAATCTTAAAACAAACAAACAAATGATATTGATCAACAAATTATATCTTAAAGGATCAAACTTTTTTATTGAGAGCGTTGCACTGTCGATGGTTTATCATATTGTTATATAATGTTTCTTATCCCAGACATAGATCACCTTAGCCGTATTTGGCACAACTTTTTGGAATTTTGGATCCCTAAATTATACTCCTGGTACCTTTGATAACTATTTACACCACTGGGTCGATGCCGCTGATGGTGGACGTTTCGTCCCCGAGGGTATCACCAGCCCAGTAGTCAACACTTCGGTGTTGACATGAATATCAATAATGTGGTCATTTTAATAAATTTCCTGTTTACAAAACTTTGAATTTTTCGACAAACTAAGGATTTTCTTATCCCAGGCATAGATTACCTTAGCCGTATTTGGCACAACTTTTTGGAATTTTAGATTCTCAATGCTCTTCAACTTTTTACTAGTTTGGCTTTAGAAATATTTTGATATGAGCGTCACTGATGAGTCATATGTAGACGAAACGCGCGTCTGGCGTACTAAATTATAATCCTGGTACCTTTGATAAATATTTACACCACTGGGTCGATGCCACTGCTGGTGGACGTTTCGTCCCCGAGGGTATCACCAGCCCAGTAGTCAACACTTCGGTGTTGACATGAATATCAATAATGTGGTCATTTTAATAAATTTCCTGTTTACAAAACTTTGAATTTTTCGAAAAACTAAGGATTTTCTTATCCCAGGCATAGATTACCTTAGCCGTATTTGGCACAACTTTTTGGAATTTTGGATCCTCAATGCTCCTCAACTTTTTACTAGTTTGGCTTTAGAAATATTTTGATATGAGCGTCACTGATGAGTCTTGTGTAGACGAAACGCGCGTCTGGCGTACTAAATTATAATCCTGGTACCTTTGATAACTATTCTAGAGAGTAATATTGGTAAGCTTCATACCTGAACAGAATGCTCCTATTGATAAAAGGCAAACTAAATTAATCCACATTATTCCGTTTGTTGCGAATATACGTGTATCTAACTTGGATAGGTGATGTTTACTGGCTGACAGCTTTTTATATGGAAATGAATGATAAAACGAGTTAGAACTATTATTTTCGTATTATATAGCAGAAATTGTTTTCAGACTTAACTATCATAAATATGCATATGTATCTCACAGTTAATTTTACACAATTCATATAATTTGATTTAACAATTCAATAGTCAAATTGACCTTAAAATTTTCAAGGCCATATTATTTACAAAAAACAGTTTAGATGCAAACAGTATGTAAAGAGGTTCACTTCGTTTTTTTTCATATTAAATTATTTGAATAAAACTTTATCAACAATATATCAAAGAAAATTTATGCTGACGGGTAAAAAATGTCAATTTTCTTTATTTCTTTGCACATTTAAAATCATTCTGTTTAGATGATGTAGCTTATATGTTTTTTCAAAATGATAGTAACACAAATACTAGTAGGTAACAATCCAAGTATTTGTCAAGATAAGCGAGTTTAGGATAAATTTATTCAACCATGCTTTTGCTGTCATGTGTCATATTATTCTAGCATCACGATTTTATTTAATAATACCTTAAAAGATGAAAATCGTCCAATTATGGTTATAAACTCATCCTGTTATTATAATTTGATACTTATGTACACTCTGGTATCTAATTGTCAAGTCAAAGTTTGCTGATCGCTTAGTCATCTGTAAATGCAAACATAATTGTACTATTTTGATAATATCAAAAACGTTGTTATGAAGGGAAGTAAAAATATACAAATCATTCGCAATGGTAACCTGCTGGGTATATTGTCACAAAACTCATCTGCTATATTAGAGGGGCGAACGATACCAGAGGAACAGTCTCAAATTTAAGACAGAAATATTTTGGTTTGGCCCGATTTCCTTTTCCCACAAAACTTAATTAACAGCAGGATATCAAACAATATCCCGTTCAACAAGTTATTAAAAATGTTTCTCTTATCATCAACAATCTCCTTGTGTTTAATAAAAAAAAAATCTAGTGTAACGTCATATGACATTTTACGGTGTCAAAACTTATCTTTGGACATTTTGCGTCTTTTTGTACGATTCAGAATGTAAAAAAAAATGACAAGACGAAGATTGTCAAATGGAAAGTGTGCATGTTTTATGTATCATTGAATAAATCACATTGGTCTGTTGTTTTCCAAGAAATTTGAATCGTCTTAACTTTAAGAGTCGTCATAGAACTACCAAATAGCCAATAAACATTCCGTAATAAAGTCGTATAACGATGTATTTGGAAACACTTTTAGGAATTTTGGATCTCAATGCTCTTCAACTTTGTACTTTATTTGTTTTTTGAAACTTTTTTTTTATTCGAG
The DNA here is from genome assembly GCF_036588685.1 of Mytilus trossulus. Taxonomy (NCBI): domain Eukaryota; kingdom Metazoa; phylum Mollusca; class Bivalvia; order Mytilida; family Mytilidae; genus Mytilus; species Mytilus trossulus. Next base: position 22,608,919 of record NC_086380.1, read on the forward strand.
TGTCACTGATGAATCTTTAGTAGACGAAACGCGCGTCTAGCGTATATAAAAGTTAGTCCTGGTATCTATGATGAGTTTATTTAGCCAATCAAATACACGCAGTCCGTGCGGTATAGATATAGACAGGAATCTGATATACAGTAGTTGTCGTTTATGTAATTTATATGTGTTTCTCGTTTTCTCGTTTTGTATATAGATTAGACCGTTGGTTTTTCCCGTTTGAATGGTTTAACACTGGTAATTTTGGGGCCCTTTATAGCCTGTGACTGTATCTTACATTAATTTGTAGGATCCTTTACTATAGATAATTTAGCTGATCTGTAACAATAACATCTTCATGCCTTATATATCATGTACTGTAGTACGCCGCTAGATTAAAAACTGACGTGGAAAGGTAACATATGGCCACCGAAAGCTCTTTTTTTGAGAGCCCAGGTGGTCGTGTGGTCTAGCGGGACGGCTGCAGTGCAGGCGATTTGGTGTCACGATATCACAGTAGCGTGGGCTCGAATCCCGGCGAGGGAAGAACCAAAAATTTGCGAAAGCAAATTTAAAGGTCTAACATTGTTGGGTTGATTTTTAGACGAGTTGTATATATATATATATATATATATATCAATTAACAACATAATTGGTCACAGCTATAAGAGAATATCTTTTAACTTCATTTAATTTGAAACAAAAACAAATTTACATTTATATTTGCACTTACAGTCAATTCAAAATGATTGGTTTTTTTTTAAATACCAAAATGAACAGGATATAAACAGTAATTGTGCATTTATTTGAGGATGAAAGGACACTTTTTCAACCAAATGTATTCATAGTAATAGGAAGATGATTATTGTTGAGACAACAATCCATTGTACACTTGCAACAATATGCTACCTTGACATATACCTCGAAATATATGCATCTAAGAGGATCAATATAATCAGGGTTATCACAGTCGAATGATTAAAATAAACGTACCAGAACTGTACATAACTAATCATCATGGTATGAGAAGCCGGTAAGTAAATACTCAATTTATCCCCGCCAACATTATTTATGTATGTCCCTGTCCCAAGTCAGGAGCCTGTAATTTAGTGGTTTTCGTTTGTTTTTGTGTCACATATTTGTTTATCGTTCATTTATATAAATAAGGCCGTTAGTTTTCTCGTTTGAATTGTTTTACATTGTCTATTTGGGGCCTTTTATAGCTGACTATGCGGTATGGGTTTTGCTCATTATTGAAAGCCATACTGTAACCTATAGTTGTTACTGTCAGTGTCATTATGGTCTCTTGTGGACAGTTGTATCATTGGCAATCATACCATATCATCTTTTTTTATATCATCATAAAAATCTGGACGTCAATATAAAAACAGTTTTATATTTACGCCAGACTTCGTCTAAAAATTACTCACCTGTGACGCTATAATCAAACAATGTTTTAAAAAGGCAAAACAAAGTACGAAGTTATAGAGCATTGAGGACTATAAATTCCTTAAAGTTTTGCAAAATACAGTTCAGGTCATCTATTCCTGAGGTAGAAAAGCCTTAGCTTTACAAAAATTCAAAGTTTTGTTTACAGATATAGTAAGATGTGGTGTGAGCGACAATGAGACAACTCTCCATCCAAATAACAATTTATAAAAGTAAACCATTATTGGTCAACACGGAGCTTTGGTTTACACCGAACAAAAAGCTATAAAGGGCCCCAAAATTACCAGTGTTAAACCATTCAAACGGGAAAAACCAACGGTCTAATCTATATACAAAACGAGAAAACGAGAAACACATATAAATTATATAAACGACAACTTCTGTATATCAGATTCCTGACTTAGGATAGGTGCAAACATTTGCAGTGGAATGAAACGTTTTAATGGTACCAAACCTTCTCCCTTTTTATAATTTATAATTAACTTAATGTCCACTGATCTTAGTGCCTGCCTGGTATGAGTCAGATGTCAAACTCGATGAATACAGTGTACGTCATGACATTGTACACTGTCACCTTCGTGGTGCAAGTCAATCGTGGAGGCACTTTCAACCCGGACATATGTGAGTGGTTTTTTTTTTTAACGGGAATAAACCGCTGCTTGTGGACTTCAGAAGGTCATGACCTCTTTACACTATGTCCATTGAATATTGGATGTCAACATATTGATATCAAAGTCTTAGAAACATGACTTTTTATACTAGGTGTCAGTAATTGCAAGTAGTCTAAGATCTGTATATTTTGTATTTTGTTTGGTGATAGGGTTGTATAAATAACCTCCAATGTTTTTCTGCTATGTATCGATCTGATGATTTCAGTCCTTTTTTATTGATTTTGATGATTTTTTCTTTTGTTGTTCTGTAACACTTCTGTCCCGGGTAAGTGGAGGGATGCGCGTTTACAAACGTGTTTAACCACGCCAAACTCTTGTACCTGTACCAAAGTGCTTTACAAGTTGAGTATTCTGTAATTCATGTTAAAGCATCGTCAGGCCGACTAATCCATGTTGAAACAACAAACGATGAAAGCAAAAACAAATGCATTCTCCAAAAGACACAAAAACAATTATAATAATATTTTTTCAATTAGGAAGATGTGAGGTAATTGCCAACGACAGCATTAACATTAATATTTACAAACAAAGAAATGAAAAAATGAACGTTTTATTCTCAATTTTTTTATAAATACAATCCCCTTTTGTAAATAAATCTGTAAGTGAAAGTTAAGTATAAAATTATACATTGAAATAAAATGTGGTCCATACATAAGGATGTGTTTATCCAAAGTTTTGAAACTCGATAAGATAAGCATCACTGGTACATTGATTTAATAATAAAAAAAGAAACAATAAACTCGCCCAAAAGGTAAAAGAAGACGAAAGATATCAAAGGGACAGTCAGACCCATAAATCTAAAACAAACTGACAAAGCCATGGCTAAAAATGAAAAAGACAAACAGAAAAACAATAGTACACATGACAAAACATAGAAAACTAAAGAATAAACAACATGAACCTCACCAAAAACTAGGGGTGCAGAGATAATTCGAATAAATGAAGGAATCATTAAAAAACAACGAATGATGATCTTATTGTTTTCTCAATAGTTTATATCTGAAAAGGTAAGAAAGAGAGAAAATCCATTGTTATGACAAAATGGTTAGTATATCAATTAATTTAACAAGTTAGTATTCGAAAGAGAACATGAATAGTGTAGAGTAAACATGTATACGTTACGTATGTGATTATAATCTGGTTAGTGTATCAATTGAATGAACATGTAAAAAAAAGTCAAAACACAAAAATATTTAAATATATATAACGGAAAGTACCTACTCAAATGGCAAAATCAAAAGCTCAAACAATCAATGGATAACAACTGTTATATATCTGACTTGGAACGGGCATTTTGTTATGAAGAATTGGCAGATTTAGTAGCTAGCTAAACCTCTCACTTGTATGACAGTCGCATCAAATTCTTATAGATTAACAACGATGCGTGAACAAAACAAACAGACACAATTGGTTAAAATTTCAAAAATAGGGGTACAGCAGACAACATTGTAATATCATCTTAATCACAATGAAAACAAAAAAAATATGTTACCCTTATCAAATAGCCAATTCAAAAATCAATCACGTCAAACAAGTTAATAACAACTGTCAAAAAACTTGACAAATCTGATTCTGTAAGTATAGCTGATACAAAGATTGCTTCACACTGATTTCCTAATGAATTATATAAACATCCTTGTCGATGTCTTGTAACAGAAAAGGCTGAGTTCCATTCGTATATTCTCCTTTCAGTGTACAAACGTTTGTTTTCTTGTCATACTCTGCGGCAGTACAGGCTGTCTTGGTGATGCATTTTCTTGTACACTGAATGTCATTTTTTGCTACAGACGTGTCTAGGACAGGACCAATATATCCGTACCCGATTCTTCCACATGCATATGCAGTCTTAAAGAGTGACACACCTACAAGTAGAAAAACGTATAACAATGTTCTATTCTAACGGCTTGTTTAAACCCAAGATTTTGCGTGCGGTGTTACAATGCGCTTTAGTAGACAGAATGCAGATCAAATCAATGAAACACGCCTTACAGCTGATATGACAACGAAATGTTTGTTGGCAATTTATTTTGAATGTTACTGAAAACAAATGAATTAGTAGAAACAACGGACGAATCTGTCGACGCTAATCATGATAATAAGCTATTGTAAATCAAACATATTAAAATTGTTGTTTTCTTAAATACAAGTTGATAACTATCATTTGTAAATAATCACTCTTCGTGTATGATTAGTTTGCAGAATTAAATTTGTCATTTTGAAAAACTCATTGAATTGGTGTTATTTCATGTATAATTTAGTTAAAATATTTTCTTAATTTATGTATGTCTTTTCTATGGACTCATTTGATTTTCGCACTTCCAAAATCTCAGGATATCCTGGTTTTTTATGATGGTGATTGTGGGAGTGGGAGGTCAAATTGTTAAATTTTCTTTGGGTGTTCTGTGCTATTGGTTTTTTTTTTTGCCTTCATGTTTTCTATTAGTCATGGCGGTGGTTGTTTAATATAGACTTATGTGTTTTTAGAAATGGAAATTTTGTATGGTTTGTCTCTCTTTGACGAGTAACATGCAACCGACAGATAGTGCTGTATTTGTGATGAACATAAATATATTGAAGCGAGTAATTTTTTCCTAATATATGATATATATTGTTTTGACCCTACCTATTACCATAATCGTTTATTTCTTTTTAAAATAACTCGTTTTGGGGGATGATGTACACAACTAGCTCGAATATTGTGTTTATTGCGACATCATTTGACCAAATCTAGAAATAAATCAGAAGTAACATGATGTCGTTTTTTGAAATTTAAGTTTGAGACCCGATCGTTATATAAATGGGAACCATTCAAAAGAGAGGTTGAAGATATCAAAGACATAATCAAACTTTTTTTTGCAACTAAAAGAATATATTATCGAAAAAAACCAGACCAACAGGAAAAGAAATTCTATAAAACACGACATTTAAAACTACAAACATGGCACTAGGGGTTCCATCAAAAACCGATTTGACTCGACATTGCATGTGCTTTAAAAGGATCTGTGAATCAATCACTATCTATGCTACTCGTGTTGGAAACTGAACATAGGTGAAAAGGGTGAAAGACATATATTAAAGATAGAGTTTATTTTTAATTGATTAATTTTTGAGGAGACAGATATTTCTTTAAGGAATAACACCAACACCTTTGTTGATAAAGAGAGAGTTAGGCAAAAGTCGTCTAACTATTTTCACTTATGCGATTGGCCCTCCGAAATTAAACGTCATATGTTTGATTTTATAAAAATGGGAATTTGTTATAAAATTTATTAAACGTCAATTTTATAAATGCCCAATTAGATCAATTTGATTTATCTTAGATGCATTTTATGTTATCAGTAACTGTCATTTTAGTCGTACAGCTTCACATTCCATTTAGTTAATAAATTATTCATCTTTTGTTTCATTATATTTGTCTTGTACCGTTTCTTATGCAGCTTCATCTGTAAACAAATCTAGGTCCATAAGATCGATAAAGTTTATTTTTCACTTGATAGAAATATCCTCCAGAATTTATGACGTATAAAGACGATCACATAAACCAATATAACTTAGGTACAACGGTACAGTGGTTGAGAATTAGCCACTATCAATGGACGATTGTAAAGTAGCAAATGTTTTACTGTAAACGGTATATAGATATAGGAAGATGTGGTGTGAGTGCCAATGAGACAACTCTCCATCCAAATAACAATTTAAAAATTAAACCATTATAGGTTAAAGCACGGCCTTCAACACGGAGCCTTGGCTCACACCGAACAACAAGCTATAAAGGGCCCCAAAATTACTAGTGTAAAACCATTCAAACGGGAAAACCAACGGTCTAATCTACTTTAAAAAAAACAAGAAACGAGAAACACTTATAAACCACATCAACAAACGACAACTACTGAACATCAAAGTCCGGACTTATGACAGGTGTAAACAATTGCAGCGGGTTTAAACGTTTTAATTGTACCAAACCTTCAATTTTATCTGAAACAATAATATAACATCACAATATATAAATACCTGACTGTAGCAGTCTGTTGATCTGACCTCCAAATATTTCTATTTCACAAATAACCAATGCTTTCTTATCACGGCGTTTAATCCGGACAATTCTCCCTCTGGTGTTGGGAGGGCAATTAATCGTGATTCTTTGACTTCCAGTTGCTTGATAGTGGCAGTGATATATATATCCCTCGTCTAAATTTTTACTACATGTTGGCATAATAATTTCCACATCAAAGTTTTCCAAATCGTTAGCTGTTTGAATATAGATGTTAATCTAGATAGTTATATACATATATTGTATCATATAATATCATTTGTAATTAGTAAATTAGTAAATGAGGAATAAATGTTACATGTATCAAGCTTTAGGTTTAATTTGAAATGTTTCTAAAAGTGTTTCACATACAGATAATTGTTTTCTCTTATGTAACCTTTGATTAATGTCGGCTTCTTTTGGTTGTCTTTATAATTTTTTTAATAGATAAGACAGTATTTTAAAAAGGCTTTATATGAATGCGTTATTAATTTCATTGAGTTACACTTTGACTACCAAGTAACACAGATAACGATAAACAAAGGGCCATCTCAAAGAATTTTAAACCTTCAATTCGATGACCTAGTGAACACACTATGTTTCAAACGGTACTTACATTGTCATCTGAAACCAATAAAATCCATTTTTTAAAACCTATTTGAAAAATTACTAAACGGTCAATGTCAAACCCGCATTCATACAGTAAAGCAATATTTTTATTACATAAATAAACAAAACAATTTAGTTTTTAAGGTCACAAAGAGTACAAACTGAAAAGTTAGAAGTTCGACTCTCAAATCTACCAATGATCCATGGTACATAATATTGTTAAGAAATTGGAGAACAACATTGATAAAATGATGTACTTGTCTGTCCATGAGTTTGTCAGTAGCCAAGCATGCCTACCATCTCCCTTTGAAATAGCTTGGATGTTTGCACTTAAATCTTCAAAACAATTCTAACAAGTGTATCGTATACAACGAAACAAATAAAAGCTATTTTTATGGTAAACAACATATTTTCAGTCCTGTTACCATGTTGAAAAATTATTTTTGAATTACTAACTGTCAAATCCATGAGATTTGGTGATGAAACTTAAACCAATTATTAACCACTACTAGAGCAAATAGAAAGTCTGTCACGTAAAAGAAAGAGAAAAGGCATAGTGAAGATTAAGATAAAAAGAATTGTTCAACTAAGTCACCACGGTGCATTTAGAAAAAAACATTATGTCCAACCTGATTTACCTTCGAACTCAGTAATTGCATTTAGATATATATTGCCCACTCTTTAAAATCTCATGTTTTTCGTATTTGTTTCTAACTAATTTGTATGTAATAAGTTAAGTTTTTTGCTTATCAACATTTTTTTTTTCATTTTGAAATTCAGTTGCTAGATTTGCCGATGTACAAAATATGGTTTACATAAATACTAGACTTTACTCACGGCAGCAATCATCTGTGCGTCCATAAATATCTATCACATTGATATTATAAACATTCAGTAGGTCGACTGCCCACCATGGCCGATGATCATCGTTTCTATCTGTGTGTGCACATATAAAAACGTCATCTTTCCGTAACTCTTTTTTCCCATCAACGGCAAATTCAGAGTGACAACAATTATATCCTGTTTCCACAAATATTGATGACATTGTTGTTGGTTTGTTAAAGGCAATGTTTACATCTGAAAAAACTTTTAAAAAAAAAGAAGAAAAAAATATCTATACTGCAATTGTCAAAAGTATACAACCCTTTACGACTTGTTTATAAAACAGGGTGTGTAATTGAAATAAAACGTGTTATTATAAGAGATGGGTTTTTCATGGTTTTTTTTTTGTAAATATACAGATCATGTAACATGTATAAGATGTAATCTGTTCTACAACCTTTCTAGAATAATAGAGAAATAAGGCAAAATGTCCGTAAAAATAAAATAAAAAAGGAGTAGAGCCAGGAATTGCGCTGTAGAGGTATCTTTTTTACTTTTCCCTTTAATAATCAATATTTATCTTATGTGTTTGAATTGCTAAATGTATGGTATCTATAATAAAAAAAGAGTAAAATATCTGCTTTATATCTATACAGATGTAAGCCTTATTAAAAGTAGGAGAATTATACCGGTGCTCGAACGTTTTATATTGATTGAGAGAAAATAAATATGGGTTAAAAACTAAAACCGAATGAAAAACATCAATATTAAGACGAAAATAAAGGCACAAGAGGAACACTTAAGTGCAACAAAACCACAAGCTAACATACATAGACGAGAACTATTAAAAACAACTGACATATTCCTGACTTGGTACTAGACATTTAAATAAAACATGGTGGGTTGAAGCGGGAGTTATGGCCAGTTAAAACTCATGTTATAATGCCAAATTTTAATGTTTATAATTATCGCAAAAATGACAACACGTTTTGACCAAAATACATCTCAAACATAAAACAAAAACTCAACCCACATGAATGCTGGATGTTGAATGTACAAAATACTGAGACACATCGTATAACAATGCAAATCCACACTCAGTATCTCAGTCATATTCGTGAATAGAGCATATTCAGTTCGATGTAGACAGACTACATAGAAGATTTAAACCACTATTAGACGGTTAATATAAGACGTAGTAAAATTATATATCAAGTTATTTTAGACACAGACACATTGTATGTTTTATCCAATTTGTGATTATTTCCATAAAATTTACGGAGTGTTTGATAAATCTGCCTAATTCCTCTGTTGGAGCATTGTCTGAATTATACATATTAGATTATTGTTTATAATTGGGGGTCGAAAGTCTACAATTGAGACATTGAAATAAGATACCAGCTCAAAAGAGAATAACTAATTAATGATTTACTAGGTACAATAATATTTGTTTTAAAATTGCTACACAGGCGCCTATACTCTTTCGGTTTTTTTTTTAAAAGGAACGTTTATATAATTAAAAAAAAATTGGATCAGCCAATGCTACCTCACTCGAGATAATATTTTGCATTTCAGAGAGCAGAGTCAAACTATATATTATGTATAATATTTATAAAAAAAAATTTATGAAATACCGATCTATCAACAAAAGAAATGACTTATAAACAAAGATATTCCGTTTACTATAATAAGTATCGATACCATAAACCTTTGAAAAATTTGGAATTTGTTTTCTTGTAAATGGGTCTTTTGCAACTAGCCTCCTAGAAACCGTCTTGTGGTGGTCATTTTGTGGCTAAGAACTTAAAATAGTGTTCATGTTTGTATTTGTTGTTTGGTATTTCGTCATTCACTATATCTATACAGTTGACGGTGTAGAAGGTTGAAAATGGCTGAACTCAGGTTTTGATTGATAACCAAAACCCATACGACTTATACGCAGCCGTTTCATGGGCTTCTGAAGAGATGCACAATAATCAATTCGATTCAAGAAAAGAGACACGGACTCAAACTTGACAATATCAGAGAGAACCTGTTTATATTAGCGGATAGAATTGTGCTTACCGTTATCCAATACGATAACATGTCGAACATATTATTCGCAGACTTTAATGTTAAATAAATATCAATGTTAAATGTTGCGTTGGTTTTGTAGAAAGGGTCAAAATTGAATTGACAGAACATAGTGAAATCTTCACTTTATCCCTTTATTGCATTCATACAACTTTTAAAAAAATACATTCTATTAACGATAGAAAATGTTTTAAGACCACCCTTTCAAATGTTTATCGTCTCTCGACTCTCGTTTTTTTTGTTTTTTTTTGTCATCAGTATTCGTTAATCTAACACGTCCTGTATATGAAGTCAGTTAAGTGTGAACATGCACGAGCATATAACATGTATAATATCAATTGAGATTTGTAGCACCTTACAATGACTCTAAAAAGATATTTTTAATAACTGTTCGATATAATATCCAACATATATAAGAGATATCTTACGGTACTTATCTATCCTAAATTCATGTATTTGGTTTTGATGTTATACTTGTTATTCTGATAGGATTTTGTCTAATACTTAGTCCGTTTCTGTGTGTGTTACATTTTAATGTTGTGTCGTTGTTCCCCTTTTATATTTAATTCGTTTCCCTCAGTTTTGGTTTTTGTTACCCCGATTTTGTTTTTTGTCCATGGCTTTATGAGTTTTGAAGAGCGGTATACTACCGTTGCCTTTACTTACGAATCAGCCTTACACATAATGGAAAGGGTTTGGTGGAAGCAGTAAACAATTTTAGTTGATCAACACTGTACAAATACAATAGGTCGTTAAAAAGTGAAATGACCTAAATATTTTATTTTCTTTATAAATTTATTCCAACATTTTCCAAATCATATATATTACAGTCCTACGAAATCAACAACAAGTTAAAGTATTAGGTATTGGGCCGTCTGAAACTGACTTTACTCTACAAAAACTTCAAGATGTTCGCAAAAAAGGTCTGATAGCGGTACAGTTCATCTAAATAGTTATACAAAATTAATATGTATCGTTTATTAACATGTAGGGGTTTTTTTATAAGTTCGACTGATTACAAATCCTGTCTTGTTCTTCAGTGATTCAAAACAAACCTTACAAATAAAGGCAACAGTAATATAACAGTGTTCGAAAGTAAAACAAATTGATGGAGAGGAAACAAGTTTTGGTTACAAACTAAAAATGAATAAGATATGCTGTTTATTCTATTATTCTACAAGAAAGATGCAACAAAATTGAATTAATACATTACTAAAAAGTTAAGTTAGTACATTACCAAAATGTTAAGTTAATACATTACCAAAAAATTAAGTTAATACATTACCAAAATGTTAAGTTAATACATTACCAAAAAATTAAGTTATTACATTACCAAAATGTTAAGTTAATACATTACCAAAAAGTTAAGTTAATACATTACCAAAAAATTAAGTTAATACATTACCAAAATGTTAAGTTAATACATTACCAAAAAGTTAAGTTAATACATTACCATACGATATAAGTAAATAAAACATTCCTATATATTCTCTGGTCATTATAACCATCTGGTGTAGTCACTATATAGCTTGGAAGATCATTCAACGGACATGTTTTCGATATATTATACCCAATCGTACGGTTGTTGACAAAACAGTTTCGTAATTATCAACACTCATTTTCTTCTGGGTAAAGCATATGTTAAGATCAATAATAAGAAAGTTTCTGAATTGCAATAAAAGATTTGGAATGAAAAATTTATTGGAAAAAAATTAAATTAACAAAAATACTGAATTCCTAGGAAATTAAAAACGGAAAGTCCCTAATCTCATTGCAAAATAAAATGATAAAACACATCAAACGAATGCTTTGAAATGCTTTTAAAATATTCCCTTTCATTTGCCTATTTTGAATCGGAGATAATGAATAAGTCATTATCTTATATCATTGTTGATTCACTCGAGCCAATTTGTTCAAGATCATAATGGGGAAAAACATATGTAACAAACTATTTTCGTATTATTTTCACAGTCTACAAGTGTGAAAAAGATTTGTGTTATTCACAAACAATCAAAAATTGAAATTTTACAGTCAATCGGTTGAAGAGTTTTAACTTTTTATGTTAGCTTTTATAATTGAGATACATTCTTTGGTGTTTGACGTTTTTGTCATTTTTCTTTTTCCTAAAATCAATAGTACTTATATGGGGCCCTAAGTCATTTCAAACTTTTTTTACACCTTGTTTTTATCTTTGTTTATACACCACCGTTTAAGGTAAGGCGACGTTTGTTTAGTGTTTAAAAATGCAATCACAAAGTTACTGAAACTAAAAGTCTCTTATCAAATGACAAAATCAAAATCTCAAACACATCAAACGAATGGACGACAACTGTTATATTTCCGACTTGGCATTTTTTATCAGATAATAGTAGATTGAACTGTCAAACTATACCCTATCCTGACTTCTGTTAAAACATTCAACTTACCTCTGGTCATTTTAAAAATGTAGACAGACATCCTTCAATATAAAACAAATTGCAATTCACCAGTTGAAGAGCTATATAAAACAAAAGAACATAACAGTAAAGCCAAATTTACATAAGGTCAACTTTGCGCGAGGGAGTTGAAACCTTGGTTTCTTATATACATCTCGCAAAAAGTTAAGAAATACCTGAATTTTTTTGCTTATTTTAATTTTTGTTTTAAAATCAAATTTGATACTGCTTTGTTTAAATTCATTTCGTTAATTCTGATTTACTACTAGGCATCTTAAAACAAATAGGTCTTTTATAGCAACATTCACATAAAAGTTTTTTTCATGCAGGTATCGTGCTTAAAAAATGTAATGTGTTTCACGTGCTGCTTTGTCAGTGTTGTTAGGTAAATATTTTGTTTTGCAAGATGCCCATATAAAAACTAAAAGTTGCACTTCAATTGTGTCGTCTCGATGTTATTAAAACGCCATAGATATAGTTATGTCGTTGACGGCGTGAGCGTTCTGATAGGCTACGTAAAATTTCTACAAGAGATAGCTTTTTTCATAGTCAGCTGTCGACATCCATTCACTACTGCTAGTCACGTAACCAGTCAAAAGACCCTTGATGACTCGTAGCCAAGTCCATCTTGACATCAATGATCACTTAGTCACCGCAGTTGGATTTAATGACATTGGCGTCGAGTACATTGGTTTGACGAGAGCAACGTCCTCTTTCAGCATTTTTACGGATGATGCGTGAATGGCGTCTTCGGATTACAGCTTACAGGGAATAGCACATCGCTGTAACTATATCGTTTAGTGGTTTGGTTTTGACAGTTTGGGGATGATTTTCATTCAACTGAAAAAATGGATCTTATTAGCCTGAATCGGACTTTGACGGGCTAAAAATCTCGATATACCATCACCTAAAATATCGTTGTGCCACATTTCGACCATCAAAATCTTGCAACTATACCAATGCAACATAAGCACGTATTGTGTCAATTGTTATCAAAGGTACCAGGATTATAATTTAGTACTCCAGACGCGCGTAAGCACAACAGATTAATGAAAACAAAAATCTGACAGTCCGACAAGACAGGTACATTAGCACTGTGTTTTTCTCTAGATGGTTGAATTACATTTTTAATGTTATCAACCAGAGTAATATATACTACTGTTGCCTTTACTGGAAATGCATATAAAGATATTCCCTTTTATTTAGAAATGTTGAGTAGAGCTTGGAGCATAAATGATCATCATATCAATTATTATTGATTTTCACGAAACAATATTTTTAACAAAACAGAAAAAGACCATTCGTCACAAGCACTTGCATACTTTAGATCTTATTGTTTTCATACCTTTCTAATGTTGCTTTGAAAAGTCTGTAGAATCCCAGAAGATTTCGTTTCTGAATTATTTCAAAACGGTACATTCTATTTGATGGTGTAATTGTTCAGTATTGATATATATTTTAATGTTTGTGTCAGTGCCAAAATCAATGCATTTAATTTTCTGTTAGACAATTTCGACTGAATAATTTATTTTTATTTTTTAATGTATATATTCTTATAACAGAAAAAAATAGGTATGAAAGATGAGAATGTTTACTCAACATACTTTTTTTTAAATTGTCCTCATGAACAGTAGATAAATATTTTTTTGATAGGCTATTGCGGAGGGGGGAAAAGTTACAAATAAGACGTTTTATACCATTCAAGAAGTCACGTACCAAAGAAAACGAATACGCCTGATACAAATAGTGTTCATCTTAGCAAATAAAATCATTTTTCAGCATCAATGGAATAACATATTTACAATCAATCCTAAACTAAAGTAGTCAGTTAAAAAAGTCAAATTAAACGATATGCCTACGTTTTTACTTCAAAAGTCAATCAAATCGTTTTGAGGGTCAATTTCGTCCACCTCATATCAGGTGATATAATTGGTCCGTTGGGCCGGGTGGATAATATTTTTCATATATTGTATATTTATAAGTTGAACATATTTACACTTTTCACTATAATAATAAATAGTTTATTTATAACTTACTTACTTACTACAACTTGTTAGGCAGTATAGGCATTAATCCTAAGTTTAAAATTTACTGAAAAGGGGACACATTTTACTCTTTATCGAACGTATGAATATAATAATTGAAATTTTAATACATTTTTATAAAAGGATAACAGAAATCGTCCAAAAAAATTAAAACAATCTGTATAACCTATTTATGAATACATGACTGGTTAAACCTAAAATTTATACAAGTATGCATATTTAAGATGTTGTTACCATGATCAAAATCATACCGCTTTGATCGACCATGAAGATTAAACATATATTAAACATAAAACATTGGAAGGTACGAAAGCACATGTTTACCTAACAGACTAGTTAACCCGTTTAACATTGCACCCTTATAACATGACTTCATGAAGATTAATCATGTTAAAGACAAAAATCATTCATTCATGCTAGAGCTACATTTTTATTACCTAAGGAACGGTTTGTGACAGTTTTTGTCTATCGTTATTGATGTGCTTTGTCATTCGATTTTGACATGTGATAAGGGACTTTCCGAGTTGATTTTCCTTTGAGTTCAGTATTTTTGTGATTTTACCTTTTACTCATGATATACTTATTGGACAAGAAATGAGCAAACCGTTTTCATTCAGAGTTGTTGCATTAAATTATATTCAGTAGTATCTCCCAAATCATAAACGTTTGTTAATTTTAGTGAACGAATTCAAACACTGTGACCATCTGATAGATATTATTTTTTTTAAAAGCGATGCTGATGCAAAAGAAAATATCAAGTGCTTTATTTTTGTGAATTTGACGTGGACTGTTATTCTCGGAGGGTATGATGAGATCAGATTTCGGAAATACGGCACTGATAGGATTTGACATGCTTTACTTAAATTTAATGTCGATGAACTAAGAAGTGATTCAAAGAAACTTCTCAAAATTGTCTCGACTTCATTGTGGTGGCTATATAAAGGACCCCTTTTTTTTATCAGAACACACATAAAAAAGAGGCAAAAGATATCAGAGGGAAATTCAAACTCATAGATAAAAAAAACTGACAACGTCATGGCTAAAATAGTAAACAAAGGACAAAAAGATAAATTATAGTAAGACACATTATAGAAAACGAAAGATACCACCAACAAACTGGGAGTGATATCAGGTGCACCCGAAGGGATAGCAAATCCTGCTCAACATGTGGCACCCGTCATGTGTCTCATGTTATCACAAACCCGGTAAATAGTATAATTCGGTACTTATTACGGTATCTACTAGTAAGTATAACTGGTTTCAAAATTTGAATCAAACCTAAAAGATTCAAACAAGCAGATTTAAGTGCACAAATGTATACAGTATCCTGCTTCTTGCTGCTGCCAATTACCACAACTTGTTCTTCTCTCGTCAAATGACGCCATAATTACAGTTCCATACTTGCTTAAAATTACAATCAACCCGTCACTTTCCTTCCATTATTTAATGTATATTCTATAAAAAAATCAGGTCCCCTTTAAAGAGTGTCCGACGGAAGGAGACTTAGTGTCTCGATTTTTGTTATGCCTTTTTAAAGAGTGTCCTTCGTTCAATGGAATTTGATGAGACTTTCAGACAAGTGAGAGATTAAGCAAGCAATAAAACTACGTTTAATCCACCGTTTTCTACATTAGAAAATGCCTGTGCCAAGTAAGGAATATGACAGTTGTCGTCATTTCATTTGATGTGTTTGAGCTTTTCATATTGCGATTTGATGAGGTCAATTCCTTTTGGAGATTTACCCAGATTTTAGTATTTTTTGTGATTTGATTTTTTTATGTGGTTTGTTTTAACCGGTTGTTAGGCGACATTTTAATTTCCGATTTTATCAGTTATATCCTCCTTTTAAGTAGATGTTATTAGATATCAGTACTAGGCTTATAATGTGTAAAGCCTGGCGCGGGTTTTTCTTTACATCAGTGATGCTCAGATAAAAAAAGTTAGAAAGCCAAACAAGTATAAAGTTGAAGAGCATTGAGAACCCGAAATTCAAATAATTTTGCCAAACACCGCTAAGGTAATTTATGCCTGGGATAAGAAAATCCTAAATATTTCGAATAATTTATACTTTGCAAACAGTAATTTTTTTAAAATGACCATATAATTGATTTTCATGTCAACACCGAAGTGTTGACTCCTAGCGAAATGTCCACCAGCAGTTGCACGACCCACAGAAAAGCAAACGTATTCACAGATTTTTCCTTTTCCTTTATCATTTTAGCAACGTGTTATATTGTTCTATCATTTGTCTTTGTTCTATCATAAATATTTCTTTTACTGTTTGGTCTGTTTTCTGTGATATCCATTTGAAATGGCTCGGTACTTTTACATCCCGTCAATGTATTTTTATTATCTTTCATTTTTCTAGTGTGTTTGTATCTGCGACTTTTTATATTTCTTTGGTTCATATGAAGTGACTCGGTACTTTAAAAGATTCCAACATTATGCTATTTTCTATTATATGTCATTATGTTTTTTGTTCTATTAAAAATCTGAAAATTATTTGAAGGACAAAATTATTTTACTCGCGTAATGGTAATAACCATATATGTATTCTTAAAAGTTCTAACGAACCGCTGCTTGATTTCAAATCTCGGTCTGTCTCTGAAATTAGTTCTAACATAACTTCTGATTTTTTAACCCTGTATTCCCATGTGAAAAAATACATTTTAAATACTTTGAACGACAAAATTATTTTATATTTCTTTCTATGTGAGGTTTACATTGCCTGCCGTCAAAAACGCAAAGCAATGAATGTGTTTTTTTAAACTTGATAGATGCTGTTTTTGCTTTTTTGTAAACTATTTGTTTGTTTTCAGATTGTGATACAGTGATGACTGCTGTACCCATATTTTGACAATTTTACCAAGTATGTCTCTGTTGTTCACGCATCGTCGTAAATAAAACGGAATTTGATGCGACTGTCATACAAGTGAGATGTTAAGTGCTAAAAAAAGGTTCAATCCACCATTTGAAAATGCCTGTTCCATGTCAGGAATATGAAAGTTGTTGTCCATTCGTTTGGTGTTTTATCATTTGACTTTGCCATTTAATTAGGGACGTTCCTCGGAGTTCAGTAATTTTGTGATTTTATTTTGGCATATAGATAGCAAGTCATCGGTATGCGTACTATCGGTTTGAGTCTGCGCAGAATAGCAGTTCATATGTAGGTTGCATACAGTTTTATTTCGATGTTATTAACGCGCCATAGAAATCGTTGAACCGATGATGGGCGCGGGCGTTATGGTAGGCCACGTAAAACATCTGAGATGGATTTTTCATAGTCAGCTGTCAACATCCATTCACTACTTCTAATTGGTTACGTAAAAAAAACGGGGGAAAACATGGTGGTGGGAGTCTGCAAACTGTATATTGTAGAGTGCATTGTGTATATTTACGTTAACGTAACCAGTCAATTGCTGACTCGTAGGTAACGTAACCAGTCCATTGCTGACTCGTAGGTAACGTCCATCTCGACACCAATGATCAAGTGGTCATCGCAGCTTGACTTTGAGACAGTGGCGTTGATTTCATGGGTCTTTCGGGAGCAAATTACTCTTACAACATTTAAATGGAAGCATGCGTGTATGACGTCTCAAACCTCGGAATATGGCATTCAGGGAACAGCACATCATTTAAACTACAGCGTTAAATGTTGGGAATGCTTTTCATTCGACTGCAAAATAGACCTCTATGGTCTGGATTCGACTATGACGGCCACAAATATCGACATCAGTGTGTCACATATTGACAATTCCAACTAGATCAATATACATAGACGATAATGCTAGGCACGCATTCTGTCCAATTTTTCCCGTCATAATTGACACTATTTCGTAGAAGCCTTGTAACCGGATATGAAACCCATTGATTATGATTGGTATGATACTGGTCGACAAATCATCAACACGATTCCAGCTTCTCACAAGTTACACGAATTCCCTTTTATTTGACTATTTGAAATATAGGTTGTTGAATAAATGATCATCATATAATTTTTTATTGATTTTCAGGAACCGATAGCTTTCGTCAAAGAACAGAAAAGAGAACAAAAGCATCCGTAACAAGCACTTGCAGTGCCTACTTTACGTCTAATTGTTAAAATAACTTTCTGATGTTGCTTTGATTATATTTAGAATCCCAGAGGCTTTCGTTCCTGAATTATTTCAAAACGAGATATTCTATTTGATGGTCTACTTGTTTAGAATTGTTATATTTGTAATTTTTGTATCAGTGCCAGAATCAATGAATTTAAATTTTCAGTGAGACAAATTTTACTGAAGAATTTATTCATATTTTTTTATACATATATTTTTATAAAGGAAAAAGAAAAGTCATACTTTCGATACAGTATGAAAACAATTTGAATCTGCAGTAACTTGAAAATTTTAAAACCTACAAATTTACCTCCGCACTGTTAAATAAAGACAGCAATAGTATACCGCTGTTCAAAACTCATAAATCCGTGGACACAAAACAAAATCGTTGTAACAAACTAAAACTGAGGCAAACGCATTAAATATAAGAGGAGAACAACGACACAACATTTAAATGTAAAACACACAGAAACGGACTAAGCATTAGACAAAATCCTCTGAGAATAACAAATATAACATCAAAACCAAATATATGAATTTGGGATAGATAAGTGCCGTGACACGTCTTATAGTAATGTGAATTTACCCTTAAAAAAATAAGAGAAAACAAACGACACAACGGAAACCCAACGTTAAAATGTAACACACACAGAAACGAACCTAAACATAACAATGGCCATATTCTTGACTTGGTACAGGTCATTTTTAAAGGAAAAATTGTGGGTTAAACCTAGTTTTGTGGCATGTCAAACCTCCCTCTTTGATGTCCATGTGAAATATAACATTAAAATGACAACACAACATACAGGACTACAATTTAAATAAACTGGAGAACACAATTGACAAAAAGAAACACACGAATAGCAGCTAACAAAAGGCAACAAGATGAAAATTTTAATACGCCAGAATTGTCTAATGTCCACACAACACTTATATATAATTACTAGTCTAGACGCCTAAATACAAAAGTTTGAAAGCCGAAACAAGTTCAAAGTTGAACAGCATTGAGGACCATAAATTCAAAAAAGTTGTGCCAAAAACGGCCAGGGTTTTCTGTTAGGTACCAGAACATCCCTATTATTTAGAATAATTGATAATAAATGACTATACAAAAGATGTACATGATAAAACTGAAGTTTTAACTAATTACAGGAAACAAACGTAATACATTACATAACCCTAAAAAATGCAATACAAAAAGTAGATACATCGGAATAAGTTAAAACTTCAACCTCAAGTGACGTCTTATTTGAAATTGTAAAAAATGACAAAAAAAAACGACGTCACATTTGAATTTGTAAAACAGATCATCAAAAAATTAAAAAAAATGACGTCACATTTGAATGAATAAGATAGAATTAGGATTGATTTAAGATTATATTTGAACTTAAAATGATTTTAAACATAATTCGTTTCACAAACAAACAAAAAATGAAATATCTCTAAACATGTTGTTTAAGGATTATCCCAATTGAATTGTCTATTGAATAAAAAATACATTTTTGTTATTGTCTTGGAACAAAGAGGACTGAGTCCCAGCTGTACAATCACCTTTCAATGTGCAAACATTTGTGTTCTTGTCATACTCAGCAGCAGTACAGGCTGTATTTGTAAAGCACATAAGTGTACACTGAATGTCACTTTTCGCTACAGCTGTTCCTATGGCAGGACCTACATATCCGTACCCGACATGTCCACATGCATGAGCAGTGATTAACAAACCTAAAAATAGAAATGTTTATCAATTGTTAAAACTATTATTCTTTTTTACATTCTTTTAATAAAGATGAAATGAACCAATATGAATCAATTGAACTTAAACAAACTATAGGTAGGTGTTATTATTAGAAAGTTTTATCATATTTTGATGCTTTTTGTGTCAAATTCACCATGCTGTCCATTTTGCAAATTTGTGATTTATTTTTCTCAGTTTTAAGAACAAAACGCATACTTTTTAACTTCTTTGTTTTAAATGGTTGAAAAAATACATATCTAAGAAATTTGAAAAGACAAAAATGATAAGGGATGTACACGATTCTCTTAAAATCATTTTGTGTATTTCTCACCCAAAATTTGGCTAAAAGACTGACTTAATTGGTCGTAAAATTAAAAAAACTGGATTACTAAAAAAACATTTCTTGTAATTACTACATTTTTTAACAGAGTTATCTTTTATTATAATAATTTAAAAATTCATTGAACATTTCCACTTTTATCACGTTTTTTTGAAATAATTCCAGAACGAGATTTTAACTAGACTGAAACGTCAGAAGAATACATCAATAATGTCTAGTAACTAACATTTCAAGCAAAATCAGAACAAATAATTAAAGGATTTACATCTTATTAAGTTGTCCTTGGATTAATTCATTGTTATTGGTGGTTTTATTCTCACTCCAGATGCAACGGAAAGGGTCAACTAAATTGTTATTTGTTCTAAAGAAATTAAATGTCTAGGTTCAAGATACTACACTAAGAGCATGTCATATGAATTGTTCCTGATAAAGGTAAATCCAGAATATATATGTGAAAAGTAAAATCACAAAATTACTGAACTCAGAGGAAAATCAATTCGGAGAGTCCATAATCACATGGCAAAATCAAATAACAAAACACATAAGAAACGAATGGACAAGAACTGTCATACTTCTGACTTGGAACAGACAGTTTTAAATGTAAAAAATGGTGGATTAAACCTGGTTTTATAACGCTAACCCTCTCACTTTGATGACAGTCTCATGAAATTCCGTTATATTTACAATGATGCGTTAACTAAACAGACACAATAAATAAAATAGTCAAAATATGGGTACAGCAGTCATCATCGTGTAACAATTTATAAAGGAACAATTTAACAGGACACAAACACATCTATCGACAAATACATTCATTGATTTGCATTTCTGACGTCAGAAAATGTTAGACGTCACATAGATTTGTCGTTCAATGTGCATACAGACAATTTTAAAACACATAGGCAATGTTAGAATACGGGGTTAAAAAATCAAACGTATGTAAGAATAAATTTCAGAAATAGATCGAGATTTTAAATAGTCCAAACATTATATAGAATGTATAAGAATCCACAAATAGTTAATTATTATTGATATTATCTCTTGATAATGAATGATTCAATCGTTCACTTAAATATCAATATATTTATTTTTCCTGATTACCTGATTCAATAAGGTGGTTTACCGGATCGCCGTAGACCTCTAATTCACAAATTGTTAGAATTTTCGTATCTCTTCGTTTAATCCTGACTAACCTCTCTCTTGTGTTATTGGGACACGTGATAGCGATTCTCTGGCTTTCTGTGGCCTGAAAATTACAGTGAAATACATCTCCTTCATCTAAATTGTTCCAACTATTGCATGTACATGCTTCCGTGATAACTTCGACATCAAAATTTGTCAGTTGGTACTCTATAAAATAAGATAAATATTTGATTTATATAGAAAAGTAGGTATTTTATACCGGAATGTTTTTTCGTTTAGAAAAAAACAACTAAGTGAGGTAATTATTTGGCTAGAACAGACTAGAATCCATTAAGTAAGGTAAGTATTCGGCTATACGGCGCGACAACCCATTAAGTAAGGTTAGTATTTGGTGAGAAAAGAAGAGTACCAATGAAGTAAGGTATGCATTAAGTGTGTAAAGCCGAGTACCCATTAAGTAAGTTAAGTATTGGAAGAGAGAAGTACATAAGTAAGGTCATTCACTATGTGTTTATAAGAGACGAGCATATGACAAGAACAGACGGGTACACGTTAAGTAAGGTCAGCATTTCACTAGAAAAGACGGGTACACGTTAAGTAAGGTCAGCATTTCACTAGAAAAGACGGGTACACGTTCAGTAAGGTAAGCATTTGACTAGAAGAGACGGGTACACGTTAAGTAAGGTCAGCATTTGACTAGAAAAGACGGATACACGTTAAGTAAGGTAAGCATTTGACTAGAAAAGACGGGTACACGTTAAGTAAGGTAAGCATTTTACTAGAAGAGACGGGTACACGTTAATTAAGGTCAGCATTTCACTAGAAAAGACGGATACACGTTAAGTAAGGTAAGCATTTGACTAGAAAAGACGGGTACACGTTAAGTAAGGTAAGCATTTCACTAGAAAAGACGGGTACACGTTAAGTAAGGTAAGCATTTCACTAGAAAAGACGGGTACACGTTAAGTAAGGTAAGCATTTGACTAGAAAAGACGGGAGTAAGGTAAGCATTTCACTAGAAGAAACTGGTACACGTTAAGTAAGGTAAGCATTTGACTAGAAGAAACGGGTACACTTTAAGAAAGGTAAGCATTTGACTAGAAGAGACGGGTACACGTTAAGTAAAGTAAGCATTTCACTAGAAGAGACTGGTACACGTAAAGTTAGGTCAGAATTTGACTAGAAAAGACGGGTACACGTTAAGTAAGTAAGCATTTCACTAGAAAAGACGGGTACACGTTAAGTAAGGTCAGCATTTCACTAGAAAAGACGGGTACACGTTAAGTAAGTAAGCATTTCAATAGAAAAGACGGGTACACGTTAAGTAATGTAAGCATTTCAATAGAAAAGACGGGTACACGTTAAGTAAGGTAAGCATTTCACTAGAAGAGACGGGTTCACGTTAAGTAAGGTAAGCATTTCACTAGAACAGACGGGTACACATTAAGTAAGGTAAGCATTTCACTAGAAGAGACGGGTAAACGTTAAGTAAGGTAAGCATTTGGCTAGAAGAGACGGGTAAACGTTAAGTAAGGTAAGCATTTGGCTAGAAGAGACGGGTACATAGAAGAGACGGGTACACGTTAAGTAAGGTAAGCATTTGACTAGAAGAGACGGGTACACGTTAAGTAAGGTAATCATTTGACTAGAAGAGACGGGTACACGTTAAGTAAGGTAAGCATTTTACTAGAAAAGACGGGTACACGTTAAGTAATGTAAATATTTCACTAGAAGAGACGGGTACACGTTAGGTAAGGTAAGCATTTCACTAGAAAAGACGGGTACACGTTAAGTAATGTAAGCATTTCAATAGAACAGACAGATACACGTTAAGTAAGGTAAGCATTTCAATAGAAAAGACGGGTACACGTTAAGTAATGTAAGCATTTCAATAGAAAAGACGGGTACACGTTAAGTAAGGTAAGCATTTCACTAGAAGAGACGGGTTCACGTTAAGTAAGGTAAGCATTTCACTAGAACAGACGGGTACACATTAAGTAAGGTAAGCATTTCACTAGAAGAGACGGGTAAACGTTAAGTAAGGTAAGCATTTCACTAGAAGAGACGGATACACGTTAAGTAAGGTAAGCATTTGACTAGAAGAGACGGGTACACGTTAAGTAAGGTAATCATTTGACTAGAAGAGACGGGTACACGTTAAGTAATGTAAGCATTTTACTAGAAGAGACGGGTACACATTAAGTAAGTTAAGCATTTGACTAGAAAAGACGGGTACACGTTAAGTAAGGTAAGTAATTCACTAGAAGAGACGGGTACCCATGAAGTAAGGTAAGTATTAAAATACCCTGTACCAAATCATGGAAATAGTCATTGTTATATTATAGTTCGTTTCTGGGTGTGTTACATTTTTATGGTTGTGTTTCTGTTGTGTCGTAGTTCTCTTAAATTTTAAATGATTCCATCAGTTTTAGTTTGTAATTCGGATTTTTTTTTTCTCTCTGTAAATTTATGAATTTTGAACACCGCTTTATTACTGAGGAGACGAATACCCATGACGTAAGGTAAGTATTTGACTAGAAGACAAGAATACCCATGAGGTCAGGTAAGTACTTGGCTAAATAAAACGCGTACCCATTAAGTAAGGTAACGTCTTTAGCTGGAAGAGAGGAGTACCTATTAAGTAGGGTCACGTTGAGTTAGATAAGCATTTGATTAGAAGAGACAGGTACACGTTTAGAAAGGTAAGCATCTTGCTAGAAGAGACGAGTACCCATTTAGTAAAGTAAGTATTTGTTGATAAAAGACGATTATTTGACAAAAACAGACGAATACCCGTTACGTAAGGTGATTATTTACCTAGAAGAGACGGGTACACGTTAAGGAGGTTAAGCATTTGGCTAGAAGAGATGAAGTGAGGTTAGTAGTTTGCTAAAGAAGACGGATACCCATGACGTAAAGTAAGTATTTGGCTAGAAGAGACGAATATCCCATTAGGTAAGGTAAGTGTTTGGATAGACGAGACGGGTACCCATGAAGTAAGGTAAGTATTTGGCTAAATAAAAAGCGTACCGATTAAGTAAGGTAACGTCTTTTGGTCTTAATTGTTTTCCTCCTTTAGAGATATGTGTATAGCAAGAGATAACACACTTAGTTTATCTTATTGCCTTTTTGGATACTTATCCAATTTTTAGAAAATTAATATAATCAATTTATATGCAAAACAAATACATTGAACGAGTGAATATAAAACAATAGCGAAATTATAAAAACATAAATAACTGTTGTGGGTTTACATAGCGTTAGTCATTCATTACTTACATTTTTGGATATAAACATGATGAAGCAATCTAAAGAAATTCCAGAATGGCTGCAACCTTCAAAATTGGCGCCAACATCCAAGAGTCCTATACACAAGTCCGATAGATCTCTTCATAGTACAATAATGAAACTTTGCATAATATTAGTAGAGATGCTTACAAACATTTTTTTATATGACTCCATTTAGGAGCAACAAATATTGTCGTCAACTTAATGTATTGATAAGAGTAACCGTTGTATACTAATTTCATGAAACTGTGCATAGTATTAGTAATGAAGCTAACTAACAGTTTTGAATATGAAGTCATCAAACAGATACCCTTACTGGCTGCAATATGCAAAATTGTCGACAACAGACAGGCAGAAAAGTCCAACATATTGGTACAATTAACCATTTCATAGCAAAAGTATGAAACGTTTCACATGTATAGTTGTACACAGAAACAATTCAACCTTCAACTACACAATCATGAATTACACACTTGCGCTTATTTAGGAATAATGATCCACTGTAAAACAAACAAAACGTGATTAGTAGAGACTTTTATCAAATTTGGACTATCTGATTTCTACAATAAGATGTTAGAAATATCTAAAAAGTCCGTAAATTGTGAACATGCATGAGCTTAGTGTTTCAATTGAGATATTTAAACACCACACGACGTTTGTTAATGCTGTGGAATGATGAATCTATATTGATAATTGGAACTTTGAAGTTATCCCATTGGTCATTAATTTGAGTGTGAAGTGGTTAATAACATAAACGGTACTAATTTTCCTACAATAGATGCGCATTTCGACAATACATGTCTCTTCAGTTATGCTCGTAGCCAAAATATTTAAAATCCAAAGCTTACATAAAAGATAAAGAGCTATTATCCATAAGATCAAAAACGTATAATCTTTTAATCTTTGTCAATATTAGGGATATGTCATGAATGAATTCAGTTTTAGGTTGCAAATTTTGTATTTTGGTTTAACTGATGTCTTAGTATTCACAATAGTGTACAGTAAAATCACTCATTTCTCAACGATGTATTTGTTTTCATATTTTAAAGACCCATATATAATTATACCGCCAATTAGTTCAATTTTAAACGAATAAAAGGTCATCCTGAAAAAAACTGTTCAACTTGTTAAAAAAACAAAAATTCATGTTTAAATATAGATATTTTTAACAAAAACATTTTAAAATAACACTTACTGTTACCATCATCTGTGCGTCCATAAATATCTATAACATTGATATCATAAACATTCTGCCAACCATTACTGCTGACTATTGTTTTTGTATGAATTTGCACACAAAAAATCTTCACCTTTGTATGACGTTCTGTCTCCATCAACGGCATATGAAGAGTTACAAAACAGATAATCTTTACCCTCATGAACTCTAGGATCATAAATGGAAGAAATCTGTGTAGGTTTCCTTGATGCCACATTAACATCAGCAAAGACTAAAACAAAAAAATACAGGTTACGCTGGATTGTAGTCACGAGTTATGAACTCTTCATAGATACCAGGATTGGAAATCTGTATCTGGACGCGACTATGGTCTATAAAAGACTCATCAGTGACGATCGAAAAAAAAGGTAAAAGGGCCAAAAGGTTGAAGAGTAGAGGACAAAAAAATCCTAAAGTTGTGCTAAATATAGCTACAATTGAGATAATTATTTTATCGAACGGTAAATAAAGACTTACAGTTTTAACACCTCCATCCTAACAAAATTTTCTACGAAATTAGGAGAATACATTACAACAAATATCTTAAAAACATAACACATCTCGGGACACCATAAACGCTTAGTGAAGTCACCATAAAGCCTAAAAAACATTAAACGGAGGTTAACTATAAATATTTTAAATCCTTAATTTTCTAGTATTTAGGTTTCATGAATGAGCAATCAACCATTGATAATTAATCGTTTGTTCTTGGTCATATTTTATATATTTTCCATTGTATTTCTTTAAACTTTGAAACAAACACGTCATATAAAATTCTACTGTTTTGATATCTTTGTTTTATCATTTAAAACCGTTGGACTCATTTTACAACGCTAACATTTTTGACACACTTTTGATGAGTTACTTTAATTCAGATTTAAACAAATGTCGTATTACAAAATTTTGATAAAAATTACATCACAATATTACATTTCATCATTTAGGTTCCTAAACTATCATTTATCACTTGTACATAGCATGGGGAGTATTAAGGTAGAATGAATATTCAAACATTGTAATTTTTAATTGATTTCTATTCTTAAGACAAAAAAATGAAGCAACTTTAAAATACATTATGATGTTATAAAAAAGGTTATATATTGTCACTTATTTTGTAAAACCAAAATTGTTTTATCATACGATAAACTGTTTAATATTACGATAATACATTACCACACGAAGTAAATATGTACAATAATCCGTTAACATAACTTGACTTCATGGCAATCTAGCGTAGTCACTTCATAGCTTCAAAAACATTCAACAGAAATCAACAAACTGAATATTCTTTTTCATGATACTAGTTCCTAGTACGGTTTCGTAATATGGTTTCCATAGGTTACTGCTGTAGTAGTAGTTTTTTTAAACGGAAAGATTTTAATAAGTACTTTATTTTCCTCTCTATTTCATGTTTGTTAGATAAACAATATAATTGAAATAGTTGCTTTTTCGTAGTTATTGTCCATCGAATTTCTTTGAATTTTAAAACAAGTCAAAAATAAAAATAATGATGTTTTAAGTTTAACTATCATTCATCATCCTTTTTATTGTCGTATGGGGATTGTCATCGTGTAACAAAGTTTGATTGAATTTACCAAAGCATACTTTTTTTGTTAGGACATTTGCTAAATTATTTAAATTCTGATATAATCTAGTGCAATATTACAATACAAGCGAGTTAAACGTAACCGTCACACATCAATTAAAACCAAAGTTCACTGCACTAGTATATATTTGTTCAGGGGCCAGCTGAAGGACGCCGCCGGTTGCAGGAATTTCTTGCTAAATTGAAGACCTGTTGGTGACCTTCTGCTGTTGTTTTTTCTATGTTCTGGTTGTTGTCTCTTTGACACATATCCCATTTCCATTCTCAATTTTACTATTATAAGTTTTTAATTTTTAATTATTAATTTTTCATTGAGGACTACGCCAGAGCATGAGCTTGACGAGAAAAATTTTGAACAGGACAATTTGTCAGATTTGGTCAAAAGAATCAGGTCTCTGATTAAACGTCAATTTCATAAGTTGCAAAAACTGTGTGATTGATAGTTTAAAGTCTGTTTTCAGATAAAAATTACCTGTTAATTCAGCATTTCATCACGATAGATATGTTGTTGTTCCTGCATAGAAACTTCAAACAATTTTATCTTACTACTACGAGTGTTATGTAAAATATTTAGGAATAAATTATCATTCAAGTAATACCACATACAAAAACATATCGATCTATAATAATGATATTTTGGCGAACCATTATTTGTTTAAAGTTTATTGCATAAAAGAATTATGAACTAATTAGATTTCCGAAAAACAATTCAAGTTTCACGGAACACTTATTTATGATTTGAAATTTTTACTTTTTAACTAACTCCAATATAATCATTATATTGTTAATGTTAAGATAAGAAAATTTTCCGTATCAACTTTAAAGTTAACTAGTCGGATAAAACAACCGTACGATTGACATGATATCGACACGCAATTACGACTACATCGGGTTACTGCAGTTTTGGTCCTTAGACATATCTTGGGTGCATATCGAAGAAGGTGACAAAATGGCTGACTGCAGAGAATTGATACTCTAAATTTAAAATCGATGGTGATCTCTTATCTAGCAGAATAAAACTTTAATATCTATGAATTTGAGCATTTTTATACAGAATGAACATAATATCAATTTTTGATTTTTTTGCGAAGTTTCCCTTTAAATGAATATTGAACAATGAACAGAAAATCTTAGAACACAACATGTGTGTATTCTCAGCTTCACAAAATACCATGCAAAACAACGGTGCATTGCCGGCTCATCTGCAATTATTTTAATTCTCGATCTTTCTCTGAAATAAGTTCAATGAAAACTTTCATTTTGTTTTTATCATGTATACCACCATTACCCATGGGATATTGATAGATAGTCTGAAAGAAATATTCAACACATCTTTTTATAATAGAAATTATGACATATGTTATATATTTATTACTTTGTGATACCATTCATCACAGTTGAACAATTAATCAGTACGCTGGAGTATTGAAAACATATTTATGGAATAAGAAGGCAGACTTTAAAAAAAACAAAAAAAAAACTGTCGACAATCCTCAAGAACGGAACATGCGCCTATCGTTGCCTACTATTTTTCATATAATACGTAGATCCTCTAGACATTTGTCAAAAAACAAGATCAAAGAAGCTAGATCACCTAATTTCACATTCAGATATATTGACAGTGCTCTTTTCATTCAACTCTAATCTTTTTTGAATGAGTTTCATTAATATCTCCTCCAGAACTAGAAATTAAAGAAACAACTGCCTCATTTCAAGACTTTTACATCGAATTTGCATTCGCAGTCAACTCAGTATCAGAATCTATTTCAAACGAGACTATTCTAATTTTGAAATAATCAATTTCCTTAACCTTAGTAGCAATATACAAATTTGACTTGCATATGGACTATACATTTCTCAACTCATTCGATATTCAAAAGTGTGTAGCTGCTACTCAGACTTTGTAAAACGTAGCAAGTGTCTGAGTAAATGCTGATATGCCATAAAATGTCTAGTCCTTATTCTTTAAAAGTTCGTCGGAAGATACCAAGACCTTGTTGTTTTAAAAATATTCCAGATCAACCTCACAAATAATATACGATGGTGTTTAAGTATAGATTATAGGTACTGACGTTGTTGATCATCTTAATTATATTATAGTGTTTTTTATTTGCGCATTTACAGAGAAATACACAAATAGACAAAACAAAAGTACAATTCGACATGCTCACCACAGACTGAAAACGAACACGTAAAACAACATAAGACAGCACATAAAAAAGCACAACAGAACCACAAACTGTCTTTTACATTACTGCGTCAACGCCACAAAAATATGATAATCAGGCTATGATATTTGATTTCTTTTATAACAATTACAAGAATACAAATATAGAAATGTCTTAGTAATAAGTTTATTAATATTGGTATTTTTTTCTTAATCATACTAAAAAAACAAATAAATAGTTGGTTTAACCTAAAATCTTCGAAATAAACTGGGTGATTTATTATCTTTTACTTTTAAATACAAATAGAAAAAAAACGCGTAGAATTCAATTACAAACGATAAAATATTTAACAATATCCGATCAAAATTATAAATACAATATCATAATGTATAAATGTTGGATGACAGGTACCGTGACATGCCTTATAGCAATGCCAATTCATGTTCTGGTATAATAGGTCAAGTCGGTCGTTCATCCATAAAACAAGGTGTGATTATTTGATGTCGTTGCGAGACTGTTTTTTTAATATTGTATGATGTAATTACCAGGCTGATAGTGTATATTTAACGATGTAATTGCTTTACCATTCATGAATTATTCTAAAACGTAATTGTTGGAGTATTTGCATTTTTGAAGAAGGAATTGCTACACAATTGTTTTCTTATTTTGACATGTACATACTAGACCATTGACAGACTATTTTAAGATTTAATTGCTAATACTTAAATAGACAATTCTAAGATGTAATTACTACACCATTTATTTATTAGTATAAGATGTACTTACTGTAAACAAGAAAAGAGTTGGTGTGATTGACAATTAAACAACTCTTCACAAGAGACCTTATGAGTCAGAATCTACTAACTATAGGTCATCGAACGGCCTTCAACAAAGAGCAAATGTAGACTATTGATAGCCTATTATAAGATGTACTTACTGGACCATTCATGGACTATTATAAGATGTAATATGAATAATTGATAGACCATTCATAGATCTTTTATAGTTTATCATAAGAAAATTCAAACATTTTTGCTGGATATTTTGATCATCAGACATTAAACTCTAAGTGTACGAACCCATTAAGGCTTTTGATTCAGTGGTTAAACCTTACTAATTTTTATCAATTAGACCTTATACTCTGAATGGCCCTCACATATTTGATTATCTTGAATTATACCCTTAGTGTGCAATCCGAATGGTTTTTGATCATCAGACAACACACTCTGGGTGTGAAACCCCTTACGGCTTCCAATCATCAAACATAGTGTCTTAGTGTGAACCCTTTACGACTTTTAATCCTCATAATTCAAACTCTAGGTCATAAGGCAATGTTTTCTGAGTGTGAATTTCTTACTGCTTTACCACTGATGCAGTATAGGCACACGATAAAGCAGGTATGGATATATAATTACATATGTATATTGCACTAGCTAGTTTAAGCTAGTTTCATTTAAACCTATATATTGAATATTTTTCTTAACAATATAATCGCCCTTTATCAAAAGCGACACATTATACACTTTTTATCCGAGAATTTCCCAAAACAATCAAACCTTTGCAGAAAAACATCTCATTCTCCAGTACTTTAATTAGACAAAGTTAACACAGTCTAGTACTAAAAGCTTCACAGGAGAAAAGAAAAAAAATGCACTCTACCAATGAACAGATGTGAGTTTATGTAATCTGGAAGGGTAAGCAAGTTCTACTCTATTTGTAAACAGTGTTATAGGTATTTGAATAAAACATTTGAAAGCATAAATATAGACTAAAACATTACCAAACAATCTGATAGATTTAACCTTAAATTTATGATAATAACTTTTCCGTTGTCAATGAGTCTATTGATAATCGAAATAAACAGATTATCGAGATATTAGCTTAAAAACGACAGCTTATTTTTACGTACGAAATTGCGAACGTTTTCTCCAATAATCAAAATTGTCTTTGGTCAGTTCATGATACCACACGATTATGATTGCTGGTATATATCAACGAACACATAATATTAATTTACGACAGTAAATGTGCGTCATACGAATGTATCAACGACCCAAAAAGTGACGTTCCATGTAAATTTCGAAAAAAATTAAATATAAAATTAGGATGAGGTTTATAATGGTGTAATTTGATGTATTTACTAACAAATTCAAGAATATTTATAATCGTGTAATTTCATTTTCTAGCCATGTCGTATTTTTTTTAACTCAAACTGTATAAATACAAATTCATCTTGTGCATATATAAATCCTTTGTATTTCATTTATGTTTATCTTGTGCTGTTTCACTACAACCCATGGTTAAGGTAAATTTAGGTGTCAACTTTAGATCTGTCTCTTTTTATTTTTTTCGTATGGAAATTCAGAAGCCTGCATATGTTACAAAATATTAGAAATTATTATAAATTAAGGAATGTATCTCCCACATGCAAAACTCTGATTCCTTTCACGGATTTGGCTATACTTTTTGGACCTTTTGGATTAAAGCTATTCATCTTTTTTATAAGCTTTGGATTTCAAATATTTTGGCCACGAGCATTACTGAAGAGACATGTATTGTCGAAATGCGCATCTGCTGCAAGAAAATTGGCACCGTTAATTTTATAACTACCACTGGGTCGGTGCCTCTGCTGGAGGACTATTAGTCCCCAAGGGTATCACCAGCCCAGTAGCCAGTACCTCGGTACTGGCATGAAAATACGGATTTTTTTTGTGTTATTAAAATTTGCTGTTACAAAATATTAGAAATTATTATAAATTAAGGAATGTATCTCCCTCATGTAAAGCTCTCATTCCTTTCACGGCTTTGGCTATACTTTTTGGACCTTTTGGATTATAGCTCTTTATCTTTTATATAAGCTTTGGATTTCAAATATTTTGGCCACTAGCATCACTGCAGAGACATGTATTGTCGGAATACGCATCTGGTGCAATACAATTGGTACCGTTAATTTTATTATATATGTATGTGTATTTCGCTTATTGTTTTCCTGTTTTTATTGTTTTAGATTTTTTAAAGCTTGTTATGTGGTAGTGGTTTTGCTCAATTTGAAGACAGTATTGTTAGCTTACTTTTTTGCCGTTTAGTTTGTGTTTTGGACTTGTCTCATTTAAATCATACCACACTTTTTGTTATAAATGTATACACTATATTGTTTTCTTTTTTTTTTTAAAGACATATTTTGAAATTCATTAAGTTATAGTTTTTCATAACCCAATCGTATTCTTTATTTTTTTCATCCAATTGTCAATCCGGATTGGGATTTATGAGTTCAACTATCCCTTTTGTATCTCCAGCCTCAAATTGCTTTAATTCCGATCACACTATGTAAACATAATTTGGAGAGTGCAATACCAACCACTGATAATCAGATACACAATAACAAAATATGGGAGTAGCCTCACTTTAAATGTTTTTTAAAGGCGTGTACAAGATATTTTACTTTTAATTATACATATTCTTTTCAAGTCATTACATCACAATTAAGTTTCACAAATCATAAAACTATGGAATCGTTTACCGTCGTGGATATAATATTTTCATGGATGGAGAAGAAAAAAAATATCCATATTGGATTTCGGAATTTGCCAAACGCATATTTGATTTTACAGTTTGCCAAAGTCACTATAAAATTCAAATTGAAATTGGTAATTTATCTTTACCAATGAAATCCACACAAACTGCTATCGCACGAATAAAACTATATTCACTGTATAAAAAGTCCATGTATTGTCGCCGATAGTATACAAACTAATGTGTAGGTGTTTTGTTGAACAATTGGACAATATCTGATATGTGTGGTAGAATTCAACATTTAAATCAACGTATTAAGATGTATCTAAATCTCACGAGCTTTGTCATGATCACGTGTTGAAAACCACAAGTTATATTAGTATAAATATGTTTACAAAACAATCATTTGGTCGGAATGCAAAATGGAAAAGTTTTCAAATTGTATTAACTACTTTGTTTGCACTGCTTAAAACTGTTGATTAACGAGTTTACATTGTTATTAAATACACCAAATATCATTTTAACAATTCTAATATTAAACTTTATTCATATTTGTTTGAATGTTTTAGAAATTTACCTGTGCCGTCACTGTTCTAGTCGGGTGACGTACAATGCGTGGTTCGTTAGTGCTGTTTTTATGTAATGTCCTCTGTTGTTTAACGTGTTCGTTTTAATCTGTGGTTAGTCACCACTATGGTGTTGACATGGTTATCAATTATATGGTCATGTTTATAAAGAGGTATAACCATTTTCCCGTGAATTCTTTTCATTCGATAAGATAGATAAATCATGTTTTAAACAGCCAGATAGATGCTAATTGTAGTACATGAACATACGTCACGTTTTTTTATTTTTATACCTGGAATAGGTATTCCTACAAAAAACAAGGCCAAGACTATTGATTGTTTTATATGGACTTTGTTTAATTGTTTACACTCTTTATGTGCATAAGTAACCATACCACGTAACTTGTCAACAAGCCAAATAATATTTAACAAATTCAAATGGGATGTTGTTTTTCTCTTTTTGAATATATGAATATCTGTATTTGTCCTGGCCTTTTAGGGTTTTATCGTCTATAAGATAAGATAAGATAACACATATTTTAACCGGAGAACATCTTACATCAGTTGGTCATAGAACACCTTGTGTAACTAACACATGTTATATGGCCTTTTCTGGCATTTTAACAAATCGGCCCTTCATTGTGATACAGATGCAATAGCTTCTTGATGATTTACCTACAATCGCGATTTGTAGTGTAATCGGTTTGTTCTATGGTATTGTTTTTTTCTGATGACTTAGGTACCGGTGCAGGGACGGTGGTAAAAATTCAGTTCTTGTATCTACACAGTTAGGGAATTCGCGACAAAATTGCTGTTGACTGCATTTGTTACATATAATACCATGTTCAAAAATGGTTTCGAAAAATTGCTTCTGTTGTTTTGAAACATTTTAAGTTATGTGTATATTACACACTAAGCATTTTGGCTTCATTGCTATATAAAAATTTCTCGTGTTATTGGTTACATTTTGTATGTACAGTCACCTACATCAGTTTTACGGCAGTTGTTCCTTGCATCTATGTAATAATGGTAAACACATGCATGGAAAGTAAGTCAAGAGTATGGACAGTCATAAGAAAGCACACTTTAATATAATGATAAACTAGTATACCCTATCGTCAAAATGAACCAGAAGACTATGCATTAAGCCAACATCCAAACAAATATGATAGAAACATTAAAATTTAATATAACAACACAAAAAAGGCAAAAAAGTCTAAGCGAGATTCGAAACATATCTTCAAAAATATCTTTGATTAGTAGTTCTATACTCTACTGATGCAGCCACGGTGATGCTGACTATAATACTTTATTAAGGAGCTATATCAGTACAATTTAACTATTTTTTCATTAAAAATTTGTTTTTATGTAATAAGAACACACCAAACCAATTTCATTTTTGAGGGAAAAAGTAGTATGAATTACAACAGTCACAAAAAAGCATATTTTTTTGTTTTGTTTTTTAAAATGTCCTTCTGGGGGATTCTCTGTTTTTCACTCCTAAAAACAACCGAAATTCCGCATATTAGACTTTCATCCTTTTTAATGGTTAAATTAACTATTTATCACACATATCATGATATGTAAATCAAAAATTGATCAAAAATCATTTTTATTTTATTTTTCTATTGTGTCTTCTATGATGTCGGCACTTTTTGAAATTTGCCCTTCTGTGAAAAAAGTTCACGACAAATTAGCCCTACCTCTTAAGTATTTTCAAAAGTATAAATTATTCTAAATACATAGGATTTATTATCCCAGACAGATAACCTCAGCGGTATTTGGCCAATTTTTCGGGATTTTGGGTAAGCAATTCTCTTCATCTTTGTTTACAATATTGACCTGATTGTCACTGTTAAGTCTTGTGTAAATGGAAAAAACGTCTGGCGTATTAAATTACAAACCTGGTACCTTTGATAAGTATGAGCATGTTGTATTTTTCTATTGTATTGTTTCTCTGTGTATTTCTCTGTCCTGAATTTTCTTCTTTTTATTTATATTGTAGTCCTGTCTTGTAATGTTGTCATTTTAGTGTTATATTTCACATTGTCATAAAACCAGGTTCAATCCAACATTTGTGTCTCAAAATGTCCTGTACCAATTCAAGAAACCTGCAATTGTTATTGTATAATTCGTTTCTGTGTGTGTAGTAGTTCATTTTTTTGTTGCATTTTATTGTGCCTGTTTTTTCTTTGTGTTTCTTTTATATTTGATGTGTTTCCCTCAGTTTCAGTTTGTAGCCCGGATTTGTTTTCTCTCAATCGATTTATAACATTGGAACAGCGGTATACTTTTGCCTTTATTTATATATATATATTGTCTTGAATTTCATTACTTTGAAATGGATGCAGAACTTGTGTTCTTCAGCTGTCCTATTGAATGAAAAATACATCTGTGTTGTTGTCTTGGAACAAAGATGACTTAGTTTCATTCGTACAATCACCTTTCAGTGTACATACATTAGTTTTCTTGTCGTACTCTGCAGCAGTACAGACTATATGAGTGAAGCACATGATTATACAGTGAATGTGACTGTCCGCTTTAGATCTTCCTATGACAGGACCTAAATATCCGTAACCGATATGTCCACATGCATATGCAGTATTAGTTCTGGAAAAACCTTTAACAAAAACAAATAATCTTTGTTAAAACAGATAATTCACTTCGAAAAATAATACCGTTTATGTTATAACTACCACTGGGGCGATGACTCTGCTGATGGAAAAAAGGTCTCAGTAGGTATCATCATCCCATGTAGCCAGTTCGTTGGCATGGAAATACTAATTTAGTGTTATCAAAATTTGGTGTGACAAAATTTTTGGAATTATTTAAAATTAAGGAATTTATCTTCCTCGTGCCAGGCTCTCATTCCTTGCCCGGTTTTGTCTATACTCTGTTGTCGTTTTTGTTTTATAGCTGTTCATTCTTTAAATAACCTTTGGATTTTTAAATAGTTTGGCATCTAGCATAACTGAAAAGACGTAGGCTGTCGATATCACATCTGGTGCAGATATCTGGTACCGTTTATATGACAAGTTTCTTCTACAAAACGGAGGACACAGTATGCCAATCTAAATATATCCTTATATATCTTCCTTATGTGGTAACTACAATCTCCTTCCCTTTCAAAAATGTGACCTACCGAATTAGACTATCTACCGGATTTTTAATAACATAAGCAACACGACTGTTGCCACATGTGGAGCAAGATCTGCTTACCCTTCCGGAGCACATGAGATCACCCCAATTTGTTGGCGGGGTTCGTGGTGCTTAGTCTTTTTTATGTTGTGTCTTGTGTACTATTATTTGTCTGTTTGTCTTTTTTTCTGTTTTACCCATGGCATTGTCAGTTTATTTTCAATACTTAAGTTTAACTGTCCCTTTGATATATTTCGCCTCTCATGAACGAATGTCGATGTAAAAGGGAAAAATAGAAAGGACACTGTCGAGTTTATATACTTCAGACATTAACATGTGATATTGTTAATCTGTTTATGTGATTGATGAACTATTTGTTGTATGCTTAACGTCTAAAAGTTAATTTATTTCTACAAGTTCAAAACAATGAAATAAGGGGTTCACGACTTATTTAGTTATCCTTGGAGTCACTAGAAGATATATGCTCTTTTATGCTGTAAATGAAAGGTTTTAAAAAATAAAATCACAAACACTTCGAGGAAAATTTAAAACGAAAAGTTCCTCATCAAATGATAAAAACAATCAAACGAATGGACACCAACTGTCATATTCCTAATTTGGTACAGGCATTTCAAACGTAGAAAATGGTGGATTAAACCTGGCTTGATAGCGCTCAACCTCTCACTTTAAACGACGGCAATCTTTGTCAAGTTCATGCCATCTGAACTGGATTAAATATTCAGAATTCATTCATTTATATAATTCTTAATGCGTCATTGTTAAAATCTACCTTCATTACCAAAAGTATTAAGAATGTTCTTACCTGATCCAATGACGCTGTTTACTGGATTGCCGTAGACTTCCACTTCACATAATATATGAACGGCTGTATCCTTACGTTTAATCCTGACAAACTTCCCTCTTGTGTTAGGAGGACAGGTTACAGTGTTTCTATGGCTTGATTGGTTTTGATATGGACAAAGAAATACTTCTCCCTCATATAAATTGTTCCATCTATTACATGAACATGATGGCATGATAACTTCGACATCAAGATTTGCCATATGGTCCGCTAAATTATATACAATTTTGAGATCACATGAATAAATAAACAAGGATTTTTCATATCAAGTTATTACTAGTGTGAAAAATATCTTCACAGTAAGGTAAGTATTTGGTTCGAAGAAACAAGTTATCCAGAAATAAGGTTATTATTTGGCTTCTCAAGAAAGCCCCCATAAATAATGTAATATATTGGTTCGTTGGGGAAAGTACCGACTGAGGAAAGTCATACTTTGATTTGTTTACAACCATATCTACACAGTTATGTAGTTATTTGGTTCACTGAGAAAACTTCCCACTAAGTAATGCAATAACGTGGTTCGTTGAGAGGAGTACAGGTATCTACAAAGTAAAGTAAGATCATGTCTCGTTGGGACATGTATCTGCAAAGTAAAGTAACATTAGGTAAGAACATGTCTAGTTGAGACATGTATCTACAAGTAATTATATCGATGAAAATCTTGGTATGCTATCACCAGTTTTGTTTGGTTGGAAAACAACGAATAGTATGTAGATGAATTTTGTACCAGAGCGTGCAGAATCTACAATGTCATGTCAGGAGTTTTTCCACTGGGACTGCAGGAACGGATGCTAAGGTGCATCTACATCATTCAAAGCAGCTTTGAAATGCACAGCAGTTTGCATTTAGTTTTAACATAAACTAAACCCCAGGTAAAGTTAATAAATTGTCTATGTCACATTATCAGTTTTACTAATTTGTTTACTTTATATACCATTTTGATAGTATTTACAAAATCACTAGTTAGAACTGGGATTTTAAAAAATCTCTGATTTTACAAATTCCCTGTAACATATACATATTCTATCAATACCGTCAAACTCTTACATATTTTTATGTATTACTTAGAATTATATGCCATTTTAATTTGGTGTTATGTATTTATTGAATTGGAAATTAATAATCATTGGCATTCTTGTAAACTTGTGGTATATTGAAATCTTGCATTTGGGTAGGCTTCATCAAATGTATTATGTAGTTTTCCCAGTATCTGATGCCGGTCATCTTTTATTTGGCGGCTTTATTTGATTTGTTTCGTACCCCTTAAGGTGGTACCCAACACC
This sequence comes from Mytilus trossulus, assembly GCF_036588685.1. Classification (NCBI taxonomy): domain Eukaryota; kingdom Metazoa; phylum Mollusca; class Bivalvia; order Mytilida; family Mytilidae; genus Mytilus; species Mytilus trossulus. Next base: position 22,647,987 of record NC_086380.1, read on the forward strand.
TTGACTAAAATAATTTGACTCGTTTAATTTTCATAAAATTTTTACAAAATTTTTTCTTTCATCCTTTGAAAAAAATATAAAAATTTCAAAAAAAGAAACTAATCACTTTCTCGGAAAAAAATGATTGGATATATAGCAGTTATAAAAACGTTAATTTTAATCATTGAAAAGCTTAATATTTTCTTAGGAATACAACGTAATTAAAACGTTTAGCTGATTTTACAGAGTTATCTCCCTATAGAGTTATGTACCATCTTAATTATTTATTCCACAAAATCAAATGCCTGTACCATGAAGTGATCAAATAATTGATATGTGATGAACTATGATCTATATTTGCAAAAAGATTGGTTAAAAAAAAAGTATTTTTATATAAATATAAAAAAAAAAAAAAAAAAAAAAAAAAAACACTTACGACAACAATCTGTGCGTCCATAAATTTCAATAACATTGATATCATAAATATTTAGTAGGTCGACTGTCCACCATTGCCGCTGATTACCGATCCAGTGTGTGTGAGCACATAAAAAATCTTCGCCCGAACGCCGCTGCGAATTTGGCATTACTCCATCAACGGCATAAGAAGAGTCACAACACAAATAATCAATACCCTCTCCAACTTTAGGATCATAAATAGAAGACATCTGTGTAGGTTTGTTTAATGCAATATTCATATCAGCAAAGGCTAAAGTAAAACAAAAACATTGATTATCTAAATATGCACACTGATGTCTAACTGATGAAACAGTTACAGCGCATTTTGTGATATTAAAATTACCCAAAGCGCTTTAAAACATACATCCATTTAATCTATAAATATGAGTATTAATAATAACATTTGAAAGCCCATGCTAAAATCTTCTAAAACAAACAGATTTTACAAATCTAGCATTGATAACAATAAAATTTATATAAAATAGGCATGATAAAATTAATATCAAATTTGAATCCGTACCAATAAAAGTAAGTTTTTAATTTAAAACTATTTGCTAAAAAAATTCTAAAATAACCAATAAGTTCAGAACGTGACAAATAAGAAATGAAGTTGTCGTATGATTGCCAATGAGAAATTGACATATGCTGTTCACAAACTATTAAAATTTCAAACCTGGTGTATTTATTTTTAGAAATTTTTAGCTTTTTGTCCTAGCTTCTTAATAATTAGGAGCCAAAAAGGACTAGAATAGGGGCATTTTTCTTATGTCAGAACAATAAGTTGTGTATAAGTGTATTGATCATTATGACAAATTACCACAAGAACCCATACTTCATAAAGAAGGTTTAAGTTGATTTTGGGTTGTGGCCCATTACGTATATAACTTACATCGGAACAACGGAAGTGAACTAAGATCAACTCGACAAAATCTGTTTCAAGTTTCATGATTTAAAAAATTGAGATAAATATTTTATTAAAGTCATAAGAAATGAGTGAGTGGTGAAAAATAATCTTTATCCAAATCGTGAACCAATGCATGTACATATCATAAACTTAGTCCTCTGTGCACGATTTTCTCATTTTTTACGCATATATATCGTATTACCGTCAATTGTTTTTCTCTCTGTCTATTATGATTTAACAAATATGGCTGCTCATTAAATACCTTGTTATAAATCCGACGGTTACCGATGGTCGCCTTATAGTAAACAAATAACAAAAAGCATGGGTATTGAGCACGTGTTTAACATGTACATTCAGATAAATGTTTATTTCAATGACAGATCCATGCGTATTGCGATCACTGGATTTTTACAAGGAGGGTTTCGCTCAGGTCACTATGCATACGGAAAATATGTCTTCTAAATGTGAACAAATTAAAGAATGTTCCGCAGAAAAAAGTATATGTACATAAGTTGTATAATGAAAACTATCCATTTAGTTATAAAACAAATATGCATATTTGTTTTATTATTTGAGGTTTCTTGTGACTTGAAACGATATATAAAGACTTAATAAATCCATCCTTACAAAATGTTTTGACAAAATTACAATACAAAACAATACAATACAACACCTAACTTATCTCTGGACATCATGATCTTAGTAACCAAATAGCTTTAAAAACTTTCAACCGAAATCAACAAACTCACTTTTCTTTTTTATTTTACTGTTCCCAAAGTCTGGCATGTTGATAATCTAGTGAATATTTAGCGAGAAATATTTAAAGCAGTAATGAAAATATTCCTATAATTTTCGATTTTTCAGGTGTAATGAACGAGCATTTATCCTTTGAAAATTATCGTTTGATCTTGGTAATATTTGAGATATTCTCCATTGTATTTCTTTAACTTTTAAACAAATACGTCATACAAAATTCTATTGTTTAATTATTTTTTTTGCTATCCTTTGATGCCGTTCGAATGGTTAAATCAATGATATGGTGTGTTTTGTCATTTGATTTTGCCATGTAATTATGGACTTTCCGATTGGATTTTCTTTAGAGTTCAGTATTTTTGTGATTTTACTTTTTATACCAATGAGAACATTTTGTTAAATTAATCAAATTCAGATTTAAACATATGCCGTAATTCATCACAACATTTTAGTTTTATATTATTCATCATCCTTGTACAATCGCATTGGGAGTATTTAAGTAAAATCAAACCTCCTTTCAAACATTGTATTATTTAATGGATTTCTAGTCTATGAACCAAAAATGTGATTGTCTTAAACAAAAACTGTTTTGATACGCGATATACTGTACGATATTAAGATAATACATTACCACACGAAGTAAACATGTACAATACTCCTCCAACATAACTTGACTTCATGGCAACCTAGAGTAGTCACTTTATAGCTTCAAAAACATTCAACAGAAATCAACAAACTGAATGTTCCTTATCAGAATACGATTTCAGAATACGGTTTGATATTATGGTTTCCATAGGTTTCTTATGTAGTTAGGTTTTTTTTACGAGAAAAGGTTTAATTAGAACTGAAAATATTCTTGTATTTTTTTTCTCTTTTCATGTCTGTTAGATAAGCAATATTCCTGTAATTTTCTCTTTTCATGTTTGTAAGATAAGGAATCATCCTGTAATTTTCTCTTTATCATGATTGATAGATCAGTGATAATCCCGTAAATTTCACTATTCCATGTTTTATAGATAATCAATCAACCTGTTATTATTACTTTTCTGTTGGCATTCATGTATAGTCCTTGAATTTCTATGAATTTTGAAACAAGTTCATAAAACAAAATTGCAATTGTTTTATTTTTTTTTTGTTCCATGGTATATATATTTTCCCAACACATACATTTATTGGCAGAAATTTTTCCAAATTATTTATATTCGAATTTAATCTAGTGCAATATAACATCACAATCGAATTAATTGTAACTGCAACTGATCAGTTGGTACCCTAATCTTAAAGTGATGAATGAACGAGAAATGGTTGAACTATACACTTTGTCAGATTAGATCAAAACAATCTGGTCTCTGTTAAAACATCGACATCAAAATTTGAAAAACTATGTGAATGATAGCTTTAAGTCTGTTTCAGAGACAAAATATCTGTGAAGTACTAATGAAGTTATCATCTCTTCACGATATATGTTGTTGCTCCTGCGAAGCAAGCTTCAAACAATATGAATTCAAATCATACTACTTCAAGTGTCTTTTAAAAGAATTAGTAATAAATGAGAATTCAGGTAATACCACACTCAATCTTCTGTCTGTAAACACATGTCATTTAACAAGAATGAGATTTAAGCGAATCATTATTTCTTCATGGCTTCAATGAGTATTATATAGAGAGAGGTAAATCGGAGGATTTCACGTGTTTGTATTGAATAAATTAGCTTCATAACAAACCTTTTAAAACAACTGTACATTGCCGGTTCTTCTGCATGCATGACAAACAATTGTTCATTAGATTAACAAAAAATCTTTCCCCAGTAAAAGAGGGTCTGCAGAAACTCTTAACTCACGTAGTGATATTAATCATGTTTGGATTCGAAAAAAATCTTAACCACTGCAGGATTATTTTGAATCTCTGAAATTGATTTTTTTAACCGTGTATACCCCAATTTCCCATGGAAAACTGAAAAATCGCCTGAATATATAATAATCACTGCTTTTTAAAATAAACATGGTTGCATACGCTATACACTAATTACATTTGGAAACCATACGGCATATTTTGTTACTAGTGAAAAAAAAAAGGTAAAACATGCTTCACAGAGGAACAAGTGATCTCATTGACACATTCATATATATTGACAGTGTTCTTTCCATTCACAATTCAACCTTTTCTGAATGAGTTCAATAAATATCTCCTCCAGAACTAGAAATTAAAGAAACGACTTCTCTGCCTCATTTTAAGACTTATAACTCGACTTTAACATAAGATGTCATCTTAGTATGACAATATATTACAAACATTACTATTTTAGTTTTGAAATTATCAATTTCCCCACCTTAGTAGTAGTTTACCAACTTATACTTCATAAGGGCTATACATTTCTAAACTCATTCGATATTCAAGAGCTTACAGCTGCTGCATGGTTAGTCTTTGTAAAATGTCACCAGTGTCTGAGCAGAATGTTGATGATCCGGGGTCAAAAGAATGCCTAGCCTTTTTTCTTGAAAAGTAAATCGGTAGATACCATTACCAGGTTGACAAATGTTCCGTATCAACTTCTTAATAATACACGATGGTGTTAAATATAAAAAGAAAATGTGGTATGATTGCCAATGAGACAACTGTCCACAAGAGACCTCAGACATTAACAACTATAACTCCCCGTACGGATTCCAACAATGAGCAAAGCCCATACCTCATAGTCAGCTATAAAAGACCCCGATAAGAGTATAGATTCAAGGTACTGTTAATCGTCTTGATTATGAAATAGTGTTCTTCTATTTGTCTTTGTAAATTATTACTAATACTATTTGGTCTATTTGTGGAATTATCAATTTGTCGTGGCTCGATACTTATGCATCATGTCAATGTGGAATACTACTAAGGTTAACTTTTGTATTCACGTCTTTCGTTTTTGCTAATGTGTTTTGTCTATAAGTCTTTTAGTTTTCTTTTGATTTTTGTTTTTATGCATATTTGTTATCTAATAATTTGTTTCTACGTATGTTGCATTGTCTTTTGTGTATGGTTGCACTTAAGTGTTCTGTTGTTTCGTTGTTTTTCTCTTATTGCTGATGTGTTACCCTCAGTTTTAGTTTTTTTTCTCTCAATCGATTTATGAATTTTGAACAGCGGTATACTGCTGTTGCCTTTATCTGCTATGTAATTTCCAGACTGATAATATATATCAAACGATGTAATGATTATACCGCTAACGAACTATTTTGAACAGCGGTATACTGCTGTTGCCTTTATCTGCAATGTAATTTCCAGACTGATAATATATATCAAACGATGTAATGATTATACTGCTAACGAACTATTTCACGCAATTACTATACTGGTTGCATTTTCTAAGATGTAATTGCCTAACTATTAATTTATTATTCTAAGATGAATCTACTAGCTCATTAATAGACTATTCTAAGAAAAAATACTTTACAAACGTATCTGTTGGCGCTGTTGATCATCATTCATTAAACTCTGATTGGAAGCCCCGTAATGTTGTTATAAAACATAATGCTTATTGTCGACTATTTATTGTTAAATATATCAATTTGATTATGCGGCTTTTTTTCATCAGACATCATACTCTGAGTGAGAAACAGTGACCGCTTTTAATGATGAGATATTGGACTTTAAGTAAGAACCTCTCTCGGATTTCTATCTTCACATATATTTTCGGACTTATTACATTAACACATTACAGCGTTTGACCATCAGGCATCATTCTCTGACTTAGACACTTATGTTGTTTGACCGAATTATACCCTTAGTGTGAAATCCCTTCAGCTTTTGATCATCAGACTTAGTTCTTTTTCTTAAGTGAAGAGCCTATATAGCTACGGCTTTTCATCCTCAGACAATATAATAGGAAGGAGAATCCTTAGTCGATGCCACTGCTGGTAGAGTTTTTATTCCCCGGGGGTATCTCAAGCCCATAAGTCAGCACTTCTGTGTTGACTTGTGTTATCATTGTTAGGTTCATAATTATAAATTTACTGTTATAAAAACTTTGTAGTGTTGAAATATTAAGGCTTTTCTACCTCATGAATAGATTACCTTAGATATATTTGGCAAACTTTTAGGAATTTTTGGTCTTCAATGCTCATTTTTTTTATTCGAGAGTCACTATTGAGTCTTTTGTAAACGAAACGCGCGTTTAGTGTAAATATAAGATTTTCATCCTGGTATTTTTGATGAGTTTTTTTACGACTTTTAATCATCAGACATTACAAAAAAATCTTCCTTCACGGTTTTTGACCATTGTACATGAGAACACGTTTAAAAATGTTTTTATTGAGTAAAAATTAACATACTTTAATACTACTATAAGAATGAATATACGTATCAACACAGGCTGTATATTATAAAGTATTTCATTAAAACATTCACAAATATTTAAAACAGAACTTCAAATCACATTTCCTTTTCTCACATATTATTTTGATTCATTTATGTAAGAATCCCTTGTCACGTGATATATATCACATAAAGAAGTAAACACCTTTTTGTTATGAAATGCCTTTACCAAGTTTGGTACAACTTGACAGTTTACTGTCCTTCGTTTGTTGATTATTTTCAAGTATCGCGAGAATGACTGAGGATTGGTCAATATTAATTCATAATACAGTAGCCTTATATATGGAAACAATATGTTTTGGGGGTAAAAGTTGTTCGAAGTGAAATAACACATATGCTGAATTCAAAGGCAATTTCAACACGATAAGTCGCGTCCGTATCCAATGGCAAAATCTATAGCTCAAACTCGCCAAACAAATGGAAAACAAACTGTCATTTTCCTGACTAGGTACACATTTCCTTGCTAGGTTAAGCCAGGTTTTATAGTTAGCTAAAACTTTTACTTGTATGACAGTCACATACGTTCATGAAAGTTGGTCACCGGCACCTGTTCATATTAAATAACTTACGGTGTATCATCAATGATTTTCACATATTTTTGTGGGAAAATGGAACGAGTAAGTTGATTGAATAAAAATGTTAAAATTGAACTCCCTCAAGAAACCGCTCAAAAAAGAGAAAAAAACACCGTGATTACCAATACTGAGTACACGTTCTTAGTGTGAACTAGCTACAGTAAAAATGCAAGATTGCAAATGTCTGTATTCTTAACTAAACGATTTACGAAATGAAAAACGGGCGAGGTAGCAAAACTACCTTCAGGGGTTTCATACGCGATATGTCTGCTAGAAAACAGCCAACATGTAAGATCAATACAAAACATTATATGTTGAAATCTGACGAAAAAGTGGGTAAAGTTTCTGTTAGGAATTGTTCATAGAAAGACACTTAAAAATTAACAAGTTATATTCACAGAAGATATAGTGTTTGACTAGGATCGTGTTATTTTAGAGTGAATTCGATCAACAAAGTAAATAAAATGTTCTTTACCAAAAAGTACGTAGTTTTTTTAGCAGATAGACAACCTACATGTTAACTTTCTTTTTGTCTTGGTCGTAATTTTAAAGATGTTTAAAATGTTGCCCTCGAAAAAAACTTTCCATATAAAAACACTGAATTTTAGGTGAAATAAAGTGAAACATTGTGCGTTGTTTGTGCACAAAACATGAAGAGTAATCAAAATTATAAGAGATACAGTCATGAATAATACAATACAATGAAAAAGGGGGATGGGTGACTGCTATAGAGACAACAACCGGACAAAATAGTAGAAACAGCCACAAATAGAGGTTTCAATGCAGCGAGATAATCTAGCAACCGGAGTCAGGCTTTATTTAGACCCTTACCATTATCGCAATCTAGCTATTTTACTTCTGGAATATCATGAAACTTATCTGATTGCATGTTAAATCACAAGAAAAAAGTCTACACTCGAAATAAAGTGAAATGATTCACTCGAATTAAAAACACGATCTCAGCCGGATTATGAATAACTTCCGTGTATAAGAGTTCATCATTTTACAAAACTACTGTTTTTTGTTTTATATAATTTGTACCGTTTAAAAAAAGGCAACAGTAGTATACCGCTGTTCAAAACTCATAAATCCATGGACAAAAAACAAAATCGGGGTAACAAACTAAAACCGAGGGAAACGCATTAAAAATTGTTAATACATAATACATAGTTTAATTCAAATTCAATTTGTGTGCAACGATAAGTTTTATTGGACGTTGAGAAATGTCTTGCAATGTAATATACCACGGTGTACCAGTCCGTATCTAAAAAAGCCACCATTTTGACTTCCGATTGTTTTACATCTTTTGGGGTATTATTCAAAAATAAACAAGAAAATCACATAATGTGCCTCAAAATCTTCCTTTCTTGTCAGTATTGAAACCGTTCAGATGCGTACGAAAAATATAAATACATCTAGTATTTATGTTTGACGTCGGGAGAATACTTGTGACGTCAAATTGGTTAGATACCAAAGATGATGCAACAGTTTCGTGGACTTTTTCATTCATAGGTTTTCCCGTTTGAATGGTTTTACACTAGTAATTTTGGGGCCCTTTATAGCTTGTTGTTCGGTGTGAGCCAAGGCTCCGTGTTGAAGGCCGTACTTTAACCTATAATGGTTTAATTTTTAAATTGTTATTTGGATGGAGAGTTGTCTCATTGGCACTCACACCACATCTTCCTATATCTATAACATTTTTTTATCAAAATAATAATAACATGGAACTCATTTAATAAAATTGAGAATGGAAATGGGGAACCCGACCATAGGAAAAACAACAGAAGGTCACCAACAGGTCTTCAATGTAGCGAGAAATTCCTGCACCCGGAGGCGTCCTTCAGCTGCCCCTTAAACAAATATATACTAGTTTAGTGATAATGAACGCCATACTAAACTCCAAATTGTACACAAGAAACTAAAATTAAAATAATACAAGACTAACAAAGACCAGATTTGGGACAGGTGCAAATGCGGCGGGATTAAACATGTTAATGAGATTTTCAACCCTCTCCCTATACCTCTAGCCAATGTAGAAAAGTAAACGCATATCAAAACGCACTAAAATTCAGGTCAATAGAAGTCCGAGTCTGATGTCAGAAGATGTAACCAAAGAAAATAAGCAAAATTACATTAACACATAAATAACAACAGACTACTAACAGTTAAGTATGTGGCTTCCGGATTATACGAAGGGAGATACTGCTTTTCTTGAATTTCATCATTTTCAAATGGATGCAGCACTGGTAACCATCTCATCTTCTATTGAATGAAAAATACATCTTTGTTGTTGTCTAGGACCAAATGTGACTGAGTTTCATTTACACATTCACCTTGCAGTAAGCAGACTTTTGTATTCTTGTCATACTCTGCAGAAGAACAGTCTATATTTGATAAGCATTTTCTTACACACTGAATGGTATTGTCCGCTACAGATGTTCCTATGACAGGTCCTACATATCCGTACCCGATATGTCCACACGCATAGGCAGTATTGGTCCTTGACAAGCCTACAATAGAAGGAAAACACATTGTTAAACAGTTGGGGAATGCATATCACATATGCAGATGAAGTGAGTATATTACTACTCAGGTGGGCGAAATTGGTATTTTCAATATCTAAATCGTCTCTCTTGTCATATACATCGTACTGAGATTATAGCTTGTGTTTAATTCAAGGTACGAGTCTAAAAAAAGTCGGAGACAGCCGTATCTGATAGTTTCCAGTTCTGTATGATATATTATTGGAACCCAATCAGAAAAACTTCGATTGTTTATGGAATGAAAATTATTATTAATGTATCTGAATGTGGAGTTAAACAATCTGGCTTCTTTGATCTTCTAGTTTTAGACAAGTTTAAAGAAAAAATACAAAAAAAATACAAAAAATATTTGAAGGAACTCCGACCCATATGAGAATAAAAAAAGGTTGGCAAGGAGACTAATTGTTGTTTCAGTTCCCAATCCCATAATTTATTATTTTACAACATGTTTACGTAACTATATTGCCAAAAATGTTTTAATACAATATTGTTTAACCTGTAGTATTTATGTCAATCATGCGAAAAGTATACGATTTGAAGAAATATTGAAATGACTGGTGTCTTATCTGTATTTTGAATTGTGAATTGGGACGAATCTAGGAAAGAGTGGATTGTTACTTGCAACACCATGCCACAATGGTAAAAGTTAATCTCATTATATAAGATCTTCAACATTGTCAAGGCGGTAGACACTAAAGAGACATTCAAAACTCGTAAGGTCAAGAAAAAACTTCACATTCATCGAAAAGATAAACATCAGTTTATGAAATACTGCACAGAAAACTTAACGCTGAGCCACAAGAATCCAGCTAAACACCAGGAATAAACTGATTTCCTCCGGTTGGGTCATTCTATTCCACTCCATATGTCATATCTAACGTGTTACTCCTATACAATACGTTGATCATTTATATATACATTGTATATATATACTATGGATTCATTCATTTTCGTTGGTATCAATCTTTTTGGGTTGTTGAATGGAATATTTGTGGATATTTGTGTTCGTTCAAAAAAACATAAATTCGTGGTTAACATATAACGTAACCATAAATTTGGTATCCCACGAACATTGAATCCACAGTATACAGTTATAGAATATAAATCCTTCCTATTTCAGTTACGATCAAGGTTTTGACCAATTTCAATAAAAAATATAAATACCTGACTGAAGTAGGTTGTTTATTAGATTTCCATATATTTCTATTTCACAAATAACCAATGGTTCTGTATCTCGGCGTTTAATCCGGACAAATCTCCCTCTGGTGTTAGGAGGGCAATTTATAGTGATTCTTTGGCTTTCGGTGGCTTGGTAGTGGCAATGAAATATGTTTCCCTCATCCAAATTGTTCCACCTGTTGCATGTACATGTTGGCATAATTACTTCAACATCATAGTTTACAAGATTGTTAGCTGATTACAAATAAGAAATGTATATAATTAGTTGTGTGCATTAATTATATCACTCTTAGTTCATAAATTACTGCGATGTGTTTATTAATGCTTAAAGTGCAACTGGTGCAATATATATCTGTATACATATGTCATGAAATCGTAATATAGGGTTATTGCATGAATATTGGGGAATATTGTCTCGAGTAGAATTTTATATTGCACGAGCTTGCGAGTGCAATATATGTTCAACGAGGGACAATATTCCCCGATATTCATGCAATAACCCTTTTATTGTATAGCAATATAATATTTGAAAGTAAAAAATGGTTTAAACTACGATTTTGTCATTGATGACGTCATGAATTTTGAATATTTATTGCACTAGTGCAATATTGGAATTTATCGCACGCTAACTTTTGGTTACTTTCTGTGGAAAATATTATATTGCTATGCAATAATAAATAATATTGCATTTCTGTTCTTCTTTTCAAAATACGCCATATTAGATGAAAGCAGTGATTTACAGAATATTATATCATCGCTAAAAAGTCAAAGTAAAATAATGTTAACCAGTAGTTAGTTTAATGAGAAGTGTTGTTCGTTCATTTTATGTCTTTAATTAGTTGTTTTTTTTCTCTTTTTCATCTGTGAGTTATGTCGTTCCTTTTTGGTTCTCTGTTTGATAAAAAAAAAAAAAATAACATAAGCATATAGATTTAATACGGCATACACATACTTACATTCGAATTTTGTTCATGCTTGTGTTTTTTAGTTTTGATGTTGAACACAGTATAGATGGGGGATAGGACCTTTATCGGGACTCCGGGATCGGGTTGAGCTAAGGATTTCGGGATTGACCCTTTCGGGATTCGGGAATATTTTTTTTCGAATTTCCGAACCTCGGGATTGCGTGTTTTTAAGCCCGGGATTTCGGGATCAGGACTGCTCCTACCCCCTTTCAGTATAATATTTCTTTAATATTTCCAGCACACTTTCGCAAAATCAAGAAATGTATTTGTTTCTAACTCAATGAAAATTGGTACCTAGGAAAATTAATGAAAAAAACTATACCTTACTTATGTTTATTTGTTCCTTAAACCATACAAATAACATTTAATAGCTAATATGTATCATGGGTCTACAATACAGCATTTGAGAGCTGATTTTCAAAATACATACTGAAGCATGTGTTCCTCATATTTCGAGACGAAGTATTTTTATAATTTACATGTAACCTCATTTAACCTGGACAATGAAATGGTCAACCTTTTAATTAATCCTTTTTAATATTTGCAGAACTTATGTGTATACCTATGATTACGCTGTTTCTCACAAGTGACAAAGGTAACGGTGAACAGAGGGGTAATCCATAAGTATTATATAACTTCTACTAGCTTTTAGAAGTTCGGTCCATAATTCAGGGGTCATACAGAAGTATTTTATAACTTCAATTAGCTTTTAGAAGTTGGGTTTGGAATTTCAAAACTTATTCTCCACTTGTTAATGGTCATACGAAAAAAAATACATTCGTAAAATTCGATTCATATGATTAAAACCGTACACAAACTAATACCACCATCTAATTTGAAATTTTAAGCGCCCGAGTTTGATGCAGTCGCCAAAATAAAGGCATGCCGAAATTGCTGGGTTTACAGTATATAAGAATACTACACTCACGACAACAATCTGTGCGTCCATTAATATGTATAACATTGATATCATAAACATTCTGTAGGTCGACAGCCCACCATTGCTTCTGATTATCGTTGCTATATGTATGTGCACACAAAAACTCGCTTCCAACCCGTACTGAAGTTTCTCCATCAACGGCATATTCAGAATTACAACATTTGTATCCTTCTGGTGGCACATATATTGATGACATTGTTGTTGGTTTGTTAAATGCAATGTTTTCTTCTGAAAAAACTTTAATAAAAAAAATACACATTTATATAACACTTCTAGACTGTAGTTGCTTAAGTCTGATAGAATGGTGTATTTTCAAAAAGAGTGTTTAAATAATGAACAATTTTGAAGACTATAAGTGTTTCTTTCAAGTTTTTTCAATTTTCAATGTAAGATTAGTATAACACATACAATATTAAAATGCTTTAGTTTCCTGCTTTTTTTCTTCTTCTCTTCATATCATAATTATCATTTTACAATCATAATTCTTATTTACAACAACCGCAATAAGAGGATACAGATATAATTCCACGTCTTTGTGCCTTTGATTGTTTTATGAAAGTCATAACGAATTGAAAACCGTTATGACATATATGTGTCAAAGATTGCCACGAAAATGTTTCATGGGGGAGGGTTGAGATCTCACAAACATGTTTAATCCCGCCGCATTTTTGCGCCTGTCCCAAGTCAGGAGCCTCTGGCCTTTGTTAGTCTTGTATTATTTTTATTTTAGTTTCTTGTATACAATTTGGAAATTAGTATGGCGTTCATTATCACTGGACTAGTTTATATTTGCTTAGGGGCCAGCTGAAGGACGCCTCTGGGTGCGGGAATTTCTCGCTACATTGAAGACCTGTTTGTGACCTTTTGCTGTAGTTTTTTCTACGGTCGGGTTGTTGTCTCTTTGACACATTCCCCATTTCAATTCTCAATTTTATTGATAAAAGTACGTTATTTTCGTTTTAAAGGACCGTTGTTTAAAATTATCGGAGCAACAATTCTGTTGTCAACATTGGGACATTACCACGATAAACTTCATCACTTTATAGAGATGACCAGGATATTGACGACCGAACGTGCGCAAGCGTAATTTGACAAATCATACGAAGCAGGAGTTGCTGTTCATACATAGTACATTCAAAATAAATATTATCATAAAAACGCATGTTGAAGTTGAGTAATGCGCATCGTCTGCATTTAGTTTACATGATATTTTTCTGTAGCTAACTCCTCACGTTAAATTGGTGATTAGTATTGTAATGTTTTCTGAAAAAAGATACATTCAATATAAAAGTCTCTTTGATAATGAGGGTCCTCAAGGTGTTAAAATGTGTTCAGAGTTAGTGAAAATATGCTTATAGCATAGATATTGACGCTTTTTATATTGATATGGCTTATGATCAATTTTGAATCTGTCTTTTTCACTAACTTCAATTGGCCTATGCATCCGCAAAAGTCGAATAAGCCTTAATGGAGAAAACCTCTCCTTAAATTAAAAAAAATGTGCAGCCAAAATAAATTTTTTACGAATATTTTGTGATAAAGAGTTGATACTTCAAAACACTTTGGAGTTAAATATATTGGTAAATTAATATTCAGTTGGAGTTGCAACTAAGCTATTGCATCTTTGAAGTTCAGTATATTTTTTTCTGATTGCATTTTCATGAATTTCCTGTTTATAAAATCTTGAATTTTTCGCAAAAACTACGGATTTTCTTATCCCAGGAATAGTTTACCTTAGACGTATTGGCACAATTTTTTGGAATTTCAGATCCTCAACGCTATTCAACTTTGTACTTGTTTGGCTTTAGCTCTAGAGCAACTACGATTACAATATTTTGTCATAGCAAAGCAAAGACCGGACTTTCCGTTTGCATCTGCAATTTTGAAAAAACGCATGCAACCAAAAACAAAGAAAGGCGAGCCATTGGTAAATAAGCTTGGTCGTGATTGCTTTTCCCTCCGTCTTGCAACTAAAGGCGAATTTTGCGATGATTTAAAAGAAGCTCTAAGTATTTAAGTATTAAATCATCGATAAGGGACACTACTTGTGTGGATGACTTTGTCACATCTACCCCGCAGCTGTATGTAGATAGTTCCATTAGAGACACTTTGATACATGTCGAAAGTTCAATATTTGAATTAAAGATTGCCCACGAGAACGACAAATCTGCTTTACTGTGTAAAATTGATAGTATACAAAAACAAAATGTAAAACTTAATGATGATTTCACTAAGCAAAAGGAACGCATGAATAACATTCAAAATCAATTAAACTTGGCTAGAACTGCAAATAATAAACTAAATGATAATTTAGCATGTGTTAAATCGGAACTTAAAAGTGTGTCACTAAAGCAAGTAGATTTAGCTAAGGATAACTCGAATACCACAGAAACAATGCGCTCAGCAAACAACAAAATAAAAGAAATCGAACTTGTTATTGTAAACAACACAACGGCTGTTTCGAAATGCGAAGCTAGAATCTCTAAAGTATCTGTCGTAGCAAATGAAACAAAAACCCGTTTGAATTCTGAAGCATCACGCATCACAAATATAAGTGATATCCGCTCAACTGGAATTTGTAGTGTTAAAAGTAAGGTGCTTCTGTTAAGTGACCAAGTAAAGGACGTCAATACCGCTTTAGAGGATTTTCAGACAAAAGTTAATTCATCTATGACATCCACTAGTGAATTACGAAGACGCGTAGTTAATGTCGAAAAGAACGTCCAAGTGAGTAAACGTAAAGTAATGACTTACGCAGCAGCCGCAGTTCAAACATCAGATAAATCTGTATCTGTTGAACCTGTGGATTCTCCGATTAGGTCCGAGACACCTCGCACTTCAACTTTATGTCCGACATCACCTGCACACGATCGAAATCGTGTATCTCAAGAGACAATATCTAATACGGATAATCAAGTTAGAAACATGCCAACTTCATCCAAAACAACGAACATTCAAGCAAATGACACAAACAGTATTTCGGTACATTTTCCAAGATCAGTATGCAACCCAAAAACTTCGGACTTTAAAGGATTCACTCGTAAAAGTAGACGTGTTAGTCGTTTCTATATAGGCGGGATCGATAAATCATGTAGTTCTGAAGATAATATGCGATATTTTCTTTCCGAGCGGAATATACGTGTGACATTTTTAAGATATTTCAATAGACCATCAAAACGTACTGCCGCCGCTCAACTCAATATTGTAGCAGATGATGAACATTTAATAACTCATCCAGAATTTTGGCCCCAAGGAATTTACATAAAACAATGGTTACCGTGGGAGCAATTCGCCAGTGAACATTCTATAAACCCTTTCTAATGATGACTGTTGCTAAAGAAAAACTTAATCTAATGTGTTGGAATTGTAGAGGTGTTTTTTCGTGTATACCGTTCCTAGCTGAAAGTCTTCGAATGTATAATGTAAATGTATGCGCCTTATCAGAACATTGGCTACGTACTTTTCAATTACATGTTCTTGATTCGATTGATAAGAATTATATCTCAATTGCAAAAGGGACTGATGAATTTAATCCTGAATTACTCACCTGCAGAGGACGTTCCGGGGTTGCATTACTCATATCAAAAGACATTTATCCGTTTACATCTTTAATTGAGGTTAACAGCGACAGAATTATCGGTATTGAAATAAACATACCAAACAGTGAAAAGTTTTATGTGTTCTCTTTATACTTACCTGCAGTAACTCAACCGTACGAATATTTCCGTAACGAAGTAGAATTGCTGTTCGAACTGTCTTCCGTATACGAAGAATTTGGTTCTGTGATTTTAATGGGGGTCTTCAATTCGAAAATAGACGGCCCGAGGTGTAAAATTAAACAAGACGAAAGAAGTAAACTTTGTAAAACTTTGATGGCAACTCACAATCTTTGTTCAGTAAATATGGAATTAATGTGTAAAGGTCCTGTTAATACGTTCCAATCTTACGAAGGTGGTCCTTCAACTTGTATTGATCACATCTTAATCAACCGTACAAAATTGCAACAAGTTAAACAAGCTAAGGTTATTGACAATCATTCATTTAGCACGTCCGATCATCACCCAATATTATGTACCTTAGAAACGGAATCTCATCTCCATCATCCACAAGAGACTAGTGACCCAACTGTATCTTGGGAACGCGCACGACGTACTAACTCTATAGAGGATTACACTTTTGCAGTATCAACAAATCTATGGACGGTAAAATTTCCAAATACAGCCACACCTGATGTGATTGAATCGTACTATTCTTGCATAGTCAATGCTATAAAGAAAGCCGAAAAAGACACTTTACCGTATAAAAAGTTCAATCGCCACTCAAAACCGTATTGGAATCCAAACCTTACAGTTTTACGAGACTCGATGCGTAGTATTCGGAATGAATGGATAAACAATTGTCACTGTCATGATACAAACTGTGAGTTTTTTTAAAAATACAAGTCTTCAAAACGAGAATTTCGTACAGCTTTGAGAAAAGCATTTGACGAATATGAAAGTAATTTAGCAAAAACTATCGAAAGTAACCTTGATATCGATCAGAAAACGGTTTGGACAATCATAAATAATCGGAAAAAGAAATCAACCGCTTGTTGTGCGTTAGTGAAAGATGGTGTGACTTATACCGATCCTAAAAAGATCAACGATATCTGGCTAACTCATTTCCAAAACGTATTTTCTCCGTCGACATATACCGACCCGAAGCGTGAAACTGAAATTACCGAAAAAGTGTCATCTATTCGCAAAATTGTCAACCGAGATCAGAAGAACATTACATTTAAATTATCAGATGTCAATGAAATTTGTTCAAAACTAAAGAACAACAAAGCGTGTGGCCACGACGGCTTGTTTTATGACCACATACGGCATGGCGGTAAATTACTTATAAAACACTTACATCACCTCTTCAACTTGTGTATCAAATGTGCGTACATTCCGAACGACTGGAGAAAGAGTATGATAATACTTCTTTATAAAGGTGGAAACAAGCCAAAAACAGATACAAACTCATACAGAGGCATCTCGTTAGTGCCGAGTGTCACAAAGATCTTCGAGAAGATGGTCGACTTGCTACTTACCTTATTGCGTACTGACTTCCCGAATGTCCAACAGGTAGCTTACCAAAAACTCTTGTCTAGTTTAAACGCTTCATTCAATCTTAATGAAGTAACTATTCATCATATAAAAAAGAACGGAACAGTTATAGTTGTTTTATTAGACAGCACTAAAGCATTTGACACAGTACCTCCTGATGGATTACGTATTAAACTCTTTGAATATGGTGCGACCGGAAAATTATGGCTACTATTAGATAACATGTACACAGATTTATCAAGTGCTATTCTGTCTGGTGGAAAACTTTCGAAATGGTTTAAACTAAACCGTGGTGTGCGCCAAGGTAGTACGTTGTCTGCAAAGTTATATCTGATCTTTATTAACGATTTGATTAATGAACTTGAATCTAGCAACAAAGGAGCATTCTTATATGACATTAATAGTAGTTCTCCCGTCAAGGCAGATGACATTTCTCTCATTGCCACAAATCACGAATCCGTTCAGAAAATGGTATCAATTTGTGAACAATACAGCGAATCATGGAGCTTCTCCTTTTCACCCACGAAAAGCAAACTGCTTCAATTCGGCAAAAAACTAACAGGTCCAGATATATTCTTATACAACGAACCTATTCTATCAGTTAAAAGTGCAACACATGTTGGCATTTCACTAGACACTTCAATGAAAACAATGGATCGTACACTGAAAGCGTGTCGAACATTAAGAGCAACCACTGCGTCTGTGATTCGCTCTGGTATTCACCCTGCTGTTCTCAACCCTATAGTATGTGCAAAGATTATTCGCCAAGTATGCTACCCAAAAGCTCTTTACGGATGCGAGATCTGGGGCAAGCTGTCTAAAACAGAAACACTTATGTTAGAACGGACGCATCACTATGTTTGCAAGTTCATTCAAGGATTACCTAGACGGACAAGAACTGATATGTGCCTTTCTCTCATTGGTTGGTTAAACCTAGACAGTTTTATTAATGAACGAAAGTTACTGTTCTTCGGACGAATTTGTAATTCACCACAAAGAGCGATTTAATTTCGTATTCTCGTACGTAAACTTTTTGAACTCAAGTACTTCAATCAAGAGTACACTAACTGTGCATCGGATTTTTCAAAGGACTGTGTGGATATACTTTACAAATACCATTTATCAGACTATTTAACAAAGTTTATGGATAGCGGAAATTTTCCGTCCCAGCGTATATGGAAGCGAATAGTTCACAGATCTATTTTTGAATATGAACTTAACGAATGGCAACAACGTATAAATATAGATAGTGACTTTAACATTTTCAAGAAGATACATAAAGTATTTCAGCCTCATCCTGCATGGACAGTTGCATTAGACTTTCCGTATTTGCGTAAACAGGCAAATTACATAGTATCCCTTTGTTGTTTGGTCCACAATACAAACAGTGATAGTATTTTATGCGATAAATGTGGTAAACTTTTCACCGACCCGTGTATTCACGCAATTTCGTCTTGTGACTATTTATCCGACATTCGGGATGAATTCTGGTGCGAGCTTCTATGCTTAAATCCAATAACTTTCAGTGCCTTTCTTGGATCCTTAAATGACGAAGATTTCTGTTACATTTTGCTCTCATGCGAAACCGAATTTGAACTAGACTGTGAGCAGAAAAAACGTTTTCAATTTTTATGTGTCAAATATGTTTACAGATTTTGCAAAACATTTTCTCATTCCTAATTGACAATATGAATTAAGTTCAAAGTTTTGTGTGTGTTTTTTTTGTTTTTTTTGTTTTTTTCCCTTCTCAATCCGAATTTACAATGTGAATTAGTTTGAAAGTAGTTTAAATTATTATTATTACTATTTTTTATTTTTTATTTATGTATTTATTTTTTTTTATTTTTTTTTCGATTCAAATTTGTATATATTGTGTTATGCTATAATATTGTATTGATATCACTATCTCTCCTTAGGGAGGCTAATAAAGATATATATATATTTTGATATGTGCGTCACTGATAAGTCTTATGAAGACGAAACGCGCGTCTGGCGTACTAAGTTATAATCCTGGTACCTTTGATAACTATAAACAGAAATTAACGAGCTTACAGACCTAAAACAAGAACAGACTGATAAATAAACGCACGTTTTAACAAACAGACCACGTCAGATGAGTTACATACTGCGTAGGGTATAATTTTCTGAGTACAAATAGATACAACTCTTTGAAAGTTAGACCAGATCATCCTTCTCGTACAGATCGATCTAAAGTAAATGTATATGTATAAGGAGAATATTATTTTGAAGTTTTGATTGAAACATACTTTCGGAAATTAATTTTTGTGATATGTTATCAATTACTATGGCTTGTTCTTTACTGGGGTAATTTTAGGACAAAGATTAACTTTTTTATAGGTAAAAAAGTTTGACTGCGGATCGGGAGAAGATCTGTAATGTTGATATGTCCATTCCTCGTTTAACATCTGCATATTTTATGCGTTTCTGTCTATTATCATGACTGCATGCCAACCAAATAATAACACCATAAAAAAAACAGGAACGAAAGATACCAGAGGGACAGTCAAACTCACAGATCGAAAATAAACTGACAACGTCATGGCTTAAAATTAAAAGACAAACAGACAAATAATAGTACAGAATACACAACATTAAAAATCAAAGAATGAGCAACACGAACCCCACCAAAAACTTGGGTTAATCGCAGATGCTCCGGAAGAGTAAGCAGATCCTGTTTCACATGTGGCACCCGTCGTGTTGCTTATATCATTACAAATCCGGAAAATAGTCTAATTCGGTAGGTCACAATCGTCAAAAGGTGAGGTCTTTATATTTAATTACGACATAAGGAACATATCCGAAATCATCTGTGAAACAGTTATTCCATAACGTTTTACAATTACCGCTCCTGTTATGTTTGTTCGTCAATATCCTGGTCATCTCTAATATGTATTCACCATGGGCTACAAATGGGGCGTCGTATTATACCTTCTTATTTCTAAGGGCATCCAGCGTCAATCTATTTTGGTGAGGTTCTTTTTACTCAGTCTTTAGATTTTTATGGTGTATTTTAGGGACTGTATTTTTTCGGTTTCTCTTTTTACAATTTTTTACTTTTACAGTTCAATATCCTTATCTCTTGTATTGTCCATCGCATTGATACGATTTAAAAAAAATGGTACTTAATATTTTGATATTAATTTTTTTTCATTCTGATATTTTATATTTTAATTCCGAACTGCAGCGACATTATTATTCTCAATAATTGAACCAATCATATATAATATAAATCAAATCAATTGCGATAGACCTGGCCACGGAACAGTCTTTCGTGGCAATAAGAAAACATTGGAACGAAAAGAAATGATAAGTGTGTTAATTTATTTTATTCTATTTTATTTACACATCTTATTTATTGAAATTCTAAGGATGTTCAGCACCAGGAATAGACTATTTTATCTGTATTTATTATCGTTAGTTTTTTCTTTGTATCATTTACAAATACATATTAGATGTACTTCATTTGTAAAAGATTATCTGGAATCAAAGTGAAAGATACCAAAAGGTCATTCCATTCGTAAGTCAAAAATCAACTGACAATTTCATGGCTCTAAAAGAAAACAGCAAGTAACAGCACACATAACTCAAGATAGAAACTAAAGACTAAGCAGTTCCTGCACCACATTAGACAGCCATTATCTACGTTCTCGTTGATAAGTCGAATTCGGTAGCTCAAATTCGATGAAAAGAAGTAGTTATTGTTACATGTGTATAAACTTATTATATTAATCTATAGATAAGATATTTAAATCTCATATCAGTAAAATACTTAGTATACATGAAATACTTATGTTTGGTTTCAGAATTATCATATGAAAGTCTTAATTTGAAAGACGAATCTTTAAGTTAATATAAATAATTAAAATTATACATTACCACAAGATATTAATATATTAAATAATCCTAAAACATATGTGTACAGCATGTTCACTTGGTACCTTCACTTTATATTCTAAACATGTTTTAAAATGAATTAACAAAATCAATGTTTCATTTTGACATTCAGTTACTTGAAATGATAAATTGCCTATGACGAAATTTATGGAAGACAGAGATTTTAATGAAAAAAATAGGAATTTCTTTTTAATTTTCCAATTGAATGAACTTTATGAATAAGTAATCATTGTTTTTGTTTATAATTGATTTCCTATAAGCAAAATATTTCAGTTCACAAAACAAACATGTTAACCTTGAAGAGGAGAGAGAACAAATATTTGAAGCTGTCTTTTAAACAAAAAAAAACATCATTATTTGAATGTAGGTGTTAAACGCTACTTTCAGTCCTTTGGTTATATCGTTTTTGTGTTTATTTTAATTGTCGGAAAATCCGTACAGCTGGGAGAGAACAACTCATCTTCGGGAGGATAACTGACAATCCTTCTCAAGTAAGATTAGGGTCAAACTCACGCGCAATGTATGGTGTTTGGAGACATGATATAAACATAATTTAAACTCTGTAGCGTTCGAATTTCTTTGATTTAGATTTTCTATTCTGCTTTTTGTAGACTGCTGTATGCCCTCCTGTGGTTCATCTTTTTACTATTCATCTGTTGTCAGTTTAGTTTTTCATTTCGTTGTCATGAGGTTCAAACTTATTTTACACAAGGCGCCTGTGACTATCTCGACGACGTGACATTATTTGATGTAAAATTATTCTGATAGATCCATTAACTTAAGTGTCTAAGACTCCATTCACAATTTATTTCTCATCAATCTAATTTGAATCGTTCTAAATTAAAACCAGTTATCGTTCATATTATCTCTAATCAAAACGATCTATATCGGTCTAATCTGAACCAGTTCACACTTCAATTAAAAACACAAATCGATTTGACATTGTTACCATTAAAACAATAAATATTGCGTATAATTAGAACTAACTTATCAAATGTTTGTGTTAAACACTGATACACACACTTGAAAAAACAATTGGATGATGCTATTGTTTCTCTTGAAAAACAAGTTAAAATTTTGATACTGGTGTTTTTGCAATTTTCTCTAAATTTGAAAAAAGACTGTAAGCAACGTAGTTACAACACGACAAAATTCTATGTGTTCCTTAGTCAAAGAAAAAAAATAACATGAGAACAGAAGACAAAGATGTCGCAAATATATGCTACGTAGACGACAACATGTTTTCAGTTTGTTCACGTGCATGTATACAAGGATCTGTTAACAGAGAAATAAGGGTTAAACAACAAAACACTGATATAGTTTTGCCGCTATACATGCGCATACATTATTTTTGATTCAGCCGTACTAGTTTAAACCAATATCTGCGTTCACATTTAAAGTAAGATCGGTTTAAGCGGGATAGCACATCCTCATTTTTACAGAAATGTTGTTAACCGTGCCCGGAAATTTAGAAATGATCCATGTAAACTTGTTGCTCCTTTAAATAAACTTATTCTTAAAGGTTACCTATTCAACACTGTAATAAGATCATTGAACATTGTTTTTATTGGTATAAATATTGACTTTGTTATCAGTAGATTAAAAGCTAACTTAACATTACTAGTTTGTTATATACATATACATTTTCATGGATCTACAATCTGTCGATACCTGTAACTTGGCATTGCACATGGTCATGTTTTTCTCTGGCTGTTTATGACGTCTTAACACTAAATCCGTTGTATGTTGGATGTGTACGGATTGATTGCTTAGTCTTAGAGGCATGATTTTTTTTTATTAGTTGTTAATGATTTTGAACTAGCTGTCAGATAACTACGAGTACTCTCAGATCTGTTCATTGTGTCTTTTTGTGTCGAGATGTATAAGTACCCGGCCACGTCCACTTTTATTTTTTGTCTATCTGATGAGTTAAGCATTTTTCAACTGATTGTTATAGTTCGTTCTTATGTGTTACTGTTATACCACTGTCCCAGGTTTTCTCGTTTGAATTGTTTTACATTGTCTTATCGGGGCCTTTTATAGCTAACTATATGTGGTATGGGCTTTGCTCATTTTTGAAGGCCGTACGGTGACCTATAATTGTTAATGTTTGTGTCATTTTGGTCTTTTGTGGATAGTTGTCTCATTGGCAATCATACCTCATCTTCTTTTTTATATTTACTTTAGATCGATTAAAACTAAACTACCTCTTCTGCTGTTTTAGTTTAGACCGATTGAAGATCGATTCAAAGTGTTAACATTAGCTCTGAAATCGATCTAAAGTGAACCGATCTAGTTAAAACCGATCTACATGTGCTAGTGTGAACGGGGTCTTAATTGCTTACATGTCTTATGAAGAACTTTGCTTTTATTTTATTTATTGTTATTCTCTGATTATTTCGAGTTGGAAACTGACCCGGTAGAGATCACCAAACCACATTTTCGAAATAGCAAATAGGTAGAAAAAATATGTCACTTGTGCTAATGTTCGATCTCATTATATTACTTGACACTATCTCGACAACGTGATATGTTTTTGTGAAGTCATTAAATTAAATCTGAAACTGAAACTTTCAGTATCTTCCACGGTAACAGATCTTAAGAAGAACATTTCTATCATTTATTGGTTTTTTTTTCATTCTCAGACTATTTCAAGTTGGAACCTAACCCGGTAGAAATTTTTCAAAACCATTATTTCAAAATAGCAACATGGTTTTAAAACAAAGTCGCATATGCTTATCATCGGTCGCATTCTATTGTGTTTAAATGTGCGATACGTAATCATGAGTATTTTAAATTACTTGCATAATTTATGTGAAAAGAAAAGCAAACTTGATCTAAGTTCAATTTTCCCTGAGAATATTGGAATCTCCGTTTCTTAGTAATTTTTGAAATTATCGACAAAGAATTTTAAATAAGGACGTCATAAATCATATCTGTGCACAATCACTGACTTCTGATAAGCTTACAATACCCTTTGAGTAGAAGTGTTATCGATCGTATGTTAGTATAATTAAATAACCCTTTATCATTTTGGTGCAACAAGAGAGCGTCAGTCTTAAATCAGGTAAAAGAGAACATTGTCTACGGCATGTCTGGTTTGTGAATCAGTTGTCAAAACAGTGTAAAAGAGATACAATGTTTAACCGATGAACAGATACACTGCAATTTTGACTTGTTTGAATGAGTACAACAGTTTTAATAACTTGCCTTTTCAGAATCTAAAGAATCATGGGTTTTTCATTGTTCGTACACCAAAATAAAAAGTAACGTCACGTCACTGGTCGAATTTCCATTGTGTCTGACATTTTTAACCAATCACGACGTTTTGGTGTGCAATTTTGAAAATAATACCCAGGATGCATTAGATTCTGAACCGGCGAATAGAGCATACGTTGCGACTCCGTCAGTATCTTTCGACGTTTTTGTTTTTATATCAAGAGGGTTAAATCCAGTAAAAAATGTCATAAATAAAGTTCTTACCTTATTTACCTTAAGATATCAGTGGTTTTGATATATCAATCATTCACTGATAAATGTAGCCCCATTTTTTGCAAAACTTACAACAAAGGTTCATGCTGCATTTTGAGCATTTACTCACCTATCTTACAAACACTGTAGATTCGCAATTAATTCCTTTATTGACCCCTATTTATTTTCAACCCTGTAATAACATTTTAGTATTCAGCAATCATTTTTTTTTTTGTAAAGCTCCACCTATCAAAATTAAATAGAGAACGGACATGGGGAATGTGTCAAAGAGACAACAACCCCACCATAGAGCAGACAACAGCCGAAGGTCACCAATCGGTCTTCAATGCAGCGAGAAATTCCAGCTACCCGAGGCGTCCTTCAGCTGGCCCTACACAAATATGTATACTAGTTCAGTGATAATGGACGTCATACTCAACTCCGAATTGTACACAAGAAACTAAAATTAAAAATCATACAAGACTAACCAAAACATTTGTTACGAGCATTTTCTACCTATCAAAAGATTACAGAACTTCAGTTTTATACATAAAGTCGTACTCTACATAATTTAGCATTTTGGTACAACAACTTTTCGAATATGAAAGATTATGCAAAACAACTAATTTTGATAGCTGAAGATTAAACATAGTTACCAAAGGTACCTGGATTATGATTTAATACGCCATACGCATCGGTGACGCTTAACTCAAAATAGTTATAAAACCAAACAAGTTCAAAGTTGAAAAGCATTGAGGACCCAAAATTCCAAAAAGTTGTGCCAAATACGGCTAAGGTTATTTATGCCTCATGTGAGAAAATCCTTAGTATTTCGAAAAAAATCATACTTTTGTAAACAGGAAATTTATAAAATGACCACATAATAAATATTCATGTCAACACTGAAGTGCTGTCTACTGAGCCGGTGATACCCTTGGACAGGAAACGTCCACAAACATATATTCAGCATCGACCCATGGGTGTTAATAGCTATCAAAGGTACATGGATTATTATTTAATACGCCAGACGTGCTTATCGTCTACATAAGACTCATCAGTGACGCTCAAATAAAATAGTTACATAGTCATCATCGTGGGATTATTTGATCATCAAGAATGTGTTATTCATGTATAATGGGTTGTTTTCAGTATCACCCTCCCCATTTTCATAGCTATACATGCTATTGGTTGAGACATTATTTGGATGTTTTTTTTAATTTTTTGTAGAACAAACTTAGTGATTAAATTTTCCAAACAAATAATGACACAATAGACATTCAACTTTTATTTGATGATTTGTGGTAAATTTATTTCAAAAGTTTGAGAAAAGGTATCACACATAGGGTTTGAAATTCTAATTTGGACCAAATATTGTGGGAGATGAGACATTTTCATGCCCCTTTTTGCAATATTTGAAAATATATAAATGCTGAAAATTGCTATAGGTACACAAAAAAGAACTCATATTTCACCATTTTAAATATTTTGTGAATCAAATATATGGAAGATACTGATTTCAAACATATGAACATTTACATGACGTATGACACTTACATCGGGCGTAATGTATTAGAAATTCATGAAAAGGAAATAAATGACACAAAGTATTTCCCTATAGTGGAGAGTCACATAAATCATTTAATGTAGTTCAGTGGTAAACCGCCATTTTGCACAGTAAATAATCGATCTTGTTCTTTTCCCAAATATGTTTATTGGTTACACTATTATTTATATAAAGAAAACTTA
The DNA here is from genome assembly GCF_036588685.1 of Mytilus trossulus. NCBI lineage: Eukaryota > Metazoa > Mollusca > Bivalvia > Mytilida > Mytilidae > Mytilus > Mytilus trossulus. The sequence goes on from NC_086380.1 coordinate 22,674,862, forward strand.
ATCATTCATAGTTTTATCGAAAATGTTTTAACAAATACCAAATATTTGAGCTTTTAGAATTAATTTTTGAAATAAGGAATTTAAGGGGAGTAAAAAAAAATGTATACTGGACATATAAAGAAATTTTCTTTTTTTAATTGAAACAAGAACACAAGTTCGATGACACCATTTTTGTTATTATTTTCTTAAAAAATATTATAAATGAAGGCAACAGTAGTATACCGTCGTTCGAAAGTCATAAATCGATTGAATGAAAACAAATCTGGGTTACAAACTAAAACTGATGTAAACACAACAACTATAGAGGAAAAACACAAAACAACAGAAACGCTGAAAGCAATGAAACCTATCTTCTTATGTTTTATTTCAACTTTCTGTCTCATAGGGTTCTTTTTATGCACAAAAATGTTTTTTTCGTGACCAATCTAATATATCAAAAAAGAAGATATGATATGATTGCCAATGAGACTTCTATTCACAAAAGACCAGAAAAGATTAGTAGATATTGATTATTAGTGCTTTGACCTGTAACGAACTAGATTGAAGTATTGATAAAATCATGTGTTGAAAATAATCATATCATACTTTATATAAGATAATTATAAATTAAATATTCAAGCTCAAGTTAATCACTTGACATAATGAACGCATAATCATCTTTGCTAATTATTTGTATACTTCATTCAAAATGTTTCATTACAGAGATATTCAAATGCTTCATATGTTTTGGAATAGATATTGAAATAGTATGATGAACCTCTATTCAACTATTCATAGAGAAGGTCACCAGTACATCAATTCTAAGTTTTATGAAATTGCGATAACATAATAGATTTGATTTCTTTCAGACAATGTAAATTATTAAAACTAATTTATATACTAGTAATAGATCTAATAAATCATATATTTTTCATCATATAATCTATTATATCATATACTTGTATAAAATATTACTAAAATTTTACAGTTCAATAACATTTAAAAATATCAAAAGGCTATGAAAGGATTACTAGGTTTATTGACCAGATTCTTAAGAATTTCCATAGCGGGCTGATAAAGGTACCTTTATTGACTGCTTCCGGAATGTTATCACATGCCTTTCCGTTAATTTCCGTGACGTTTATCGCATGCAACTTCGTGCATTTCCGGAAATTTGATTGAAAACTACAACAGTACGCGGAAAACGGCATGTGATAAGACTTTTCCCAAAATAGTTGAGGAGCAAAAATGAATTAAGTTTAATATGTTTTAAAAGACATAAATCAGGTGACAATATTATTGAAGAACATGATAACTGTTGTGACAAAACAAATAAAATGCTTGCTATATGAATTTAACAATTAAAGTAAAGAATTTGTTTTGGTTGTCTGTAAATATTTTCTGAAAGTGCAAAGACAAACAAAATTGAATATTTTAAGAGTTCTTCTCTGTATATCTTCTGCTGAAGTATATGATAAAAAGATAATTACATGTCATTTTTCATATCATACCCTTTATCGGCCCTCGTTCATGATATCAGCCCTCGAGCCTGCGGCTCTTGGGCTGATATCACAACCTTGGGCCGATAAAGGGTTTGATATGAAAAATGCCATGTAATAATCTATACGTAACATGCTATGTGAATCCTGTGTTTATTGGACAGTTTTATTTTTTTGATAATCATCATAGGTTCCGCAACATTAGCCAACATGATTGATCAACAACTGCGTCTTGTAATCAATTGGCTGGAATATGATATTGTTATAGGACTAAATTCCAGGGCAGTGGTCGGGCCATTTGACGACAGACGTAAAGGTGACCGGAGACAGAGGGGATAGTGGACAAGTGACTGACTCCTATCCTTGGAAAGTATTAGCCCCTTCATGACTGAATTGTGTGCAGATAATTCAATAACATTCAAGCACTTTGTAAGAGTAGTCCCAAATAATCAAGAACTGCTTCATGGCGTTGGTCCGAGAATAACGAAGAACAACACATGGTACAGAGGAACAGACAAATATTTTATTGAACAAAACAAAACAAAAATCTACGATTCACTGCCTTAAAAACAAACTGATAAATTCCAAGCTAAAGTATAGACATGATTAACGGTTTTTTTTAGAAAATGTGTTCTGTTTCAGACCTTTCTCATTCGTACAAACCCTTAAGCCCCTGTCAAAATGTCACGTTTTACAACGTTTGAAAATGGTACGTTTCAACTACGTTTTGAATAAAAATGTCCCGTTATTTTGCAAGCTATGTTTTACTAGGTATGTACCACGTTGCTATCACGTTTTCCTACGTATTATTACGTGAAGACCCACGTTTTCACCAAGCATTGATACGTTTCGCTACGTAAGTTTTGTTACGCTAAGCTTTGATACATATTTACTAGGTCTCCACTTCGTTTAAATTTTGGCTACGTTTGTTGTTGAATTTCAGTTGTGAAAAAGGGGTCAATACGTTTTTTACGTTTCTACTGCTTTTCGATACCTTTTGTTATGTATACTCCCTTTTCGCTACGCTTTCAAACGTAGTAAAATGTGGCTCTTGAAACGTGACAGTGTGACTAAGGCTTTAATAACCCTTACTTAGAACGTAGCGTTGCGAACTAAACCGTGCCACTTCCGAATTGAATTGTGTCCCACCGGAAGAACCCGTTTCGCTCATGACCCTTGTCCTAAATTATCCGGGGTAGAACGTAACACCACGTAGTCCATGCGTAGTGCATCCGTATCGGATCCGTATCGCACTACAGAAAGAAACTGCATTTCCGGGATCATTCGTGAGAATTAGTCCGTAGTGAATTAGGCGAGGTGACCCGTTAAAATGTGATCTAGCCATTAGATCTACACATAATGGCATATGATCATCGATGATTTCTGGGACTCTTATACTATATTAGTTTTAAAGTGCCAGATGGTTTCGACCTCAGAGTAAAGGTAAATAAAAAAAATCATTAAAACTTTGGAAAGGCTATTTGTCCAAGATCTCAGTGTCAGATTGGTATTTTTTCAGGAAAGAACTAACTTCGAATATTTTTTTGTTGACACAGATGATAACATTAAGAATGAAAATGGAGAATGTGTCAAAGCGACAACAACCCGTCCATAGAGCAGACAACAGCTAAAAGCCACCCGTGTTCTATACTGTACGATATTAAGATTATACATTACCACAAGACGTTAATATATACAATAATCCTACAACATCTCTTGACATCATGGCAACCTAGTGTAGTCACTATATAGCTTAAAAACAATCAACAGAAATGAACAAACTGAAGTTTCTGTATTGCTCATACAGTCTCGTCATACGGTTTCCATAGGTTGTTTGTGTAGTAGAAGAGAAATAGTTTAATACGTATATAAAAATGTCCTTTAGTTTTCTATTTTTTCTATGTTTGATCAATACGCAATTATCCAGTGATAATTGTTATTTTGTTCTTTGTCATAATCAGATATTTATATGAATTTTTTAACAAGTTTGGAATACAAAATTTAATGGGTTTTTTTTGGGTTTTTTTTCATCGTATAATATCTTCTGATAAGTTTTATTAAAGAAAATACATATTTGGAATTTAAATCAAAGTATTTAAACTAAAGCAATATTACATCAGAAACCAGTTGTTTTTTTGTAGATATAACTATAACTATGCATCCTCTTTGTTCATAATATTATCACCTGCGGAAAACGTTAGGATGAACAAACAAATTCAATATTAATGTGATTCATTTATTTTCGTTGGTACCAATTTTCGGGGATTGCGGAAAACTTGCCTTTTTGTGGTTTTGTAATTTTGTGGTTTTGCAAAAGTCGAAATACAACTATAGAAAATTTGTAATTCGTTGCACTAATATTCGTGGTTCACTGGTACCCACGAAAACCACAAAAAAAATGTATCTTACGAAAAATAACCTTATTGTTTAAAAGTATAGGATCTTGATCTTGATGCGTAGCTAAAGTACTTAAACATTAGGGATTAAAATGACTAAAGTTTTAATGGGTTTCTATATCACAGAGAAAGTATTAGAGTAGTATAGAAACCCATTAGAATTTTAGTCATTCAGATCCCTCGGGTTTTTTTACCATTATTAGTGTATTTGAAATCAACAATTGATAGATATATTATTATATAATTACAAGACCATTTATCGACTATTATACGATATAATTACTAGACCATTAATCGACTATTATACGATGTAATTACTACACAATTAATCGACTATTATACGATGTAATTACTAGACCATTCATCGACTATTGTACGATGAAGTTACAAGAGCATTAATCGACAATTATACGTTGTAATTACTAGACCATTAATCGAGTATTATACAATGTTATTACTAGACCATTAATCGACTATTCTACGATGTAATTACTAGATCACTAATCGCTTATTCTACGATGTAGTTACTAGACCATTCATCGACTATTACACGATATAATTACTAGACCATTAATCGACTAGTATACGATGTAATTACTAGACCATTAATCGACTATTATACCATTATTTAACTATTGTACGATGTAGTTACAGGAGCATTAATTGACAATTATACGATGTAATAACTAGACCGTTAATCGACTATTATACAATGTTATTACTAGACCATTAATCGACTATTCTACGATGTTATTACTAAACCATTAATCGACTATTCTACAATGTAATTAATAGACCATTAATCGACTATTACACGATATAATTACTAGACCATTAATCGACTATTATACGATGTAATAACTAAACCATTAATCGGCTACTATACGATATAATTTCTAGACCATTAATCGACTGTAATACGATGTAATTACTAGAGCATTAATCGACTATTTATATAATAATGTTGTGTTTAACATTGACTATGCGAAAATAGTAGCCAGGGTGAGAGACAATAGTGCACGACCCGAAGGGGAGTGCACTATTGTCTCAAACCCTGGCTACTATTTTCCATAGTCAATGTTAAACACAACATTAATATCATTATTATACTGACTGTGTACTATTTTGAATAGTGAGAATAGTGTATTTCAATGTAAAAAATTGCCTTTTATGTAATCTTATCAACATATATTTGCTCTCTTAAAAAGACTTTGACTTTGTCTTTATAGCTGCAAGAAAGATTATCAAAGGGATTGATTCAATAGTATGTTTGAGGTGAAATGATTGATTTTAACTCTGTATCTGAATATAAATCATTACTGGCATACAATAGAATACTGGTTGGCCTGATGGTTAAACTTGCTATAAGGTTCCAGCGGTTTGCTCATTGTTGAAAGCTTAAACTCATGTTCACTTCAAGATGAAGAAGTACAATTAAAGCATTATGTCCTAGATTTGTCTCTGTATTATTTTGGATTTTTCCCAAGAAGGTGTACTCCAAACATCTTCCATATCATTTATAAACCTTCTTCACAGTACTCTATAACTTAAAAAAAAACAAGTAATAGTAACAGTAAATGTCATTTATTACAATTTATCTGTAACAAATGACTATTTTGGTTTTAATAGCAGTAAACATATGTTAACACATATAAAATAAAGTTTTAACAGAAACTAAGTCTCTTAAATGTCCTTATAACTCAAATAATATCTACTACAATGTATTTTCCATCATTGTTCAAATTCAATTATTGTAATAGTTGATATTAACAGTACAATTTGAAATATTCATCAATGGCATCATCTTCATTTGCTTTGGGGCACTAATTTGGTGGTCAGAATTCTCGACTGATTGACAATAGTCCACCAAAACATCATCAGGTAGTCCCAAAAAGTCAATGATATCTGGATCATATGGTGCAGTTTCAACTGAAATAATTTAAATAAAATCAGCTTTTGAGTGTGAACAAAGTACCAATACTATTAGGTAACAAATTATTCTAGTTGAACATAACAAAGTTGCACAAATAGTTCTTGGCCATATTTACATATATAGCGGTACATTATTTGTACTATCAAAAACAAGTAAAAGCATACTTTCATTTTTAAAATGTATTGAAGAATGTTGAGACATAAATGTATTTACATGTGTTAAATATGCAATTAATTCACCTGAATGCCATTTTGTTCATGAACTCCATTATATGTAACTGGACATGTAGGAGAGTGACTTTAAGGAAGATCTCATTGTTGAAGACTATGTGACAAACCTTTTGTCATTTATTTCATGTTTTGACCCAAAATATATGTTGAATAGTTTATACTATTTCAATAGTACCTGAATACAAAAAGAAAACATACCTTGTCTCTTACTATTTCTAACAGCAGAAACAGTCTCTATTACTGGTAGAGGTATTGGCTGTTCATTCTCATCCGACGTGAAGGTAGAAACAGTCTTTTCCTGGGACAAGCTAACTGTAATAAAAAGAATTAAATTTGTTTTTACACTATCTTGCATGTAAAGAGAACTATTTATATATTATATAGACTACATGAACAAAATGACTTAGGAGCCATATGAACAGTTGTCTTATCAGTATCTTTAAACAGTACAACCCAAGTTTAGTGGCAAATATTAGAATACAATTATCGTTGTGATTTTATTGTGCTATAATATTTGAGGGGAGTCAATGCAACAATGTAGTGTGCTATATTTCATGGTACCGACAAGACGATAAATACATGCATTTCTCCTAGGTTATTTTTTCTTTGTATTTCTTGGATTATTTTGTTTAATTTGATAGTTTACATGATTATACTTACTAGTTACACTCCTACTTTCTGTCTGTTGTAATGTTCCATAGGTACATTTACTTAATGCATCAGACATACTCTTTTTCTTTTTATCTGAAATGTATTTATAAAAAAACAATGAAAGCATTTTATATATGAGTTCAGAAAATGATTGACAGACAGTAAAATTAATTTATAAACATGCACAATAAAATAAAGAAATGTACAAGTATAGTCATAAGAATAAAGAATATAATAATATCGTACTCAGTCATTTCACACATAAATAAAACCCAATACCTTTTTGAGATTTAACATAAAAATTTTAAACTCAATTATGATATTAAAAGCAGAAATATTCTTACAATATTGGTGTAATTCAATGCATATTTTTGTTATTATATGTACAAATGATGTACTGCATAAGATATATAGATATAATTTAATTTTGGATGGAACGTGTCTTCTGATTGGCTGACGTTATTTTGTTTTCAGCCCATAGACATAATATAGTCATGTCACCGTGACGTCATCAACCTTTTTTCATGGTTTTCTACGGTTTGAAATGAAATTTAGAATTAAATTATAAGAAATGACTGTAATATACCACATTTTTTATGTTATTTCTTCATAGATACAAAAAATATTACAGTCATTCCTTAAATAAATGTATTAAAATTTTAGCAATTGCACAATGAATATTAAATATTTGTGTATAGCATTTACCTGAAGTATCATAACAATAGCTTGATAAAGATGCCTCATTTCTGTGTCCACTGATAGTCTTGATGTGACGGGATTGGAAGCCACTATAGTCCAGCAAGGTTATGCATGTTGACCGGATACAGTGGATGGTGTATTCTCTAGATAATTTTGCGGACTTCGACAAATTCTTCATAAACACTTTTATGGTGTTCTGTCCAATTGGTTCATTTCTGGACCACATATCATCTTGTTCACTGAATGAATTCTTTGGATGCAAGAATAATCTATTGCTTGCATTATTGTGTTTCTTTAGATATTTAACAAAAGACTTAACAGGACATCTATCTGTGCCAGTAGCATACATCATTCCCCCTGAACCTTCTGGCTCATTTGTAGTACCTTGGTGGTTTTTTGTTAGTTCTGTTGTAAGTTTACGGACAAACATCTGCCCTTTTTGATCCGAGTCAACTTTAAATTCATCAACCTTCAATTGTGAGAGATTTTCCTGACCCCTTCTGCAGAAATATAAGATTGTCTCAAATATAGTTTTATTTAGGAGGCCCTGAGGAGTTGACGTGTTAAAAACTAGTGGGTGTTCATAAAGCATTCTCAAATCCTCTAGTGAGATAGCCTCATGGTGGGTGACAGTTCCTTTTCCCTCTTCTCCCGTTTTCCTGAGTAGGGAAGTAAAGTTGTCGTTTGCTCTGGTAAATTCGGGGTCGGTTATGATGTCAAAAAACCTGTCGTTCTCCTTCAGATATCTATTTATGCTCTGTCGTATGGCTAGAAGAGTATTTTTCTTGTAATATTCTTGACTTTTATTTCGGATGTTGGCATAAAAATCTTGCAATAAATTTGCGATTTCATCTTTTGTGGCTTCCAAAATGTCAATTTCCATACCTCTTTCAACAATGAAATCTGACAAAACTTTAACAGCAAAATGTGTTTGTTGACCAGTTTTCTTGGACTTAAAGTTCTCTTTTCTAAATGCTATAGGGTCGTCTTGACCAAACCGCGACATCTTGCTTGTTTTGTTTTTTGCAGACGACAGTATAGTCATTAAGCGACTTTAATTAGTGGTTTATAACATCGTTATTTATAGCGCACATATGATCAGGCTAATAAGCCCAGCCCACTTGTCTATCAATGCGACTGAGCTCCACCTTCTCTCGTGAAATCAAACAATGATTGACGTTAAAATCAATAGTCTACTGCAACAGCAAGACATACTATTTTCGCATAGTGCAGTTAACGCTATATATTTCTTTTAAAAACTATGCAAAAATAGAGTAATTTAACTATAGAAGGACATTCTTACAGAAAGTATAATAATATACGATGTTATAACTAGACCATTTATTGACTATTTTACGATGAAATTACTAGACCATTATTCGACTACTAGTGTTATACGATTTAATATAATCGTAGATACAAATTTCTTGTTTTGGGATACAATACTTCATATTTTGTGAAGAATCACACTGAATCTTCCAGAAAATATACTGAAGATGATATTATTAAAATGCTGGACTTTTTGATCGACAATATATTTGTTGAGTTTGGAGGATTTATATTTCAACAGACAGTCGGTATTCCAATGGGTACTAATTGTGCACCCCTGCTGGCTGATTTGTTTTTGTATTCGTATGAAGCAGAATTTATTCAGAACCTTCTAAAAGACAAAAAGAAAAAGCACCTTGCGAAATTCTTTAATTTTGCTTTGGATGTATTGATGATGTTTTATCGTTGAACAACCCATACTTCAGCCAATAATTACATCTCATATATCCCAGTGAACTTGAAATTAAGGATACTACTGATACTAGAAGGACTGCTTCATACCTTGATCTTTTCCTCAATATTGACGTAGATGGACGACTTCACACAAAAATCTATGATAAACGGGACGATTTCAACTTCCCAATTATCAATTTCCCATTTCTCAGCAGTAACGTACCCTCTGCCCCTTCGTATGGTGTTTACATATCACAATTGATACGTTATTCACGTGCATGTTCACACTATACGGACTTCATATACAGGAGTGTGCTCCTTACGCAGAAACTGCTCCAACAAAGTTATGAGGAGGACAGATTAAAATTGACACTCCGTAAATTTTATGGACACCATCACGAATTGGTTGATCCCTATGATGTCTCTTTAACCAAACTAGCTAAGGACATTTTTACCACATGGCAGATTGTGGTTTGTCATTATGTCGTCTAATCTTTTAATTACCAAACGTGACTTATTCCCGATTGTGACCGTTTTGCTGAATGTGAATTCGCATTACTATAAGACGTGTATCTGTACTTGTGTATCCCAAATTCATGTATTTAGTTTACATGTTACATTTGTTATTCTCGTGGTGTTTTGTCTGATGATTGGTCTGTTTCTGTGTGTGTTGCGTTTCGGTGTTGTGTCGTTGTTCTCCTCTTATATTTAATGCGTTTCGCTCGGTTTTGGTTTGTTACCCCGATTTTGTTTTTTGTCCATGGATTTATGAGTTTTGAACAGCGGTATACTACTGTTGCCTTTATCTAATAACTAGACCATTATTCGACTATTATACGATGTTATTACTAAACCATTAATCGACTAGTATACGATGTTATTACTAGACTATTAATCTACTATTATACGATGTTATTTCTAGACCATTAATAAACTATTATACTGTTAATCGCCAGACAAAATAAACGAATGAACATCTTTGCTAATAATTTGTATAGTTCATTCAAAATGTTTCATAACTGAGATACATGTATTCAAATGGTACATATGTTTTGGAATAGATATTGAAATAGTATGATTTACCTCAATTCAACTATTCACAGACCAAGGTCACCACCACTGTCCATTAGATGAACACATATGCTCATAGATGATTTCGACCTCAGAATAAATTTAATCAAAACAATTAAATAGTATTAAAACTTTAGAAAGGCAATTTGTCCAAGGTTACAGTATCAGATTGTCATTATACAGAAAGAATTAACTTCGAATATGTTTTGTTAAATCAGATGAACAGTCATATCTGTCCTTTGTGTCTTTTTTGTTTTTGTACTCTCAGTCGATCTAATAAGTTCTATCAACTGATTAATTAATTTGTTCATGTGTTGAATCGTTAAAACACTGTCCCATCTAAGGGAGAAAAGTGAATCGGAGTCAGTTAACATTTCCAACCCTGTTACACTATGAAAGTGTCTGTACCTTGTCAAGAATTCAGTGATTGTTGTTCTTTGCAGTATATCATATTTGGTTTCCGTTCATTTTTAATTAATATGGACGTTATATAATCTGTTTTAATTACTTAAAAATGTCATTTCGATGCCTTTAAAAATGACTTTGCGGTCTGGGCATTACTCATTGCATATGGTGACCTATTACCGCTAACTTCTACGTCCATGGTCTCTTGTGACGATTTCTCTCATTGACAATCATTGCACATCTTCTTTAAAAATCATAGCTTGCATATGATGTCTGGTAATGTTTGCTTTTTATAGTGATAACGTTGTTACATGAAAATAAGAGCGTAAGGTTTGGTTAAGTTTAGGACGACGATATAGCAGGGAAGGAGATGTAAGTCTAGATATATTTTGCAATTTTAAATGAAAAATTAGTTTTGAAAGCAGTTTAAACCAGCTTAATCTAAACCAGAAAAAATATATATTTTAGTCATTGAAGATATCTACAAACAATCAAACCTTTTCATAAAGAACAACTCATCATCCAGTACTTCAGTTGGACAAAGTTTAAACAGTCCACTAAACACTTCACAAAAACTAAAACAATTCACTCCATCAATTAACAGATGTGAATTCAAGTACTCTACTCGGGATGGGTAAGCAAGTTTTGCTCCATTTGTAAACCTGCTTTGTATTTACATGAATAAAGCATTTGAAAGCATACTTACAAAAACAGATTAGAACTTTATCAAAACATCTTTATTTTCAATTGGAGATCCAACCTTAATTTCAGGAATCCATTGTAATCGAAATAACATAAAGTCTGTATTTGAATAGTATTGAAAATATTCCTGTATTATTTCTATTTTTAATGTTTAATAAATACGCAATCATCCTGAAATGATAACTTTGTTGCTCTTTGTCATATTTCAGATATATTCCATGTTATTTCTTTTAATTGTAAAACGAATGCGTCATACAAAATCTATTGATTTGATAGTTTTGTTTTATCGTTTAATACCATTCGATTGATTATACCAATACGTGCATTTGTTAACGGGAAATTTGATTTATTATATTGGTGCAGATTTGAACAAATGCAATATTATATCACAACATTTTAGTTCTATTACAATCATGCATTATCTTTGTACAGTCGAATGGGGAGTATTTGAGGAGAATGAAACCTCCCTTCAAACATTATATTTTATAATTGATTTCTAGTCTGAGGAGCAAAATGTAGCAACTTCGGACGCTTGTATAAGATTAAACATGTTCGTGAATGTAAAATAAAAAAATTTAATCACAAACCTCTGTTAAGTTAGCTAAGGAAAAGAATATCTATTTTATAAATGATTTACGTCATAGAAAAAAATGCGGCGTTCACACAGTGCCGATTATGGATCCCGTTTGAGATCAGACAGCGCTAAGACACGAAAAGTCAAAAAGTCTGATTACTTTCCTCGATGATCAGGAATATTCTGTTATTGTCTGATTGCAGTCGTATATGTTCGTAACAGATTCCTTCGGATCGGTATTGGTCCAGAGAGATCGGCCAAGCACTCCGATAGTTATGTGCATCCCGTAACATTCTGCCGATTTTGTTCAGTCGGATTACAATCATGACTATATCGTGACAAATTCTGCTGTATCAGATCAAAATCGTCACAATTGTCTGTGTTTTCTGTAGAATAGGCATTTTTGGAGAAATTTTTCATGACAGTTTTATTTACGATAGTGTCAAGATTGCATCCAGAACTTGGCGATTGCGAACTGTCTTTGCCAAAAACATTCCGGAACAGCACCGTTATTAATACGAAATTCGGCAATGTTACCCAGGTCTGAGTCCCGACAATTACAGAACACAATACGACTAAGTCCAGACAAAGCCGTTTGCAATGTGGTACAGCAGACTGTGATAGGATTGCGGTCAATTTTCTATTTTTCAAGTATAAAAAATAAGCAATCATCCTGTAGAAAATTTTAAAGGTTCCCATACACTTTTTGGCGGGAATTTTGCTTATACTAAATGAATGAAACGATGGTGTCAAATTTGTACATTATTCTGAATTATAGAGTAGACTTTGAAGTGTCTATCAATGGCCTATCAAGTACGATTTGCTTTAATTGATTTCTCTTCATCAGGAATGCTTTTAGGTCATATCTTCTTCTCCTGTTTTATCCGTTTTTGTTGTGTTTTTTGGCTAAGAAGACTTTTTTACTATTTTCTAATTTTTTTACTTCTCTTGATGTGTGAAGGTATTGAATTCGATCATCGTTAGTTTGAAGCAACACGGACTTGTTCGTCTGCTCTTGCGGATGTGTTTTTGTTTAATCGAATCGATCTAGTGATATTTAACGGGTGAAATTTTCCTTTTAAAAATAATCATAAGTGACATGTTGAATAATTTCATACACCTTACGTCACTTTTCGTGGAAGGTAGGACCTTTTGCTTTTGTTCTGATTATGTTTAGGTCTTTTTTGGTCTTTGATGGATAGTTTTTTGAAAATTCTACCACATTTCCTTATTTAAATATTTTAATAAATATCCAATGAGTGCTGATAGCAATCTCTCTCGTGTTAAAGAATATAAAATAAAAGCATTTTTGAATAGGGATATAAGATACACTATACTATAAGGTATTACATCAAAACAAAACAAACCAAATATTAAAAAATGAAATCTGAGGGTGTTTTTTAAGCATAGTTTTAAATCACGTATCCTTCTCTAACAAAATCTATTAATTAATTTAAATAAACATCCTTTGTCAAATGATCTACATTACATATAGAAGCAAAAACCTTTTTATTAAGAAATGACTGTACCAATTCAGGAATGTGACACTTGTTTTCTATTCGTTTGATGTTTATTGACATGTGACAGAATAAAGACTTAGAATTGGTATATAGCATTTCAATTATACAAAAAGTAACACATGAGATAACTAGTTTTTGTTGAAAGTTGGTCAAACTAAAATATCAAAAATACTGAACTCGAAGGAAAATTTAAAACGGAAGCCCATATCCAATGGCAGAATCAATAGCTCAAACACACCAAACGAATGGAAAACAAATGCAATATTCCTGTCTCAGTACAGGCATTTCCTTATGTAAAAAATGGTGGGTTAAACCTTGTTTTGTAGCTAGCTAAGCCTCTCACGTGTATGTCAGTCACATACGTTCATGAAAGTTGGTAACCGGAGCCGGTTAAGATGAAAAGACTAAACCTATGGTTTATTATTATTTATTTTCACCTATTTTTAAGGAATATTTATGATAATTTGAAGGACGAATGGCATGAATCATCTGATTAAATACAAACAATGATAAATTGGAACTCCCTCAAATAGCGGCTCGATTGAGTAAAAACTAACTCTGATTATCAATAGTGTACAAAAGTTCTAAGTGTGGAACTAGTTACGGTAAAAACATTGAATGCATCTATCCTTGAATAAACGATCTACAAAATAAAAAACGGACGAGGTAAAAACAATATCTTCAAAGCTTTAACGTGCGATAGTCTGCTAGGGAACATTTAACATGTTACATCAATATATAAAGATTTGTGTTGAAAGCTGACGTAAAAGAGTTTAATGTTTCTGTTAGAAGTTATTTGCACATTAGATATAGTGTTTGACTATGATCGTATTATTTTCGTGTTAATATGATCAAATATGTAAACAGACTTCCTTCCCGAGAATCGCACGTGAAATAAATGCTTTACCTTAATATATAAGATCAAACAATGTTATTACGTGTCTGTGATAAACTATATCATCACCCATACATTAATTTGTGTTATAAATGTTTAATTTGGCCTGTTACAAATTCATTCACGGCTTGTAATCTACACACGCAGAACATTTGGTTCTGCAATGAAAACCGTGAGAGGATTTTCCGGTTGTGCTTGAGTATAGTAATTGTCCCCGCTTCAAAAGGTATGTACATTTCAAAATCGCAATTTTCTTTTTCAACTAATCAAAATGTTGCAAATCGGAGAATGATATGTGCTGTGGTGAATACTTAAACGAAGAGATACATGTATCATTTACTGTTGTACGTGGAGTTGAACTCATACAAAATCAGTTGCCTCAAGAGAAACTGCCTAAAAAAGTGACATTTAATTTTCGAAATGGTTCATTAAACAGACCTACTGGTTCAAATTTACTTTTTTTTTTGGTCAATTGGTATGCATGTCAATTTGGGCGGCGTGTTCGCTTTTCGGTGTTGATAGACGTCTTACTTAATCTACAAACCTAAAATTTTCAATTTTTTCATGCGTGAGGGGATCGATTCTGGTTGAGGACATCGTGAATGCGTGAGGGGACGAGAAATCTTACTTTATATCCAAGCTATGAGTCGATAAAAGTTGCCTAAAGGTTAGATTGTCCATCATTGTTTTGTTAAAAACGTCTGGCTTCAATGCAGCGAGATATTCAAACAACCGAAGGCGAGCTTTTTCGGGCCCCTTACCAATAATGCAAACTAGCTATTATACTTCTGGAATAGCAAGAAATTGATATAATCAAATGTAAAATCACTCGAAATAAAATGGATCGATTCAATCGAGAAAAACACGATCTCCGCGAATGCTTTAACTTCCGTGTATTAGTATTCATAATTTACAAAACAATCATTTGTTTAGAATTTTGTTGTTTTATGGTGATTTGTATTTTGGTCAAAATTGAAGCGCACGAAAAGTCTAACAAGTTAAAAATGGATGCAGAATTGTTACATCTGTTCTTCTATTGAATGAAAAATACATCTTTGTTGTTGTCTGGGAACAAATGTGACTGAGTTCCATTGACACATTCACCTTTCAGTGTACAGACATTTGTGTTCTTGTCATACTCTGCAGCAGAACAGGCTGTATTTATGGCGCACAGAATTATGCAGTGAATGGGACTGTCTGCTTCAGATGTTCCTATAACAGGTCCTACATATTTGTACCCGATATATCCACACGCATAGGCAGAATCAGTCCTTGACGAGGCTAAAATAGAAGGAAAAAACCTTGTTAAAATTGTAAGAGAATGTATAACCCATATGCAATTAAAGTTGGTATATTGTTACTGAGGTGGGGAGATTGATAATTTTAAAAAAGAAATCGTCTCCTTGTCATATATCTGATACTGAGATTACCGTCTTTGTCCAATTCGAGGTATGAGTCTGAAAATAAAGCGGAGGAAGCCATGTCTATTGTTTCTTTAATTTCTAGTTCTGTAGTACAAATGTAGTATATATCAATGGAAATCAATCTGAAAAACTTGGATTGTTTATGGAAAAACATATATCTGAATTGAAATTGAATGATCTGGCTTCTTTGATCTTATTGTTTTTGACAAGTGTTTAAATGAACTCCGACTCACATGAAAATAAGAAGAGGTCGGCAAGGAGACCAATCCTGTTCCAAATTTGTACTTTGTTAAAAACTTATAACTGGTGGTTCACTTTTAACGACAAAATTTGTATCCCACAAATAATGAATCCACAGTATATAGTTATAGAATATAGACCCTTCCTCTTTCAAATACGATCAAGAATTATTGAACAATAACAATAAAGAATATAAATACTTGACTGATTGAGGCTGTTAATTGGATTTCCATATATTTCTATTTCACAAATAACCAGGTCTATCGTATCACGGCGTTTAATCCTTACAATTCTCCCTCTTGTGTTTGGAGGGCAATTTATAGTGATTCTCTGACTGTTGGTGGCCTGGTAGTGGCAGTGAAATATGTTTCCCTCATCAAAATTATTCCGGCGATTGCATGTACAGGTTGGCATTATAACTTCAACATCAAAGTTTTCCAAATTGTTAGCTGATTGAATAGAAATGTTATTCAAATTAGTTATGTACATAAGTTGTAATATATGATATCTTTGGAAATAGAAAAAAGTAAATTAAGTGCTATCCAGTGGTAAGTTTTATTTGAAGTTCTTTTTACATCTTCAACTAGTTGTTTTCCTTTATTTCACCTTTGATTTTTGTCGCCCCATTTTCGTTGTCTCAATCATTTATTTGATAGGGGACAAAATTAAAACAACATGCTGGATAAATACGACACACACATGATTATCCTATACTTAGACTAACATGTAACACAGGTGACCATGAACAAAGGTGTCATCTCAAAGTATTTGAAAACTTCAATTAGGAGATCTAGTTAACAAATATGCAACAGCTTGAGAATTTTTTTTTTTTATTGAAACGGTAATTTCATAGTCAGTTAGGAAAACAAATCAAATTTGAAAGATAAACTATTAGATCAATTTTGAAACAGTCAATATCGAATCCACCAAACTTAAACTAAAATTAATGGTCTATAATCGTGTTTTTGTGTTTAAAATGTTTAAATTGTTTTGTCAAACGATAGTATTATTATTATCAGGAAACGAAGAAAATCTAACTCTAAAGGTCACAAAGTCATATCTCTTGAATCGTGATTAGACCGTCAAAATATCTACATTGGTCTGTATTGTATGGGATATGATATTATTCTTAAAATTTAAGAAGAAAAAAATGGTCAAGTGGTACACTATCATCCACAAAGCATGATGGACGGATGGTCAAACGGACGAACGAACGGTTGAACATGTGCATACCTATATTACTATATCACTATATTCAATTATAACATTAGATTTATTATTTTTAATATATCATTAACGTATTTTTCATTGCTTTCTTTGTTGAAACTTGAGTTCAAAATAAGAATCTGTCAACATAAATTCGTGCATAAACTTTCCCGGTGTTGCTTATTATTACCCCATCAACAATTGATATGCGACCTTCAGTTCTTTCGTACCTAATCATTTCTGCGTTCTCATTTTTCTATTGCTCGGATCTTAGTAGCGAAAATTGACAACAACTCTTGCAAGTGTGTAGCATACAAGGGTAAAATAATAGGAAAAGTAAAGGAAGGTAGAAAAATTAGTTTAACTTAGTCACTCCTGTGTTTATGTAGAAAAATCTACATATTGTCGTTGTTTATCATCTTAATTATGTGTTATAGTGTTCTTTTAATTGGGGAACCTTGTCAAATTTTAATTTTTACTGTTTAGTTCATTTTTGATAATATACTTTGGATGTGGCTCTGTACTTAAACATCCCCCCATTTTGTTATTGTTCTAAATTTTAAATTGTTGTCTTTCTATTGTGTTATGTACTTTGTATATATGCCATTTTGTGTTTCTTTGTTGAAATAGTCATTTGTTTTATAGCGATTAAGATTATAACACGATGTTGACTGCTGTACCCATTTTTTACAATTTTACCAGTTATATTATGTCTGTTTGTTTTGCTCACACATAGTTGTCAATATAATGGAATTTTATGCGAATGTAATACATACGAAAGATTAAGCTAGCTATAAAACTCGGTTTAATCAACGGATTTCTACGTAAGGACATGCCTACACAAAGTCATATATGACAGTTGCTTTTCATTCATTAGATTTTTTTAACTTAGATTTTTCCTTTTCTTAAAGGACTTTCCGATTTGAATTCCCCTTGGAGTTAGGTATTTTTGTTTCTTTACCCTTTTCCACTCACTAACTTTAAAAACCTTTGAGATTTGATACTTAAGTCAATTATGCATCATTTCTAGATGGTTTGTCACATTAAAAGAAAAAAAACTATAATGAAGGTCAAGATCAAAAACATTGTTCAACTAAGTCACCCCAGTACATTCGAAGAAAAAGAGTGTCCGAAAGTTCGACGATAATTGAACTTCAAATTAATAATCACCACTTCTTAAAGATTCATGTCTGTCGTATTTGTATTTTTGTAAATTGTTTTGTTATAAGTTAGGTCGGTCTATTCTTTTTTGCGTTTGAATATTTTCTTATATTTCATATCGAAGCCTTTTATAGCCGACTTCACGGTATGTTTTTTTCTTCTTTTTTAAACGTTGAAAGCCGTACGATGGTATGTATTTCGTTATATCCACTTCTGATGGATAGTAGTCTCATCGGCATATCAAATCTCAATATTTTTTTATATTAATACCCCTAAGATTTATTCATTTTCCTGTAAAAAAAAAAAGATTTATACGAGTTTTATTTTGTAAAAGTGCATAAAGGTACGAACAAGCAGAATTAATATTCACTTTACTACACTCACAACAACAATCTGTGCGTGAATGAAGATCTATCACATTGATATCATAAACATTCTGTAGGTCGACTGCCCACCATGGCTGCTGATTATCGTTAATTTTCGTATGTGCACACCAAAAATTGTTACCGTTCCATATCGACTTGTCTCCATCAACGGCTAATTCAGAGTAACAATAATTTTCTCCTTCTTGTTGCACTACTGTTGAAGACATTGTTGTTGGTTTGTTTAATGCAATGTTTACATCTGAAAGAACTTTAAAAAAACACGT
Source organism: Mytilus trossulus (assembly GCF_036588685.1). Lineage (NCBI taxonomy): Eukaryota > Metazoa > Mollusca > Bivalvia > Mytilida > Mytilidae > Mytilus > Mytilus trossulus. The sequence goes on from NC_086380.1 coordinate 22,693,818, forward strand.
TGATATGAGACTTCTATACTGTAATCTTCAGATGTATGCATATATTAACAATATATTTCAAAAATTGTGGTTCTGATGAAATATGTTGAAGAAAATGAGAATTTGTTATATTTTATATTTGTACAGAACAAAAAATAAATGTTTTTTCTTCCTTTTTTCTTCCTTTTCTAGTTATTACTGTTCCTTTTCCTTTTATAAGTATCATTATTTATTCATTATTATTTTTTATTTAGAATAACTGTAATAAAGAACTAGATATTCAATATCAATTCGTGTACCTTTGATAGTTTTACGAGGGTAACACCAGCAGAGTAACTAACACTTCGGTGTTGACATGAATATCATTAATGTGGACATTTTTATAAATTTTTGTTTACAAAACTTTGAATTTATCGAAACTAATGATTTTCTTAGATTAAATTTGCCGTATTTGGCACAAATTTTTGGAATTTTAGATCCTCAATGATTTTCAAATTTGTAATTGTTTGGCTTTATTAATATTTTGATATGAGCGTCACTGATGAGTCTTATGTAAACGAAACGCGCGTCTGGCGTACTAAATTATAATCCTGGTACCTTTGATAACCATGTACGAACGCCATTTCAATTTTGATGACATTATGGAATATATAAGTCAACGATTTCCCCGCATATGTGTAATGAAAGCAACATTTTATAAACTAAGTCTGATCAAACTAACTTATCCGTTCTTCTAAAAAAAAACGTGCCTGATTACGAGTGTTGTAAATATTATGATATATAATCCAGCGTAAGGTCGATATTTCTCAAATAACAATCTGAGATCAACTGCCCTACAAAAGTTTGTTTAAATGGCCGAAGAAGGATTATTGAAATAATAAACACACCGCTTTTTTTATGGATATGTTATACTAGCTTTTAAAATATGCATACAATCTAAATTATCAGCGTGAGATAATCTGTTTCGAGAGTGAGAATAGTTGTTTTTTAGTGGAATAACCATCATTTGGTATGCCCTATACTTTGCGATTGACCTTTTCATAGAACAGTCTTGCACGACCATTAAAAGACATTTAAAAGAAAAGAAAAGTGTCTTCTAATTCCAAAACAAAATAAGCCTTTTATTCTCTTACATTTTATTTTATCAATTCAATTGTAATTCTAAGGTCTTCAATTATCATCAACTTTGTACTTTATTTTACATTTTGAACCTTTTTGATTCGCGCGCCATTCATGAGTTGTTTGTATTGAATATGCGCATCTGGCGTACATTTATTTTATATTTGATACCTGTGATGAGTTTTTCTTTATCAAATCGTTTAACTGTAAATACTATCTTCATTATCATTAGCGTATAGCTTGTTTCATTTAAAAATACTTACTAAGGCTTCTTTAAAGTGCGTGTATTAAAGAAAATTATAATAAAAAGAGGCGAAAGATATCAAAAGGACATTCAAACTCATCAGTCGAAAATAAACGGACAAAGCCATGGCTAAAAGAGAAAAAGACCAACAAACAAACAGACAGACAACTGTTCATAAAACACAACATAAAAAACTAAATATTATGCAACACGAACCCCGTACATAAAACTGGGGTGATCTCAAGTGTTTCGGAAGGGTAAGCAGATCCTGCACCACGTGTGGCTCCTGTGGTGTTGTTCATGTAAGTACAAACTCAGTAGGTCACTTTCGGGGAAAAGTGCAAAGGAATTTTTATGTGTATATATATTTCTATACCACCATAAATTGGAAATTTATATTTAGTATCAGTAAAATATATTTAATGATTAAATAAAAAAAAAGGAAGATGTGGTATGCTTGCCAATGAGACAACTCTCCACAAGAGACCGAACGACACAGAAATTAACAATTATATGTCACCGTACGGCCTTCAACAATGAGCAAAGCCCATACCAAACTGTCAGCTTTAAAAGGCCCCGAAATGACAATGTAAAACAATTCTAACGCGAAAACTAACGGCCTAATTTATTTTAAAAAAATTAACGAAAAACACAAATATATGTAACATATTTGGTTTCAAAATGATATAAAATATTCAATATGAAATTAACTCATCATAGATACCATGACTAAATTTTGTATATACGCCAGACGCGCTTTTCGCCTACAATAGACTCATCAGTGACGCTCGGATCCAAACAAGTTTAAAAGGACCAAATAGAGCACGAAGTTGAAGAGCATTGAAAGACAAAGCTTAAAATTATAAAAACGTTATTAACATAATACATTACCACCAGAAAGTAACATATTCATCAATCCTACAGCACATTTATACAGCATGTTCAATTGGTACCTTCACTATATATTTCAAAATATAAATTCCAATGAATCAACAAAATCTATGTTCAATTTGGTCCTTCTATTTTTTTATTATGATAGAGTTCGTATGAAGTAGATTATCAAAGAGAGAGTTTTTCAGTAGAATACAATAGGGTTTCCTTTTTAATTTTCCGTTTGAATGAAATGAATCAGTATGTAATCATACGTTCATTATTGATTTTCTAGAACCAAATATCATTTATGTTAATCAAATGAACATATAGACCTTGACGAGGGCAGAGAGAATACATTTGATGTTTGCCTTAAAATCAATAATATACAGCCGTATTTGAGAATTGAAAACAATTTTATTAATAGAATCTAGCTGATAAACGCCACTTTAAACACTATTAGCTTTATCGTGGTTGTGGTCAGTTTTATCGGCGGAAGAAGCCGTAGTGCTTGGAGAGAATCGACCTGCAGAGGGAAAACTAACAATTCTAGTCAATAAAGATTAGAGTCGAACGCATATGTCACGTGTGGTGTTCAGAGACATGATATAGTTGAAACATAGGTGGGTTTGGTGTACATTTGTTTTTTGTGTAGTGTTTTGTAGACAATTGGTTGTCCTTCTGTGGTTAAGGTTTATAATTTACTGCCCCGGTTTTGTCATTTATTTTAATAACATTTGACAGTTAATGGAATTGTTTCACGGTAAAAAAATATTTCTACACTAGATCATGCTACTGCTTCTTGTGACTATCTCGACGATGTGATACGTGTTGGTGTGAGGTCATTAATATATATCCAGTAACTGTCAGTATTTCCCTTGCTAACATGTCTTATTAAAAATATTGCTATTATTTTCATTCCTGAAAACCTGACCATATCGAGCCTGAAACTGACCAGTTAGAGATCTTCCAAACCACATGTTTGATAAAGCACAAAAGTAAAAGTTCTTTTTTCGCTTATGCTTATGATCCATCTCATCCTATCGTTTATAATTATTATAAAACATTAATGGGTATTGTGAACGATATTCAAGTGTGCGATACTGAATCATGTCTGCATTGGAGTACGAATTTTAATTCGGTAGGATCAAGGATCCTCTTTGTACAAACATACCTATATCTAAGGCATGTGTTTTAACCTCTGGAATGTTTTGTATCTTTAGGTTATCAGTCTTTTGAACTGGAACGGACTAAATTAATGTATTGATGAATCATGTGTTGAATGTAACAAAATACGATACTTTATGTAAATAAACTCATCATAGATACCAGGACTAAATTTAGTATATACGCCAGACGCACGTTTCGTCTACAAAAGACTCATCAGTGACGCTCGAACCCAAAAAAATAAAAAAAAGACTAAATAAATAACGAAGTTGGAGAGCATTGAGGACCAAAATTCCTAAAAGTTTTGCCAAGTACAGCTAAGGTATCTATGCCTGAGGTAGAAAAGCCTTAGTATTTCAAAAAATTCAAAAATTTGTAAACAGTAAATTTATAAATATAACCATAACAAGATAAGATCATTAAGGATTAGCAATTCAGGTGGAAGTTAATTACCTGACAGAATGAACACATTAATATCTTTGTTGAGTTTTTGTATAGAATATTTAAAATATATCATTATTTATATATTCAATTGTGGTAGCACTTTATTTTTTGTAAAAATAAAACTTTCTATCAAACAATGTTAATTATGCCAACTAAATTATCAATTACATCAGGAACATCATACATTATTCATTATCATATAGTGTACGGTGACATACTTCGTGAATCGTATGTTAATTGGTCGCTAATATCTTATTGATAGTTTGAATTCTAAAAGAATAAATTCTCTCTATTGAACGAGAATACACAGGATGAAATATTGAAGTGTTAATTAAGAGACATTGATTCAACTCTATCCGGTATTATTTCCATTAGATCTACACAGATGCCCATCGATGATTTCGACCTTGTGGGTAATGATATGTAAGTCAAGTTATCTTTTTTTTATGTTTTTTTTTAATGAAATCCTATTTTCAAAAGTAGTTGGAACTATTTTAATGGACACCTATGTATAGATTGTTTTTTTACAATTTATGAGTACTTTATATGCCTTTTTTAATGTTGTTGTTAACCTATTTATTTATTTTTATAGTGATTAAGATTATAACACAATGTTGACTGCTGTACCCCTATTTTTTACATTTTTATCTATTAATTCTGTGTGTTTTGTTCACACAGTGTTGTCAATATAATGAAATTGTAAATTGAGAGGTCTAGCTATCTTAAAAAAAACCAGGTGCTATATAAGGAAATGCCTGTACCAAGTCAAGAATATGACAGTCGTTTTCCGTTTATTTGATGTGTTTGAGCTTTTGTTTTTGCCATTAGCTATTGTGTTTCCGTTTTGAGTTAGGTATCTTTGTTATTTTACTTTTTTAGAAACAAAATAATCAAACTTTCAAGAATGAACAACTTAACGTCCAATACTTCAGTTAAACATAGTTGAAAAAAAACACTTCACACACACACACAAAAAGACCAAGCAACAGAAAACTGAAAAATACCGGGTATCAATTAAGGTCTTCTGGAAGGGTAACCACTTCTGGCTCCAAATGTAAAACCAGTTTAATAGTTAAAAATACATAACGTTTAAGAGAATAAAAATAAAAAGATCAGAACTCAACCAAACCATGTTTAAGTTCAACTTGCTTAGATGGAGATCAAACCTTAACTTAATAAGGAAAATAACACATATAGATTAATCATTTCAAGTCCCAAATGATTTTTTAAAACATATAAAGCACACATTTATGGACTCTGCAACAAGTATCTACAAATATCACGGTGCTGCAGTGAGCGGTTGCAAGAAAACAAAATTAAACGTTTACCAAAAAATAAAAGACGACTGACCAATATTCTTTCTCATTTTTCAGTCAAGAGAGGCGAACATACATATGGTTGTATAAATTTTGCAACTTTCATATTCATATCTTACTTTATAACTAAACCTATGTCGACTATGGTACACAACATCAATTACAGTGTTAACATTTTTATTAAATTATCAAACATGACAATCACCCAAACGTATCCAATCCCGCAAACGTGTCCAATTATTTACCTCGCTTATGTTTAAATTCAGAATAGTGTTTGCTTTAAAATGATAACCAACTGATGGAACTGAATTTTTAGTAAGGGGTCGAATTCGCTTGTTTGTAGTTAGAAGCAACACTTACACTTTCAAAGTGTTTTTCTATGCATTCTGCAGAGTTTTTTTTCTGCACATGACAACCGATTGTGTCGTTGATGTATGAAATCTTCTGTTAAGCTGAGAAACTAACAGCATCGTGAAGGTTGATGAACAAATAAAGAGATGTGGTATAATTGCCAGTGCAATAACTATACACCAGAGAGAAAAAAAACACGTGATTTTTTAGTTAATTCAGTTGACTTTGCCTTCAGTAACTGCAATCATTCGTATCTTTAGTATTATTATGCATATAGATGGTCATTGTTATAATATTGTTCGTTTCTGTGTGTGTTGCATTTTAACGTTGAATCGTTTGTGTTTTCTCTTATTTTTGAGATATTGAGTGAGACGTGGCACGGTACTTGTCTATCCCAAATTCATGTATTTGGTTTTGATGTTATATTTGTTATTCTCGTGGTGTTTTGTCTGTTGCTTGGTCCGTTTCTGTGTGTGTTGCGTTTCGGTGTTGTGTCGTTGTTCTCCTCTTATATTTAATGCGTTTCCCTCGGTTTAAGTTTGTTACCCCGATTTTGGCATGTCCATGGATTTATGAGTTTTTAACAGCGGTATACTACTGTTGCCTTTGTTTGTACTTGTATTTCTGTTATGTTATATCAAGTAAGTTTAAGGGATAGTGCTTATCCTGTACAGATTTTTATTGTATGATCTTATATTTAAGCTTTGTAAATCTCCTTATCAAGTCGACACTTGTGAGGGTTCAGATCTACTCAATGCTGTAAAGGATTTTGGTCTTTGATGGATAGTTTTCGCATTATAAATCATACCACATTTCCTTGTTTTCATATTTCGGTAAATCTGCAATGTGTGCTGATGGGAATCTCACAATCAACCAATCGAACAGTAACAGCATTCAAATGAAGAGATTTTTTTTTGTATTCCATACACAAATAAGGGTGTTATATATGGGTTCTTATTGTGCACCTCTGCTGGCCGATATGTTTTTGTACTCGTATGAAGCAGAGTTCATTCAGAAACTTCTAAAAGACAAAAAGAAAAAGTATCTTGCGAAATTCTACCTTCAGATATATTGATGATGTCCTATCATTGAATAACCCATATTTCAGCCAATACTTAAATCTCATATATCACCGTGAACTTGAAATTAAGGATACATACTAATGATACTAGAAGGACTGCTTCATACCTTGATCTTTTTCATAAATGAACGACTTCACACGAAAATCTATGATAAACGGGACGATTTCAACTTAACAATTATCAACTTCTTATTTCTCAGCAGTAACATACCCTCTGCCCCTTCGGACGGTGTTTACATATCTCATTTAATACTTTATGCTCATGCATGTTCACATTATATGAACTAAATATACAGAAGTGTGCTACTTACGCAGAAATTGTTCCAACAAAATTATGAGGAGGACAGATTAAAAATTACACTCCGTAAATTTTATGGACACCATCACGAATTGGTTAATCCATACGATGTGTCTTTGTCCAAACTAATTAAGGACAATTTTACCACGTCTTAGATTGAAGTTTGCCATTACTTCGCCTGATCTTTTAAGTACCGAACGTGAGTTATTCACGATTGTGACTGTTTTGCTGGGAGTTAATTCGCATTGCTATAAGACGTTTCACTGTATATGTCCATCCAAGATTCATGAATTAAGTTTTGATGTTATATTTGTTATTCTCGTCGGATATTGTCAAATGTCATCGTTTATAGATGTTTATTTTTTCTGTTCTGTTCGTGTGTCAGGGTAAAATAATTAACCTCCCATTTCATTTATATAAGATTTTAGTTTGGGTCAACTAAATACACACGATGTATTGGTTTACAGTTTAGATAGATAATATAATTGATTATCTAATTACTACCACAATTTTATATTAATAAGTTTTGTAATTTTCATTGTTATAAATAAGTATAACAAAACTAACCTTGAACTCTATCTTATTTTTGGGGGGGAAATATTTAGACATTTAAATGTGACGTCACTTATGTTCGTCGATTTCTTTGGCTAACATATAATACGTTGTTCAGCTGTGTTTTTATGTGTTGATTTAGGTTGTTTTACATATTTGATTTTATTCTGTAATTAGTCACCACTTCGGTGTTAAAGGGTCACCGACTTGACTCAAATTCTCATATTTTATTCATAACAATGTAAAACATTTTTCCAAACTATCAAAAGTATAAAACAAACAATCTAGAGGACATGGTCTCAATAAGATTTAGCTTCGTTTCGTGTGAATTTTAGCCAAGACGCCATATAATTAACTATCGTTGACCTTATATGACCATATAAGCGATGTAAACATAAACATGGATATAAATAGATTAAGCAACTCGTGCAATTAGTTTTTTATAGGTCTGTTAAATTTTGTATTATAGATTTAAAATGTATGTTTATCGTTGTTTATACCTTTATGAGAATGATTTTGTAGGGATCGAATCAGTCAATCAAATTATTTATTATAAAAAAGAAGGATTGGTATGATTGCCAATGAGACAACTATCCACAAAAGATCAAAATGACACAAACATTAACAACTATAGGTAACCGTACGGCCTTCAACAATGAACAAAGCCCATACCGCATAGTCAGCTCTAAAAGGCCCCGATAAGACTGTTTCATTTTCAATGTTGACATTCTTTTCCTTTAAATAACCGTACATGGACAATGCATGCGTTAGTCTATCTCTTTCTACAGGGATAAATTGGATCTCACATGAATACGGATTTAATGAGGTCGACTTATTCACTTGCAAGTGAATACTTCATTATCAATGTTTATGAGCTTAATTTGACAAAATTTAACCTTTTTAGCTGATAAAAGCAAATTATTATTTCACCTTTCACTCTCATTAATGATTGAACAAAAACGAAACGCACGTCTGTGTATTAAATTATAAGCCTTGTGATAGCTATTATTTGTGTGTTTATCTGTCCTGTATGTTCTCCAATTTATTTGTATTGTAGTCCTGTCATGTAATGTTGTCATTTTAATGTTATATTTAACAATGCCATAAAAGCAGGAGGTTTGGCTAGACACAAAACCAGATTCAACCCACCATTTTTTCTTAAGATGTTCTGTACCCAGGCTAGAAACATGGCAATTGTTATATTATATTTCGTTTCTGTGTGTGTTTCAATTTAGTGTTTATGTTGTGTCGTTGTTCTCCTCTTATATTTGATGTGTTCCCTCAGTTTTAGTTTTTAACCTGGATTTTTTTTTTTCTCAATCGATTTATGAATTTCGAACAGCGGTATACTACTGTTGCCTTTATATACACAATTACATTAACAATAAGTATGAATATACGTTTTAAACACAGGCTGTATAATATGTTTCATTAAAACAAAATTAAAATACGACAATTATTTTTTAAACATACTTTTAAATCACGAATCATTTTATAACGAAATCTTAGGATTCATTTTAAAATTTACCTTTTTGTTTTAGCAGAAACTGTATTTATTCGGTTTTTTTGTTTTTTTTAAGCAGCAGATAATACTTTTATCTTATGTTCAAATACAACATGAATTAATTATATATAGCCTATTTGTATAATGGAGTAAGATTACTTTAAAACTATTCAAAACAATGTAACGATTTAACGAGGGATTTCCATTTTTTAATACAGTTATTGTAATGTTATCGTAAGGATATACCACCTTTACGGTACCACAAATAAAAGCAACTAAATTTTATAAGAATTTCATTTTAGCTGGGGTTTTTTCCCCGCTGCGGATAATATACATTTCCCATGCTTCAACCCTGTCTGGTCCTTTAACCCATTTTTATTTAATATTAAGGGACCTACCATTTGATTTTTAGGGGGGGGCTAGGATGAAAAATGTTGTCCTGCTTTTTATTTTTAGTTGTAATCTCTGTCCTGCTTTTTATTTTTAGTTGTAATCTCTGTCCTGCCTTTTTGTTTTTCACTCTATCCGGTCCTGCATTTTTTTTTTTTAGTTTATTCCGACTTTTTTTACATTAATTGTCATCCTGAATTTTTTTTTGGTTGTCTCATCCTGCCTTTTTTTTTAATCAAAACTCCTGTCCTGCCTATTTTTTCATCCTAGCCCCCCACCCCCCCCCCCCCCCCCCCCTCCCATAAAAATCAAATGGTAGCTTCCTAATTGGTTCTCGTCCTTGATATATATTGAAAATATGCCACTGGACGTCAAACGAACAATCAATTCAATCAATTAAATCTGTGGAAAATAAAATCTATTTTTACAGCACATGTGATAATAATTTATCCGGTGAAATCATTCTAGCGTATGACTTGTTTACCTACAGTGCATATTGTGCAAAATGTCTTCGTCAAGGAGTTTAAATCTGTTTTATCAGTTTGGTAAAAAGATTATTGGAATTGGAATGAATTATAGGTAATGTGTAGTCTTAGTGTATGATTGATTGCATCACCACGGTCCAGTAACTTAACAAATGCACACAGTTCTTAAATGCATATTATAAAGAATCGAAATTGTATTTGCTTAGACACGCACTATTGCAACTGTATGGAGCGTCCATTTAAAACTATCCAATCCACTAATATGGTCTATCGTAAGTAGCATTTTACACAATGTACAGATTACCTTTGTGATTTGCTCACAGTGACATTGTTTGCAAATAAAATTGTGTATATCAATGTTTTTTTTTTACATATAGTTGATCGTATTTCCTGTCTATTTATATTACATTTAGGTGATATAAAAAATGTTGATATGCTAACAGAGGCCCTTAGATTTTGCTAATGGTTCTCATCATTACACCTCGGGATCATATTGTTTTTTTACATGATTTCGTGATTTTCAGAGCAGGCGTATTTGACCCTGAGATTTGACCCTATTCCCATAAACTTTATTTCACACCAGCACGACAAAAAGATTATAAGGCACTTGTTTCTGTCAATATGGGGTTTACTGTACATTTTTTGTACTGGTATGGATAGTAAACCCCATATTGACAGAAACAAGTGCCTGTGTTATAAGGCCATGGAAAAATAATTGATGGTTTCCCCTAACCCGACCGGGTCATTTTTAAATTAAATAGATTGGGGGTGGGGTGGATAACAATTGCTGCAAATAGTTATCAAAGGTACCAGGATTTATTAACTTAGTACGCCAGACGCGCGTTCGTCTACATAAGACTCATCAGTGACACTCATATCAAAATATGTATAAAGCCAAACAAGTACAAAGTTGTAGAGCATTGAGGATCCAAAATTTTAAAAACTTGTCACAAATACGGCTTAGGTAATCTCTGCCTTGGATAAGAAAATCCTTATTTTTTTCGAAAATTTCAAGGTTTTGTCATGTTTGTATATACAGGAAATTTATAAAAATGACCACATTATTGATATTCATGTTAACCATGTTAACAGCATGTAAAATGTGTTTATTCAACATCGATTTTAAATATATCCACAATGGTCAATCATTTCCCCCTAAATTAGGTTAAGAAGGGGAAGGGAGTAGGAAAAGAGAGAGAGTGAGAAATCTATATGAATTAAGTTTAAAAATTGTACACAATTAAATGACAAAAGCCCCCTCTCCCTAAATCCGTCTCTGGCAGTGCTCATCAACAATATTACAAAAGGAGCCCATACAAAAAAATTATCAAAAGCTCTCAAGATTTATAAATATATCTTATCGACTTAAGCATCGTAGTACAAAATATAATACATGCAATTAAGATTGTCGAAATACATATATCCTAATATTTAATTACTTGTCAAAGGCTGTATTATATATCATATTGACTTCCTTTGGTGTATATATATATATATTTGTAATTCCTCAGATAAAAGAAGGGGGTAGGAGGGGTCCTGATCCCGAAATCCCGGGTTTAAAAATACGAAATCCCGGGCTTAAAAAAAATACGAAATCCCGAGGTCCCGAAATTTGAAGAAAAAAAAATTCGCTTAAAAACACCCGATCCCGGAGTGCCGATAAAGGTCCTATCCCCCCTCATAAAAGCGCATATCCTCATATTTTTTTTTAAATCGTCAGCCTTTTGTCGACAAATTGTGTGCAATTTTTAAACTATGAACTATTTCTGTATCTTCATGCATGAGGGTCTTGAGGGGGTCATTCATTTCTGTATTCGTTATTTTTTAGGCCAATTTTCTCTAAAGTTTATTTTGTGGTCCATTGTTCTGCATTATTTAATTGTTAATTATGCTCTACTCTGTCACAAAACCCTTATCCAGATCTTCATGCATTTGACATGACAATGATTCATTGAGAAAACATTCAGATTTCATTTTGACTTGTTCTTCTGTTATGTGTTGTTATAAATTATTTTTTTAGGAATGTTGCAAAGGAACTGGGAGCGCCGATTCCGAATAAACCACTGATCTTTCTTAAGCCTACAACAACATATATCACAGAGGGACAAGATATACGGGTAAATTGAAACTAACACCAAACTATGTAAAACAAAGTTATAGATAAGAAGCAAATATTTATCGCTATTTTACGAAATTTTTCTTTGATTTTACCGACTGATAATTTCCTTTCTCAGCACATTAGAGTGATATTTTATCGTGAAGGTAGTACTTTTATTATTGATCCAAATAGGATTTATCATATATTACAGCAAATTTGCATTTAAAGTTTTAATTAGAACGAATTTCACGCAAATTATCTATTTTTCCGTTTTTAACCATTCTGTTTTTGTACAATTTTTTATACTAGTATTTTCTGTTTTTGATTTGCATGCCTTTTTTATTTTTTTAGTTTCCCCCAAACTGCAAAGAAATGTTGTATGAAATAGAATTCGGCGTGGTGATTGGTAAGAGAGGATTTAATATCTCCCGTTCAGAGGCTGATTCCTATATAGGTGGATACTGTGTCACACTAGATATGACATCCAAAGACCATTGGTTGGAAGCAAATAAAAACGGACATCCATGGGCATTGTCGAAAGCTTTTGATACATCAACTCCTATTGGACGATTTATAGAAAAATCCCAAGTTTCTGATCCAACAAATGTTCAGCTTTGGTTGAATCTTAACGGGAAACAACGTCAGTACGAGAATACCGGAGATATGATTTTCCCTGTTGACTATCTGATAGAATATGTAACTCAGTATATGTCTGTTGAGGAAGGAGATCTCATCATTACTGGAACCCCTCCAGGGTTTGATACAGTCCATAAGGGCGATGTTATCGAAGCAGGATTTAAAAACATAGATAGTATTAAATTTAATGTGTCTAAAAGTTAAATGTTGTGTGTTTTGCTATAAATGATTCAACTATTGAAATTTTACTTATTAAAAACTTTGTCAACTTGTAATTAATTTCAGATATAAATTTACATTGGTGTTCCTCTTTTGAAAATTAAAAACCAAACACATCTATAACGAATTACAGAGGGTTTGAAGGGCGTCCTTTTGTGGAATTGTGAACGACGTGCGGGCAGGGGAGATAAGTATGTTCGTTCTGAGTAAATCTAGCCCTTAGGTCATCTGATGTGTTCCTTCAAAGCTGATATAGCCCGGATGTCCATTCGATGTGTTCTGTATGATCTAAGTTCTAACCTAGTTCTTAGCTTCATATGGTGAGTTTCTTCTGAGCTTATCTAGCCATAAGGCCCATTTGGTGTATTCCTTCTGATCTAACCTTACCATAGTCCATTTAATGTCGGTTTCAGTGCGTCTGTCTAGTACAAAACCGGTTTCACTGTGTCAGTGTAGTACAAAACCGGTTCCAGTGTGTCAGTCTAGCCTAGTACAATCATATTTCAGTGTGTTAGTCTAGTACAAAGCCGGTTTCAGTGTATCAGTCTAGTACAAAGACGGTTTCAGTGTGTCAATCAAGTAAAAGCCGGATTCAGTGTGCCAATCTAGTACAAAACAGGTTTAAGTGTGACAGTCCAGTACAAAGCTGCTTTCAGTGTGCCAATCTAGTACAAAACAGGTTTCAGTATGTCAGCCTAGTCTAGTACAAAACAAGTTTCAGTGTGTCATTCTAGTACAAAGTTGGTTTCAATTTGTCAGTCTAGTCTAGTACAAAACATAATTCAGTGTGTCTGTCTAGTACAAAATAATTTTCATCTTGTCTGTCTAGTACAAAACAGGTTTCCGTGTGTCAGTCTAGTCTAGTAAAGGCCGATTTCAGTGTGCCAATCTAGTACAAAACAGGGTTTCACCGTGCCAATCTAGTACGGTTTCAGTATGACAGTCTATAAAAAGCAGGTTTTAGTGTGTCAGTCTTGTTCGAAACAGGTGTCAGTATGTCAATTCAGTACAGAGCCGGTTTCAGTGTCACTGTCAGTATAGTACATTACATGTTTCAGTATGTCAGTCTAGAACAAAGCTGGCTTAAGTGTGCCAGTCTAGTACAAAGCCGGTTTCAGCATGTCAGTCTAGTACAAAGCCAGTTTCAGTGTGTCAGTCTAGTACAAAACAGGTTTCATTTTGACAGTAGTACAAAACAGGTTTCAGTGTGTCAGTCTAGTACAAATCCGGTTTCAGTGGATTAGTTATTATCATTTTTAATTTTAGTTTCTTGTGTTCAATTTAGAGTTTAGTATGGTGTTCATTATCACTGAACTAGTATACATATTTGTTTAGGGGCCAGAGGAAAGACGCCGCCGGGTGTGGGAATTTCTCGCTGCATTGAAGACTTGTTGGTGACCTTCTGTTGTCTACTCTATGGTCGGGTTGTTGACACATTCCCCATTTCATTTCTCAATTTTATTCAGTGTGTCATTCTAGTACAAATACGGTTTCAGTGTGCAAGTCTAATACAAAACAGGTTTCAGTGTGTCAATCTTGTATAAAACCGGTTTCATTGTGCCAATCTTGTATAAAACAGGTTTCAGCACGCCAATCTAGTACAAAATAGGTTTCATCTTGTTTGTCTAGTATAAAACAGGTTTCAGTGTGTTAGTCTAGTACAAAGCCAGTTTCACTCTAGTACAAAACAGGTTTCATCTGGTCAGTCTAGTACAAAACATTTTTCAGTGTGTCATTCTAATACAAAGCAGGTTTTCAGTGTCAGTCTAGAACACAGCAGGTTTTTAGTGTGTCAGTCTAGTACAAATCAGGTTCCAATGAGTCAGTCTATGTATAGCTAGTACAAAACCGGTTTTCTTTTCATTTAAACAGATGAAATATTCTCTTCCTGTACTGAGTTTTCTTGTTATTAGGATTGTGTACAAGTTTCACCAAATTTGGTTGAGGCAAATTTAAGTGAGAGAACTGAAACAAAAAAATCAGCATTTTTTTTCTTTGTAAAAGATGCATAACTCTAGTACAGTCAAAGTGACGTCACTAAAATTCGAACTTCATTTGTGTTTTGTTGAAAATAGCATTGTGAATGAGTTTCGTTTGGTTGAGGCAAACTTTGGCTGATGTCTGCTCTTTGGTCAGGTTGTTGTCTTTTTTTATTAAATGAGAGAACCAAAACTTCAGCAATTTTTCCATTTGTAAAGGGGCACAACTCTAGAACAATAAAAGTGACAGCACAAAGTTTGAAACCCGATCTGTGTTTTGTGGTAATAAACATTGTTGATAAGTTTCATAACATTTGGTTCAGACAAACACAAGTAAGAGCATGGAAATGAAAAATTCAGCAATTTTTCAATTTGTAAAAGGCCACAACTCTAGAACTTGATATGTGTTTTGTGGTAACAAGCATTATGGATAAGTTTCAAGATATAAATGCAAACCAATTTTGGGATGGACAGGTGGACAAGGTTAAAACTACATAGTAAGTCCTTACTACCTACCACGTTTCAATAAATTATGTAGTGTGGTTTCTAAGGAGATGCGATGACAACAGGACTAACAGATGGATGGGTCAAAAACATATACCCTGCGGAACTTTTGTATAAGGTATAATTAGTATAACGATAATACTATTTGATTTTTTAATACAAAGGTCCTAGAGGTGGTCTCATCATACTTTCTCCTGTCATTATGAAAACAAGAATGTGTCCCATTCGCACTATCATTTTTTTATGTTCAGTTGTCCACAAACTTAAGGGCAAAACTCCAATTTGGCATTAAAATTAGAAAGATCAAATCATAGAAAACATGTGCCCTATGTTTCAAGTTGATTGGATCTAACTTCATCAAAAACTACATAGACCATTTTTTTTAACCTGAAACAGGACAGAGGGACGAGCAAACCCTCAGACCCTAGATGAGGCATGAAAATAATAGATTCCATTCTTTTTTTTTATAAATGTTTAATGAAATTTGTACATGATGAATGATTAACTACATATATATCTCAACACATAATAATTCTGAAGTCATGACAATCTGATTTATCATAAATCAAAAAGGAAAGTAAAGTATCATCATTTAATGAAGTACTTTTAAAAGTTAATGTATCTTCACATTTTACAGTCAAATATGATTAAAAATTTAAATGATAGCATTTCATCAACAATGAAATTTTACAATAAAACAAACTGAATATTTTGAAAAGATTATCTATCGAATTTGGTGTACTGTTTAAGTTCCCAAGCTCACTAACAAGAAAAATATAAAAAAAAACTACAAAAATCCTGCTTTACTGTATTTCAAAGCAAAACGATTACCAGCTTGGAACCTTGTAAATTTTGTAGTAGGCATCATTCTTGTCATATCATAAATAACAGGAAAATTATCACGGTCTAATGAACAATTTCTGTATCATTCTTATAAAGTTTGATGAAAACTTGTGTGTCATAATATTAACATGATTAACCTCTACAAATTCATTAAATAAGATAAATTATACACCAGATTTAAATAAGTTTTCAGACTACAATACACAGAGTTTAAAAACAAGGAAATAAAATGCCACAGGAGTTTGCTAGCAAATGAAAATGTCATTGAAATCTAGTATATTGTACTAATATCCTGGCATTAAAATGGTCACATACATACACAGTACAAAATCTAGAACTCCAAGACCACATCAAACAATTGTAATAATTAACACTCACTAAAGTCTACGTAATACATTCTATAAACATACAAATATACCATGCATTTACTTCTAATCTATAGTGTTTTACTTTCAACTCATTCTAATGTCAATAACTATTAAATAATAAAATTCAAAGTTATTTTGTTTACAAAGAAACTCACTCTCTTTAACAATGCATATAACCGTCAATAGAAATGTTTTATCCTATGGCCAATTATACATGTATTAGACAGAGTGATATCTAGCTCATTTTGTCATTGAAAAAATTCCTTTCAAAAATAAATATAGAAAACAATGTTCCCATTACTTGCTTTCTTAACATCCAGTGGCAAATATTTCATGCATATTGAGGATGTTTGTTTCAGTAAATTCTACACATGGTCATAGACTCATTCTTATACAAACCAAATAAATAATACAAGAAATAATCAATAGAATTCTCAATGTTTATTATTCACTAACTTTTTTGTTTGTTTCAGTATTTGTCCTTTCACTGAAGGTTTCACACCAGTGTTTTCATGTCATTGCTGCCCTCATTTTGTTTATAAACACTGGTAGATTTTTATGTGACATCCTATTGGTCTTGTCCCTGTTTTAACTATATAGAAACTATGATTTCTAGTCATCAATCAATAAAATATCAAATGAATCATTTTGAGAATGTCAATAACTATTGATGTTTTGGTTGATTCCTCGTCCTCATGGCATAGGGTGACGGTTTTAAAGACTGTTGCCCACCTTGTGGAGTCTGTACCACTGTGGTAACAATTCCTGGAACTACTGGTGACTGTGGGGGTAGTGCTGCAGCTGCTGCTAGAGCTGCCTGTGAAGTGACGGTACCAGTCTGTACTGTTGTTTGTGAAACTGGTACCTGTTGCTGAATTAATGTTACATTAGGGGGTGGTGTTTGATTAGCTGGGGTAACAGTCAATGTCAATGGTGATGATGTATGAGGCACTACTGTGCCCGTTGACGGCTGAGATGTGGAATGAACGTGAATTGTGGCTGGCTGCTGTACTGATGAGCCACTAGGAGTCACTTGAATCTGTTGAATAGGATGTGCCACTATTGAAGCCTGTGATAAAGTGGCCATCCTAGCCTGATGAGTTGCCACTGGATGAACTTGAACAGTGTTGCCGCTAACATTACTGACTGTTGCCACTGTTACAGACTTGGCAACCTGTTGAGAGGGGTGAGCCATGCTAATTGTTGCTACAGGTATCTGTGTTGGTGCACTGGCAGCCACTGACACCTGACTAATTGCAGGTGATGCCACGGAAATGGTGTGTATCTGTGAAGTTGGTATGGTACCTTGGGATGAGGTGAGGACTTTAGTAACAATCTGTCCCGAGGGCTGACTCTGAGTAACTGTGGCAATGATTGTCGGCTGAGACGTTATTATCATTGACCCCTGATGAGGTTTGTTTGTACTCATGATTTGCTGCAGCTGGTAGGTTAGAGGTCGACCAGAGGCACTTTGAGGTTGAGGTATGATTTGAACTGTATTGAGAGGTATCTGAGTCTTCCCCATTTGCTGGGTAATGGCTGAAAATTAAAGACAAAATTTAAATACCTTCATCAAAAACATCATGACAAATAGTAGGTTTGAATTGTTGCATGATAACATTTGTTGTTTAAATGTATAGATGGACAAGCCTCAATACAATAAAATTAATGGTACCAATTTCTTGCACCAGTTGCGCATTTTGACAATACATGTATCTTCAGTGATGCTCGTGGCCAAAATATTTGAAATCCAAGACTTATATAAAAGATGAAGAGCTATAATCCAAAAGGTCAAAAAGTATAGCCGAATCCGTTCAAAGTCTGTTTTGCATTTACAGCTTTTACATTAATGCTAGCAAGACAAATCTTTGTTTGACTTGCTTGCTTTGCTTGTATCAATGTTTGCTCAAGCATGGCAATTAAGATAGGCGGGGCTTCAGCTTGTATACATCATACTTAAATTTTATTGGACGTTATGTTTGAAGTAAAGGACAGTCACACAAAATTTAAAACATCACAAGATGACAAATATAAAGCGCAATCGTAGAAATGGAAGCCAAAAAATTGTATTGTTTTTTTCTCTCGAAGATATGCATTTTTTTTATCATCCAACTGAAAAGACTGTCGTCAAGTACTTTTAGTAAAACAAAAAAGCTATTTGAACACACCTACTCTGATTTAGTGATTCGAGTGATTCATTACATAGGTATTTCATTTGACCCATATATTTCATCTTTTAGTACTGTGATTTTTTTTATGTTGTAACGTCAACCTGTAGCTTTGCTATATAAAAATGATAGAATCTGAAGCGAGATGGTGTATCAAATATTCTTTCTTTGTACGTTTTCAACACAAAATATTCATCTCAAACACACCCAAATAAAGAAGGTGCACTTGATTTTCTAATAAAAGAGATAAATTAATTAGGGGGGGATGACTTAATTATTTTATTTATTATGTCTATTGTTATTGAATATTGCGCACTTTGGATTAATTTTTGCTTGTAAACCTCCAAACTGATTATTCTTTGTTTATAGAGAAGGTGATAAGTGCTTTCTGTTATGTTTACTTTAGTACGAAATTTTTTAAAAGTGAATAGAAACAAATAAAATAACAATTTTCTTCTCAAATACGAGTGTTTTATTGTAAAAAAACAACCATTTGCATAAGTCTTTAATTTATCTATTCAATAGCTAAGCAGAACAGTTAGATATCAAGTCGACAACATGGTTATCTATCAAGTTGGATGAAGAAAATACTTCCCTTTTTTTTAAAATTAATATGGACAGAGAACATCTCAATCTATAAGTTTACTTATTTCCCTGTCTGTCCTTCCATTACTAGACTCAAGAAAAAAAATCAAAAAATTGGTAACAATTGTATCAAAAAGAGAAAATCGAGTGAACCTTCTTATGTTAGGGTGTGTTTGAGATGAAAAATTTGTCTAAAAAACGCACAAAGGAAGAACATTTGATACATCATCTCGCTTCAGATTCTATCATTTTTATATAGCAAAGCTACAGGTTGACTTTATAACATAAAAAAATCACATTACTAAAAGATGAAATATATGGGTCAAATGAAATACCTATGTAATGAATCACTCGAATCACTAAATCAGAGTAGGTGTGTTCGAATAGTTATTTTGCTTTTCTAAAAGTACTTGACGATAGTTTTTTCAGTTGGATGATGAAAATGCAGATCTTCGAGAGAAAAAAACAATACAATTTTTTTGGCTTCCATTTCCTCCATTGCGCTTTATATTTGTCATCTTGTGATGTTTTAAAATTTAGAGTCCTTAACTTCAAACATAACCGTCCCATAAAATTTAAGTATGATGTATACAAGCTGAAGCCCCACCTATCTTAATTGCCATGCTTGAGCAAACATTGATACAAGCAAAGCAAGCAAGCTAAACAAAGATTTGTCTTACTAGCATTAATGTATTAGCTGTAAAGGTAAAACACATTTGGGGCTTTTGTGAGAAAGGAATCAAATTCCTGAAAATCAGCATAATTGGCTAACGATTGTACAACAAAGACAAATCTTTCAATTATCTTATAAAGGTTACATTATAGAAAAATAATCAGAAATAAAGATCAAGTCGCAACAGATAACAAATTCATACATTTATGTAATAAAACAGTAAGAAGGGGAATTTTTCTATAAAATAAAATAAAACAACATTTACATTAATCACACAATGAACATTTATGGAATATATGTCTGAAATACTGTTCGTCCTCAACCAATCTAGATGGAAATTTGGCTTTAAGAACTATCCCAATTTATTGGGGATATCCCCCAGTAGAGAGGTGTTGACCTGAATTTTATTAAATAGACTGAACTTGATTCAAAATGAGTTAAAATAGTATTTAAGCACATAGATGTACATACCAATTGAAACAATATAAAAGTAAATTAAACAATTATGACAATATTAGCACCCAATCACTGAAGGGGGTCTCATTGGGGGGTTCCGATCCCAGATCCCGCTTACTGTTTTGTTTTGTCATTTACCGGGTCCCGCAAGACCTCAATTCCCGTTTTCACGACACAATAATTTGACTTTCACGTTTCATGCTTACTCAAATTCAGCAATCCTGCATCACGCTTAGACCCCAATGAGACCCACACTGGAGCCAATGAAATCCCATGGATTTGAAAAGTTGTCAGAAATTTAAATGTTGTGTGTGTCCATACTTACAAGTGATTTTCTGTTGTCCAGGAATGGGCTGTGCTTTTCTAAGTAATTGCATTGGAGGTAACTGTCCCTTCTGAAGCTGACTGATTGTTGCTTTGGTAGCTGTGAATATATTTATTTATTTTGTGAAAAATTAATGTACTTCAATAGTATAAGTAACAATTTAATATAGAAAATATTTCACTTATCTTCGAGAAAAATCTCAACATATTCAGAAATTGTAGCAAAGGTTTTATAAATGTGAAAATTGCAACAGTATAAGGTTCAAAAGAGTACAAACTTACATTTATTATCTTAAAAGTGATTTGATTGTATACAATTTTTTTCAATCGCATTAATGATGTATTAGTTTCTGTAGCCCTTTTCACAAAAAATCTTGTGTAAAATTGATCGTAAGATAAAATATTTAGTTCAATTGTTGAGGAACATTTTAGACTAACGAAAAATTTTACACTTCAGATTTTTTGTGAAAAGGGCTACAGAATTTCCAAAGTAATTTGATTTCAAAATTAGCTGCAAACAATTAACACTTTCATAACTGAAAACTATAAGGACTATTCCTTCAAAAATGTATGTGGAAGGGACTTCCAATACATTCCTATAACCAAGAACCATTTTCAGATAATTTTGCATAATGGTAATAGACGTATACTGAAAAAGATTTGACCAACATTCAAAAACTAAACTTTCCTTCCTACCGTCAAACATACTTTTAAATGGAATATCCCTAAGTTAAAATGGCTTACATCAATTTTTCTTGTTCATAAAAAATATCATTAATAAATCAGAATTTTCAGATTCTACTTGCAATATGTTGATTGAATATCAAGTTGCCTATATACCTATATTTGTCTTTTGAGCAGGAACTGTAACGTTTATACTGACAGCTGTACTGGTGGGTAGTTGTAGCGGTACTGGTGTGGACACGGTCTTCACTAAGTGGGCAGAAGTTCCAGCCACTGAAACAGGCTGACCAACTTGCTGCACCTGACCCTGGGCTATTATCTGTGTAGCTGGCAACTAAAAAAATTAAATTGTCTTGATTTATTGATTTTTAACGCCACTTTCAACTCTATTGTGTACTTTTATATGACACAAAATACACATGTATGTTAATCTCTTAATTGCTGATGTTAGTCTACAAGTTGTCAACAAATACATAGATCTCATAAACATGTTTAACCCTGTCACATTGTTGCGCCTGTCCCAAGTCAGGAGTCTATGGCCTTTGTTAGTCTTGTATTATTTTAATTTTAGTTTCTTGTGTACAATTTGGAAATTAGTATGGCGTTCAGTATCACTGAACTAGTATATATTTGGTTAGGGGCCAGCTGAAGGACGCCTTCGGGTGCAGGAATTTCTTGCTACATTGAAGACCTGTTGGTGACCTTCTGCTGTTGTTTTATGGTTGGGTTGTTGTCTCTTTGACACATTCCCCATTTCCATACTCAATTTTATAGATATTAAAAAAAAATCTGTTTTTTTTACAATCAGTAAATATGACCAATGAGTGACATTTATTAATGCAGGTCTTGAGATGTAATTATTGAATTTCAGACTACCATCATAGATTAAGTTGAGACCTACTTGTAATTGTCCCTGTTTCTGGATAAGCTGCTGTTGTTGTTTCAGACGATTTAACTCATCCTGTGTCAGTTGTCTCTTCATCCGTGGAACCTACATTGTATAAAGCATAAAGGATATGTAAAAAGTTATGTCACCCAAATTCAAACTTGATCTGTATTTTGTGGAAATAAGTATTGTGTATAAGTTTTATAACATTTGGTTGAGGCAAACTAATGTGAGAGAACAGAAACTAAAATCAACATGTACGTTCAAACAACAATTTCTTTGGTGTGTCCCTTCCAAGACCTCTCTCCAGGTGAGCATGCTTCACAAGAAGATTGATAAAACAATAATAAGTATGACCATGCTAACTTTACTTTTTTATCCTGTTTATTTTCTTGACCAGTTGAAAGAACTTAATTCATTATTTTCCATGTCATAACACATGAATATATTAGGGAAATTAGGAATGTATAATAAATGATAAGATTAATTGTTTGTTCTTCAGAAATTCAGGTCATACCTGAGCCACACTGGTGACCAGCTGTTGAGCTATAACTGTTTTCTGGGGAATCCCTGGACGAGCACTCTGTTGAATCTGTCGTAATTGCTGTTGCTAAAATTCAAGAGAAAAAATTAATGAGACAAATATTAAATTGAATGCAAAAATTCAAAAGACAATGAACTATTAAGTTTACATTCATATTTTAAGTGGAATATTTATTCACCTTCAAGATTCAATTTCATAAGCAATAAAAAACATTCACTGATAATTTCCCTATTGTAATTTCTGCATGGTTAAATAACAAGATTGCCTTGAATGGATTTCTGATATTGTTATTTTTTTCTAATATTTTTAACATATTTTTTTAATAACTCAGATCTTCACTTTGTTTGATCTTCAGTTCAGTTTTTGTTATTTGTACAAAAACATCTCTGATACATTTTGTTGTTTCCTGATGTTATTGTTACTCCATTGTAGTTTTGTGACCTCTTATTCTTTATTTTTAATTCCTGTACCAGTCACACTTCAGCAATAGAATGAATAACCACCATTACATGCATGTTTACTTTAACCTTTCTTGTAATGATTTTTCACATTATGCGACTTACTGTAATATTAAGTTTCTGCATCCTGAGTTGTTGTTGTTGTTGTATAGCCTGGTGACCAATCAGATGTCTCTGTTGCATTAATTGTTGTTGTGGTGTCAATGTTTTACCAGCAGCTACTGTCAGTTGTTGTCCTACCACAGTATCTACAAAGAAGATCATCAAATTACAGCAAAAAGACTTTAGTGTGTAAAGGTAATATTTTTGGTATATAGATGCTTGCTAGCTGAACTTTGAAATTATTATACCGTTAACTATACTATCCTTCTTTTGGAGTAGTCTAGTCCTACAGACTGATAAATTGGTTATCTGTTGGACTAGTCTTCTTTTAAAGGATGATAAAATACCTACTTAAATTATGACTTTACTTAAGACATTTTGCTGTAACAACTATCAATTACAAGGTTGCTTAATAGGCTTTTCAATTAACAATTTAATATTACATGGTTACCTTATATTTATAAGATATATAAGAAATAGGAGATGTAGTATGGTCGCTTATGTGACAACAATACCAAAAGACTTTAGGACCAAAGTTTTATGAAAAACTGAACCAGAACTTAAAAGCACATAATATATATCATTTTCAAGCTGTTAAAGGTTCTTTAAACAAAGTATGTCTTAAATCAATATCATTTAATAAAAAATCTTATTTGACGAAAATACTTCAAACTTTTTTTTTCTAAGCAAATGCAATTATAAATCAATTAAAAGTACACATCACCAAAAACAGATTTTCATCTATATAGTTTTGTTAAATATAAGTCAAAACAAGATCTTACTTCCAGCAATAGTTGTGATACCAGGTATTCGTTGTTGGGCTGCTGCCACTGCTAACTGAGCTGGTGTCAATGTGGTTACTGTAGAGACTTGTGTCCTAGCTGTAGTGATCTGAGCTATCTGTCCTGTGGCACCCTGACTTACAGAGGTAATCTCCTGTATGGTTTGAGGAGCTGCTGGACGCTGAGCTCGAATGGCTGATGTCAACATATTTGATACAGCCTAAAAAACATTAATAATCTATCATTCATACTCTTTCATAGGGGGACATAAAAAAAATATTTACTTGAAAATGAAATCACTCAAAGTGGAATTTAAATTCTCTTTTGAAATCAATGTTGCAATATTTTGAGTTTGAATACATTTACTTGTGGAGATTATCAAAGAAATTTCTGCTATAAAACTGCAATACTACTGCATGATGATAAAACATTTGTTAATTTAATCAATTATGTTGTTTAAAATGCGATTGATTTTTGGATTCATATTTATGAAAATGATATCCGAGTTAGTCTTGATTCCATGAAAATAAGTTCCTTACTATAACATTTATGTTCAGTTATTATTTCCTGATTTGCCTATTAAAGACTGTAGAATGTTTCTAGTAGTTCTTACCACAGTAGCAGGCTGTCCTGCACTGGCCTGACTCATCCTTCTATTGATAGCAGCAAAGTTAGATGCCACTCCTGGTGGTGTATTAACTACAATGTTACTGGCAGCACGAGGTAAGGACACAGCCGTCACTGCCTGTCCTACTGCTGTCTTGGCTAATGTGGCTGTCTGCTGTAAATAGAAAAATCATCTCATCAAGGAGAGAAACTAGATATTCAACATGCATGTTATTCTGTCGTCTTGAAAACAATCCTTCAATGCAACAACGAAATGAGTTGCACATGTATATGATGTACAAAATGTTAATGAATTTGAGTTGTTTGTAAGTAAGCTATTGTGTTATTAAGGTTTGATTGAAGCTTGTGCAGTAAAATGTGACCTTTGAAGACAACTGGACTCAACAAAATATAATATAGTTACAATATGTCAATTCATTGCTAGCTCTTTAGTACCAAACTAATTACAAATGAATAGATTGGGGTTTAGCTTGAATACCAATTATGACCTGTTGAAATTCTGTCCTCACTGAACAAAAAAAAAAGACGCAAGCATGATGACTTTAAATACTAGACCAGCTGTTGGGTGTGTGTGACAGTAGTGTTTAGACCTACGAGACCAGCTGTTGGGTGTGTGTGACAGTAGTGTTTAGACTTACTAGACCAGCTGTTGGGTGTGTGTGACAGTAGTGTTTAGACTTACGAGACCAGCTGTTGGGTGTGTGTGACAGTAGTGTTTAGACTTACTAGACCAGCTGTTGGGTGTGTGACAGTAGTGTTTAGACTTACGAGACCAGCTGTTGGGTGTGTGTGACAGTAGTGTTTAGACTTAAGAGACCAGCTGTTGGGTGTGTGTGCCAGTAGTGTTTAGACCTACGAGACCAGCTGTTGGGTGTGTGTGACAGTAGTGTTTAGACTTACTAGACCAGCTGTTGGGTGTGTGACAGTAGTGTTTAGACTTACGAGACCAGCTGTTGGGTGTGTGTGACAGTAGTGTTTAGACTTAAAGAGACCAGCTGTTGGGTGTGTGTGACAGTAGTGTTTAGACTTACGAGACCAGCTGTTGGGTGTGTGTGCCAGTAGTGTTTAGACTTAAAGAGACCAGCTGTTGGGTTTGTGTGACAGTAGTGTTTAGACTTAAGAGACCAGCTGTTGGGTGTGTGTGACAGTAGTGTTTAGACTTAAAGAGACCAGCTGTTGGGTGTGTGTGACGGTAGCATTTAGACTTACGAGACCAGCTGTTGTGACAGTAGTGTAAATCTGTTGTAACTGTTGACTAGTGACTGCTCCAGCTATACTTTGTGCCACCACGACAGCTGTGGTTCCTTGGGAAGGTGTGGCAGGTGTAGGGGTAGCCTGGGTAGTTTGTGCTTGAGATTTCTGAAGCTGTTGTTCGGCAGAAGCAGCCTATTAGGAAAGGAGTTTTAAGCCATCAATTACAACTTTAAATCAATTATATTTTCCTGTTGTAGTCAATAAAATTCTAAAAGCAAGCAAAGCTATTTTTTTCTTTTGACTTGAAAAATATAAACATAAATTACTTTGATCTCAAAACTAAATCTTTTAAATAGCTATATGAAATAGTACTTTTCTAAAGAACTGCAGTAAATTTGTTTTCTTATAATGTATGTATTTTATTTATATCTGCATTAGTTACTTCACATATTTTTAATATTCACACATATTATATTTCAAGATTACCTGTAAAGTTGATGACAAAAAGTTTCACAGAAAAAATGAATAAACAAAAACTGGTTATAAGGTTGAGAGTAAATGATCTTACAGCAGCAGCTTGGTTCTGTTTCTTTTCTCTTTGTATTCTCTGTGCCCTGATCTCAGCCACCTGCATTGGCGTCAGTGGTTGTTCGTAGTTGATTTCATTCTCCGACAGAACAGATGCATGCTTTGGATTCTTCAATGTAGGATTAACCAGAGTCTGTTTGAGTGGAGGTGGACGTTTAGTGGCTATACCCTTGACTCCGTCAAACCTCAGACTGTATAACATACTGATAGCATTCTGGTTATCTTGAACAAATAACTGACTTGTTCTCATTGGACGGTTGTTCTTTGTCTGAAAAAATATATGGGACTTAATATTAACTTATCTTTTGCAAATAGTTGTACACATCTTAGCTAGTCGTAACTCTCCCTTAGGAAAAAAATCTTTTTAAGTCAAGTATTTGATGCCATTTTTTTGTTTTGGCTTTTATAATTTTGC
Source organism: Mytilus trossulus (assembly GCF_036588685.1). Classification (NCBI taxonomy): domain Eukaryota; kingdom Metazoa; phylum Mollusca; class Bivalvia; order Mytilida; family Mytilidae; genus Mytilus; species Mytilus trossulus. The sequence goes on from NC_086380.1 coordinate 22,720,751, forward strand.
ATTTAAAAAAAAAAATTACTTGTTGGTAGTGCCTTTCACTAGTTTCTCTTTAGTTTTAAGAATATCAGACCAAAATTGCTCCGACAGAAAATATCCATGATTAATTTGCTGATGAAAAGCAATATCACAACAATTTCTTCTATAAATCTATTAAAATTATTTCCCTTTTCAGCATAACACTTGTTAAATGGTCAACTTGTAAACATGTATGTATACTACATTATTTCTAACCTTATAAATTCCTTTAGTTTTCTTGCTCTGTTTTTTAGGGTTGATATCATACAATATTCTGCCTTCCTCCCTCGGTATGATTACATTTTCATATCTATTTTTACACTGCTTGGCTGAGCGATACACTCGACTTAAACTATTGACAATATCTGCCACTAAGTCCCAGTTTGGTAAGTGAGCAGGGGAAACAACCATTAGATTTAATGGAACATCAAATATCGTCTGCACAGCCTGTAAAATACAATTTCAAAAATCTTGTTATATAACTGTAGATTTTGTTCTAATACCATTTCAATATACACGGTAGTTTTTTTTATTACAAATAGATGATTGTAAAGAGTCTAGAAATAAGAATCTTTCACCCATAAATTTGTCTGTGGCAATGATTTTTAGTATCATATAAATAATCAACTTTATTATTTTGTTATATTTAAGGAGGCTCGCGGGTATAAGATTTTCAACAAAAATCAAACATTCATTTTACTTTACAAATTTTATTAATTGCCTTTAGTAGTTGTTACTTTATCTTATGGTACAAGAACTTTTCAAAAAAATCAATACATGTTGGCCCCAGGTGACTTTTAAAATTTAGGTATCATTGAAAAAGCTCCAAATTATCTCCCTTTGATGCAAAAATGCCATTTTTTGGCTCTAAAAATGAAATATCTTTTTTAACTCATCGGTGACCTATATTTTTTATTATTGTTTTCCAATAGGCTGTACATAAACTGAATAATTGTAAAATTTAACCAATTTCTGTAATTTAGTTCTTTTTTTATTTCGATATTACCAATATTTCTCCTATTAGTTCAACAGAAAAAAAGAACATTAACAAAAATGTATGCTTTTTTCGAAGGCAGATTGTGAGCGTAAATGCACGGTGACCCCATTTTTTTATTTCATTTTTCCATTAGGTATAAGATAAAGTTAATTTATAGAAAAATATAGAGAAATCCCATATTAAATAAAAATATTGATTTAGACCCGCGAGCCCCCTTAAGATGGATATTTATGTTTCAAATCAATTCATTTAGTTTCCTACATGCAAAAGTATTGCTTTAGCTTAGTCATATGTCTTTCAAATATACACCTTCAATATTATGATTTTATTTGACAAAATGAGAGAAGATCTAAATAACAGTTATGATTACACCTATAGTCTTTATATTAACATGTTATTGTATGACAGCTCATTACTTTACCTGTAACAATGCCCAGTCCTCATGTATGAGCCATTCTAATGTTATTGTAGGACAGCTCATTACTTTACCTGTAGCAATGCCCAGTCCTCATGTATGAGCCATTCTAATGTTATTGTATGACAACTTATTACTTTACCTGTAGCAATGCCCAGTCCTCATGTATGAGCCATTCTGGATGATCAGGTGTGGGATCTGGTGGTTTGTTAATCATCTGTGGAACTGGACGGAAGGGTTTCAATAAGCCTTGTTTAAGTTTGGCCTCTCTACGTAACTTGAGAAGAGCAGATGTAGGTCTGTCAAACAATGATCGTGGGACTCTTGGTTGTTCTTCTTTTCTTTGTTTCTGTTTTCTTGCTGTAAGAAGTGAGATTTACATAGATTAGATCTTAATATAAATATCTGCTTCATGTTAGTTAATTTTTTAATCTAAAGTAAGATTTATACAGATTGCTCTTTTATTTTAGAGATCACAAGAAGTAAGATTTATATAGATTGCTTTTTTATTTTATTAGAGATCTCAAGAAGTCACTGGCGGATCTAGAAATTTTCATAAGTTGGGGCCCACTGACTGGCTAAGAGGAGCCCACTCCAGTCACGCTTCAGTGATTCCCTATATAAGCAAACATTTTTTTCCCCAAAAGGGGGACCCCCCCCCCCTCCCTCCATAAATCTGCCTCTGGAAGTAAGATTTACATAGATAGCTATTTTATTTCATTAGATATCTAAATATCAGTTCAGTCAAAATTAAATTTAAATACTGGTTTTGAAATATTTTCATTTTAAGGAATATCTGCAACATAATTTGCAGTAAAAAGAATTTGAATTCTGGAGACCAGATTCTTTATGAAGCTTTATAACTTTGCAGAAATATTTATATTGACAAAGCTTCCTTTTCTGACCAATGATGAGCAGTCTCAGTTAAAGGGTCAAGGAATTATTAAAGTTATCATTATACATGACTTACTTGTGATGGATTCAATCTTGGGTTTCTTGTGTTCCTTCTTGATGTAGATGGGTGGTAGTTGCGTCTCTGGCATAGTACTGTGTTCATACAGGAAGCACATTGATTGGTCAATATAGATGTCATTATCATCATGTGGTGGGGTGGGAGGGGTCCACATCTGTTGATTAAAAAAAAAGTTTTAGTATTTATCCGATAATCATAATTCCTAGTTCATCTTATTCCTATATAGATTCTTGTTTATTACAGTAATTTTATCATAATCAAAAGTCTGTTTGTTCATTAAATCATTCTACACACTAGAAAAAAACACATCATGTCAACTTTATCTAGAGCTGATCTTTTTCTCATTAAGGCTAAAATCATAGTGAAGTATTTGAAATTAATTTTGAGTTTTTTACTGCCGATTTTGGCTATTTCATGGGGGTCTGTTTTTATTGGTGGAGAAGTGCCAGGAGAAAACCACTGACTTTTGATAGGAAAACTGACAATCCACGAGTGGGGTTGGAACTCACAATCTCAATGTTGACAGGCTAGTGATTATAGTAGTAACAGGCTAGTGATTATAGTAGTAACTACTTAAGACCACTCAGGCCCCAAGTATTTTTGAAAGCTGTTATGTTCAGCCTATGATGAAACAAGCTTTTATTTGAAGTGTAGAAAAGTCAAAATTGATTTATCATTTGTTGAAGATCACTAATTCAGCAAGAAATGACAATTACATTTATTATATTTTAACATTATTCTCATACTTACTGTCATTTTTTCTTGATCAACATCAGATTTAAAGACCTGTAGAATAGAAAATTCTAAATATAGACTTTGCAAATTGATGAATCATTAGTCCCATAATGACACTGTAAATAATTTCCCAAAAGAATGGATGAACAATGGATTATGTGGGTAGTGCAAAGTACCCTAGGAATCAAACTATTTCCTCAATTAATTAAAAATTTGGGTTGATTAGCAAAGAATCATATGATTTTATGTTTCTGTAATTTGCAAGCATTTTTTTTTTGATACGGCTGTTTCAAGAGGCTGTGTATTTTTTTTTATCATATATTTAGTACAAAATACAGCTATTATGTATATCTAATAAAGGTTCTTTTTTCCAGTCTGTATCACCTACCCTGTATCGCATACCCCGTATCGCATGGTAAAAATCCGTATCGCATACCTTTTTTTTTTTTTTTTTTTTTTATACATCAAGTCAGTTTTTTAGCTTTTTTTTGCTTAGAAAAAAATATGTCAATTTTTTGAATGACGTCATTGTTTGGTATGTAACGTCACGAACGTTAAGTTTTCATACTCTATGTGACGTCACGAACATTACGTTTTAACAACATATTTTTTGGCACACTAAATGCAACTATAAACATACAAAACACTCAAATAAATACAATAAACAAAATATTTAAAACAACAGATTGTAAGGTAACCCAGGTGCTTCGTATAAATAATTGAGCAGTTTTTTTAAGGCTTTGAAACAAGAAAAAAGCAGAACTGAAGGTAACCCAGTGCTATGGATCAGAAAACTGTTCATATAATATAATACTCTTCTGTTGAAATATATGATAAAGCGTAGAATACATGGCAAAATCCGTATCACATGCCGTATCACCCTCGACCAATATCATCCCTCGGGCTGATATTGATGTCTCGGGATGATACGACATATGATACGGATTTTGCCATGTATTATTCTCTATATATATTGATATTGATGGACTCAAATATTTTGTAGTTGTTAAAATTCATGTCTTCACCCTGATGAACATGCAATACAAAAACAAGACACTTTATGAAACGCCTCATTTTATGATCCTTCCTAAATGGGATCAGTTTTTAAACATTTCTGATCAATTTTCCAGATTCATATTATTCCTGGTTTATATAATCGTCTAATGAAAATACAATGCTTTCAAAGTTATTAATACCAGTACATAAAACAATTTTACAGTTTAGAGAACATCAAAGTACTTCAAAACAAGATATTATGTGTGCTATGAGAGATAAAAGTATCAAGGATACCAATGCAGAGTTGCTGTCTATAGAGATTTGCAGTAGTTGTCACTCCTATTTGTGGTTATGATGAAGATTATTAAGTTCAAGATAATTTACATGAAATGATAGAAGACCAGATATTTGCCTAAATTTCATTTCATTCATTTTGCTGTTGTAACCTTGTCCTCTGACCAAGTGACATCAACATAAATGGATCCTTACTTCATTTCAGAATAATTCCATTTATGGCCAACAAGTTGTAGTGAAACCAACCTTTCTCCCAAAAAATCTTAAGTCTATTCCAAGATTCTGTAATCTCTATCCATTAAATTGGGGTCTTGCACTATTGCTAGCCTATGACTTAGATTTTTAGGAATCAAAATGTGCCTCAATTTTAATCCAATATAATTACATTAGATGTATGTTCCATTATAATACGTTATTCGGATTAGCTAACTGCACATCACATGTTATTCCGTAAGCAATTGCATGAGACAATAACATTTATCATTCATGATGACACGAGGTCCCACAATAAAGTGAACAGGTGAATTAAATAAAACTTGATAAAGATCGTGTTTTCATGATCCTAGCTAAAAAATGTAATTATAAGTATTGAATGCTTCTTATACAAAATGTACTTCGGCCAAGGCTTTTACACCCCAATATATTTTCAAAAAGAAGCATTCAATTCTTACATATTTGCTTCTACATGTATCATATAAACCTTTGACCTAGTAACCTCAAGGAATTCTAATACACCCATAAGTGCATTATCCCCATAGCTTGGTAATTATCTTGTTTATAATCACAAAGATTTTGCTTCAGGCTCCAAAGTATAATGAGTTGCATCAGATAGCATGTTGTTTGGCTTAATTACAGAATAGTTACTTTTTTTCTGTTGTATCTAATAACATAAACCAAATCATAAAACCTTTTGGTGATTGTACCCCATCTTATTTCTACCATGGATGCCAAGTTACAGCAAACATATAATATTACACCAAGGAAACACACAAGAGTAAAGATATGGTAGCGGTCATAAAGACAGTAACCTAACAATGAGGACCATGAGGTATTGTTTACAGACTTGTTTCAGTGTGTTGTAATTCCATCTGATCACTCTTGTTAGGACCTTTCTTTTGTAAGGTTCATATGTTCACATCAAACATGCATGTAGTTCTGCCATTTGATAACAGGGCTTCACATTGAGCCAGAAATATTTACCGTTTGTATACATCTTATTCATATCCTCATACCTGTTGCAAAAAAGTCAACCTGGAAACCAGGAATATACTGGTACAGAAAACGAAACCAAATGCACGATGAACCTAACCAACAGAACATATATCATTCTCTCACTTTATGAATTGCCACTGGACATTAAACAAGCAACAATCAATCAACCAATTGATGATAATTTGTTATCAATGCATTCCTCGGTACCTTTTAAGCCTGACCACAAACTAATCCCAAATGTTGTAATAAACTAAACCAATCAATAACAAAAATAATATAGATCACTTGCCATGCACAATTGACCCATGTCAGCAGATCAGAAAATATATTCCCATGTCCATGATATCTATATATTACTACAGTAATATATCCACATGTCGAATACAAGTCAAATATTCTATGTATATTGTGGTTTTAGATCATTGAACTGTTGACAACTATCTCGAACACCAAATATATCTTGTTTAGTGTGGCTTTAGATCACTGAACTGTTGACTATCATCTTAGAGACTTAATATATCATCTATATTATGGCTATCCTTAACCCTGTCACTGAACTGTTGACAAGGAACTCTATGATGAACCACCAGGATGTAGGCAGGAACCTAAGCATGACTACAATTGGCCACAATGGAGTAAAACTTACTAAATTACCAAGTTTCCAGAGAACCAGAGTGTCCATTACTACTATCTTGGGTAAATATAAACATTTATGGTGATGTGGAATCTGCATCATCAGGCCAATAATGATACAAGGTTGTGTGGTGCCTCAGTTAAGCCAAACAAACACGCCTGTAATTTTAGAACGTTTCCTAAAGGAGATACAGAATTTCCACAATGACACCATAAACCTTATATCACCCCTGGCTGACAAACATACACAAAGTTCTGTCATTTTGTTATTTCAGTTAAAGGCTATTCTATTTTCAAGTTTTCTTTGAGATTAGAATGCATCTTGAATAAAATTTAAGCAAAAATTTCAACCACTTATGCAGTAAATTTCGACCTTTTCCAGAATAACCAAATGACAAAAACTTCACACATGTTTATAAAGAGATGCAGAAACAACAGCATTTGTTACATAAATGTTTATTTTTATCCTTTTTTCATCAAAATCATTTACAAATGAATGGAAATGACATACAAATATTCATTGTTATCTTATATACAAAACATAAAAACTTGTGCTAATCTAAACTTGTGCAACATTCAAACAACCAATCATCTTCAACACACTAGCAAATACATTCTTGTTGAATTCTTAGAATTATTACATTACATACAACAGTTCTGTTTTTCATTTATAACCTTCAAGTAAATGTTCTGTTCCTTTGGAATCAGTGAAGAAAAATATTTAAGGTCCTAATAAATTTAGAGATTTCTAAATAACAGTTTTAAATAAAAAATAAACTTTTCAAATAGAGATTTCTTCTTTTGATGTTTCACATCATAAAATGTTTTCTGTTCAACTTCAACTTGAACTTTATTCAAACAATAAAAAAATAATATTGCATTCTAACAAAAATAAATTTGCTTATTACAGATTTGAGGATCACAATGAGAAAATCCCATCTCAAGCATTAGCACAATTTCAATCCATGTATTGGGTAATTATTATCAAACAAAATTTGTTATTGGCCTATAAAAAAAACACTGACCTGTGAAACAGAACATTTACAATCAATGGTTTAATCTGGTTTTATATTTTAGGATATATGACAGTATGGATTCCTTTGATAAACTCAATAAAATTGTTGTGCAATTACAGGATCAATATAAATGTCCAAATACTTATTTAACAATACTTGTAGTATCTGCACTTTAATTATCCCCCTTGTTAAGTATGATATAAAAATGAAAGTTTTAAACCAAGCAGGAGAAAGCAAGTGATATTATGACAACCTGATTTGTGTGAAGATGAGAACAAAGATGTTTGTTATACAAAAATAAGTCTTTTACAAATTCCTGTATAAATTGACACCACATCTAGATGCATAAAAATTGAAACAAAAATAATTCCCTTCAAACTTTGATATTTTTTTTTTGACAGACTTCCATAATTTATTGCTGTCTATTTTAAAAGTAGACAAAGTTATGTCACATAAAATTACTTGTAATTGAAGTTGTGTATCATCTGCTGAATAGAACATGAAAAGAAACTTGAAATGTAATAAAAATTTAGTAATAATGGCTTTTCAAAATAGTGCCATATTTTATATAGGAATTATGACAATCTTATACTGCTCTAAGCAAAGCAGTAAATCCCATGCAAAAATAATGGATTTGTATCAAACTACATTTATACTTCACTTAAAAATATCTCATAAAAATTTGTCACAGCTCATGACATCTAGACAAATGAGAAGACAAATGAGAAGACATACTCTATATTTACAGGTTTAACCATTCAAACATTTCTCATTCGGCCAATGGAACTTCATATAAACATCATCAAATTAAATGCAAACTCTTCAGACTTCTATATACATTTTTGTTTACATTCACAAGACTTATCCTTAATTTCTATATTTAACATCCATCATTTATCTCAATAAACCACAAGATTAGTGGGTTTTCGTACAAAATTATTCCCATAAAAAAGTTCCAAATACAATTCAAATTTGCCAAAAATTGTAATTACTTTTTTGAAATCAATTAATTATATAACATTTTGAGCATAAGTGGGTGACTGATGTTAAACATTGAACTAGATAAGCCTTACATATACAACGGTTTGACCATCAATTACACACTTTTTAAGTACAAACTAACCATGATCTTCAACACAACCATTTTTACTATCTACATTAGCACTAGGTATATGAATTGTCTCTGGTTTAACAATACTTTGATTTTGAATGAGGGGTATTTCCCCATTTTCTAGCCCTGCTTTGTTAACTACCTCCTGTACAGCTGCCCTCCTGGTCCGAATGACTAGATTAGGATTGTTCCACGGAGGAGGGACAGTTGAAGCAGGGGATTGCTGCCTAGCAGCCATGCTAACTGTAGCTATAGCAGGACGAGCACTTGCCACTAGCGGTGGCCTGGTAACTCTCTGTACCTGTCCAACATTACCAGCCACTTGAAATCGTGAAACAGGGGAGTTGATCCTGCTAGTGGTTACAGGACCATTAGCCATTTGTATTCCTCCCTGTGTGACAACAAGTGTTGGCATTACATTTCGTACTTTAGGTACAGCAGTACTCCTGGCTCTCTCAGCTTTCACAACAGGCATGGTCATTTGAGAGCTAGCTAACGAAACAGGTATAGCTTTGCCACCTGCCAATTGTAAATAGACCACACCTTGCTGACCAGCTGCAGGCCGAGGAGCAGAGCTAATGCTAGGGTTTACTTGTACTTGTTGTGTGTTTTGATTGCCTGCCATTCTAATGAATGACAAGACAGGTTGACCTGCACTGTTTTGTGTAATGACTTGCTGTGGCACTGGTTTAATTTGTTGTACTGTGCCACCTGTTAATGATGCTTGTGATGCATGAACTTGTACAGTTTGTGGTCTAGCTTGTTGTATTGCTGGAGATGACCTTTGTGCACTGACAACCTTGGGAATACCAGATGCGTTTGTTACAACCAACTGAATATCCTGAACTGTTGCATACTGGGTAGGTTTATTTGTGGCTGATTTCATGGATTGTTGTGGCATGTTTTGTACATTGATTATGGAAGGTGTGGTGCCCATTTGAACTTGTGATAGAACTGTGTTGGACTGTGAATATGCAGGGAATTGTGAACTTTTTAATGGTGTCTGTTTTGAAGGTGGTATGACAAGCTGTGTACCTTGAGGTGCTTGCACAATGGTAGGGTGTGTTTTTTGTACTGATGATAAAACAGACTGACAATTTGGATTTCTCTGACCTTGTTGAATGCTGTGAACTCTAGAAGCCTGAATCTGAGCAAGAAGTGCAGACGGTGATGTCTGAAAGTGAACAACTTGTGTAGTAGGTGGTGTGATTTTTGATGTTGCCTGAATCATTCTAGAGGCCTGCTGTGAACCTTGAACCTGAATCATCTGAGGAGCAGAACCTGGTGCTGACGAATTCTGAACCTGTAGAAAAGCTGGAATGTTTTGTGGTTGTTGTATTTGTACCAGAGATGGTGCAGCACCAGGCTGTGAACCCTGAACCTGATACAAAGTCGGTGTACCAACCATGCCACCTCGCCCCTGAACCTGAACAAAAGATGGAGTGACAACTGTCTGAGCACCCTGAATGTGTTGTATCTGTGGAAGATGTTGCGTGATTAACTGTGGAACCATGTTTTGACCTTGAGAAATGACATATTGACCTGGTTGATTTGGCGAGGTTTGTAAGAACAACTGCTGGACTGGAGCTCCTTGAGAGGATTTGACTGGTGATTGTGTGATGTATTGCTGACCCTGGATCTGTTGAGGCAGAGGTTGACCAGGTGTTATGTTACGACTAGCACTGGAGATGATTTGTTTCAGGTGTTGTAATTGTGATGGTGTAAGAAGTTGTGGTTGATGCATTGAAGGTTTTGACGACATGTTTGCTGCCTGCATTTTCTGCATGGCTGACACAAGCTGTGCTCTTGATAAGTCTGCCTTTTGACTCTGAGCAAGAAGCTGTTGTGAATATGTAGTTTGTTCTTGCTGCAATGATGTTATATTTGGAGGTGGTGTGCATGCTGCTGGTACTTTTTGGTTGGCCTGAGCTAGTATTTTTGAGACTAGTTTGGACGTTTGAGCTTTTTCTTCTTCTGTCATTTTAGGTGTAGTTTTTGGTGGGCGTTGCCTCTTTGATTTCAATTGTTTTGGTGTATCATTTACATCAATAATTTCTACATCTACTTTGTCTACTGATTTTCTACCTTTGGCAGATTTTGGAGTTTGTTTATTTGGGGTTATTTTAGGGGTTTTGTTTTTGGGAGGTCTCCCTACACCCAACTTAGGGGTACGGAAAATAGGATCAGAAAGCCCTTGATCTGATCTCCTTTTATCCTCATCTATAACATAATTCTCATCCTTTTTCTTAATAGGACGTTTCCTAGCTGAAGGGGTACGATCACGTGCCGGTGTCTTGGCCTTAGCAGATTTAGCTTTCTTGGCTGATTTCTTCACCTGGTTAAACGCGTCCTCCCTGGTGTATGTAAACAGCATCTCATCCTCTTCAACCTCTAGACGTCTTTCTTCTTCTTCCTTTAAAGCCTTCAATCGACCAAGCTCCCAATCTTTCTTGGCATTTTGTATATCCTCCTAAAATAGAAAAGAAAATCAAAATATTGTAATGGCAACTATTCCATAAAAGAGCTGAACATTTCATTTACCAAGAGTCAGAGACAACATTAATATATAATTAGACCATTTGTGATTCACAAAGTTTCAAAAGCATTATGTTTAATAAAATAAAATAATGAAAAATAAGTGGTGAACCAAGATTTTAATCTTTCTACAGTCTTGTATATTCGGTGACAACCAAATTCATCATCATGTTGTCTTGAGCTGTTTTACAGTGTGGAAACCACCTTAATAAATGATCTTGTACCAGCCCTTGCCAATTCAAATGTGATAATATTTTATTATTTTCTAGTCAGTGCACAATGACAACCTTTTAAAGCTCAAAATCGAGACTTAGATGAAGAGTTGTCTCATTGGCACTCATACTACATCTTTTTATATCTACTTAAACAAGAGATTGACGAGGAAATCTGCCTCTAGTACTACCTCTGCAATCTGTAGTTCTTCAGCCAAGGGATCCATCTCATCTTCCATGAAGATAACTGCATATCTCTCCACTGGTGTTAGCTACAAGACAAACATACAAATCAGATACAAAAAGATTGTTTATCAGCTATATGGTGTTTCATCTGATCATCATAATACTGAAGTAAACTATTCATTTTAAAATTAAAATCTATTATTTTTACTTACTTTATTAACTGGTATCATAAACATTTTCTAATCTTATTGATATATTTATAAAAAGAAAGTTTTATGTTTTATATATTTATGATGATCTAATTCAAACAGTTTTTTCTATCCATAAAAGTGAAGGTAATGTGTCGATTTACAGTACTTGAACCCAACGACAGTAATTGGAAATAGGAAATAACAACTTGTTTCCACTCACCTCCTTTTCCAACATAGCTAATTCCATTTCCACTTTGGATTCATCTTCTTCCCTTTTTCTTTCAGCCTCTCTTTCATCCCAGGGGATATTTTCATCAAATTCTGCCAGTTCTGCTTTTTGTTCAGCTTTTACTTGATCAACAGCTACAGCATCAGTATCATCTTCTGTCTTGGCCAGTGCCTACAAATGAAAACGAGGCAAGATGATGTTATATTTTCTAAACAGGAAAATGCCTGTACCAAGTCAGAAATAAGACAGTTGTTATCCATTTATTTGATGTGTTAGAACTTTTGATTTTGCCATTTGATAAGGGACTCTCTGTTTTGAATTTTCCTCTCAGTTCAGTATTTTTGTAATAGACCACTTTCGTAACTATGTCCTTCATCCAAAATTGTCAATCAATTATGCTTGCCTTAATGACATCATTTACCCATGTCAAAGTGCAACTAGCATTTCGTGGTTGTCATTATGTAGGATAAACAAGCAATAATGTTTGTTCTGTACATACCTTATCATAATTCCCTAATGTCTATGCTGATTATCAATTATAAGAATTAATTCAAGCAATATGGCATATTTTTTCAGCCACTTGCACAACACCAGAAGTAATGATGTCCCTATAAAAACCATGAATGATGTTCACTAAAATCCGATTTTTTGACCCCTTACGACAAACTTGAATGTTGTCCATTAATATATATACCTTTTCAAACTGAGTGATAACAGATGTATCTGAAGTGACTGGTTTATCATCACCTCCAGCTACTTCTTTCATAGATTTCATTTTCAGATCAACAGCTTCAGGTGGGACAGGGACAGCATCTTCTTTTTCTTTTCTGTCTTCCTTCTCCTTCACCAAGGAATCTAAACCTGATGGCTCAGAAAACAAGTCTTTGATTGTTTGCTATAAATAGAAATCAAAATTTTAAAATGTACTGTTGATAATTTACAAAACTAATGCACGATACAATATAAAATATCTCTCACCTTTTTAGGTGGAAAATATGAAGACAAGTTTGTCTTGAATATGTAAAACTTTAATTTCCATACTTAACTACATCAAGTTAATTTGAAAAGTGTGAAATTAAATTGCTGTGTATCCACAAAAAAAAGGGCTAAAAGCACAATAAAATGTAGCAAAAATGACTTGATAAGAACAATACCTCTTTGAAGAATGTTGTAGTAAAGTTTCCTCCTTCGATAGCCATATCACCTAACATTCTTTTCTGGTTGGCTTTCTTCAAGATGTTCTCTTCTACAGTTCTCTCACTCACAAGTCTACAATAAAATCAAATTGGTATAAGAACATTGACCATATTCTTATGACTTGGGAGACATGACTTACTACCAAGCCAAACAAATTTAATTTACAGTATAATCTTTAATTGTCAGTTTGTCATATCATCTATCTCAACTTCAGGTAATTACAAACTAACTATAAAAAGGTTACGTCGCAAACCAAACACTATACACATCATTTTTTCTCCCCAAACACTTTAAAGAATTTGAAAAGAAGTCCTTGATGCCCTGTTTTCTCATACTTCATATTCAGAAAAAAAAATTGAAAATGTTGGGGTTTTTTTTTTATTTCACATTAGCCTGTAATTCATTTCTTTAGTACATCAATTAGTCTTTATTGAAAAACATTTGTGATTTCTAGGCCTTTTATAGCTGACTATGTGGTATTTGGGCTTTGCTTATTGTTGAAGGCCATAAAGTGACTGTTAGCTGTTAATTTCTGTCTAGTTTGGTCTCTATCGGAGAGTTATCTCAGATTTTTTTTTTATTAAATTTTTTACCTATAAATATGAACATCTCTAGTCTGCCCAATCCTATGACATCGATCCTGAGCTTGAGCGTCCATAGTTGGATTCCAATCACTATCATAAAATATCACAGTATCAGCACCTGTCAAATTCACACCTATACCACCTGACCGTGTGGATAAAATAAACACAAATATCCTCCTATCCGCATTGAATCGGTCCATTAGGAATTGTCTTTGTTCAACCTTAGTTGTTCCGTCAAGACGTAAATATATATGTCCATGGTAGTTTAGGAATGCCTCTAAAATGTTCAACATTTTTGTCATCTGTGTGAATATTAATACTCTATGTCCTTCTGTTTTAAGTCTATGTAATAAAATATCCAGCACTTGAAGTTTTCCTGAAATAAAGCAAAATAAATCATAACTATTCGTACACCATCATTATGTGTGTTTAATTTTAGTCAAAGTTAAATATTACTGGTTCAAAGAATCAGTTATTTCTATTTGTGTTCCAGTACATTTGTGTAAACATTCTTTTATTATTGTTTTCCCCTCTCAATTGCTTTTTGGTGTTTTACTTTTTTTAATTTAAGCATCACTAATTCACAAGTACTTTGTAGACAAAATGTGCCTCTGGTGTACTAAATTTTAATCCTGGTATATATATTACAAGTTTATTTTTTAATGTATCCATTTTCAAATGGCAATTTGAGATTTCTAGATGTGATATTTAACATGTGACATCAATTTTTCTATTTCACGTTGTTTCTGTATATGGAATAGGAATGCGATTCCAGTCAAGCCATCTACCTTTTGTGTGCAATAGACTTACCACAATCATACTGTATCAAACGTTTTTCTGGGAACTGTACCAGAAGTCTGGTTGATATAGGATGAAGACAAGTTGCTTTTGGAGACAGTTGACTCTGCAGTAGTGTCTCCCGTCTCCTTTGTTCCACCAGATAGTGAGGAGGCGGATGAGACACATGCATCTGTATCCTGGGAGCTGTACAAGGAGGAGTGATGAATGTGTACCTACAAAATTCGCAAGATTAATACAGAAACACAGCTTTATCTAGACATATCAAAGTGGATTTGTGTGTGAACCATGGTTCTGTGTTGAAGGCCACACTTTGATCTCGAATGGTTTACTTTTACAAATTGGAACTTGGATGGAGAGTTGTCTCATAGGCACACACATCTTCTGATATCTATATTTTCAAATTTCAATATTATATTCTTAATCAGCTGCAATTATTTTACATATTTCTTCTAAATATCCTTTCACATCTATAATGAATGTCTCCGCAGTAATATCATATTAATTTTAATATAATTTGTAGCTTGTAGGCATTTTATTATCTACCTTCATGTAATATTAACATTAAGATAGGAGTTGATGCCCTTTATATAGCATGACCAGATATGATAAACACAACATTCAATGTCATCACAGTACAAGGTATGCTTTTATACATCTACGCTGGCACTATCTGTTTAATATTCTTGTTTGAATTGTTTCTTGTTTTGAGCCTTTCATAGCAAATCATATGGTATATGTTAAAGGCTGAAGTAACAGCTGCCTCAAATCAATCCAGCTTATCTTTTCTGTATACTAGATTTTTTTCTTGTAAATTGTCTGCCTTTCTTGGGAAAGATGAATTAAGGAATGAATTGAGAACATGTCCATGGAGAACAGATGAGTGCCCCTGCTTGCATATAACATTATAAATGAACTCAAAAATGGTAAAAGAGATGCAAACACCCCAATTCAAACTTGACCAATGGTTTTGTGGTTTCAGTATTATAACATTTGACAGAGTGAAGTCTTTTTTGTACAGCAATAAATGAAGAAAAGTATACCAACCTTAGCAGGATATCCTCCATTTTGTGTAGGAATTGTTCTGGAGTATTAATAAGATTTGAAAGCACTTTGGTTTGTTTCCAGTAATAACTAGGATGATTCACATTAGGCCAGGTATGGACATTACGACAGTATACCATGCCTAAACCTTTCCATGTATTGTCTTTAACACGCGTCCTATTCATATCTCTGAACACGTCAACAGTGTGACACAAGTCTTGTCCATAAACAGGCACACGCGAACAATGTTTCTCATTTGTATTAGCAATAAAATCTAACTTTTGTTCTCTTTCTCTCATTTTCTTTTCTTCCAATGAATTCTGAAAGAGAATAAGATCAGTTACCATTCTGTATCAAAGACTGAAATTTAATACATGTAATTTCAAAGATATCAATGGTCCACTTACAAATTATCACTATTTTGACCTGGGAAGTAAGAATCATTTCTTTTAACAACACTGAACATTTATCATTTAGATCTAATATATTATTCATTAAGTGTCCAAAGCTAAGGTAACCAAGTATCTCTGATATAGCAAGAACTCAGTGCATAAAGCCATGATTTAATGTAGGAAATCACTAGCACCAAAGTGGCAACAATTTACACATCTGGTGACTCTTGACTCCATATTTAAAGAAATATATCAAATAGTACTTTTTTAGGGTCAGTGGACCATGATCTTCGGGTCAAAATTCTAATTTGGCATTAAAATTAGAAAGACCATAGCATAGGGAACATGTGTACTAAGTTTCAAGTTGTGTGGGAAAGACAGACATACAAACTGAAAAACATAATGCCCCTAGGTGGACAGAAAAATCTATGTTGAAAGAATGGTATTTGCTTCCAACCCTAACCCTACTACCAATTTGGCAAACATTATTATGTGGTATCATAATCAACCTTCCAGATACATACTTATCTGCATAACCAACTTTGTAACCTCTTTATAAAGAATCATTGTAATAAAAACCAACATTCCTATGGGCAGAGTTCCATATTTATAAGCTACAATATAAAGTATCTCAATCAAAATAAAAATTCTTACACAATAGAACTCGGATTTCTTGATCTCCTTCCTGACCCTCTTCTTCACAGCTGATTTGTTCTGCAAGGGTGTACCAGGTAACTTTACATTCCCTGATAAATCTGTCACATTTATAATGGATGATGATGCTGAAAATATAAAACAACTTCTTAAATATGGGAAAAGTATCCCCCCCATATTGTTTTAGACATCAACCAAAATTAAATGATGAGAGCAAGTTACAATTTTTAAGTCTTTGGTTTAACCATGCCATACTACTATTCATCAACTGTCCCAAGCTAAGGTAACCAAGTATCTCTGATAAAGCAAGAACTCAGTGCATAAAGCCATGATTTATTGTAGGAAATCACTAGCACCAAAGTGGCAACCATCTACACATCTGGTGACTCTTGACTCCATAATTCCATGAATATTTCTTATCATTCCAATTCATTAATATATGTTCTACTAAAACAGGCATGTCATGAAGTTCATGCAGGCATCAATTTAAGAAACAATTGATGCAAGCTATACTTTATTGCAGTTTTAACATGGGTAGGCTTATATTCATGATTACTTTCCCCCAAGCTATAGTGAGGGCTAAAATAACACATTTGTTCTGCAGTAGTCAAAATATGCATGTGTAAAAAAAAATTATTGGATTTAAAACATGGGTTTATTCATAAAGATAAAGAAGCATGTCAAACTAGAATATATAGTTTGAATAAAAAACAATCCACAGATCATTGCAGAGATTATATTCACTAACCTTGTGATTCAGATGTCAGAGGACTGACTCTCATCATCGGCTTCTGATTACCCATAGTAGATATAGGCAGCTGTACAGACGGTCTGACCATTGTTGCCATCGTAGTAGCTGTTACAGAGGAACTTGCTGTAGTGGTTATGGTCTGATGCCCATTTACTACTAAATAATTACAATTTAACATGTCAAAAAGAACATTATTTAAATGAACTTCATTTGAGATTACAATCAATATAATAAATAAACATGTCAACAGCGAGCAGTTTTTTTTTTATCATTTCAATTGTTTTACATTTGTAAAGTCAGGGAGGGCCTTTTATAATTTACTATACAGTAGGAGTTTTATTGGAAGCCATTCAGCCATTCTAACACTTTCCAATTAAAATGTGCCTTGCAGCTTGTAGTATGCAACCTTTAGTAGTTTAATGCAATTTTTGTGAGAAGATCTATAGATTACAATTTGACAGTACTGAACAACACTTACAGATATCAAATAAATGTTTCATAGTTGTTAATCTGAATTTTCAAAAATAATATGTATGTAAGGCAACTACTCGTTCCTGTATGTCTGTAATGGCAGTGGTTTCAGAACAATCCTTGATTTAAAAAAAGCTTTCTATAATGTGCTAAAACTCTTATACAGTAGATAGAAGATACAAATATTCCATTTAAAAAAAACTTAAACTACAACTGTTTTTACCTGCAGAAGCTGTAGTGGCTACTGAACTGACTGCAGATGTAGCAATCATCTGTTGTCCCAAGGAAGTCTGTACTATCTGTATAAAGCCAGCTAAAATAGAAATAGACATAACGTTAACATCTCTACTATATGTATGAACCCAGCTAAAATAGAAATAAACATTAATGTATAAATCTGCCATCAATATCACAAAATATACTAATCAATGTTTGATAATAGTGTGTTCCAATCATCTATCATATCAGGGTTCTGGAATAGTTGTGGTCCCAAGGTTTGGACCAATTTTTTTACAAAGGATCTACACAATATTGGTATTTTGCAATAGAAGTAATAGTGAGGACCAGGATAATTTCTTCAAGAACCACTTAGGAATAGTAGATTTTGAGAACTTCACCATATGGATCCAATCTACTATTCATCAGTTGTCCTAAGCTAAGGTAACCAAGTATCTCTGATAAAGCAAGAACTCAGTGCATAAAGCCATGATTTATTGTAGGAAATCACTAGCACCAAAGTGGCAACCATCTACACATCTGGTTATTTACACTAAATAGTATGGCGGACTTTAAATAAATTGTTCATTTTTTTTTTACAGCAAATAAGTTCTGTCGTTTTGGACACATTCCTACTAGAAAGAACAGTCTTTGCTCTTACTCTTAAAAGCTGCATGCCTAAGCAATTTGAACTCATTTTAGGTCTTACATTTGACCTGACCAGGGATTTTATATTCATACTGGTATGCATGAAGTGTTCCAAGCTAAGGTAACCAAGTATCTCTGATAAAGCAAGAACTCAGTGCATAAAGCCATGATTTATTGTAGGAAATCACTAGCACCAAAGTGGCAATAATCTACACATCTGGTGACTCTTGACTCCATATTCAAGAAATTTATATTGATCAAGTAATTCATGTTAATTTTCACTTTGCTTTTACACTTCCATATTCTTTTTATTTCCTATGCAAGGCAAGAAGAACAAGATATTATTTTCAAGTCTTATGTATGATATGACTAGGTATTTTCTTCATACTACAAGTGTCCTAAGCTAAGGTAACCAAGTATCTCTGATAAAGCAAGAACTCAGTGCACAAAGCCATGATTTAATGTAGGAAATCACTAGCACCAAAGTGGCAACCATCTACACATCTGGTGACTCTTGACTCCATAATTCTTTTTATGGTATTTAATACCAATATTTCGCCTTATAATCTCGACTCATTACAATAAATGTAACACCCATATAACTGGGGCATTGTAATACAGAGACTTGACGAGCATGATTTTTGGCATACAAAATTATTAGGGTAACAGTACAACATGTTGATGACGGCCTGCCTGGACACATTCAAACTGGATAGACCAAGTATAACCAAGTATCTCTGATAAAGCAAGAACTCAGTGCATAAAGCCATGATTTATTGTAGGAAACTCAACATGTTGATGACGACCTGCCTGGACACATTCTGACTAGAGAGCAGACTTTGCTCTTACTCTCCTAAATGCTGATCACAACAAGAACTTATTTTCAATTCTTGTTTGACCTGACTAGGTATTTTATTCATATTATTATTCATTAACTGTCCCAAGCTAAGGTAACCAAGTATCTCTGATAAAGCAAGAACTCAGTGCATAAAGCCATGATTTATTGTAGGAAATCACTAGCACCAAAGTGGCAATAATCTACACATCTAGTGACTCTTGACTCCATAATATGAGTCTTATATCAAATACTATGTTGAACTTTACTATCCCATTTGACACTTTTATATTTTTTTTAATTTCCTAAGCAAGGCATGGGGAATAAGAATAAGACTTGTTCATTTCGTATAAATTCATCCAAAATTTAGTCATTTTAAAACAACAATGCCATTAAATTAACAATGATTTACTAATTTCAGGATTTATTACAGTCAATTTCATTGAGTGTGTAGCCAAAGGTAATATCTTTTGTAAGCTTGCTTGTTAGCTGAACCGTGAAGTCATTGTTAGATTAGGTAGACTACCCTACTAAAAGAGTAGACTAGTCCGACAGATAACCAATTTATCTATCTGTTGGACTAGGCTACTTTGAAAGAAGGGTAGTTTACCTGACCTAATAATGACTTCACTGTTCAACTAACAAGCAAGCTTATCAAAGATAGTACCTTTGGCTACACACTCAATGAAATCGTCTGTAAATACTAAGGAGGAACTTAGATGATTGATAAATGTTCAGTTTTAAATTTAACACCTATATGAACTGGGCATTGTACTACTGAGAATTGCTAAGTGAGATTTATAATGTAAAAGATCACAAGGGTCACAGGATAAAGGATGATCTACTTGGACATATTACGACTGGGAATAGCAGTTTTTGATCTTACTCGTAAATGCCACTGAATAATGAAGAAACACCAAGAACCATCTCAAGACTTGTTTGACCACACTATGGGTTTTTATGCATTCTGCTATTTATTAACTGTCCCCAGCTAAGGTAACCAAGTATCTCTGATAAAGCAAGAACTCAGTGCATAAAGCCATGATTTATTGTAGGAAATCACTAGCACCAAAGTGGCAACCTTCTACACATCTGGTGACTCTTGACTCCATATAAAACTTTTTGGATTTTAACATTAAAGACTTCATAATTATCACTACTTATTGACTACTGTAAATTCAGAAATTATTCCGAAAATTCCACAGGGTTATAATCGCAATAATTCAAACTCACAGTTCATCCCACAAGGTCCTGGTTGAATGTGTTGGATGCATGTCTACTATGACAGGACACTTCAAAACCACTGAACTGGACAAATGAAGCATTTTAAATAGTACTTTTGTATACCCTCTCTTGGTACCCAATTTAGAAACTTGTTCCAGAATGGTTTGTGAGAAAGGGAATCTGTTGGTTGCATTAACCAAAACAGTACTTGTAGAACTTACAACTGTTGTAAATACAAGCATTTGAGAAAACAAATCCTTCACAAACTTGAACTGTTTACTTAATATCACATTTTTGCAATAAGGGCTATTCCATACAAAACTCGAAGGGTCATATGAAATACTAGTAGGTTGCTCAAGTTAAAATATATCCCCTCCTTAATGTGCCTTCCTGGGTCCCAAGCAATTAGAACGGTCACTATTTGTCAAAAGGAAAAAGTAAAGGGAGCCATCACAGAATGCCCAGCAATGTGTGAATAAATGTAGAACAGGGATGTCCCCTTTTTTAACCATGATCAATGTAGTTTTATTCATTTGAAGGAGAAAGTATGAAGTAACAAGTATTTTTTTTCTGTAAACACTACACAGCTTCTGTAGTTAATAGTGTATAATTACTAGGATTTTCATCGTTAAAATCCAAGGGGTTTTAAAGTAGGAAAGTTTAAAAAAGGATTTGTACCGATGCATAATACTAACAAGCTTGATATCAATGGGTCTTCCACTATAAGAATATTAGTTTATCATTATTAAGAGCAAACCTTATATTTTGTAACTAACATTGCTGATCTGATACAGTATACTGCATCTGATGGATGATGTTAGTGGTTTATGTACGAGAGTTCTCTTACGAAACATTTACCAATATTTCGCCTTATAATCTCGATTCATTACAATAAATATAACACCCATATAACTGGGGCATTGTAATACAGAACAACACGTTGATGACGGCCTGCCTGAACACATTCAAACTGGATAGAGCAAGTACAACCAAGATAACAAAGTATCTTTGATAAAGCAAGAACTCACGATTTATTGAAGGAAACTGGACACCTTGATGACGACCTGCCTGGACACATTCCAACTAGAGAGCAGATTTGGCTCTTACTCTTAAATGCTGCACGTAACCAGAACTTATTTTCAATTCTTGTTTGACCTGACGGGATTTTATTCATATTATTATTCATTAACTGTCCCAAGCTAAGGTAACCAAGTATCTCTGATAAAGCAAGAACTCAGTGCATAAAGCCATGATTTAATGTAGGAAATCACTAGCACCAAAGTGGCAATAATCTACACATCTGGTGACTCTTGACTCCATAATTTTTTTTATGGTATCTATATAATTAGAGACTTACACCAAAATAGTATGTCTGACTGTTACTTATTTGTATCTTTTTTACACAGCAAATTCTAGTTATTGTTTTATAAATTAATTTGGTATGTAACACATCTTCTGATTGGCTGACGTTATTTTGTTATGAGCTCATAGACATAATTTAGTCAAGTGACCATGACATTATCAACGTTTTTTTCATCGTTTTCTACGGTTTAAAATGGAATTTAGTATTAAACTATAAGAAATGACTAATCCAATGTATAGCTGACTATGTGGTATGGGCTTTGCTCATTGTTGAAGGCTGTACGGTGACCTATAGTTGTTAATGTTTGAGTCATTTTGGTCTTCAGTGGATAGTTGTGTCATTGGCAATCATAACACATCTTCTTTTTTATAATATTTTTTCTGTCTATTGGAAATTATATAAAAAATTTGGTGCACACTAATAAATAACCGGTTATGCGCGTTATTCAGTGTGCACAAATTTTTTTATGTTATTTCTTCATAGACAGAAAAAATATTAGTCATTCCTTAAGTACTTGAGTGTTCCTGTTGCATAATAACTTTTCCTGGCTTTACAATTCTCTCCTATTTGTGTTGCAAAAGCATTTAAATCATGGTGAAAGCATGAAGTGCTGGTAAGCAGTCTATTTTGATTGTTCAAGATATATTTACCTGGTAACTGAGACAACTGTCCAGCAGGTATCATCAGTCTTGCTCCTTGGTCAGTCTGTTGTATCTGTACTGTGATTGGCTGAGTGGAAACCGGTGTCTGTCCAGCTAAAAAAAAACAAAAAACATGTTTTACTTTAAATTCTTGACATCATTTGATCACAAATAAAAAAAATATCCTATAATATGCACAATATTGAAATGTTATATAAAGAAAAATTATCTTAGATAAGATCCTCTTATCCAAACATAATTGAGTGGTGATGTTTATCAGATGATCCTTACCAGACTGAGGAACCACTTTTGTCTGTAGTTTGTTGGTCTGTACCACACTTGTGACTGGCATACTGGAAGCCACTGTGACCATTCCTGGAGTTGATACTGTAGTGACCGTTGGTGTCATCACAGGAACAGAGGAGGCAGGGTAACCTAAAATACAAAGTACAAAATATTTGATAAACAAGTTAAAACACATGAATCTAAGTACTAGTTTGAAAGTTTGAACTGTTCTAGAGTTTTTAATCATGTACATTATATACTGCCATGATGTGGTATGTTACTAGATTTAATGTACGAGATGGCTCATACCACAGCAGTATTATTAACTGTGTGTTAATACTTACACCTCGTTACATTTATCAAACAGTGCAACCTGAATGGGTTAATTACATTCATTCAGCTGAATAAGTTTATAATGCACTTTTTTAATGACTTGACTATAATGGACCTTTTCCTTAATTTGTCAAAGAACGAAATGATTGAGAAATCAGTCATAAAAGACATCATGGTTGATATATCTATCCACTTGGAATTGTGTTTTTACATGTTCTGGTATATTTTGAACACTGACATTCCAACACAGATTATGACATTCTATCAGTCTTTCAAATTGTCCAAGACATAATAAGGAATTGAAAAGCTTTAGGTGTTTTCAATACAGTCTCTAGTCCACAAAGATGCAAGAAGTGTTTTGCATTATTGATATGGGTATAGTTAAGAACTGTTCTAGAGTTTTTAATCATGTACATTATATACTGCCATGATGTGGTATGCTACTAGATTTAATGTAAGAGATGGCTCATACCACAGCAGTATTATTAACTGTGTGTTAATACTTACACCTCGTAAGATAAAGAAGACTTACATATCTGAGTACAAAATAACCATACAGTTAATAGGCTTATGATGCAACTTTTATTAATGTCAATAGATATAGGAAGATGTGGTCAAAGTCTATTTTGAAAGTTTGAATATGAGTTGTAGAATCAAATGCATTGTTTTCAAGTTCAGATAAAAGTAAATACAAGGTTTTTGCAAGTACAGATGAGGGTCTTGCACACGATCAGGGTATTAACAAAACACATTAACAAACTGGTCATTTTATAACCTTGCAAAAGTTTTATGGTTATAACTATGAGTTGTGAAATAAATTTGTTATGGTCATAAATATCAGAGAAAACATTGTTGTTTGGCTTTTCAAATTTTGAAGGTTCAAGAAATCACATTCACCATGTTCATGTAAGGCTTTAAAAGGTTGTGAATGAGGTCCCAAACAATGTTGTATATGTAGTGAAGTCACAGTACATGGACTTGAGTGTGTTCACGAGAATGATCCTTTGGTTATTATCGAAAACATTTTTACTCATGAACTTTTCTCTAGTCCACAAGATGACAGAAGTGTTTTTGCTTCATTGAATCAGATATTACAGTATCAGAGAGCAATAATCTGAAAGTAAGAACTGTTCTAGAGTTTTTAATCATGTACATTATATATTGCCATGATGTGGTATGTTACTAGATTTATTGTACGAAATGGCTCATACCACAGCAGTACTATTAACTGTGTGTTAATACTTACACCTCGTATGATAAAAGAGGACTTGCATATCGAAGTACAACCCAAAATAGTTATTCAGCTAAATAGGCTTATGATGTACTATCTAATAATGTTAAGTATATTTTGAAACTTTGAAAATGAGTTTTGAAATAAATTAATCATTATCATCAATATGAAAGAAAACAGAACATCTTTTTATTTTACCACCCTGCCTACCCATGAGGGTCTTAGAAAATTGGTGTTGAACAGGACACATTCACAAACTCATGAAAAAAAAATTAATTTGTATAGTTTTGCCAGATTACACTGTTGTTTGGCTTTCAAAATTGAAGTCAATTAACCTTGCAAAATGTGTATGGTTAATACCATTACAGAGGTCTTTTTTAATTGTCATGGCAAGAAATATTTGAGAAATCACATTCACCATGTTCATCTAAGGCTTAAAAGGTTGTGAATGAGGTCCCAACCAATGTTGTATATGTAGTGCAGTCACAGTACATGGACTTGAGTGTGTTCACGAGAATGATCCTTTGGTTATTATCGAAACATTTTTACTCATGAACTTTTCTCTAGTCCACAAGTGTTTTTGCTTCATTGGATCATATATTACAGTATCAGAGAGCAATAATTTGAAAGTAAGAACTGTTCTAGAGTTTTTAATCATGTACATTATATATTGCCATGATGTGGTATGATACTAGATTTAATGTACGAGATGGCTCATACCACAGCAGTACTAAAAACTGTGTGTTAATACTTACACCTCGTAAGATTAAATACAAACTAATACAAAAAGGATTATCAATCAACTTTCTGATTCAGAAAAGTTACAATGAATACCTCTTTCAGCTTGATGTGATTTTATTATTTTTAAAAACTGATCCAGAGAAAATATCAACTTACCACCATTGGACATTACAGTACTTGTAATTGCTGGTGAAGACCTTCCACACTGAAATAAAAACAACACATTTAAAATCTTTTAAACAGTTAAATCCTATATAAATATAAATGTGAATAGGAGTATACTTCGATGAGACAGCAGCCGAACAAAAAAACAAGATGGCATCTTCAGGCTGTGATATAGTCTAAAAAAATTTACTGGTGTCTGCACAGGTAAACCAGTAGTTCTAATAGATTTAAAGCGTGTATCTGATATTGCGGCTTAATACAGTTTACTGCATTTAGCGGATTATATCAAGAGTTTTATTGTTCGAGAGTTTTTCACACCACCAGCTCATATAAAGCACTAGAATGCTATCAAACCTCGATATATATTATCTTCATCAGTGTGTATAACAACTGATTAAACAGGTGAAACTGAGCTACAGCTCACTGATACCCCCACCGAAATACTTGACAGTAAACAAGAAGTTGTTGAGGGATGTATCTGAAAATGCAGCACAAGGTGTAACTGACTTATATAAAAACTGAAACCAAATTCAAGTATTGTAGTTCCCGAGACAGTTGTGACGAAAACTTTACGATCATGTGTAAAATGAAACAAGTGTTCGGTAAACAGGAAGATGTTGAGTGATGAATCTGAAAACACATCACACAGTACTGTTAAAGTCTGACTGATTCCCTAAAAGTAATCAACTAATAAATGACTGTAAAATAAAATGATATTGACTACCTACCTACCCTTTTAATTTTTTAAAAAGTAAGTTGTGTGTAACTAGGTACCTGTTGGAAGACGCTTGGAAATGAGGTAGGCTGAAGTTTTCCTGGGACTGGTCGTTGTTCACATTCCTCCACATCATCTATTTCTTCTATCAACTTTCTACTTGTTTGCAGTCCCCTTACCCGATGAGCAACAAATGCTGGTAGATTTATCTCCATGTCAGCTAAACTGGGGTATAAACTATACAAGTCTATATCCTATAAAACAAAAACATCATCTTTTGATATAATATTTATATATTCAATATAAAGCAAAAGAAACATAAAACTGTTAAATCTTTGCTCTCTCATTTCTGATTTGTGGTCTGTATCTGATATTGCGGCCAAATACAGTGTACTGCATCCAGCGGATTATATAAGAGTTTTAGTGTTCGAGAGTTTTTCACATTACTAGCTCATAATAAGCACCAGTATGCTATCAAACTTCGGTATATATTCATTGTTACATGAAGTAAATATTCACTAAAAAAATTGCCAATCTGAGATTTTATTTAAAAGTAAATTAACCCTTATAAGTAGCAACAGGACGAGAAAATAAAGATCATTCTTCAGATCTTTCCCTGAATTTCTGAATATTGATTCCCTCCCTTCATGGAAAATATATTTGTAAAGGAATACATGCCAACAAGATAAACTGAGCTATTGAAAACTAATGATACCCAAAAACAAGAGTTGGCTATTGCTATTGAAAATCTGAGTCATGGCATGAAGACAAATATGAAGATGTATGATGAAACAAACTAATTGTGCATGACATTCTAGAGATACAGGTTTTCAGTTAACAAGACATAGAACATGTATAAAAGGAGCAAGTATCACAAGTATGTCTATATGCCATATATCAAGGTATTAAACTTGTTCTTGTCGACAGCAAAAGTAAGGGACAGAGTTAAACCAGTTATTTTAATAATAGTTTCAAGTTTGTATCTGATTTTGCGGCTTAATACAGTTTACTGCATTTAGCGGATTAAATCAGAGATTCACTGTTCGAGAGTTTTTCACACCACCAGCTCATATAAAGCACTAGAATGCTATCAAACCTCGATATATATCATCTTTATGACAATTAGTGTGCATATAGCTACTAATAATAAATGAAAAGATCCTCATTTTGTCATTTTACAAGTTCCTAATTTCGTATCATTTTATTACCTTGCACCACAAAAAGAGATGAAATATCATTCTCATGTCATTCCAAAAAAACTTATCTATCTTCAAATTCATTCAAACAATAATAAACAAAGTATTATTAGCAAAAGAATGCAAACAAATTATATCTCAGAGTAAAATAATGTTGGTTGTCATTTGCAGTAAATACGAAAATCAATAAATTTTGAAATTGCAAAAACGAGGAAGACTAAGATGAAAATTGAGACAGAACAAACATTTGAAAATAAGTTTTTAGTAAACCTGTAAAAGAACTTCACAGGAACTGAAATCCTACCACAAGGTATAGAATTAACAGATAAAGCTCTATACCATATATCAAAATTTCACATAGTAAGGCATAACCAGATGAAGCCTTTTGACATGCATAAGAAGGTATCGAAATTGTTATGTTTCTAAGAAAATGTAAGGCAAGAGAGAAAAGGGCAGAGGTTAACCAGAAGATCTCCTCTTGAAAATTTTAAGTCTGTATCTGATATAGCGGCCAAATACAGTGTACTGCATTCAGCGGATTATATAAGAGTTTTAGTGTTCGAGAGTTTTTCACATTACTAGCTCATGATAAGCACCAGTATGCTATCAAACTTCGGTATATCTTCATTGTTGCATAAAGTATCAGTCGAAATAAATAAACAAGTCAATGCATTGTCCTTCCAAATCTAACTCCACTTCTATATTTGAAAAATACATGAAATTCCAAATGGATACAAGTTCGGCCATACTACTGTAATAGCTTACCCTCAATGGATCATATTCTAAAACGTTCAGGACACATGAAGATGTGCGATAACATATGCCCTCGGCCTGGAATGGTGAAATAATTGGTCGTGGATCAAACAAACTTGGATGATTACAGACTTTTCTCAACTGCATCAGTACATTGATTACAGACATGAAATGTCCTGATTGTAAAGTTTCTCTTGTTCTGAAATAAAAGAAAGGTTATTTAATGGCTGTCTGGACATTTAATTTTGAACAACTTTGCTAATTATACTTTCTTGTCTCGTAGGACTTGGCCTTTAATATTTCAGACACAAAATATTCCTCTAAAGTGGCTGCTTCAGTTGAGAAAGCATTAAAAACTTACTAAATAGACAGACATAACATATGTAACTAACATTGCTGATCTGATACAGTATACTGCATCTGATGGATGATGTTAGTGATTTATGTACGAGGACTTTCATACGAAGCATTTAATATCAATGGTCCGTCTTTACTGCCTCAATAAAATATACATTTTAAAGAACAAATTTCAAGTTTAGAACCCATTTAAAATGAGGGCTATTCCAGAAAAAAAATGTATGGAGGAGTTGGAAGGCAGTTTTAGTCAGCACCCGCCACCCAGACAATTGTAATTGAGAATTATAGTGCATTATAGTGTGAAAAGTTGCTCTGTTACCCATCACCCATGTATTATTAATACAAATTACAATGTGCCTTCCAACACCCCCATACATTTTATTCTGGAATAGCCCTGATCAAACATTATGCCACCTAAGGATAGATAGCAGCTTATGTTTATTAATATAAACTTGAAGTAAAAACATTACTTACGCTCCTTGAGACATGAAATCTTCATAAAGGTATCTTTGTCTTTTGGACAAGTGACACATTACAACATGTTCAAACTTCTTAGGCATCTGTTTCTCAACATCACATTTTAATCTCCTCAATAAGAATGGTCTCAATACCTGTAAGTAAGTTATCTTGTAAGTTTTCATACTAATACATGACATATTAAATAGAAATAAGTGGAGAATGTATCCATGGGACACAGACAATGCACTTGCATTCAACAGTCATTACTTGAGAATGGTAAAAGTGATGCTATCCAAGTCAAACTTGATGTGTTTTGTGGTAAAATCCATTATGTATAAGTTTCATAACATTGGTAAACATAAGATAACGGAATCCAATTCTGGGACATACGTAAAGTTTGACAAGACAGATATGGGCATAATAAACCTTATATTTTGTAACTAACATTGCTGAACTGATACAGTATACTGCATCTGATGGATGATGTTAGTGATTTATGTACGAGGACTTTCATACGCAACATTTATCAATGATCCGTCTTTACTGCCTCGATAAAAATATATTTTTTGTTTAAACCAAAAACATGACAGTAATCCATAACATTATAGAAATAGACAAATCTTATTATACTTTCAATCAATGACAAAGAGTAAAAATGTAATGTCAACTTTTTTTTATGAAAGTTGAAACAATCCATTGAACAGCAAACAGATTTAGAATGGCTAATTTATATATAGACAATATAAATAAACTTTTCATATCAACTATATAAATGAATTGTTCAATTATAAAACATAAGTATTCAGGCTAATCATTTCTAATGATAATTCACCAGTAAAACCTTGTATAATGTAAATAGAATAGGCTACTAGCACTTACAATTTATCTTTAATTCTTAAATAATCTAATAGAATAATATTTTACCTTATGTAACCTTCTGATGAGACTTTCATTGTATTCATGACTGCCTTCTATCATACCAGTTAACGGGTTAGCAAACCATTCCTTGAATTCTTTATGTGACTGGAACACATGGGGCATAAGGAAATGCATCAAGGACCACAACTCCATCAAACTGTTCTGTAGAGGGGTACCAGTAAGGAGAAGTCTCCGCTGACTTGAGAAGTTTAACAACATCTGCCATCTTTGGGATTTAAAATTCTTGATGTTCTGAGCCTGGAATAAAAAACATTTAACTTATATTAAACCTATCTATAATATCATGTTCTTCACTTGTCAATAACCAAATTTTTACTGTTTACTGTTTTACAATTTGATTATTTTTTTTTAATCCCTTATGCATGTCTACTATGACAGGACACTTCAATACCACTGAACTGGACAAATGAAGCGTTTTAAATAGTACTTTGGTATACCCTCTCTTGGTACCCAATTTAGAAACTGGTTCCTGGTTGGTTGTGAAAAGGGATCTTACACATGTTTTCACACAGAATACAAGTTCTAATAGCTAGCTTTCAACATGCAAACAATTGTTTACAGATATTTATGTGAATATAATTTTTTAATTTAGTAAAATCTGATTTATTAGCCATTTACTTAATAAAATAAGTAAATGGTTCCATGCCAGTTGGGTCAAATATTTCAAACAAAATCACAAGGTCCTTGTTTAATATTCTGTATGTGTCTACTATGACAGGACACTTCAATACCACTAAACTGGACAAATGAAGCGTTTTAAATAGTATTTTTCTATACCCTCTCTTGGTACCCAATTTAGAAACTTGTTCCAGAATGGTTTGTGAGAAAGGAATAGTATTGTATTGTTTTAGTGATGGTACTAGTTTCAACAACTGTAAATTTCTAATTCTTTCAAGGAATACTTTTAATGCCTGTGAAAAAAACTGTTAAGATCAACTATTTTTCAGTGAAATATTTTTTAATCTGAAAACAATTTTATGTCAATCTCCCAACAGTTATTATAGCTTGTTGTATTTTTCATTGATAATTTTTAAGATACCGCCCACCGTATCAATGATTCTTGACTGAGTATAAAGCAATATGTATGTCTTCTATGACAGGACACTTCAATACCACTGAACTGGACAAATGAAGCGTTTTAAATAGTTCTTTTCTATACCCTCTCTTGGTACCCAATTTAGAAACTGGTTCCTGGTTGGTTGTGAAAAGGGATCTTGTACATGTTTTCAGACAGAAGACAAGTTCTAATTGCTAGCTTTCAATATGTGAACAATTGTTTACATATTTTTATGAGAATATAATTTTAGTATTTAGTAAAATCTGATTTATTAACATTTACTTAGAAAAATAAGTAAATGGTTCTTTGCCAGTTGGGTCAAATATTTCAAACAAAATCACAAGGTCCTTGTTTAGTATGCTGTACGTGTCTACTATGACAGGACACTTCAATACCACTGAACTGGACAAATGAAGCGTTTTAAATAGTACTTTTCTATACCCTCTCTTGGTACCCAATTTAGAAACTTGTTCCAGAATGGTTTGTGAGAAAGGAATAGTATTGTATTGGTTTTAGTGATGGTACTAGTTTCAACCACTGTGAATTTCTAATTCTTTCAAGGAATACTTTCAATGCCTGTCAAAAAACTTAAGATCAAATATTTTTCAGTGAAATATTTTTCAATCTGAAAACAATTTTATGTCATATCTCCCAACAGCATAGATGCCAACCCCCTTTTGACACAATCAGTAACAAACTATGAAATTTTCCGTATTTTTGAAAAGTTTTCAGTAATCATTCATAAACGTGCACTTACCAATAAAAAATACTGACGAGTGGTTGCAAGGTAATGTGCACTAAAATTTGTCATTTATAATGTTGTCTGTAGTATGTATTCCATTAATTAATTGTTCAGATGTTCTCGACTCGTACAGTTTCGTTTTGTCAAGGAGAAGTAGAGAAAGGGGGAAATCTACTCATAAAATGCAAGTTTGCCCCTTCGGAAGTCAGTTAGTTACTCGACAATAGGTTGATAACTCCAGAGAAACCGGAAGCATTACATTGGCGTTTTCTAAAAACCGGACCAGGACGGAAAAGTAATGATAAAAATCTGTGTTTTACAAAATTGAACGGCGATGATTGGTAATCCGTAACTATTCGACTTTGACCGTAATAGCGTAGTTTTAATGGCAAAATCGGAGAAACTACGCAAAAATCGTAATGGTTGGCATCTATGCAACAGTAATAAAAGCTTGTATATGTCATTGATAATTTTTAAGTTACCACCCCCGCATCAATGATTCTTGACGGAGTATAAAGCAATATGTATGTCTTCTATGACAGGACACTTCAATACCACTGAACTGGACAAATGAAGCGTTTTAAATAGTACTTTGGTATACCCTCTCTTGGTACCCAATTTAGAAACTGGTTCCTGGTTGGTTGTGAGAAAGGATTTGAAGCATGTTTTCAGAAAAAAAAGTACTAATAGCTAGCTTTCAACATTTGAGCAATTACTTACACATTTTTATGTGAATGTCATTTTTTAATGTGGTCAAATTGAGATTTCTTTTTTAGTAAAATCTGATTATTAGAGATAGTTCCATGCTGTTTTGCTTTAAATAATTCTAAATTAGACCACAAGGTTATAGTTTAATATGCTGTATTTGTTTACTATGACAGGACACTTCAATACCACTGAACTGGACACATGAAGCGTTTTAAATAGTACTTTTCTATACCCTCTCTTGGTACCCAATTAAGAAACTGGTTCCTGGTTGGTTGTGAAAAGGGATCTTGCACATGTTCTCAGACAAAATACAAGTTCTAATAGCTAGCTTTCAATATGTGAACAATCATTTACACATATTTTTATGTGAATGTAATTTTTTTATTCAGTAAATTCTGATTTATTAGCAATTTAATTTGTTAATAGTTCCATGCAGATTGGGTTAAATATTTCAAATTAGACCAAAATGTCCTTGTTTAATATTCTGTATGTGTCTACTATGACAGGACACTTCAATACCACTGAACTGGACAAATGAAGCGTTTTAAATAGTACTTTTCTATACCCTCTCTTGGTACCCAATTTAGAAACTGGTTCCAGAATGGTTTGTGAGAAAGGAATAGTATTAGCTTACTGTTTGCTTTAGTTGAAATTTTGTTTCTTCAGAAATGTTTTTCAACAAGTCTATTTTAAACCCCAACTTTGTATCCATCTTAGAAAATAGTTCCTCAATGATCAATTGAAACATTTTAAACAGTTCTTTTTATCTTTTCTTGGTTTTCATTTATAAATGGAACATACACAATGGGCGGAAGTCATATTACATGTTTTCTGACACAAATAGAGGTATAAAATAGCTGGCCTTCAACAACATTTAGTCGCATATTTTTATGTCAAGTGATTGTTTTGTTAATGTCCATTTAGTTGGGATTTTTTCGTGAGGTTAGATTTATAGACTATTTACTCTAGTCCAAAACCGATTTAAAACTTATTGCATGGCTTCTTTGATGAATGATTTTTCAGTTGCCACCCTTTGGTTTATCATGGTGTGCTGCAGTTTTGTTTTAGTTCCTCTGTTTTACCCCACAAGTTCCCTGTTAGCATACTATGCGTGTCAACTATGACAGGACACTTCAATACTACTGAACTGGACAAATGAAGCGTTTTAAATAGTACTTTTCTATACCCTCTCTTGGTACCCAATTTAGAAACTTGTTCCAGAATGGTTTGTGAGAAAGGGAATCTATTGGTTATAACGTGTAGTACATACAACTGTTGTTATTCAAGCATTTAAGCAAACAAAGCCTTGACAAACTTAGATAGTTTATTTATCATATCACATTTTTGCAATAAGGGCTATTCCATACAAAACTTAAGGGAAAATTGAAAGGCAACTGAACATTCTAACTACATGCATGTATGTAATATGTTGTTGAAGTTCAAATATATTAGCTCTTCACATTTTCAAAGTGTGTTCCCTCGTTTCTAAGCAATTTTTAATGAACGTCACAAACATTTGTCTAAAAGGAAAAGTAATGCATTACAGATGGCCCGGCAGGGTGTGAATAAGTAATCAGGGAGGTCTTAAGTAACTTTTTTTGCCATGATCAATGTAGTTTTCTACCAATCTCAAGACAGAATTAACTTATAGAGGGGCCTTTTCTCTGTCAACACTTCACATCTTCTGGTCATTTTTACTTTCATCACTGGTTTTAAAGTAGGAAAGTTGAAATGAATTGTACAGATGCACATACTGACATGCTTGATTATAACATAATCAGGTATTTCCACTATAAATCATGAGCACAAGCACTAGTTATCATAATGAACAAACCCTATATTTTGTAACTAACATTGCTGATCTGATACAGTATACTGCATCTGATGGATGATGTTAGTGGTTTATGTACGAGAGTTCTCTTACGAAACATTTACCAATATTTCGCCTTATAATCTCGATTTGTACAATAATAGCCAACTTAATTCGTTGTGATCATTAAAACCTTGTTGTTTATTTAGCATTTGATAACCTCACTATAGTAATGGACAGTCTTATCAGTCGTCATAGCTTTTTTTCTTCTGAACATGATTGAAATTTTATTAAGTTGTTTTGTAAGCAATGTGTTTATTACTTACCTCATCCAAAATAAGATATTTCCATTTCTTCCTTCTGAAAGCCTGGTGATCCTGAATGACCAATTTGTAAGATGTTATACAAACATGGAATGCATTGGTTTTGGTCCAACCCTGAAAGCAGAAGAACATTTTTGTTAAATAACTTCTTTTTTGCTTGTAAATATTTATTTTCACATATTAAAAGTACACACATAAAAAGTTTATTGCAGCAAGAGAAATGTGTTCTCTTTCTCCTCAGTGTGAAAAATCATAAAAGCAATTGAACTTAATAATAAATGTAACTAACATTGCTGATCTGATACAGTATACTGCATCTGATGGATGATGTTAGTGGTTACTGTACGAGAGTTCTCTTACGAAACATTTACCAATATTTCGCCTTATAATCTCGATTTATAATAATGATGTGTATACTAACCTTAAAACAGTCAATCAGACAATATACCCAAATTATTTATAAGTTTTTTAAAGGAACAATGGTGTTTTCACTGAATTCAGTCTTATTAAGGTTTAAAATACTTTTTAAGTTTTGAAAACATGTAGGGAAGGATTAATTTTTTTCTTTAGGGCTAATGAGTTGCTCAATCCCAGCAAACAACCAAACAAAGTTTACAAGCTAGTCAGGAATCTGCTGTTCAGGAGTTGTCATTTGGTTCATAAGTGTTTCTCGGTTTTTTTTTTTTATTTTTATATATATAGGTTAGACAATTGGTTTTCCTGTTTGAAAGGTTTTACACTAGTAATTTTTTGGAGGCCCTTATAACTTGCTGTTTGGTGTGAGCCTAGGCTTAGTGTTGAAGAGTACCTTGACCTAAGGCTATAATGATTTACTATTATAAATTGTTACTTAGAAAGAGAGTTGTCTCATTGGCACTCTTGCCACATCTTCCCATATCTATAGGCATATCTCTTGTTTAGCATGTTATATTATTTTTACTGTAACTGTAATTTGATCTAAGGCTAAAGCATATTAGACATAGTGTCCAACATATGATAAATAGCCTACAATGTAATCTGTGACAGGACACATTGTCCATATTTAAGATGATCAATGCGTTTTAAACAGATCAAAGTTAATATATCCCTGTCAAAATTCACAAAAGATATATGATCTTTCATGAGAGTGAGCAAGGGATTTCTTATTCCAAATTAGTAACTTCCATTAAGACTTCAAACACCTTTACCAGACGAATCCTAGTTTAGCTTTGAGGAAAGGCAAAAGGATCCATCCCCAAAACAGTTATAATATTTGGGTTTGACATTTTCAGGACGATTGATGATTCTTCAAATTTTTCTTACGAATGTATTACAAAATCAACAGGACAAAATATATTTTCCAGGATATGTCAGTACTGTGTTTATTTCCAAAATGCATATTTAAAGTGTCAGTCCAAAATGGAAAATTAATACTTTGAATTGTAGTTTCATAAAACTATGATTACCTGTCTCTTCAATTTTCTTTCTTTCTGTGTTCCATAGTAAGTCAAGATCTTAAATGCTGGACACCATTTCTTCAATTCAAGTTCCCAATTTAACATAACACTTGTTGGTACAACAATCAAATGAGGTCCCCAAATCACTGAAAATGAAATTGCAGTTATATTAACCACCAAATAGCTGAAAATCAAATGAAGGCCTAGTTCATTGAAAGAGACCCTAAAATTAGGATTTAAATTCCAGTCTGTAAAAAAATGTCACTCACATTGCTGATCTGATACAGTATACTGCATCTGATGGATGATGTTAGTGGTTTATGTACGAGAGTTCTCTTACGAAACATTTACCAATGTTTCGCCTTATAATCTCAAAAATTTAAATGCTCACAATTCATTTTTTACTTGACTGAACATTATTGCTGTTTACAGTTTATCTCTTATAATAATATTCAACAAGATAACCAAAAACAAGAATTTTCTTAAAATTACCAATTCAGGGGCAGCAACCTAACAACCGGTAATACGATTCCTCTGAAAATTTCAAGGCAGATAGATCTTCACCTGATATTCAATTTTACCGTTTGCAGATTTGCTTTAAATGCTTTGGTTTCAGAGATATAAGACAAAATCGACATGTTACCCCTATGTTTTAGCCATGGTATCAGTCTTGGTTGGTTTGCCAGGTCACAGGACATATTTTTTTTAAACAAGATACCCCAATGATGATTGTGGCCAAAGCTCACTTGGTTCTTCACATTTTCTCAAATTCTAATGGCAATATGGTATATCCATGTATCCTTCAAATTAAAATTTCACCTTGCTCCAATGTTCTGCATAACAATATTCCCTTAATAGTTCAAATGCATTAGATCTTTTTAGAAAAGTATAACAAGAAGTTATCACCTTTCCTGAAATGTATATATGGTAGTCAACACCAAGGCTTAAATTAAAATATTGTTTGTTTGCAGTTTACCGACCGACCCTTGAAAATCCTCCCGACTATGAAAATTTTATTGCTTTAAATTTGAAGATTTTTTTTTTAAATACCTCTATTGAAGCGATCCGGAACTTTGTGTCCTTTCCGGAAATGATTTAAAATCTGGGTCAATTACGCACTTCAAGTTCGGTTTTTCTTAGCTTCCCGTCAAGCGTTCATGTGACCATTTAATGATAAAGCACATGGAAATTGTTTACAGGTATCCATGAAGTCACGGAGGAGTTCTTTACGCTGTCGTCTCGTGTCAATTTTAAGACAAATACCAAACAAAAAGTTTATTAGTAAACTGTTTATACAGATTCAGGCACATGTAATGATGTGTGATGATATCATTGACGATGATGCAGTGGATATTCATAACTGACACGATAACCATTCTGTCTCAAACAAATCGGGTTCAGAATCTGTGGAGCCTGTGGAACCAATTTCAGTGGTTAAATAATTCGACAGCAGCTTGAAGTATGGCATATTTTCTACAAATCGTTGTGAAGACGACAAAGATGAAACCACTCCTCGGTGACTTAAATCTTCATGGATATCTGTAAACACGCCTGTACGGAGGAAGGGCTCATTTGAAATGTTAATGGATATAGATCATGCCAAATCAATAAGAAGCAACCTTAACTACACAAAGATGTAGAGAAAATGAATGGTTAGCTTGAAAAAAAAATATACTCTCTCTATATTAAATCTATCTTCGATTGCAATGAGTATGCTTCTTTAGGATAAGGGGGGCTGCCCCACTCATTGCAATTATTCTCTTTCTTACAATATTAAATATACCAAAACTGTGTGGCCTGTGTGAATTCAATTCAAACATGTCCTTAGGAGC
Organism: Mytilus trossulus; assembly: GCF_036588685.1. NCBI lineage: Eukaryota > Metazoa > Mollusca > Bivalvia > Mytilida > Mytilidae > Mytilus > Mytilus trossulus. The sequence continues at coordinate 22,758,401 of NC_086380.1, forward strand.
TATGCTGTTAATTTTTTTTATGCATTAAAAACATTTCAGTTCAGACCATTTACTTTTAATGGGGTGCTATGGATTTCACCCCAAACTTTAGATTTCTTTGGTTTTCATAAAATCCTGGCAAAAATATAACCTTATCACATATAATTAAATATTGTTAGAAATATGAAAACAGTCGGTTGTCTTAATACTTTTTTTCAATTGAGGAAGATTCAATGGTGAATTTTTTTTTATTAAAAATACACTCTTTAATAATTGTCTTATAAATCTATAATATATACATTTTTCTGATGAAAATACTCTACTCATGAAAACATTCTAGTCAAGAAGCATACATGTCTGAATATATTTCTTTAAAACAGTTCTAGTCATGACATTCCTTGTTTATAAGTGTTCATGTATTTAATAATTATACCATATTTTATGTCATAAATTGGATAATGACACTTTGTTAAAGTTTCAGTTTTGGTTAAAAAGTTTTTTTTAGCTGAAAATGCCTGTTCATTTGATGTTGGTTTTCAGCATGTCCAGTGTTTGTTGTTTTAAATAGTTTTTTTTTCTTCACAAGAAACTTGGTTTAGTGTAACTGCTTGTTTAAACTGTATTTTGGCTGATAAAATAAAATATTTTTCCTACCTACCGACCCTTCAGTCTGAAGGTACAGTCGGAAAACTGCAAACAAACATATTTTTAAGTTTGGCCCAACACTTCTAATAAATTTGATTGGTTACTGTGAAAAACTGCCCACAACCTATATTACATGAACATTTAAAATTTTAATGGGATAAAGTAAGTGCCTTCAGACAGCCCTATATGTTACCTTTTTCACATGCCAGATGAGCCAGAAGTGCTATTGTTTGGATTGTCTTGCCCAGACCCATTTCATCAGCCAGAATACCATTAAGCCTTTTCTCATACATAGTAGCTAACCAGTCCAATCCTACATGTTGATACTCTCTCATAGTGTGTTTCAACAGGAATGGAATGGTTGTCTTCACCTATTGTCAAATATTTCACAATCAAAACATTGTTCTAAAGAGAGTTCTGAGAATTACAAAGATATATATACAATTATGTTTATGTATCTTTCGTGAGATTTGAATGCCCTACAACAAAAGCATTCAGAGCAATTGAAAGACGATTATTCTGTGGCACTAGTACAAATCAATTCAAACAAAGGATGAACTGACATAACAGAGAGAAGTGCCATAAACTATTATAGATCACTAATACTAATATCAAAAGAGTACGGACTATTTTTGCTAAAACACGATTGTTATTGTTTTTAACATGTTATATTTGTAATATGTATCGTATTGTACTTGATTTGTCATGTTTTATTCAAATAAAATGCATTTTATATCTTTGTTGTTACGTTTATCGTGTAAATTGGTCCATCTGTTTTGCAATCTGGAAACTTGCCATATCTTAATAAAGACACATAAATCTTTTGTTGTCAGTTAAATTAGCGTCTGTTCCTTGTTGTCATAACTTACTGTTTTTGTATGTGTTCATCAAAGAGATTTGAAGAAAAGTGTATGAAAATTGAATAAACTACACTAGTTTTGAAAAGATAAAACTGCCATTTTTTCCCCTTATGTATCAGGTGATCACAAGTCATGTGGGTCAGTCATGTGACTTATTATCAAGTCCGTGATGATCAGTTTAATTCGTGAATAGTGTCCTTCATTCATATCCCTTTCCCTATACCTGGAACACTCACATAAAGGTCACATCAATTGAAAATATATATGCAATTATGTTAATATATCTTTCGTGAGATTTGAATGCCCTACAACAAAAGCATTCAGAGCAATTGAAAGACGATTGTTCTGTGGCACTAGTACAAATCAATTCAAACAAAGGATGAACTGACGAAACAGATAGAAGTGCCATAAAGTATTGTTAAGATTATCCTAACACTTATGGAGTCAAATGTCTATAAATCTGACACTAGCAACGGTAGTGCTATAAAATAGTATTAATATTATCTTACACTGGTGGAGTCTAATGTGTAGCCTTTAGGTTGTAGACTGGCAGCTTCAGCAGCAATATCTGTCAGCTCTTTGCCTGGTCCAGTTGGGTCAAATTCTTCCTGAAAGAATCATATGGTGATATATAAAACATGCAATATTCTTTGAAGGAACAGTGTTGTACTGGATATAAACAAAAGAAAGGAAATTATTAGCACAAATCATTTAATTATTGCAAAGTTGGGAACCAGTTTCAAGACTTGCATTTCTTAATATATCCCCATTAATTAATCCATTTAGAATTATAAAAATAAAAATTAGAAAAGTTTACTGCTAGTATTCTAAATAAATACTTTATGAATCAGTGATGTAACTGTTGTCTATGACAGGACACTTCAATATCACTGAAGAGATCAATGAAGCGTTTTAAATAGACCTTTGGCTTTACCCCTCCTTGGTACCCATTATAGAAACTTTTCTATTATGAATGTGAGAAAGGGATGATTCTATCATGTAATATTCATTATTCCCATCTAACCTTGACTGGTTCTTGATCTTGTTCCATCAATGATTCTAAACCAACATCCTCTTCTACATCAACTTCTTCCTCCTCCTCCTCTTCCTCTTCTTCTGAAATAATAAGACAAGAATTCTATTACACACATGATTTGAAGCAAAAAACAAATGATAGATATAGTAACTTTATATAAAAACAATTTTGTGACATATTTTCAATGCTGAACTGTCCAAAGCTACGGTAACCAAGTATCTCTGATAAAGCAAGAACTCAGTGCATAAAGCCATGATTTATTATAGGAAATCACTAGCACCAAAGTGGCAACCTTCTACACATCTGGTGACTCTTGACTCCATAATTATGAGTGTTAATTCTAAGATATGTTAGCATTATAAAGGTACCAGGCACCCATTATTAATCTTATGTCAGGTTTTACAGTAATATTTTGCTAACCATATCATTACATTGATACCAGAAAAAAAATCAAATTAACTGCATTGGTTTTTTTATGAAAACTAAATTTAATAGCATCAAATATTTTTGTTCAAATGCTCTGCAAAGTCAGGAATATGGCATTTGTTATCAAATACTTCGTTTCTACATATGTAGGTTTTGTTTTTTGCTGCACTTCAGGGTTCCATTTTTGCCCTGGGTTTGTATTCCAAATTTGTTTTCTCTCAACCAATTTACAGCTTTTAAACACTGGTCAGTATACTACTGTTGCCTTTCTTTACCTTCAGATTCCTCCTCTTCCTCTTCGTCCGTTTCATCATCTCCTTCCTCATCACTTGGTTCATCATACTCAAAGTCGCTATCATAAGCAGCAGCATACTTCTTATACAACTCGTCCATAGGTAAATCACCCTCATCCTCAAGATCTTTTAATTCATTACTATAGTCTGTTTTTTTCTCATGTTTCTCTTGTTCAGCTATTGTTTCTTCCTTGTCTGCCTCATCTTCTTCCTTTCCTGTAAACTCTTCATCTTTACCATCATCCTGCTAGAAACAAAAATCCATTTAATGATGTTTCAAATTGCAACTTGCACTACCTAGGTTGTCACTTGTGGCTGCTGTGTTACATATTTGTTTTTTATTCATTCTTTTTTTTGTGCATGGATTAGGCCATTAGTTTTCTCATTTGAATTGTTTTGCATTTGTGATTTCAGGGCCTTTTATAGCCAACTATGCAGTATAGGATTTGCTCAATGTTGAAGGCTATAGTTTACCTAGACTTGTCAATTTCTGTGTCATTTGATGTCTTGTGGAGAGTTGCATCATTGGCAATCATATAACATCATTTTTTTTCCTTCTGTTATCTTTATAATAATACACATCCTTGGTACTAATTTTTTTTTTAACTTAAAATGTCAATAGTGCTTATGCTAGCCTTTCATATTGATGCATGCCAAGACTGTTTGATGTGTCGACTGCTTGATAATCAGCAGTAATATATTTCATAAAGAGATTATCTGTTTTTGTACAAAACCAACATAATTAATTTAACTTGCCTCAGGCTCATCCAACTCATCTTCATCAGGTAAACTTGCTGGTTTTTCCAAAATGTCTGATGGCAAAGTTTTTAACAGATCTTCTAAGGGTACTTCACTTTCTTTCTGTAATGCTTCAAGCTCATCTTTTGTTGATGACTGAAATAACAAAATACAGTATAGAACACTCTCTAGTGCAATATTAATACACTTTAATTATAAATTGACAATGGAAAGGGGAATGTTTCAAAAAGACAACATCACAACCAAAGAGCAGTAACTGCTTCAACTTAAGAAAATCCCACACGCAGAGGCAGCTTTAGCCGGCCTCTGAGCAATAAGGCATAAAACTCTTTGAAAGAATAGGTATATATGTCCATTTCTCTTTTACAACATGATATAATAGTTGAGTAATAATGAGCATGTCTGCATGAAAGTGTACAGATGAGTCATTCACATAATTCTATCAATTAAATAGTCATAACTCCCGATAGGATTATAGAATTTTACTATTTTACAATTTTAGATAAAGGTACTGTCCCAAGCTAAGGTAACCAAGTATCTCTGATAAAGCAAGAACTCAGTGCATAAAGCCATGATTTATTGTAGGAAATCACTAGCACCAAAGTGGCAACCATCTACACATCTGGTGACTCTTGACTCCATATAAGACTCTGTTTTTTAACATTATAGAATGACAATACAGGGAAAAAAAATGTACTAAGTTTTATTTTCTGTGAAAGCAAACAACTTATGCAAAAAGACAAATTTAAGATTACACAATTATTATTGCATTAAAAAACAAACTGGAAAAAAATCCATCAGAAATAGCATATAAAATCTTACTTCTATTCTTGTTTACCCTGCCAGACATTCCCTTATGTTGAATATGATATGGTAATGATTGTTTGTACATTATATAAATTGCTACATCAGTTAATAGTTATCAAAGGTACCAGGATTATAATTTAGTACGCCAGATGCGCGTTTCGTCTACATAAGACTCATCAGTGATGCTCATTTCAAAATATTTATGAAGCCAAACAAGTACGAAGTTGCAGAGCATTGAAGATTCAAAATTCCAAACAGTTGTGCCAAATACGGCTAAGGTAATCTATGCCTGGGATAAGTTAAAAAGATAGTTACCTCATCCATTTCTTCTTCTTTCTCTATTGTTTCTTCATCATCTGATTCTTCAACCTCTGGTTTAAACTCGTCTGTAATAATAAATAAATATTAAACATCACTCACAAAGATTTCAAAAAATTATTCTTCTGTATTCAAGCTATGCATGTATCATTCACATCAGTAAAAAGTTTACCACATAATTTGATTTGTCAAGAATACCCACTTAATTGATAATATTTAAATTTTCCACAAAGTTTTTCATTTTGAAGACTTAATGATTACGGAAAGTTTTCTGTTGCAATTCAATCAATAGTAAACACATGGTTGCCTTTAAAGCAAAGAACCTTGAATGTGTAGGTAAAGGTAATATATTTAGTTAGCTTGCTAGCTTACTGAACAATTAAGCCATTAATATGTTAGATATACTATCCTCCTTAGAGAAGAGTAGACTAGTCTTTAAGATTAATCTATCTGTTTGTAAAATAAAAATACTCTGTAAGGAGGGTAGTATACTCTAATATTGATTTCAATGTTCAGCTAGCTTGTTGATAGCTACAAATATTACCATTACCTACACTCAATGTATTTTGCTGTAATAATAAATAAAGAAAAAAACATGGCAAAATCTGTATCATATGTCGTATCATCCCGAGACATCAATATCCGCCCGAGGGATGATATTGGTTGAGGGTGATACGGCATGTGATACGGATTTTGCCATGTATTATACTCTTTATCATATATTTCAACAGAAGAGTATTATAGTATATGAACTGTTTTCTGATCCATAGCACTGGATTACCTTCAGTTCTGCTTTTGTCTTGTTTCAAAGCTTTAAAATAACTGCTCAATTATTTATACGAAGCACCTAGGTTACCTTACAATCTGTTGTTTTGAAAATATTTTGTTTATTATTGTATATATTTAAGTGTTTTGTATTTTTTATAGTTGCATTGAGTGTGCCAAAAAATATGTTGTAAAAACTTGATGTTCGTGACGTCACATACAATATGAAAACTTGATGTACCTGACGTTAAATACCAAACAATGACGTCATTCTAAAAAATTACCTATTTTTAGAAGAAAAAAAATTTAAGCAAAAAAAACCACCTAAAAAACTGACTTTAGTTATAAAAAAAAAAAAAAGGTATGCGATACGGGGTATGCGATACAGACTGGAAAAAAGAACCTTTATTAGATTTAGTACTAAATATATGATAAATGTAACTAACATTGCTGATCTGATACAGTATACTGCATCTGATGGATGATGTTAGTGGTTAATGTACGAGACTTCTCTTACGAAACATTTACCAATATTTCGCCTTATAATCTCAATTTATTAAAATAATGTGTATACTAGCCTTAGATAACCAAACATTTTACCTTTACCTACAAATCCAGGCAATTTGCTGCAACTGCTTACACCCACTTCTTTTGGTCTCAGATGCATTGTCTCATAGGCACTCATACCACATCTACTTATTTTTATATGTAATACTGACAATTATTTGGTCTCCATTGTCACATTCGCAATCCTACCACATCTCCTTATCTTTAGATGTAATACTAACCATCTCCTGCTTCACTAAGAGAGCCCACAGAACCTGCTGTTGAGCCCACTGAACTGCCTTGTTTCAATCCTTCAGTCAGCCAGGTGGAATATTTTTCTGTTTGATCCACTATGAAGTTTAAGTGGATATCTAAAGCTTTCTTTCTTTTTTCTTCCAAGCGACTCTGTTGTTTATATTGCACAACCTGTCAAATACATTCAAGATCAGTATACTTTTGTCTTTTAAGTTGGTACCTAACACAACAGGGAGAAAACTCTGTAAAATCAGCTAAAACGTTTTAGTTATGCTGTGATGTAAAGGGGAATATTAAGCTTTTCGATGATCAAAATTGTTGTTTGTCAAACTGCTATATAACCAGTGTAATTTTTCTGACAAAACTGTTGGTTCAAAATTTTTGAAATTTTTATATACTTGTTAAAAGCTGATGCTTAGCAGTGAAGCAGCAAATGTCATTTTTAAAGTGGCCATGGATCAAAACATAAAACCTTACACACTAGTGGAGAAATATACCGTATAGCGGGTTATTTTCGCGGGGTGTAAATTTTCGCGGATAGAACAAAATCGCCAAAATAAATTCCGCCAATTTAAAAGTGTACATGCAAAGGTAATGTTAAAAGTGTAGAATCCGCCAAAATAATAACCGCCAAAATTTTTCGTATACCCTATTCAATGAAAATCGCGAAATTTTACACCCGCGAAAATAATCCGCTATAAGGTAAAATTTGTAAGGGTTCTGCAGAACCCAGTGTCTCGCCTATTTTTGCTGTAAATCGCAGGCTCAACAACAATGAAGAAAAAATCTATCAAAATATTCCTCTTGTTACTATTTTATGATTGTAAGAAAATCTAAGTCCATTTAAAAGTAAATTACAGAAAAAACGGAGTAATTTTTTTACAAACTTTACTTCTGGATACAATCTTATGATCATAAATAAGCTTCTGTCCAAGTTTGGTACAAACCCAGGATAGTTTAAGAAAGTTATTAAAATTTTATAAACTTTAACCACAGAGTGAATGTAATGTTTCCCCGCAGAAAACCTAAGTCCATTTAAAAGTAAAATATGGAAAAAATGGATTTATTTATATACAAAATTTACTTCTGGATACTATCTTATGATCATAAACAAGCTTCTGTCCAAGTTTGGTACAAACCCAGGATAGTTTAAGAAAGTTATTAAAATTCTAAAAACTTTAACCACAGAGTGAATGTTTTGTTTCCCCGCAGAAAAAACTAAGTCCATTTATAGTAAAATACAGAAAAAATGGAATTTTATTTTTACAAAATTTACTTCTGGATACTATCTTATGATCATAAACAAGCTTCTGTCCAAGTTTGGTAGAAATCCAGTATAGTTTAAGAAAGTTATTAAAATTTCAAAAACTTTAACCACAGAGTGAATATTTGTTGACGCCGCCGACGCCGACGGAATGTAGGATCACTTAGTCATGCATTTTTGACTAAAGTCGAAGGCTCGACAATAACACAGGTGATAGGTTATTACCTTTTCAATGTTGGACCAAAATTCTTTAACACATTTAGCAATCTGACTGGCTATTTTCTTTAATTTCTTTCCTTCTTCTTCCTCTGCTTTTTGTTCTCTCTGCTCCATCTCTAGGAAATGTTTGGTTACCATTTTAGCAATCTGAAAGAACATAAATCCATGCAACATTGATATTTGTATATTTTATGAACTCTACATTGTCATTTAAAAATTGAAGGGAAAAAAAAAACATTTCAAAATTATTCAAAGAACTGATTTATAAGTTGATACCACCAAATAACTAGCTTAAACCCAAAGCTATAACCCGGCTTACAGGCAGATTTGAATTATTGTCATGTTATAAAGATGGCATAATATAATTAATATTAAGAAAAGAATTATGTGCAAGTTCTACCAATTAAAGTTCAGTTAAGAACTTATTGTTATATGGCATCCCAAAATGTGTTAAGTACACCTATAAAGACAGTAATGAAAACAGATAAGCAATACACACCTTTCTAGCTGCCACTTTTTTCCATTTCCTCTCTTGCTGGAAATCTGCAGCTAACCACTGCATTTCTTCCAGTAGGTAATCCCAATGACCTTTACACCTTGGAGGTTCATGAACTTTTGGTAACCTTCTTGAGGACCACAATCCATCTTTTCTTAATTCTGCAACTCTCTGCATTACTTGAGCCTCCTGAATTTTTAAAAGAGACAATTATGTCATGGTTTCTAACATACAAAATACTTCATTTTGAAAATTATTCTAGAAATAGTGCTTTCAACAAAACATACTATCGAGTCTAAGATTTTCCATTACAATCAGATAAAGATAAACTATGTAGCAGTTATCATTGCCACACCTGATATGAGTGAGACCAGATATGGAAGCAAAACTGCAAATTAATATTGCCAAAATGATGGAAGAATTACATCACTTGGATGCAGTCTTGCTATGAATTTTGGCTTATATTTATGATGATTTAATTATTCTGGTCCAAAGTTTATGAAATATTTGCAAATTTTCAAATGTCCTTTCTATAAGTTATAATTTTTCTTAAAACATTTATATTGCCAAACCTGTTCTGTTTTCTCTACAATAACCTCTTGTGAGCCTACATCATATACAAATCAAACAGTAATATTGACGCACCTGTTTAGCTCTCTCTACAATAGCCTCTTGTGAGCCTACATCATATACTAATCAAACAGTAATATTGACGCACCTGTTTAGCTCTCTCTACAATAGCCTCTTGTGAGCCTACATCATATACAGAGGATATCTGTGATGGTCTAGGAGTAGTGGTCAGTGGAGAAACTGGTGGTGACTTGTGGCTTTTCACCATAGTGGATCTACAATTTGATGTTTAATTGTTTGTTAGTTAGTTGTGATTAAGGGTCCCCCAACTGCACTTCATGCAAGTCAGTTAGATAAACAAAAACAAAATAACATACCAGTTCAACCTCTCTATTCTTAAAATGTCTTGTCTTTTACTAATGAAAGTTGCCTTGACAATATCTTCAGGCAATAATGAGAAAAGCAAAATTTTTAATTTACTTGGGCCAAAACAACCATTTACCCTGTTTTGATGAAGAATCCATAGAATGAATCAAGTTTTAATTACTGATTTAACCATCTTCATGTTGCTCCGTATTGGTTATTTCTTGAAAGTTTGTCACCTTTTGTTTACATATTTGGCTATGCTGTTTTTTTATAGGACTGGTCAGTGCATTATGGTCCTTTTGGTGTTATCTCCATCTTTTTAGAAAACCTTATTAATGTAATTATTTCAGGACTAGGTCTACTGAGTACTGTAATTGTTTCTATTTTAATATTTTGTTTAAAAAAGTCTAGATTACACAGGCCATGGTTTAATATAATTATGTAGCAGTTATCATTGCCACACCTGTCACAGGTAAGACCAGGTATGGAAGCAAGACTACAAATTAATGTTGCCAAAATAACAAAAGAATTGCAATCACTGGGATGCAATCTTAAAATAAATTTTGGCTTGTATCTTATAATTGGTTTTTTTGGGTTTATCTATTGCATAAAATAGTTTTTCTTAGTTCACAGTGAATACAATTACTGAGAACATGTAAATTTAAGTTTTTGTACCTCATTTTTTATAACAAAGACTTGTGTGTGCATAAATAGCAAAATTCATGTTGAATTTTAAGTGATATTGATAACTTACAATGCAGGGGAACTTGCAGACTTTGTTATTATAGAAGTGATAACACTGAGTGGTTTGATATCTGTAACGGTCTTGGTCAGCTGACTCTGTAGTTGTGGCATGGTCACAGCTGGTGTTACAATTGTCGTCAAAGAACTGGAAACTGTTAGTGGAGGAGACATGGCTGACTGTGCCATCTCTATCAATAGAATAATTATCTGTATTCAAATCATTTATCATTCTATACTACATCAAGTATATAGTGTTACATGTAATGAATATTTTAAGTTAACTGATGTGTATAAAACACTGAATTTTCAAACAAATTCAGTTTATATATTATTATTTAAATTGCCAAACAGCCGTTTACAAAATTTTGATTTCAAGAGGCTTTGTTTAACAATTTGATTTTTTTCTATTGAAGTAAAACAATCCTGAATTTAAAAGGTTATATTTAACTGTTCTTACCAAAAAACTTGACTAGTTTTGATTTCAAAGCAAGTTATTTTATAAGGCTTTAGAAGTAAAAGTGTCAATTGTTTTTTTCTCAAAGGAGTTTTGATTTTATCATTTTGATGAGAAAAGTTCAAGGTTAGATGATCTCTTAATTCAACCATGTTTAGTAATTAACATATTTCCCTCGACAACCTACAGCAAGACAGTAATTGTGTACCTGGCTGAATGACTGACAGAGGAACAGCTATTGGTGACTGTGTTGTCAAATATGACAGTTGTGGTTGAGGAATGCTGCTTGTGACTAACGACTCAGTGCCGACAGGTGGGGAGGAATGTGGCGTAATAGGTAGAGCATGACCAAACACCATCCCATGTCTACCTCCTTGGCGTTTTACCTCAAAACCTGTTAAATTATCATAGCAATGGGCTTTCCCTTGCATCTCATTTCTGATAAATAATTATAGCATTGGGGTTTGTCCTAGAAGTCATTTTAGAACTTACTTTTGTGCCATTTTCAGAAATATGCGTTTGTATATGTTATCTAGAGACGAGAGATAACTCTGTTTCAAATAAATCAACTTTGCAATTAACATCTGAACTTTTTATCTAACATGAAAGTAAACTGGGACTCTTATAAATCTTTGTATAACCTGAAAATATGACAGCCTTTCAACCAAAATATGAACAGAAAATAATATAGATCTGGCCTGTAAAATAAATTTGAAGTTATGAAAAGTAAAAAGATGGACAGCACGGTTAAATATCAGTAGGAAATTTAGATGGCCATATATGGAGCAAACCCCAACACTGAATTATTTACAATTGTCAGATGAAAATCAATCAAAACAGGATGAAAGGAAAATGAGCTTTAAACATAAAAGCTACTAAAAGACCTAAAAAGCAGTGTAGTCACATTCAGCCAAGCACACAAAAACCACAACATCTATTTATACCTACCAATGTACACATTTAGATTTATCTTCTATTCATTATTTAGGATTTTAATATAACCCACTCAGTAACATTTCAAATTTTGTTTCTAATGGTTTTAAGGGCATTAGGGTCAAAAACGTTATCTGGTCAAGTGTGTACACACAACTTTTGCTGAAAATAATCAGTCAATTTTTCAAGGTATTTTTTTATAACTATCAAGACCAATTTTAGTTTTATGGAATAAAAAATTAAGCCTTAAAACTCGTGACAATCAATTTAAACAGGCTATAAATAAAACTAGATTTAAATATTAGCTCGACTAAAACTTCCATTTTGGATTTTAACAACAATTTTCAACATTTGGATAAGTCAAAAATTTTGACCGTCTTGAATCAGTTAAATATTGATAATTGTTGTTTCCTCAAAGGTTTTCTTTATAACAGTCTAGACCTTTATTGCATTGGATAAGCAAGCAAATATGCATTTGTGCATGTGCAGTAATTTCAATATTCAAGTGTTTAATTTCTTTTATTTGAAGGCTACTAAAATCTGTGTTCCTTAAAAATTGAGTAAAAAAAACAGCCAATATAGAGACCAGTTTTTCATAACATCCAGATCATACTTCTGTTAACTTAAAATAAAATGCATAAAATAATTGGAAAGATTAAATAACTAAAAACAGTCATTACATGCAAGACTAACTACTAACTTAATTACATGTAATCATACACTGTAGATATATATAATATAGAACTTCATAACAATTAACATTTCATGACTTTAATAACCGCATGTTTTGATCGGGTTCCTATTGGTGTCTTTGGTTTTCAATGTTGTGTTATGTTTACTTTTGTTCAATTTTTTGGCCCTGGAATTCATTTTTTTTACTGGCAAGTTTTAATATTCCTTTGTGGAGTCCGTACATTGGCTCACAGATTGAGTTCAGCATTTCTGATGAATGGAAATTCAGGAAAGCATGTTGACACTTACATTTATAAATGGGTTATATCCATGTTTAACAATCAAGTTTTAAATTACATGAATTATATTCTTTTCCGAGCATAAATGTGCTGAACTATGCATTGTGTATACAATTGGATAGCAAATCTATATTATTATTTGTAAACTACAAGCATGCAGTCATATTCACATCTTTAACTGAAGTATGAAGTACTGGATTGATAAACCAAATTACAGTACTTTTTTATTTTGATATTTGAAATAAATAGGCTACAGCATGCTGCCCTTTATAACCTACCCTGCTGGTTGAGAGCTGCCACAGATGGTGGTAGTGTGGTTGATATTGCCACTGGAGTGGCAATAGGAACATTACTTCCACTGCATGTTAAAACCTTCACCTGAAAAAAAAAGACAACATTGTTTTGTCGTTATTTAACTTTCATCAAAATATTTTTGTGGTGAAAAGTCAACATAAAACATCTTATACTGTGGATTCATTTATTTTCGTGGGTATCAATTTTCGAGGATTGCTGAAAACTTGCATATTCGTGGATATTTGATTTCGTGGTTTTGACAATTTCTGTTTATTAAGCCTATTATAAATATGTATTTCGTTGAACATTTGATTTCGTGGTTGACCCATACCCACGAAACCCACGAAAATTGGTATCCAACGATTAATAATGAATCCACAGTATTTATCTTGCAGTTCAATATTTCATAATTTTTTTTAAGTGAAAATTTAAATAAATGTACGAAAGTCCCAGTTGCTTCTTTTTTTTTATTGAGGCCACACTTAAAAATATTTTGGTTTGTCCAAACCCTACCCAAAGGTTGAGATAGTGGGTAGGTAGGTAGGCATTTTCTTTTTTTTTTTCCAAAAAAGAAATTGAAGTATCAGATGTTTATTAGTCTTCATGCATATTTGATTAAAAAAAAACTTCTTCAAATCAGGACAATAAAAGAATTTGAGTAGGCAGCTTTTTTCTGGGTAGGTAGCGTTTGGGCAAACAAACCTGTTATTTATTATGGCCTGATCAATGACATCAATAATATTGGTTCTTATCAGGAAAACCTTGTATTTTCTTCATCCCCTTTTTAACCTTTATTCAGAAGCTTCGTAACAACACAAGGAAGATTTGGTTTCACGGGAAAAATCTTTTATTTCTTTACAAAAATAAGATGTCTCATAAAATCTGAGCAAAATTCAATTGAACAATTATTAACATCCATACCTCATTATTAATTTTCCTTTCTAAACCATGATCTTCTTCATCATCACTATCAATGTTTGAAGATTTCAAGAAATTGACTAATTGTGGTGTTGGTCTTTTCGTCCATACAAAATAATCCATCATGTTGCCCCCATTTTGCAGGAAAAACAGTTCAGACAAATTTTCAATATAATTCTCTTTGATTTCTAACATTTCTTTAATTTTGTTATCATGAACAAGTTTCCTGTAATTAGCTATTTCAGATGTTGGTGGAGGTTTCTCTTCCACTTTTATTTTTTTCTTTGGCGAGGGACCGGTCGAGCTCTGATTAGCTAGAGCTGTTAGGTTAGGGAATGTGGAACTTAGTCCACTGTGAGATTTAGTCTCCATCAAAAGTTTATTAGCAGCAGCAAAGGCAGATGAAGAATGTCCTCCAGTGCTGGATTTTTGTTGATTAGACATTTTATTTGTAAGGTTGGTATGCGAGGGTCCTGACCCTGTCCGTGGTGGTATAGGACCATGATGATGTACGGTACCACCTCCTGACTGTCTACTTGGTAACTCTTGTTTAACTGTCCGAGGCACAGTCGATGGGATCCCTGAAGTCAGACCATAGACAGGTGTGCCTGGAGCTGTGTTGGCTGGTGATCCTTGAATTAACTGTCGACATAATGCTGAAGAAAAATAAAAGCTCATTTAATATATATGAACATTTCCAAAATTCAACTGCAGGTTATTTCAGTGTACAAGCAGTATTTTTTTGTTTTTCAAGCAAATTTCTATATCAATAATTAAATATGAGACTTGTATGTATGATTTTGACAAAAAATATAACAAAGGTAATTTTTTGTTAATTATGTTATTGAAGTCAGATATAATTTCACCATTTGTTCATGAAAATACATCTGTAGGAAGTTTTTGCTCATCAAACCACAGTAGTATACAACTAGGCATTTTGACTTCTATGACGACTAGCAGGTACACCAATCAAGAATCAAAATAAGCATTCAAAATTCCAAAAGATTGCCCCTTTACTGGTTAAATATTCAATGTACAGGAACAAAATGCTAACTTGATCTATAAACTTGTCATGCTAGGCCACACTTAAATAATATTTTAGTTTGCCCAAACCCTGGAGTGTAAAGCTTTGGTTAGCTTGCTTTCTAGCCAGGTTAAGTAATTTACCCTCCTTTAAGAAAAGACTAGTCTGGCAGATAACCAATCTAAGATATCTGTTTGAAGGACAGGCTACTTTGAAAAAAGGGTAGTATACCTTAAATTTTGATGTACCTAACATCGACTTCACGGTTCAGCTAGCAAGCTAACCGAAGATATAACCTTTTTCTTCACACTCAATGCAATCGACAGTAACACTCATTTACCTTGGGCAGTGATTGGAATGCCAGTTAGAATGTCAACTCCAGGCTGCTGTATTTCAGATTTATCTGTGCCATCCTGGTGCATCCTCTACTTCCCTACAAGATAAGATACATTGGATTAACAAAAATCAGCAGGACTGAATATATTCTATATAACAGGACATGTTCTGATAAGGACTGCATTTGAAATATGGCCAAAACTTAAATTTGGGCCAAAAAAAATAATATGTGTTTCCTGCTTCCAAGGCAAAAAAATCAGAGTCAGTAGGTTGGGATTTCATTTTTTTTTTTGCACTCAGTCAGATTTGCAGTCGGATAAAAGTCATGTTTGGTTAGGGTCCTGTACCCCAACAGAGTTCGAGAAAATGGTCAGTCCTATTGGTCAAAATGAGGCTCGGACCAGTATTTTGAAAGCTAGTGACAGTCCTGATGACTGATGAAAAAACAGACGTTGCAGTGCATTTTTTGTCAGTAATTAGTTACAACTAATTCCAATATGTGTTTACATCAGTCTTCAGATGTACCTGCTGCTGATTTCCGGTACTGGTTTCCTGTTATAAACAAACTGAAACCTAAGGAAACCAAAGTGCCGATCTACACGTGGCTTACTAAATTTGTTCATGGCAAACAATCAGCGATTGTAATCGTAGATGGAGATAACAAATACTGAGAAAATGATTTTAATTAAGAATAATCAAAAGATCAAAACTCGTCCTTCATTGTTAATTTTTCCGTGGCTGTGAAATAAAACTTATAATAATAAAGTTATTTTTGGATAAAATACGTTATTATTTTTATTTTAGGATCAAATTGACAGATTTTTTAGGACTGGCTAAAATTTTGTAGGACTGACAAATAATCTGGCTTTGTCCATCCCATGACCGATGGGTCAAACAAAGTTTTCGTGAACTCTGCCCCAAAATGATTTAATGTCTTTAAAGAAGCTTTAATTGACCTATCCTCCCACTGCCAACATTTATAAACCTTAATTGTAGCACATGTCTGCTGGGAGCTGCCATCTAGATTGTTTGGGCATAGTAAAATACTGTACGGATCTGGATTAGACCAGAAATTACCTTTTTCCGGACAGGAAACAATTTTTTTCTGGAATTGAATCAAAAGTTTGAGTCAGGTTCGGTCAGGAAACAGACATATAATTTTTTTGGCCTCAAAGTTAAAGGCATTCAGAAAATAAGATTAATACAGAATAACAAACAAACCATTCACCAAAAGTATTCCATCTTTTAAAAATTGAATTATTTTCCCTCATAAAGAATTCAAGAGCTATTCATCAAATATTGAATTCTTGAGAAAGGGCTTAGTCTGCTATACATTTTTTTGTAACTCAACAAAAACAAGAAAAGCTAAAATTGTAAAAATTAAGTTTTACATTGACATTTTGTCACAGGGAACAATTATCCAAATTTGAAAACATTTCATCAAAGTGTTTTTATGTTAACTTAACATAAGGATACTCTTTGGCAGTCCCCTGTCGTAAATCATTAAATCATTGAATCGAAAATCTGGTCAAAAATTTCTTTTGCATATTAAAGAATCTTTGAACTATCAACAGGGGCATGCAGCTTGGTCTATTGATTCTTAAAAGATTTGAATGTGTTTTGAGTTCTAGAAAAAATAAGGCTTCAACTTTTTTTCTGATTAGAGGCCACTCTGATCAACCCATTATTTCAGCAATTGTACTTTTTTACCATGTTCATATGAATCCTTAAAACCGTTTTGTCTGATATCAAGTTTCAGATACTGCAACAAACGATCATTTATATATATATTAATATGTGTTTGTCTCCTAATGAATATGCATGAAATATTAGCCACTAGATGTTACTTCATAGAGGGTGGTTAAAGGTTATTTTCGTGCAACGTTTTCTGCCTTTTTATTTCACGTGTTTCCATGTTTTATTTCTCGAGTTTGGTTTGAAGTGCGTGCTTTGTGTTTCCCCTTATTTTATTTTCCGTGTCAGTGCTCTTAATTTCTCATGCTTCCATTGTTCTGCATTTGTTTAAAAAGGAAATTTGAACTAATTCGAAGTTGATGTATATTGTTACGATTCTACTTTCTATTGTATATGTATGCTATTTAATAAAGTCCATCAAATTACTATGGATTCAAATCAGATGCAAGTAGCACACAATAAAAGGTAATCACAAGGTCTTCCATCCATTAAATAAGGGCTACTTGTACATGATCTGTAAGTAATAACTTTTGGTACTTTTTTCCTTGATAATTTGATTCTATTTCTCGTGCTACATTTTGGCGATTTTTATTTCACACGTTTCCGTGTTCAGTCCCCCCCCCTTTTACCACCCTCTTCATAGCAAGCATGGCTTTCACTGTTGTTGTACGCAGAGTTCACAAAAAGTGGCAGTCCTCTGGATCGTACCACCAAATTTAGCATCAGAGGTCTGAAAATATTTATAATGTAACTTTTGTTTTGTAGAATTTTTTTTTATTGTGATTCATCAAATCCCAGTCAACTGATTTTTTTCCGAAAAGAAAGTGAAATTTTCTCCTCATGCACCAAACATTACCAATTGCGTCATTTTGAAACATTTTTTAAGTTTATATTTTCCATTTTGACTCTTGATATGTGTGGAAACTGTTTTGTGGAAAAGAGGAGACAATTGGGGAATTTGACATTAAGGTTCGACAAATAACCGAATAGTTGTGTTTCCAAAGTAAACAGAGGAACATGTACGTGTATCTTTAGTTAAGATCTTTGTTCGAATGTTGCATACCGGTCTTTAATAATAGCTTTGGGTTGCATGGCAAGCTCGAGCCCGGTGGAGGTGCCCCATTTGGATTTATCTAGCCGCTTGAGCAACTGTCGCGTTGTTTGATATTCTTTGTCTATATTAATTATTTTATAATCTGAAAATAGTTGTCAATCTCGTTAAGCTTTAATAAATCATTTTCTTTCGAAGGCAATTTCGTACATATTGGCATTCCCGGCAGAGAATATGGCGCGCATGCGGTTTCCAGCAGTTACCTTCCCATGAATCATGGCGTATGCCTCCATTTTCTGAGAAGCTTACCTATTTTTGAGTTACTGTTTTCTAGACAAATGTCCTCCCATCTCAGGTCAAAAACCCTCAATCCAACCTTATCAGCGATTTATCTACACATTTTGACACAATAGTTAGAAAGCCTCATATTGGATAAGCATATTTTTTCGATGCTAAATTTCCAATTTGTGTCGAATCTATCCGGCCATTGTGCAAGTTTAACGAGAATGTTTGATAAGGAAGAGGGAGCGCATGCGTGTGACGTCATTTTCCCTATCACATGATTTATTTTAGTAGCAGCCAAAGAAAAAACCCGATTACATCCGAAAGTGTAATTAGAAGGAAAACAACGATGGCCGACGAAACACGCGTGAAAAATGTGGTTCTGTTGAAAAACATAAAAGAAAAAGCAATATTATGTTGCGACAGCCCAAAATTTGCAAACAATATTCTAGATATAATAAACTTAGCTCAGGTAATGGACTTTGATGTACAGGACGTGTAAAAGAGAGTAAATTTCAAGAAAACCCTGTTTGATTTTCAAAGGAATATTTCTTATCAAAATTCGGCACCTGGTCAAATCGGTACCTATGATAGTCAATTCGACACCAAGTTAAATTATAGATCTGGATAATTCGCCACCAGAGAATGGTATTTAAGTACCTTGATTTGTTCTTGCAATATAAATCTATTGACGGAGTAGCATAAGTCTAAAGCATAAAAGATTATATTAATTAAAGTCGGTACACAATGGGCAATGGGCGCACTTGTTTCTAGTAAGCAGGTCATGTAAATGGTGTGCTTATTCGTGCGAGAAACAAGTGGAATGGCTTATATACCGGCAAATCTAACATGGCTGCGTTTGCAGACGATGAAGAAGGAACATTGAAACTATATCTTTCACAGACTGAATAATTTGTGATATTTTTATTAAACGTTCACAACTTTAACCAAAATGTTCTCAAGAGCGAGAAAGCATTTATACGTTGATAAATTATTAACAATTAACAACAGGATAAATATGACAATAAGAATAACAAGAAATAATTTATTTATAAAGGCTGACTACAATTAGTTACTATTAGTACGAAATATTTTATTGAAGAAAGCTCAATTATGAACAAATACTTATCTTCCCTGAAACCTCGGCAATTCTAGTACAGTATATAAGTGCAAATGTTAGTTTGTTTAGTTAGATTTTATGCCGTTTTTAGTGCATTTCTTTTTGCTATTTCGTGATGATTAACAATAGTTTTAAATGCACAAATTCCGTTCTAACAACAGTCAGCCATGTTTATCGCCGCTTATCCGGTGAAATCAAACCGGCTCGAGCGACGTGAGCCGGGCATGCACAGTGCTGAATATTTTTACAAACAAGTGTCATGCCGGTTTGCCAACAGCGTAAGCCGTTTGCTAGAAACAAGTCCCACCAATACAACATAAGCTCTGTAGAGCTTTTATCCGACATATATCCGAGTATACACTTTATCGCTTATGCCGACTGACCAGGCAGTTTGAACTTTTGACTCCTATTACAATCACTTTTCCATTGTGGCGTCAGATATTTTGTTTTATGACGTCAAAATTTTAGGGGAACGTGTGTGATATTGTGTAATGGGGGACAAATAGCAATTAGATGTATTCATGTATTGTGAGAAGGGGATAGGACCTTTATCAGGACTCCGGGATGGGGAGTTTTTAAACTCAGGTTTTTGAGATTGACCCTTTTTGAATCCAGAAATCCTTTTTTTTTTCGAAATTTGGGATTTCGTGTTTTAAAGTCCGGGATTTCAGGATTTCGTGTTTTTAAGCGGGGATTTCAGGATCATAACCCCTCCTACCCCCCTCTATTGTGGTGTCAATGTATCCAATAACTATATTTATATATAATTCATTATTTGTTCCACATAAATATTGATAAAAATTATAAATACAGGCATAGATTAACTACTACACCTACACAAAAGCATATGATATTAGCAGAATTTTTGATCACCATCTTATTATAAACATGTCATGTCCGGCTTGGTTTTATTTGCTTAATTTGTACTGTACTTTCAGAGTGGCTATATAAAACTGAAGTCTGTGCTGGCATTCAAAGGTGGTGTTTAATAAATCAAATATAAATATGCATACGAAATATAATCATGATAATTGTGCAAACATGCATATAAAAGAAACAATGTTATGTTCAACAATATGTCATATAAAAACTGAACACCACAATCACCTATAACATGTATAAAGGTAAAATAATTTTGAAAATTTAAACAACAACCAAAAAAAAAGGCAAACAACATTTCACTTAAGTTGCAAGCTAAAGCATGTCAAGAAAAAAACATTTCAGCACAGATTTTAGTACTGCAACATACATCATTTTATTTGCTACAGTTATGTCCCTTAGACATTCATATTTTTTCTTGTACAAGTCATAAAAATATACCTATTTCTTATCTTGAATTTCAGACAGATAATCAAAGTGTTCTAACAGCATGAGTTAAAGATTTCTATAAGATCTTTATACAGTTTATTGTTCATTTCAGACAGAAGATAAAAGTGTTCTAACAGCATGTGTTAAAGCTTTCCACAAGATCTTTATACAGTTTATTGGAAATGGAGAACTCTACACATCACCCGAAGTAGATGATGGTATGACAACTTCATTAATATACTCAGCACAGCCTCAATTTCTACCTGTTTCTAAGCCTTGTACAAATAACATTGATATTTCAAGACAATGTATATGGTTATTCTATATGTATTAAACCTCTCACAAGATCAATGCTTTTTTGTGAGGGGAATTTTTTTTAAAGTACTTAAGCAAAATCTATCTGGTGAAAAAATAGTTTTTAGTATGAAGCATCCTACTAAGGACTTAAATATTTCACCTACATTAATAATGTGATGTTGCCGACAGCTCCTCGTGTAGTGTTGTGGATCTGTGCGATTCATCACAACAGTTTGTTATGTAAGATGTATATGTATACCGCCTTGGTAATTCTGTCAAATGACAGGTTATCCATACTTAGAAGTATTTTACAGGATCTCATTATTAATTCATTAAAGCTTGTTATTCCAGAGACTAAGGAAGGGAAATATAAGATCTGGTTGAACGAGAGATATAGTGATGTTTATGAAAGACTTGTAGAATTATTACAGTGTAAACATGCTGCAGTTAAAGTAAGTACATTTTGTATAACAATAAGTGTGGTTTGATTAGTTTGAATCAAAGAGACAGCACCTGACAAAACAAATAGAAACAAATTTAAAGCTTTCTATGCAGTATGGGTTAAGCTCGTTGTTCAAGGCTTTACAGTGACCTATATTTTTGAACTTTTGTGTAGTATGGTTCTCTAAAGTGGAGATATGTCTCACTTGTTATCACAACTTATTTTATATTAAAGACACTGATATGTCAACAAATAGGCTTTTCCTATAAGAGACATGACTTCCACCATGATAAACCTTGAATTTTAGTGCATATGTGCTCAAAGAAAAATATACTCGATGTTATAAAGTCAAATTATTGCCCTTTTTGAAGATCGATTGTATATTTAATTGTTCGTATGGATATGATACGCTAATTACTAAATTTTACCTGGGGAGAAGATTATGGCTTTGTTTATGACCCCAAGCTAATCAACGGTTACAACTGGTGTCATAATCTGTTGTTATAGGTAATCCGTTTATCGGATGTGTCATTAATGATCATCAACATTAGTTCATTCAAAGTCGGCAATTATCTTTGCAGAAATGTGCATACAACAACTTGGGCACAATTTGCAATGTTTACTGTAGTTTCATGGAGGAAATGTAATGACAGAAAGTTGAAAACCATAATAAACTCGTTGAAGACATTGTTTTACTTGTTTTCCGTGAAATAAACAAAAAATGCAGACGTATTTGTCATTGACTTCCCTCATTTTTGATAGGAAAATAACTAAATCGGCAGCCATATTGTGATCCTATTTACACCATATTTGCGTACTGTTTATAATCCTCCAAAGAAGGAGCACACCCGAATAAAGAAAGATAACTCAATCTGATATTTTCCTAGCATTGAGTTACCCATTTACATATATTCTAAAATATGTCTACATACGTCTTGCTTAAGAATATATATGTTTCGGTATATTGAGTTAGGCCAAAAAAAAAAATAGGTGTGTTTCCGGTCGCCCGACCGACCCTAATTTTTTGGCGCCGACCCTAACTTTTTTTTCCCGGAAAAAAAAAAAAAAAACGGATTTTTTTCGTTTTTTTCCGGAAACGGTTTTTGTTTAGTATAGCCTTTGAATGGCATCTTTTAAACGTTTGATTTCAAATAAAATTTTAATACAGTATTAAGCATTTGTGTGATACAGATTGAAGTCAAACAACGGCATGGCTTCTGCTATGGCCATCAGTCAAAGTGTCATTCAATGACTATTTGCATTCTACAAAATGCAATATTTGCCTCACATTATTTGAATGTTTCGGTTGTTTCGATGTTTATAATTTGTTCAGAATTTTATAGGAATAAAATTGACAGTATAACAAGTTTACAATGTTTTGGCATTTACTTCTGACAGTCTTTTCTAATACAAGAGGGAAGCCAAACGTTCAATTTAGGATTAAATTTAATATTAATATCTGATATTTGCTCAACCATAGCCCCAAAACTCAATTTGTAATTGATTTTCTTTTAAACAACTAGTATATAATCAAAATTTCAAAGATTTTCACCCATCCCTCTATCATGTTATTAGTATTTGGTATTTGTAGAAAAGCTGGCATCAGTTCTGTGAACTAAATTGTCTGAAAGAAACTGATTATAAAACAGGTCTTTGCTGAGACAGACCGTACAGATGGCGTATCAGTTCTGAAAAGTTTGAAAATTGTATATCTGGAAGTCCTGGCCAAGTCTTCTGCAACTTTTGAACATGGACTATTCATATCTTGTATACTTTATACAATGAACTGATGAAAATAACCTGAAAGAATAACAAACTGATTATAAAAATACACAAAAAACAACCGAAGCAGGCCAGTAAAAAAAAAAAAAAAAAAAAAAAATACCTACCTACCGACCCGAATTTTTTGGGGCATGCAACAGGAAACACACCTATTTTTTTTTTTGGCCTTATGGGAATAGTTAAAGAGGGTCTTAGTATCAGTTTTGGTAGGGTGTCTTGGTCATCTTTTTCTGTATTCCTTATTTTTGATACAATTTTTCACTGTTGCTAAATATCATAACATTGTGCATTTACTGAGCACAGCTGTTTTGTGCTGTATTGTCATTAAGCACAGCAGGGGTAGAAAGGTGAAACTGATAAAAAATGCCAGACCATAGAAACAGAATGAAACAGATCACCTTTCAAAACATACTGCATATAAAGCTCAACTCTGCCAAGCAATGATCTAAAATCTTGTGTGACAAGCTGCTTGACAAGTTTTTCAGCCTAAAAAGTAGAAAAATATAGTTCTATACGGACTAATGATGTTGTTCTTGAATAACCTGTGATTCAAGGAATAAACACAATGTTTGATTTATATCTTGTATTAAAACATGCCCTTTTCATATTATCATATCACGCATTAAATGCCCTTTTTCAGGATTGGCACCCTGCCCTTTTGAAATCCTGGCTGGAACACTGAATACTCTCTTAAAATCAAAGAATAAGCAAATGACTACTTCAGAACTGTCAGATTATAGACTTAAAGGGCACTTTTCTTAATGATTAAAGTATTATTCTATGTAAAAGGTTAGGATATAGCTGTGTACTGATAATTGTTTTATCTGTTTTAGGAGCTTTCATTAAGTACATTGATGAAGTTGGTAACAGCAGAAGGTCATAACCCCATTACAGTCATTACAGCAAAACAGTCAAATTTTCCTATACAGAGATTTCAGGTAAATTGTATGACGATTTAGCAATCAAATTTTCCTATACTGATATTCAAGGTAAATTGTATGACGATTTAGCAATCAAATTTTCCTATACTGATATTCAAGGTAAATTGTATGACGATTTAGCAATCACATTTTCCTATACTGATATTCAAGGTAAATTGTATGACGATTTAGCAATCACATTTTCCTATACTGATGTTCAAGGTAAATTGTATGACGATTTAGCAATCACATTTTCCTATACTGATATTCAAGGTAAATTGTATGACGATTTAGCAATCAAATTTTCCTATACTGATATTCAAGGTAAATTGTATGACGATTTAGCAATCACATTTTCCTATACTGATATTCAAGGTAAATTGTATGACGATTTAGCAATCACATTTTCCTATACTGATATTCAAGGTAAATGGTATGACGATTTAGCAATCACATTTTCCTATACTGATATTCAAGGTAAATGGTATGACGATTTAGCAATCACATTTTCCTATACTGATATTCAAGGTAAATTGTATGACGATTTAGCAATCACATTTTCTTATACTGATATCGCAAAAAAATAAAGCATTTTAGTGTAAAATGAAAAAAAATCAATTATAAAAGCAAGCAATAATTTCTGAATTTAAAGTAAATGATCTCAGAAGGGACTTTGAACTCATATTGAATAATTACTGTAAGTCTGGACTACTGATAGAAATTGATTTAATAGGAACTATTTCCATCTCTTCCATAGGAAATAATGAGAGGACTGATCTCTATAGATTACAGCCACAAAGATCTGATAACAAGATTCCAGGAGTATTTAGATTATGATGATGTTAGGTTTCATGTTCTAAAGTTCCTCATTAAAGACATTAAAGAAAAGAAACAACAGGTAATTATAGATTATCAGTAGATGGTTATCTCAAAGAGATTAATTTTCTCGCTTGAGCTTGTTACAGGGAAAGCGAGAAAAGCAATTGAGCTGAAATGTTTCAACTATATGTCCCCATTCAAATTCCAACCCCCAGAACCCCCCCCCCCCCTGGATCCGCCAATGAAAGTGTAGGCATAAGAATAAATTTGTATTGTATAAAGATCACTACACACTGGCTAATTTGAAAAGACACTGTAATTAATAGACAATTTTTTGAAACACACTTACAGGTTTGGACCGTGATAAATACATTTTAGTTGTTAAACTGTGGCACCTCATTTCCTTATTTATATAAATGTAAGATTTTAGTATTCAAGAACAGACAATACATGCACAACTTTAAATGAGTTGCTGATTAGAATCCTAAAATGTTTATCGATCTGAGAAAAAAAAATAGTTCTTAAAAACTTTACATTCTGCAAATTTTGCGCTAAGTACATTTCTGTAGGTTCAAAAAGAAATGCACAGAATACCTTTTTATACGACCGCAAATTTTGAAAAAATTTTCGTCGTATATTGCTGGCCCGAGAACACAGTTATTTCGTAGTGCATTTCTTTTAGACAATAAATTCAAATTAAAAAAATCGCACCTGCTCTTTCTCAAAAAGATTTTTACAGTGTAGTGTACTACCAGTGAGACAAATAATATCAAAATTATAGAAACTTCTACCAGCTCTAACTCAAAATATTGACAATTCTGTGTTAAGGGGGTGTAAAATTCAGTTTGACAGCTTCAGACGTGCTAAAATTTGACCTTTTAGAACTGGACCAATTTACTTCTTAACATAAAGATTCAGCACCCAATTTTTTTTTACATGTTATTACATCCCCCTACTTGATATTTCATGCATTTAATATCAAGAAATAAATTGGGAAAGTGTATCAAATAAGACATGCAAGTTATACACTGTTTACACTAGGGACTATATTCGTAGACAACGAAAACCAAAGGACGATAACTGTGTCCTTGGACCTGCTATCACGTTGGCGTCGTCGTCGTCGTCCGAATACTTTTAGTTTTCGCACTCTAACTTTAGTGAAAGTGAATATAAATCTATAAAATTTTATCACAAGGTTTATGACCACAAAAGGAAGGTTGGTATTGATTTTGGGGGTTTTGGTCCCAATATTTTAGGAATTAGGGGCCAAAAAGGGCCCAAATAAGCATTTTCTTGGTTTTCGCACTATTACTTTAGTTTAAGTTAATAGAAATCTATGAAATTTTGACACAAGGTTTATGACCACAAAAGAAAGGTTGGGATTGATTTTGGGAGTTTTGGTTTCAATAGTGTAGGGATTAGGGGCCACAAAAGGGCCCAAATAAGCATTATTCTTGGTTTTCGCACAATTACTTTAGTTTAAGTAAATAGAAAATAATGAAATTTAAACACAATATTTATGACCACAAAAGGAAGGTTGGTATTCATTTTGGGAGTTTAGGTCACAACAGTTTAGGAATTAGGGGCCAAAAAGGGACCCAAATAAGCATTTTTCTTGGTTTTCGCACCATAACTTTAGTATAAGTAAATAGAAATCTATGAAATTTAAACACAAGGTTTATGACCATAAAAGGAAGGTTGGTAATGATTTTGGGAGTTTTGGTCCCAACAGTTTAGGAATAAGGGGCCCAAAGGGTCCAAAATTAAACTTTGTTTGATTTCATCAAAATTGAATAATTGGGGTTCTTTGATATGCCGAATCTAACTGTGTATGTAGATTATTAACTTTTGTCCCTTTTTCAAATTGGTCTACATTAAGGTCCAAAGGGTCCAAAATTAAACTTCGTTTGATTTTGACAAAAAATTAATCGTTTGGGTTCTTTGATATGCTGAATCTAAAAATGTACTTAGATTCTTGATTATCGGCCCAGTTTTCAAGTTGGTCCAAATCGGGGTCCAAAATTAAACTTTGTTTGATTTCAGAAAAAATTGAATAAATGGGGTTCTTTGATATGCCAAATCTAACTGTGTATGTAGATTCCTCATTTTTGGTCTTGTTTTCAAATTGGTCTACATTAAAGACTAAAGGGTCCAAAATTAAACTTAGTTTGATTTTAACAAAAATTGAAATCTTGGGGTTCTTTGATATGCTGAATCCAAACATGTACTTAGATTTTTGATTATGGGCCCAGTTTTCAAGTTGGTCCAAATCAGGATCTAAAATTATTATATTAAGTTTTGTGCAATAGCAAGTCTTTTCAATTGCACAGTATTGCACAATGGCAAGAAATATCTTATTGCAAAATATTGTGAAATAGCAATTTTGTTTTTAATTAGAGTTGTCTTTCTTTGTCCAGAATAGTAAGCAAGAAATATCTAATTGTAAGAATTTTTTTATTTGGAGTTATCTTTCTTTGTCCAGAATCAACTTAAATCTTTGTTATATATACAATATACAATGTATATTCACTACCAACTGATAAATTAAAATAATCTTTACCAATCAGTGATAACAAGCAGTTTTTTACATCTTAATATTTTATGCTGTATTTAAATGAGTAGTTATTGTCGCAAACTCCATTAGAAATTTTAATTGAGATTAGTTTTGGAATAAGGGAAAGGGGGATGTGATTAAAAAAATTGGGTTCAATTTTCTCATTTGAAATTTCATAAATAAAAAGAAAATTTCTTCAAACATTTTTTTGGGAGGAGTAATATTCAACAGCATAGTGAATTGCTCTAAGAGAAAACAAAAATTTTAAGTTCATTAGAACACATTCATTCTGTGTCAGAAACCTATGCTGTGTCAACTATTTAATCACAATCCAAATTTAGAGCTGAATCCAGCTTGAATGTTGTGTCCATACTTGCCCCAACCTTTCAGGGTTCAACCTCTGCGGTCGTATAAAGCTACGCCCTGCAGAGCATCTGGTTATACCCTGCTTTAAAAAATTGGGAGAATACCTGTCTGTAAGTCCGTCCGTCATCCATCCATCCCATGAATATTCTTCGTCATATCTTTCTCGGGAACTACATACCAAGGATTTCTGAAATTAGGTTGCAGTGTTTATATAATTCAGCAAAGCTGTGTACTGAGTTTTCAGTTTCACCATTCATCAACTTCCTGTTTACCAAAAACTTGCATATTTTTACACTATTAAAATTATCCACTTGCGGCGAGTATATAATCATGGAGCATTATCTTGCAGTTTCACTTGTTTCAAAATATATATAAAAATATGAATCACTTAAAACAATACAGAAAGTTACATTTTTTTTCCCTCAGAAATACAGTGATGAATATTTGAATAATATCTACGCCATGTTAGAACAGATATCATTTCCATTGGCTGGGAATGAAGTGCTGTCAAACTGTTTATGTAAAACACCAGGTAATACATAAATGAAGTTGAAGACTACAGTGATATTGTTTGCCTTAAATTACTGGAGAATAAAGGCTTTTTTCCTGGAGAAGTATCCCAATTTAAAAAAAAAATGGATTTAAAGTATTCCCAAAAAGACAACTTTTTTCCCACAGTACAGTCTTTTGCACATGAATACAAACTGAAAAACACTCATTTAAACATTTTTAAATGACTATATGTGCATATTTGAAGGTCTATTTTTGTATCATCACTAACACTAAGGGGTCATATTTCACATGAGAATTTACCTCTTGAAAGAGGTCTGCAAATTGAAGTTCCAGTTAAACTCATGGTTAATTATAAATTATCCAATTTGATAAAAAAAAGACCAATATTTTCCCAATAAAAAAGGGTACAAGTAGTTTTGAAAAAAGCCAACAATATCAGTGGAAGTCTAGACAGGGAGGTACTGGGAACACTTTAGATAAACCAATTACCACAAGAATTCGGGAAAAAACGGCTTGAAAACATTTAATAAATCACTTGTAATTTCTTACCATGTATGATTGTTGAAAAAGACTTATGAAACTGTTAATTTCAAATCATGTGTGATCATTGAAAAGTCTATAATGTAATGAAACTAGTAATTTCAAATCGTGTGTAATCAACTAAGTCGAATGTAATGAAACTAGTAATTTCAAATCGTGTGTAATCAACTTAGTCAAATGTAATGAAACTAATTATTTAAAATTGTGTGTGATTGATGAAAAAAACAGTGTTCTATTTTCATGATATTCAAGTTAAGGTTTAAACATTGTAATACATAAGCTGGTTCTCAGCTGATTTATATACTTTTTTAATGCTATGCAATGCTATATAAACACATCAATGATAACCATGCTAACTGATGTTATAGACCAAGATTGATTATATTTGCAAGCTTCATTTGATCATCCTTTTGTACATGTTGTAAAATTTGGACAGTCATTGTTAAGTTCAAGAGCTCAAATTTGGTTTACTGCCCCTTTCACCATCTTCAAAAAAGTATTGGATTTCATCTTCTCAATATATGATAAAAGATTGTTTTGGTTACATAACATGTATCTTTTATTTTTAGATGATTTGTCAGTATTTAAAGTCAGCAGTTTAAAAGAACAAAAAAAGTTGTTTTCAAGTGCCTGGGTACAGTTTCTACAGTTCAAAGTAAGAGACTTCACACAAACAAAACTTATTTAATATATTTCAGTTGTTCATAATTTGAATTCACAGAAACAAACCTTCAATTTGCAATTGTAAAAAAGATTGTAGTGTATAGGTCAACGTCCAACAATGATAGATTTCCATAATTCCAATTTCTCCAGGTTTGAAATATTTTTTCTTTATTACTGAGCTAATATTTTACTTTACCATTGTCATTACAACCCTGAAACTTATTGTATGCCCTGAAATGCCCATGATTGAAATCGGATGAGACAATTATATCTTATCTTCTACACAATACATGTTTTATTAATTTTATATTCCAGTTGACGTCAAGTTTATACAGAAGTGTGTTAGTAATACTACATGATAAAGTGATGCCTTATATGACCAACCCACTGTTGTTATCAGACTTTCTAACAGAGTCGTACAATGTAGGTTAGTAGACAGATGATTATGTAGGAAGGAATCTAAAAAGAAAAGGGTGCTACTAAAAAAAATCTGCATGTACATAAAATATTAATCAAAATAGAATATAGAAAAAGATGACAGGGATTTTCCCAATTATGAACGTGATGATTATAAGATGAGATATATAAAGAATGAATGGATTTTGAGAGTTGATCTACTTCTGCCATAATTTATTGATATGTTATTAATTACTGTAATTATAGAAATTGACTCTGTCGGACTTTGAATCAGTCTAAAAAAAAAAGATTCAAAAACTATAATAGAATTTACCAAATATATGGGACATAAAAACAGACCACTCCCATGAACAATTATCAGGTTCACAACGCATACAATTTGATATGACGGTGCTTTAGAAAATGTTTGGTTTATACAGGTTTTCGGTTTAAGCAGGATTTGGTTTAGCCAGGTTTTACTGTATAATGCACAGTATAAATCCTGCACAATCTAGATATTAACAGAATGTTTTCTCGTGACATGTAAACATTTACATTTTTTCTACCTTGTTTCTTCTCATTAGTCATTGTTAGCATTTATTTGCAAATATTTTAAGGAGCACACATGATTTCTGATTCCTTGTTTATCTTAACATTTTAATCCATGCTCTGGTATAAGAAAATACGATAATAAACAAATTTTGACAATAATTTTAACCTGTAAAAGTTGCCATATACAGACCATGTATGTTTTAATGAAACAGTTCTAATTTTATTTTATTTTTTTCAGGTGGTGCTATAAGTCTTCTAGCTTTAAATGGATTATTTATTTTAGTACATAAATTTAATCTGTAAGTATGACTGATTTTCTCCATAATATATATAACTATTATAGTCTAGAAATAACCTTACTTTTAAATTTCCACTTTAAGCAAAAGGAAATTATTTCCTTGGTTAAAGACTAAAGATATGTATGTTTTGAATAAAGGAAAATGATTTTAAAAAAAAGAATCATAATGTATTTTTTTCTCTTAACACCAAATATACCTGATGTCATGGATGTTGGGAAGTAAAAAAAAAAGAATTAGATATTCCTACAGCTTGTCATATTTTGCCACACTTCATTATTTCTGGGAGTGTTCTTGTATAAGTCTTGTTTAACCATTATTTAAATTTAAATAGTATTTAATATAGGTTTTAATTATGTTATTACTTGCATACTAATTATATAATCTGATTGCAAAACTTTTAATTTCAGAGACTATCCCGAATTCTTTACTAAACTGTATGCCTTGTTTGAACCTGGGGTTTTCCATGCTAAATACAGAGCTCGATTCTTCTTCTTGGCAGATCTTTTTCTTACCTCCAGGTAATTATACATTTAAAAAGCTTGATTCTTTTTCTTGGCAGATCTTTTTCTTACCTCCAGGTAATTAAACATTTAAATTATCATTGTTGTCAAAAATTCTATCCTATAATGGAGACTATGGAATTTAGAAGTTGACTTGCGGTGCAGAAACCTTATTACTGTTTTGGTGGTATGTTGAAGTGGGTCTCGTTGGGGTATAAGCATGACATGGGATTGCCGATTTTTTGTAAGCGTGACACGTGAAAATCAAATTATTGTGCAGTGAAGACGGGAAATGAAGTCTACCGGGACACGGGAAATTACAAAAAAGTAATTTGCTTACATACATAGTAGAACCCGGATACGGTAATCTGACAAAACAGTAAGCGGGATAAGGTTTTAGAACCCTCCAATGAGACCCCTATTGAACTCGAGATGTTTGTTTCTGGTTCCATTACGTGATAAGGTTGCTGTCTCATCGGTGTGTTACCCACATCTTCATTTTGAAATATATAGATTAAGAATAATGACAACAGTTGTATGATTAATTATTTTTACCTCAAGATAATTTTTACTAAAATGCAAAATATAGCAAGGGGCCAATCAGAAAACTGAGGTCTATAAGGCAGCAACCATTACAATATTTTTCTTTCAATTTTAGCATTACATATAGTGGCAGCTGAGGACGGAGCCATTTATTTGCACCACGTTTACATTATACATTGTTTATGGTTCAATATGCTATGGAATCGAGCAACTTGTGTCTCCTTTACTATAAGGCAGATTAAACAATAAAATAAACAAACAAAGATAAAAAGTTGTTTTTATCCAAAATTCAAAACAAATACAATAATTTACATCTTTTAACTGTTAATAACCTGAAAATGCAGGTAGCATGATCAAAATTTTACTAAAATAGATGCACAATATTACAGTTCATGTTCTCCTGAGCATTTTTCATGCACTTACTTTATCTGTATCTCTTATAATAAAAAATATATAGCAGTCTGAAAAGGAATATACTGTTTTAATGAATGAACACCCAAAAAAAATGCAGCAGCAGTAGTGTTGAAAGGGTTAAGTTACTTAGATCAGCGAATATAATATTCATAGAGCTCATTTTTAGAGAAGTGAAAAATATTTGTATTAATAGTTATAACACAACAGAATATATTTGATTTGATTATTTTCAGTCATTTACCAGCCTATTTAGTAGCAGCATTCGCCAAAAAGTTATCCAGATTATGTCTGACTGCCCCTGCACCAGGCCTCTCTATAGCTGTGCCGTTTATATATAACCTTATTAATCGTCATCCTAATTGTAATGTATTGATACACAGAACAGAGGGTTCTACAGGTATAAAATATATTTTAATTAAATAAATAAATACCTGTGAAATATAGAATTATATATGTTTTTTTTTTTAAAGAACAAATGATAGAATACTGCAGTGCAGAGAGATAAGTGATATAATGAAAATTAAATTTTCTTATGCTCCCAAATGGGTTGATGTCAACTTTTAAAAACTTTCAAACTATTCCAAATTAAGAATACAAATGAAATAAATTGTAACAGACTTATTGTATTAATTAATCATTGCAGTTTTTGAAAAATATACTGTGGATTCATTTTTAGCTCACCTGGCCCGAAGGGCCAAGTGAGCTTTTCTCATCACTTGGCGTCCGTCGTCGTCGTTAACTTTTACAAAAATCTTCTCCTCTGAAACTACTGGGCCAAATTAATCCAAACTTGGCCACAATCATCATTGGGGTATCTAGTTTAAAAAATGTGTGGCTTGACCCGTCAAACCAACCAAGATGGCCGCCAAGGCTAAAAATAGAACATAGGGGTAAAATGCAGTTTTTGGCTTATAACTCAAAAACCAAAGCATATAGAGTAAATCTGACATGGGGGTTAAATTGTTTATCAGGTCAAAATCAACCTGCCCTGAAATTTTCAGATGAATCGGACAAGCTGTTGTTGGGTTGCTGCCCCTGAATTGGGAATTTTAGGGAATTTTTGCTGTTTTTGGTTATTATCTTGAATATTATTATAGATAGAGATAAACTGTAAACAGCAATAATGTTCAGCAAAGTAAGATTTACAAATAAGTCAACATGACCAAAATAGTCAGTTGACCTCTTTAGGAGTTATTGCCCTTTAATTTCAATTTTTAACCATTTTCCGTAATTTTATAGATCTTTTACAAAATTTTCTCCTGAAACAGCTGGGCCAAATTAATCCAAACTTTGCCACAATCATTTTTGGGGTATCTAGTTTTTAAAATGTGTGGCGTGACTTGCCAAACCAACCAAGATGGCCGCCATGGCTAAAAATAGAACATATGAGGTAAAACGCATTTTTTTGCTTATAACTTAAAAACCACAGCATTTAGAGCAAATCTGACAGGTTAAAATTGTTAGTCAGGTCAAGATCTAGCTGCCCTGAAATTTTCAGATGAATCAGAGAACCCGTTGTTGGGTTGCTGCCCCTGAATTGGTAATTTTAAGGAAATTTTGCTGTTTTTGGTTATTATCTTAAGTATTATTATAGGTAGAGATAAACTGTAAACAGCAATAATGTCCAGCAAAGTAAGATTTACAAATAAGTCAAAATGACCAAAATGTAAATTTTTACTAATATTTTCCACAAAAACTACTTGGCCAAGTTCATTATAGATAGTGATAATTGTAAGCAGCAAGAATGTTCAGTAAAGTAAGATGTACAAACACATCACCATCACCAACACACAATTTTGTCATGAAACCATCTGCTTCCTTTGTTTAATATTCACATAGACCAAGGTGAGCGACACAGGCTCTTTAGAGCCTCTAGTTCTTGTTTAGTATCAATTTTCATGAATTGAGAAAATATTATATTTTGTGGATATTTGATTTCATGGTATTGCAAAGTCTTTATACAAGCCTGTAGAAAATTTGTTAATATGTTAAAGATGGAAACTCATGGTTCACTCGGAACCCAGGAAATCAATGAAAATTGGTATGAAATAGTTAATTATGAATCAACAAAATCCATTAAAAAGGTGAAATAATTTATGGATTTACAGTACTGGGCCACATTTAAAAGAATGTCTGTTTCCCCTCCCGGGTCTACCCTTTTTAAACAGACCAGGAAGGCAGGCTCTTTCTTTTTTCTTTTTTTTTTAACTGGGTGTAATTGTCATAGCATGGTCACATGAATGGTTTAACTTGTCCAGTCCAGGCCACTTATCAGTTGTTTCAAGTTTGTGCTCAATTTGAGTGTATTTATTTAGATTATCAATCCTTCTGCTTTCAAGCACTTTCCAAAAATGAAAACAGATTATTTTCAGGAAAAAAATAATTTCGATGTTTTTTTTAATTTTGGCCGTGTATCAGAAATTGTTGCTATGTTTTAATTATTGCCTTGTTTTTATTATTGCAAAAAATGCGAAAGGGTTAAAACCTCAATAATTTAAACTCACATTTTGAAATTTTTCGTATGAATCAAACAGTATTTTTTTCAAAATCGCAAATATTAAAATCACATATTAGTCTTAAATGACAAAAATGCAATAATAAATGCATGCAATAATTTCTGAATATACAGTCATTTAATTTGGAAAATAACTAATCCACATTTTTCTGAAAAAAATTAGATTATGACATTGAAATGTATGAATAATTTTTAACCTTTGTCTATTGTTAATAGACCTGTCAGCTGACCCCTTTCTAATGGATGAACCAGACCCATCTAAATGTAAAGCTTTAGAAAGTTCACTGTGGGAATTAAAGGTAAAATTTCTTCTAATGACTAGTCATTGTTCAGTAGGTGTCAGTTCAGTCCTGTTG
Source organism: Mytilus trossulus (assembly GCF_036588685.1). Classification (NCBI taxonomy): domain Eukaryota; kingdom Metazoa; phylum Mollusca; class Bivalvia; order Mytilida; family Mytilidae; genus Mytilus; species Mytilus trossulus. The sequence continues at coordinate 22,793,606 of NC_086380.1, forward strand.
GGATAAAATTGACAATGGAAATGGGGAATGTGCCAAAGAGACAACAACTCGACCATAAAGCAGACAACAGCAAAAGGTCACTAACAGGTCTTCAATGTATCTCTCTTCGTATTATTAAAACTAAGACCTAATAGTTTAGAGCTGTTCCATGAAACATACATAGGAACCAGGTAAGGCACTTCAAAATCAGGGCTATGGATGGTTGTCATCTAGGTTGTTGCATAGTTAAAATGTAAAGTGAAGTATTTATTTTTGATACCCAAATAGAGCTTCTGTGACATGTAAGGGGAACTTTGATGAAACAATTAAAAAAGGATCTATTGATTTTAACATTTATCATGATAAATTATTGCACATTTTTGTTCTTGAGTCATTTTGAGGTACATGTATAAATGATCAAGATGTGGTATGAATGCCAATGAGACAATTCGCTGTTTCAGAATCTAATGCATCCTGGGTTATATTTTCAAAAATGTACACCAAAACGTTGTGATTGGTTAAAAATGTCATAAACAATGGAAATTCAACCAATGACGTGACGTTATTTTTATTCTGTGGTACGAACAATGAAATTACCCATGATTCTTTAAATTCTGAAATGGCTAATTCAAGTCACAATTTGTAAAAGTAAATCATTATAGGTCAAGGTACGGTCTTCAAATTGGAACATTGGCACACACCAAACAGCAAGCTATAAATGGCCCCAAAAATGGCATGTGCAAAACTATTCAGACAGGAAAAACAATGGTCTAATTTTATAAAAAAAAACAGAAACAAGAGACACTTATGAACCACATCAACAAACAACAACTAATTACTTAGGGCAGTTGCAAAAAAAATGCAGCATCACTCTTAACTGAAATAATAGGGTAAGACCAAAACATAGAAAAACACAGTATAAACTATCAATTGAAATGGGTTATACCCACTTGTGTCATAAAAGCATACCCATGAAGTTTCCAAAGTAGTTTACTTATTTATTTGTAGATTTATATATAATATATATAATTTGTATATCTAATTTAAGACTCTCCAGACTCATTACAATCCTGATATAAGTAAGATGGCTAACAGGATAGAACATCCATTACTGACATCAGAAATAGATTTATCAGATCTCCTGGAAAACAATTATCATCAGGTTGGTTTAACTACAGTAACATGGCATGTTTTTATATGGCCGCCAATATTTGGGAGGTTCGTAAAATGCTATGGTGTCGTCTTTACTTTCATAGAATAACTTTAGTTTAAGTAAATGGATCTCTGAAATTTTACAAGAAGGTTCAATACCACAAAAGGAAACACATGGTCCCAAAAGTTTAGGAATTAGTGCCCAAAAACAAGCATTTTTGTAGTTTCTGGACAATAACTTGTGTGTTAGTGTATGAATCTCTCTGACATTGTTCCACATGGGTCTCCTTTACGAAGGGAAGGTTAGGATTGATTTTGAAGGATATGGTACCAACAGTTTACAATAAGGGGCCAAAAAGAAGCATTTTTCCAGACAATAACTTGTGTGTTAGTGTATGGTTCTCTCTAAAATTGTACTACAAGGTTCCATACCACAAAGGAAGGCTGGGTTGAGTTTGGAGGAAATAACTCTTAAAAAGGGGGGGGGGGGGGGGGTTGATTATGATGTCAACCTCTGCTATCGTATCAGGCTGCACTCACCGAAGCATTTTATTTATTTGATGTTACTCATTCTCTAAATGATTGTGAGATGTATGTCCATCCTGCCAACTGTTTGTCCATCTGACCTGCTTCATGTTAAAGTTTTTGGTCAAGTTAATTTTTGAGTAAGTTAGGGTCCATCAACTTTAAACTTTGTACACATGTTACCTATGATATGATATTTCAAATTTTAATGCCAAATTAGAGATTTGACATCCAATTTAACAGTCAACTGAACATAGAAAATGATAGTTCAAGTTGGGCATCTGTGTACCATGGACACATTCTTGTTCTGTAATGTCTGCAGAACTGGTATTTTCATTACATTTGGATTTGATCATAAAGGACCAAGTTATTTCTATACCAGCAAACATTAGTCCAGTATCAGCAGTTAAAGTGAACAATTTTTTTTCTTTATTTTTCAGTTGTTTGAAAAAGAGACGAGGAAGAAAATAAAGATAGCACCAGTGACATTTATACCTCCAAAAGGATTGTTAATCACAAATGATGATAAAATTGGATTATGCTGGACAATGGACTAAATCAATAAAAATACACAACAAAAATAGTCTTTTAATTTAGTAAATAAAGGCAATAGTAGTATACTACTGTTCAAAATTCATAAATCGCTAGAGAAAAAACAAATCCTGGTTACAAACTAAAACTGAGGGAAACGTATCAAATATAAGAGAACTATGACACAACAGAAACACAACACCGAAATGTAACACCCATAGAAACAAACTACAGTATAATGTAACAATGGCCATTTTCCTGACTTGGTGCAGGGCATTTTCAGGGGTTAAAAAATCCACTAGCCCGACGCCCAGGACTAGACACTTACGTCTCGGGCAACCAAAACTTATAACCCAGTATGCCCGACGGACTAGTAACAAAAAATTCTTGGCGTGTCTAAAATAGAAAGTGGAAAATCCCTTCATCACTTTTCTGTCTTAGCCAATCAGATTCAATTACGTCATCCGGGATTCCAAGAATTTGAACTGGTTTGTACAGGTCCTCACCTCATGCACAGTAACATGTTTTAAAAATAGAACAAATAACTCCGGGTGGCCCGGTATCATGTATTGATCGCAGTTATTGTACTTTCAATATCGATTTCTCGTTATATGTTATAACGGGGATATTTTTCATTGGTTCTGTCGAGTTTTTCAATTAACGGTACCGGGGGGGGGGTTAATGTATTGATAGGTATTGATCCGTCTAGACTCTTGTCGGACAACTGTTTAAGCTGTTAAGCAGGGAGCACGAAACTATGTCAATGCAACAAAATATATCAACATATTTTACTATGGCAAGCGCAGAAACTTCATCAACTTCAAGTTCAAAGCAAAAATCGGCAAATGAAGGGGATTCTAATGAGGCTGATACATCTAAAAAAAATAGAAAGTACGATCGGGACAAGCGAAAAAGAACGTTCATAGCGACATGGAATGAAAGATTCCCGTGGGCAAGGTCGGTTGTTGAGGATGAAAAGCCCGAGACTATGTACAAATGCCCTTTCAAAACATGACACACATTCCCAGCGTCTTATGCAACACACCCTGAGTGATTTGTAAGTGATACTTGGGCTAGCAGGTTGGTTTTGATGGGCTAGCAGTTCTTGAAATAGGGCTAGTAAAAACCACCTGCCAAAAAGTCCTGGGCTAGTTAGCTGTAACAAAATTTTTTACCCCCTGATTTTATGAAAAAATGGTGGGTTGAACCTGGTTTTGTGGCATGCCAAACTTCCTGCTTTAATGACAATGTTAATGATAACATTACAATGACAGGGTTACACAACAGGGTTACAATAAATTGACAGATAAATGGGAGAAAATATAAGACAAAGAAACAAACGAATAATAGCCATCAAAAGGTAACAGGTTAAAAAATATTTTTGTACGCCAGACGCACACTACGTCCACACAAAACTATGCTTAGATGTAAAACGTTTGAAAGCCATAATAACTACAAACATGTATATCAACCAACACCAGAAGGTGTGTCATATGTTTGTACAATTTCCTAGATCAAAAACTTTGGTTTCAGTTGACAACCCCATATCTTATAATAAAGATACATTTTTTTACCACATGTCATTCATAGAGGGGCCCACAGAGATGGCTCCTATCTCAATGATGTCGGATAAGTCTAGTTGGTTCTGTAAATCTGAGAAATAATGATGAATTTATATGTACAAACCAAAAACAACATACTGTGAATTCATTTATTTTTGTGGGTACCAATTTTCGTGGATTATAGAAATTTTACATTTTCGTGGATATTTGATTTCTTGGTTTTGCAAAAATCTGCAAACAATCCTATGGACAATTTCTGTGGGTAAAGGTGAACCACGAAACTAAATGTTCAACGAATAACTCGCAATTGTTTTGTTCTTCCCTATATATATATAACAAGAACAAATTTGAAAAAATTTGCTAAAGCAAATTTACAGATCTAACATTGTTGGGTTGATGTTTAGACGAGTTGTATATACAGAATGTACCCGAAAATTGGTATCCAACAATAATACTGAATCCACAGTACGGTCCAGACAACAAAATTTTGTACTGACAGAACACAATAAAAAACCTGCAGTCTAATAACCAACCGGATGTTATTTATATACCATGTACACCTTACAACCATTTCATACGTCCAATTAGTTGACATATTGCTTATAGCAGATATTTGACCAAACCACTAAACTTAATTTTCTCCAATGAACCATGAAAAAGACTTAAGGTCACATCCTGAATGAACCTTACAACTTTTATGTTGCTTACAGTATCTGAGAAACCGGCAAAACTACAAAAACTTGACATTGACCAATGAACCATGAAAATAAGGTAAATGTTTGATGAAACATACCAGTCTTTGTAAGTGACTTGACCACGGAAACTTCGCCTTCATCACTGATTCATATTTTGAGATTGAGATTGGTGAATCCTGTCTGATGGAAAGGTACAATTATAGTTACCCTTTTATGCTGTCACTGCAGGCAGGACACAAACTATTTTTTGAAAACATGATCAACTGAATGACATGTTTTAGGTATGGACATTATTAACAGATAAACTAGTTCCATTAACCATTTGGCACAATAATTCAGGAAGGGCTTTGTACAGTATAATCAGCATTGGCCTTTGTTGTGTGATATGTCCGTGTACAGTATAATCAGCATTGGCCTGAGTTGTGTAATATGTCTTCCCTGCTCTTGGGAAAGAAATTATCTCTGCATTGTAGTGTTGGGTTTTCACTTTTTCTCAGAACTTAGCTGCCATTGTTGTATGTCGTCATAAACTTTACAAAAATATTCTCTGAAACTACTTGACCTAATTTAACCAAACTTGGCACCAATCATCATTTAGGGCCAATTCTAGGTATCTTGTTTGAAAAATGTGTTCATAAGTTTGAAGACTTTTAAAAATAAGTCTGAATTGAAAACAACGTTCAAACCTATGATTGCGTTAGATAAAAACCACAATTTTTATATGTGTGCATGTAAAACAAATGTCGTTGTAGAGAGGTTCACTGGGGTAAAGCTGATGACCGTAACTGCATTCACGGTCATCCCAAGATGTCGGATGAAAAATTAGGTCAGTATTTTTATTGTCTGCTAAGGTGTTTCTACATCATTTTCTTTACAAAGCATACTTTGATACGATGTAAATTTATAAAAGATTCACACGGAATTCACAAATCTCTACCGAGGAACGTGTATAAAACGGGAATTTGGATTTGAAAAATTCGCTAGGATGACCGTAAATCGTAATCGAGATGACCGTAACATGATTAGCAATTCATAACAAGGCTGACCGTAATTGGTTAAAAGATGACCGTAAATTGTTAAGGATGACCGTAATTTAAAAGAATGACTAAATTTAAAAGGATAACCGTCAATTGAAAGAAAAATCCATATTTGTATGCATTGTTTTTTGTTGAGTTAGTCGCAATAGAGGCTCGGTTAGTTCTTTAGAACTATTTGGCGTAGTTAAGGTTGATATGAAAATGATAGTAAATAGTATAATCGATGTTGTGAGTAGTTTTGATTTAAATGAACACTATATATAGACAATAGACACCTGCAAACAATAGGTGATTTTAACTGTGAAACTGAGTGGAGCGTATCAAATGAAACTCGTATGTCTGTTTATTTTGCTATCTTCTGCATATTTAAAAAAAATGCAACTCAAAACCCAGGTAAGTTAGTTTTTTTTTCTCAAACATAGACTTTATATAACTATTACATATCTAAAGGTCCTGTCATGCTTTAAGGTTTATGTACCTTACTGTAGCCATTTTTGAACGAATTTTTCAAACATCAATTGTATCAAAACTACAGATATAATGAATACTAGATACAGTCCATTTTAAACATATACTAGGGGAAAACTTGATGCAAAGCATTATTATTTACTGTTGCCTAGCATTTAATAGAAAAAGAGTACTTTGTTGCAAATAAACCAAGATTTTTATAGAAAATCCACTGCCTTTAATAAAGAGATTTTTGTTATAAAATTTGAAACATAGATTACTCACTTGCTTTTCTATGATGTGTTAGGGTTTTTTTTTACAAAAAGTTCTAACCAACCTGTAAATTTCAAAATACCTCGTGCAGAGTAACTAAAGTCGAGCGCACCCTAAAAGGTGTACTTGATTTGGTCCATATTTTTATTTGTTCTAACCAATAACTACATTAATAAACTTTTTTTTAAGGAAATCAATGCTAGCACTGCATGCATTAATCCTATATCTATCGGTCATCAAATTGCCAAATATGATAGAACAAGGATAGAGGCTGTGGATTTCTACAAAATTTCCATATATTTAGCATTGAAGCAACACAAGGGTACATAATCCTTAATACTTTCCAAGATGCATCAGTTTGTCTGTTCTCTTAATAGATATGTGTGTGTAAAAAATGGCCATATTCTTAATTCATTTAGATGAACCTTAAACATTATGAATATCCGGTAATTGAGCCCATGTGTATGGTTCCAGAGGAGCAGAATAAAATCTTGATTTGTCTTGATATATATAAAAAAAAACAATTCTGTTTTCTGTTTATACAATTTACAAGGCTCCCCTTTGAAATTCGCTATTTATACAAGACTATTTTAGGATCTATTTTGCTGGAGCTCACCTTCACTAGTTTGGTCGGAGTATTTTAAAAACATGTTTATCTAAATTTATATTTGGCTTATAACCTTTTCCTAACATCATTTTAAGTTTTGTGACTTCAACTCCGAAATGTACGGACAGATATGCAGTATGACCAGTGTTTTTATCCAAAACTTTCTTCCTAAAACTAAATGTTTGTGGACCAACAAGATTGTCTATAGTGTGTATTAAAATGCTGTCTACATTAGATGAGGTGAACTTGGGCCAGCTGAAGGACGCCTCCGGGTGCGGGAATTTCTCGCTACATTGAAGACCTGTTGGTGACCTTCTGCTGTTGTTTTTTTATTTGGTCGGGTTGTTGTCTCTTTGACACATTCCCAATTTCCATTCTCAATTTTATTGCAAGTGGAAAATTGATAACACGTATCTGAAATTAACAAAAACAAAACATCTGCAATGGTATTTGAAACGATATAATATAAATGGCTGTACATCCATTGCCTTTTTGGCATTTTTAAAAAGCTGTATTTATTATATAAAATTAATAGGAATCTCAGAAATAAAAAAAATCTTTTGGCTTGTAGTTGGATGCTACATATGACGAACCATGTATTTGAAGCACGTCTTATTTTTGTCTACCTTTATGATAATGTTGTCTTATAAATACGTCTCACCCCAACACGATTAACTATTTGATACAAAAAAGGTAATACAAATACGGATATTTCTTAGAAATGACGGTTATACTATGAAAGTTACGGTCATCCTTTCGAAATTACGGTCATCATTTTACCAATCACGGTCATCCTAATTATATGTTACGGTCATCTTGAAAATATTTTAAAGATGATTTACGGTCATCTTAGCGAATTTTTCAAATCCAATTTCCCGTTCTATACACGTTACTCGGTAGAGATTTGTGACTTCCGTGTGAATCTTTTATAAATTTACATCGTACCAATGTATGCTTTGTAAAGAAAATGATGTAGAAACACCTTAACAGACAATACAAATACTGACCTAATTTTACGTCCGACATCTTGGGATGACCGTGAATGCAGTTACGGTCATCAGCTTTACCCCAGTGGAGGTTTAAATACAGCACAAACAACATTCCCAAAAGACGAAAAAAAGTGACCAAGTTATATTACAACTAAACGTATTCGACTAACAGGTCAAAGAACTGATGTTCTAAAACCCTGCTGACTGCAATTGACATTTGCCAAATAAATTGATCAGAAGATGTTACAAAGTGGATCTTTCTATTAATTTAATACCAAATAGAAAACAATAAACTTGAGGCAAATATGGTAAACCACAAGCATGAGGTGCTAAAATAAGTACACCATATCCGGGTTTCGAGAAATTAATGTCTCTTCAGTGTTGTTAGGGATCAAACAGTATTTGGAAGGCCATATAACCTCATTTTAGGATGGACTCGTGAATTTTAAAGTCTCAATAGGATAAACGAGGGATAAACGGATTATATAAACCGGAGGGAAAATATAATACAAGTCCAAACGAAATAAATAAACAAATATAAATTGAGGATCATGCATGTAAACAAAATTTCGTTGTAGAGGGGTCTAAATACAGCACAAACAACATTTTCCAAAGGAACAACAAAAAATTACAAGGTATATTGTTTTGTAGATTCAGAAGATGTTACTAAGTTGTAAAACTTGTGTCTGATCCTTTTGTCATTTCGAACAATAGAATATGTTTAAATTAAATGGTGATTCCTTCCAAATATCAGTTAGACAACTACTCCCTTGACTTGATTCCAACAGGGATCGTTTCCACATTTCATTTATCAATATGTGGCGTTTTAAATTATAATCCTGTTACCTTTGATCAGTAATTTCACAACTAAGTGGATGTCACTAACGGTGGACGTTTCGTCCCCGAAGGTATCACGTGCCGAGTAGTCAGTACTTCGGTGTTGTCATGAATATCAAGTACTAGTATGTCTTCATTTTTTTAAATTTCCTGTTTACAATACTTTGATTTTTGTTTTAAAAAAATAAGGATTTTCTTATCCCAGGAATAGATTACCAGAGCCGTATTTGGCACAACTTTTTAAAAGTTTGGATCCTCAATGCTCTTCAACTTCGTATTGGTTTGACGTTTTGGATATGAGTGTCATTGATGAGTCTTATGAAGAAGAAACGCGCGTCTGGCGTACTAAATTATAATCCTGGTACCTTTGATAATTAAATGGTTCTTGTCTCGTTTTTTAACACCATGTAAATTTATGAATGTTTCGAGGAAGAAAGTGCCCTTCTATTACACAGTTGTACGTGGTACACAGTTATGCTAGTCTTGCACCAGTTTTCATCCGTTTCAACATTCAGCATTCGATTTCAACATTCAACATTCGTTTTCAACATTCGATTTTCAACTTTCAAAGTTCGTTTTGAACATTGAACATTCGTTTTCAACATTCAACATTCGTTTTCCGTTTTCAACATTCAACATTCGTTTTCAACATTCAACATTCGTTTTCAACATTCAACATTCGTTTTCAACATTCAACATTCGTTTTCAACATTCAACATTCGTTTTCAACATTCTATTTTCAATTTTCAATATTCGTTTTCAACATTCAACATTCGTTTCCAACATTCGTTTTCAACATTCAACATTCGTTTTCAACATTCGATTTCAACATTCAACATTCGATTTCAACATTCAACATTCGATTTCAACATTCAACATTCGATTTCAACATTCAACATTCGATTTCTATATTCAACATTCAAATTCTTATTTTTTTATTTTTTTTCTTATATCCATTTTCAACATTCATCATTCGATTTCAATATTGAACATTCAACATTTATTTACTTTTATTTTTTGCATCTGTTTTAAAATTTAGCATTCGATTTCTACTTCAACATTCGTTTTCAACGTTCGATTTTCAACTTTCAAAATTCGTTTCCAACATTCAACATACGTTTTCAACATTCGATTTTCAACTTTCAACATTCGTTTCCAACATTCACCATTTGTTTTCAACATTCGATTTTCAACTTCCGACATTTGTTTTCAACATTCAACATTCGATTTCCAACTTTCAACATTCGATTTTCAACTTTTTTAAAAAAGTATTTGTTTATCTTACAGTTATGTTTAAAGCTAGATAAACGAATGTTGAATGTTGAAAACAAATGTTGAATGTTGCAAACGAATGTTGAATGTTGGAAACGAATGCTGAATGTTGAATGTTGAAAATTAATCGAATGTTGAAAACGAATGTTGAATGTTGAAAATCGAATGCTGAAAACGAATGTTGAATGTTAAAAAAAAAAATTTGGATGTGCAATGTGGAATATTGAAATCGAATGTTGAATGCTGAAATCGAATGTCGAATCTTGAAAATGGATACTAAAAAAAAAGAAAAAAATAAAGAAAAAAATTTAATGTTGAATATTGAAATCGAATGTTGAAATTTGAAATCGAATGTTGAATGTTGAAAATGGATACTATAATTATCTATTTTTTAAATTGAATGTTGAATAATAAAATCGAATGTTGAATGTTGAAATCGAATGTTGAATGTTGAAAATGGATACAAGAAAAAATAAAATTTGAATGTTGAATGTTGTAATCGAATGTTGAATGTTGAAATCGAATGTTGAATGTTGAAAATGGATACAAGAAAAAAAAATAAAAGTTGAATGTTGAAATCGAATGTTTGATGTTGAAAATGGATACAAGAAAAAAAAAAAGTTGAATGTTGAAATCGAATGTTGAATGTTGAAAATGGATACAAGAAAAAAAAAAAGTTGAATATTGAAATCGAATGTTGAAATTTGAAATCGAATGTTGAATGTTGAAAATGGATACAAGAATTATTTATTTTTTAAATTGAATGTTGAATAATGAAATCGAATGTTGAATGTTGAAATCGAATGTTGAATGTTGAAAATGGATACAAGAAAAAATAAAATTTGAATGTTGAATGTTGTAATCGAATGTTGAATGTTGAAATCGAATGTTGAATGTTGAAAATGGATACAAGAACAAAAATTAAAAAAAATAAAAGTTGAATGTTGAAATCGAATGTTTGATGTTGAAAATGGATACAAGAAAGAAAAAAAAAAAAAAAGATTTGAATGATAAATGTTGAATATTGAAATCGAATGTTGAATGTTGAAATCGAATGTTACATGTTGAAAATGGATACAAGAAAATAAAATTAAAAAAATTGAATGTTGAATATTGAAATAAAAAAATGTTGAAAATGAAAACAAGAAAAAAAAATTGAATGTTGAATGTTGAATATTGAACCAACTTGACATCCGTATCCAAGGCATTCTTTTCTCCTTCGATGATTTTTGGAAATATTAGAACTTGTTCTAAATCTTTACTTAGGCACCACCCTCCTTAACAACAGGACAGGTTAGCTACTGTTACTAAATGTATTCACACTAAAATATAGTTCCCTATAGTTCTCATGTATGTGCACATAATACACAAATAAACTGAAAAAACTGGGTATATTATTGGAGCAGTTCATTCAAGAGTGTATGTCATTAATGTGTGTCGATGTGCAGGCTTTTTTTTAAAACATTTTGATTAGGTAAGTGGGTATTGATTCAACTAGTATGATTGACAACTGTCATTATCACTAAACAATCAGAGACAAGGTGGACTTTTAATTACAATGCCCCACCTCCTAAACTGCCAATCAAATTGACCACATTACCTATCTACATCAGTCTTACATAATTGTACAGACCACTCCAATATGCATCTAATTCTTTTAAATACACAAGTATTTCACCTCATAATTGATTACACAAATGTGTGTATTATTTGTTTTATATTTATAAGGATGATAGATTTATTTATTGCCAATTACTTTTGATCTACATTACATAAAGTAATTCTGTAAATTATATCTGAAAGATAAATGATTAATGGATTGGCAAGATCTCACAAAAATGAAATATGAATATAAATATGAATATATAAAAGGTATTCAAGTATGGCCTATAATTTACTTGATAAATTTCCAATAATCATCTGTAATTAATCAACAATTTAGATTAGTTCACTTTTTTATCAGGAATTGGCTTGAAACAGTTTTAAAATTTATAAACTTTTAATTATAAAAAAACATTGTTAATTAGTTTAATTCCCATCCATCATTATGTCTATTTTAGTCATTTGAATTTTTATTAGAAGTAAATATATATTTTTGCAATCAAGAAAGAATCCACATTTCAATAACATTTGTTTTTTAATTAGTTTACGTTAAAACATAAAATTGAAAATGCCCTGTGTTGAAAAATACATTAAAATTTGATCAAAAGGCACTCTAAAACTTCTAATTTTCAATGCCATTTAACCTCTGTTTCAACCTACAAAATGCCCTAAAACAACATTTTTAGATTATTTTTGTTGGCACTTTAAAGCTTTTAGCTGTTGGTCTAAATTTATGTCTTACAAGGATATTTGGTAACATAATTACTAGAAGAATTTTTGCATTTTTTTGTTTTTTTTAAACATGTTCAGAACTGGCAACATAATTTCAATTAGATATAAACTGCAGTTTAAATAAAATTGTGCAAATTTAGAGACCCATATTATTTAATTTGAGCTCATTTTATCCTCATACTGGAAAAGCAAGTTTCCTTCTAAAGACCTGCTGTAAATGCAATTTTCAGCAATAGTGTTTTATAAATGTTCATTTTCCCCCACCATACCTTAATATGAAATAATTCAAACTACTGTTCTAATCTTTCCATGAGTGATATCCATCACTTTGATTATATCATGTTTTGGGGTTTTGTCTATTTTCTGTTGATGTTGTTCATAAAATGCGTCTGTGTTATCCTTGCTGGAATCATTTGTTGGTGCTTAACATTGCAGTATAGTCATGTTGACTTGTTTCCCTTTTAGCCCTGCCAAAATTAGCCTACTATTTATTGATTTACATTCCATTCGATATTTCACCATTCCTTTCTTCAAAAATTAGAGTATATACTCTGTTTGCAGGCGCTGCTGAAATGTTGCTATATAGAAATGGAAAGTTCACAATTGGGAGCTAAATTCATCTCTTTTGTCGTTCAAGTTTGTTTTCATCTGACCCTCATTGTCAATTTTTATATATAATTCGAGACATGAGGCAGACTTAACTGTATCTATTTTATACGTTATCTCTATAGTTCGATGGGATAGACGCAATCAACATAGTCACCAAGTGTTTTAAAAGGGGGACGAAAGATACCAGAGGGACAGTCAAACTCATAAATCGACAATAAACTGACAATGGCATGGCTAAAAATGAAAAGGACAAACAAATAAACAATATTACACATAACACAACATAGAAAACTCAAAAATAAACAATACGAACCCCACCAATTTTAATTATTCAGTGAGAGTACATCATCTGTATAGCGAAAAGTAAAGTAACGGGATATTGCTAACTTCTTTTCTTTCTTCTTAGAAGTTATTGAGTGAAACCAGCCTCATAAGAAAAATGTGTAAGGGTTCCGCGGAACCCAGTGTCTCGCCTACTTTTGCTGTAAATTGCAGGCTCAACAAAAAAGAGGAAAAAAATCAATAAAAATATTCCTCTTGATAATATCTTATGATTGTAAGAAGCTTCTGTCCAAGTTTGGTAAAAATTTCAGGATAGTTAATGAATCTTATAAATGTTTTGAAAACTTTAACTGCTGACTGTATGTAATGTTAACTGGAAGAAAATCTAAGTACATTTAAAAGTAAAATACAGAAAAAAAATGGAGTTATCTTTTTACAAAAAATACTTCTGTATACTATCTTATGATCATAAATAAGCTTTTGTCCAAGTTTGGTACAAACCCATGATAGTTTAAGAAAGTTATTAAAACTTTGAAAACTTTAACCACAGAGTGAATGTAATGTTTCCCCGCAGAAAAAACTAAGTCCATTTAAAAGTAAAATACCGAAAAAATGGATTTATTTTTTTACAAAATGTACTTCTGGATACTATCTTATGATCATAAACAACCTTCTGTCCAAGTTTGGTACAAACCAAGGATAGTTCAAGAAATATATTAAAACTTTACAAACTTTAACCACAGAGTGAATGTAATGTTTCCCCGCAGAAAAAAACAAAGTCCATTTATAAGTAAAACACCGAAAAAAATGGAATTTTATTTTTACAAAATTTACTTCTGGATACTATCTTATGATCATAAACAAGCTTCTGTCCAAGTTTGGTAGAAATCCAGTATAGTTTAAGAAAGATATTAGAATTTCAAAAACTTTAACGACAGAGTGAATATTTGTGGAAGCCGACGACGACGGAATGTAGGATCGCTTAGTCTCGCTTTTTCGACTAAAGTCGAAGGCTCGACAATAAAGGAACAAATTATCAAGTAGAGGAGTACAACTGGTTCACATGGAAATGCCGATAGTTTGTTGAAAACATGTCCTCCAATCGTAACAAAATATGATGTTAATCAAGAAATCAAGCATCTCGATGATGTCAGTTTAAAAAAAATTTGTTTGAACCAGTGTGGTTTTTTACAAGGTAGGATTTTTCCCTCCATAAGACAAGATACTTGTATTTACGATTGCCATTCTTTTTTATAAAACAAAGTAATACCAATTAACTCTTTTAATTTTTTTTTTTTTTATTTGGAATACAGAATACTTATGTAAAGTGAAGAAAAGGCAAATGTTTAATTACTATTGCAAGTTGAACAGTCTTATACTGTAGTACTCTAAAGATCTTTGGACATTTTTAGCATCCTCATTCTGATTGACGCCACCTATATAATAGACAGTTTCATAATAACCTCCAAGCCCGGCTTTGATTGCTGATAAAATTGCTGTTAATAATTTAGGAAGCCAGCAATATACTGTTGTTTATAAGGACACTAATGAAGTTTATGTATCAAATACAGCGATGAAAGATACAGTCCTTCATCTTTGCATGGTTAAAATTCCAAAGGAACATAGAACCGACCTATGATTATCCAGGATTTCCTCTTTAGTAAGTATCATGAGGGTATATGTTGAATTTCAAATTAAATTGTCATTCCATAATTCATTTATCAACCAGTTTATGTAATGATATTTACACACAAAAACGATGCTGTTAAGGCTTTATCTGTGGGGACAGCAACATATTTGTCATGGAGGTAGCCAGCACATGTATTTTGCAGCATTTCGGTCTTAGAAATGGATGTAGCATTTGGTAAGTATTGATAGACCCATTCAGTTTCTTAATTCTGATTTGTATCAACGACCTCACAGCCTTAATCCATTCAGAGTGGCAACATGGTAAAAATCATCAACCCCTTACTAAGATTATAACTCTTTGATGACAATTTTTCACCATTTTTTTGTGCATTTTTGCATTTAAATATATCTTAAGATTTGTCAAAGATAATTTGTATCTTTAATACGCAAAATCGATCAGAAGATAAGATCTAGAAACAAGAATATATCCATAGTACACAGATGCCCCATCCGCATTATCATTTTCTATGTTCAGCGGACCATGAAAATGGAGGAAAATCTGTAATTGAGCATTTAAACGATCAATTTCATCAAAAACTACCTTGACCAAAAACTTTAACCTGAAACTCCCACATTCATTTTCTATGTTTAGTGGACCGTACAATTAGGGTCAAATGTCTAATTTGGCTTTAAAATTAGAAAGATCGTATCATAAGCAACAAATGTACTAATTTTCAAGTCGATTGGACTTCAGCTTAATCAAAAACTAAGTTGACCAAAAACTTTAACCTGAAACTCCCACTTTCATTTTCTCTGTTCAGTGGACCGTGAAATTGTAAAGTCTAATTTTGCTTTAAAATTAGAAAGATCATATCATAAGTAACAAGTGTACTAAGCAGGGTTGGCAAAGTAATACCCGGGTCCCGGTTTTCCCGGGCTGGGCAATACTCCCAAAAATTGGTAATAGTGGGCAATACTGGGCAATATGATTTTCTATGCTTATTTTAACACTAAATAGTAAAGAATTGGTACAGTTTCATAGCATAACAGCTAAATATATACCTTTTATACAGATAACCATGGACAGTCATTTCTAGAAGATTGAAATATCAATTTCATTCTCTTCTCTATCAATTCTATATGTAGGCAGAACAGAAGATTTGTACATTTAAAGATACCTTTTTAATTTCAAAACATTGTTTTAATAATCCAACTTTGAAGCATCCTTTTTATTGCAGTGTTTACGTGACTTGTTAATTTTATTTGTTATACATTCATATTGCTAAATAAACACCATAAGGGGTCATGCCAATAAAACTTATAGAACTATAAGGGCTGATTATTGTTACATAAACAAATCTGTGTTCTAATCTGAATAATTACTAATTAATTAGTGACATTATTTAAATGCAATTTTTCTTACAAGTAATTGTTAATTCTTAAATTAGGAGTTATATTTCTTTGAGAAAAAAAATATTTTGCTTTATATTTACAGTTTGCCAATCTAGACCAATGCTAGACAAACACAATATCTTATTAAATGTATTACATTTGTGTTTATCACTGAATCCTCTATAAAATTCAGACAAGTATTTTATATTACACAGTTTGCCCAGTATTACCCACTAAAACCCAGTAAAACACAGGTTT
This sequence comes from Mytilus trossulus, assembly GCF_036588685.1. Lineage (NCBI taxonomy): Eukaryota > Metazoa > Mollusca > Bivalvia > Mytilida > Mytilidae > Mytilus > Mytilus trossulus. The sequence goes on from NC_086380.1 coordinate 22,810,016, forward strand.
TCCCAGTATTTCCCACTGGGCTTGGCAATACTCATAAAACCCGAGTTTTTGCCAACCCTGGTACTAAGTTTAAAGTTGATTAAACTTCAGCTTCATCGAAAACTACCTTGACCAAAAACTTTAACCTGAACAGACGCACAGACGAACAAACGGGCAAACTGAGCCACAGACCAGAAAACACAATGCCCCTCTACTATGGTAAGTGGGGTAGGTGGGGCATAAAAATATCAGCAAGGCAAGATCTACTTACAAGTCAATTTTTACCAATGTAGTTAGTAGAAACTTGCTCTTTATATGAGTGATAATCATTCAATGAGGATTTTTTTTTTACCAACTTTTGTGTTTTTGAGAAAAAACTAAAGAAGATGGAGAGAATTTTGTATTACTAGTATTACAAACTATTGTGGTTAACAATGTTGAAGTGTCCTTTGTTAGATATATATATATGACACAGGCTCTTTAAAGCCCTCATTGTTTGGTTATTTTAACTATGCACAAATGCAAACAAATAACTTAAACATCTCAAAATTTTGTCATTTTATTCATATTCATATAACAAAACATATAAGAACTGTACAATATACAAATGCAATGTCTTTGTACAATAAAATAATCAAATATCACAGACATGTTTAATACAGAAAACAATATTTATCCTCTCTTCTGTCATTCCTTCATACAACAAGATAGGAAAACTTCAACAAGATTTTCAACATTGCATGATTTTAGTTCAATTTTATTCCTCATCAATAGTTTTCAGTTTTTAATGTAACAATAGAAATATTCTCTATGTTTCTGATCCTGCAGACATAAGTTCCCGATTGTACATAGAAAATCCTAGCACTTCATTGGCAAACATTTCCCCTGTGATATGATGTGGGAGGTTCTGATCAATAATATCTCCGGCAGTGTTGACTTCAAATTCCTGTAACTCACTACTCCCTCCCTCAGCATTAAATCCTAGTAACGTGGTCAGATACTCCGCTAATTCATACTCTGTCATGTGTTCTCCTGAAAAGAATAGTAACAAACATTGTTTGAATTGTTTCACATTGTCTTATCGGGGCCTTTTATAGCTGAATATGCGATAGGGCTTTGCTCATTGTTGAAGGCGGTAAGGTGACCTATAATTGTTGATGTCTGTGTCATTTTGGTCTTCTGTGGATAGTTGTCTCATTGGCAATCATACCACATCTTCATTTTTAAATTGATTTTGTGCCTTTATAGTTTTTGTTCTCTGTTACATTTTACAAATTTTTAGTATCATGATTTCTTCATTTCCAGTCAAACCTAGGTATGATATCAGGGACATATATATACCATCAGTAGATATGACCCAACATTGGGATTGCATCCAGCCAATGAATTGGCAGGATTTTGTCAGTAATGTCAGAAGAAAAGTTATGTATACATGGTCTTTTATTCCCCTATCATTATATCTTAAGTCTCAAATCTTAAAAATGATGCCCAATCTGCTATAAAAAATAAGACATCAAGGGGGCATTCAATTATATGGCCCACTGCTGCTTGATAAATGACACTTATCGGTCGTCCCACTGTCTATATCACTCTGTTCAGCTCTTAATATTATTCCGTATCATGTCTTTGTGACGTCAAATACGTTGACCCGGCCTTAATAACTTTAACCCGGACATATCAGCGACGTCATAATGTTTGAACCGACGTTAATAACTTTGACCCGAACTTATCAAGTCATCTTTTGTGTGCTGGTGAAACAAAGAAAACACTTCTGAAACACGCAAATATAGCCCGATAAATCGATTATCAGATTATCTGCATATTGATATTGATATTGTAAAATATCAGCTGCTTGACATTATATGAAAGCTACGCTAACTCGACAAAAAGCTTCATATTATGTCTCGCAGCTGATATTTTACGATATGAACATGCAGATAACCTGATAATCGGTACAAGTTAAGTTTTTTTCGGAAGAAACAGCTGAAATCAATGACAGTAATTACAAATACATCTTAGAAGGGGCATCATTTAGCAAATTTCTGATGGGAATTGAAGGTATGTTTAATATGTTTCTGAACCACCTATAAAAGGCTATGATTAGCTACAGGAAACCCCTAAAAAAAATCATTAAGGTAACATGATTTAAGGATGTACTTACATGTAGGTGAGGTTATGTGAAACATTAATTAATCAACAATCTAAAATTGATACTATAAGCTGTTAGAGGCATTCATTAATGATAAAAATAAGCTAAAAATATTGATAGGTCATGGACCTCCTTTTCGAAATATTTGAGATTTGAAATACAGCGGGAAAAGCCTGACTCAGACTTTTACCTTACATTTGCATTGGTATTATTTGGGTCTCAAAACAAAAGAAAGAAAATCAAGAATCTTCTAAAATTTTTGGAAATGACCTTTTGTGAGCTATTAAGTCTTATATGAAAAAATAAATGGGTAATACCAGGCAAAATATTTTACCTTGTAGTGTATGGAAAAACACCAAGAAGTCTGAACATTTGACACGAATTCCAAAACCTCACCTAAGTACACCCTTAAGAGGAGATGTTAATAAGAAGAGTACAGTACTAACCTTTAGTTTGTAACATATCCAAGAGATCACCTCTTTCTATGGCATTTCCTTGTGAAGTCTGAATACCTAAAGTCTCAAAGGCTGTCAGAAGTTTACCTGGGTCTAAACCAAATGCTGGACGATGGTTAATATACACTGTCAACAAAAATATCAAATGAATGTTAACAATGTAATGTGAAATATATTTGTAACCCACCTTCATAATATCAAATAGAAGGAAGAATAATAATAATTTGACTGAATACACAGAGAATAACTTGTAATTTTTAAATGACTCAATCCACTAAACTCCTGTGTTGGTCTATGTTGGACAATACATGTAACATTCTATGGTTTTAGATAATTGCTTATTAATGAAGACTGAAGAGAACCAGTCAAGAACCATTTCTATTTTCTTTTCTTTTTTTTTCTTTTGTGTTGATGACCATCCTTTGAGACATTTGATAGCATACATTTGATAGTAGACATTTGATAGTTGAAAGTTGCTGTTGAATTCATTCTCTACTTGTGTAGGCACACTCATGATATTTTTTTCTACTGTATTGATGGATTATCGTCTCATTAAACATGTCCCAACTCTTATTCTTCTTTTTAATATGCGCATGTCTCTTCTTTATTCAAACTTTTTGTCAAAATGCAGTGTATTTTCTTATTTATATTTGACATGTCACATCATAAATTATATTCATTATTTCATTTTAGTGTTTCTATGTTCTCATATGTTCTTATCTCGTGTTTCTATCTAACACATGTGCTTTTTAAGACAGCAGAGAGCCCAGGAAGCCACACAGTTTCTGGCCCAATGTTAGTCTATTTATCTCATTACATACAACTTACATTTGATAAAATCTCCCAAATCAATATCTTCTATGTACTGGCCTGTTTCTACATATCTACTGAACTTTACTTCGTTTAACATGTCCTCAATCTGTACACAAATAAAAAACATGCGTTGAGTATATAAAGTATATAGAACACAATACTATATAGCATATTTATTCATAAGATACAAGGAAAATATAATATCCGGAAATTCTCTGGGGTTAACAATTGCTTATAAAATTTGGTAACTTGTCACTTAAAAGGCAAACACATTGTAAAAGTGTTATTTTCAATTTTCTATTTTGGTAGTAAGTTTAAATTATTAACTTAAATGTTTTCTAAAAGTTTAATTCTAGTTGAGATATTTTGTTACTTAAAAATGATTAGTTAAAAAATTTAATTTTGATGTCATAAAAGGCGTCAATTTTGTCCAAACAAAAAAAACTGATCAATATTTGAAAAAACATTTTGCCTAACTGTCAACAGAGAGATAACTCATCAAAAACTTTCTAATCCAACAACTTAACATGAGAAAGAATGATAGCATTAAAAATTTGACATAAAATTCTATTAATTACTATGGAAATTAATTTTTTGTTCTATTGTTTAAAATAAAATGCTTTATAAGATTGAGAATGGAAATGGGGAATGTTTATAACAACTACCATTATATAATATTTTTTTAACACCACTTTCAGCAGTATTAGTTATTTTGTGACAGCCCCATGGGTAATTCAAACTTTTGACCTCCTTACATAAAAATCTTACCTCTTGTTCAGATGGGTAGAATCCCATTGCCCTCATAACAAATGGTACTTCTGACAGAGGAATCTTTACTGAAACTTCTCTTTTATCCATTGCATTCACACCTTGACTGCAAAATAAAGCATTCTTTCTAGGATGACATATGGATATTGGAGTCTTAAAGTGAAGTGTAAAATACATTGGAAAAACAGAGCCTAGATATATTTAAAGGATAAAAAGGATTATCATTTTTGAACATTTTTTTCTGTTGCTATGATTTCCTTTCATGTGAGTTCAAATATTGATAAAGAAACATATCTTTAAAGGAATTTTTCTATTCAATTACAGAGTGAAATTTACCTTCTGATTTGTGCATAATAAAAATAATCTTCCAATTCTCTGAAGAGTTCTCCATCTCTTCCTCCTTCCAGTAAACCATAGAATGGTATTAAATCTTCTCCACCAAGTCTAGATTGTGCTTCCAAAACACTGTAAACCATAGAATGTATTTTAATGATCAGAATGTACTGTTTTAAAAACTTGATGATAGATTTTTAAAAATCTCTTTTACACACAAGAAAATTTAAAGTTTAACATATTACTTAACCCTTTCCTCTATAATGACGCCTTTTGACGCCTGTGTAGTGCCTCAGTTGAAACATATAACATATGAAAAAACTTTATCAGACTAAAACAAAATTGTATCCGATATAAAAAGGATATTCATGAGAATATCTGACTGGATGAAAATATTTGTTTTCGCAATGCATGAATACTTTAAACCTAATGATTTTTTTATAAAAAAAAATCCTATGTAAATCAAGTATGTAAAAAAAAAATCCCATGGAGGAAAGGGTTATAACATTTCTATATTGTTGAATACAATACAATAAAGTAAAGTGAACAGAATAAATTTAGAAAATAAATGTTATGGTGAATTCTTACTTATATCAAAATGTATACTCTGGCAAAAAAGTCTGTTTCCCAAATGATGTGCTATATATTCAAATCCTGTTATAACAGACATTATTTTCTATGGTACCATTCATATTTATATCATTTTTGATGAAGAATAATTATATCAAAAACCTGGTCTTTTACACACACCTTATTTATCTATTACACACGATTCCTACCCATGTGTGTGTGATGTGTGTCAGGGGTGGATCCAGCCATTTTAAAAAGGTGCGGTTCCCAACCCAGAGTAAAGGGGTGTTCCAACTATATGCTCCCATTCAAATGCATTGATTGTCCCAAAAAAGGGGGGGTTCCAAACCCAGAACCCCCCCCCCCCCCCTTGGATCTGCCACTGTTTGTATAAGTAACATACTTGACATTGATTTCCCACATGTGTACAGTAGCATCAGCTCCCCCTGCTGTAAACAAGTATTTTCCATCGTAGCTACACACCATGTTCTCTACTCCCCCAGGATGTGTGATCAGGGCCATGGCATTGTGTGGGTTACCATCCAGTGGCAGCATACTTAACCCTACTTTATCTGTTGTCACATAGGCTAGGTAACGTTTGTCTTTAACTGGGTCAGCCGTTGGTACTACTTCCATTCTATAAAAAGAACATAGGAAATTAAAATATACACAAAAATCTGAATAAATGGACATTCTTAAATTTTTGCCATAAATTTCATTTAAAAAAACTATATTGAAAATGTTAAATTATGAATATTTGCTCAATATTGCTTTAAATTCAAAAATAATGGCATGTTCTTATCATTGCAATTTTTGAAGAATGGTTAAAATGCAAGATTAATCATTGCAGTTACAGGAAATCTGCATACAGATATATATGTATCAGATATTAATTTTGTGATTTACCAAGTAAAATATTTTGCATCAAATAAAATAATAATTTTTGAATCTATGTTCCTAAAACCTTACCTTTTAACTGGAGTACCATATGTTGGTCCAAGTAAAGTCTTCCTACACATTTTTGTTGTGGCATTATATAACTTAAATTTATACTGTAAAAAAATAAAAAAGATAAAATTAAATATATGTCATGACTATCTTAACTATGCTGGAGTTTCTCGCTACATTGAAGACCCATTGGTGGCCTTCATCTGTTGTCTGCTCTATGGTCGGGTTGTTGTCGCTTTGACACATTCCCCATTTCCTTTCTCAATTTTATGAGACAAATATATTCTTTAAAGTTAAATATCAACTTTTTATTCTTTTAATTTACTTCTTTGTAATTGGGTAATAACAATTAAATTAACGGTACCAATTTTCTTGCACCAGATGCGCATTTCGACAATACATGTCTCTTCAGTGATGCTCGTGGCCTAAATATTTGAAATCCAAAGCTTATATAAAAGATGAAGAGCAATAATCCAAAAGGTCCAAAAAGTATAGCCAAATCCGTGAAAGGAATCAGAGCTTTGCATGAGGGAGATACATTCCTTAATTTATGATAATTTCGAATATTTTGTAACAGCAAATTTTAATAACACAAAAAATCCGTATGTTCATGCCAGTACCGAAGTACTGGCTACTGGGCTGGTGATACCACATGCAGTGAGGTAAGGCAGAGAATTAGTCTAACTTGATCATTGTACAAATAGACAAATTTATTGCCACTGGACACCATGTCATTACAGTGGTGTATTGCAGTGATCAATAAAATGGAAAATGGAAATGGGGAATGTGTCAAAGAGCTGAAAACAACCCAAGGCAGCCAATGGATCTTCAATACAGTGAGAAATTCCTCGCCAGGAGGCATGCCTAGTTTACAAGTATTTGAGGAAAAATGCTATCTTTGTAATTGTAGGATATCAGTATACAGAGTAATATACAGCAATAATCAAAATTAAGGTAGTACCCAACACCTTCACTAAAACTAATCTGTCGCATTTAATTTTCATAAAATTTTGACGAAGTATTTACTTTGACCATTTGAAAAAGGATAACAATTTCAAAACATTTGAACCAACCATTTTATCAGAAAAATTACACTGGTTATATAGCATTTAGACAAACACAAATTTTGATCATTGGGTCGCTTAATATTCCCTTAACAACACAACATAATTAAAACGTTTTGCTGATTTTACAGAGTTATCTCCCTGTAGTGTTAGGTACCACCTTAAAATTGTTCACTGAATGTTCAAGAGATAACCCAATATACAATTTGAGATCAATGAAAGAAAAATATAAACTTTTTTGTATGTCTCTGGCTGAGAAACTGTGGAAGATCGAGGTTCTACTGAGCCTTTCCCAAGTTTTGTGCCAAGAACAAAAAAGTTTATATTTTTAAGACTGCACCTCAAACTTATACATGATAGCTTTTTAAATCGTTACATAAATGTCAAACTAATTTTCATCACTTAATGAACCTCTGATTGTGTAGAAAGTGTTCTATGATGAAATTAACATTATACAAAATATAGCTGTATTACTATCTTTAGGAAATAAACACAACTAGTTGCAGTGTAAATTTTAAATGTTTGAAAAAAGAATACAGTGTCAGAGATGAATAAGAGTTTTACCTGATCATTAGCTGTGAGGACAAAGTGCTCTTTAGTGATTGGTGGATACCAGGTCATACATTGAGGTACAGCACTCTGTTCAATCCTGTCAGAACTGGTTATTTTAAGGTCATCTTTACTACTGTTCTCAAGGTCATATTCAACCTGAAAGAAATAGCTTTCATAAGTATACAAGTTATCTATGATATCAGGATTCTTTGTAACATCTTGGGAGTTTAGCAAAATTGGGTGAACCTCTTAAACTAATAGGCCGAATAAGCATCCTGTAACATAGAAACAGCTATCAGTTATTGTTGTTTTCTGGCCAATTAAGTCCTCAAAAATCTATATTCTATGAACTATAAAAATATCCACAGTATTCAAATCCTTAATTGTCAATTCCAAACCATAACATCCCACAAATATGATTAATTTCATGGTCAGGCGCAGCCTATATCTAAAGAAGCTGGGTTGTTAATTGTTTGCAGTTAAAAACACTCCAAATCCTTATAAAGGCTTATATCTTTTTATATCTATGTCAAACTCCAGTTATTTGATGCTTAATGGATATGTACGTTTTTAAAAAATCACACAAATATTACAGATAAATTGTGTTTTACCATGTAAAATATCTATTCTTATAAATACTTACTAAAACTCTATCCATGCCCAATGACATCAATCTTGGTTGATTATTATCTAAGTGTATACCAAACATTAGATCTTTGATTTCTTTATAGTGAGCTCTGTATCTTCCCAGGTAGATATAAGGATCTACCTCTACTCCTCTCTGTCTCTTATATACTGATACAGTGTATTCTCCATCCTAAAATATCATTATACATAGTGTTATAAGTTTAAATTTAACTGTTGAGAATGGAGAAATATCGTAATACACGAGTTATAGTGTCAGAATCTGTTTCTCTGATGACTTTAATCAATCTTTTTCAAAGATTTTCAGAAACTTGTGTTCTTTATATGCAAGTCATCAGACAAGGTCACCTTTTTTCAAGACGTCACAATAGGAAAATTGAGAAGAAAACAAAACATTTTGACGTCATAATCAAATTTCTACTTATAATAGCACAAAAATTAGAGAAGTTATGTATTTTATATACCAACACTGTGTATTCTCCATCCTAAAATAAAATTACACATTATGAAGGTGTTGTGACTACTTTTCATTTTTATAACTATTTATTTATAGTGGATTGGGAAACAAGTTTTTCAACTTATATTAATCCCTTTCTACTTTGGGAGTGTGAGTGCTACCTTGCACTGCTTTTTAAAGTATTAAAAGTTTTCCTGAATTTATGCTTACATTGACCCAAATGTATATTTTATATTTTTTCTGTGATATTCAAGCAATGAGCTGCAACAATACTTATAATAATTAATTTTCATTAGAATTTTAAATAATCTCTCCATGAAAGGAATAAGATACTAATTATTATCAAGATTCTTCAAAATATTCCACTGAATACCAGTATACAAATATATCTACACTATAAAGCTCTTTTCTACTGCATTAATATACATAAACAATAATCTTTTTACTACATGTAGTACAACATGCAAATTATTCTTTTGTAATCTAGTAAGTCAGTCTGTGAGTGTACATGCCTTATAATATGGGAGATAACTCATGCAGGAACAATACTTTTAAGATGAGAAATTAAGTAAATACTTTGAGTGGTGAAAAATGTCAAGTTGGCAAAAGTAACCACAACAATTCAGTGTGTTGAGATTTTATATTTATTTAATTATCAAATATTGCATTTATGAAAAATAGAAAAAAATAAATGATCACTGAATAGCAAATTAAAAAAACTTATTAGGATTTGGAAAAGAATAAAATGGTAATTATACATATGATATATACCAATACACTAAATATTTGGTGTAGGGAAATATATAACTTAAATAATACACCACTATAACAAGAACTTACTTATAAAAATATAAAGTAAAGGGTGCATACTGAAATTGTAACTAATCAATATGTATGATGTGGTACATGTATATATATATAAAAAAAAAAATAGAACAAGAAGCTAAATGGAATATTCTTGGTTGTTTCTATAATAATTGGTGTGTTTTTACAACAAGTATGTGACTTACTTTAGTAGCTTGGCTCTGAAAATTGTAGGAAACAGTATAAAATGACAACAATCATAAAAAGAATTATACAGACAAACAAAATGGACGTGATTTGAACAGTTTGTGAATAACACTTCACAATAAACAATATTAACAAATATTTTAAAACAAGCGAACTCATAACCAGGGGATTCCAGGAGTTGTATGAACCCATCATTATGAACCCCCCACTTTAAAAACAAATAAGCACTGTTTAAGGTGGTACCTAACACTACAGGGAGATAACTCTGTAAAGTCAGCTAAACGTTTTAATTATGTTGTGTTGTAAAGGAAATATTAAGCTTCTCAATGATCAAAATTGGTGTTTGTCAAACTGCTATATAACCAGTGTAATTTTTCTGACAAAACTGTTGTTTTAAAATTTTTGAAATTTTTATATATATTTTTGTTAAAGGGTTAAAGTAAATACTTTGTCAAAATTTTATTAAAATTAAACACGACAAATTCATTTTAGTGAAAGTGTTGGGTACCACCTTAAGTCGACGTTCTGTTTGAAATTTGAATGTTACAAAGGTGACCATTAAGATTAATTTGTGTAAATTACTTACAGCAGTAGCTAAGTACTGAGAATCATGGGAGAAAGCTAAATGTGTGATGGCATATCTGGCGTAACGGAATGGTTCGGATAACTCATCTTCTAATGTGATAGAATCTACTACTCTCAGCTGACCATTCACAAAACCAATAGCTATAAAACAAAAATATCAAACATATCAAAATCAACATCTCTCAGCTAACGGTAACCATTCTCAAAAGCAAAAGAGTTCTAAAATATTAAAACTATCAAAATTTATACTCTCTGCTGATAATTCTCAAAAGCAAAATCCGTCTAAAATATTAAATGTATCTGATTCTTCTACTCTCAGCAGAACATTCACAAAAGCATTAAATAATTAATGTATCAGAACATTCACAAAAGCTTTACATAATTAATTTATCAGAACATTTTAAATCTCTAAATGGATTATTTGTTCATGTGGTTGTTCTTTTTTTCTATGATTAATTTATTCACATTTTACAATAGAAAGTTAGAAACATGCATGTATCTATGGCAGAATTTTTTATTTTCAAATTTAAATTCTTGATGTAGACTATTACATGCTCTGATCACTACAAAGGGTTAAAACCTGATTACATTTTTTTTTTATTACAAAAAACAAATTCCCTGTTTTCATTCTCAATTTACCTGATAAATACCTGAATTATCGTGTTCTTTAAATCTCATGATATATAAAACTTACCTATATATTGTCCTTTAGGATCAAATGCACAACATCTAATTAAACATCCTCTCTCAAACTGTCTGGTTACTACCACTTGTCTAATAATAGATACATAGGTTTCTGGTCAAATTATGTTTCATAGTCAATGAGAACCATTCAAACAGGAAAAGTGTGTTGTAGTATAGTTTTAAATGCACTAATTTTATGCACTCTAATAGGTAAACTTAACCATTGTCATATACAACCCTGATTCTACTTTATATAGATATAGGAAGATGTGGTGTGAGTGCCAATGAGACAACTCTCCATCCAAATAACAATTTTAAAAAAAGTAAACCATTATAGGTCAATGTACAGCCTTCAACATGGAGCCTCAACTCACAACGAACAACAAGCTATTAAGGGCCCCAAAATTACTAGTGTAAAACCATTCAAACGGGAAAAACAAAAACAACAGTGTGTCTGCAAAGGTTTTAGGTTAAATTTTGTTCCATTATAAGCTTATGAGATCCATTTAAATACAAACAGAAAAGTTAGTCGCAATATAGTTTTAAATAAAGTAAACTTAATCTTTGTCATATATAACCCAAAATAACCCTGATTTTGCTTTATCACTGTGTCGTTGCTATTTTTTTTTCATTTTAAGGCATTTTGTACCATTATTTCAATGTTGAAATTACTAAATTCTGTTTTATTAAGGTAAGGTAGTATAAAGTCTAACACATGGGTGTTTTATACAGTCTGTGCATGTCAGTTAGAATACTTGAACTTTGTCAAAATAAATCTAGTTTATAATTTTGTAAGATTTTCATAGTGTTAAAGATATACTTTAATATGTTGAAGGCCGTACGGTGACCTATAGTTGTTTTACAGGTCAATACATCCTCTCATCTATTGGAATTATATTAAGTTTATCAGATAAAAGTAGTAAGTTGTATTGTCCAGATAAGGTTTTACAACAGACTGATGTTCTCACCAGATTTTTTATATATAGACAAATGTATTTTGATTAGACATTCATCAGTGGGAATAATTGCATAATATTGAAGTGTGAGTTTTGTCTCTTGCTTGTTGTAAGTGTAAAAATTGTAGGCTGCTATGTTTTATTGTTGTTTTGTTTTGTATATGATTTTTATATGTGTTCATGTGTTTCAGCGATAATCCTTTTGTATTGAATTTTATACTGAATAAAATTAGTTAATTAGTTGTACTTACTTATATATATCATGAGGAAGCAATTGAAGGGAAGACCTACCATTATCATTATATTTCTTTGTTGCAAAGGGAAGTAAAAAATAACTATGATCTCAATGATAATTTTACAAACACACTTACTTCTTTTCATAGTCCCATATCTTTATCAATCCAGCATAACTACCAATTATCAAATATGGTCTGAAAAACAACAAAGAAAATTAAATAAGTCTAAAAAATAATCTGGAAGTTCCTGAATCACATGAGAGATATTCACTGCATATTACAAATATGATAAGTAAGCTTAAGCTTAAAAAAAATAATGCCAAGATCTAAGGAAACTTACAAATCTGATGTGAGTCATATGATGTAAGACAAAATTCACTTAAAATTAATGTTTCAAAGTAAGACCAAGTGATAAATACATTAATATGCTACAGGCTAAACTTTAGACTAATTCTAATTAATTATATGTTAACATAGCCATTAAATAGCTATACAACTTGTACACAGACACATGCTATATAAAGTCTGATACTAAAGGGAGATAACAATCACAAACTTACTTTGTAGGATGAGCAGACAAAGCATGAATGGCAGCATCGTGTTCTCTGTGGATTAACTACAATGTAAAACATTCTCATTAATTTTAAATTTGTCATTTTTTAGACAAAAAAATTATTAGTTTACTTGACATATTCCGGGTATGAATAGAATTTATTTGAACTTTTGAAATGTTTGTGTATAAAGCTACATTTTAAAAATTTATAAAACTTCCCATAGTGCATAACTCAACTTATTAATTAATGTCTTACAAAAGTTATTCTAACAAAATGACCCTCTAAAATGCAGTCAATCACATTGTTTTAGATGATTCAGCCTTTTTTTTTCCTCAAATTTTCTATTCATAATACATGATCAGTGTCTTTGTTCACAAGAAATGTATATACACTTAGGAGATAACTGTATTGTATTTTAAACTCTGACGGCATCAATTGGGGATTTAATGGTCGCAAATTAAGTTTAGTGGCGACCATCAAATCCCAAATTGATGCCGTCGGAGCTTAAAATACAATATTGTTATCTCTATTCTAATGAAACTGACAGAAAACAACGTTAAAACATATATTTAAAATCTGTCATATGCCGTCTGCGCTTTTGGTACGTGCCATAGCATCATTGTCAATTGATGCCATGTAAGAAAGTGACGTTATCCAATCAAAATGAACGTTTCAAACGTTGTTGCATTAGAATAACTAATTAACTGTAACAGTTGATGTATACCTCCATTACGTTTGACCATTGCAATAATATTTTACTAAATGAATCCTATTGTCATAAAATCTCTAAGACAAGGACAAAATAATAAAGCAATTGTAAAATATATCAGACTCAAAGTTTCCATTATAAAACACTAAACACACACAACAATACTCACATCTACTTTAGTTCCATCTGCAGTGACATTGCCAAAGACAGCTATACTACTGCCTACAACAAAATCTCTGATGACAAACTTCCTGGCTTCTATTGTAGCATCTGGGGGGTAGTTAGTGCCATCTTTGGCTCTGAAAATTAACAAGTATAATGTACACATTGAATTAGAAGTACATCCTTTCATATGTTGAACAGAATTAAAAGTTATCTTCCCTGATTTTCCTGAAATGCTGACTTGCTCAAGCAAGATTAATTAATCTAGATATTTTTTAATCTAGCATCATGTGACTTTTAACATCTATATATGGGAAATAATGTGGATTCGTTTAATTTCATGGGTACCATTTTTTGGTGGATTGATGAAAACTTGCATACTCCTGGATTTTTGAATTTCTTGTTTTGGCAAATATTCCATATACATTCCTTTAGACAATCTGTATTTCATTGAACATTTAGATTCCTGGTTTCCCTGTACCCATGAAAATTGGTATCCAACAAAAATTATGAATCTACAGTATTTAACAATGTTGTTTTTTAAGATATCACATGGTAGATTTATAAATAAACTAGAAATAACTAGGTTAATATATATACAAATGACATGTACTTACACTGCTTGGAAATCTGGATAATGAGCAAATGAGATTGCAGTGGCTGGTCCAAGGTGGAAATCCTGATACCTATAATGTAATGGAAGATCACATTCTATCATGGACAAGAAGAACTGTGGATAATTCAAGTCTCAACTATCCTTCAAAAACTTTTAAATACTATCTTCACATTTTTTATATTTATGCTTATTTAAACCTTCTACTCATGTGTACAGGAGATAAAGAAATTATAAGTGAAAGTTAAAAAATAATTTTTGTTTGATTGTTAAATAATGGTAAAGTTATAGCAGTAATCAGTCCAAGCAATAAGACTTTCTATAGCATCAAATTTTGTCCATAGGCGGATCAAGGGGATAAAGATATGGAATGGAAAAAAATCTACTTACCAATGAACCAACTTGAGACTTTGATCAAAGAATTTGACATGTCCAGCCATATCACCCAGCACTATAAACCTGTAAAATAGAAGTCACAAAACAATTCATTTAAAATGTCAGAACCAACAGTATTTTTTTTTTAAATTTTAACACAGAGATATGTCTCGACTGTTAGCATAAAATTCTGAATAAAACAATTTGATGGATAGCAACATGTTTTTTTTTATATCAGGTGCATGAAACTTGATACAAAACAGCATTGATCAGTCACAGATAATTAGTATAAAACTAAATTAAGCAGAAAACTTAAAATTGAAACTAGCTAATCAATTCAAATCATTTGGACAATGGGGACAGGGCCTTGAAATAGCCATCAAATGGATTTATTATACCTTACATATATTTCAAACAATTCTATTGGGTGAAACGTAATCATGTGACATGGAATAATTCAGCTAATTTTCATTCAATTGCAAGGAAGGACGATTAACCCTAAAAATTTACACCAGCGGTGAATAACTCTATTATACCGTTAAATAATCTTTTGAGTTTGTTTATTAGTACTTCAGTTACCTCCCATGAAAATGATGTCACAGACATAAATAAACAAATGACAGCGTTCACGTTACACTGGAAGCCCATCGAGAGACGAGGAAATATGCCATATTTAATATGGCATTGGACATGAGAGTGACAGCAGCAGATGATATCTCTTATAAACAGTCCTTTTCAGGGCCATCAATATTTTACAAAAAAAATTCTTCTTTTGTTGTAAATTCGAGAAAAACGAACACAAATGTATTTTCGAACCACAGTCTGTGTGTTATGTTAAAAATAAAGACTAGTAAGTGTTCAAATGCCCTTCAACGATTAGTTCGATATAATAAAACAATTGTGGTCATTTAGAAGCGATGAATATCCCAAATTGTCATCCCTGAAAAGTTATTTAACTTCGGGCTGTGCTCTCAATGAAATAACCTTCTTGTGTTGACAATTTTGGATATTCACCTTTTCAACAGGCCATACTTGTATAATGTACCGATAGTAATGCAACTTATTTTTTACATCAATGATTTATCAATAGTAGTATCTAAGAAACTTAACAAGCAAGACAACTTAACAATTTATAATGCCATTGATGCAGCCGTCCCAAGATTATTGAAATCCCTTTATCTTGCTTTCCATGACTTTTGTTCCAGACCATACAAAAACCCTAATTGTATCAGTCCTACACCCAGTGATTTAGCTAGCGCTCGTCACTTTCGTATTTTACGAAAAGGTTTTAGAAATGACGAAAATATTTCATATCAATTTCGTCACTTAAATTTGGAAAGTGTAAAAATATTTACACATCAAATTACTTGAATTCTACCTGTCTTTATGTTTCTGACAAGTTTATGACCCTCAGGTAATTAACGTTTACCAAAGGTGTTAAAAGTTGTGATGACAAGTAATCCGCCTATCGCCAATCAGATGTGTCACTAATCCCTTAATTATCATTATAAAACCTCATAAATGATCATCATAATAATCTATTTAAGTTAAATCAGTCAGTCAGCTTTTCATTTTAATCATTTCTCACAGTTCAGTTGTATTTTCGTCATTTGAACAAAATTGATAAACTTCCTGGACATTTCAACTTTATTTTATTTTCAATATTTCCCTTACGATCATAATTTGCAGTTTGCTTGTCGTAGTTTCGTCAGTTCAACGTATTTTCGTCATACTTTATATAAATATTCATTAAAAACTTTCGACAACTTCGATTAAAAAGAATGAACTTTATTAAAAACGTAAATATTTTCACTTGCAAACAGGTGCTTCCTGTTCTATGCATTGCGCATGCGTTAAAGTTCGAAAATGAATCCGGTTTTGTTCTGAAATTATTATTCAATTGTCACTTCCCGTTTTCATTTCATTTTGTTTAAAAATCGAAAGTAAACGTGATCTACAGTTTACAGTCATAAGAATCGTCACATTAAGTATAGATGCAGATTCTTCTATCCAATATTAAAGAAATTGATTCCAAATAGATATTAAAACGTATTTTCAAGGATATAAATGATTGTGAAGTGAAAAATTCGTTACAAGTTCATTTGTACAGTGGTTAAAAAATAGAGGCACCCAACTTTTGTTGATAATTAAGGGGTGTTCCCTGAAAATAACTGAAGTGAAGTTTTGATCTTATTACCAGATCCCTATTCTTATCTTCATATCTTAGCATCACATCAGTCAATTCATTCAATATTGCCAATAACTGCCTACATAAGCAATCCTAAAGTCTTCAAAGATCCTAGACTAGTCCTTAAAGGACTTGGACATATATGTATAGCTAGTTTGATAAACATCCTAGATCCCTTGCTTTATAAAAAAAATAAGGCTGATTTTTATCGCGCAAAAGTGACTAAAGCCCTCAAAATCCTAGCTAAAACCCTGCTACACCTAAGATAACAACTAGTATGTAAATATTCAAATGTTAAAAACTTGGACCAATCACATTGTATAACATGCTCACAGAAAGATCTACTTTAGATTTCATGAAGAAGTGTAACAAAAATTTTATTCTAGACCATTATGTATAATTAAGTAGATACCTAGATGATGAGGGCTGTGAAAATACATTACATGGAAAAGTATGCTTGCTTAAGTTTGTATTCAAATTTCAGAAAGATCTCATTTACTATTCCTGAGAAAAATGTGACTAGAATGCTATGAGATAGACTCACATAATCTTTAATGCTTACTTATCAGTGGTTGTCAGTACATTGATTCCCCTGTCCTGTAACTTAATTATCTTTAATGCTTTTTTGTCTGCAGATGGTTCTGAGCTCACCACTGTAAAATAAAAAAAATATATTGTTTGCAGTTAAAACTTTACATAAAAAGGCACCAGAGCCTATTGATTTTCAATTGAATCATGTTTGTTATATCTATTTTTCATAAATTAATGATACAATTAAAAAGTGATTTGAAACTAATAAATATTTCAGGATAAAAAACATAGCTACATGTAATGCTTATCATAGAATATCAATGTGAAACAGGAACAAGAACTTATTTATAAAGTTTGTACAAAACAGTGTATAATATACATAACATACACAATATAATATATATAATTTCCTATGCAAACAAAGGAGTAGGTTCAGTGAGACCCCTTTTTGGCCCCAAAATATAGCAGTTTTACAAAAGTTTGAAAATGTAATCTTTTAGCTATTTACTGGAAAGTAGAATGCTTCTGCTACATAAAGAGGGGCTGTTTTTGACAATAAAATACATATATAATTGGGTACTAGCATCATTAAGTCATGCTAAATTACTGAAATCTTCACAATTTTAGCATTTTAGTTAAATTTTAGACTGTTTCCATCTTAAATGAAAGTGGCTGCATTCGTGTTCATTCATAATATTGAAATGTAAGTTGTATTTGATGATAAAACATAACATATAAAGGTTGAGGATGAACACGTATAGGGCCACTTTCCTCCTTGACAAAAACCATCTGAAAAGTGAAGTTTTTTGGCATATTTGACAGATTTTTCATATTTAAGCTTGAATCGGGGTGTTTTTAATGACCAAATTAGTTAAAATCTTTAACATGAACTAATTGAATCAATTGAAATAGACACTGAAGTGTTTAAAAAGTGTGCAAAATCTTTTGTTAGATGAACCTGAAATTTGAGGCCAAAAACGGCCCTTACCAGACCTACTCCTTTAAGTTCCCATTGGTCATTTGAATGCTGAACTCCAACATATTTAACTTTTTAACATATGTTTGATTCAACGTACACTTAGTGAGTGGTTTATTGTTGTCCCAGACTACCAGGTTTCCTATATGTGTAGCTGTCAACACTCGAGAGCTGTTTCTCTGGAAGATAGACTGACTGTATCTGCCAACCTGTTTGTTGAAGTCCTGGTCAGTCAGAGGTGGAGCATAGTATTCCATGTGGCCATCATTCTATAAAATAAACCATTCACTGTATGTATGATATAAATAGATGCATTGTTTATGTTAATAAAACAACACCACTACACTAATTTCAATAAATTGAGAACTAAAATTACGTATTGATTATCAAGTTTCTGTCTGTAATTGTGAATAAAGTTCAGAGATCTTATTTATTCTACAAGAATTTTGGAATGTATATTTCACTAAGCAATGAAATATCAACTTGCTTCATAGTGTTTTAAAATCATGTTCATTATTATGACATTGGTGTTTCAACCAACAAAAAAATCAAATAGACTTCATAAAATACTGACCAACTGTTGTTATCCTGTTTTTTTTATGTTTTACTCCTGGTTTTGTCAGTTAAAATAAGTTAGGGATCAACAATTACATGCCATGTGATCAATATGACCTGTTGAATTATATCGTATTTTAGAAAATGTTCAATTCTATTTTTAGATATGATGTAGTTGTTGGTAACAATACCTACCCAATGATAAAATATGACTTGTGATTCACTGTTAGTGACCAGATAGTGTATATCATCAGGATTAAATAATATAAAGTTCTGTAATCCAAATTTAGGATTCAACTCAGCTGTACACATAGGGGATTCCCCATCCACAGTCCAATTCCATATTGATAAAACCTAAAAACAAATAGGCCGTATTAATGTAGGAGTATTTAAAATCTCAAATGTTCAATAACTCTTCTTTGATTGTCAAATCATAATAGAAGGACAGAGGTCATAAACAAAGCCATATCTATAATGAAGTGACTTATGTCAACATGTGCTTATTTGTCATTGACGGAAATATATTGAAAACTATTTATGTATAATGCTTTAATAGTTAAATGTAAGATGGTATCACAAATTGATTATTTTTCACTTTATTCACAAGGTTTTAACAAATTTGAAAAGAAAAAAAAAGAAAATTTCTATGTGTATTTCCCCACATTGCCTTAGTATTTAAATACATGAGGGACTGCATGCATGGTAACAGACAGACAAAAGTGTTTTCCAATAAGTCAATAAACTAATAATCTTACCTGAGTCGGACCTGAACTCAATGTTGCAAGGTAACGAGCATCAGGGGTCATCGCCATAGCTACAACTCCACCTTCTTGATCATTGTTAAATATTGTTTGTACTGGAATTCTGCAATAAAATCATAATGCTTTCAAGTTTATGAGAGGTATTACAACAATTCTTAGTCACTGAGTTCATATTACTGACAATTTCAAGTGGGACAACATCCCTAATGCGCCTCAAAATAAGGAACTCAAAATTCATGTGTAAAGAAAAAATCTCTGTGTAGTGATATTGGACATGTTTCTATTTTTAACAAATGACTGAACTTAATTATTTGTGGTGATTAGGAAAGTAGAGGAACATAGAATAAATGTGTAAAAACTATGGAGCTATTGAATGTGTTCAAAGTATCCAATTTTCAAATAACTTATTGTGTTAAAAAGGGGATATTTTACCACAAGGAGCCATATCACAAAAGGATGTTCAGGGTTTGCTAATTTATGGAAAAAGTAATCTCACTTCGTACCCTGAAAATTTAAGCACATATGTGGAAATGTTACAGCTTCCAAACGAGCTATCATACATATCCAAGTTTACGATATGGACTGAGCTACAGGAAAAAACGTTACCATTATTGCCTATGTAAAAACAATTAAAGATTTTGACCCAAGTACAAATGTATGTTATCATCATATTCTTTACATGTGTACATGTAATACAGCATCCTATCTCATTCAGTTTGACTTAACAAGATTTGTTTTTTAAAATACCCCCTACAGAAGCAAATTTTTGTTTAATGACTAAGGGAAATAACTCTATATGCCCTTTTTTCTCCATTAACATAAATGTAATAGTTTGATAGACTGTTTGTTAACATCGTAAAATAGTTTGATAAAAAAATCTTATGCAAAAACCTTTTTAAGATAAAGCAGGATTTTTGAACAAAGAATTTATCAAGTCTTAAGATATGTTACAACAAATGTTGACTTGTTCTTCAAAGTTAATACAAATAAACACATGAAGTAAAGTATAGCCAATATTGTTGTTATTTACCCGGTATATGTGTCCCAGATAATGACCATACTGTCCACTCCTTTGTCTCCTGTAACTAACCATCTTTTATCTTCACTAACACATGTACAGGTCAATGGGTTTGACTGAAAAAAAATATCATATTATTTATATGTAGTATACCGTTACATATTCTTAATACTTTGTACATTCAAGATCATGGTTTATCTATTATATACATTCTATACTACATCACTGTACACCCATTTAAAATTGTTCAGTATCCTACTATTCCTGTTTGATTTAAACAAGTTTTATTAACATATACATACATGTATTATATATTTGTATCATAATAGAGGACGTCATCATAGTAGACTATTAGTAGTACTACATGTACATGTAGCTAATGTATGTCACCAAACATCACTTGTTAGGATCATTATAAGGATTCTACAATTTTTTAATAAAAAATACCTTACTAAAATTAATTTAAAAATGTCATTTTTGTATAGCTCTGATCATGAGAATTGGAAAAATTAAAATCAAGAAAATAAAAAGATGCCCCTAAAGAACCTAATGTAAATATATATATTTTAGAATCATATACATGTAGATGGGAATCCATCATAGGTAAAAATGGTAGTGTGTTAGGTACATGTATTAGTTTAATTATTAATTTTTTTTGTGAAAACTTTTTCCTCCATGTTGCTGGACGTTAAGCAACCAACAATCCATCAATCCATGTTGCTACTATAATTATAAAGAGATTCTTGAAATATTTCCTGCCATAATGATGGTCAGGTATGTTTTGCTGCTCAAAATAGAAAATTTAGTATCAGTTAAGTGTGATTCCTTTAGAAATAATACATACATGTCCTTGTAATATATGCTGTCTGTTATTCTCAAAATCAAACAGTACACCAACATGTGCACAGGCATACATTATCAGTTTACGATTATCATCTGTCAAATTCAACACTTGGATATTTCTGTTTAATCCAAAGGACCATACAATATTCTGAAAAAAAGAATTAGAAATATTAATACACATGATGATGTACATGTACAACCATATAATCTTAAAACTTATCTTACATTTTGTACCTAGGTACATTTTTTTTTTTTTTCTAATTGTAACAGTTGTCTATTCACATATAAATTTCAAGTATTTGAACAAAACATGTTTCAATTTTGTTGAAAAATTGACAGAATATTTAATTTTATATTACCGCAATCAATTTATCATTTTGAAATTTCCCTTTGATTTGCTGAGTTGAATACTGTATTCACAATGTATTTATCTGTATTGACTGTAATGATATTTGTTAATAAAATAAACGATCCAGTCAATCAAGAATGTATGCAGTATAACTGAGACGAGACTCAGAGTATAATAATAAATGGACTTTTAAATCCGTATAATGATTTACAGTTTGTACATCATTGTTTTGATTAATTTCAAGCTGAATATTTTAGGTCCAATATTTTATCAAAACAAAACGTTTGTTCTTATTATTAATCCATCAAAAAACAAGTAATACAATTCACAATAAATAGTGATCCAAATTATTTTGTCATTTATTTAAACAATTTATGCTCTTAAGCAAGCCATAAACTTTTAAATATTTCCATGTTTCCATAAATTTCAAGAATATTATTATATATACCATAGTAATATCTGAATAAGTTTATTCAACTTTAATGCCCTAAATATTAATATATTTTAAGTAGGGTGAACAGACTCAGAAAGAACAGACACAAGGCAAACATGTTGTTAGGGCGAACAGACCCGATACCGGCTGTAAAGTCAACTGATGATTATTTCTTAAATTATGTGGATCTAAAGTAAACTTATATCATACCAAAGCAGTTGTGGCAATTTTTTCTTCTAGTTCTGACTGTGGCCTGTCTGGAGAAGGAATTTTTGGTGCTTCTGGTATAACAACAGTGTCAATAGTTTTTGTATCTGCAATACTGGCAGTTTTACCAGTTTCTGTTGGGGGAGGTGGTGAAGGTACTTTTTTACTTGCAGATGAAGGTCTTGTGCTTTGGGTTTGATTTCCTAATGTTTGTGATTCAGTTGGTGCAGCAGTGTCAGTTGTTTCTTCTTGTGGTTGAGATTCTGTAGTTGTTTCCTGTGGTTCTTGTTCCTCTGTTGTTGGTTGTGATTCTTCTTGTTGTTTATTTTCCTCGGTGTCTTGCACCTGTTCAGTTGTCTCACTCTGTTCTGGTTGAGCATCAGTTTGGGGCACAGATTCATTAGTTTTCTCGTCTTTAGATTCAGATGATTCCTGAGCATCTTCTTTCTGTTCCTCTGACGTACCTACTTTCTCTAGTGACTTATCTTTCTGTTCTTCATCTGCATCTTGAGGCTTGTCACCACCGTTTGTAGCATTTTCATTTGGTGTTTGTTCAATTTCCTTTTGGTCACTTACAGTTTCTTCCTGTGTCGGAATGTCTTTGTCAGCATCAGCCATGTTGAAGCTATGCTAATGAGTTCAATAAACAGTTAATAAAGGTAGAAAGACCAATAAAGATTAACCAATTTTAACAGTTTCGACCTTAGCAACATCAATGTTTACTTAAGTGCGCATGCGTAAAAAGAATCTAAAATTAAGTCATATAAAGCGGTTTCCGGAAAAGAATTAAATCCGAAAAATGTCTATTTTTTGTTGTTGCTTTTTTTCAAACTATTTTACTTTTTTTTAAATATATTTTATTTAAAAAAATCATATACATGGCATACACATATAAATACAGTGATAACATATTACAAAAGGATTCGGAAACAAGGTGTCCCTTATATTAATTCGTCTCCCTATTTTGACAAATTGTATTGCATTGTTTTCCTCTATTTTGATATAAGGAATTATATAAGCGAGCGAAGATAAATACTTTATTTCAAATGAGTAGTACAATTAGCAAAAATGAGATGAGCATTCCCAACAACACCACATAGCTAGTATGACGATCATATATGTCTCTTCTACTGAAGACGTTGCAATATTCCTTTATTTATACAAATTGATACATATTACTAAATAGTTCATTTCAAATATTTATAAGATTTTTTAAATTTAATATACCAAACACCTCTCACTCACGGTACTCAAATCATTTTTTTTTTGGTTTTCTAATTACTTTTTTTAGTTGCTTTACTTTTAATTAATACTGCGAAAATAGTCGTTTATATTTAAGGTTGCACAATAAAAATATATATTTTATACTTCCAATCTCCAACCTTTAAAATGCTGTTACTTTCTTAAGACTGCATATAAATTAATAAAAGAGGTATATATAGATAGATAGATTGTTTTGGACCAGCAGGTCTAGGGTTAGAGCTTAGGAATAAACGACAGGACATTTTATAATATCATGATAACCAATTTCATCGCTAACCACAACTTAGAATATATAAATTATATAGATATACAGTTAACAATGATGAAATTCAAAAGTGCGATGAGTTAGAATTCAACGAAAAAAAGAAAGAACTGATTTCTGAAAGAAGTTCCCGATAATACGAAAGAAGGTAGATTTTTTTGTATTTTATTTTTTGCATTCCTTATTTTTTCAATCGTCTTTACGCCTGTTAAAAATAAACATACTATATTATACATACTTATTTTAACATTCAACAACAGTTTAACTAGGCAAATCCCGATCACCTTGTGTATCTATGAAGACCCTGAGTGCATTCTAGGTATGTGTGAACCTATTTCAATATGCAATCATTTTCCACACGATTAAACAGCCAGTAGGTAACCGATGTGCAAATCTCATCAATCGGCAAAGGTAAAGCTTTAAATTACGTCATATTGACAAAAATGAAAAATGAATTGACCTATTAACCAGTTTGCAGTCAAATGATTTTTTTCTTTGAAGAAACTCACAAAATCAGCAAATGAATACATCTGTTTGGTGTCTCATAGAAACGAACTAAATTAGACGATTTCTTTTTATCATTGTAACAAGATCATTAAAATACAAAATATGTATACATTGAAGACCCATCGACGGCCTTCGGCTGTTGTCTGCTCTATTGTCGGGTTGTTGTCGCTTTGACAAATTCATCATTTTATTTCTCAATTTTATTTGGTTATATTACGTTGGGTTGGCATTTTCATCATAAAAAGTAAAATTACAAAAATACTGAACTCAGAGGACAATCTAATCGGAAAGTCCATAATCACATGGCAAAATTAAATGACAAAACACATCAAAAACAAATGGACAAGAACTGTCATATTCCTGACTTGGTACAGACATGTTCAAATGTAGAAAATAGTGGATAAAACCTGGTTTTACAGCACTAAATCTCACTTTGATGACAGTCTCGTCAAATTCCGTTATATTTACAATTGTGCGTGAACTAAACAGACATGATAAATAGTCAAAATATGGGTACCATAGTCACCATCGGGTAACAATTTCAAAAGGAACAAAAACATCTATCTACAAACACATTCATTGATTCGCGTGTCTTATCTGACGTCATAAAGTAGTAGTCTAACATTAAAAGGCTCCATGCAAGCTCAGAAGTCGAAATTAAAGTGACTACGCAATGGGGAAAAAAAAAACAACCCCAAAGACAAACAGACAAGCAACAATACAGTACACAAAACACAACATAGAAAACGAAAGACCGAACAACACCCCTCCCCCAAAAAAACTGCGGAAGGATGAACTGATAAATAGATGAATGTACGATGGTTCATTAAATATCACGATTAAAAGGAAGTTAACATTTTTACTGCAAGGGGGTGACAGTGCAATATTTGCAAAATTTTCAAAATTTAAAATTTAATAAATTAAATGTGGAAATAAATCAAATGGTATAATTTACTATTTCTACTTTAAATACGACGCTCTTGACAGTTTTGCATCGAGGAATGCAAAAGATTTCAATAATCGATCTGGAACAATTATGAGTCAAGCAAAAAATAACATTCAGGTCGTAATTTCAATAAAAAAAATACAAAAAAAAAATATTTCTGCTTAATTTTCAACTTATTTTTGTATCTATTAAACAGGACAGTTGAGATCTGAAATTGAAAAAAAAATGACAAGTCATAAAATTTCAGAACCCTTTTGTCGATGTTATATTGTTCAGTTATCAGTTATGTTACGAACAAAATTATTTCATACATAAGTACCATTCGGCAATCCTCGGGTGACCCCGCTACCTACGGAATTGGCCGAGTTGTGACGGATGACGTTAGACTATTTTTATAAATTATGTGGTCATTTTGTTAAATTTTCTGTTTACAATACTTTGAATTTTTCGAAAAACTAAGGATTTTCTTACCCCAGGAGTAGATTACCTTAGTCGTATTTGGCACAACTGTTTGGAATTTTACGTCCTCAATGCTCTTCAACTTTGTATTTATTTGGCTTTTTAACTATTTTGATCTGAACGTCACTGATGAGTCTTATGTAGACGAAACGCGCGTCCGGCGTATACAATTATAATCCTGGTACTTTTGATAACTATTTAATCACAAGACCAAAATCACTTTTTAAAGGTGCACGGAATATATATTTAAAGTATAGACATCCGTAAATTTATACTAAATAAAAAAGAACAATTTAATCTGAATAAAACTGTTGAAGTTTAAATATGAATAAAGTTATTATAATTATCTGTATTGAAAAATAAAATATAATATTATGCAATATTACAAAAAGCAACATAGCTTGAACTCCTAACTATTATCCAACGGATGTCAGGTCAACCATATGAAAGTAAAATCCGCGACATGCAATTGGCAAATCTAAAACTTTTATGCATACTGAATATAAAATAAGCTCATCATAGATACCAGGATTGAAATTTTGTATTTACGCTAGACCCGCGTTTCGTCTACAAAAGACTCATCACTGACGCTCGAATAAAAAAAAAGGTTAAAAAGGACAAATAAAGTACAAAGTTAAAAAGCATTGAGGACCAAAAATTTCCAGAAGTTTATCAATATACAGCTAACTAAACTTAATATACCCCAGAGGTAGAAAAGTCGTAGTATTTATAAAAAATCAGAGTTCTGTAAACAGTTAATTTATGTTTATGATCATATCAATGATAATTCATGTCAACACAGAAGCACTTACTACTGAAGTATAAATTATAAAACGTCTGAAATCATAATTATATGTTGCCATAGCATAATCTCCTTTTTGAGCATTTACAGACGGTCTTTCTAATTCCAAGCCTCCTCTATCATGAGTTTTTGAGAAGAAAATCTGGCCTGTTATTTTATGACGTTACTAAGGCTTTTCTACCTCAGGCATAGATTACCTAAGATGTATTTGGTAAAACCTTAAGGAATTTTGGTCCTCAATGCACTTCAACTTCGTACTTTATTTGACCTTTTTAACCTTTTTTTTGGATTCGAGCTACACTGATGAGTCTTTTGTAGACGAAACGTGCGTCTGGCGTATATACAAAATTTAGTCACCGTGGAACGCCACATGCGGGGTGTCGGCTATGTTTGACATGGGGTGGCAATTTTGAAGCGACGAAAAAGTAACAAAGTAAGTTCAAGCATTAAAATTTCTTATTTTAAGAACTCTCAGTACCATATAATGTATTGCACGGAAGGAACCACAACATAATCTATTTTCTGAAAGCAGAAGCAGTCGTTTTCAGTGCTCAGTTTCCTGAAACACCTCGCCCTAGTTTTACGTGTTGCAGATTTTAAGGCTTTATATGCAAATTTCTGTATAAAAAGCTACTTTACACAACTACCCTCCGTATTATTTATATATAATTGTATTCCTTTCATGGGCTTCTACCAAATTCCTATTTCTTAGTTAAAATTAATTGGTTTTAAAACTATTATTCATTAGAATATAAAGTGTCGCTCGGGGTGTCAGATTTTGCATCTCAAGGGGTAGAGGCTTATCATAAAAAAAGATATATTTGCATGTAAATTAGTCTTCATATGATACATTTTATTTCAAACGCAACTTCTTTACTATTACAAACTAAGGGTACTTCATTTTGCCTGTTTTTAGTCTTACAAAACATGTGCTTTTAATTTCATTCATAGTAAAAAATGGCTCAAAATATTTAGTTTTAAAGCTGGTAAATAATTTCAGTCACTATTATGGTCAGAAATAGTCAAGGCTATGGATCAATAAATTCGAATCTGAGGGAAAATCACATAAAAGTCCTCAGTTTAAGATCTTCCCGAAACCTCCACCAGCCAAACTGCATCATTCTTCATCACCAGGTCTTGTGAACTTTGTTCATCGAAAATTGAAATGGTATATACTATCCCTGCCGTTACAGCCGTTATAAGATAAGTTAATGATAAGATAAAGATAAGATAAAGATATTATAGATATTATGCTTCAAGATGAATGGTTTGGTCACATTCGTTCGTGCCACCTCAGTGAGCTGGAATACGAATATGTTTTTCCACAAGCGCATCTGTATTGTTCTGGATTTTGATGCTTACAAATCAAATGCTTCTGCAAATATGTTTTGCACAAAAAAATAGTTTTACAGATGTCACATGCATACTGTCTTGTCCTTTTATTGTTAACTTTATAATTTTTAAGGTGCTGTACAACATCTTTGAAAGATTGTTTGCATATTAGGACATTCTTTCTTTGTTTTTATATGCGACTTCTGGTGGCGCTTTGAAGCATAGTTGTCTTTAAAATTCTTGTCACAAATTAAACACACCAATGATTTTTGTCTATGCTTAAACCTCACATGATTATTCAATGCCGTTTTTGCATTAAGCTAAGCACCACACTCGGCACAAAGGTGGGTAGTTTTTTTATGTGTGTGTCCTTCTTTTGTGTTTTTTTAGTAGGTTCATCGTACGGAATGACTTTTCACATTTCCTAGCAACAAGGATGCTCCTCTCCGTTATGTATCTTTATGTGCTTATTAAGGGATGACTCGTGCTTATGTCTTTTGGTACACACATGACATACAAAATGCTCGCCAACCTTCTCTTCGTGGTCTATTTCAAATCCTTCTCGTTAATTCCATTACTTTAACAAGAAAATATATCAGTTTATGCATTTATATAATGTCTTAACAACAACTAATCTATTTGGGGGTCAATCAGTTTGTGAAAATTAACTGATACAGTTACAACAGTTACTAAATACAAAAATTATAAAATCATTTATGATCTCGAATTGAAAAAAAAATCAAAAAAAGATTAAAGATTGGTCTGTGCAAAGCATTTAGTTAATTGTATTACTATGCAACTTTATTTAATCATTAATGCTTTGATAACAAATCGGTTACACCCTTCTTCATCCATACGTGTAATTTTCATATTCTTACGTGTATTGGTTAATATTTTTGTTATTTAAAGGTATGATATAAAACAAATAACATTACACTTATACCCATACACAATTATGTTTCTACTTTGAGGCTTATTTGCTATGTATATCAACGAAATGCACATTACATAAAAGACTAAAATATGGACCAAATGACATACAATTAGTTTGTAATTTGTCATCAAAACAGTGTAGGTGTGTTTGAATAAAAAAAGTATCAGATAGAGACCGATTAATAAGCAATCTAATTAAAATATTGATCTCTGATTACGTTATACTGCATATGTGCTCATATGCAGTATAACGTAATCAGAGATCAATATTTTAATTAGATTGATTAATAAGAAAATGTTGTTTTTTTTTATGACAAGCCTCTACCCCTTGAGATGCAAAATCTGACACCCCGAGCGACACTTTACATTTTGACGAATAATAGTTTTAAAAACAATTAATTTTCAGTAAGAAACTGGTATTTGGTAGAATTCGATGAGACGAATACAATTCCATATAAATAATACGGAGGTTGGTTGTGCAAAGAAGTTTTTATACAGAAATTTGCATATAAAGCCTAAAAATCTCCAACACGGAAAACTAGGTCGAGGTGTTTGAGAAAACTGAGCACTGAAAACGACTGCTTCTGCTTTCAGGAAATATATTCTGTTGTGGTTCCTTCCGTTTAATACATTCTATTGTACTGAAAGTTCTTGAAATAAGAAATTTTGATACTTGAACTTTCCTTGTACTTTTTCGTCGCTTCAAAATTGCCACCCCATGTCAAACATAGCCGACACCCCGCATGTGGCGTTCTACACGGTGATAGTGGGTAAGTTTAAAAGAAGAAAAAACACGCTGACGTTTTAACTTGTTTCACACATGTTACAGGACATTTGCGAGATAATAATTTTACAGGTAAAACGATAATTTATATGTATTGAAATTTATTTGTGCAAATTTATGTAATCTTATAGATTTTTAACGTGTACTGGTGCAGTTCGAAATACATTAATGGTAAAGCCTTTTCAAAGTTGATTTTTTGATATTTTTTTAGTAGGACGAGAAAATATTACTAGAAGAAAAAGTTCATGATGAAGACAACTGTGAAACTTGGAAATGCATTGATAAATGATTTCTTAACATTTTTTGTTGTTGGGTTCTGGAATACAGCATGGAATATTCAAGACAGATATATTTATCCAGATGATCTCGTATTAAGCAATGGATTATCTTTAACGTGTGGTATTATAGGAATATGTGTTCTTGCTTTATTACAGTTTTCTTTTACAAAGCTGTTTCAGGATAAACACATACTTTTGTATTTAATCTTTTCACGAGTGATCGCGTTTCTTTGGGCTTTTCTTGATGTTTGTCATTGGAGAGGACTGTGGAATTTCATAGACATCTATACTGCTGATATTTCACCATTGATATTACTCCTCCCTGTTGCTGCATTGCTAGTTGTATTACGCAGCATAAGGAATGTAATAGTTATGCCATATCTGAATGGATACGATCGACGCAAAGATCAGTTCTTTATCAAGTCGATGATATTTAGCAAAGTGGTAGGTTTTAATATGAATGAGGGGCAGAAGATACCAAAGATACTAAATCTCATTATTCGAATACAAACTGACAAGGCTATAAAAATAACGAAAAATTACCAAAGGAAACATAGCAAATTAAAAAAAAACAAAACAGAATAAATTCTAAAACAACGAGCAACCTGCAGCATACCAAATAACCCGGGTTGATCTCTAGTGCTTTAAAGGAAAAATAAATGAAACACTAGAATACCACTGTTCAATTGTCGTAAATAGATAAAGCAAAAACAAATTCGGGCCACAAACATAAACCGGGGATAGGACATCAACTTTGAGAAGAAAACATCGGAACAACAGGAACAATGAACGGCTACAAACACAAAATCCAACATACATATACAAGGACTATTTGATAATAACTGCCATATTCTTGACTTGTTACAAGATATGTTTAGACAAAATGATCTTGTTTTATGGCTAGCCAAACCTCCCATTTAATACGAATACGAATACGAAAGTTTTATTTAGATTCGGTTTACATATAACAATACAAACATAAGCTCTTAAGAGCTTTTCACCGAATATAAAATAACATAAACACAACATTAAAACACACAATATACAGACAAGATATATAACAGCACAGACACACACTTTGAAATACATGCAAAGCACTACTAAAATGCATATCTAGACAAGCCAACGCTGAAGTACAACTTAAATTTAAGCATAACTAAAATTAAGCACAAAAAAATATAGCACAAATGCAAACATGTAAGACATACTAGCATGTTAAAGCAACTTCTGAAATATGAAAAAGCTTATCTACATGCAGAACAACAACATTTTGAACCATTCCTAGGCTCTTAAATTGAGAAACTCTGTTTTCAGTCCTGAAATGGTCAGGTAGGCTGTTCCACAGAATAGCAGCTGCAAATTTAAAACTTTCTCTAAAAAGTTATAAAGCAATGTTACAAATACCGCCAAAATGATAACATTTTATGGCAGGAGTACAGTACAAATAAACGCAAGAACACTGGACAGAGAAATACATAAATAGATAATGCAACATGTAATTAAAACGGGCACTATCTCCAATGAATTTACAGCAGTACACCAGAAAACAACAATTAAATGATGAATTTCTAAATTCAGAAATAATTTAATCCAATACAAGTGTTTCATCACAATTTGTTTAAAAGAATTGAGAGTTTAATGAATCTATATTTCATATATTTTTTCAGTTTGTTCGATTAATTATTGAATATTCAATTTCATTAAAAACAGAATTTGTTGCATATTATATCAATATAAAATGCAAGCTACGGAAAAGAGGTTTATTTGTGGCATTTAAAAAAAAGAAGATAATTTAAAGACTGTGAGTTAAAAAAACAAGTATCAAAGATTGATAACAACAATATTTATATACTCTAAATTTGAATTCTTGGTCGAGAATAATTATAATACTTTTATTTCATAAATTAGAACTCACAAAGTAAAAATCATGTCGTAAAACAGTTTTATCATCTTAAAAAATCTCAGAAAAGATTACATTTGGAAATAATGACCAATAATAGCAAAATTGGAATAAAAGTAATTTTTCTAAACAGAGAATTGATTTAAGGTGGTATGGGTGTCTTTCGCCATCTTGGATTGTAAAAAACAGAGAATCTAAGGTCCATATTTTCTATCAAATTAGCAAAATTTGATGCAAGAATGCATATATTTCATGTGTTTTTACATTTAAAAGATCCAATTTATAAGAATATAACTTATAAATATAAATATATGTACAAGTGTAGATTATTTTTGGTTGTTTTTAAATATTTTGAAATTGTCATTTTAAGGGGAGGTAACTCTAAAACAGTGTATTTTCTGTTGGATTGTTCATGGAATTTTCCGACTTTGTATTTTAGCCGGAAAAAACGCACGGTGACCCTATCTTTTCTTTTGATATTATCAAAGCATTGTTTGAAAGCTATATTTTCCTAATTTATTTTACAATTCTATCATTTCGTTTAGTTTCTATTCACAAAATGGTGTTTTTTCCTGTATAATCCATACAAAATGTGTTATTTTGTCACGACCCGTAGCTTGAAAAAATGCACGGTGACCTATCATTTTTATAATATTTTTAAACATGCATCAATAGAGACTACATTTTGGCAAAGTATGAACAAATTCTATCATTTTTATTTTAGACTCCCATACCACCTTAATGTGGCATTTAGTCACGTGTTACAGTTATGAATAAAATATAAAGAAAAACTCCTTAAATAAAGACAGGCTTATAATTTTTTACAATAGACAAATGTTTCGCTCACTTAAAACCCATCAGTGGCAATCAAGTTAGAAAAGTTAGAAAGCCGATTAACATACGATTTGTAGAGCTTAAAACCTAAAATTTTAAAAGTTGTATAGATATATTTAATGTCATCACAAAAATGCTTACTACTGCATTTGTTATGCTCTAGTGGTTGGACAAGTCAACCAGCTGTGACATCGATTCACATAATCAGAGTTTATGACAATATCATTTAGAAATAAACTTATTATGTAGCCGAGTATTACGTGTTAAATAAATGAACGCTTCAATAAGGCAGATTTATATGTAAAATGTATAAGTTTGCTTACTTTAGAAGACCAAACTTTCTATTGTATTGCACGCATTAATAAGAGGAGTATGATAATATAAGTATTTAAGTTTTTGATATATTCTAGAAAAATCTTTGGTTGATTATTATTTCGGTAAATTGTCTTAAAACAATGTAACTTTTCCCAACCCAATTTACCTCTAACACATATATGATATGGACCGGTCTATGTTATGTCAAACGTTGCAGTATTCACAAACAATATATATGTTTTAAGTTATGACAAGGATAGCAACTAAAGGTCTGAAGTTAAAAAAAGCTGTTTTAGAAATTATCAACATACTGTTGTTTGTGGGTCATAAAAGTTAAATAACTACATCAACAAAAACGAATTCCAAGGGGAGTTCACTTCCTTATCAAATGGCAAACTATAACATGTAAAAACTCAAACACATCAACCGAATGGGTAAAAACCTATCATATTCATGACTTATTAGAGGCGGATTAAACCTGCTTTTTGGCTAGCTAAACCTCAGACATAATAGGTAAAAATGTCAAAAATATACGTGCATTCTGTGTATGAAAATATATTCTTTTGCCTTTCCTATTACCTGTACGAGTATAGTACTTAATGACCATAACACTAGGCACTGGGTATACGAGTTCGTGTAGTTTGTGTTATCAAGGAAGCAAAAGGTAGAATGTTTCGATTTGGCAGTTATTACTTTTATAATGGAATTATTTTAAAACAGAGTAGTTTTACAATATAATGGCTCACTTTCTGAAATTTGGCAATTTATAGATACTTGTTATTATTCATTGTTATTCTTAGACAAAGGTATTTTTTAAAAGAAACATTGAAATATATTTGTAAGCATTACTAAAGATAAACAGATTGATATGTCTTAACAGAATATAACATGTTTAGAATTTATTAAAAGAAAGCTAGGAGATAAAAAAGGAATACATAAGTCGAAAATCGTCTATCAGACAATAAAAATCAACAAAAAACAACATAAAAACATAAGCTAAAGCTGTTAACATTTAAATTTAACCAAACATATTAAGTCAAAATATGACCAATATGTTTATCTTTTTAACAGAAAAGTTATTTAGGTCGACCTCAGAAAATCTTGTCAGCCACTGTAGAAACAATAGTGCAAGTATTGTTATAGTCCTTGGTTTAGATAGGACAAAACCAGGTTATATCTACCATTTTCTACATAAGGAAATGCCTGTACCAAGTAAAAAAAAAATGCGTTTAATGTGCTTGAGCTTTTAATTTTGCCATTTGATTGTGGACTATCCGTTTTGAATGTTGCCTCGTAATTCGATATTTATGTGATATAACTTTTTCCTACACCTGCAGCAATGGATTTATTTTTTCTTTATAGATTAAAAAGGAGCTGTCATTTGTTTTGGATATTGTATTATCCATTTCCATACTATGGAGTCTAGTTATACTGTTTTGGCGGAACACATGGAAGTCGTTTGATTTATATTTATACCCAGATGATAAAACTAAGACGTACATTGATATGGTCGGCTGTCATATCTATAGGCGTGCAGATTTGTTTAAAAATTTCTTCATTATTATTTTAAGCTACGATTAAAACACATGAAAATATTCACTATCTCATCAGTTTAATAATACAGGATATTTTTTTCACGATTGCTGGAATTGGTAATGTTGCCATCTGGAGAACTTACTGGATATTAGTAGACATGCCCATAGAAATGTCTGGCCCAGATATAGGACTGCCATGTATATGTGTTGGTAGCTTTATCATTCTAGCCTGTACATGCTCATGTCGAAGTGGAGGGTTGATAATGGACGGATAAGTAAGAAACTGGTACCAATTCCCTAATGACATCATTGGAAATATCAAATCTATAAAGGTGAGATTTTCGTATTATGTGTGTGTTTGTGTTTGTATATTCTGATTAAAATATATAAACTCAAAGTTAAGATTTCTCCAATGCAATAGTTTTACTGACAGCAGAATCGGAAAAACTTTATGAAATTTCCTCCTCAGAAAATAACACCTGCCCACTTTTACATTTTAATCCATTTGGGTCCATAATGTGTCCGAAACTCACTCAGAAACAGACAATGACAATACCTTTAAAAGAATAAATTGAAATAGAACAATGTCATACGTGCACTTATATTTTCTTTATTTGAACAAAAAATATATATTAATAAATTTGATCCATTGAGTACAATCTACCTTGTTGTATTAATTGTAGATTATTGATAATCCAATTCCATACACCAAACAGTACTAATAAAGAATATTCCTTTGTGTGCTTCTTTGCTAAATTTGTTTTTGTTTTTATTATAATTAAGATTATGACTGTTGACTGCTGTACCCCTATTATTGACATTTTTACCAATTATATCTGTTTGTTTTGTTTACGCATCATTGTCAATATAATGGAATTCAATGTGACTGTCATACACGTGAGAGGTTTAACTAGCTTAAAAACAGGTTCAATCCACCATTTTCTACATATGAAAATGTCTGTACCAAGTCAGGAATATGACAGTTGTTATCTATTCCTTTGAAGTGTTTGAGGTTTTGATTTTGGCATTTGATTACGGACTTTCCGTTTTGAGTTTTCCTCGGAGTTCAGTATTTGTGGGATTTTACGTTTCCTTGACAACAGGAGAGGTTATGTCAATAAACTGGTGGCAGTTACAGCTCCAAGCTGCTAGGATAGTTACGGGGTTACCTATATTAACAAGCTCAAGGGTTATTTATGAAGAACTTGGATGGGAAACATTAGCTGAAAGAAGGGAGAGAAGAAAACTCCATATGTTTTATAATATTCAAAATAATAATGTTCTAGATTATTTGTCAATTTAATTCCCCAAAAAATACAAAGTATCACGGTCTATTCTCTACGCAATGGAAATGACATCATTATTTTATTCTACAGACTAGCATTAACTAAGGATTCTTTTATTCCATCAACAATACGTCTTTGGAATAATCTTGATGATTCGACTCGTGATGTGGATTCAATTAATAGATTTAAAACTGAACTAAAAACCCGTTATCTTCATATTTGTACCGAAGCAATATGAATTTGGAATTCGAAAATTGAATATAATTCTCATCCAACTTCGATGTTTTACATCATTCTTAAACTATGATCTCTATAGGGTCAATATTATTTCCGACCTTTCTTGTCTCTGTGATATTAATCGTGAAGATTCCTATCATTTCTTTTTTAAATGTATCTTATATTCAGAAATACGAAATAAAATAATAGAATAAAAGTCTGCGCTGGCTTCAATTCGATTGTAAAATTAACATAGAACTATCAAATGGTTCATTTTATAGTTATTTAATGGTGATGTTGTACCCTTCTTTACTTGTTATATATCATATGTTGTAGTGTACAGAATCATATTACATGATCCATCGCTCTGTACCATTGATCGTTGACTATTTATACTAAATACATATACCATTATATACATGCATGCTCATACATATATAATTGTATTATGTTGCTATAAATGTAAAATGGAGAAGACTTTATAAGTCTGTTTGACTTGTGTCTTATCCAATTTGTACTTGAACAAATAAAATATGTTTAAACTAGGAAAGGTAATAACACTAAAAGAACGTTATTTCATGGAATTACCAATTACGTCGTTTTTCGTTTTAAGTCATGAAATTGTAATTTTCTATTTGACTATTTGAATGATGAGTTGTAAAAAGGAAGCAGAGAGGAGATCCAAGGCACATTTACAACTCATTAGTCGGAGAAAAACAATGAAAAAAGATGACAAAGCAAATAGTAATTTGCAAAAGAGGGACGCAAGATACCAGAGGGAGAGTCAAACTCGTAGACAGAAAATAAACTGATAATGCCACGGCTAAAAAGACAAACATACAAATAATAGTACAGAAGACACAACCCAAGTTTTGGGTGGGGTTCGTGTTGCTTATATTTCGTTTTGTATGTTGTGTCTTGTGTATTATTTGTCTGTTTGTCCTTTTCAGTTTTAGCCGAGGCGTTGTCATTTATTTCCTTCTATGAGTTTGAATGTCCCTCTGATAACTTTTGTCCCTCTTTTAGTATAAATTCGTTTCGAACCCTCATTCGGTGATGTCACGTGTTACAATTGAGAACATAGGAGAAAACAACCCGCTTTAAAAGCAGAAAACACCCGAAGTCCACCAATGGTTATTTTAACGAGACGGCGAAAAAACCTGCACCAAAAGCGGGCTTCAGTAGCTGGCCACTAAACAAAAATGCGTACAAGTTCAGTGCAAATGGACGTCATATTAAACTTTGAAACATATAAAATTGCTGGAATTTAAAAAAAAATACAAGAGACTAACAAAGGCCAGAGTTTTTTTCTTGTGTTCAAATTAACGCAATTTGAAAAACATAATTCCACCGATAACATGTATTATACATTGTAGGTGCCCAACAAAGAACCAAACATTAAGACTATAAATGTGTAGACGTTATTCAATGGACAATGAAACGGACAAAATAAGTATATTTAAACCGAAAAGATCAAAAGACAAACTGGTTTTGTATAGGCTCATTAGCTGACGAGGTTACCACGACGAATGGGAAATAACGACCTTTACAACTGACATTCGAGATCAAAAGACAAACTGGTTTTACAAACCAGTGAACCACTTCATGTCATACAATGCTCGACTTATCATCAGATAATTTTATTGTTTCTCAATTAAATACAGAAATATACAAATAAAGTTTTTCTGTTATACATATATATCGTCGCTGGGCTTCTAAAATGTCGTATATGACTTTTTTTTCTAAAAATACTTTTTTACACCAATATGGTCACATGGTCTTCTCCCGACCGGCAGTAAAACGCTTGCCGAAGTGGGGCGTCCGTTTGGCTGTGCGGGATGTATCAAGTTCGCAGTCACGTCCGATCAGAAGGGGGACGTTAAATCCGATGCCTCGTGTTCAGAGAGTGCCACGCTCTTTGCACGTTAAGAACCCTTGCAACAACTCTTTGAGGGGTCCGTAGGTGGCCTGTTGCAAGGCAAAGTTGCTGTCCTTATCCAATATACCCTCATTTTCCGGTGGCAGTCCAAATTTCTCCGACCATCATCCCAGATGGCCTCTATTGTATCAACCTACCTATTTTATTTATTGTGAACTTGTTCTCGTCCTGAATATGCATGAAATATTTGCCACTAAACGTTAAGCAACCAACAATCAATCAATGGAATAAGACATATTACAAAATTTCCAATGTCGGTTGTTTGTAAAGTTTGTTTCCAAAATGTTGTATGAAAACTTGAAAATCGTTGTAGAATGGCTTTTGGAAAAATATAATTGTTCATTTCTTTATTTCTGTGAAAATAATCTAAGGTCTTGGATAATCCAGAAATGTCAACGTTTTTATTTCACTGCTGTTTACAAATATGTTCAAGTTCACATACGAAATTTTGGAAGCATGTATTTTGCCAAAATTTCCAAAGCCTGTTTGTGAGATAATTTTGTCTTGAAACAATTGTAATTTACAACATTTTAGAAGCCCAGCGACGATATAATGATCCTAAAGTGTGGAATTCACTATACAATGAAATGAAAAAAATCAAAAGTTTTTTCTTCATTCAGATACTCTCACTACATCATATTTTCTAACAATGTTTAACCACAATGCAAACTGGAGGTGTATTATTTTTATTATATATTTACATATATGTATATTATTTTTGTAAGTTTGTATTTAACAGATTGATTATGTTTTATTCATGTAGTTGATATAATATGAAGAGAGGCTTATGGAATAACGATATCGGAGATGTTCCTTATGTGGTAACTACAATACCCCTTCCCCTTTCACGAAAGTGACCTACCGAATTAGACGACCTACCGGATTTGTAATAACACAAGCAACACGACGGGTGCCACAGGTGGAGCAGGATCTACTTACCCTATCAGAACACCTGAGATTACCCTAAGTTTTAGGCGGGGTTCGTGTTGCTTAGTCTTTAGTTTTCTATTTTATGTCACTGTCTTCTGTATTTTAAATGTCTATTAATTATTTAGCCATGGCGTTGTCGGTTTATTTTCAATCCGTGAGTTTGACTTACCCTTTGGTATCTTTCGCCCTCTTTTTTTGAAAATTGGTTTAATCATAATGAAACACTGTCTTATTCTTTTAAGAAAAATGCAGTTGTAAGTGTTTAAATGAAATTTGTAGGATTTATGATTCGGAATACTGATAATCAAAACGATTTAGACCTATTTTGATAAGAATAAAATGTATTTAATTCAGTTCTGTGTATGATGTATATGCGTACAGATCCAGGGTAACGTATTTCATATGATTTATTTTCTGATTGACTTGATATCTGCAAAATGAATTTATAATGTAAATAATAACTGTAACGAAAAATCACAGTTTCTTTAGTTTAAGCATATTTTATATGCCTGAATATGCAAAAGAGATTAGAGACAAGTTGACGGCAACTGTAAAATGCACTTTTAAAAGATGTTTTATTCAACCTTGTTTAAATATCTTTTAAACAGGAAGGGTTTTTGAATGGTAAAATAATAAATGCTAGCCATTAAAATTCACAATTTTAGTAAGGTTATCAAAATTCAATATATATTTATTAAACGAACTTAGAAAATAAACGGAACAATATGTGTAACTTGTAACATTAAAAAAGCTTTCTCGTTTTTTTATATAGATTAGACCGTTGGTTTTCCTGTTTGAATGGTTTTACACTAGTAATGTTGGGGCCCTTTATAGCTTGTTGTTCGGTGTGAGCCAAGGCTCCGTGTTGAACGCCGTACATTGACCTATAATGGTTTACATTTTTAAAATGTTATTTCCTATATCTATCATGAAGATTTTTTTACCTAAAATTTATACAAATTCAACATATACACCCGTATTTTCGTATAACCACTGGTGGTAAGCGGATGGTCGTAACTAAAAGTAACTAAAAGTTACGACCATCCGGAGATCGGAGACAACTCTAGGGATAAGTTTTTCTTTTCCGATTTTCGTGCACTAACAGGTTCATTTGAACCAAACCGCTTGTCTCGTACATACTATTCGGCAGTCCGGTGATATTAAAACCAAATTTAGTGCATTCAAACATTCCAAATTTCGTAAAATAGTCATTCAAAAATTCAAGCATGATGGTCGTAACTAAAAAAACAAAAATATTGAGAATGGTCGTAACGTAAATTTGTGATGGTCGTGACTTTGTTTTAAATTAGACCGAATAAGGCAAGTCAAGAGTTTTAAACTCGCTTTTATTATATGCATACTAGTATTTTGTATGATGTATTTCTGAAGATTTTTTTTCCATTTTTTACATACAATGAGTAATAAAGCAATTTCAATGCGTGTAACACTTATCAATTCAAAAATTTTAAAAGTTTTCAAATATTAGTTTCGATTTAGAATTCCAAATTTTTCAAATGTCTTGAACCGAACCAGTCAAGAGTTCTAAACGTGTATTTTGTTATATGAATATATCATATATCATATTATATATTTGTGAAGTTGTTTTCACCAAATAATAAAAACTAAACGGAGAGAGAGATACCTGTAAAGAAGAAACAATAGAAAATGAACAGTCATATATTCTGAAAATATGTTGTATAAAATTAACAAAGAGGCAAATAGTTGAATTAATGTAAGCGGTTAAATTCATTAACAATGTAAATTTCTCAAAAGTGGAGAATTCATTTTAAAACAAGAAACACAGCTCTGGTTATGATAATTCTAGTTAGAAATAAAAAGCACAAAATGTATCAAATAATTGTTTTAATTACAAAATAAATGATTTTAAGAAAAGGATTTTTAACAAATTGGACATCACATGAAATAACAGTATCCTGATTTTTTTTCCGTTTGGAATTCGCATATATTAAAAACATAAACTTTTTGAGGATGTACCTACTAGTTGATTTTTTTAAAATCTTCAATTTAAGAATGATACATTAAGTCGAAAGAGCATTAATAAGGAGTCAAAATAAGCTTAAAATATTGATAGTTTATGAAGTTCGTTATCGAGACTAGAGCATACCCGCGAATTCGCAGGTCCGTACCTGAGTTAAAGTACATGCGCTTTATTTTTAGCCTGGATGCTTAGACGTCATCTTGTTGTTTGGTGAAATCAAGCTAATAATCAGGTGCACAGTAATGTCCAATGACGAAGTCCATGAGTAGCTTGTAGCCATTCATATAATGTAAACGTATAACTTACACATGATTTTCAACCTGCATACCGGGATTTTTATGTAATAGTAGCCGCAGTACATTTAGTTTGACCTAAGTCCTTGTAACATTATCCTGGCTACAAGCTTAAGCCTGGCTACAAACTAGTATTTTATTTTACTCTTTAGACTACTCAGTGCATGTAGCAGTGTAAAATATATATCAACAATATTCCTACTTTCGAGGTTAACACAATGTTCATTGCGACACCATGGATTCAGTTTTCATTCCGTACCAATACTTAGAACTAATATCAATGCTAAACAACAATATATAATCGTTATGTAATCGATACGAAATAACAACAACACGTAATAATATCCTGGGTTGAGTTCAATATCGTAGCGGCTACGTAGCTGCTATCAATACCTATGTAACAACTTGTCTATAGCTACATGTTCAATCGTCAAAATCTACGTAGCACTACGTAGCAGCTACGATATTGAACTCAACCCTGACTCAGAAGTGCATTTGTGGATTCTATTTCCTCATGAACGACCAAAAGACGAATATTTGAAGGCCAATAGTTTATAAGACAATAACAATTTAAAGTCAAGGAGTAAACAAAGACTCAAAGACTCAAAGACTTATAAGAACTGCAATAAATGATTTGAAGATGATTGTTCAGAATTTTACGTTAAATAATTTCATCTGCCGACATGATTGCAGATAAAAAAAAAAGTCGTAAATAAAAAACTCTAAAAACAAATATAAGGGCATACACGTGCATTTAATAATTTTCATCCCTTAACGTACAGTAAAAAATATATATTAATTCACAACCCTGACATACTTTTTGGCTTAATGCGAGTTGATTAGTTTTCACTGTTGCTTCTAAATGATGAGCGTTTGAAATCAATCAGAAATGTGTATGCTTAATAATTCTCAAGCTTAATTTCTGCATATCATTACCAGAGTAACAAATAATATTGTTTGTAGCAAATCATATATTTCATATGAGTCTATTACCTTTTCAATGAAAATACATTAATATTTTTTTCTTCTAAATACTCGAGTTACGGTCATCTTTCAAAGTTACGACCATCTTGTGTCGGTTACGACCATCATCCAAAATACTATAGTTGAAGTTACGACCATCACACATTTAAAGTTACGACCATCCTGCTTGAATTTTTGAATGACTATTTTACGAAAATTGGAATGTTTTAATGCAGCAAATTTGGTTTTAATATCATCGGACTGCCGAATAGTATGTTTGAGACAAGCGGTTTGGTTCAAATGAACCTTTAAGTGCACGAAAATCGGAAAAGAAAAACTTATCCCTAGAGTTGTCTCCCATCTGCGGATGGTCGTAACTTTTAGTTACGACAATCCGCTTAACACCAGTGATAACGGAACTTTTCGGATTCGGACAATAACGTTTTACGAAATTTAACCCCGTCAGTGAAAAAACTGTGTGAATAATTTATCCTACTTTGAACTTTTGACGTCGTCCCTTAAGATAAAGCAAAAATCGTTATTCTCATTATCATTAATACCGGATCTGTCTGTTTGTTCTTGTCTTGTATTATGCTGACTTTTTTATGACTAGATTTAAAAATATAGTGACAGTCCAGCAGTA
The DNA here is from genome assembly GCF_036588685.1 of Mytilus trossulus. Classification (NCBI taxonomy): domain Eukaryota; kingdom Metazoa; phylum Mollusca; class Bivalvia; order Mytilida; family Mytilidae; genus Mytilus; species Mytilus trossulus. Next base: position 22,852,914 of record NC_086380.1, read on the forward strand.
TAGTTTAAGCACTTGTACTGCTTAAGTCGACACTATAGACCATCTTGGCCTTGTTTTACGGTATAAATGATTCTTTTATCATTGAAGCCCCTCCAGCAAGATGAAAAACAGGAATAAAATTTTTGACTATTGATCAATTGTAGGTTTTCTGTGCATTGACTTTGTGCATATTGTGTGCGATTAGGTCACATGCACGTTTACGCCATATACCTTATTTTCTGATAAAGAATTTGAACACGACCTAATGCAAGTTTAACCCTTCAATGTAAAAGGTCATATGACAATACATTGTTGTCTTTTTATGCTCCACCTACGTTAGTATAGGGGCATTATGTTTTCTGGTCTGTGCGTCCGTTCGTTTGTTCGTCGTACCGTTCGTTCGTCTGTCCCGCTTCAGGTTAAAGTTTTTGGTCAAGGTAGTTTTTGATGAAGTTAAAGTCCAATCCACTTCAAACTTAGTACACATGTTCCCTTTAGTATGATCAGGATGTTTCTAATTTATAGCCAAATTATAGTTTTTATCCCAATTTCACGGTCCACTTAACATAGAAAATGATAGTGAGAGTGCGGCATCCGTGTACTGGGGACACATTCTTGTTTTCAAATGATTTGATACCGGGAAATTGGTGGTCTTACTTTGATTTAAATCATGTCAGCTAACTAGTTTTATCCTTAGGTGATATACGTTCATTTGCCTTTTTACAGTTTTTTATGGGTTCAAACAGCATTTTACAGGGTTTGTAATTATCAACTTTTTAATATTTTCTATTCATTCATGTTTTTTGTGAAAAGAAAGAAAAACAGTAATTATAAGGACATTTTTGTTCTCAAAAAGTCAGTTCGATTTATACATTTCAGTCTACTTTTATTGCAGTTAAATACTTTGAATGGCTTTAAATATTATAACTGTTAGGTTAATAGATAACTATGATACTGTATAAAAGCAAAAACTTGTATACGGTATAAAACCACTAAAAAAATCGAGCCTGGTCAGAATGAACATAAAAGAAAGTAGTACATATTTGAAACAAAATAGGTCTTACGCATGCATCTTTATCATTGAGTAAAATTTTTGTGAAATTTTAGTATCAAATGAGAGCTTACGTGATCACCGTAGAACTGTTGTTGAAATCTATTGAATGATGACATATAATCACCATTATGATTGAAGGATACATTGACCTGTTGTTTAAATCAAAAGTACCATAGATTACCTAAGCCGTATTTTGTACAACTATTTAAATTTGGGTCCTCAATGCTCTTCAACTTTTTACTTTGCTTTATAACTATTTTAATCTGAGCGTCACTGAGTTTTATGAAGACGTGACTTGCGTATTAAATTATAAGCATGTTACCTTTGATAACAATGCATTGGTGGCTTTATTTCTATATAACATTTTTATGAACATACATTTGAGGTTTTACAGTTAACGATCTCCTGTAACTTTTGGAAGCAATCGTTTTATTTGTGCTATTTTTTGTAGTTGACCGAGACTGTAGTTCCTTTTGATTGTTTTAGATTTGTCATTTGACATGTTTTGAGAGCAAATAAAAGTTATCCAAATAATTCTATTTTGTTTAGCTGCATTCACATATAGGTTCAAATGGATGAAGAACTTGATGTAAAATGCACATTTCAGATGTAGTACTGATATATTTTGTCAATTTTTTTTAATCATATTTACGTATATTTAGATATATGGGTAGTTACTTTTCATGTTATAGTCCAGTCAATCTAGCATAAATTTGACCCTAACCTGAAAGTAATTGCAACAGAAGATTTTTAAGTTTTAATCTTTAGCATTACACCCCAAATATACACAGAAAAAAGTCCCATAAAATCTAACTTGAGGAAAACTAAAAAAATCACCATTTAAAATTCCTATGGAGATTTGCATCGAAAAGGGAAATAACTCTTGCAAAAAAGGCAGATATATCAATAAAAATTGATACAAAATTATAACTTTACCGCTTCTATTCATCAGAATGTATTGATTCTTGATTTTTGTAGCGGTCTTTAGAGTATAACAAATAACTCTAAAGTTGTTTTCATATATTTTATCAAGCTATAATCTAGATTTCGTAATTTATTAGTTGACCATTTATTGAATTTTTCAATATGTCAAGGTAAAGAATCTCAAATTTAATAAAAATAATTAAGCAGGATTATTTAGTCAAATACAAACTTATAACTCGATCAAAGTATCCTACTATACATAAATTTCAAGAAAAACAACCAAAAACTGACCAAAAAAGACTAATTTTTGCAAGAGTTATCTCCCCTCCCAATGTTAATTTCCATAGGAAATTTAAAATGCTGATTTTGAGTTTTCCTCAAGTTAGATTTTATGGGACTTTTTTCCATGTATATAAAGGGCATAATATTATAGATTAGAACTAAAACATTTTCTGTTGCAATTAGTTTGAGGTTAATTCTTAGTTTTACTGGATTATTATCATTTTCGCCTCATCGAGCGTTACTTGCGCAATCAAGAAATTCTATTATTGATTAATTATTGCAGGCTCGGGTTCATCATTTGATATGTTCCTTCTATTATCAAAAAATGTTTATTTTGGGTTTTACAAATCGGATATATAAGCCCGAATTCTATACTGTACTGACAACATGAATGCAAGTCTTTTCATTAGACGATGTTTAAGTATCACATTCATTTGTGTAAATCATTCAACAAAGATTTATAATGTTTGACTTTCAAGAGCATATGTGACCACCCCCAGTTAATAAGATAAGTTTTAGTCATTACAAATTGCTTTTGTCATACTTTGATTTCTTTATTTCAGAAGACCTTTTTTCACTTATGAAGAATACCATTATCATTCCTGGTTATAGAACAGACCATTCGGCAATTCTTTTCACCTTTTCAGCTTGTTAAGAGAAACGGGGCAAAAGTTATTGGAAATTTAACTCTCAGTTACTTAGAAATGCAGATTATATAAAAAGGGTTAAATCATGTATAAGGATACTATTTTGGAATACCATCTGTCAGGTGATATGGAAAATCTTATTTCTGTTGAGTTGGCATGTAATGATCAAACATTTTTTGAAATATTAAAAATGAAGATTAGATCCTTGTCCATAAATTACAGCATTAATAGATCAAGAGAGGAACAAAATGTCACTCTCAAACTTGAAAATGATATTTTATATTTTGAAAGTATTATGAATCATTCTCCAAATGATGAGGTTCAAAAATCTTTATTTGAAAAAAAACTTGAACTAGAAAATTGTAGACAAAAGAAAGTTGAAGGCTTGCTGCTTAAAATCCCGAGCTAACTGGCATGAGAATGGTGAAAAGTGTACAAATTATTTTTGTAAATTAGAAAAGAAAAATTTTATTAAGAAAACCATAACAGAACTTATTGATAATAAAGGTCAGCATGTTTCAGAGCAATCAAAAATTTTGAGGGAACAACAACATTTTTATAAAAATTTGTACTCAAGGAAAAAATTAGATTGCAATGATACATCATTTTTTAATCATAACATTAAGCTTACAAGTGATCTTTGTGAAGGAAATTTAACTTTTCAAGAATGTGCTGAATCTTTAAAATTTATGAAAAATGGTAAAAATCCAGGTTTTGATGGGTATTCTGTAGATTTTTATAAATAATTTTCGAAAGATATTGGCCCTTTTGTCTTTCGATCTCTTCACTTTGGATATGCGGGGGGGGGGGGGGTACATTTTCTGATTTTCAGTATCAAAGTATAATAACGTGCATTCCTAAAGAGGGAAAACACAGACAGTATATTAGTAACTGGCGTCCTATTAGTCTTTTGAATACTAATATGAAAATAGCTTCTGCTGTTATAGCTAATAGACTTAAACCCGTTTTACCATTAATCATAAGTGACACACAAAAAGGTTTCATTAAAGACAAATTTATGGGTGAGAACACACGCCTTTTATATGATTTGATGCACTATCTTGAGGAAAATAATAAGACAGGTCTTTTATTACTTGTTGATTTTGAAAAGGCATTTGATTCCTTGGAATGGTTATTTTTAAAAAAATCTTTGAAAAGCTTTAATTTTGGGCCTTCTATATGTAGATGGTTTGAAACTTTATACTCAGGGACATCAAGTTGTGTAATAAATAATGGACACATGTCTAAGTTTTTTTCATTTAGAAAGAGGTTGCAGACAAGGAGATAATCTTTCTCCCTATTTATTTATAATTGGGGTTGAATTAGGGACCGGTCAAAATTTATCGTCACATAGGACCGGTGCAAAAAATAAAAACTTTTAATAAAAGTTACAACCCTATGGCTTTCTGACTGAACAAAAATGATGTCCTATGACAACTTAGTAATAAAAAAGTTGGTGTCCTATCCTACTTTTCCAATGTATTGTAAATAAAAGTATACTTAATAGAGGCATTTAACCAGTGACGGATCCAGAACTTTTTGTAAGGGGGGGCCCGCTGACTGACCTAAGAGGGGGCCCGCTCCAGTCACGCTTCAGTGATTCCCTATATAAGCAACCAAATTCCCACAAAAGGGGGGCCAGGGCCCCCTGGATCCGCCTATGTTAACAAATGTTGTCTTTATAATATGATCAAAACACACCTGCCAACTTTTCCAAATGCTCATGGGGGTTTTGCATGCAAGATGGTTGTCATAGTCCTAAAAAAAAAACTCAAAGGGCCCTTGAAATACATTTTAATGTTGTTTTTTGGCTTCTTCATACATTTTTAAGCGGTAAGTCATTGTAAAATGGACTGTTTTGTTTAAAATTATGGACAAAATTGCTCTTTCAAAATTTCAATTTGGGAGGCTCCATGGGGGGAAATCTCCCGCAAATAGTGACAGTTGGCAGGTATGTCAAAAGCAACAGTTTCATGTTTTATTTTGTTGATTCACATACAATTACAAGCATTGCATTATCATAAATTATACTATGAATAAAGCATTGAAAAAAAACAAAGACATTGCATATAAATGTAATCAAACCACAAATAGGTATTTGTTAAACTGAAAAAAATAATGAAGCTGCGTGTATCTTATATAGAATTTTATCAATTCTTTTAAATATTAATTATAAAAACAAGCTCCAGGAGAAACATGAAACTGAATAGCATTTGGTTAAACTCTCTATATATATTTTAACTGGAAGACCCATAGGTTGCCTTGGAATGTGTTTTTTATTAGGAATGGTAATAATTGCTTTAACATTTTCCCATTAACAGAAAATGTACCTGATGTGACCCTCGAATGAATTTTGCTACTTTGTTGGTTGTTGTAATGTATATGATGTATGTTTGTTGCACTTCACCATATAAGTGAAATTAATTTTTACGGCAAAACAACAAAAAACTAGCTTTTTTGACCTAGATTAATTTAATTCTTGAATTTGACAGCAATACAACAAAAAACAAAATGACCTGGGTTTTAGTAAGCTTGATATATATCTAAGCTAGCTGCATAGTTTGATGAAAATCCAAGTTGATTTGAAAAAGTTATTAAAAAAAATAAAGTGTAATATGTCTATTTTGTCCGAATTGCAAATCCTAGCTTTTTTTTTACCAAGATAACTTTAATTTAAAATTTTACAGCAATACAACAAAAAACTAAATGTAATGAGATTCAGTAAGCTTGATATATATCTAAGATACCTGCATAGTTTGATGAAAATCCAAGTCGATTTGAAAAAGTTATAAAAAAAAATAAAGTGTACTATCTCTATTTTGTTCGAACTGCAAATTCTAGCTTTTTTTACCTAGATTAATTTAATTCTTGAATATTTGACAGCAATACAACAAAAAAACAAAATGACCTGGGTTTTAGTAAGCTTGATATATATCTAAGATCGCTGCATAATTTGATGAAAATCCAAGTTGATTTGAAAAAGTTATAAAAAAAATTAAAGTGTACTATCTCTATTTTGTCCGAATTGCAAATCCCAGCGTTTTTAACCAAGATTACTTTAATTCTTAAATTTTACAGCAAAACAAAAAAAAAAACCTAAATGAACTGGGATTCAGTAAGCTTGATATATATCTAAGATAGCTGCATAGTTTGATGAAAATCCAAGTTGATTTGAAAAAGTTATAAAAAAAATTAAAGATGCCTATCTGAATTTTTCTGTACTCATTTTTATTTTTACATATTGTATATTATACCCGGGTATTTCAAGTTTTGTTATAAATGTTAATAAAAATTATTTCAAAGTAATTGTTTGAAAAAAAAATTGTGTCCTAAGGATATTATCTGTGAAAAAAGTGATGTCCCAACAAAAGCGATTCCGGAAAAAAGTATCTGTCCTACTGCACTTTGCACCGGTCCTATGTGACGATAAATTTTGACCGGTTCCTTATTATCTTTGAAATTAAAAGGTAATCCTGACATAAGGGGAATTACCATCAATGATAATGAATCACTTTTAAGCATGTACGCAGATGACACATTCCTTATGTTAGATGGAAGTGAAATATAATTAAGGGAAACACTTTCATGTTTGAATCTTTTTATAAAATTTCAGGTTTGAAAATAAATGCTTCAAAGACAAAAGCACTATGGGTTGGAAGTACAAAATATTTTGATCTTATTTTATGTCCCAACTTAAAACTTCATTGGTCACATTCAAATTTTAAACTTCTGGAGATTGAATTTTCTTTAGATTTAAGCTGTATCACAGAAATTAATTTTGCTTAGAAAATAAAAGAGGTCTCTGCAGTTCTGAAGAGCTGGCAACATCGAAAACTCACATTATAAGAAAAAATTACAGTAATTAAATGACTTGCTCTTTCAAAGTTGGTCCATTTATTGACTGCATTACCAAACCTATCACACTCCAGGTTAACCGAGCTCACTTCATTATTTTATAATTTTATATGGAATGGAAAACCAGACAGAATTAATCGAAACACACTTATTGGTGACTTTTCACAAGGTGGACTTAATATGGTACATCTTCATTCATTTAATATATATTTGAAAATTAGTTGGATAAAAAGACTGCTGGCATCCCTAGCGGTGGCTGGCAGCAGTTGTTACTGGCAGACCTTATGCAGTATGGGGGTGAAGGGGTTTTAAATCTTAAGAAAGAAAAGCTGATTGAGATTTCTAAAAGATGTAAAAATTCTTTCTGGAAGGGTGTTTTACTATGCTTTTCCGCTGCAAAACCTATTACTGAGATTTCTGTCAGTGACATTTTATCCTTAGATATTTTGAACTTTTCTCCTTTGGATGATTTCCCATATTGCATTCAATGGGAAAAGGGGGGAGGGGGGGGGGTGCAGTCAGTAAGTGAACTTATTTTAGTGAAAGTATGACTTTTTGATAAATTTGAGCATTTTTAAGAAAAAGTACAAACCAACAATTTTATTAAATATTATGGTTTGATATCAAAAATCCCCAACACTATGAAAAAATGCCGTAAAGAAAACTGTCTAAATCAAGATTTAGATAAGTCTAACCATGGAAGTATTATATTGACAGGAACTCCAACGAAAAATTAGCACATTCCCATCCCACTGATTTTTTAAAGAAAATAAAAGGTTCCGACTCAGTTTGTCAAGTACGTGATAATTTCTTTGTGGGGTATCTGCGATGCCACCTTCGCCTGTTCTTTTAACTGAAGCTGGTCTTATCACGTGATTTGGTATCGTTTGTCTTATCTACCTGCCAATGTAAATAAACACGGAAACTCCCGTGGTTATTTGTGAATCGCCACATGAATAACAACACCTGTGTCCGTTCAATAAATGAAGAACAAAGCTAAAAAAATCGAAAAAATCGGTCCACATTTAACAGAATTACATAAGAAAATTAACTGCATTCAGAAAGAGGGCAAGCTTATTTTTAGTTTTTTTAGTATTTTTAATCATTGGAACTTGGAAATCGGGAAATATCCGATTATGAAAATTACATGAATCTGAAGTAGAGTGTTTGCAGAAAATAATGAAATGCGCGTGTAGTGTGCCAGATATTACCAGATAACTTAAATTTTAAGTTTTTTATCGAGTGTAACATAAATATTTATGGTTTTTGCTATCGTAAAATATCGTAAAAGGTTATAGACTTATTTATCAAATATGTTTTAAAGACTATAAGAAGTTAATAATTACACGCATGTGATGACCTCTACATAACAATATCTGGTTACGAGACATGCAGATGAATTGTTACACCTTTCATGATAATTTCAAAGTTGTAAACAACCTTAATTATTCAACCTAGTCCGAGATTACTCGATCTAACGTCTGACAGATTTATTTTTACGGATGACTTTAAATATTTCTGGATGCATTTAAAGAACGATCATCATGATGGGCCCTAAGCACTTTATTTTTTTTTATCGTGGAAACCAAATTCGAATTTATTCATGTGTTTAAAAGCTTAACAGTTCTGTAACATCTTACTCCGTATGGTAATCAGTTTATGTTTCTTGTTTAATTGTATGAAATATTTGCCATTGGACTTTCAGTAAACAATAAATCAAAATATTTGACATTTTTGGGGATCAAAGCTCTTTAACCCCGTACCCCCGGCCAACTTTTGGATAAAAATTTGTTGAAAATTCTTTTATAAAACACGTCATTTGTCAAAGTTAGCAGGAAAACTCGATAATAATTACTAATAACAACTTTTGCGTTTAATTTACAAAAGAATTTTATGATTTGCAAGCCTAACATGTATATAACAGTTACGCGTGTTTAGCCAACGACCCTCTCATGTATAAAAATCTTACTATTTTAAAATTGATTGCAACTTAAACTTACTTGTGAGTATTTTTACTCTTCAGTTTTTTTTGGTTTTTTTTTTATTTGGTGAAAACAGTCGCGGGGATTTCGTTTCGTTCCTTTTTATTTGTTTTTAAGCAGCAATACCCGTAAAAACAACTGACATACTTGTCATTCATCACATGGTCGGTAAATGTCATTTCCTTGACAATTAAGTATACATCCGATTATTTCGGTATGTTCCGTAATAACGATCATTCACGAGGTTCCAAAAATTTGATCGGAACCCATGCATCCATAAGACATGTTGAGTTAATTAACAGATACTTAACGATTTTGCGTCATCGCACTTTAAATGTTTGAAGTCCGCTTGTTGGAGTTCCTGTCAATACAATACTTCCATGGTCTAACACTGGTGATACTTTCTTAAAAAAAATTAGGTGTAATGTGAAAGCCAAATTTGAATATAAAAACTTAGTAAATGAAGTTGTTCAACTACCATCAATCAAATTTTTGAAGTGGGAAGAACTGTTAGTTACTGATACTACAGAATGGTCAGAGTATTTCGTGATAACAAAACAAGTTTTGTAGAGATGCTTATTTAAGAACTTTTCAATATAAATTTTTGCATAGAATTATTGCAACTAATACTTTTTATGTACAAATTCAAATTAAAAGATACCAAATTATGTACTTTTTGTAAACTTGGAGAAGAAACCATTGAACACACTTTTGAATACCCAATAACGTTTCAATTGAAGCAGTCTTTTTCCAATATTGTAAAACTTTATTTTGTAAATTTTGATCTCAACAAAGAGAATGTGTTTCTTGGTTGCAAACATGAAAGTTTATTATTGAATTTGCTAATCATAATTACAAAGAATTATATTTACAAATGTAAATTAAATGAAACAAAACCAAATATAATTGAGTTAAAGAATAAAATAAAGTCCAAGTCTGTGAAAAATTTTGGTCACCTTTACATATAATATTTAACTAAGTGTTGTTTTTCATATTATCTATGTTTAGTTCAGAGATTATTTATTTTTTATATAAATTATGAGCAAATTTATTTCTTTAAAAAAATTGTATTAAAAAGTAAATCATGATACATATTGTAGCAAAACAGATGAGTGAAAGTATTAGTGTTGTATGTGAGTAAGTCAGAGAGGAGAGATAAATCAAATACAATTTGTATTTAACCTAAAATATTTTTATTGTTAAAAATTAATTAGTCAGAGATTCATTTTGTATACATTGCTATTTATTTCTTCTGTATATACCCCTTGATACCATTGTCAGGTGGTAGTGTAATGGGGTGTGTAAAATCCTGACTATTGAAAAACAAATAAAAGATAAAAAAACAAACTTTTTTTTTTTTATTTAGATGTGTAACAAGAAAAAAACTATGAATAGGATAATCGACAATTTCAATTTAAATACTAACAGACAACACCATGAATACAAATAATATGTCGAACATTTTTCTATCGGAAACATGTTATGTTGAAATTTTCTCTAATAGTGTGAAGTCAAAGTAATTTTTGTGTGTAGACTATCGTTTTTAATCTTCAGTATATTTTGGTTGGCTCCTTTTAAGTTAACCTTCTTGTGGGATCAGACTAAAGCATTACAATATTGCAGAAAGGTTTATATTACCATATGGTTACCTGATCTATCATTTTTTTTCATTGAAAACTAAACGATACATTGTCTTTTCGTTTTATTATCTTTAATAAATAGTGTTATCTGGGTTGCGTTCAATATCGTAGCGGCTACATAGGGCTACGCAGATTTATGACTTTTGAACGTCTAGCTAGCCTAGCTTCTACGTAGATATTGATAGCAGCCATGCTTGCTACTCCTTCAATAGTCAAAAATATACATAGCACTAAATAGCCGCTATATGTTGAACGCAGTCCTGTCCTTCTTCGACTTAAAGGTTATGACGACCTGCTTGTTATTTTGGAAGTGTTTATGATTTCTAAATCTGATACAATTTTTGTTATGAGTATTATTGATAATTGAATATTGAATATGAAATTAACTGTTTGTTATTACAATATGACAGTTAAGATCAAAGAAATGCGTTGGCAGATTTTTTTGTCTACTGTTTTGATTAGTATTTGATAATTTAAAAAGACGATCAAGCATTTGTTGACTTGCTATTGTTTCATGGTGCATTCGTTATAACCCTTTATTAATATGTATAAACTAAACATTATATAAAGTCAATAGAAAATATAAATTGCTAGTTGTGATTATAGTTACCTCCCTTTAATATTTATTTTTATACAGAATTGATGTTCAGTTTTGATGATAGCATAACATTTTGCAGCATATACAATACTATTTTATATAATGTCATGATTTCAGCTTTTTAATATGCCCGCCAATTTATTAACTGTGCTTTTTTAAAGCAAGATAAATTGTGCTTAAGAAAAATCTTGTGCACGCATTTGGGTTATATAATGAACTTTAGAATAAAAACAAAATACTGTTGACATGACCTATCTCTGGTAATAATTTTATGTTCGATGTACTATTCCTCCCGAAGTGTAACATCATGTTGACATTTTGTATGAAAGGTTCACATATTCCTATCATTAATCATTTTATTGTACTGCTTAGTTCAGCAATTGACACAAAACTGGCTTAAAAAGGTTAAAAAGAAATTTATGTTTGGAAACATTTCAAATTCTGAAAATTTTATATTTTATAGACTTTTGATAAAATAACTTTGACACTGGTTTATCACTTGTAACTTTTATTATTGTAATTTGAATAGTGTATTAAATATAATAATGTATGCTTCGATAATTAAACTAAATTATTAAATTTCACCATTGTTATGATTGAATAAATGTGCTAAATTTAACTTATGGTTCTGTCTCTCTCATTTTTTTTTAATATTGACATTGAGTGATCAAAAAAATATGCATGCTTCCTGATCCTTCACTTTTGTTCCGATATCAAATCAGGAACCTAGAGCTACTCTTAAGCGTGTGTTTTTTCAATTATTTTGGTTCACTCGTATATTTTTTTGTTAACTGAAACAGTATATATCTTAATGTTTAAGGCCAGCTTAAGAACGCCCCTGGTTTGGATTGTTTTTCAATGTGTTGAAGCATTGGTGGCCTTTTGCAGTTTTCTACTATTTAGTCGCGTTCTTCTCTTTTGGCACATGCCATGTTTGCATTCGCAATTCTATTTAGACACACTTAAAACACACATTATCCACATGTATCTATTATAGTTTATTTAATGAAATGATGGAACATGTTGCAAATTGGATCATCTCCCCTTTACTAGAAAATCTGCACCGACAAATCTTTTATCACACATTACGAATGTATAAGTAGTATGTATGAAAAGTTCAATACGTTAAAAAAGTCAAAAGATTGTTTTTTAATTTCATCAAGCAATTGGATTGAAAAATGATAATTTAAGTAAAAGCACATACTGAGTGATTTGAATGATCTGGCAAAAGTGGTAAGACGACTTGTGTCGACGTGGCAAGTGTCTCTTGCTATGCTTTCATCATCCGCCATTCCAATTCAATTTAATACACTCGGGTAAAGTGCAACTACCTGAAATATGACACAATTGACAAATTACACATACGACGACGTATCTAATGATATAAGACTGCGGAGACATGTCGCTATTGCCTTTGGAACTTATATGATTGAAACAAGGACAGATTAATAACCAAATCTATCTTAGGCCGTCGTTGCCTGAGGAAATTCAAATCGCAGAATCTAAATTATAAGTCCTTCTTGACGGTAGTCAATTTGCTTATTGTGAATTTCTTATGAAAAAAGGTATTAAAACACAAAAGGGCATATAGACAAAGCAATATAAACAAATATGAAAGACAAGAATACAAAAAATATTTTAAACAATAACACAATGGCGGGATAAGGACCTAAACATAATCAAATCCATCTTAGATCAACTTTGCCCGAGGAAGTTGACACTTGTTGCTTAAGTATCTAACTATTTCGAAATTTATTGACGGAGAATATTAAAAAGGTTTGTTTTAAACCAGGTCAGTACCTAAATGTGCGTATTGTTATGCTTTTACTTTTCTACACTGGTTAGAGGTATAGGGGGAGGGTTGAGATCTCACAAACATGTTTAACCCCGCCGCATTTTTGCGCCTGTCCCAAGTCAGGAGCCTCTGGCCTTTGTTAGTCTTGTATTATTTAAATTTTAGTTTCTTGTGTACAATTTGGAAATTAGTATGGCGTTCATTATCACTGAACTAGTATATATTTGTTTAGGGGCCAGCTGAAGGACGCCTCCGGGTGCGGGAATTTCTCGCTACATTGAAGACCTGTTGGTGACCTTCTGCTGTTGTGTTTTTTTATTTTGGTCGGGTTGTTGTCTCTTTGACACATTCCCCATTTCCATTCTCAATTTTACTAAATACTGACTATATTTGTCGTCTTAAACATGTTGAAGTGGAAACGTAATGCATTGCATTCGTATAGCGTGTCTTTTCGGATTTCTATGTATTTTTTAATAAGGTCAAAACAAACACTTGTGCACCTTTCATTAAAATAAAGCAATAAGCCAACGTAAAACAAAACAGCAACGACCATAATTTACGTGTATGAAATGGAGACTTTGATTTTTAATGATAATATACTGAACGACTTTAGAAACGTAACACACGATTAATATTATATTTTTTTAATGAATGTATCACCGTCAACGTTAATGCCTGCCTGTAACAAACGCCAAAATAATTGTGTGTAAGGTCAACCAATTCTGTTCGAAATGTTTTAGGTTCTGTTTTACAACTTCTGAATTTGCCTTTGTTTGACACATTACAATTGTTTTTGGCAATAATGCGGTTGGGGCATTGGGCTTTAATTTTTTTCATCAGGTTATTCTTTAGCAGTTCAGTTTAGGGAAAACATTATCGCATGAATCTGTGCCCATTGGCATTCGGCAATAGTCCATTTGCCAATTACCGATTTGAGTCTGTTGATTTAGCTAACAACAAATTAATGCAATTAAAAGATTTGAAAACCTTCAAGATTACTCACATTAAGCACTGGTAAATTTGCTCTTTGTCTTTTGATTCTTTTTATTTTGCCTCGGCTCTCTCTGCTCTGCACTTTGCATTTCTGTATATATATAATCGATGCAATATCCCATAGAAACTCCTTTATCGGGTACTATTACTATTTATACTACTATTTTATAAATGCCCCCAAACTCATTGAACTTAAAACTACACTTAAATTCCGTACATTTCAAATTTTCAATGTGTGGTCGTCTTCATAATTGAAGGCGCAATTCATGTTTATCTATTCTAGTTGCATTCCCAAGTTATATTATATTATGATAGCGTTTCAATAAAGCGATATATAAACTCATTGGTGATACCGATGTAAAGAAACCATGACGAACTCTTAGATGAATAGTTGAAGATTTACAAAATTTCAACAAGAACAACATGGGAGAAGTGGAAATAGTAACAATGACCAAAAACCTAAAAACAATAATTTACAACGTAATTAAAATACAGAATTAACAATAAACGAAAGCTTCTTAAGACCAATGTGTATATAAAGTTTTCAATATTTAACAATTTGTTATACATAGCAACAGAAGATAATGCTTGTTTTCTGTTCAGAGAGTTGTATACATCCCCTCATTGTCTAATTGTACAAAGCTAAAATGTTTCATTTTTGCAAATGGGCATATTTGTGTCTCTTTGTTACATTTGTTTGTTTTATAGTGATGGCCAGTATAACACAATGTTGATTGCTGTGCCCCAACATTGCAACTTTTAACCTGATGTGTCTGTTTGTTTTGTCAATATAAGGGAAATTTATGCAACTGTCATACAAGTGAGAGGTTCAGCTAGCTATGAAACCAGGTTTATCTCACCATTTTCTGCATATAAATAGATCTGTACTAAGTTAGAAATATGGCAGCTGTTTTCTATTCGTTTTGCGTGTTTGAGGTTTTCATTTTGTCTTTTGAACACGGACTTTCCGTTTATAATTTTCGTCGGAGTTAAGCTTTTTTTATTTTACTTTTTTAGCATGTCTTTTCTATGTTTTTTTATGTTTTTAAAGTTTTGTCTGGTTGTACATTTGATTTGAAGTACACATTCTTTATAAAAACATGTGACAATAGAAGGTTATTGACCGTTATCTAAACAATATAGAATCACATAGCGTTTAACAAATACAAGTATGTTAATAAATTTATGTTACTTCCGTATTTTAATGGGTTTCTGATGCTCAAATTTAGATTCCGATATAGTATTCCGTAGGCGTAAAGTTTAAAAAAAAAAAAAAAATATTATTGAAATGCGGTTAAGTTGTTTCCTGGTCTAATTTTGATTTCAAACAATATTCTAAATCGAAAACATCCTTTTCATACTTAACTTTTAATTGTTATAATGACCACAATAGATTAATTACTTCCATATCGCCATTGCTTAATTCAATTTATATCGTAGCATGGCACCAAACAACTGACAATTTAACCCAAATGTCAAATTGATTCCTTCCGTTCAAATTTTAGGTAATTAATAAAAACAGCTTTAAACAGTTTTTTATCAACCATTTTATCAAAACAAAGGAAAGTTTTTATAACTAGAAAAAAAAATCATATATAATAATAGAATGTAAGAATGTACCAAGAGAAACAGGCAAAAGCGATCCGCAATGATATAACTAAGGTGTTTGTTTTTCGATTGAATTGTTTTACATTTGTCATTTCGGGGCCGTATATAACTGACTATGCTGTATGGAATTTGCTCTATGTTGAACTGTATTAGTTAATTTCAATGTCATTTGGTCTGTTGTGGGGAGTTGTCTCATTGACAATTAACCACATCTTCTTTTTATAACACAGTCTATCAAAAGAAAAAAAAGATCGCTGACAGGTAAAACTTCTCATTTGACTTAATAGTTATCTACAGATTTAGCAACATATTGTTTTTTTGGGGAAGTAAATCAGGTCTTCGTATTTCTCTTATATTTGTTTTACGGTTGGTAATATCAGGTCTTTTAGAGCCACGCGGTATAGTTGATGTCATTATTGGGCTTCAGTGTGACATACCGTTTCCTTACAATCATGTTATAAGAGGACAACGTATGTTCACGGAAATAAATAAATACTTCCCGCGTCTTTGTATTCTACTAACGAGGTTCCTTTATTTAGTCTGCCTCTTATGAATAAAGGATCGGGTCGACTTGAGGAGGACCATACTTTAGTTCTAAACGCAATTTAATTTTTACGGGTAGGCTACTTGGACAAACTTTATCAAAGAAGCAGTTTTGAGAAATGTTGGTATACATACATAAACATAAGATTTCGCATAAATTAAATAAAAAGTATTTATCTGCAAATATATATGGTGTCATAGAAATTGAAAAGAAAGTAGGTTCACCTTGTATAATATGAAAACTATTTGCATAAATTACCGTTCAATAAAGGCAACAGTAGTATACCACTGTTTAAAAGTTAATAATCGATTAAGAGAAAACAAATGCGAGTTACAAACTTAAATCGAGATAAAACACATCGACCATAAGAGGAAACAATGAAACAACTGGAACACTTAAGTGCAACAAAAAACAACTGATAATGAAGCACACACAGAAACGAACTATAAGATAACAACTGCCATTTCCCTGACTTGGTACAGGACATTTAAGGAAAAAATTGGTGTATTGAACCTGGTTTAGTGGGTAACCAAACCTCGCGCATTTATTGCAATGTTCATAAAAAGACAACATAACATGAAAGTATTACAGTACAATTCAATGTAAGAACATTCAGGACAGAGAAATATACAAATAAACAAATACAATAATACATCTCGACATAATTATAGTTATCAAGGCTTATAATTTATTATGCTAAGCTGATAAGCATTTGTAATTATTGATGTTGTTATTCAAACAATGTACAAGTAGTAACTGCTTCATAAATAGCATATGAATACTTTCATGCCATGTCTGTAATACTAATATTATCAGAGTACTTTTTTAAAATATTTTCATTGATTTTTTTGTTTAACAATGTTTAATGTATAATGTGTTTGACACTGACAATAAATTTCGTCGTGTCTAGATCTGTCTTCTTAATTTTGTTTTAATGTAAGCAACGAGTTTCCCATTATTGTTTTGATTTGAAATTATTTGTTTACATTGATTAAGAAACTAAACACATTTACATTGGGGTATCAATTTGTGTATTGTGATTATACAATAGAATATTTAACATACATTTTAACTGTGACGAGATTTTAAAGTATATTAAACAGAAATTATATATATGTTTCTTTACAAATGATTGAAATTTAATCAACTATAACTTACATATATATATATATGTGTCGCCAGTCATGTGTAGACGAAACAGCTCATAAGCTGAAACTTAAACATTTTTACCATAATCTTCTAAAATTTGTACTTAATATTTCAAGGTAAGTTACCCTTTATTGGTATTAGACAGAAAATGTATTTGAATTTCTCCAAATCATCAAAATATTTTCAAGGAATGCTTTTTTTAAATTTGATTTTTGTTATTTGATTTTCTATGTTAACGTTCGAAGGCTACTCACAAATTGAAAGACTTTAGTCACGAGAAAGGATTAGTCATCGTATATTATATGTCTAATCTCCTCAAATGCATCTTGAGTTTGTAGTTATCAAAGGTACCAGGATTATAATTTAGAACGCAAAACGCGTTTCGTTTACATAAGACTCACCAGTGACGCTCATATTAAAATATTTATAAAGCCAAACAAATGCAAAGTTGAAGAGCATTGCAGATCCAAAATTCCAAACAGTTGTGCCAAGTAAGGCTAAGGTAATCTATACCTGGAATAAGAAAATACTTAGTTTTTTCGAAAATTCAAAGTGTTGTTAACAGGATATTTATAAAAATGACCGAATAATTGATATTCATGTCAACACCGAAGTGTTGACTACTGGGCTGGTAATACCCTCGGGGACGAAACGTCTGCCAGCAGTGGCATCGACCCAGTGGTGTAAATAGTTATCAAAGGTACCAGGATTATAAGTTAGTACGCCAGTTAAGTAATGATAAAAAATTTACAAATGCTGTTGTCTTCAATCATGTTCAAAAATATTTTAATAACGGGTATTTTATAAATAGAAATTCGTTTACCAATTCTAAAAATAACTTTCTAAAAATAGGATTTATGTCAAATAAAAAAAATCACATCTACCATGTTGTTTAGCAGTACAGGTTACATATTGCATAAAGTTCTATCTATATAGTTGATGCTATTGAAGTGTACCAAGTTTATTCCCAAATTTGCATAGACGCAATTAACGTTTTACGTCTAGGCACCTCTGAGTCAGAAATATGTAAATTTAAAATCCACAAATCAATACAATTTGTTTACCGACAATTTCTTGGTATTAAAGTTGTGAAAACAAAACTAAAAATGAAATTGCTAGATTTATGCCAGGGAACCCTCCAAAACAAGACTAACCCGAGTTTCGTAATTAAATGATGTTATAAAGTATGAATAGGTTAAAATCGTAACGACTCGTTTATATCAGTGGTCATCTGCAACAAACATGTTTAATAAAGACAAAACGAAAGATGGAAGTGTCAGTGAAATTTAAACAAGAGAACTTTAATCTATAATTCATATTTGGATAGCTTATGTTAAGTATCAGTTTTCTTTACAAATTCAATGAAGAAATACAAGCACTAACATATCGTATAAACTCAGAGATAAATGTTTTTGTACAAAATCTAAATCGACATTTTGTTACATTAGAATTAAAAAGTGGGGTATGATTGCCAATGACACAACTTTACACAGAGACCAAATGATAAAGAAATTATATAGAAACTATCGGTCCGACCTAAAAAAAAAAACCAACAACACCATAATCAACTTTAAAAGGTCCCGGAATTAACAATTCAAACGAGAAATCAAACGGCCTGATTTGTGTTAAAAAATCAGGAACGTGAAATAAATATGATATAGAGCAACAAACGGCATTCCCGTAATTACTAGGCTGAGCACCACTTGAATTTGGACAGACACATACATAATGTGTAGTGATTTACCTAATTTGAAGGCAACACCCACTAGCGGAGGACAGTGGTGTAATAATACGATACCTATTATATTTTGTTTGTTTGTTGTGTTAAATATTGTCGATATCCATGATGTTTATACTGGTATCTGTCTCGTATATCGTATGTTTTGGGACACAGTCCTATTATTCATAGTTGTGATGGTTAATTGTTTTTGAATTCCTATTCCAATAGGTTTGACGAATGTCTGGTGAAAAGATGATTTCTAATAATTAAGAAAATAGTAAAATATCAAAAACTAGAACTCCGAGAAATTAATTCTAAACGGACGAATGTCAAATTCAAAAGCTGAAACACCTCAAACGATTGGATAACAACTGTTATATTCCTGACTTGGTGTAGACATTGTCTAATGTAGAAATAGTGGATTAAATCTGGTTGCCTAGCCAACTAAAATGCTCACTTGTGTGAAAGTCGCTTTAAATTCCATTTAATTGGCAAAAACGTTTGAAAAAAGCAATCGGACATATGATAATACGTAAACATTTCATCAAAAATAGGGTACATCGGTTTACATTGTGTTATAATCTTAATCAATATATGTCAACAATGATTTTTTTTTACAAAAACAAACATATGGACAAATGATATTAGCAACATCAAATGACAAGAATACGAAATTTAACCATAGCAAAATAAAAAAAACAATGACGTGATGTTTAAGTACGGAGCCACGTCAAATGAATATTAAAAAAAACTTAACAGTATACATAATAATTTACAAAGACAATTTAAAAAAAAGAAGTGCTATAACACATTATTTAGATGATATACACCATCAGTACCTGGAATCCATACTTGAAGACCAGCGTGTATTACTTGTGAAGTTGATATGAAACATTTTGCTTTATAAATATTTTGAGATGAGCGTCACTGATGAGTCTTATATAGACGAAACGCGCGTCTGGCGTACTTAATCATAATCCTGGTACCTTTGATAACTATTATTAAAAACGTGTTGGCATCTTCAGATGAATTTGTTTCGATTTGGAGAACTTTTCGCAATAGTCAGAGTGTTCCTTTACATAGAGCGGTTGTACCCTAGCACACATGCATATTGTTTTGTTTTTAATTAGTGTCAACTGTCTCAAATGCCACATTATTTCGAAACAGTATATATATGTTCTCTATAATAAATATGATTTGTAAAAATCATGGCTTTTTATGACATTTACACTATTGAGATATATTTCGTTAATGATGGTCAATTTAATAATCTATTATGAAATTTATCGATAAAATCAAATCTCTATAGATGAATACAAAGCTTTTTTGCAATATAACTATGCAACTACTGTAAATATTTATTATGCATCGAATTTCAGTTAAATGTTTACTGAATGCAATCAGATATCTTACTCGACACGTTCCATTTAAATTGCTTTGACAAACAAAAAAATATTATGTTTACTAAACGATGGGAATTTTCGCACCAATAATAGATACAATTCACTCGGGTAGTTTTGTTATTATGTATGACCATATTTTTATTTATACAAAAAAAACCCACCATTGTCATGTGACTTATGTCACCAAAAGTGAGAACAGAACGTAGAAGGTAAGAAAAGAACATTTTACGTTTTAATTGTAAACATTAATCAGAGTATAACATACAAAGTCTTTAATATTATGAAACGGCATACATATTATAAAAACGATGCCCATCTCGGCTAATAGTGTCACTTCAGCGATACCAAAATATTGGGGAAAAAAAACTAACCGACGTTGAGTGCGCTTTTAACCTAAAAAGATAAAACTTTGAGCTAAACACGAACAAGAAATCACAATTCAGCATGAGCGAGATGTGTTACTAAATTCTAAATGATTTCACAAATATTGTAACAACATACTTAAGGATTATGTACCTTTGTGTTGATTCAATGCTAAACATATGGAAATTTCATAGAAAATCCACAGCCTTTCCCCGTGTACTCTCGTGTTTGGCAATTTGATGCTTAATAAATAGAGGATTTTTGCATGCAGTGCTAGCAATGATTTCCTTAAAATATGTTTATTTTAGATACTGGTTAAAAAATATAAATATGGACCAATTCAAGTACACCTTTTAGGGTGCGTTCGACTTAAGTGACTTAGCCCGAGTTGTTTTGGAATTTAAAGGTGTTTTAGGACTTTATGTAATCAATAAACGCTAGCACATCATAGCAAAACTAGTCAGTAATCTATGTTTAAAGATTTATGACAAAAATCTTTGTAATAAAGTCTGTGGATTTTCTACAAGAATCTAGGTTTTATTTTCGCCAAGTTCTCTTTTTATTCTTAAATTCAATTAAACTATAAATGATAATGCTTTGCACTAAGTTTCCCCTTGGCATATGTACAAAATGGCCTATCTATATTATTCATTATCTTTGCTGTTTTGATACTATTGCAGTTTGAAAATTTAGTAATTCACAGGGCACTGAGGGGTAATAAACCTTAAGAAAATCTGTATATGTACTTTCGTGCAAGTACAGATGTCCTGAGATACTGGACTGCTCAGTGATAGTCTCGGGGAATCACAGATTAAGTTTTTACATAAGTGTTTCAAATGTTTATATAGATGGATAGAATATAGATTTGGAATTATTAAATTTTTCTATAATCCATTAAGAATTTTAAGCATATTCTAATAATAAGGTACTGCAAACAATGTCTATTTAAATGTGAATGTTGTGTTCGATATTTTTGATAAGGTTTCTATAAAAAAAATCCCACAAACACAAAGACGATTTATTATAAAAATTTTCAGGACATTTCACAGCGATAAAATCGATTTTATTGACAACATACATATGACGTATAAATTTGTAGATATAAAATAAAATTGATAAAATTCACCAGTTTGTCTGAAGCCTTTTTTCTAGATCAAATTCAAAAAGAACGTTCCGAATTTGTTTTTGAATAATCGCCAACCGTTCGTTTGGTGGTATATGCACGGGTAGTAAGGTCGTCATATCGAGGAGCGTTTAGTACAGGATTTTGTCATAGTTTGGATAAGTTTGACATGGTTAATTTGTGTTACTTTCTAAAACTATTGCCTCAGATCTATTCACACGAGCAGATGAAAAGCAAATAAGATATTTGAATCTGTATTGGAGGTCAAACTATCTACATTGGAATTGTTGTTACACGAAATTAACGCAGAATAAGCAAGATATCGGAATTGCTATGGTTTTGTTAAGCAATTGACATGGTTCGGTTAAGAGTCTAGAAATTTGTCATGGTTTTGGTCAAGTTTGTCATGGTTTAGATCGAAATAAATATATATGTGTTTCACTTTATTACTGAAAATTTGTTTGATAGCGCCTCTTATTGAACGAAGTTACACTATATATTAACTGCTTAACAAGAAAAAATGCCTGTTTAATCAAATGTAGTGGATGTAATTGTCAAAGCATAAATTAAGCATGTCATGTTACTTTTCGTAAGTTTTCTACAGTATAATTTTAAAAGTCACTGCTCTTTTAAACTAGCTTTCGATATTATTATACAAAGCGTAGCTTCTGTTTCACTTAGAATCTTTTCTCCGTGTGTCCATGCTTTACTCTGCCAAGGATATCGTGAGCGGCATCACTAGTCAAATAGCTAAAGACTTCTACTTTAAAGTTGCAAAAAATTGGCAGTAAGTCAAAAAGTAATTTTTTCCTAGAAAACTATACATTTGATTGCTTTTCTTTATTTAAAATTTTGAAAATCAGTTTATGATGCAAAAAAGGAGATGTGTGGTTATAGGTCCATGATACAGTAACCCAGCTACCAAAACTAACCAAAAGATATAAAGAGGACATCATAAGTCTTCAGCCATTTATGAAACCGAATCGTTAAGCGTGATATGGACAACAGTTTCAAAACTTATTGGTTTTTAAAACTATATGTGAAATTACCATACAAAACACTTTCAAAGTTTAAATTTAAAATATGAAAGATAACTATTTCGATATGGATTTAAGCCGACATAACGTTCAAGTTTATCAATTAATATTACGAATCAATAAAAACTCTTTGTAATCAGTATATGTAATGTGCGAATCCTAAAATGTCATTTTCAGTGTTTCCGTGATGAATTTCTTATGTAGAATGATAAATAAACAGACGACAAATTCACGATTTTTAAATAAAGTAAGAAATAATATACAATATGTACTGTTTTTATAAATTCGTGATTTTTTTTTATGTGGACCCTACAACCATCCAGGTGTTAAATTGATACATAGATAGATAAATGTCAAGAATAGTTAACGAACAGAGTATACAAGAGTTTAAAAAGTAGCAGTCAAGTTTCATTTGTAGAAAAATGTACCTTTTAACATGATTAATAATGTAGTATAACTTAAAACAGGGTTTAGACTGTTGGTTTTCCCCTTTGATTGGTTTTACACGTCTAGTAATTGTGGGGCCCTTCATAGTGTTTTGTTCTGTGAGAGCCAATGCTCCATGTTGAAGGCCGTACATTGACCTATAATGGTTTCCTTTTTTGAATTCTTATTTGGATGGAGAGTTGTTTCATTGGCACTCACACCACATCTTCCTATATCTATTTGTTGTTCAGCTTTTTGCTATTGAATCAAATTCCACTTTGTTGTTTTTGTGATGCGATTCATGTTTATACTGTTGGATAATGATATCAAATTTTCATTTTTACTGCAGAGCGATTAATTACTGTTGTATATGCGATGCATTTTCACAGAAGGATATTGATAAATTTCCATCATATAACGTCGTAATTAACCCGACTCTCTAACATAATTTATAATGTCAGAAAGATTGATTATATAATATGCATAATTTGTGAGTAAAAGTCTGAGGTAATATATTAATAAATGCCGTACAAAAGACCGTACGGTTACCTATAGTTGTTAATTTTTGTGTCATTTTGGTGTTGTGTGGAGAGTTGTCTTCTTGGCAATCATACCACATTATCTTTTTTATATTGTCAATTCTATATTCTCTGATAATTTGTTCAGACCAGGATTTATATGTAAGATTAAATATATCCTTTCCTATGACACGCCATCATTGTATACATATATCTTGGACAGCTAAAGTAGCAACCATTTTATATTCTGATGGAAAGGAGGTTGGCTTTGGATTGTTTTTACATTGAGCCTAAGTAACTTGTATTTTTTTCCATGCAAAATAACTTATAATTTTTTCCAGGCAAAGTAACTTGTAATTTTTACCAGGGGCAATCAAAGACAGATAATTTTTTTTCACGTATGGATTCAACTGCTTTAATTACACTTTTTGGACTTTAATCTTGTGATTATACATTAGAAAGTTATACATTTAAATCAATTACTTCGTACTTTCAAAAAGTAAACAAACGCACTTTTTCCCGTCATCCTTTATTTTACAACAGACATACTCGCATATAACGGTGAAAATGAACAAACTGGATTCGCACTTTATATACAATGGCAGTAATATTGTATTAATTCATCGTGTATAGTATCACTTAATTGTTTCAATTATATTACTTTTTATGTAATGGTTTAGTATGGTGTGTCCTAGAATTGAAAATATGTCTAAATTGTACAGCTCACAATATTGGCAGCAGAACTCCATCCTGAAATGTAAAAGGAAGCTATCTTTGAATCATTATTTCTTGTTATTGGTTTGAAACTAGGTCTCAATAAATCAACGTGATTTTATTGTTTAAAACCGATCTGGTAAATTTGACATGTCTGCAATGTTTAAGGCGAAGAATAGAAGGGGAGCCCGCAAACATATTTAACTCCTTTTCATGCACTTTTGTGTTTCAAATGAAACAATTGTTGTTAATTTTGATAGTAACTCTTTATTATACAGGACAGCATTACTTAACTTACCAATGTCGAACATAAACTAAACCATGACACAGATATTTCAGTAATTTTGAATTGAGTGCAAAAGTAGGTATTTTTCTGAATAATTGACAGCAGTATTTTATGACGAAGAAACATGAGATGTAACAGACTGAAAGATAATGACTTTTTTATGCACGTTTAACCAATAAGCAACTTTTAAATTTTGACATACGCAAGCTTTGTTCTGTGTTAAATCATTAACTATTTGATACAACTTGTAATGTACTAACATATTTACTTTATACAAAGGTACTTACCAGCTTGAATTATTGAAATATTGAAGTTCCTTTTACAAAATATCCGAATGTTTACATTTTGCATTGATTGTCATCAAAAACACTTAACACCGTCATGTCAAACTTATCCAAACTATGACAAAAATCACAGTACGAAACGCTCCTCGATATGACGACCTTACTACCCGTGATATGGAGACCGCAAAACAAGATCGACATCAAACTTATTTTTGTATAAATATGTTATAACAGAAATTATGCAAATTCTTTTCAGATCATTTTAACCCAGGCAAACGACAAGCAAAATGATTTTTATCCTGAAGTTTGTTATGTTTCAGCTCGTTTATTTACATATAAATGCATGCAGTAAGTAAATTTAGATCATATCCTATTGCATGATATTGTAAAAACATATGGTTTAACTAAAACAGACAAACATTATATGATATATTATTGTTGTATGCTTACGGTATCGTGCACTAAATGAATATACATCCGAAGTTCCTTTCTAAATGTTCTAATTACAAAATTAAACAAATTTTTTTAATGTAATGTCGTTAAAACTACAAATAACCATCATGGTAACATTGTTGATCTAAAATCAAAAGTTATAATGAAACGGAAAAGGAATATCGCACATAAGTTTTATAATAAAACAATGAAATATTGATTTTTATCTACTAGTACATCGTCTACTTGTGCATAGTGCCAAATATTGATGTTCGCCACATTTTAAAAATGTCATTTATTCATAAATTAAAGCTGTAAATAGAATTTCTATACCACAAATATTCTTTTATCTAAAAAAAAATGATGAGTTTCTATACTTCTGGACATATGATATTTGTTTAGAATTTCAGTGTTACAAAACAGTAGGATGTATAATTATTAAAGTTTACACTCAACTTTAAAGTAGTCATTATCCTTTGAAAATCTTATCTTTATGATAGTGAGCAATAAATTCAAATTGTAAGTATATATCAGTGAATTATTCAATCTCTTATCACATAATTTTGTTAGGAATGACATCTTATAATTAAGATAAGTCAAAATGCTTATAAATTGATTTATTTTTACTTGCAAAAAGTTTATAGTAAGTAAATTTATCTGTTACTCTTTTTTATTAGACTTTTCAAAGAGTTAACTCACAAACTAGTCAAAACATTTACTAAATTTTATCATCGGTATAAAGACATCATTCGTAAATATAGCTCAACATGCAGATTTTTTATACGTTCAGGTATTTCACATCCAATTTTTTATGGAAATATTCTTTATAAAGCACAAAGGTGTCAGTATTCACCTCATAAACTTACAAAACCTTTGAATAGACTTATTAAGAAGGGATATAATTACGATACTGTTGTCAAGTCATTAAAGATTGCATATTTTGGAGTTAATATTGAGTCACTGATAAGGTCTTTGCGTCGGAACTAAACACATTTATTCTAAAAACAGTTGTTGGCATGACACGGGTTATGTTCTTCTCATATATGTTATGATGGTATGATACTAAACCCCTTACGGGAAGGATTGTGCCTGATGTTCATATGATGAAATCATAATCTTTCAGTCAGTTTAATTGAAGTCTGGAGCTGGCATGTCAGTTAACTGCTAGTAGTCTGTTGTTATTTATGTATTATTGTCATTTTATTTATTTTCTTTGGTTACATCTTCTGACATCAGACTCGGACTTCTCTTGAACTGAATTTTAATGTGCGTATTGTTATGCTTTTACTTTTCTACACTGGTTAGAGGTATAGGGGGAGGGTTGAGATCTCACAAACATGTTTAACCCCGCCGCATTTTTGCGCCTGTCCCAAGTCAGGAGCCTCTAGCCTTTGTTAGTCTTGTATTTTTTAAATTTTAGTTTCTTGTGTACAATTTGGAAATTAGTATGGCGTTCATTATCACTGAACTAGTATATATTTGTTTAGGGGCCAGCTGAAGGACGCCTCCGGGTGCGGGAATTTCTCGCTACATTGAAGACCTGTTGGTGACCTTCTGCTGTTGTGTTTTTTTTATTTTGGTCGGGTTGTTGTCTCTTTGACACATTCCCCATTTCCATTCTCAATTTTATCTCTAACCTTTGTTTGTTTTCATAATTGATGTCAACACAGTTTTGATAGTTATATTTTGTTTTCAATATTAATAAAACACTTGCAAAACGTTTATTTTAAGTACAATGTTTTCTTTTCAAAGAATTAACCTTTTTTCCACTACTTCTGTTTGTTTTCTCTAATAGTGACACAGCTTTAATAGTATAAGTTTTGTTAGAATTAATAGAGTTCATTGCTGTAATGTAAAAAAATAAATGCGACTGGCTTTTTAATACTTCATCTATTGTTTTCATTCGTTTTTTTTTTAAAGCAAATTGTGTACATGACTTTGAACAAGCAATTTTAAGGCATCACAACGCTTAAAAAATGGTATTTCGAAATAGTAAAGTTGTTAAACAAGAATCTTAGTTAAGAAAAGTCATACGGCACCAGTGACTGGTAGAAAATAATGTTTATCTAATTCCGCAAGTCATGTATATATCATAAATTCATTCTTCTGTTAACGATGTTTTCATTTCTTACTAAAAAATATCGTTTTTGATCGTCATTTTTTTTTTATCTCTGTCTGTTATGATTTAACAAATATGGCAGCTCATCAATTGTCGTGTTTTGAAGCCGTAGTTTATCGATTGTCACCCTATAGTAAACAATCAACAAAGAAGCGTGGATATTGAGCACGTGTAAAACATATACAATTAGAAAATAGTTTATTCACATGACAGATACATTCGTATTGCGATCACCTGATTTTTACGAGAAGGGTCACACTCAGGTCACTCTCATACGGCGATTTGCTTCCTGGAAACAAGCAATTTAAAAAACATAAACTTCTTCTAAATGTTGACAAATTTAAGAATGTTCTTATAAAAACACATGCATCCTTTTTTTAATTGGGGTTTTACACGACTTTAAAGTATAACATTCCGACGTAACGTCTTAGCATTACATTCGTAAGTAACTTCTCACATCTTAGTATTACATTAGGAAGTAACTGCTTACGTCTTAGTATTACATTCGGACGTAACTGCTTACATCTTAGTATTTCATTCGTAAGTAACTTCTCACATCTTAGAATTACATTAGGAAGTAACTGCTTACGTCTTAGTATTACATTCGGACGTAACTGCTTAAATCTTAGTATTTCATTCGGAAGAAACTTCCCACATCTTAGTATTACATTCGGAAATAACTGCTTACATATTATTTTTACATTCGGAAGTAGCTGCTTACATCTAAGTACTACATTCGAAAAAAATTGCTGAAATCTTAGTTTTACATTCAGAAGTAACTGCTTTCATCTTAGTTTTACATTCGAAAGTAACTGCTTTCATCTTAGTATGACATTCGGAAGTAACTGCTTACATTTTTGTATTGCATTCGGAAGAAACTACTTACATCTTAGTATTACATTCGGTAGTAACAGCTTACATCAGAGAATTACATTCGGAAGTAAGTGCTTACGTCTTAATCTTACATTCGGAAGTAACTGCTTACATCTTAGTATAACATTCGGAAGTAACTGCTTATATCATAATAATAAATTCCAACGTAACAACTTACATCTTGGTATTAAATTCGGAAGTTACTGTGTACAACTTAATATTACATTCGGAAGTAACGGCTTTCAGAAACTTAAAAACAATTTCTGTAACAAGTGCGATCTGCAAGTCTAAATTGAATATTTTATACCACTTTTGCACAATTTTACTTTTTAAACTTTTCCTAAGATGCTACGTTAACAAATATTTCTGAAACGTGATTTGCAAGTCTAATGGATATTACTTTTACCACCTTCGCACAACGTTTTACACTGTACTGTTTTTCAGAGATCCCAAATAGGCACACAGTTCTAAGCTGCATATTGAATGGTCTAAAATAAAAACGAAAATATGCTGATATAGAAAGAGTATCAAATTGTCATTAAAATAAAACGAACAACACGTATAGAAAAGCTACTTGCATAATTTTACAGTTTAATGTTCATATTATTTAAGGAATGACTGTAATATTTTATGAAGAAATAACCTAAAAATTTGGTGCACACTGAATAATGCGCGTAGCGGGTTGTTTAACAGTATGCACCAGATTTGTATGTTATTTCGAATAGACAGAAAAATATTTACAGTCATTTCTTATAATTTCATTCTAAATTCCATTTTAAACCGTAGAAAACCACGAAAAACGTTGATGACGTCACGATCACATGACTAAATTATGTCTATGGGCTGATAACAAAATAACATCAGCCAATCATAAGACGCGTTACATTCAAAATAGAATTATATAAATATAATTATTAAAATACTATCCCCAAGGCAAGTTTGAAAAGGAGAGGTTCATAAAAACTGATAAAATTAAACGTTAATAATTGAATAAATGATTGAAAAAACATTTGACATATTTCTGACTTGGTACAGATACTTTCCGAAGATAACAGTAAATGAGGCTTTGCATGTTTAATAATCATATCTCAATTGCAGCAACGCAATCGAAATCTGTCTCTGTTAGCCATGAAAGGTTTAAACTTCAACCTTAAGTTGACACAGTTTGTGCCAAATGTATTGCAAAATCTGCTTTCAAAATCTTCCCCGAATGACAAAATTATTTCAAAGTCAAACTTTTAATTTAAGTTTGAACTGTGTATGGGTATGTTTGTTTTTCATTCAATAATTATTCACACAATTACAGCTGACTTGGAACTGCTAACGAATCCTGTGGTATTTAATGAAAAAGTACAACTTGCATGCAAAGCAAACGGAACCGAGATTCCGCTTGATAAACCACACAGCAGAAGCTGGTCAGGTGGACCCTATAATGCATTATTGTGTATGAATGGCATTTCTGCAAACCGTTTGAAATATAATGAGATACCAGGAAAAGACAAATCTCAATACATCTTAGAAATAAACAGCTTTTCGGAGTCTGATGTAGATTGTGAATATAAATGTCAATTTGGTGTAGATATAACACGAAAAACACTTCAGCTCAACGAGGAGGACTATGAATGTAAATTTTGTTATAGAATTTTCAATTAATAATATTGCTTTTCTTCGCACTTAAAATGTTATTTATGGATTATAATATTTCATTTTATTTTATAATAAAAAACATATTTGATTTGAGTTTAAATTTGAAAACTTAATTAAGATCGAGGTTTAACATGCTTAATTGGTCCTTTTTTAAAAATTTATCTGCTATTGTTACTCTGTGACTGTTATTTTATGTTATGTACAATATAACATATTTATTTGAAATAGATATACCATCACCAGAAACAACTACTGTAACTGCAACTTTACAGCATGGACATTTCCGTGTAAACGTTCATTTTGATAAAATATGGCCGACTCCAATTTGTGAAATCATATTTGAGGTATGATAATATGAGTATTTTAATATTCGAATGCATATTTAAAAAAGTACATATTTGAATTATGAATAAACTTTCAATCAACTATGCGTGGTCTTTTCGATAATTTATTAAGTTTTATGCTCGCCGTTATCTTAAAAAAAGTAAAAATATTCTCCAATATGTGTGGTAAATTTGATGTTGAAAGAATTTACTTGTTCTACTTGTTGCATCTGTCATGTTACTCATGGGACATAATTTGTTTCATTATTTCAAAATGTGTTAAATAAACTCAAGGATTTTAAAAAATGTTACATATACACCTCATGGTTTTGACCTCTTTTACATAAAAATAACTTTCGTGATCTTACTTTATAAGTCGAAAAAATGTATTCGAAGTTCGGTATTTAAATGTACTCAGAGTTCGGTTTTATTTTACTTTTATGTTATATTGATAAAAAAGATCAATAATATTCAAAATATTTAATTTGCTAGAAAATCAACTTTGGAAAACGTATTGAAATGTCAAAAAGGAAAAATGGAAAATTATATGCTGTGGATATTAGTCTACAGCATGCCTTCAGAAAAGAAGACTGCAATGGTGAAATGGTAATTTCGTGTAAGATTGGAACAAAACACATCGAAGTTCAGAGAAAACAATTCAACACATGCCCAATCAATGGTATGTATGTTTACTGGTGTTGACTTCACGAGCAGTATTATTATTGAAAGTTGTAGAAGCATTTGTCTCATTCAATTATCATGTTTTTCCGAGTCTTACAAAATAAAGAGACGTATGTTAAGTAAAAAGACACCATTAAAAAGTTTGCGACAAATCTGGTTGACCCATATATCATGAGTGAAACGTACTATGATTCAAAAACTTCATTTTTTACATTTAAAAAAAACCCAACTAGATATATAAATAACGCAATCGACAAAATGTTGCACCAAAAGAGGGGCGAAAGATACACGAGGGACAGTCAAACTCATAGATCGAGACACGCCATGGCTAAAATGATAAAAGATAAACAGACAAATAATAGTACACAACATGGAAAACTAAAGACAAAGCATCATGAACCCCACAAAAAACTGGGTTGGGGGGGGGGGGGGTGATATCACCTAGCATACACGCATTGTAAAGAAGTAAAAAAAGAAAAATATTGCTGATAGTATTCTTTCAATTTCAGGTCATAGCAAGAAGAGCAGCTTTCTTAACGATTACGCGCTTATAGCACTGGTAGTTGCTGTGTTTATGATTTTAGTTATGGTTTTTGTCATTATGGTTTTCCTGATAATTAAACAAAAAGGCTACATCAGTTCAATTTGTGAGGAATTATGTTTTTATTCTAGGAAAACTCGTTACGAAACACAAGAGATACCATCACCGGACGTAACAGATGTGAGAATTCATTTGACCTCAGAGCAACAACATTGACTTTGAGAACAACATGCATAATTTCGGGGCCTTTTATAGGTGTCTATGCAATAAGGGCAGTTAGGTGACCTTTATTTGTTAATTTCTGTGTCTCTGATTAATAGTTGTCCATTTGCAATCAAACCACATCTTCTTGTTTATATGTTCATGAATTTGTGTTATCTATTCATTTCAAATTAAGTTTTTCTATACGTTTTGAATATATGAGGCAGCGGTTATATGCTAAACAAAAATCCTTGTAGTACAAAATGAACAGCCTAATTTGAAAACAAGACTTTTTTTGTAAATATTAATACACAGTTTAATTATGGAGGTCATTCCAACAGTGCAATACATGTTGTAACTTTTTTGACAAAAGTTATAGAATTTTGTTCTTCATTCATCACATGTTATTAAATTATTTTATTATCATAAAGATTTAAGAAGTTGAAGGACTGTATTTATCAGAGAGGGGGAAATAGAGGCTGGATGGGATGGGTGTGTGTGGACGGATATTGTAAATTCAAGGCTTTGTCATGGTTAGAAAAGGTGCAACTCAGAAATAATTTTTTGAACGGCATATACAAATATCTATCACACAAAATATAGGAAATATTTATCCGAAGAAAATATATTGTAAAAAAAATTACAATGTTGCATCGTTGTTAAAAATAATCCAAATTTTGGTGTTTGTGAAATAGAGACAAATAATATTTGAAACACTAGGTTTAACCACGACGCATATAACGTCATTCCCTTATTTGGCACAATGTTTGTTTTACAATTATAATATTGTTGAAACATCATAATTGGAAGGGGTTGAAACATTTTCCATTAAATTTTCTAAAAAAGAAATTATAGAAAAAAAATACAGAACTAATTGAACTGATCATACTATTTGTCGTAACTCAGTGAAATTAAGTTAAATAAATATAACACATGGGGAACATGTCTGTAACAACTGTGTCGCATCTTTTGTGACTAATAAGTTTACTGTCAAATTTTTTTACTTATGTTTATCATATATTACATGTATTAGCTAAATGTGATATTTTATATTTTATATCCCCCCACTTTTTTTTTATTACAGGTGTGTATTTGTTAACACAACACTCTATATATTTATATATATACAAAACATATTTATGATCAGATTTCACCGTACAGTTTTGATAGCAAATTAAATTTATTCTTGTTTTTTTCTTTAGACTTTTTTCATTCAAGCAAAGATGTCGCGCTTCATTAAAAAATGATTGCATTGTCTAGTTTCTCAATTTTTTTTTATCATAATATATAATTTTAAAGGGGTATCTGGTCTAATGCAAAGGACATTTTAGAATTTGCGTGTACATATAAGTAATTATTTTTGTTTTTTATTATTATTTTGTAATCTTCGAATACGATATGTATTTAATAAATGTACCTAAAAACCATTTATTCCAAATATAAGCGAGGCATTATTGTGTGTAAGTCGTCTCTACATGCTCTACATGCCATCTGCGGACTGTATATCAACTTCACGAGAGTCTTCATATGCCAAAGATGCATTTGATAATTTTAAATAGTAAGATCTGAAGTAAATATTTACGAAAAGGTTTCAAATCAGTTTGGAGGAAAAACAAAAACGTCATCAACATTCGAGGATTAACTATATTCGCCGTCATTTAAAATTGGCACCATGTTTTTGGTAGAAATTTTTTAAAATACCAACCGCGTTCATTCGAGATAACATTTTACATTGAGTGGAATGAAATCTTTCCAAAAAAATAGTACTGTCTTACCTTTTGTTGTGATCCTTATCTTCACATTATCAAATATTATTTGTCATGGTCAACCACCATCATGGTTTCTATATGGATCCTTTACATTTGTATTTACATAACATTCGTTAATCTCTGGTAATTGTCGTATCATTGATGTGATACAGTATCCCACAAATAACACTGTCGAATTCCACCATTCAAAATTATCTTGGATTATGTGAAGGTCAGGAGTATACAGTGCAAACACGTTGAAAGATAGTACAGTACTAGTTTTTGGAAATATTTTGATTCCACTAAATGAACAAAGTTATCTCGAATGAACTCGGTTGGTAGTTGGTGCCAATTTTATATGACGGCGAGTATCTGAGGGAGTAATTAGATCCAGTGTTCAGATATCTATTATTCACATTTACGTAAGATATATATGAACACATGATGAAAATCTTTTGAAGTTCAAATCAAAGTCGTGTTCTTCTCCGGTTGGTTTTAGAGTCAAGGTTCAGTAAGTACACTATACCCTTGATGTTGAACTATAAATGAAAATGGGAAATAAATGATATTCTCTCTTTTATTTTCCGAAAATACAAAAGATAAGAGGCGAAAGATGCCCAAAGAAATCGAACTCATAAGTAAACAATTCGAAGACGCCTAGGTTGAAAAAAGACATGCACGCGTTTGGAAAGTAATAGACAACTCACTAATATTTCAGATAATAATAATAAAAAAATGCATTATTTTTTTCGATTTGCAATGTAAACTGGTCGGGTAAAAGTACCTTGTGTCATAGCCAAATAACTGTACATTGACATTACAGAAAATAAATTGTAACAATGACAAATTTACAAGTACGTCAAATATGACAAATGTAGAAAAATAGATCAGTAATTAGAAAAAAACCTATAATTATGAGAAGGATGTTTTTTTTGTGATTTGACACGTAATTGTAACAATTACCGGAAAAATTAAGAGTATATTACGGACATTTACAATGAAAACGTATCTATTTGGCAATTACCAACAGTATTGATAAGATTGGCATTAGAACGCAAATATTGTAAGTTTTAGTTTTGGTCAATTTCATTTGTTGGAATTAATTAAACATGCCATAAAGACATATGCATTTCAAGATATGTAATTAAAAAAAATGATAAGTTTTGCTTTAATGTTCTCAGTGAGACTAGCAAATGAGGACACATTGAAATATGCTGTATTCAAGACGTTTTGAATGAAAAGGTCAGCGATTGTTTCTTATTTTTATAATAAAGATGAGGACATAATCTTTCGATCAGTTCAATTAAGGAGGGAAGGTTTTATGTCAGTAGCTGCTGGGATACCGTTGTTATTTTTTGTTTACTATTGTCATTTTGCTTATTTTCCTGTTTTTTATTTTAACATAGGACCACGACTTCTCTAAAACAGAGATTTACTGTGCGTTTCGTTGTGTGTTTTTTTTAATTCCGCATTGTCTACAGGTAAAGTTGTATCTTACAGATCAGGTTTAAAAGCACCAGTGTCCTTAATACAGTAAGCTCTAGACCTCAATTACCTTTGAAATTTTGTTTCATTTTTAAGTTTCCTGGTTTAACGTGTGGTCCATTATCCTAAAAATAAAACGCTGTTACCACCTTCAGTTGTAGGATTTGTGGACTTATGGGAGACCTATATTGCAGTTTTTTTTATGTATAGTCGAGTTGTTGTCTCTCTGACGCAATCCCCGTTTTCATTCTATAATCTATGAAACGGTTAAAACTTTATTGTTTCTGCATACCATTCACTGCTAAGAACAATTACATTTATTTGAATATATATTTTTCTTATTTTGCTTCCCATCAATCCTTACGGATTTTTTTTCATGTTGAATATAATTTTTAAGAATATAAGATTTAATAACAATATAATAAAAAAGGATTGTAGCAGAAGAAGGGAAAACTTAAAGTGTGATGTAAGACAAAATCGAAATATTATCACATATTTGCCTAGTTTTTGTGAACTTTATATTACCGTTATACGGGTTGGTTGTTTGGATAGCCGTAGAGCCTGTTGTATGTTTTTACATTTTATTTGTGAGGGACCTGCGTTTGGTAAAAAAAAATAATCAAATAACAATTAATGAAAGCAATTTTCCCGATATTTATGTTTTTGATATACATTTATAACACTTATAATACGACTCCAGTGCACTTCATTTTAATAGTTAAACCTAGCATTTATTCAATTATCGCTCACTATACTTTTTTTTTTAACTAAATTTCAAATATATAAATAAGACAACTCCATAGTATAAATAAGTTTTTTGCAGGGCAGTTTACTGTATAATCAGTATAATTTGATTCAAATTGACATTTGCAGAGTTGAATTACCTTATAATAGCCGTATTTGGTACAACGTTTTTGGAAATTTTGGACCCTTAATACTCTGCAACTTTGAACTTGTTTGGCTTTATAAATATGTTGATATGAGCGTCACTGATGAGTCTTATGTAGACGAAACGCGCGTCTGGCGTACTAAATTATAATCCTAATACCTTTGATAACTATTGGAACTATGACCCATGTTTTCATAAATATGGAAATTAAATTTCAAACTTTATTTTAAACCCAGGTCATGAGTTTTGTTATCCATTCGTTTGATGTGTTTGAGATTTTGATTTTGACGTTTGACTTTCTTTTTCGAATTTTCCTCGGATTTTTGTAGATTTTACTTTATAGAAACAGACGGCAATTTCATTGGACAGACAACTCATTGTTTCATTTATATAGTACATATATAACCAAACTGCAAAACAATCATTAATGAATTCTACGGGCATATATTTTAAAAAATTATGAAAATATTAGAATAAATCCCAGTTGGACAACCTTCCAAACTAGCCAGTCACAATGTGTAAAAAGTATACAATTGCCTCAACACAGAGCCGTGGCTTTTATCCAACTATAACGGGCCCCAAAATGACTAGTGTAAAATAATTCAAATTGCAAAATCAAAAGTATATTCAATACAACAAACGAGAAATAATAATAAAAAACATGCATGAACCCAACCAACAAACCCATTTATAACCATTATACAAAAAAAACTATTTAAAAAAAGTAAACATTATGCATCCGAAGCGCTGTTCTGGATATACCTTTCTGAAGAAAGCTCAAAGCCGAATGTTGAAAGCTTATGCTGTTTAAAACAGAAACAGTTGAAGAGTTGTATATAAAAAAATGACATGAAATGAACCCGTTTTTCTACTTCTCTAACTATAAGTAGTCTTGAACATATACATGGTCAAGCTAAATATATCATAATTGTATCTTTCCTTGCAGTTCAACGTATTTGTTTTTTTTGTACAATGTAAATTAAACCATATTCTATTTAATGGTATGATAAATAATGAATATTTTAAAGTATGTCTTCATTAGCTGAGCAAGCGGATTTGATTTCAATGCATATGACCTTTTGCATTAATTTTGTATTTTTTAGGAGGAAGCATGCATATACACAAATCGATTTTTGTCACACAAGGTAAGAAGTATTCCTCGATAGGTAACAATTGTTTGTTTTTATAATAATACAATGTTTTGGGAAACGGAAATAATTTTTTTGTATAAATGATAGGATATTATATTGACATGGAACACTTTGTCATATCAACCATCAAACAAGTTTTGAAGGAAAAACGAACACGTTCAATTAAACTTAAAATAGTGTAGTAACACGACAGACAGAATACTCTTTGCATTGATGACAACTTCATGTTTACATTTTATATCTACTCGTCTTTAAATTGGTAGATTATAAAAATGATTATTTTCAAGATACATTTTTATGAAAAGTGCAGAATACTTGTTTTTCTTTTATATCCACATAATGTTCGCTATTTGCAATGATATTATTTCAATCTTGAAAACACAAACGTATCGGTGTCTTGATATTGATTAACCATTAATAGTAACAAATATTTGAAATAGTTTTGCTTTCTGTTTTTCCAAGTGTTCTGTCTGCTGTTCATGTTCACAGATGCTGACACTTTGTATATAAAAGAGGGATCAATCACGACACTAGTGTGTCCATTAAAATCAACAATTCACAAAGCACAATGGGTTGGACCAAAATCACTAACATCTTACAGTGATGGGGCACATATAAAGAATACACTGAATAATTATGAAAAACTACGTATAACTGGAAACCATAGAATTGGAGAATACAATTTAGAAATCAAGAAGTTTTCAGCTGCAGACGAAGGCCTCTACCGTTGTAATAACATAAATGGTTCCACAGCTGTACATATCGACTATTATCTAGAAATTTACAGTTAGTCTATAATTTATAATATTTGCTTTATATTTCATCAAGTTTGTTATTTTTTTTTTTTATATATTTAGTTTGGTTGATGATAAACAGTGTACTACCATTTGAATGGAAAACGGCAAATAATTAATTGAATTCATTCATGCCATTCTAACCTAAATTAGTATTTCACTTATTAAAGTGACAAACGTTAAGGTAGTAAGTTTTCGATACACACGTTAGTGTCCACGGTTTCACCTGGAATCTTATAAATCACAAGTCGAAGTCAAACACACAACACCATTATCCAAAAGAAAACTATGATAAAACTAACAAAAATCTTAAAAAAACTACTAAATAAATTATAAAAACTAAGGAAAACGATCTTGACCTAATACAATCTCGGAAATCGCTCCTGAAAAAAAAGTCAACTAATTTTCATCATCAACTAAATTTAATCAAATAATATGGTTGTGTTGCATCACATACTGGCCGATTGATGAATGTCTTATACGCCTTATTGTTGACGCCTTTATCGGTTTATCAGTACAAGCAGATTAAATAAATTTAGACTGAGCAGAATGTGAAATTTTGTAATGACAAGAAGGAAATTATTCCACAATACACTTAGGCACATGAAGTGTTGCATATAAAGAAAAAAAATTGGTGTTTATTAATATTGGTGATGTCAAAGAAAACAGACAAAAGGCTTATGTATATAAAATTATAATCCTGGTACTTTGCATAACTATTTACACCACTGGGTCGATGCCACTGCTGGTGGACGTTTCGTCCCCGAGGGTATCACCAGCCCAGTAGTCAGCACTTCGGTGTTGACATGAATATCAATTATATGGTCATTTTTATAAATTTTCTGTTTACAAAACTTTGAATTTTCCGATATCTAAGGATTTTCTTACCCCAGGAGTAGATTACCTTAGCCGTATTTGGCACAACTTTTTGGAATTTTGGATCCTCAATGCTCTTCAACTTTGTATTTATTGGCTTTTGAACTATTTTGATCTGAGCGTCACTGATGAGTCTTATGTAGACGAAACGCGCGTCTGGCGTATAAAATTATAATCCTGGTACTTTTGATAACTATTATGTGCACGATTCGAAAGTATGAAATTAGGTTGAATGACTTTTGGTCCAGAAATATATCTGTATCGTAAGAATTGTTTCTTGGCAGAAAGTTAACATACTAATTCTT
Source organism: Mytilus trossulus (assembly GCF_036588685.1). Taxonomy (NCBI): domain Eukaryota; kingdom Metazoa; phylum Mollusca; class Bivalvia; order Mytilida; family Mytilidae; genus Mytilus; species Mytilus trossulus. The sequence continues at coordinate 22,891,903 of NC_086380.1, forward strand.
TGTTATATCAGGGTTACCAAGTAATATTTCTGTGATGAATACTTCGACAGATGGACTTCTAGAAGTAAATGAGGGTCAAAGTAGCCAGCTATTATGTAGTGTGGATAGTGGTAACCCGCCAGAGGATATGAAGTGGGTCAATAATGACTCAGTACTGGTTTTTGGAGGACCGACCCTTCTTCTGTATGAATTTGTTCCTGTGGTTGACGATCATTTGCAAATATATATATGTTTCGCTAACAACAGCAACACGGAAATTACAGTTGAATACCAAGTCCAACTTTATGTGAGAGGTACGATATAAAAATTTGCATGAGTTCAGAGATTATACATGTACAGTAGACATTCGCAATCATTTGTACGATACCTTTTATAAATGTGACGTTTATCGAACATTTCTCGGTTGTGTTTGTGTTGATAACATTTACATGTGTGAATTATAGTATCCATTACGTTTTTTCTTAGACCTTCGTGTTTGCGCAAAATATAACAAATAGAACAGAACGCATTCAAATAATTATCAAAGGTAACGGGCTTATAAATTAATACGCAAAACTTGCGTTTCGACAACAAAGGACTCATAAATTAATACGCAAAACTTGCGTTTCGACAACAAAGGACTCATGAGTGACACTCAGATAAAAAAAGTTGTAAAGCCAAACAAATACAAAGTTGAAGAGCATTCAGGACCCAAAATTCTAAAAAAAAAGCTGACAAATACGCCTACATGTAGGTCATCTATGCCTGGGATAAGAAAATCCCTACTAAAAATTGCAATCAGATAATTTGAATCTGTTTTCAATTTTGTTTTTGTCACTTTGTATTAGGTTATTTATGTTCACACAATGAACACAAATAATTTGTTATCGGTTCAAAAATTGAGAAATGTGTCAAAGAGACAAGAAGCCGACCAAAGACTAGACAACAGCCCAAGGCAAAAAAAAAAGAAAAGGTTTTCGATACAACGAGAAAATCCCACTACCTGAGACGGGCTCAACACATGTATGTATTAGTTTAATGAAAATTGAAGTCGCGACAAACCCCGGAACATAAAAATGAATCAAAATAAAAAAAAAACAACATACAAACAACATACATGATGAATGGAGGACAAAGCCTCTAGACTTGAGAAAGACGCCAAAATGCGGCGGTGTTAAACATGTTTTGTGAGATCTCAACCCTCTTGTATATTTCTAGCCAATAGAGGGTAAACAAACACACAGCAATACGAACAGTCAAACTCAGTTCCACAGAATTCAAATCCGATTTTAGGCAAAGTAACGGAAAAAACTAAGCACACAAACAAAACACAATGATATTTAAATTAACGTAGGAGTACTGACATGCCAGCTTAATTGTCTTTCGATTTATGCTCCTTTTTTTTCAATTATTTGATTTTACCGAATTAGCTTAGCTATGCCACGAACATAGGGTAACTTCTTGTTGTGTTCTTCCACAATTACTGTCCTAGTAGAGTAATGAGGAAGAAAAACTGAAACCGGCACTCTAGACATTGAAATTTCTAGTGACATCAGGAACTGGTCCAAAGATAAGATATCTCGGTTTGTCATGTCGTTAGCGACATGTTTTCGCAGACTTATACAAATTAATAGATTACAAACAGATTATATCATCCTTAAGATTTATGTACAATTTTTGTTGGATGTTCAGCAAACAACAATCTATCAGTCTTGATACAAAGTTTGTATTATAAATAGAATAGCACATATATACTTTTATAATCTGTTTATTTAATTTCTGTAGAGCTACCATATACAACTATTCAACCTGTTGGTTCTACTGTAATTGAAGCTGCTAAAGGGAAATACATTAATTTGCAATGTGAATATAAAACTAACGTCGAACCTTATAAACTGGTTTGGATATTCAATAATGACACTATTCTGGGTGAATCTTCTGATAAAGTTACATTAAATGGCACTTTACATATTACCAATGTAAGCAGAACTAACACAGGGACTTACAGATGTAACGTTTACAACACTGTTGGGATGGGGAATGCTGAAGTAAACGTACTTGTAACATGTGAGTACTCTATTCAGATTTACTTTTCATCAAAGGACAAAACATAAGCCATCAAAATACACTCACTGAATTCTCGATCTGAGTGTTGATAAAAAGGTTGTAAATTGATAATTTAGTAAATGATAACATTTAATTACACTACATAAGCAACACAGATGAAAGTCTCGCTTTCGTATTTGTTATTTTTTTGATAAGTACAAATGCAACCATATGACATGTATGAATAGTTCATTCAATATGCAATGACGTGATCCTCCAATGCTAATGTACTTCTAAATGATGAAAACATGATCGTGTTTGGAAATAAAAGTGTACCTCCTTTCATTTAAATATTTACACCAATGAGATAAAAAAAAAATCAAGACGGCAAATTATCTAGTTTTCAAAACACAAGCATTATTAATTTTATAGTAAACTACATGATATCAGCAAAACCCAGGGAAAACGTCATTAAAAGTATTTTGTTTTATTTTACTTCAGATAAGCCAGAACTTGTTTCATACGCTCCTCTTGTTTTTAAAACTGAAATAAATAAACCAGCACAAATTTCAATTTCTATAAGAAGTTTTGAAAAACCAACTGCTTCATGGACTGTATCAAGTGAAGAAAATCTTCAGGTTGGTTTATTGAGTGTAAAAGAAACACAGAAAGACATGTTTGTCATTGAGGGAAAGATAGTTCCAAGTACTCATCCTCATTTTGGGAAATATGGAATCAGTGTTAGAAATAGAGTTGGAAGTGTTCATGCAGATATAACGCTTGATTATACAGGTATAGTTAAGTAGTGGTCATGAAATATAAAGAAACCAAATTTACAATTATTTTTTTGAAGAAAATGAAAAATTGCAATTCATTTGATTTAATCAGGCTGTTAGCTTTCTCTTTTTGAAATGTGTCCAGGCATTTTACACAACAGTTCTTTTTAAATATAAAAGCAAATCTACTGAATAACAAACAATTAATGTTTTTCTACGTCTGTATTTATTTGTTATGGTGCAACAACTTTAGGAAAACCAGTTAAACATAGTATTTCACTAAACGATTTGTGTTTAGTCATTGTTAAAGACTGTATGGTTTCATGTTATTATATTCATTCGTTTTGTTTTGGTATTGTAATGGATTGTTGTATCTGTGAATGCATAACACGTGTTCTTACTAATAAATAGCTTTCTTTTTCTCATAGACATCCGGGTATTGACATCACCAAGGAAATACACTTGCAGCAGAGGCTTTTCGACAACTTTGAATTGCCTTGTCAATACGAAATTATACAAAGAATGGTCTTGTGTTTGGCAGCACTTTTACAATGATGAATTCATAAGGACTTTGCCATGCAATGTAAAGGGTGGCGTTTCTCATTTACATTTTGAATTTTGTAACAACATGGATACTGGTATTTATAAATGTATTTTGGAAACACCAACATGGAATTTTTCTTCAGACGCAGAACTGTCTATCAAAGGTGACAAACTTATTGTAATGAAACCAATGTTTTAAGCTTTTATAAATAATACGTAACAACAAATAACAGCACAAAATACACAAGATAGAAAACTAACGTTTTAGCAACACGAATTGCTGACTTGGTACCCGTATCGTCCTAAAATGGTGTTTTACACAAGGAGTATAATTAGTTTTACTCGAATTGTAAATTTAAAGTATATGTTTCTCAGGCTTTTATTTTGTTGAATTATAATGCTCTCTTGACCAATTTGATCGTTTTCAAATAACCTATCAAATATGATTCATTTGGATTCATAATATTGAAACCTATGTTTAATTAAGACCTTGATGGAGCAGTAAATATAAATACAGTAAAAAGTTAAAGCAAAAAAAACCAGATAAGAAATTTAACAAAAACAAAGATCATCCCAACAAAAAATGCACTCCCCCCAAAAAAAACCATTGAGCAAAAAAAATAAAATAAAAAAATACCACCCCAATAAATCATTCAAAACAAAGGGTAGAAATAACTTTGCGATAAATTTCATACTTTATTTTTACATTTCAGGGCCACCCATTATATTGAAAAGCGAAGTGAATAGATATAGCAATTACATTATGTTATCAACTTACTTTGTATCTCATTCTCCAGCTAAGAGTACATCTTGGTTTTTCAATGACGGAAAAAAAGAAAGTCTAATCAAATCAAAGTCTACGATTTTTCAAATCGTATCTATAAGGTCATCTTCTGATATCGTTATTTACGATAAAAAGGTTCAAATAGATTGTATAAGAACTGATCTTAAATTACTCGACGCTAAAAGTTATAAAGAAGGTTGGTTTGTATGCCTCATAAGAAACAGATTTGGTAGTAGTGAAAAAGTATTTAATACAACACACAATTCTACATTTTCAAGAGAGTCACTTAAGACAACGGATAGTCACAGCGAGGCCTTATACAGTAGTACGTTTTCATTGAATTCATCTGAAGTAAACCACGAAGGTAATTTTTCTTCTCTTTAAAATCTGTACCACAACACATTGATGTCAGTATAAAAAAGGAACTTCATAAACCAAAACAATCATTTAAAATAAATTAAAAAAAAATTTCACGCAAAAATTGACTTTGAACTTTCAAATTACATTATAACATTAAGGAACCATTTTTTTCTGAAGCAGAAAAGCAATTTGACAACAAATATCCCAAATATTTGAAAACCAACGATTATATAAGAATATGAAAGCTTATAAAGCAAAACATACGAAAAAGCCAAAGTTGGACAAAGAACCAGAGCTTCGCATAAGTGAGAAACATGCATGTATATTCTTTGATTTAGAATAATTACCAAATTAAGTACCATCAACAAGAAATCCGTATTTCAAGCATACAACCCTGAAAGTGTCTATCAAGACCGGTCATGAAAATCAAAATAACTCACGTACAAACTAATTGAGAAAGAAAAACTTAACATGAATTAAACACTATAATAATGTGATCACCGTATTATTACAGCAATTGATTCAGCAAAAGATACTTCAACAGTCATATACTTAATATGTGGACTAACTCTACTAGTTGCTCTGACGTCAGCTGGAGCAACGTGGCAATACAAAGCCTTTTCAAAAGGTATTTTAACGTTGATTCTTTTTCAGATACAATTTTGTGCGTTTCTTCAGGTTAATGTGTCAATGATTGAATGAGGGTCTGGAAAAGTGGTAGTAGGGGTAGGGGAGGTGATTACTCAATTCTCTTCATTAAATTTAAATCCGTTTTATGTCTTCCTTATTTGTTTTGCCAAATTACCTCTATTCCTTATTTGTTTTGCTTTGTATCCGCTGTTCTTCATATATTGATACCATTTGTTGCTATTTTTATTGATGTGGTCTTTACTGTTTGTCCATTTTGCGGTAGCCAGTTTTCTTGTCCATTATTCTCTTATCTGTAAACCCCATCCATACCCTAATGGCTCAGATTTAAAAAATGTTTGAATATTGAACTTAATCGATGCAATATGTCATTTTTTTTTTATTAGTAAACGTAAGTAAGATACAATGCATGTAACGGAGAGGATCCTTAGGGATACATGTCCTGCTACTTATGCTTAGATCCGATTGGCTAACAATTATAAGTCATCAAACAGGAGCGTTTTGCAAACTTTTTACCTTTGACATTATTAAACACTATAGAAAAATACTTTTGCGATAGAATCAACACTTACTGCGTTTTTCTGAAAAGGCAAGATCCTCTTAACGCGCGAAAAAAAAATTAAAACAATATATTATAAATGTAACGTGCCCGAATCGATTATTTGAAAGTCAATGATGTACAAGAATTTAAAACGTTCATAGGCTATATCCATGTTATCGTTGGAACATATTTCATTAGAAACAAAAATCCATTTTTTTAAAAATCTCATGAACATTTTGGAATTTTTCAGGAACGACAACTATTCAAACAGAGATACAAATAAGGTGAGTTAATTATTTCAGTAATGAATATAAATTTATGAACATAAATTTATGAAAATAAACTCATCATAGATACCAGGACTAAATTTAGTATATACGCCAGACGCGCGTTTCGTCTACAAAAGACTCATCAGTGCCGCTCGAATCCAAAAAAGTTAAAAAGGCCAAATAAAGTACGAAGTTGAAAAGCATTGAGGACATTGTATTACCATTTAGCAGTCAATTCTTTGAAACAAAGACTTGGTATAGTTGCCAATGAAAGTAGTATTAGTAATCAGTATCGAAATGACATAAAATTTAGCCAATATACAGGATTTCACATTTAGCAAACCCAAATACGTGTAGTCGGATATAAAAGAGGGACGAATGATACTAGAGGGACAGTCAAACTCATTGAAAAAAGGCATTGCAAAAAGGCATTGACACATAAAATGAGAAAGAAAGAAAAGATATAAATATTTAATACTCGGTTACACTATAATTTCAACCTTAATTATGATCATAATTATAAAACTCGGTACTACAGGTTTGATTATTTTGGTTTTATTTTGTGTCTTATTAGTAATGGTATTGCCCTTCAGAATGTCAGATGTTCAACGTCATCGGATGATATATATGAAGAAATATGCAACGAAAACGCTGGCGCATGTCTACCATCTATCTCTGGACAAAAATTAGAGGGAGAAATAGACGATGAACGTTTGAAAACCGCCACAGACCCTATTTCTGCCCCATACATTAATGTATACGAGGATTTGGATGACGAATCTACGGACAGAAATCAGAACAAGAGTGAACATTACAAAACAATCAGTTGTGAAATGCCAATTATAGATCATGATTCAGACGACGAAAATTACCTTATTCCTGGACCAGCATATTTGATTGTAATTGACTCTGATCAAGAAAAAGAAGAAAAATCATGTGATTCTAATGCATATAAACTAATTATATAATAAAACAAAAACATATCTATAATATTCGTAATAATTTGTTAGTCATCATGACCGATAAAATAGTTAAATCATTGAGCATATACTTTTTGTATTTTCAATTTATGAAAGGCATTAATGAGCAACACGACAAAACCCAACTGACTCTAGCTTAATTATACTTCCAGATTATCGTTTCACAACAACACGTAGTAGTTAAAACGTCACAGAACTATCACATAAACAATATCATATTATTAATATTCGACCGCCATAATAACACAGCAAACACTTGCACATGCTTTGAAAAAAAAACGTTGAAAAAATATCCACTGCTCTTTCTTTTTGATTAAGATGCAAACTTTATTTTTTTTTCCTACATCCAAAAGATAAAATTGACCTCAGACGAATTATCCTAACATTATTTTGTGTATTTCTTGGTCATATAAATTTTCAAATGTTTCGGTTCTTATTTCTGATTGGCTTTCAAATGTTTGAGCTTATTCCTGACTAAACGACATTTGAAAGCCTTCTTACATTCAGGTTAACAATAACTACTAATTGATGAGAAACATTTCTAAATTTGTCTTTTCTTGAATTTAGATATTATCAAGAAACTATGGTTTCAATTCCTAGAAATTAAATCAAGAAAAGTACATACAATTTATAAAGTGGTGATACCGATGCTAGTGAAGTTAAAAGGAATCATCAGCACAAACAGAAATTTGAAATAATTGCATTTTTATAGCTCAAGGTCGAAATCGATGATCAAGGCTTACAATTATATCAGGGTCCGATGGTTTCACCAAACCAGTAGTGAGAAAACATATACCGACTTGATTTATAATAAACCCTTTTCGAATTAACCCTTTGTAAATACACAGCGTATGCATGGAAATTAAAACGTTTTTTTTTTAATTTTATGTATGATGACGTGAATATTTGTGTTTGAACAGGGATCTCAGTGGCAGAATAGATTAAGAACTACTGTATTTATTATTAGTGCGTCATCATTTGAATACGGCACTTGACAAGTGGTAATGTTGAAATGAAATATTTAATTTAGCGTAAGATATAAAGGTTATCTATAAGAAAATGCTTGTATTCTTTTTTATTAATTATTCATATTTTTAGTACAGTTGGTACAAAAATTTTAAACGTGAAGTAACTGATATTTGTTATTAAGATTATAGAAACACAATTTTGTAAATTATTATCGGATAACATCATCAGCAGAATGATCTAAAAATACCCTTAGAATAGTCATTTTAAAACAAAAAGTAGTAAAGTCCTAAAGTCCTAAAATATGCTAATAGATATGCCGATCTTGTCATTTCATATCGTAAAATATATCATTTTAAAATAGCTAACATATTTTAGTAACAAGATTTATATATTGGCGTTTTGTCGTCTCGTTTATTATACCATTTATTAAACATGATGATTTGAGTTCATACTAAAACATATAGAATATGGATGGGAGACTATATTTTTAAAAGTTCATGCATAAACTGATTTATTCATAAAACAAAAGCGTCAGTGATATGCATGGGCAGATGTAGGGACTATATGCACGAGGAACACATAGTTAAAAATTGTGTTTGTATTTATAAAACCAATTTATCTAAATAAACTTATATCAAATACTGGCAAATTTGTTTTTCAATTCGAGCTTGACCATCATGTAACAGTAATTTTTATTGAAGATAGGCGTTTAAATTATGCATGTAACTTGTATATATCAAAGAAAAACTTAATTTTAAAAGCAATTATTGTTCTTCTATCACCTATTTCGTTTATCATAAAAATATTGGAATCAATACCTGTGTATCTTTTTGATATATTTGATTTTTCTGTTTCTAGCATGTAATTTAGACTGCTGGTTGTCTGTTTTACTCTGAATATTTCTGCTTGTTGTTGTTCGTTTGTTTATAAACCAAAATTTTATAAAATCAGAATAAAACGATGTCATGTTGTGCTCTGTCAGCAACGTAAACAGAAGAAGAAATAGATAGAAAAAAGATAGTCTTTATTCTTTATCTTTCGTTTGAAAATATGCCCAGCTATAGACATGAAGAATTTGGAGATACATGAAATGCTTCAATTGTAAAGAGGGAAGAAAATAACGTGGCATTTTCGATCTTAAATTGAATAAACAAACATTTTAGTTTCCTTTTATTCATGTACCTTTTTATGAAAGTAGGTACAAAATAGGAATTTTGACCGTTCAAACTGAAGAAAAATCAAAAATATGTTATGCGGACACATAATATTTTAGAATTACATTTGAATGATTGCGAGCAATCGTTTAACTCAGAACATACTCACCCCTTCTCGTCCAATTAAACATAAATGTTTTCTCTTCTAGTTTAAATAGTACATAGTGTTCAATGCGCCATAAAATGCTATACATGAATAACTTTTCATTGTGTGTTTGTCTTAATAACTACACTTATAAAGTTAATAATCTCCCGAGATATTTTTCCTATGGATACAGCATACTTATTGAAGTTGAAATAGAATAGAAATAAAACAAATCAAAAACCGCTAATTATATGTGTTGTATGGTTCATAAAACGAACAAAAAAAAATCGGGAAAAAGGTTAAGCATGGTGTTTTTAGTTTTCTATGTTGTGTCTTGTGTACTATTATGTGTATGTTTGTCTTTTTATTTTTAGCCATGACATTGTCTGTTCATTTTCAATCTGTGAGTTTGACTGGTATCTTTCGTTCCTCTTTTAAGGAGAATTATTTTTTTATTCCATTTTTATTCCAGACATTCACGTCAGTTATTTTTTTCTCAAGATATCAATGTTAAGATGCTGATCTAAATACAACCGAATTTTCTTTTAGAAAATAAAATCCCAACAATAAATGTACATGCATCAATAAAAAGCTATCATCGGATGTTGAAGGGTCGTACTTCAAATATGTATAGAGTTATTTTTATCATTAATAAAAATAATACAAATTTTAAAAAACCGATTAAGAAAACATTGTGTTCTTATTAAAATCAAGAAAATTTACGGTGTAGAAGTTTTTGAAACAATGTCAGTGTTATATATTTCCATCCATTGAATTGATCTTTACCTATGTTACGCATTCCTTTTATTAACCAATATAACACTTCTTTTTAAAAGTGTATTCCTATTCCAGTAGTCAGCACTTGACATGCTTATCAATTATGTGGTATTTTTTTTTATTAAATTTCCTGTGTACAAAAGTATGAATTTTTCGAAATACTACTTTAATTACTCGTTTATGGCACAACTTTTGGAATTTTTTATCCTAAATGCTCTTCAACTTTGCACGTTTTTGGCTTTATAACAATTTTGATCTGAGCGTCACTGATGAGTCTTATGTAGACGAAACGCGCGTCTTGTGGATTGAATTACTTTTGATAACTAATTACAATGGAAAAGCCTAATTTTATCATGTCACTCAAAGATGTGTATATGTTCTAAATTGGTCAGACAGTACTTGGTCATGTTTTATGAACATTTAAAACCCTCGTCTTCAACTGTGGTTTTTAATCTTCCTAAAACATTACCAATTATTGTCTAACTGAATACAGCTAACACGGATTAATATCCGTTGCTCAATATATTCGAGTTCATCTTTTCAGGTTTGATTAACTTTTCTCTTTTTGTATTTTCTTGGGAGTTTGATATTTTTGTTAATTATTAGACCTTTTTACCGGTGTTTAGCTAAATGTACATGTAAAATAAATGAGGGGAAACTTTCACTAATGCTTTTAGCATGTTTTTAGCATGGTAACTGATTTTCACTCGCAAATATATTGGTGATGCACACAAATGTAAAGGGCCGAACATTTTCTCTTTTTATGTAAAATCGTGAGAATCAATATACGATTTCTGTGCATTCAATGTTTGTACGGTCTATAAGAAGTAAAGACTATGACTATTGGTCCTTTTGATGCATTTCAGTTCCTTTCTGTGTACTAGTTTTCAATTTCAGATATAGTATTCATTAAAAAAAAAAAACAATTTGGAGGTTTCTTACGATGATTCTTATATTGATAGTGAAAAAAGGAGAAATAAACATTTATGAGGGAATTTCAAAAATGTTAAAATGTTTTGATAACAATATAATATTACGTCAAAATCACAAACTAATAATAAAGAAAGGATACAGATAAATACGATATCACATGAACCCAACATATGTATATTAGTGTGTGTCATTATCTAACATTACTATATGTACATTTACCTCCGCATAATACCTGTTACCTTTATGTGTACTTTATCGTAATTATAATTTTGTATTGAATACATCATTCTTTTCTTTATATGAATAGTATCATTGTAGACGGGTATGTATAAAAATTATACGTTATATATACAAATTCTATATGTGTGTGTGTGGGTTTGTATGCGTATACTATTTATTACATAGTGTGTTTGTGACTTCATACACTATATATGGGGGTCAGTAAATTCCATATGGTATGAGAACGAAGCTCGAATTCACATATGGACTTACTGACCCCATATGTATCGTATTGGGTCAAAAGCACACTATGTAATGAATTCATCTTAGCGACTTTCTTTACATGCGATATTCACAGTAGTTTCCTATAATATTTATATATATATATATGTACTCCAATACAACAAGTAGAATTAAATTTTCTAATGGTCTTAGCCCATCGTTTGAATCAAACTGTGGTGTTAAACAAGGAGATGTATTGAGTCCTCTTCTCTTTAATTTTTTTATAAACGACATACTTAAAGACTTGGAAAATATCAATGCAGATCCAGTTGTAGTTGGTGATGTTTCATTAAATGCACTTTTGTATGCAGATGATATTGTATTATTATCTGATAGCAAAGAGGGTTTGCAAAATTGTCTCAATACATTAAGTAATTATTGTTCTTCTTGGAAATTGCAAGTCAATACAGAGAAATCAAAAGTAATGGTTTTTAATTCAAACGGAAAGTCTTTTCTGAACGAATTTTATTTTAATGGCAAATCCTTAGAGATAGGTTAATACTTATTGTTACTTGGGTATAAATATTAGATATAATGGCAGTTTTAATGTCGCCATCACTTCGCTTATGGAAAAAGCTAGGAAAGCGTATTTTAAAATAAAGAAAACAATAGGATTAGATAACCCTTGTAAACTTCTGGAAAAACTTTTTGATTCCTTAGTAGCCCCTATTCTCCTTTATTGTAGTGAAATCTGGGGGATTATTTCGACATTTAAAGACAGTGATGCCTACGAAAAGTTGCATATAAAATTTATTAAAGAAATCTTGGGAGTACACTGTAAGGCCTCGAATGATGCATGTCGTTCCGAACTTGCAAGACTGCCATTGAAAAATAGGATAATGTTATCTAGCATTAAATTCTGGGATCATTTAATCACTTCAGAAGGAAGTTAAGTTCACCAAATATATAATGCTACAAAAAAAAGCAACCCATGGGTTAAAAAGTTAAATATTATTATTCAAAACTTAGGTTTATCTTATTTGTCAAATGATAACCTTATTATTAAACCCCTGTTTGGTTTCATAAAACAAAGACTAACTGATCAGGGTTTTCAGGAACAACATGCAAATATTTCAGCATCTCCTAAATTAATATTTTTCCAGAGTGTCTACAAAATTAATGAACGGGCAGGTTATGTTGATGCTTTAAAAAATAGATCAGATCGATCATCATTATGTAAATTAAGAGTTAGTGCTCATAACCTTGCCATTGAAAGAGGAAGATATTTAAAAATGCCCAGAGATCAAAGAATTTGTGAAATCTGTAAAAGTGGCGAAATTGAAAATGAACAGCACGTGTTGCTACACTGTAGCGGTTACTCCAGTATTAGAGAGTCTTTTGTATTAAAAATGTTTAATATTACAGGAAAAAGTGTAACCACATTGTGTGATAAAAATATAATAAATCTCATACTTAATAATACATCCTATAAGGCACTAAAATTATCTTCCTCTTTCGTAACAAATTGTTTTAATGCAAGAAGTAATCTATTGTAATAGATTTTCATTATACCTTTAATCGTTTATTCACATATATATATAATTGTTTGTATTTTACTACCATGTATAGCAAATTGTTTATCCATTCGGTCATTACCATTTATTGTAAATGCGTTTGTGCCAATAAAATATTGTCTATTGTCTATTGTCTATAATATTAAAGAGATCAAGTTTTCTAGAACCTACTTCCAGTGGTAACAACTATTCAATAAACAAATATCAAACATTTACGACATGTTAACTTTAAATGTGTTTTAGAAGTTTATTTCAACCGCTCATCATCAATTTCTTCGTTTGTTGAAACCTTTAAGATTTTTGTTCAACACCGTGTTAAAAGACGTCGTATCATTTCCAATGCTGACCGTGTATTGGAATAAGCCCCGCCTACTACATAGCTATTAATTAAATGTGAAAAATACACTGTCTCCACGCAGATGATTTTAATCAATCATATTCCTAGAAATGAATAGGAGGTTAGACATGTTAGATAAAACAATATACACAACGAAAATATTATAAAAATAGAAAATTTCAAAATTTCTAATACAAAAGAAAAAATGTTCTATGAGAGTATTTCAAATCCTCTCGAATACAGATTAGTGTGACAGACTTAATGAAAAAGACCACAAATCAATTATAAAGACACTTTTCTGTTTGTGTAGTATTTCGGGTTATGCATAATAATTGGGATTACAATCATATGCCTTTTAAGAGGCAGTAACTTCGAAATCTTGTTTTGATGTAAAAACTAGAAAGCCACGTACATGTAGTATTTTTTCTGATATGATCGAATGATTGTTGGTGTTTAAGTCACTTTCAGCCCTATTGACTACTTAGTATATTGGAAAAACCTGTGTACCTCAATTTCCAGGGGAGGTGAAAATGTTACACAAAACATCATTTCTAATGCATTTGACTAGTATATTTCATATTGTAGAATAAAAAAGGAAACAGAAACGTGTCATACAGACAACAACTCGACCAGTGAGTATAAAACAGCCGAAGACAACCGATATGTCATCAACACAAAGATTATAACTCACATCACGAGGCGGCCAGGCTCTAGCTTGGTCCGAAACAATAATGTATACTAGTTCAGTAGAATGAACATCTGATATGTTTCTTTCAAGTACAAAAATCATAGAAACTTGGACTAAAACAGTGGCGAATTATACCAAAGGGACATTCGAATTCATACGCCGATAACACACTGATAACGCCATGTCTTAAACATAAAAACATTAACAGACAAACACAACATAAAACATGCAATAATGCGCATAATGAACGTCATCAAATACCCGAGGTGATCGGAAATGCTCCGGAAGAGCAAGCAGATCATTAATCGAATAAATATGAAAAAAAAGAACAATCAGTTTTCTTCTTTTTCCAGATACATCAGTAGTGATGGATACAAAACTAAAAATCTTAATATGTGGGGGAGGAAACGGCGCTCATTGTTTGGCAGTATTCGCATCACAAAGAAAGAATATCGAGGTTAACATACTCACATTGCATGAGGGTTCAGCTGACCTTTGGAACAATTCTCTAAAGGAAGGATGCCTGACTATTTCAGCAACACAACCAGATGGTTCAGTGGAAAATATTGAATCATCACCGTCATTTGTAACGAACGACGCAGCCGCAGCAATGGATCAAATACAGGTCGTTTTTATTGTTGCTCCGGCATATCGTCATGAACTTTATATCCGTAGTATACTTTCTTACATCAAAACTAACATGCTAATTATCGGTTTACCAGGCCATGCAGGATTTGAACTTCAATGTAAGTACATTTTAGGAGATAAATCCAGAATATGTACAATCGTTGGTTTCGACTCCTTACCATGGGGATGTCGTGTTGTGGACTATGGTAAACATGTTCGCTTGTTAGGAACAAAAGACGTAGTGTATGCCACAATGCTCACAGGTTTTGACTGTAAACTTCCATTCCAACTAATTGAAACTATACAATACATAATCGGTGAGAAACCAATAATAGAACTAGCCTCTAATTTTCTCTCTGTTTCATTGATGGCTGGTTCTATTCTTCATCCTCCTCTTATGTACTGTAAATGGAAAGACTGGGATGGACAGCCGTTAACAGAGGTACCTTCTTATTTTACAACAGTAAGTGAGGAACAAGCTGATATCATGTCGAACTTAAGTGATGAACTATTGGCTACGGCAAAGCGGATATCAGACCTGAAAAGGGATATGGATATGTCTGACGTCATTCACATTCATGATTGGTTTAAACAGCGTTACTATAAGCAGATATCAGATGATAGTTCAGTGATGACGTGTATGAGAACAAACCAATCGTATTCTCAGTTTGTACATCCCATGAAGGTCGTAGAAAATGGATACGTTCCAGATTTTGAATATCGCTATATAACAGAGGACATTCCATTTGGTCTTGTTGTAATGAAAGGTATAGCAGAAATAGTAAGTGTACAAACACCAACCATGGATAAAATCATTAAATGGGCACAATGTAAAATTGGCAAAGAATATCTAGTTGGGGAAAGCTTGACAGGTAAAGACATTAAGGAAGTTCGAGCACCCCAGTCGTATGAAATCAGATCTTTGGATGATTTACTGAATTTTGTATACTTTGACATGAGATCGAAAGATTAAAAACGAGGTTAAAATAAAAGCTGCCTTTAAAGGAAACAAAAGATTTGTTGTTTAGTACAAAAGATCCTTGCAAAGACCTGTCGTTATAAAAAAAAAGAATAAAAAAAAAAGAATAAGACAAAGCGGTAATTGTCACCTTTGGTTAGGTGGTGATTTTAATCTGGGTGGAATCGACTGGAATAATTACTCCATAAAACAAAAGGCATTCAACTCAAAACAATGTCAGCAATTAATAGACAAATGCCAAGACAACTACATAGAACAAATTTTAACAACACCAACACACTTTTCAGAAACATCACAGGCCATACTTTATCTCTTCTTTACTAATAACAGCTCTCTAGTAAATAAAACTGAAGTAATTCCCAGAATATCAGAGCACGAAATTGTATACATTGAATCAAATTTAAAACCTAGAAGAGCAAAAAAAAACCACTTAACCATGAAAAGTATTCCTATACAACAAAGCAAATACTGAGCAAATTAAAGAAACAACATAAATGTAAACAATATTGCAAAATTAGAAGAACTCACAATGTATCAACTTTAGGACAATTTTAAAACAACATTGTATTAAAAACCATGGGAGAGTCAATTCCAACTAAAATTATAAACAACAAAAAGACAGAAATTGCCATGGATTAATAAAGAAATAAAATCACTTATTAGAAAAAGAAATAAACTATTTAAAAAAATGAAAACAGACTTACACAAAAACATTGGTAAACAGTACAGAGAAACAAATAAAAACTTCAGAAAGAGACAAGAAAAGCCTACTGGACATATTTAGAAAATATCACTTGCTATGACGAAAGCCTAGAAACATCTCAAAAACAGGAAAAAATTTGGAACTACATCAGATCCACAAAAATAGACAGTTCAGAAGTTGCACCGTTAAGATCTGAGGGCATGTTAATAGATGACACAAAACAAAAGGCCGAAATACTCAACAAACAATATCACTCTGTTTTTACACCTGAAGATGAAGAAGAACAAATACCAACTCTTTCTGACAACTATCCGTCCATGTCAGAAATACACGTAACATCAAATGGTATAGAAAAACTTTTACAGCACATTTCAGTCAGTATGTAGCTAATGGTAATATCTTTGGTTAGCTTGCTTGTTAGCTGAACCGTGAAGTCATTGTTAGGTAAGGTAAATTTCCCTCCTCCCCTGGCATAAGGGGAAATACCTGGAATTGGGTATTAGCCCTCCTTAATAATAGAATGCATCAGGTTGTCCTTGATGGGGAGGTATCTGGTCAAATGCCTGTGGTAAGTGGGGTGCCTCAAAGCTCGGTCTTGGGGCCCCTTCTTTTTCTGATATTCATAAATGACCTACCTGCAACAGTAACATCAAAAACACGCTTATTCGCAGATGACTGTATTTTTCACAGAACAATTAAAAGCCAACATGTTTGTACCATCTTACAAACTGACTTAGACTGCCTATATATAGCCAAATGGGAACAAACTTGGGGTATGCAATTCCACCAAGAAAAATGCAACTCACTATAACTGTAACAAGATCTCAGTCGCCATACAAACATACAATGTACTAAGTACTTAAAGGCCACATTATTAGAATCGGTCAACACAGCAAAATATCTTGGTATTGCCTTATCCAACAACATGTCATGGGATACCCATATAAACAACATCACGGCTAAAGCAAACAAGATCTTAGGCTTTTTACGAAGAAACTTAAAAATTAATCAGGAAGAATTAACAGAAAGGTTGGCTTATAAATCTATGGTACGATCAAACCTTGAGTATCGCTCTTCAGTTTGGTTCCCTAACACCCAAAAACAAAAAAATAATATTGAAAAGGTACAAAGAAGGGCAGCACAGTACGTCACCAACAGGTATCATAACACCAGTAGTGTCACTTCCATGTATGACCGTCTTAAATGGAAGTCACTGGAAACTCTCAGAAACAGCAATCGAGTAAAAATGAAGTATAAGATCACACACCAACTTATAGAAGCAGACCCAAACCTTTACCTGTCACCACAGCCAGTCAAAAACAACAGATTCACTTTTTTTTTTTTACATAAATAAGGCCGTTAGTTTTCTCGTTTGAATTGTTTTACATTGTCTTATAGAGGCCTTTTATAGCTGACTATGCGGTATGGGCTTTGCTCATTGTTGAAGGCCGTACGGTGACCTATAGTTGTTAATGTCTGTGTCATTTTGGTCTTTTGTGGATAGTTGACTCATTGGCAATCATACCACATCTTCTTTTTTTATATTCACTACAATATCAAACTTTCAGCACCAGAACAGATTAATTACTTTTTTTTTGGCGACAAGCCCAAAACATTTTTTTCTTTCAATTTTAGCATTACATATAGTGGCAGCTAAGGGTGAAACAAACATGTTTTTTTCTCAGGGTCAAAAACAAATTATTTTTTTCTCAAAAAACTGGAAACAAACATTTTTTTCCCAAAAAAAAACATAGCCCCCCCCCCCGAAAATCAAAGGGGTGCTGCCTAAGTACAACCTTTTTCCATACACAGTTGTACTCTGGAATTCACTACCACAAAACATCATTAGTGTTAACTCTTTGGATCAGTTTAAAATACTGATCCAAAGTCAGTATATCTAGTCATCCACCCTGTTTGTACATATTATATCAATGAGTTATTTTCATTTTTTTTTTCATTCTTGCACAAATTTAATTAGTGTCTGTTTGCGTTGCGCCGATGTATTGTCATCTATGTGGTGATGGATCGTCGTACGATGTAGATGTAGATATAGCCATGATTAGAAAATGGTTTCTTTTTAACGTTTCTATTAAAAAAATAATTGAGTGACAGACGTGTGAAAAAGAAGAGAGAAGATTTCGAGCATAATTTTTCTATTTTCAGCACTTTGTATAGTGAACACTTGCACAATTTTTATTTATAGTCCGCGTTGTACAATTTAAAACCCAGACAGGCAGTTCCCAATCAACATCAACTTCCAGTCAACCTTTTTCTACCTGGCTTGGCATTTGTCGTCCTTCCATTGACCGCCATTTTTGAAAACTTTTCATCATAAACAATCTCCATTTAGTGATTTTTTCCAGTAGACATTTACATTTATATCTGTGTCGTCATACATCTGAACCAGAGACATTATTCTTGCTTAATATCTCGCATAAATATAGTCTTCATAAATTCATATAAAATCATCCTTTGGAGGGGGGCTGTGTACCCAGTGTGATTGTCATCTTGAAAGTGTTATTATTCATCCTAAAGTTTGGAAATATATATATAACTTAAACTAACCATCTACAACAGGTGAACCTCTTTAGATAATCTCTACTTATTGACATATAACTAGAACTTGTTTATCAAAATTGGTCAGTCGTGGGCTTTCCACGCTAAACCTCATATATCAACTACATTAAACTAAGTTACTTATGTCAACATCAAAACTAGAGAGATTTTTAGAGTCTGAAACTCCTAATTTACATGGTATCAAACAATATACTCCAATACTACTAGCAGATAGCAAGGGATACCAATTATATAACCAAAGAAATTATAACACCGTTGAAAAAGAAATCCAGTGGTGGGGTGATTCTGGTTACTCTACAGCTGATGGACTTCAATACATTAAAAGAAATATCAATAGAGCAATAAGAAACTTTGGAAATATTTGGATTTACATCTGGCTCGGAACTTGTGATTTAACCGTCAAAGAGAGAGATCATAAAATTAACATTCGTTCAACTTCAGATTCTTCCATTATCCACCTCAGTGAAAAATTTCAAGAAATTGGGCACTTCCTATCAGGCTTCCCAGAAGTTAGGTATACTATTCTGAAAATTCCACACTACTCAATTGAAGTTTACAATAAATCAAAAGGTCATCAAAATTACACAGAATATAAAGACAACGATAGCATACTTTGGAACCAAATTGATACCATAAATCAAGAAATTGACAGTATAACCTCTGCTATAGGGAGCCATTCTCCATTCTTCTCACTGGACCTATATAGAAACTCAAAATATAAGAAAGGCAAGCACAGAGATAGTTCTCAAAGGCACATATACAATTTCAACTTCTACACTGACGGCATTCATCCTAATCATCTCTTATCAAAAGTTTGGCTAAAACGAACGACAAATCAAATTTCACGAGACTGTTGGTACTGAAATACACCTTTGGAGTAAGTGTGGGCTTTCTACGCTAAACTCCTCGCAACAACCTATTAACTAGTCATCAAAACAACTACTCATCAATTTTTGGTCAGTCGTGGGCTTTCCACGCTAAACCACTCACTGAAAAATCAATTCATAAAGATAAACAAAAAGGATGGCGACGGGAGGTTCTCCAAATATTTCACAGACCATGGTACCATCCTCTACTTCAACTCTACGTAGAAGCAATAGATCAAAGTCAAACATATCTCTGATCCAAAAGTCAAAAAATTATGAACTTAATAAACAAAAGGCCATTGACAAAAAGAGAAATGATTGTAACTCACCACATATAAGATATGAAATGAAACCGAGAAACAATTTCTGCATAAGTGTTAGTACTGCAGCATATGAATTGGTTAAAGAATTTCTACATAAATATTTTGACAAACAACAATGTCAAGAGGAGTATGCAATAGCAGTCGAAAATGGTTTAGACAAATCCAACGCCATTGTTGAGACAAGATTTAGGTTATACAACAAAAAGAGAGCCGGTTCAATCGGCAATCAACACAAGTATACAGTAAATTGCTATAATACAACATCTAGAGTCTTGGTCAATGGGGTCAAAATGGATAAATTTGTTGACAATGTTCTACCAATCATACTAGAACTAATTACAAGTAATGAATCAGAACTAGACTCTGTAAACAATGACATTCAAAGAACACTACAACCAATCGAGGTAAACCACTGGAGTAATATCTCACAAAATAAAGATATTCCATATACAACTGAGCAAAGCAGTATAGAGTATACCCGAATCTCTCAAACCAAGGACCAACAGAATGTCACAATTTACTTCTGTCCTATGTGCAATGAAAGAGCAGGCGAACGTACTGTTGGTTGTGAGCAATGTGATGAATGGATACATTTCAACTGTGCTGGACTAAAAGACAGTGATATTGATAAGATCAAGGATAATCCATTTGTATGTCGACTATGTATTGAAAACAACCTATATAGTACTGAAATTGTCCATAACAAAACTTCTGTAAACAACGCAGTCATTGATATACTTCATTTAGATCAACAAGAACCAGCAACTGAACTCTCAAAAGACAAAGACCAATCCACGCAACCAATAGAAGATGAGACGAAAATAATCCAACAAAATATCCAGATTGGTGAAACAAACAGTAGCATAGTTATAACAGAAGAAACGCAACCTAAAGACCAATATATGCTATCAACCTCCAATTCTGTACAGACATTGGCGCAAAATAAAACGGCGATAGAATTAGAACAAAGACCAACTGTAAAGGAGAAGAAGACCAACAATCCTAATAGTCTAAACCAGAGTAAAGGCCACCAAAGAAAATCTAAAGATGTTGAAGAGTTCAAAAAATATATATATGAGCTGGAAAACAGACTTAAAGATAGAGACCAGACAATAAACCTCTTGGAACGAAAAATGGCACTTTTAGAAGGTAACATACTAATAGCAAATCAACAGATAAGAAATAGTGAACAGACTTATCACATGTTCAATCAACAACCAAACAACCAAGCAAATCAAAGTGGATGCCAATCTCAATGTCAATATCAGCACCTCTCCAACAACATGCGTGCATTAGAACAACAGATGTCTCAGCATATGTGTATTACTACTGCCCTGACAACACAGCTTGCAATACAATTGCAACAGTCTCTTTCATCAACAAGGAACCAAATACCACCAGTAAATATCAATATGGTACCACAACCAGCTCCGTACATACAAGGACAACCGCATCTATACCACCAATATCCGATGTATAATCATGCTTCTCAACCAAATATGCAGGCAGGACTATTCAATCAATATCATGTTCCGCAAGCTACTAACTTTGCATTCCATCCTAGTCAAGGAATCAACAACTTG
This sequence comes from Mytilus trossulus, assembly GCF_036588685.1. Classification (NCBI taxonomy): domain Eukaryota; kingdom Metazoa; phylum Mollusca; class Bivalvia; order Mytilida; family Mytilidae; genus Mytilus; species Mytilus trossulus. Next base: position 22,913,505 of record NC_086380.1, read on the forward strand.
AATGCAGCCCACTATAATCAGTACATACATCAAAGTACTCATGGTCATCCAAGTAGAAATCATGTTAGACCAACACAGGCTTCATATCAGAACCAAAATAGACAATCAAATGGGCAAATTCCACCACCGCCAACATACCATCAAGCCAATCTACAAAGATCATCTCATTACCATCAAAATAGAAACAACAACCAAACAATGATGACTCAACATACCAACACAAACGCTAAAGCATCAAGCAATATATTGGAAAAGCAACAAGCTAATACTACACATGTATTACATGCTGACAATTCAACAAAAGGCGTTGCTCAAGTTCCAACAATTATATGCTCTGATGGACAAAACAAAATGGTGCATAGAAATAACATAAAAACTCAGCACATCCCAGTTAGACAACCAACAACAGAAAGCAAGCATCCAGAAGTAACAATAACTGAGAACTTTCAAGTGTCAGCTTCATTAGTACAATCAGAAGTAGCTTCTATGCCTGGTGAAACGATCAAGGAATCAAATCAAATAGTTCATCAGGAAGAAAATGCAATGAAACAAATGACGGGAAACAATCAAAATGCAATGGATGAAGGAAGACAGAACCAATCAAACTCTTTTTTAGAAATTCCGAGCCTCAAGAACAAACCACCAGACATCCTCAGAATGGGCATGGCAACAGAAACACTCAACAGTCACGGCAGAGATTAAATATAATTACCTGCAACATAGAGGGGGTAAAGGGAAATGCAGCCTATCTTTCAGATCTAAGTAAAGAACAAGATATTATCTGTTTACAAGAACACTGGTTATGGTCTTTTGAACTTCAAAAACTGTACGAAAAATTGGCAGACTATAAGATATTTGGCCGGAGTCACGATTGTAATGAACCAATAACTAACTACCAAATTCCAAGGGGAAGAGCAGGCGTAGCTATTGCCTGGCCGCAAAAATTTGACAAAGTGATTTCAAAATTGGATGACGGGAATGAAAGAATTATAGCAATAGAGATCATGTCAGTACCTAAACCAACATGCCTCATAAATGCCTACATGCCAACAAATGCAGCACAATCTTTGGATGAATATAAGGAATGCCTTGACATCATATTTAACATCAAGAGCAAATATGATCAGTCACACAACATCATCTTATGTGGAGATCTAAATGGAACATTGATATCAACAAGAAACAACAAGCATGATATTAGTCTCAAACAATTTACTTCCGATAATGGATTAAAACCAACTCGAGACATCCTATCAAAACCTACATATTTTCACACAGATGGAAAGGCTACTTCTCAAATTGACTATATTCTGTCTAACAATGACATCCTACTATCAACCAGTATTTACCGTCAAGATCCAGTAAACACATCAACCCACGTACCAGTAAAAGCTTGTACAAATGTGTATCTAGAAATAAAGAAGAACAGTAAATCTAAAGCAAATTCAGTAGCATATAAATTAATATGGGAAGAAATGGATAAAGACATATACATAAATGAGATTAATAAACATCTTCAATACCTTCCATCCGATGTAACTACAGTTGATGATAAGATAAAATGTGTCATGGGAATTCTACACAAAGCTACCAAACTAGCAGTACCATCAAGAATTATCAAATTAAATGGACCCAAAAGAAAAGCTTCCCCTGATGTTAAAAGACTTATAGGAATCAGCAAAAACAAACATAGGCTCTGGAACGATGCAGGAAGACCACGAGAAGACCATCCTCTCTTTAAAGACAAAAAGGAAGCCAAAAGAAATCTCAGAAAACAACAAAGATAAACTGCACTAGAAAAAGAACAATTCATTCAAAAACTTGAAGAAAATCCAAATGACCAAATATTCCACCAACTTATCCGAAGAAATAGATCAGAAACTTCAAAATCTGACACTGATTTTCTAAAGATGGGAGAAGAAGAAGCTATATCCAAAAAAGAACAATGCGAATTGCTAGCAAAATACTTTGAAGATTTGGCCCAACCAAAAGACAACGTTAACTTCAACAACGAAAAACTTCTGAACTGTGAGAAAAGATGTAAGATCATAAAAGAAATCGCAAAGGCTTCAACCGACGCAGAAGTTACCATAACTAAGGAAGACATCAGGAAAGCTATAAATCAACTCAATGCTAAGAAAACAGCAGAGGAATATGACTTAGCCTCAGAACATTTGAAACACTCAGGGGAAAGCTTGCATGAAATACTACAAGAAACATTTAACCAAATTCTATTAGAGGAAAAAGTACCATCAACGTTTAAAACCGGAACAGTATCTCCGATTCTGAAGAAAGGAAAGGCATTCTATGAGGTAGAAAATTACCGTGGTATAACAGTCACATCAATTATTGGAAAAGTATTTGAATATATCATTTTGGATAAAGCTAACTTAATGAAATCAGGTCAATCTCCTTTACAGTTTGGTTTTACACAAGGACTGTCGCCAAACATGGCAGCCCTAATACTTTCGGAGGCATGCTCAGAGATAACAGGAAAACAAACCATTTTCGTCACAACGCTCGACAGTCAAAAGGCATTCGATGTTGTAAGTCACGTAATACTGATGGACAGACTATATCACTACGGACTAAATCTGAATTTGTGGAACATTATCGAGGAGCTATATAGCGGCGTAACATCAACAGTAAAATGGAAAGGAGAAACAAGTACAAGCTTTGAAATACACCAGGGCGTGCGTCAAGGAGGTGTCCTATCTACTCACCTATATAAGGCCTACATAAACGAACTGCTTCTTGATTTGCAAAAACGAAATCTAGGTTCTCATATAGGCAACAATTATGTTGGATGTCCTACTTGTGCAGATGACATCGTACTTTTATCCCTCAATAGAGAAGAAATGCAAGAAATGCTGAACATTGTCGATAACTACTCAAAAGACCATCGATTTAACATCCATCCTCAAAAGAGTAATGTTATAATAAAGACTGGAAGTAAACGTAAAGATCCTGAAGATAGCGATGCTTTTAAAATGGGGAACAATGATTTAAATTGTACGGATCGTACAACCCACCTAGGGCTTACAAGATCAATAAAAGATGAAACCCGAATAAATGTAGATGATCGCATCAGTTTAGCCAGAAGAACATTATACTCGCTCATACAGACTGGTGTACATGGCTCAAATGGTTTAAATCCTAAATCTTCATATAGGATCTATCAAGCATACGTCCTACCAAGGCTACTGTACGGGCTTGAAACACTACATGTGAATTCTAAAGAAATGTCGCTTCTTTCAAGCTTCCACCTCGATACCTTGAGAAAACTTCAGTCTCTTCCGAAAAGGACAGCATGTGCATCAGTATACCTACTTCTGGGAGCTCTACCGCTTATTGCTGAAATTCACAAAAGACAACTTAGCCTCTTATTTGGTGTTCTCAATAGCGACAATGAAACTATTAGATCACTAGCTATGCGTCAATATATGTCCGGAAGATCAACAAGCTTCTTCACCAAAACAGCAGAAATTTTAGAGATGTACAATCTACCTTTCTTTCTGGAAGTATGCGAAAAGAAGTATTCAAAAATAGAATGGAAAAAACGGACAAAATCAGCAATAAACGGTCATTGGACAAACAAACTACGCCTAGAATGTGAAGAAAAATCAACTCTACAAAATTTAGCTATTTCGAACTTAACAATAGGTGTCACACATCCTGTTTGGGCTACAGTTTCTTCATCAGTTTCAGATATTAGAAAAGCAATTACAAAAAGCCGCATGTTAACGGGAACCTATCTATTACAAGCTCATAGACACAGATTTAATCAGGCCGAAGTAGACCCGATTTGTCCAAACTGTAGAACTGAAAACGAAGACCTATGTCATGTGTTAACAACTTGTCCATTGTATATGAACATCAGGATAGCATTATACACTCCAATTAAGAACTTTATAATGAGTATTATATCTGAATCAACATGGGCAACTCACTTCAGTAACCGTGAGGCAATATGTACACTTATAGTAGACTGTCAAAGCTTCGCAAATCTGAACATTATACCGAACAACCCAGAAATACTTGGAAAGATTGAAAATATGTCCAGAATATACTGCTATGAAATTCACAAAAAGAGACTATCAGCCGAGATATAACACTTCCTTAGGTATCACAGCTCCCCATAAAGACACTTTTGACAATATATACCACCATGTGTCTATATCTGATATATATATCATAAATAGTAAAATAGTTGCCGTTAAAATACTTTAGAGTGATGTTTATGCATAACTATTTAGAACGTTAATATCTGCTTGCGTAACTATAATATACACCATATATACAAGCCTGTGTACTGCAAGACTTTAATATTTGAGTACAATGTAGAACTAACTCTTATAACGCAAAAATAAATCATTGCTTATTAACAGAGATATCAACATTAGTTAGCAAATAACCATCTGTAGCATCTTCTAAAGGCATAGTATTTTGGCTTGCTCTACTTGGCTCCCATATGAATGAAGACCTTTTAATTCATAAACTCTATCCAGTGAATTCAACAGCCAAAATAATTCGTAATCTACATCCTGGATAATGAATGGGTAATCCGTGTATATAATATGTACATTTCTGTAAATAAATTTTGTGCCTGTGCAACGTTCTGGTGGAGGATTTCATTACAATTTGGAATAAATTGTGAATATGTTAACATTTTTAAAAACTAATCCGTTAAGGGAACACAGCTAGCTGTGTGTGCTCCAACGCTGGAGGGATCTACATAAAGAAGAAGAAGATTGCCAATCATGGTTAAAAAATCTTTCAAGATATTAATATTAGCCGTCCTTTCAAAAGTTTCTTTTGCACCTATACAGTTCTCATTTGTTGAATGAAAGGAAAGTTAATTTTGAGATTTTAATAAGCACCTGCTCACACTATGTAAATATCCTAGGATATTTGATTGGAAGTGCTCCGATGTGTCTCCAATGTATAGCGGAGGATCATACTCTAACAAAATATTGATTTCCCTCCCCTTACTTAAAGTCCCCTAGTTCAGCCATGGACGAAGAAGATAGAAAATCATCTAATGTTTACACGACAAAACGGAAGCATTCTAGATATGAAGAACCATCAGAGGAAAGCAGCAATGCATCGAAACCACATATTGTAATAGTTAAAAATGTATCAGAGGCAAAAAATAAGCGAACGGCGTCCATCATAATCACAGTTCCTGAGCCAACATCAGAACCCAATAATACAAGTGTTTACAATATAACTAAGACTGGTCCAACAGACCTGAGTGTTCTACTAAATCTTGGTTTTGGTGATGTATACACAGCATTAAGAAACCAAGACTTGAAAAGTCGAATACTTGAAGAATGTATTAATTTTGCTTTTGATCAGTACTTTTTTAATGGAGACAACTATACGATTATTACAGATATAAATAAATTGGCAACAGCCAGAGTTAATTTAGATGAATTAAGCAAGCCAGTTGAGAGTTCAATGTTGTATCAATATTTTGTGAAAGAAGATAAAGGATGTTGCTATGAAAATTTCAAAGACCAAGATACTGTTCAACTAGACAGGAAAACTTTGTACAGAGACACATGCGCATTGTAAGATCTATTTAGAATTATTCAATCATCAGATAAGATAAGAAAACTTTATTTTGTTTCGGCATGAGTACAAATAAGCAACACCAGCTCTAAGGAGCTTTTGACCGAATATAAAAACATATAAATAACATAAAAACAGTGCATTTTGACATATATACACGTTCTCATCTAAAATTAGAAATTCTCATTAACGGTAATTTGTCATAATTGGTACTCAAATAGGTCGAATTATTGCTCATAAGACAAACTTATACCAAAAAAAAATAAAAATAAAGGAAAAACATATTTTTAGCTCACCTGGACCAAAGGGCCAAGTTAGCTTTTCCCATCACTTGGCGTCCGTCGTCGGCCGTCGTCGTTAGCTTTTACAAAAATCTTCTCCTCTGAAACTACTGGGCCAAATTAAACCAAACTTGGCCACACTCATCATTGGGGTATCTAGTTTAATAAATGTGTGGCGTGACCCGGTCAACCAACCAAGATGGCCGCCACGGCTAAAAATAGAACATAGGGGTGAAATGCAGTTTTTGGCTCATAACTCAAAAACCAAAGCATTTAGAGCAAATCTGACATGGGATACAATTGTTTATCAGGTCAAGATCTAATCTGCGTTGAAATTTTCAGATGAATCAGACAATCCGTTGTTGGGTTGCTGCCCCTGAATTGGTAATTTTAAGGAAATTTTGCTGTTTTTGGTTATTATCTTGAATATTATTATAGATAGAGATAAACTGTAATCATCAACATTAATGTTCAGCAAAGTAAGATTAACAAATAAGTCGGCACCTTAAGGAGTTATTGCCCTTTTAAGTCAATTTTTAACCATTTTTTCGTAAATTCTTAGTTATCTTTACAAAAATCTTCTTCTCTGAAACTATTGGGCCAAATAAATCGAAACTTGGCAACAATCATCTTTGGGGTATCTAGTTTAAAAAATGTGAGGCATGACCCTGTCAACCAACCAAGATGGCCGCCACAGCTAAAAATAGAACATAGGGGTAAAATGCAGTTTTTGGCTCATAACTTAAAAACCAAAGCATTTAGAGCAAATCTGGTCAATATCTATCTGCCCTGTAATTTTCAGATGAATCAGACAACCCGTTGTTGGGTTGCTGCCTGTCATGCCTGTGAATCTGTAATTTTAAGGAAATTTTGCTGTTTTTGGTTATTATGTTGAATATTATTATAGATAAAGATAAACTGTAAACAGCAATAATGTTCAGCAAAGAAAGATTTACAAATAAGTCAACATGACCGAAATGGTCAATTGACCCCTAACATGCCTAAGGAGTTATTATCCTTAATAGTCAGCTTTTAACAATTTTCATAAAATTTGTAAATTTTTATTAACATTTCCACTGATACTACTGGGCCAAGTTCATTATAGATAGAGATAATTGTAAGCAGCAAGACTGTTTAGTAAAGTAAGATTTAAAATCACATCACCATCAACAAAACACAATTTTGTCATGAATCCATCTGCTTCCTTTGTTTAATATTCACATATACCAAGCAATTTGTCAAGGTGAGCGACACAGGCTCTTTAGAGCCTCTAGTTATTTTTTCAAGCACTTGGAAATCGTGAATCTGGCATTTTAACACCTTATATATGCTGAACTGAATTGTAATAAATCAACTTGCATTTTTCAGTCCTGTATGCTAGCATACGTACCTGGTGTATGCTAATGTCAACATTTAATTAATACATTGTATTTCTCAGGTATGTTACTTTTCAACTTTTGTATGCTAGCATACGCACCTGGTGTATGCAGAACAGCATATATTGAATGGAAGCAAGTTAACTTGTACCAACGAAAACTCGTACCATGTTAACTTGTACCAAAAAAGTTAACTCATACCACTGGGAAGTCGTACCACTGCAAACTCGTACCATCAAAAATATATTAAAAATTACTAATATTTTATGGTATTTTTTTGTAAACTTAATAAAACTAATGTTGAATAACTTTAATTTTATACTGGATTTAAATAGACAAAAATACGATTGTTTTTCTAAAAGCTTTATTTTTTTAGCTGATCTTTCAAAGTAGTTATAATCCAGAAGAAAGTAAAAACATTGTGTTGACTGTACCTTAGGTTGAATATCTATATCCAAATTATCCAAATTAAATTAATTAATGCTGTAATCCATGATCACAAATTGAATGCTATGTTTACATTTGTTGAAAGCCACATGCTTTTTGGTGGGAAAATTCGGGAACAGGAAACAGGTACATTTCATTGTAACTTATTATTTATAAAAAGTAAGATATCTATTGACCTTAATAGTGCCAATTTTTTTGTGCATTTTTATTTATTATTTGGGGGGGGGGGGGGGGGTATTTGACAGGGCTCACACTATTTCTATTTGACCATATAAATTCATTTAAAGCATAAAAGACAAGTTAAAAGAGCAACGGGCGTATCATGCGCTTAAGCACAGCCCTTTATTATGGCCTAATATCTGTAAAAAAGATCCAGCATTTGTTTCAACGTATGCTGTCATTAGGTACATTGTATCTTCAGAATACATTTAAGCACAATATTAATGAAAAACTCCTTTATATTTTCAGACTATATCCGAAGCTACAACTTTTTTCTGATAACTTACTGAATTTATTGGATGATGTAAAGAAAAGTGAAAGGAAGTACCAACAACTATTTATATCATTTGCTCAGATTTGTGGATTAAGGTTATTGTAAGTACAATGTATAATCATGATAATGTATGATTAGTTTGATAAAGTCTTCACATATAATTTACAATAGTATAAAGATTGTTTAACTAAATAAGTTTTTAGAAATGAATTATTTAACTATGGAAGTCCCACTGACATAGGCGGATCTAAAAAGGGGGTGGGTGGCTTTTCTTTAAAATTTGGTTTGTTTAATTAGAAAATCATTGAAGAATGACTGTAGGGGTTCCCCCTTTAGGTCAGTCATATGCAAATTTCTGGATCGGCAACTGACTTACATATATATAAAGAAGATTTGGTATGAGTGCCAATGAGACAACTCTCTGTCAAGGTCATAGGTAAAAGTACCTACCCATATCCAAGCTATTAGAAAAATGGAATTATTATACCATGCACTTGCACTAAACCATTATAAGAGTAGTAGAAAAGACTGATATACAATAGATGAAAATTATATATTATATTTACATGTTTATGTACAGTCACTGTTATATACAAATATTAATCTAATATATAACAACAAACTAGAGTATACTGATGTGTATCTGTACAATATATAATAGTTATTATGATTAGGTTGAATTCCTTGTCATTTATTCATCATCAACACACAAACTTGTCTTATACAAATTATATCTCTGTACATTAACCTCACTTTAAGGTATAGAGATGTGATTTTTTTTCTGAGACAAGTAGTTGTTAACTATCCACAAGATAATCCGGTTATCTGATGTTCAATACTCCAGTTCTTTGATTGAAATAGGTCATGACATAAAAAGTTTATAAAGTTTGTTTCTCTAATTTTAGTGATGGACCAGACACATCTTTCTCATTAAAGTGTGATCAGAAGACATTTATTCCTGTTGCCTTAGTTAAAGGTTTTGGTATTAATAAAGATACAGAAGGATCTCACTTTGTCACTAAAGTTGTCGTTGTCGTTGAGGTAAGATGTTTACCCATGATGTATTAGAAGTAAAAGTTTTTTGTCAAGCCTGCCACTTTTGTTGCAGAAAGCTCGACATACATTTGTAGGGATAGTGATGCTGCGGCCGTGTTAGCTAACTTTTTTAAAGCTTTATATTTTATAAGGTAGAATACCTGAATGCTTCATAACTTGTATATAGATGCCTCATGTTACAAAGCTACCGTCAGTCACATGTTCAATGTCCTTGACCTCATTTTCAAGGTTCAGTGACTACTTAATAAAAAGTTAAGATATTTTGTAATGGTAAATTCTCTGGTATTATAAGCATGATAAGTAATAGGATAACTATATTTGGTATGTGTGTACTTTGCAATGTTCTCTTGCCTGTCAGATAGTTTTCATTTTTACCTGTACCTCATTTCTTAAATTAGGAATTTAATTAGTAAACAAGCTAGGTTAAGTTTTGGTGGTCAAGTCCATATCTCAGCTAGATACTATGAGCAATAATCAAGTATATTCTGTCATGTCTGTGTATGGAAGGACTGCAAAGGGTACATGTCCAACTGGCAGGTGTCATCTGACCTTGACTTCATTTTCATTGTTGAGTGGTTATAGTTAAGTTTTAAAAAAAAATGTACAGTATTTACCTTCATGACCTTTATTTCAACCAAAGAAATACTTTGCATGTATAAAGTTTAATCCTTTCCAGTGCTACAGTGAAAATGTCACACTACATTTCATTGCATATAAGAAAGTAACCTTCACCATTGTTCACAAACAACCCAATGTTTACACTGTTATTTACTGGTTACCTGTTTTGGTAACTATGTAACCTTAACGTTCCAAAATATTTTATAAGACCATCAAATAAAAAAAAATGTTATGCTTTCAGACACCCAATATGCATTTTTATGACTCAGGAAAATTTAAGTGTATTGAAATGCAGGGTTAATTTTTCTACAACTGTCAAATTCAAGGAAATATTTTTTTAGGCATTCTTTAATTTCCTATACAACCGGATGTGACGTACCATGATTTGGTGGTATTACACCTCTAATGCTTTATGAAATAGGGCAACTATATTTGGTGTATGGAAATATTGTAAGATTTATATGTCAGTTGCACAGGTTATATTCGACATTGACTTAGTTTTCACAGTTAATTGCTCAGTGTTAAGTTTTTGTGTTTTGGTCTGATTTTCTTTAACTAGATAAGCAATAGGTCAACTATATTTGTTAGCTGTAGATTTGTACATGTCTGCCTAGCATAGTTCATCTGACCTTGACCTCAATATCATGGTTAATTGGTCAACGTTTAGTTTTCTTGGTTAATGTTAAGTTTATGTGACAGTTGTAATAAGCTTTATATTTAGGACTATCAACATAATATCAATGATCAGAAAAGAAGGCGAGACATTTCAGTGTGTGCACTCTTGTGGAATTATTAATCTCTATAATAACTGAAATCAAACTTTAGTTGTTTCTGTTGATCTTTTTTCATAAGCTGCCTTTTATAACAGTTAATTAATCTGATCATGACCTCATTTTACTTATTGTGAAGTTGATGGGACTTTGTGTAATTCTCATGTGTTCACTATATTGAGAGATCCCTCCTGCTCTGAGAGTAAAAGTTAAATGGTCTTTACTTCTAAATCTTAGATAGTAATAGTATTCCCTTCATGTGCAGGTACATGGTTGGACAGACAGACTGACAGAGAGACATAATCCTATATACCCTCCCCCCTTATTTTGTTTGCAGTAAGTATATTAAGATGACTAGTTTTGTTTAAAGAATTTTGTCTAAATTCAAATAGAGCTCATGTTTAGCTTTTTCAGCACACCAGAAAACAGTTAATTAAATTAAGTTAGTGATGGGTTGACTGATATTGTTTTTCATTTACAGTCAAAAAGTATGTGTGAAGAGGAGAACAAAGAAAGTACAACTAATGATTTGAGGAATAAAACAACAGTACCTCATCAATGTGCTAATCATGTAGATGACCATGTTAAAGGTCAGCATATAGGACAGATGTTAGCAGTTGTCCAGTCTGGACAGTCTTTATTTGGATTTAGAGGAGTATATGGATTACTTGTGGACGGAACAAAGGTTTGTCCTATTATTCAGTCATAAATATAAATATAACAGAATTTGATGAGACTGTCATCATAGTGAGAGGGTTAGCGCTATAAAACCAGGTTTAATCCACCTTTTTCTACATTTGAAAATGCGTGTACCAAATCAGGAATATGACAGTTCTTGTCCATTCGTTATTGCTGCGTTATGTTATTTGATTTTGCCATGTGATTATAGACTTTCCGAATGGATTTTCCTCTAAGTTCAGTATTTTTGTGATTTTACTTTTTTCGTAACAAAAACATTATCTCCTTCAAGTGCTGTAATTTAAAAAAAAATTACTACTGTAAACATACTTATTTTTTAAGCTCTTTTGCCCGATACTTGCTTACAAACCTTAATATCTACTGACAAATTATTCTGCAACTTTATTCATGAATATTTGAAGGTGTTTAATTCCATTATCGCTTCTTGTTAACTTTGAACTTTTTTAACATGACACTCACTGCAGTTTTGATGTGTATGAATGAACAAGAATTTTTACAGTAAGATACAGATTTTAGCCTTCTTAACCCTTTCATCCCCGACGTTGCTTTGAGGCATCGCCTGACGTTGGCACGACGTTGCTTCAACGCATCGCCTGACGTTGGCCCAACGATGCTTTGAGGCATAATTTTTCGGTATTTTTTTTAATCAGTTTCATAACGAAATGGCAGGGCGCATGCAAGGGAAAATGGACGTAGTCATTGAACGTATTTTGAAATTTGTATTTATGCTTTGTTCAGTGTAATCGTACTGTTTAAAATAAGAAAAATACTGTTGAAACGTCATTCTTAAAGGGAAGAAATTAATGGCGTCCTCCGTGGTGCAACATGTGTTCAACAGCTGTTTATTTCAATGTTTAATGTTTTAAAAAAGGCCTTCTCCGGTGAAAATTGTAAATGTCAATTCCGTGACCTCATTTGCGATCATTTGCATATCAATGCGGATATGCAGGGGTAATATAATCCAACATTTTGTTGAAAGTTGTCGTTTTCAGATTTGGTTGCGCTAACCTTATTGCTGCTTCCTTACTTCTTTATTTATGCCTGTAAATGGCCATGACATACATTTATTTAGTCCAAAAATGAGAAAGCATGCAAGTCTCCATTTTTGTTTTGTTTTTCAATTCTATTTTATAAATATATTGACCTTTAAAGTTGGCCTTCAGTTGACCAATAAAAACGGGGATTCCGTTTCTTACGGTCGTAATGTCATGTGAGATGTCATGTGCTTGCGGTAAAAATAATGTGCATTTTCGAAGTTATGAACTCAATAATATACGATTTTATTTTTTTCATAAATCGTTTGAAACGTAAAATAAAGTGTGAAAAAACCCATCCTGTCTTGAAGGTTAATCAGAGTCCAAATTAAAAACATGTGTCGATGTTCCATCTAACACGTGTTTTCCTGGTGGTCGAGGATTCTTGGAACTCATTTGCATATTATTACGATTTTATATTTTCACAAAAGTTAGCTAATAACACGCGTATGTGTTATAAAAAGAGGCAAACCGAGTATGTGTCACATAGAAGATTAGTTGTTCTTCAAAATTTTCTAATAAATAAATACTCGACAACTGTTTTTCGCAATTACTTGCATTGAACGTTGGAATGTGTATTCGCATTTCATTTTTTTTTTAACTCTGACCTTGTATCATCCAATTAAAACTCGGGGACCCTTTCTTAATACATGTGATATATCATGTGATTCTAATATGTCGTCTGTAAACAAATGATAAAATTGAAATGTCCGATTCTTCAGACGAGGAATTCTACGGTTTTGAAGCCGATGAAATTCAGCAGGCTGCTCAATGGTACGAGCAATTATTAATAGATCAAGGAATAGGTGATGATTTTGAATTCAATTCTTCAGGGAACGAGTCCGAGGACTCAGAAACAGAACCTATCGATGATACCATTCCTATTTATAATATCAATGACCAAGTAGTCCCAGATATAGGCAATTTTGGAAACAACTGGCATCACAATTTTGATATATATGTTACAGTAAATAGGTGAAATTAGGAATTACATGTAATTACTAAAATTTAGGAATTACAGGTAATCCCCAATGCACTTAGTAAATACAAGTAATTCCTGAAACGGCCCAGTTATTACCAGTAATTACTAATTTTAAAATGTATTTTTACACCTATTTACTGACTGCTATAACAATGTTGTACTATGGTCAGATGATCAAAAGTTATGGTAATACTAACTAGAGATCAGTTAGTACTCTTAAAATATTGAATGGTTGATTTGTATTAAAAATATCTTGAATAAATATGGACTTTTAAATATTTGATTAAATCAGAGTCACTTTTTGACCTATTTCAGCAGACATGGAAATCAGAAATGGAAAATTCTACTAATGCATTATGTACTTTTTAAAACAAACTTTGAGTTTAAAGAATAATTAGACTTATTACCTTATAAGGTAACGTTAAGTAGGTTAAGAACTGGAATGAACTGTTATGTGGATTAGCTTTGACATATAATAAAAAAATTTAAAAAAATGTTGTTTAATCATTTATAATAAAGGGCTGCGCTTTAGCGCATGATACGCCCGTTGCTCTTTTAACTTGTCTTTTATGCTTTAAATGAATTTATATGATCAACTAGAAATTTGGGTAAAAATCCAGGATGGTTTATAAAATCTAATGTTTTAAAAACTTTAACTGCAGAGTGTATGTAATGTTAACTGGGAAAACAACTAGTCCATTTATCATGTTTATAAGTAATATAGGGGAGAGAAACGAAGGATTTTTTTTAATAAATTTACTTTTGGATATTATCTTATGATCATAAACATTTAGCTTCTGTCCAAGTTTGGTAGAAATCCAGGATATTTGGCTAAAGTTATTTTAAAGTTTTAAACCACAGTCAATGATTGAGATTTAAGTTTACAAAATTATGAAAATCAATTTTGGATTGATATCATTGTCTTACATGCATATACAGAGTTTCAAGACCTATAAAACAACAATTTTCCAGTTTCAATTCACAAACACTAAAGAGAATGCATTTTTCATGTGCCTTATATTCCTACATCCTTAAGTAAGCTCCCTTAAAATCCCTACCCCTTTACTTTCTTATTTGGTATCTTGAATTATGTTTTTAATTTCAAAACAAAAACATCAAGTTAGTAAATAGCTGTAAAAATGACAAAAAATATCAGTAATTACCAGTAATCCCTGAAACAACTAGTAAATACATGTAATTACTAAATTGGCTAGTAATTACAGGTATTTACTGAAATGTTTAGTAATTACGTGTAATTCCTAATTTCACCTATTTACTGTAACATATATATGAAAGGGGTTTACCTCATTTATTTCAACCTAGAGGTCCAGATGGAAGGGCAACCGGCCCAGCTACTATTTTAGCTGCTGATAAGGGTCCAATTGATTTCTTCAAATTGTTTTTGAATGACATATTATTTGAACATATAATTAATGAAACTGAAAGATATGCCAATCAACAAATCACTGAAAACCCAGATGGTAATAAATCTGCCTGGTCAAAACCAAGTCTAACAGAAATAAAAGCTTTCATTGGTCTTTGCTTTCTGATGGGAATTGATGTTAAACCAGAAACCAAACTATACTGGTCAACTGATCCCTGCATGGAATCTCCAATATTCGGAAAAACAATGCCCAGGAATAGATTTATGCAAATCATGAGGTATCTTCATTTTAGTAACAATCATAATGCACAACAACCAGGTCATCCATCATATGATGTACTTTATAAAATTAGAAATATCTTGAATATGTTCAACACATCCATGAAAAGAGAATTCGTCCCTTCACGCCAGGTCTCTATAGACGAATGTATGATACCCTTCAAAGGAAGGGTCAAATTCAAACAATATATGCCAGCCAAACCAACTAAATGGGGAATAAAGATATGGGCACTTGCAGATTCAAATACAGGATACATCTGCTATACAGATGTTTATACAGGAAAAACTGATAGACCACAGGGACAGTTGGGTGAACATGTTGTAAAAAAATGTATAGAGGGGGCTGATATTGGTGGGCAGGGATACCATGTATATGTTGACAACTTCTTTTCATCACCAAAACTATTCCAAACCCTGTTTGATAATAGTCCGGCGGCTACAAGCATATTTCAGACGAATTGTGCACATCCTGTTACAAGCATGAAATTTGGCATAGACCTTCCTCAACTATTACTCTTTAATTTCAGATAGGGAGGCATTTGAAAAAAAATGTCTCACTTCCGGTAAAATTCAAAATGGCGGACGTCATACTTAAATCAGCCCAATATCGAAGAGTAGTGTGTAAAAATGTGTTATTATCATGCTACTATCATAATAGTTGGTACAAACCTTTGTTTTTTACTACTGTTGGATAAATTAAATAGATAAGATGTCCTCATAAACCCTTCTTCCGGTTAAAATCCAACATGGCGGACATTGTACTTAAATTAGCTTACTTGTTAGGGAGAGTAATTGAAATGTGTTTTAACGTATTGCTACTATCATTACATTGTACAGGAACCTTTCTTTGGTGCTTGTGATGGATACAATGTATAAGACATATGTCTTAAAAACCCTTACTTCCGGTAATATCCAAAATGGCGGACATAGAAATATCAATTTATTATTCAAATATTCAACTTTTTTCAAGATGTAAATAAAATGGTTTTTTTTTGTGCTGGTCATTAAACTTTTGGCTTTAAGTAATCCTCAAAACCACTTATTTTATCATGTTGTAAATTTTTAAATATAAAGTTGACACTTCCGGTAAAAATATGACGCAAATTTCAAAAATGAGTCCTAAATCCATTTCTTCGATGTAGAGTTTTGGATAGATTGATTAAAACAAAATAAAATCACTATAGTACTAAAACATATTTAAAATAACTACTTTATGGCCAGGAATACATATTTATTCACAGTCACCACCACATGCACACAAGGTCGTTCACAGGAGACCCGATTTTCCACAATAAAAATAACTGTGGCATCCTTTCTTACATCCACAATGTACAAGCATCTGAAAAAATTATGAGGCCTCAGAAAAAGTTTTTTTTAAAGGGACCCTCTTTGTCCCTTCGCAATTCATTAGACTAGGTAGCATGAGAGCCAATCCCAAGCTCGTCTCACTAAACACCTGCATTAGTATATTGCACGTTTTACATGCTTGAAAAGACTAGACCAAGTTGTGGGCCTCACTTATAGTTAGCCTTCGGTTTTGTGCAAAAAAATGATTTTCTTGCTTCGTTAATCCTGTAAGCTCCATCTGATAAATTTGTGCGATCTTACAGTAAAACCCCGATGATTCAGACTGATCAGTCATCATTCTTTATGTTAAAGTGACATCTTCAAATACCATTAATGTCTCCTACGCATTCTTTTTTTTCCTTTTCAAGCAAAGAATGAACCGTATCACAACCGGTAAAGGTATAGGTCTGAAATAAGTGTGTGTGATCACTCATTGCCTAGTGCATTTAAAAGATTTTTGCCTCCCTAAACACAATCCATAGTTCGTTTGCCCCTATGTCAGGGAATAGCGAAATAGTACTGACAGCATCATCAGTGACTGTTAATCGTGACTCGTTCAAGTTCGTGTTTCACTGCATCAGACATATGCACCATGATTTTAGTTCCTGTCTCTTTATGTGAACATGGTGCTACTCTTGAAATACATCACGTGGTGGATAAAATAGAATATCGTGAGCATTTGTTGCTACAACTACCATACTCATCAAAGACTTCATCCACTCTTGTTACAGTTTCAAGATATTTTATTAAGGTAAGGACATAATACCCAATCATCATACTCGTTAGGAAACACCTTGAAACTGTAACAACAGTGAATGTAGTGTCGAATGCGAACATAGACAATACTGGTAGTTTGTAAGCTGCTAAAAGAAGCAAGGGCAACATTTAGAGGTAAGGGGATACACAGACGAATCCAGGGTTAAAAACATCCTCAAAATTGGCAAAGTTTTCTGAGAGATGACGACAATAAGAAAGAACTTTTAAGTTTGTATTCACAGCAGCTTGCTCAATACAATTTTGAGTACAAGGTAGTTGTAGCAAAAATTGCTCAGGATGTTCAGTGTTATCCACCATTGATGATGTTTCAAGTTAAGCACCATGTTTACACGACGAGACTGACACTAGAATCAAGATCGATGTGTCTGATGCAGTGAAACACAGACTGAACTGAGTCATGACTCGAACAGTCGATACTGATGGTATTGCTGTTTCGCTATTCCGTGACATAGGGACAGACAAACTTTGATGTGCATTTGGAAGGGGAAAAAGCATAAGATATATATCAATCCATGAACTTTCAAATGGTCTAGCCATAAAATTATTGTGAATTGCGGCCTAACGAGTTTGCTGATTGGGTATTATGTCCTTACCCTAATAAAATACCATGAAACTGTTATACGAGTGGATGGTTTCTTGGATGTGTATTGTAGTTATAGCAACAAATGGTCAGGATACTAGTATTCTATTTTATCCACCACGTGATGTATTTCAAGTTCAGCACCAAGTTCACATTTAGAGGCAGACACTAGAATCATGGTGCATGTGTCTGATGCAGTGAAACACGAACCGAAACGAGTCATGATTCGAACAGTCGTTAATGATGATGCTGTCACTACTGTTTCGCTATTCCGTGACATAGGGGTTAAGACGAACTATGAATTGTGTTTGGGAGTGCAAAAGACTTTGGATTAATATCTAGCAATGGCCTTTCAAATGCACTAGGCAATGAGTGATCTGACACATTTATTATCATCCATGCATTTACCTATTGTGATATGGTTCTCTCTTTGCTTGAGAGAGAAAAAAAGACTATTTGGGAGACATCGATTGCATTTGAAGCTGTGACTTTAACATAAAGAATGAAGATTGATCAGACTAAATCACCGGTAATTTACTGCAAGATCGCACAAACTTAACAGATGGGATATACCATGGTTAACGAAGCAAGAAAAATAACTATTTGCGCAAAAAGGGAAGGCTTTTTGGGGCTATTTCCTCAACTTGGTCTAGTCTTTTCCAGCATGTAAATCATGCAATTTACTTAGGTAGGTGTTTAGGGAGACGAGCTTGGAATTGGCTCTTATGCTACCCACTCCAGGCAAAAAGAAAAACTTTAAAAAAAAAAAAACAACTCTTTTTGAGGCCTTATCATTTTGACAGAAGCTTGTACATTGTGGAAGTATGAAAGGATGCCGCGGTCATGTTTAATGTGGAAAATCGGGTATCCCGTGCACTGCGATGTGTGCATGTCGTTGTGATTGTTATTTTTGGCCGAACATTGTAGTAATTTTAAATATGTTTTAGTACTATAGTGGTTTTATTTTGTTTTAATCACTCAATCCTAAACTCTTCATCGAAGAAATGGATTGAGGACTCATCTTTGAAATTTACGTCATATTTTTACCGGAAGTGTCAACTTTATATTTATGCACTTGCAACATGATAGAATAAGTGGTTTTGGGGATAACTTACAACCAAACGTTTAAGGACCAGCACAAACAAATCATTTTCTTTACATCTTGAAAAAAGTTGAATATTTGAATAATAAATTGATATTTCTATGTCCGCCATTTTGGAAAATACCGGAAGTAAGGGTTTTTAAGACATATGTCTTATACATTGTATCCATCACAAGCACCAAAGAAAGGTTCCTGTACAATGTAATGATAGTAGCAATACGTTATAAACCCATTTCAATTTCCCTTCCTAAACAATAAGCTAATTTAAGTACAATGTCCGCCATGTTGGATTTTAACCGGAAGAAGGGTTTATGAGGACATCTTATCTATTTAATTTATCCAACAGTAGTAAAAAACAAGGTTTGTACCAAATATTATGACAGTAGCATGATAATAACACATTTTTACACACTAGTCTTCGATATTGGGCTGATTTAAGTATGACGTCCGCCATTTTGGATTTTACCGGAAGTGAGACATTTTTTTCAAATGCCTCCCTATCTGAAATTAAAGAGTAATAGTTGAGGAAGGTCTATGCCAAATTTCATGCTTGTAACAGGATGTGCACAATTTTTCACAAAGCCGCCGTACTATAACTATCAAACTGCAGCATGTGGAACAGTCCGCAAAAACAGAAGTTGTTTACCAGCTGATTTCATGTTAAAACGGCCTGTTGGAATCAATACTATGGGGGACGTGCAGTTTTTTCTAAGGAAGGCTATTTCTGGTGAAACAGCAATTTCAACAATTCATGATCATTCTATGTCTGAAGTACAGCGTTTGGTTCAAGTAGATGGTCAATTTAACAAAGCAGACATACCATGCCCAAAAATCATAGTCGACTACACGGGAGTCGACAGAGCTGATCAGTACATACAGTACTTCTGCTTTAACCATAAAACACAGAAGACGGGTGTTTTTCAAATTTCTGGAAATCTTAAAGTATAATGCATACAGGCTGTTTCTGTTGAGTCCAAACCATCAAACAGTCGGCAACTCACCTGCAATGACATTTCTACAATTTCCCCGACAAATTACCAGTAGCCTTATAGATGGTTACTGTGGCATTAGTAACAAAAGTCGTCAAGCTGCAGCCCCAGTACCATCACGTCTCATAGTTAGACATATGCCTAACATTGTTGGAAACAAATCATGGTGCCATGTGTGTTTGGCAAAGGTTGCCGCTGGTAAGCAGGAGAAGAGAAGACAAACCATTTATGGATGCAATGAATGTGGTAAACACTTCTGCCTACCAGAGTGCTTTACAGCCTACCACACAAAAGCAAAATACTGTTAATTAACTAGTTATTCTTTAAATCGTTTGTTACTTTGTTGGAAATCGTTTGAAACATTTATTCTATAAATCATGGAGACTTAAATTACTGTTGGAAAAAAATATTTGAACTGAAAAAACTGAATGAATTATAAAGTAAAACAGCTTTCAACCAGTGCCAGTGGTTACATGTATTTGTGGTTATCTGCATAAAAAAACTTTCATGTTTTCTGGGACTCTTTTCTTGTTAAAAGTAAGTAATTGTTTCACCTGTTCATAAAAGTTGGCTTGTTAATTGACTTGTAGTTGCATGTATTCCATTTACTTTTAAATTCCGTTGTCAGCATGCTGAACCATTTACCGTTACATGTGCAAATCAGAGTACACATTTTTGTGTATTGACCCTTTCGTCTATAAATATCTCGGAAGTTTCCGAATTAAAACGAGGCAATGACAACATTACACAAATCAATGGCTGAACGCTGAACATAAAAAAAAAGGTGGATCGATAATAAAAGAATATCTCGATTTAGATTAGAGTAATCGTTCTCTTGGTCAAGGATGATCTTTTCAGATGTGGTTATTTAATAGGGAAAACAATAATATGAACAATTCGTCGGCAATTTAAAAGATTTATAAGTATTTTAAACTGTTTAGCGAACGCTTGTTCGTAAAACTTGTTGTTTCGTTTTACTCACATGGTTAAATGTACGTAAACAACTTTAGTTTTCTGTAATTTAGTTTCTGAGCAATGGTTTGACATGTTAATCTACCGTTTTCATTCCGGTTCCTGTCTTTTGACGGCTACAACTGCCCTAATTCCCCATATACTAAACATAAGCGAAAACGCGCACTTATCTGGGAATTAATTTCGGGCCGGTGACGGTCTCGTGCAGTATTTGATAATGTCATAGAAACTCATAGACCAGTTCAATCCGGTAAGGAAAGTGTTCAGCTTTCAATATCATGTATACATGACTTATTTAACATTACTGGTAATCCATGGTTATTTCTGTATTTGTATTATCTAAAAACTGTCACTGCAAGTTCTATATTTGCCATTCTACTGTGGAATCATTATTATTTGTTGGATACCAATTTTCGTGGGTTTCGTGGGTATGTTTTAACCACGAAATCAAATGTTCAATGAAATACATATTTATAATAGGCTTAATATAGAGATTGTCAATACCATGAAATCAAATATCCACGAATATGCAAGTTTTTAGCAATCCATGAAAATTGATAACCACGAAAATAAATGAATCCACAGTATCTGTTTTTAATTTTGTAACAACAGAAAATTGATTCAAAAGTCTCAAGTAACTAACAAAAGCTTTATATAGTGTTAATGTTCATAATTTTCAATTTAGGCAAACAAAAACTCCTCTCTGAGTCATTTTAAAAAGTCATAATAAAGAGCAGAGATGACTGTCTAAGTGAAGTCAAATTAAGGTTATATAAAAAAGAAGATGTGGTATTATTGTCAATGAGACAACTGTCCACAAGAGACCAACATTACACAGACATTAACAACTATAGGTTACCTTATGGCCTTCAACAATGAGCAAATCCCATACCACAAAGTCAGCTATAAAGGCCCTGATAAGACAATGTAAAACAATTCAAACGAGAAAACTAACTGCCTCATTTATAAAAAATAAATAAACGAAAAACAAATATGTAACATATAAACAAACGACAACTACTGAACCACAGGCCCCCATTAACTTATTTTACATTCAATGATCAATCTCTACTGTAATTCTTATTTAAGACACTTTAAGTGACTATGCATTAACAAATTTCATAGTCTCATTTGCTACTAAAATAAAATAATTATACGATTGTCCATTTGTTTCTTGAATATACCAACTACAAGAATCTGAAGTAGTTCAGTTATTTTACATTCAATATTTATATATAAAATGAGTCTGTATTTTGATATAGGAAAATGTGATATGAGTGCCAATGAGACAACTCTCCATCCAGATTACAATTTATAAAAGTAAACTATTATAGGTCATGGTACAGCCTTCAACACAGAGCCTTGGCTTACACTGTACAGCAAGCTATAAAGGGCCCCAAAAATTATTAGTGTAAAACCATTCAATCAGGAAAATCAACGGTACTATATATATGTTACATGAATGATATATATCAAACAGTATTGATAAGAAATTTAAGATTTATATAACTTGAAATCATGAAACCAAACATTTCATATGGACTACGGACTAAATAAATATTGTGCATCATTGTAATATTCTAAAGTAAATCATCCTTAAAGTATATACAAACAAGAATGTATCCATAGTACATGGATGCCCCACTTGCACTTGCATTTTCTATGTTTTGTGGACTCTAATTTCATGAATTTGGCATTTAAATAAGAAAGATCATACCATAGTGAACATGGATACATATGCCTCCTTGGGGTTAATCAGAATTTCCAGTTTGATGTCAGGCTTTATTCCTTTCAGATTAAATATATACTATATACGCTATTGTTCTGGAATCATTTAAAAAAAAATGTTTTAAAGCAATCACATTGTCTCTAGTTTTCTTCATGGCATCTTTAAATATAAATCACGATCTCCTATTGTCCATTCTATACATGTGTTTGTTATCTGACACTTCATCCAGGGCACTTTCAGTGCCACATGACACTTTTATTGATATAAAAGATTTGCTTATCCGCAAACAGAAGGCTGGATAAATAGAGATGTTAAACTATTTGTCCGTCGAGCTAGACGAATAGTCATTCCGTTGAAATAACTCCTGGAAACAGCTTGATTCTATTCTTAATTAATTAATTTAAATCACAAAATATTAGATCTCGCTGTGTGAAAAGCAAATCTAGCTGTCATGTTTAATCAAAATTCTATGCCTAATTTTTGCAATCAAAGTTCACGTAAACACATTGTATGTTTAATTAAATTTCTCAAATATCACTTTTATACATGCTGATTATATTATTTTAATCAACATGTGGTTTGTTTGATCTCAGTTTTTTATTGTGAAAAAAAATCTATTTTGATGTTGATGTTCTTGCTTTCTCTGATTTCCTATTGTGGAGGTTTGAAAAAAAGACAATGCCTTATGACTCCACATCTTTTTGCAGATATTTTGAAAAGAAAGAATAAGTTTGCCTGCATATTCTTTAAAATTGTTAAAGAGAAACAGATTCAACCGACAAATCACGTGCAATATGAGATTTGTCCACTCTTTAGTTAAATTTTAAAAATTTTAAAACACTTGGCAAGCCTAATGTTTAAAATTTATAAATTTAACTGTTTATAGTGGATAAGTATTACATGGGATGCAGTGGTAGAATCTATATTTCTAATACCAAATACCAACATAATAATAATATCTTTATTCTCATAACCATTGCAGATACATAGGCACAGACAGAGTGCAAAATATGTACATGCATATGCATCTATTTACAAAACATATATACATAAGATACAGGTGTTTCAAAATAATATACATTTTAGCCAGGAGGACCCACATGTTCATTTATACATCTTATAAACATACATAATCTTTTTAACTCTGACTATTTTAGTTTGCACATCAATTTTCCAATTTTTAGTGTATGAAGACGAGCCAAAAAGTACTTATCAAGGTATATTTTTCTGCTGTCGTTAAAAATGGACATTCAAGCAGATGATGAAATTCTTTTCCAATGCTACCAATATTACAAAGATGACATTTTTAATCATTTTTATTTAACATTATTCTATCTCCCTTTCTCTATTAGGAGTCCATGGTTTGTGGTTCTACGTCTATATGAAATAATGCTTTCGTGCATATCAAAGATATCGGTTAAAAAAAATCAAAATTTAATATTTGCTTAAAAATTCTAGAATTTACTGTTTTTGTAGACTCTTATAATTGTGTATTCCACAACTATTTATATCAGTGTGGTAAACTTAAGAACATTTTTTAACCATATATCAATACCAGAACATTGAGAAATCCAAATATTTGAAAAAAACACATCCAATATATTTTTAATTTTACTCACAAACAAGAATGTGTCCCAAATACAGGGATGGCCCACTCCCACTATCCCTTTCTATGTGCTGTGGACCGTGAAATTGGGGTAAAACCTCTAATTTTGCACTAAAATTAGAAATATCATATCATAGGGAACATGTGTACTAAGTTTCAAGTTGATTGGACTTCAACTTCATCAAAAACTACCTAACTTTAACCTGAAACGGGACGAATGGACAGACAGACAGACAGACAAACAAACGAACCCACAGACCAGAAAACATAATGCCTCTCTACTCTCGTAGGTGGGGCATAAAAATGTACATACATTATTCACATAAAATAGAGTTTGTCTGCCCAAAATTATTCTAGGTCGTTTAAATATAATGCAAATAATATAGGAGAGAAGTTTTCACCTTGATGGACACCTTTTTTACACATAGACATGTCTGACACATTACTGTTATATACAATATTTGATTTGATATTTTCATATAAATGGATAAAATACGTTATACATTTTCACACTTATATGTTGAGTAAGCAACTTAAACCGGAGTCCATCACGCCAAATGGTATCAAAAGCTCTTTCCAAATCTATAAAGCCTGCAAATAACATTTCTTTTGTTAGAAAATATTAAAAAATATTTATTAAATAAAAAAAAAATTATATAGATATTTTATTGGCATGAGACAACTTTGTGACTGGCGATGAAATAAGTTATGCACATTGATTTTTTTTTTTTTTTTAAATTTTAGACAAGTAATTTGCAAATTAAGATAAAAGACATTTGTAATAAAACACAAAAAACAATAATATATAAATAGGCCTACTATTTCCGAGTGTAAGGACAGATAATAATGGATCACAGTTTATGTGGACATTTTATAAAATGTTATAAGACATCAAAAGACATGTTTTTCAAAAACCATATTAAAAAGAAAAATGTAAAAAACAACTTAAAATTCACGATAAATATTAATCTAATCAAAATTTAAAGAGTTACACATAATAAATCAGCAAATAAGGTAGTACTATACATGTACCGTAGTTAAAACAAGGGGGGTTAAAAGCAGGAGTTTGGTTTAAATTTAAAACTAAGCAGTAAAACCCTGATAAGCATTGTCATTAAAACAGTTGTAGTTTAATAAAAAGATATGATATATATTTATCAGCATCTGCACCATGCAGTTGCTAAAATATAAGACCTCAGGCACTGATTATTTTTAAGTAACAAAATATGCGTTTTGATTGAGGACAATATGGTTCATGATTCTTCTATATACTCTCATTTATATTTATTTACTTATTTATATACAATTTTGAAATCTAAAATGTAACAGTGCAACAAACGGCACTTTAGATTTAGCATCATACATATCCCAATTCATATTAAGGACAAAACAAGCAATGATTATTTTTTATTGAAAAAAAATATTGTTATATAATAATATTATTTTGTTCTCTAGGGCACTAACTTTCATTCCACAGGCGCTCCTGGGCGCTTTTTAGTAGGACCGATTATTTGACCCATGTTGATCTGGGTTATTACCAGGTAAATTTGGTAGCTGTTTCAACATCAATAGCATATAGTCCTTTTAAAAATCAAATAAAGACTCAATAGATATATCAGGTTGTTGTTTTCCCTTGGTTTAATAATCTCAGAATTCTTCTTGATTTATTATATTAGATTTCTCATATCTTTCATCATTTTCTTTGTAATTTTTTTTTATATATATTTCATTTCTGTAAGTCTAAGAGTGGTATCCATCACCTTAACTAAACTTAATTTGGCTCGTTTAATTTTCATAAGACTTTGACAGTAATAACTTTGACCCTTTGACAAAAATATAAAAATTTGAAAAAAATTGAACCAACTGATTTATCAGAAAAATTACAATGGTTATATATTAGTTTGACAAACACTAATTTTGATAACAGAGAAGCTTAATATTTCCTTAACAACACAACGTAATCAAAACATGTAGCTGATTTTACAGAGTTATCTCCCTGAAGTGTTAGGTACCATCTTAAGGTAGCACAATACAAAGATTTTCATCCCTAATGAGACATCTTTAAACATGATGTAATTCCACAAATTTTTCTTTAAACTTCATAAATGAGGTACCAAAAGAAAGAAGATGGAATAATCTTTCAAATTGTGATAATTTTTGTCGAGCCTGCAACTTTTGTTGCAGAAAGCTCGACATAGGGATAGTGATCCGGCGGCGGTGTTAGCTCACTTCTTAAAAGCTTTATATTTTAAAAGGTAGAAGACCTGGATGCTTCATACTTTGTATATAGATGCCTCATGTTACGAACTTTCCGTCATTCACATGTCCAATGTCCTTGACCTCATTTTCATGGTTCAGTGACTACTTGAAAAAAAAGTAATGTTAAATTCTCTCTTATTATAAGTAAACTATATTCGGTATGTGCGTACTTTGCAAGGTCCTTACGCCTGTCAGACAGTTCTCACTTGACCTCGACCTCATTTCATGGATCAGTGAACAAGGTTAAGTTTTCGTGGTCAAGTCCTTATCTCAGATACTATAAGCAATAGGTCTTGTATATTCGTTGTATGGAAGGACTGTAAGGTGTACATGTCTAGCTGACAGGTGTAATCTGACCTTGACCTCATTTTCATGGTTCAGTGGTCATAGTTATTTTTTTTAGCTTTGGTCTATTTTTCTAATACTTTATGCATTATGTCAACTATATTTGGTGTATGGAAATATTTTATGATCTATATGTCGGTTACACAGGTTTTATTTGACCATGACCTAATTTTCACGGTCCATTGCTAAGTTTTAAGTGAGTGTGTTTTGGTCTGGTTTTTTTAGGCAGTTAAGCTGCCTTATGCGAGCACCCTGGATTTGTGTGCTACCCAAAAAATGCTGAAATACGTGCCATTGTTGTTATCTAGCTGGATATTATGTTATTTATAACTTATTGGACATTTTGTTCATGCTTTTCATTCTGGATTACAAAAAATATGACCAAAAAAACCTTAAATGATCGTCGATTTTCCCAAAAGTTTTGAAGTTGCACTTAGGAAGTAGAGCACATTAGGAATCATTATGCATTTTATTATCCCCTGAGCTTTTGGCTAAGATGTCAAAGAACAAATGTATAAAATATTTAAGCGCCGAAAATCTCTAAGGACAATTAGTTTAGATTTCCCAAATTGCAAAAGTCGTAGGAATATTGTTTGTCATCAATACGTAGTCAACTACGTCAGTAGTCTATTAAAACAAATTCGACTGATCATGCTGTTGGCGGCAATTTTGAATTAGAATACGAAATTTCGTATCTTTTCAATTTGGACGCAGGGGTTCAAATTAGCGGTGGTCCGAGGTCTGCGACCTTCCACTTTTGAAGTTGGACTTTCTACTTGGTTACTAGCTACGCCCGACATGCACGACGGACCTTGAAAGAAAAAAAATAACTTTCCAAACATTTTTACCAAAGTTTTCTAATAAACGATCTCAAACTTTTTTTCATCAATACTATCCATGACAGCGATGTTCAATTTGTTCAACCGCTAGATTTATACAGAAAATCGCCGACAAATAATGTGTAAATCCGAGTAAAATTGTATCTCACTCTATCTGTCAAAAACAACATTGAAAATAAAATGGCTGCCGGGGAAGACAATTACAATATCGGATCCGATTCCGGTAGCGGATAATGGTAATCCCGGGTTTGGCTATCATTTTGAAAATAATCCAGACAGGTGACAAAATACATCTATGCATGGTAAATAAATATTAACACTAGAATTGAAAACCAAAAAATATATATTTAAAAGAAAGAAAAAGAAGAAACATTTTGTACACAAATTTTTAATGTCAAAATCCAATACAATGTGACAGCATGGGAACAGTTTATCTAACAATATATATGTTCCTGGTAACAGTATAAATTTTCTTTATCAGTGATAAATGTTGGTAATGCATGTTAGATGCTTTTAAAGTTAAACTTATTACTGCAATTTCAAGGGGTATTTTCTTCTTCTCAATTTTGATGGGTCAGTTAAAATAGCTGGAAGTTTCTTCTATAAAAAAAAGATGTGGTATGATTGCCAATGAGCGAAGGTATGATTGCCAATGAGCGAATCAGGTGAGTGTGTGAGTTTATAGTATGTTTTATTTAATATAATTTTATTGCTTTTTATTATATTTGGGGAAGGTTAACTTTCTGGTAATAAGACCCGTCACGGCCTGGCTGGGGAATTTGGTAGGCAAATGCTCACATTAATCTGTACCGATACAGGCTCAAACTGTCCTCCTTTATACATTTTATACGCCATAACTCATGATGGTGCTCCTATTTAAAGGAGGCTCATACGGAGACAAGACAAGACTGTCCACAAGAGACCAAAATGACACAGACATTAACAACTAAAGGTCATCGTACTGCCTTCAACAATGAGCAAAGCCCATACCATTACCGCATAGTCAGCTATAAAAGGCCCCGATAAGACAATGTGACACAATTCAAACGAGAAAACTAATAGCCTTATTTATATAAAAAAAACTATGAAACAAATATGTAACACATAAACATGATAAACAAACGACAACCACTGAATTACAGGCTCCAGATTTGGGACAGGCACAAATAGTGCAACTATATATAATATATATGATACCTGAATGTAAGCAAATCTTATTATATATAGGTGGAGTCCATTGGGCCACTCTACCTCCTACTGTTTGATAACTTTGAAACGGATGAGATCCCCACCCCTCGACCATATACATTAATGTATGAGACTAAATAAATAATCAAATGAAATATAGGGGAAGTCCCCAGGGTCACACCACCCCCTCATGTTTTAGAACTTGGAAACAGTCGAGATCCCCACCCCTAAACCATATTTATTCATGTATGGGACAACATATAATTAATCAAATGGAATATAGGGGGAGTCCCTGGGGATCACCCCACCCCTCCTATTTGAGAACTTGGAAACGGTCGAGATCCCCACCCCTAAATCATATATATTTATGTATGGGACAATATAAAAAATCATATGAAATATAGGTGGAGTTCGTGGGGCCACTCTCCCGCTTCCGGTTAGAGAATATTTGGAAACAGTTGAGATCACCAATCTTAAACCATATATATTCTTGTATGGGACAATATTACAAATCAAAGGAATAATGTGGGGGTTCCTAGTGTAACTGTTCATCTTCCTGTTTGAGAACTTGGAAACATTCGAGATCCTCAACCCTAAACCATATTTATTCATGTATGGGACAATATAACTATTCAAATGAAATTCATGGGGTTCCCTGGGTGTCACCCCAACCCTCCTGTTCGTGGGGCCACTCTACCCCTTCCTGTTTGAGAATTTATAATGGTCGAGATCCACAATCTTAAACCATGTATATTTATGTATGGGATAATATTAAAAATCAAATAAATTATAAGGGGGTCTCTATGGTCACTGTACACCATCCCGTTTGAGAACTTGGAAAAATTCGAGATCCTCACCCCTTAACCATATATACTCATGTATGGGACTATATAACAAATCAAATGAAATATAGGGGAGGTCCCTGTGGTCATCTTACCCTCCTGTTTAAGAACTTGGAAACAGTTGGGATCCCCACCTCTAAATAAAATGAAATATTGGGAGAGTCCCTGCAGTCACCCCACCGTTAAATTAAACCATATATATTCATGTATGAGAACTGATCAAATGAAATTTAGGGAGAGTCCTTAGGGTCACCCTACCCACTCCTGTTTGATAACTTACTGTTTGATAACTTAGTGTACTGTTGAACACAAACTCAGATTTCTTTCCAGGGAAGCAAGTCTATTCATACTTTTACAAGCTCGTACTAAAGTCAATTTGAACTTCTAACAGTCAACCAATACTAACGTTAACGAACTGCAATCATTGCAAACTTGTACCACTGCAGACTCATGACCATGAAAAAAATATACTTGATATATGTGTTGCTTTTAAAAACTTTGACAAAATATGAATTATTTGCCTCAATGATTAATTCATTAAAAGAACATACATGTACAATATATGATTTTTTAATGTTTGTTCTTTTTAAAAAATCTTTAAAAAACAGTTTGAAGCAACAATATTTGTCTTATTATATAAACTTCTGCCAAATTTGCCGCTGCTTTTTTTTTACTTAACTGTCTGCAGCGCCTTTGGTGCTTTGATTTTATTGATAAGCAATAAGTCAACTATATTTGTTGTATTGAGGAATTGTTAGCTGTACATGTCTGCTTTGCATGGTTCATCTGACTTGACCTCATTTTCATGGTTCATTGATCAATGTTTCATTTTCTTGGTTAATGTTGAGTTTATGTGACAGTTGAAATAAAGCTTTATATTTAGGTCTATCAAGATAGTATCAAGGATTAGTAAAGAAGGTTAGATATTTCAGTGTGTGCACTCTTCTTGTATTATGACATAATTATTACATAATTAATTGTTATGTAATTAGTTGCTATATTGTGATGTCCATACTTGAGTTAATAACTTCTTTGTTATTCATAGCATCCCAAAATATTTTATAGATTCTTGCACAACACAGTTTGACCTCCAAAACCATATTTCAGATTTTTCTAATTGTATTTCATTCGCTCATAAATCTTCAATGAAGTTTGCAACATCAATTCATAAGAGATACCTCAATTCAATTGGATATAAAATTTGTTCTATTGATGTTTTTGGAAATCTGAGACACGGTTTCGAAGGTCAAGTTGTGTTGTACAAGAATCTATAAAATATTTTATGATGCTATGAAGAACAAAGACGTTAAATTCATTCGAGAGTGAACATCAAAATATAGCAACTAATTACATAATAATTAATTATGTCATAATCTGAAAGATTAATCTTTCTTCTTTCTTTTGGTACATCATTTATAAAATATAAAGAAGGATGAAATGAATTACATTAGTTTAAAATTATCTGATTGGGAGTGAAAAAATCTTTGTATTGTGCTACCTTAAGTTCTGCTTTTTGTTGAGCAGAAGATTTTCTCTTTAGTTTTATAATTTTGCCTAGCAAATCTTCACTTCTCATCAAACCAGGGTTTATCTACTGGTTTTATTTTTTTTCGTGACATACCAAATGTATTTCTGGCGGAATCAAGCATAATTTTACTAAAATCATCGAAAATCATGTCAACTTTTAATTGGTCAATATTATCACATGATATTTGATTTAGACTTTCAAAAATCTTGTCTTTTTTTTCTTGTGACAAATTGTCCACCAAAAGTAATAAAATCAATCACAATTTTATAATTGGACACACTCATTTGATTCAGATAAAATAGCAAATTAAAACAATTAAATATTTATTATTATTTTACAACAGACAAATAAAATAAATAGATATATAATGTTATATACATTATTTATGATGTGGTATGAGTGCCAGTAAGAAAACTTTTCATCCAAGTCACAATTTGTTTAAGTAAAATTGAGAATGGAAATAGGGAATGTGTCAAAGAGACAAAAAACCGACCATATTGACAATTTTTAATCAAAGTATGGCTTTCAGATGTACATTTTAATAAATTATAATAATTAATAAATAAAGAAATAAAATAAAAAAATAGGTAAATAGAATATATATACAAGTTTTGGAGTTCATTTTCACGGAACAAGTACACATTTTTGTTAAGAGGCAAGCCAGCCTTCATGAGAGATTTTCTAACTTTGTCAAAGACCTGTAGGTGGCCTCTAGCTGTTTTTCGGCCCTTTGGTGGGTTAATGCCTCTTTGAAACATTCCTGATTTCCATTCTCAGATTATTTAAATGAATAAGTATGAGACAACAAACAAACAAAAAAGACCTAAAACAAACCCCACAAGATTTCACCCATAATATGCAGTGAATTTCTATTTTAATTTATCATGCAAGTATTTCAATTTTTCTTATTCTGTTTGAATTATTGTGATTTCCCCCAGTTATAATAACCTTTTAAGTGCGTTTAATAAATATTCAAAATCTATGTACATCGAAATAAACCATGACGCAAACTGATAGATATATTGTCAGTAATATCTTGGTTGTCTTTGTATACATTTTCTACACAATGTCTTCAATGTTGTCCTAAAAACTGGTATTCTAAGCAGTACAAGAATGGGATTTATTAATGATACAAAATATCTACACAAAGCACAAATAAACATAATACTTTTGCTACTAGTGTAATAAGGCAGTAATTGTACGTTAGATGAAAATACAAACGCTGGCAGACCACTTAGAAAATGAAGGCCTACCTGCATGAGAACTGTTGAATAGGCCCTAAAGTTTTTAGACTTTTCATGAAATTATTGGTCTTTTTTCCTTTCACTATCTGCTTTGTTGTGGTTTTAAGTTTTTGATTGTGATCCTTTATTGCTCTCTTCTGCTTTCTAGTTAGACTTTCCAACTCATTATTTATATTTTCTTGTGAACTTATTATTTCTCTTTTAGAACGTTTTTTGTGTTAGTGTTGAATCTTTTATGACTAGTACCAGGTTCATGTAGAGTACTGGAAATATCACTGATTGTTGTAAGACCTCTACTGGTACCTGGATCTAGAACTGACATCTTGGCTAAAGACTTCATATCTAGTTTTCTTTCTATAACTCGGTAGATATGCTGCTTACTTTCCAGAGTTACATTGTTATCTGGTTCATCATCTAAAGTTGAGGTATCCAGTACATTTATGAAAGCTCTAATGGTATCAGGTTCAGCAACATCACCCCAGATGTCCAGTTTACTTTCCAAAATTTCCACTTTCTTTCCAAGAACTCCTTTTATACCAGGTTCATCCACAGCAACTGACGAACCAGTGGCCAATTTACTTCCAAAAGCAACTTTTATACCAGGTTCATCCGCAGCAACTGACGAACAAGTGGCAAATTTACTTCCGAAAGCTCCTTTAATATCTGGCTCGTTAATGTGAGTGTTAAGTTTACCCTTCAAAACTCTAACATTTCGGCTTCTTTTTATTATTGTTATAGCAATCATTGAGTTTAATATCACTAGAGAAAAAATAAAAATTCCCATGGCTGATTTTCGTAAAGTTATAAAGTGTTCAATTTTATCTCCATACACCGTGTTCAAATCGCATTCTTGTTCTGATGAATAAACTTGGTTTTGTGTCCAAACCAGTGGTAGAATTATTACAAGACAAGCAGTAAAAATCCACACTCCAATAGATAGACCTATGGCCATTTGACGTGTGACATATTTCAGACATTTCAGAGGAATGAGGATTGAACAACATTTTACAAAAGTCAGTAATAAAAGTAAGGGAGCTACCATTTGATTTTTATGGGGGGGCTAGGATGAAAAATGTTGTCCTGCATTTTTTTTTGTTGTAATCTCTGTCCTGCCTTTTTATTTTTCACTCTATTCGGTCCTGCTTTTTTTTTTCCAGTTTATCCTGACTATTTTTTTACATAAATTGTCATCCTAACTTTTTTTTTTTGCAAGTGTCTCATCCTGCCTTTTTTTTTTACTCAAAACTCCTGTCCTGCCTTTTTTTTTTAAATTTCATCCTAGCCCCCCCATAAAAATCAAATGGTAGCTCCCTAAATATCCAGTTATGAACATCTGGGTACTAGTTATGGTAATTGAGTAACACATCTTGTAGTTATGAAAAAGAGCTATATCTTTATAAAAGTAGGTGAATGAAGACACCAGTGACAGGTAACCATTTAATAGGTCCGATACTCCGAGAAATGTATAAAATATATGTAGTTGATTTCTGACTTCCTTTTTAATCTTGCATGAAGTAACAAGAAGGACTGTATTTAAAATGATTATTCCTACTCCTTCGATAACAGATATTACAAAGATAGGAGCTCTGTTGTCAAGAAAGTCTTTGGTATTGTTTTTCATTATGTCCACTGGATTTGGTTTATTCAAGGATTTATACCGAGAACTTTATCTTTAGATCCTTAGTTTATAGAACTTGATTCCTTCCTTTCCTCTTAGAATGAACTTCGCGATTGTTTTGTAGTACGAAGTTTATAGTGTAATTTCAAACCTATATATTATCTGAATTATTTCAATTGAATGGGCGGGGTTTAACTGGTTCTACTATCTTACACCAGTCCATCTATAGACAGGTGTGTCTGAATAAACTCATCAATGTAGTGTTCAGTTATTCGTCCATTATCATACACTCAGTTATTTTGTTTCGTAAGCTCCGCCCGATCAGATGAAATAACGTTTTTAATATCAGCTTATTATAATACTGCAGGCAAACTGCTATAAAACATAGCTGTAAATCGGTCATTCATATTGCTTCAATAATCATTACTTGATGATCAGCATCATAAGGTGTTATGATAATAGAAACAATACTTCATTTAAAGCAGTATAGCTTTTTGCGTCATTGATAATATACTAAAAAGACATATGTTTAATAATGATTATTGTGAAATACAAAGATTTTATTACTACGATAGTAGTACATGGGCATTAATTTTTTTCTCTGGTCTATGCGTCCGTTCGTTCGTTGGTCCGTCTATCCCGCTTCAGATTAAAGTTTTTAGTCGAGGTAGTTTTTGATGAAGTAGTAGTCCAATCAACTTAGTTCACATTTTCCCTATGATATGATTTTTCTAATTTTAATGCCAAATTAGAGTTTTTATCCCAATTTCACGGTCCACTGAACATAAAAAAATTATAGTGCAAAAGGGGCGTATGGGAACACATTATTGTTATATATATTTTATTCTCTTAAACATATCAACCCAAAATGATTATCAGATCCATTTGATATACTATAGACATATATTTGATTTTAAATAACAGTATAAGACAGAGAGAAACCCCCAAAACCCAAAAGATTTCACACATAATAGGCCGTGAATTCCTATTTAATTTATTGGTGATTGATATAACATATTTTCCTAAGCATATCAACCTAGAATTATTAAGAGAATAAATGTCCCTTGAGTTTTGTGTTGAAAGCTGTCCATATGACTATGTATATCTATGACTTTAGGTGTTATGAATGACGTGACACTGATTTCTGCAATGATCACTGTTTTTTTATGTTGGAGGGGTCCATATATTAATAACTAATCATAGATACCAGGATTAAATTTGTCTTCACGCCAAACGCGCGTTCCGTTTATAAAAGACTCATAAAAGCCTGCCGTCCAATTGATCTACCCTACATCTCACCAGACCCTCTTTGCATATACTATATATACCTTACAAGTAGACTGGTAATCATCTGGATATTAAATGGAGTTTATTTACTTTTTGTATGCCCATTTACGGGATTTATTATGGTACAATGTTGTCCGTCCGTCCGTTGTTAAAATGTCATTCATGTCGTACAAGAACTCAACAATAACTCACAACACTAAACCACTTTTTATGAACTTGTTGTTCATCTATTGCCGTGAGCTTTTTTTTTATTTTTATACATTTTATAAATTACGTTTCCTAGTTATGGGTGTAGTTTATTAAAAAGAAGGGGGATTTGAAGTTTTCGGACAATAACTCAAAAATACTTTGAGCATATTTCATGAAACTTTGACAAATTATTTATATATCTATTGACGTGAGCTCCCTTTTGATTTATGTAAGTTTTGGATTTTATGTTTTTTTTAAAGTGCAAATTTAACAGCGACTTTTTGGGGAAAATCATTGAATTTTTAATGTTTCTAAAAGAAAAGATGTAAACAGTCTGTCAGTGTCTCCAAGTGAAATACCAAGATAATTTGTATCAATAATTAAAAAGTGTCTAATCTTTTTGCAATGGAATAGAAATTTATCTGATTATGGAAATGAAAAAAAAAATATTAAAAGAATTGTCAGAAAAATTGTCATACTAGCTACAAAAATTGGCTGAATGACAACATCCATAATTCTTTCATTTATATATCTATTTAATTAAATCTTATTTTGTTTTAGGTAACACTTGTGTATTATAGAGGCACTAAGGAATATTTCCAACAATGTAGCCTCGGTAAACCACAATTAACTGCAGAAGTTTTATATAGCCATCATTTTAACATTCTAACTACAGATGGCAGGAGGACTCTCATTTCTATTCTCATTGATATGGAAAATTTAACAAAGAGAGAAATGGAAAAGGAATATTGTAAGATGTAGTTCCTTTCATGTATAATTATGATTTGTTATATTTATGTGAAATAAATACCTTTTCCAATGTATTTATGTATATAACTTTCTCATAACTTATGATATTTATATAAACCCCTACAAAGTGCTGTACTGAAAACAAATATTTTATATTAGGATATCTTAGGAAGTCTAGCTTGAATAACTTAAAAATCCCAGCACTTGTAATTTTGTAAATCCTGATATTTTAAGTGTCCCAGGAAGTCACATTAAGTACTGAAATATGTTGTCCTTATATTTCAGGACTTTTCAAGACTTATTTTTTTCGTGAATTTCTGGGGTATTTCAGGACTTGTAATATTTGATCAACACAAGTTTATTCTGATTTTTCAAAAACTTTTAGGAGTTAAGATTATTAACAGGGATTACGGGGATATTTCATGACTTAAAATATATGGGTTTCTTGTCATTTAATACATTTATTCTTTATCATCAATAAGACATGTGAGCCATTAAATGAGATGTAAATGTGCCATCTGTTTTTTCATTTATATTTGTGTAGACTCCCAGTACAGGAAGTATTATAAACAAAGTGTGAGGCCAAATTAAGAAGATACATGACTTTATACATTTTCTGTAATTACTATTACTTTTAAACATTAAGAAGGTAAATAAACAATAAATGGATATTTTTATTGTTGAGTCTGTGATTTGTCGGAGGAATCTTGACATAGGGATGGTGATCCTGTGGCAGCTGCGGTGGCGTTAGCTTACTTCTTAAAAACTTTATATACTAGAAGGAGGAGGACCTGGATGCTTCATACTTTGTGTATAAATGCCTTATGTAACGAAGTTTCCGTCTATCAAATGTCCATTGTCCTTGACCTCATTTTCATTGTTCAGTGATTACTTGAAAAAGAAGATGAGAATTTTTGTAATGATAAAGTTACTCTTATAATGAGTAAAAGGATACCTATATTTGGTATGTGCGTACCCTGCATGATCCTCATGCCCGTCAGACAGTTCTCGTTTTAATGCCATGACCTCATTTAATGAATCAGTTAACAAGGTTAAGTTTTGGTGGTCAGGTCTATATCTCAGATACTATAAGCAAAAGGTTTAGTATATCTGGTGAATGGAAGGACTGTAAGGTGTGCATGTCCAACTAGGAGGTGACATTTGACCTTGATCTCATTTTCATCGTTCAGTGAGTGGTTATAGTTTTTGGGTTTTGGTGTGATTTTCTTATACTTCATGCAAAAATTCTACTATATTTGGTGTACATAATGATTGTTAGGTGTACTTGTCTAACTGGCAGATGTCATCTGACCTTGATCTCATTTTCATGATTCAGTGTTCAGTTCAGTTTTTGAGTTTTGGTCTTTTTTTCTTATACTATATGCAACAAGTCAACTATATTTGTTGTATTGAAATATTATTCTGATGTACATGTCAGTCTAGCAGAATTTATTTTACCTTAACCTCATTTTCACGGTTCATTGCTCAGTGTAAAGTTGTTGTGTTATTGTCTGTTTTTTTAAAACTATGCGCAATACATCAACTATATTTGTTGTATTGAAGGATTGAAAACTACGTATTTGTCTGGCATGGTTCTTCTGACATTGGCCTAATGTTTTTGATGGTGCATTGATCGATGTTTAGTTTCTTGGTTAAGTTCTTTTCTTTGAAACTGTAAACAATAGGTAAGTATATTTAGTGTTTAACGATTATAAGGTGTATATGTCTTTCTTGTTTGGTTAATATGACCTAGACCTCATTTTCTTGGATCATGTTAAGTTTATGTGATAGTTAAGATGTATATCTAATATTCAAGGTCCTTTATTCAAACGCGGCACATATTAGAGGTTGTATTCCCTACTGTGCTCACAAGAAAGGTATTAAGCCAGG
Source organism: Mytilus trossulus (assembly GCF_036588685.1). Classification (NCBI taxonomy): domain Eukaryota; kingdom Metazoa; phylum Mollusca; class Bivalvia; order Mytilida; family Mytilidae; genus Mytilus; species Mytilus trossulus. Next base: position 22,951,579 of record NC_086380.1, read on the forward strand.
AGTTCCAAATGGTGAAGTTGAGATCATCCCTTCTAAATTTAAATGTGAACATCTGATTTTGTTGTTGTTTTATTTACACTTATAAACGTTTTATTTTTAAATATTTCCTGTATACAAATACCTAAGTTGCCCAGAAAACAGACAAAGGGTCCCTGTTAACAAAATCAACTATCTACACAGGGACGATAATCGGCTAAAATGTAAGAACATTTTATACCTTGGATTTACAATTAGTTTTTGAAATATATACACATAATATTAGAAGCATCTAAAAGCTCTTTACCTTAATTTAAGCATATTAAATAATTTATAGGTTACCAATAGAAATTTTACTAGAATACACATAATAGACTATTATTAATGACATTTTTAAAAAAGCAAATTTTGTACGTATGTATATTTTGATAAAATAGGTATTCTTATACAATGAATCAGAAAAAAAAATCTAGTTGTCTAAAGTTAATACTATATTGTTCGAACGGTCCCTTTATTCTTTATTATTGTAATAAGCATATCTTATAGTTTCTTATTAGTATAAATATATTTAATGTTCAAATGACAAATGGATCAGATACAAGGTTTACGTCTTCTCCAAAACAAAAGGATTTTAATATAGTGCATCTTTTTTCAGTATAAATAAAACACAAACACATCGAATTGTTTTAGTGGAATTACCTATGCGCAAATTCGTTTATTATGTAGACAAACCTTTTATAAGTGTCTGTGTGTTTCTAGTTATAATGCGTGGGATCTAAATATATAAACTTAATGGCGTGCTAGACTCGATTTAAGGGTTGACTGGTTCAGCTGAGGGTGTGACGTCCGTGTCCCGATTTAAGGTTGGACTTGTCAAATACTAGGGTATGGCGTCGTCGTCAAGGAGAAATATTACCCAACTTCCCTACTGACATATAAAAAAAATAGATTTTTTATAGAGGGTCAATATAACAATACAAACCACATATCATATCTAAGCAGAAAATGTCTATATATAATAAGAATATAATGATTTCAATAACAAATTGTATGTTGTCGAAGTCAATCAAAGACCCATCCGTAATATCAAAGAGCAAAAAAGGAAGCTAGATGTCAAAATGTCAAAAATCTATGGGAAACGCTTTATCGAACGATTGTTTTTAAAGTTTGTGTGAATAAATCAACCGACGATAAAGAGAGACTTGGGATACTTATCAATTTCAATGAAAAACTGAAACATAAAAAAAATCCGAAATAGCATCCACAGGCGAGTTTCACATTGAACTTGTTTACGTACAAGTATGACACATACACGTATGTTTAGTATATATTTCGGAAACGGTAGATCTATACTATATTCATATTGTTATAAACACACCGGAGCGGAACAGTTTCTGTCGCGTTATAACAACAATCACCCCGTTAGTTTTCCGTTAAAAAAGAAAACATTATTAACTTATAACACACACCGGACGCATTACGCCCACTTTACAATAGCCTTCACAAATCTCGCTACTAGCCTGGTTTGTAGTCTGCTCGACTGTTTTCTTTACTACTTTATTGTCTATTATTGTTCTCTGTACCCCAATGAATAAAGTTTATTTCGTAACGTTTCGAATATCAACTATATGTTATTAGTTAATTTATAGTTATTAGTTATAATATAGTTATTATAAAGCCGTATTTAGAATTCGTCAATTAATTGATTAGTCATTATAATATAATAAATAGCCTCTGACTAATTTTTATTGTTACTACATCATGAAACTGGTTGGAGTATATTATTATATACCTTATGTTAGATTTATGAACAAGCAATCATACGAAGTTCCTTTTTCCTATTATATTTCAATTGATCTTTGTACCATCGCCCTCCCCTTAAAATATACTTTTCAGAAGATAATCACTTGTACATATATTTAACAAAATTTAATTAAGGTTGATATAATAAATCTGTTTGACGGTGTCCAACAATACATTTAAAGGTATTTTCGGCAAATCTGCTATTGCGAAAGCCAAATTAATCATGACAACAACTTCCCCGGGACATTAGCAATTATCTCAAAATCAATCTAATTCATATAAAGCAGTAGAAAAAATGTCAACGAGATGAAAACTACCTGATGGTCTACCTTAAATATTGAAATATTCGAAATGGCCCATGAAGGAGGGTCTCCGATAGAGCGTTATTGGAAGAATATACATATTCGTCATTTTCGTCTTGTTTTACAAAGTGCAGTATGTATTATCTTTCACGGATCAGTTATCCTTCCAATTATGGTATACTTATATATACTTATATATTTCAATTTGTTGCATTTATTCTTTGAAAGACGAATAAAAAAAAAAGAGAAGTGGTATAATTGCCAATGAGAAAATGTAAGGGATAACACCAGTTGCTATTTTCAGGAGAATGTGGATTTTGTTCAATTTGCACGCTTTAGACGTGCTAACGTTATTTTATCTTTTTACATGTTTTATACACCTTTATTTACTGCAGTGTAAAATATACACTCTCATTCGGTTTTGGCGAGGTTATTTATTTTTAAGACCTAACCAGACCTTACAATTCTTCACCACTCCCCAGAATATCAAGTGGTCGTCCCCTTATATAGTACATAGTCAAAATAAATATAAAAAAGAAGATGTGATATGATTGCAAACTGTCCACAAATGGTGATTATGAGAGTACAAGGATAAAGGCTGTTGATTTTCTATAAAAATCTTGATTTATTTGCCACAGAGTTCTTTTTTTCTATTAAATGCAATGAAACAGTAAAAAGAAATCTTTGCATCAAGTTTCCCCTTGAAATACGTACACAATGGCCTATCTCTATTATTCATTGTTTCTGTAGTTTTAATAAAATTGAAGTTTAAAAAGTTTGCACAAAAATGGCTACAGAAGGGCTCATTAACCTAAATCTTAATCCAAGCGATAAAATTAAAAAGCCACATAAAATACCGAACTCCGAGGAAGATTCAAAACGGAAAGTCCCTAATCAAATTGCAAAAGAAAAAGCTCTTACACATCAAACGAATGAATAATATCTGTCATATTCCTGACTTTGTACAGGCACTTTTATATGTAGAAAATGGCGAATTAAACTTGGTTAAATAGCTAGCTTAACATCCCACTTGTATGGCAGTCGCGTAAAGTTCTATATGATATTGACAACGATGTGTGAACAAAGCAACAGACATTAGAGATAAAACGTCAAAATTGTCACATTGTGTTTAATCTAAATCACTGTAAAACAAACAAGTATCTTACAAATGATAGTTAAATCCTAATCCGAGCGCTTAATTAGTGTAGAAGAACGTTTCATATAAATCTGAGAGATGAAACATAGTGTAGAAATCCGATCGATAACTGATAGTGTAGTAAAGGAGTAATTTAAGGCCATGTTCACATCAAACGCCGTGTAGAGTAAACATGTTTACAATTAGTTAAGTGTAGTGTACACTGGTGTTCACATCTATATACCTTGTTTAGCTACCTGTACATAAGATTTGTCCCCACTTGTAAACTATATGTCATTTAAATGTTCATTACGTAGAACTGAATTCAAAATATTGGACAATTTTTCTAGCAGTAAGGGAACAACCATTTGACTTCAAAAGGGGGTGCAGGTGGGAATGGAAATATTCCAATCCCCAATTTGATAAAAAAAAAAAAAATGGTCATACAGATGATAAAAAAATATTCTGAATCAGGAGTTTCCCCATACATTATAGTGGTAGATATTGAAAAAAAAATATATTTGATCACCAGAATAAAAAAAAAGGAATAAAAACGTACGCGCGAAAAAAAAAATCTGACTCAGATAAAAAAAAAAAACCTCCGCCTTTTTTAGTTAAGTGATTGCTACTTTATGAAAGCCAATTTTATAATTTGCAGTAGTTTGAATATACTAGAGATGTCTCGATTACGCATTATAAAACGTAAGCTGCAGCAGCTTGCTTACAGCCGAAAAAAAGGCTTGAAATATTAGGGATCACTACATTTTTATCTTTTTTGTTTGTTTCAAATGTTCTTCTGCAAGGGGTATTGGTAAAAAAAAAAAGGGTAACGTTTTTATTTATTTATTTTAAGTGTTATTTAACGGATCTGAGATACTAGACAAACATATCATTTACCCCACACTTTTTTTATTCATGCATTTATGCGTGAATCGTTGTTTGAGGAAAGACCAGTGGCGAATATTTCTGTGTACGTCAAGTCGATTTGGGAAGACCTTTTCAAATGAATTAGGCAGCAACTATTTACTTAATTTTTTGAGGGGGGGGAGGGGGTAGAGGGGCGTGGGCTATTGATTTTTTTTCAGGAGCCTAACGGCTCTGGAAATTTGTACCTCTCAACCGGAATTTTTGGCAAATACCCCTTGAAAGCATGATATATTTGTATATAATTAAATAATTGGGGTTCTTTGATATGCCAAATCTAACTATGTATGTAGATTCTTAATGTTTGGTCCCGTTTTCAAATTGGTCTACATTAAAATGCATAGGATCCAAAATTAAACTTAGTTTTATTTTAACAAAAAATTGAATTCTTAGCTATAGGCTTCTTTGATATGCTGAATCTTAACATGTTCTTAGATTTTTTATTATGGGCCCAGTTTTCAAGTTGGTCCAAATCAGGATTCAAAATTATTATATTTAGTATTGTGCAATATCAAGAATTTTCAATTGCACAGTATTCAGCAATAGCAAGAAATATTCAATTGCACAGTATTGTGCAATAACAAGAAATTTTAAATTGTACAGTATTGCGCAATAGCAAGAAATCTTAAATTTCACAATGTTGTGCAATAGCAAGTATTTTCAATTGCACAGTATTGCGCAATAGCAAGAAATATCTAATTGCACAATATTGTACAATAGCAAGAATTTTTCATTTGGAGTTATCTTTCTTTGGCCAGAATAGTTTTGAATCAACTTAAATCATTTTTTATACAATATACAACGTATACTAGTATTCACTTTTACTACCAACTGATACATTAAAACAATCTTTACCATTCAGTTAAAACAAGCACTTTTTTTTACATTTTCATATATTATGATGTATCTAAATAAGTAGTGTTTGTTGCAAACTCCATTAGAAATTTAGATTGAAATCAGTTTTGGAATAAAGGAAAGGGGGATGTGAAAAAAATATTGGAAGGGGGGTTCAATTTTTCTCATTTCAGATTTCATAAATAAAAAGAAAATTTCTTCAAACATTTTTTCAAAGGATTTATATTCAACAGCAAAGTGAATTGCTCAAAGTCATTTTTTTTTAAAGTTCATTAGACCACATTCATTCTGTGTCAGAAACCTATGCTGTGTCAATTATTTGATCACAATCCAAATTTAGAGCTGAATTCAGCTTGAATGTTGTGTCCATACTTGCCCAAACCGTCCAGGGTTCAACCTCTGCGGTGGTATAAAGCTGCGCCATGCGGAGCATCTGGTTTTCAAATAATTTGATTCGGGGGAAAGTTACATTCAATGATTTATTTAGGATATTTATCAACTTTATAACATCATTTAAATATTTTTTGCTTTATCTTTGTACTTTTCAAGGAAACTTTGTGAGACTATTGCTTCACGAATAATATGTAGAACAGTTGTTATTAAACGAGAGAGAAAACTGTTGCACATAGCACATGTAGTTTAATTGTAATAAAACGACAGAAGAGAAAATTGAGCACATATAACGTGCTGAAAAGTTATTATAGTATGTACAAGATTGCATATCTCAGACGATATGAATATTCAATACTAAAAACTATAGTACATCTAAAAGTTATCAAAATAAAAAAAATAAATCATATTGTACAGGATGTCTTACTAGTCACCTTCCTTTCAAGAAAACTGGGTTGGTCGCTGACATCAATTAACAACCTTACCTCTCGTATAAAACACAGAATTCGGAACACGTACTGACATTATTGTCTAGCAGATCAGCTGGTTTTGGTAAGTACACATTTAATTTTATAATTATTTGTTGCTAACAATATGTATAATTTTGCACAGTGTGGCTCATTTTTCATGTATTGTTTAACAATTGTTCACGCTTATTAATTGGTTTGAATCGATCTGACAAGAGAAGAGACATAAGAATAGCAGAAGCTTTTGAAGCTCGCCGCTGTTAAAAAGTATAAAAAAAGTATCAACAAAAAAACCTCGTTCAACTGAATCGTATAAGCTATTCGTTAGATTCACGGAATTATTGCTGCTAGGCAAACCATTCAAGTCCGTCTGGTAACTTTACAATTTAAGATTCTAAATACCGGTACTACATTAGGTCAAATAAAAACAAAATGTGTGTTTCTACCATCCTTTTGAGTGAAGCTAGAAAATAGTCTACTCCAAATTATTTGGTCATTTTATAATAAACATCGTTAAAGACAGAATGTCCTTAACTTAGACTAAATGTAAAACAAATATGTTAAAAAAAAAAAATCCTACCTTCCATATTTAAAAAAAAATAAAATAGGAAACACACATATTATTGTTTTTGTCTTATGGCATATTCTACAAAATACTAGTATCATTTTTTACTTTTAGTAAAATCATTGACTGATGATGTTGATGTTACATATCCTTTGTTTGTTATGTACACTGAATCTGGTGGTCGGATGGAGATGGGTTAACCAGTATGATAAACCCGTCGATTTTTCGTGTCCACATGGACAGGCGATTTCTTTCATCCACAGTGTTCACAAGAACCATTTTGAAGATCGTAGATGGGGTTTAGGATGCAGACCTACTGGTGGACGACACATCAACTGTTACTGGACACGTAAATTCTCATTAGCATTTCAATATTAAACTCGTTAGAAACCATATTGTTTAAACATTTATTCATCAAATAAAAAAATATGAATAAAGTGATTTTAAGATAGATTGATGTCTCAATGATTTTAAGGTGGTTCATCAGAAAAGATTTTCTTATACTTTGCTTACATGAAGATTTTACCAAAGAAAAATTCTCAAAATGTTACATAACATTTTACAAGCTAAAGTCTTCGAATTGCATAATTTGTAGATTATTCATAAACACAACCATTTAGTTTTGTAAATTTAAAGAAGCAAATGAATTTTTTTTAATAACTTTCTTTTAAAATATTTACTTTTACGATTGTTTTCCTTTAAATGGTTAATTAATAAGTTGAAATTGTGATTTTAACAATCACAAATATTTGGTATTTATCTACACAGGATATAAATTTATTTTCTTTATTTAAATGCATAGTCTACACGTTTATTGTCAATCTCGCTTAAAAGTTGCATATTTCAACAAAGTAGGAAAGTAAGAGACCGATTGTGTACTGGTATAGTTCACGATGTCAAAATACAGTTAAACTACCTCAATCCGACCTGTATAGCCAGTCATGGTCGTTAAAAACTTCAAAATGTAATCTACATGAATATGTCATTGATGTTTGTCATCTAAAAAGTTACTTCACAAACTATAATGTTGACTACAGCAGCTTCTTTTGTGGTTAGGAGAAGCTATCTTTAGGATTCCATTTTTTTAACGACTGGTAAACATGTAATATTTATCTATGCATTATTTTAAGATATCTTTTATTTATATATTTATTTATATGACTTTGCAGTCAGTAACAATTTTAAGATATAGCTAACGGAAGAAAAAATTGATAGACACCATTTTAAGCCTTCTTACTTTTGTCGTGGATAGCAGTTTTTTTTTGTGGAGGTTGCCCCGGGCCCAGTATTTGGAGAATCAATCGATCTTCGACAATCCTAGTCGGTTGAAGTCAAAACCGCACATGACACGTTCATGATTAGAACTCACAAGTTCGGTGTTTTGATACTTATGATACTGCATATGAACTGCGTTAATAGACCAATGGACAAACGAGATTAACAGCTCGAAATCAAAAAATTACGATGACATATCAATGTGAATACTGAAGTAACACCAGGGAGTTTGAATATGTAAAATATACAGTTTAACAAACTTTATTTTTTTTTGTATAAATTCTAAATATGTCATTTATACTTTCTATATCAGCTCATTATGTGAATGACTGGGATAGATTCTTCAGCTTTGAATGCAACAATTATGGATTTATCACTGGTATGAAGAGCATCCATCAGAACCACTATGAGGACAGAAGGTTTAGGTTTAAATGTTGCTCAATTGCTGGTAAATATCTTTCTTTTGTTAGTTATTTCATCGATACTTTCCGGTTTTAACGATATATTTGATAGTAAAAATTACATTTCGTCAATCAAATAAATGAAAAAAAATCCTTCTTATGAATTGGTCGTTTTGATTTTTTTGTTCTTAGTATATAGAAATATTATTAAATTATAGATTTTGAGATGACCTCGAAAATATTTCCATTCAACACGTGTAGCACTAGATCCGAAACCATTTTGACGTTTATTTAAAAATTATATTATCTAAAGGACATTTTTCTCTACTAAAATTGATGTTGTCCATTATGATATTTTCTTTAAACTGTAGTCTGCATTTCTGTCTTGACCCGATTTGTTATTGATATGGTCATAATTATAAATAACCGTCTTACAAATTCTAAATGTTTGCAATACTAAGGCTCTTCTACCTCATTAATAGGTTTCCTAAGCTTTATTACTGTTTAGGAATTGTGGTCCTCAATCATTTCAACTTTGTACTTTATTAGGCATTTTAACTTTTCTAATTCGAGCGTCTTTGATGAGTCGTCTCTAGACGAGACACGTGTCTAGAGCAAATACAGAATTTCGGTCCTGGTTTATTCAGCTTGTTTATTCATGTTATAGTACCCTTTCATTCTCTTTTTTATATGATATTAACCCAGTTGTCTCTGTTTTTTTTTATTGTAGCCAATTTTTCTGAAGTCTTTTTTTCTATTCTCTTTACCCCATGCAGACTCTTTGCTTCATAACTTTATTTTTGAAGGTATGATATTATTTTATAAAAACATATGTTATTTTTCAACCGCTAAACAATTCAATTAAGAAACGTTTTGAAAATCACGATTGAAATTAATGTTATCACATTCCGACGTTTAAACATATAGTAAACAAATTCTTATTACATAGCAAGTAGGATTTTATGATTCAAAGTTATTTGCGTTTATCGGTCTTTTTTTAACCAATGAAGAGCTAACTCTATAAAATTGTTATATTCCATTTAGGAAAAGATCTTAGTCAATGTTATAAAACCTTCAGGAATGAATACGACAAACCAAATACAGTCAGTGTACCAAGTGGTTCCGTGGTAAGAGGAGTTTCCAGTACTCACAACAACCACTACGAGTAAGTTTAAATATGTCCATTTATGAGTAATATAACAACTGGGTTGCGTTCAACATCGTAGAAGCGAAATACCATGTAAGACTATGAAGCGCTACGTAGATTTGTGACTATTGAATGTGTTGATATCCTAGTTGCTGCGTAGATATTGATAGCAGCTAGGTTCTAGCTACTCGTTCAGTAGACAAAAATCTACGTAGCACTAGGAAGCTGCTACGATATTCAACTCAACCCTTGTTCTTTTCAAGCGATGCTATTAATACACGCACCAATTAATAAGTAGGAATGAATATTTCAATGAGTATGTCCCTAATGGGTACGGTATAAATGGTGTTTGTAGTTCGCACAACAACTGCTTTGAGTAGGTTTTAAATGTAACGAAGAAATGACATTGCATTATGAAAAAGCACGAAATTCATAGCAAAAACGTTACGTTTTCATGTTTAAATTTAAATTTCGTTTCAGAGATCGACAATTCAGCTGGGAAGTATGCAAGTTGGTGAATCGTCAACAGTTTTCCATAATTTGAGGATTTGGAGAGTTTGGAAACCCCAATAGCCTATTTCATGAGAAATAAAGTTTTAAATAGTTTAACGAGTTATTTCGGAACCCACAACCGGCTTACTTAAAAATACAAACTCAAATCTAACAATTCAATAATATGCTCCTAATGTGAGCGTACCAAGCTCTATACACGTAAATTAACCAAATCTTTGATAGGTCCACATAAATGATCTGTCAAAATGTATGCGCTATATAGCATTCCATCATTGTTCAATAGGAATCCCATCATTTATCCCGACAAATCCAATGTATTATATTTTTTATTACCCGTCTTTCCAATTACGTCTAAAGAGTACTAAGAAAATTAAGAAACTTTGAGCTTCTGCCATGCGAGTTCATACTCATTAAAAACCAACATTCGAGAATAGGATAAGTTTTATTCATGCATTTATACATTTATTCAATACGACACAAAACAACACTAGATTAAAATGTTTCAAATGGTGCAAAAATTACTTTTTCTAAAAAGGTTTTGAGGAGTTATGATATTAGTTATCAAAGGTATCAGGATTATAAGTTAATTCACCGCTTTTCGTCTACATAAGACTCACCAGTGACGCTCAGATCTAAATAATTATAAAATCATACAAGTTCAAAGTTGAAGAGCATTGAGCAAAATGTTGTGCCCAATACGGCTAAGGTAATCTATTCCTGGAATAAGAAAATACTTAGTTTTTTGAAGAATTAAAAATTTTGTAACATAATTTTTTTTAATAATCTTATAATTGATATACATGTTCACACCGGAGTGCTGACTACTGAGCTGGTGATACCCTCTGGGATGAAACGTCCATCAGCAGTGGCTCCGACCCAGTGGTGTAAATAGTTATCAAAGGTACCATAATTATAATTTAATACGCAAGACGCGCGTTTCGTCTTCAAGAGACCCACCAGTGACGCTCAGATCAAAATAGTTATAAAACCAACCAAGTTCAAAGTTGAAGGGTATTGAGAACCAAAAATTCCCAAATACGGATAAGTAAATACTTAATGCCGCTTCTTAAAAAAGAAAATGCTAGTTGATAGTGACTGTATCCTTCCTGTTTACATGTACTGCAGTTCTGTTAATACCATCTAACCAATTACAAATACGTCAGGCTGCAAAAACCAATTGTAATAAATTCAATGAATTGCTGCCAAGGGCCCGATTTAACAATTATCAGTTAAGAAATGTTGTGAAAAAATATGCAGATCAAAAACTATTCAAAGTGTTTTGAGATCTGAACGAGCAAAATACCACAATATTTCATTTTTCGTAAACACAATATTCGAATGGAACCACCTTGGAGAAACTGTGGTGCGCACACCGAGCATTGACAGCCGTTCAAACATGCTCTCGTGCATCGTGATTACATCGACGGCGTTCTCACTACCGTAATATCAAAGACGATATTGCTTTCTACAACATTTTCCTACAGATCTAGAATGATCATGGTACTAGATCGAAATATACAAGGAGGTGTCCTTTTTGGATATTTTATTAATGACCATGATCGTAAAACTATGAAACTGTCTATGTTTTTTACTACAGGCGTCACCTCCATAAAAGTTAGAATTGAAATGGGGAATGATTAAAACAAAACACAACCCGACCATAGAGTAGACAACAGCCGAAGGCCACCAATAGGTCTTCAATGCAGCTAGAAGCTCCCGCACCAAAGGAGTCATTCAGCTGGCCTCTAAACAAATATGTATACTAGTTCAGTGATAATGAATGTCATTCTAAACTCAGAATTATACATAAGAAACAAAAATTAAAAATCATACAAGACTAACAAAGGGTAGTAGCTCCTGACTAGGGACAGACGAAAAAATGTGACGGGGTTAAACATTATTTTTGAGATCTCAACCACCAAAGTAATGCCATTTCTCTTGACTTGTCGAAGAAAAGATCTTGCCATCTCGCCATTTGCATGACAGAGACAATTATCTCCAATATGCTTAGACTTATTGAATTTCTCCATGAAAATATTTGCACATGATGTGGGGTTTGGCCCAGGGGTATGTATCTGGTCATTTCTAGAGTTAACTGGTAGTCTGATTGGATCCTGGCTGAATACTCGAAAGAAGAGACAGGTGGAATTCCACCTGGTTTGTCAATTGGATATCAGATTTACAGTGTTACGAATTCATTGCAAATTATTCTTCATTTCTCATTTCGGTAAATAACGATCCGATCGACAAAATATCAGATTTGGTAAGGTTGCCGGGCTAAAAGGAATATGACACGGGATGCGGTTCATATCGGAAATACTAGGCGTTATCAGCTGTAAAGATTGAGGGACTGGTGACTATTTTGGTCTTTTTGGTTGTGAATTTTTATAGAACAGAAATCTGTAGGCGGCAACTTTTAATCTTTTTGACCAGAAAAATGTAGTAGGCATGCATATTAATATATTTATACTAATCAACAAAAGAAACTATACAAGCCTTTTTTCAAATTAAAGAAAAAGCTTTCCGTTTATTGGACCAATATGGAAGGCAGTAATACTTAATTATTATGGAAATATAAATCCGTTTAAAAGAAATATTTTTTTGCTTTCGTAACGTTTTTTCGCGATTTGTTTTTTTTTACAAAATTTACATAAACCGACAATTTAAAAAAAAAACAGTTCCAACTAATGATACCAATCTCTCATTTAAAGATAAAGACAATGTTTGCTATCAATTTGTTTTTAAAAATCATACAGTTTCTTCGTCTATTTCTTAAGCAAACTTCGGACCCACGAGAAATCGTTAAAATGTATACATTATCAACTGATTTACCATTGACAGTATGTGTAAAGTGATATTCCAAAAGTGGTAACAATCTTAAAACTTATCCAAAAGGTTCTAAATTTGCTGTGTGTTGTTAAATCTAAAGCATTTATTTGAGACAAAAATAAAAAAAAATAAAAAAATTGCATTTTTTGAGATTTCAAAAAACTTTTTTTTCCAAAAAAATTTGAAAAAAAAAAATACAATTTGTCAACCTATTAGTTACAACATGAACATAACTTTATTAGCATATTGAATATTTTTAATCAAATTTAAAATTATGTGTCGATTTTTTATTCAATTTTCCGCACAACTAATTTGCACCCTATGATCGTGTACACGGAATTTAGATACTTTCCGACAAGTCATAATTTTCATTATCACATGTGCATACATTGCAAATGAAAGCTTTTTTGAAATATTGTATCTCATTTTGTTTTATATGTAATACTTTTTGATAAATTTTATTTCAAAGTCGTGTATCGTTTCTTTTGTTGACCAGTATATGTCAGCCCTTCCCCTCCTGGCAGAAGAAAACGGTCCGATAAGAGCATTTGAGGACTAATTGAAATCGTTAATTACTAGAACCTGGGATTTTCAGTAACGATACAGCCTGTTATAATCGACTATATGGTTTAAGGTTTTCTCATTGTTGAAGGCTGTAGTTTGCCTATACCTGCTAACATCGACTCTTTTTGAACATCGCTTTGGTGGATAGTTTTCTCATCGGTAATCATATGGTTTATTACCACATCTCCCTATTGTATTTACTTGAATAATCCAGTCGTAATATTTTACTGACCAATGGCTATCTCATAAACCTCGATATCGATTACGTGGAGGGATTGAACCAGTCGGGATGTATTTTTATATAGTTTCTGTTCTCGAACGAAAGTCAGTAAAAACAATGAAACTGGGATCCTGAAAACATGCAATTTTTGTTTTACTTTCTATTATGACGACAAATGGCGCTCGGTGTTTTCTTCGGTGCATAAGCCTCCTGTAAGTAGGAGCACCTCCATAGGAATATATACCTAAGTAATTTTATCAATTAATTACAGCAAATGCGTCTAAAAGAAAGCACAGTGTAACCTATGTTATCAGACACACTAGGGGACTAAATAAAAATGTCGGATTAAGCAAGGTGTCAGAATACTGAGGTCTTTTTCAGTGAGGCAAGACATATTTTGGTACCATGAATATGTCATTTTAAAGCAGAATTTGGAATAGGATTAGGCAGGTTACACTGTTCATATATATCAATACCAATTATGAAATTTATATATATGTCAATCATAAAATATTATGGACTGTAAAAACAAAAGTAACATGAAATGATATTGAATAGATCATTAGTTCCTAAAGACCATTTTATAAAGGGCCTAACTAATTTTTATACATAAAAAATGTTACAGTAAATAATATCAGAAGAGTTAACGAACATTAATAATCAAAATTGATCAGCATAGTAAAATGTGTATATGCCCCATTGGGAATATACAATAGTATAATTCTTATATGATTTGCATATTATAGAATACGTGGATATGATTGGTCTCGTGAACGTGCGGTAGTTGTTCTTGACGTTGTTTTATTTTGATAGACGATGTTTTCGTAACCAATGTAAACTAGATGTCGGCGATAATAACACAATTCGGTTCGACGTAAACCAAATTCATTTTCACTTTGCGTTAATCGTTAAATGAGATTAAAAACACAGCAAAATATTCGTTTGAATGATAATATTTGTTTTTATCAGATAGAAAAATTCATGGAATATATACATGTATTTTTGGCGTTGACCAAACCAAATATTCATGATCTAGAACTATACCACGACACAAACGGACAATATACGTGTGATAGAGGTTACTAGGTTGGCAAAATATCTTCCTTATTTTCAATTGTAAAGAAGTATAACATGTTTAAGAACTAAACATAAAAAAGCAGATGCGGTATGATTTCCAATTAGACAACTATCTACAAGAGACCAAAAATGACACAGTAATTAACAACTATAAAATTGAGAATCGAAATGGGATATGTGTCAAAGAGACAAAAACACGACCATAGAAAAAATAACAGCAGAAGGCCACCAACATGTCTTCAATGTAGCGAGAAATTCCGGCACCCGGAGGCGTCCTTTTCACCATACGTCACATATTGTTTACCATACGGCCTTCTACAATGAGCAAAGCCCATACCGCATAGTCAGCTAAAAAATGCACCGAAATAACAATGTAAACAATTCAAACGAGAAAACTAACGGCCTTGATTTTATAAAAAAGAATTGTTGCAATTTATTTGTGTATACACTGGACTTAGTCACTAACAAACATATCATTAAAGTCCTTTGGACTTGCATTTTTTTGTGAGTGATCAATGAATTGTTGAGTTTATACACCAATACATTTCATTAAAAGGATGTGTTATCCTATAGCCTTTTACTAAATAGCAATTAAAAAAAAAATCATGGACGAGAAATACTTACTTTCAATGTTAACTTTCTTTTTTGTCGAGCCTTCGACTTTAGTCGAAAAAGCGAGACTAAGCGATCCTACATTCCGTCGTCTTCGTCGTCGTCGGCGGCGTCCACAAAAATTCACTCTGTGGTTAAAGTTTTTGAAAATTTAAAAACTTTCTTAAACTATCCGGATTTCTACCAAACTTGAACTTGGACAGAAGCTTGTTTATGATCATAAGATAGTATCCAGAAGTAAATTTTGTAAAAATAAAATTCCATTTTTTTCTGTATTTAATTTATAAATGGACTTAGGTTTTCTGCCAGGAAACAACAAATTCACTCTGTGGTTATTTTTTTTACTAAATTTAATAATTTTCTTATACTATTTTAAATTTGTACCAAACTTGGATAGAAACTTGTCTATGATCAAAAGCTAGTATCTAGAAAGGACATTTTGTTAATATTTGGTACCAGTGTATCTGTATTTTACTTATAAATGGACTTAGTTTTTCTTCCAGTTAACTTTACATACAGTCTGTAGTTAAAGTTTTTAAAACATTTATTTGATTCATAAACCATCCTGAAATTTTTACCAAACTTGGACAGAAGCTTCTTACAATCAAAAGATAGTATCAAGAGGAATACTTTTATTGATTGTTTTCCTCATTTTTATTGAGCCTTGGAGTTACAGCAAAATTAGGCGAGACACTGTGTTCCGCAGAACCCTTACAATTTTTTATATTAAAATTGTCTTTAAAAAACAAATGTTTAAAATATTGCTTTGTAAAACACTCGATTTTAAGTAAAATACAGGGGGATTGTGCTTCATTTGGACTTTAAACTTGTTTATGGCATGAGATTTTTCATTGATGAAGGCTGTACGATTGTCAATACTTGCTTAAAGTTTGGAAGACAGTTGTCTCAGTGGCAAACATATCCCATCTCCTTATTTTTATAGTATTCCGAATAAGACGAAAAGTAAAGAAGACAACTATTAAAAAAGGTCAAAACTCGAAAGACAAAATTCAAGCCGGACACTTTATCTAACTAGGAGTACACAAAACCTTTAAAGCATTATTTGCAACGATTTCTACATGTGTCGAGCATACTTAATACTTGTGTCTATCGTGCGGACGATTATCCACGTCTAAGTATTAAAATATTTGATATAACTATTAACGTACGCGTCTGAATGGTTCAATCCATGGTTTCGTCTGTAATTGTACCGACTGATATTAAATCAATAATTTACCGACTAAGTCAAATTAATAAACCTGATTAGCCATATTACGCGGCACCACGATATACCGTTAGCACTGACATTATCTGAGTCATAATAATAGAGTAAGTGTACCGATAATCTAATTTATCATGATAATTACAAAAAAGGCTCTGTGTAATAATAAAGTCAGGATAACGACAATCTAATTTACATGATAGTTGCAAAAAAAGTTCTGTGTAAGATTTCAATCACCAGGGGTTGAAGTCACAAAACTTTGCTAAGTGCTTGGAGCACAAACATCATGCTTGAAACATGTAATCAAGCATTTTGATTGGTTGATTTTGGAGTACGAGTACAAGAAACTGACTCGAAAGTTTTATGACTTCAAGGCTTGATGAAAATCGATCTTTGGTATGATTCATGCTCTGGCTTGTTTTTCTTATAAAAAAGAGACAGCCATAGTATCACGGTGTTCAAAAGTCAAGGGCCCAGTTTCACGAAGCTGTCTTAGGACTAAGACATGTCTTAGGATGGTCTTATGACATATCTTAGTCCTAAGTGGGTTTCACACTCTTAGGTGGTCATAAAGTTAGGACAACGCGAGAGGTGTCTTATGATGGTCTTAGGATAGTCATATAAATACGTTTATTCATACAAATTACACTTATTTTTTATATTAATTTTGAAAAAAATTTATCTTATCATCATCTAATTTTCTATTCTCCTGTTCCTGCTTTTAACGTAATTTTTCTAGATTGGCGGATTATCATGATTTCAACTATGTAAATTCGATGTATAATTGATATCAAGATTGCACGATTTGATCCCTTAACCTTTTATAACCAATAAAGTCGAAATTGAATTCAACTCACTTGTACCAAAAAAAATATATTTATATTGATGTATTGTTTGAAGATAATTTATTAATAAATTACTTTTACTTTTTTATATTTATTTTGCAAATTATGTCATTTATATTGAGAAATACGTTTATAATAATTTATGGTTAGACATACTACATTTACATGATTTTTTTCCGTAAATCAAATTTATATTTGAAAATTTAAAGAACTTGAGACAGGTTTAGGATGTCTTAGTTAAGATCATCCTAAGACAGCTTCGAGACGAGGTCTGAGATATGTCCTAGGATAGTCATAAAAGGATCTAAGACATGTCCTAAGATATGTCTTATGACATGTCTTAGGATAGCTTCGTGAAACCGGCCCCAGGTTACAAACTAAAAGCGCAAGAAACACATCAAAGGTATAACAAAGGAACAACGGGAACACAGAAGTGCTACAGAAACAAACGCCAGCATATAAGAAACGTAAGAAACGAAGTATTTGATAGCAAGTGCCAAATTTCTGACTCGGTACAGGACATTTTAAGGTCATTTAACGAAAAACATGGCAGGTTGAACCTGTTGTTATGGATCATTAATCAACTTATATGTACCTTACCAAATAGACTCTATGATTTGTTTTTAAAATAACTAAACGTTTAACAAACTTTAATTTGACCTTTATATTCTGTTGTATCAGCATTTGTTTTACCAAAATGAGGAATTCAAAGTCAAAGTCACATATAATAGGGCATTTTTCGTCAATATGGTTTCAGAACATCAAATCGTGACGTCAACTTTAAACTTGCCTTCTTGTATTTGTATTTTCAATTTACAATATTGTTTGTACGCTCAATATATGATGAGAGTTGACTTTGGAATAGTTCTAAATTTCTACGATATCCATGCCAGTATAACGGATCCCATAAGAAAAGAACTAAATCATTGATATATCAACAAAAAGACAGTTTATCTACTCTTTAGTAGGACGACATGGAACACACTCAAGACAATGCAACCAAATAAAGTAAAATCAATCATTTAATCGGGCGCAAGACTTATGCTGTTTTTCGTTGATTATGTCGTTTATAGAAAACATGGATTAGTTAATTTCCCCCTAAAATATAAGGATTGTCATTTTAACTTCGCTCTTACTTGCCAGAGTACAAGGGTTTTCTATCACAAATAATTTAATCCGTCGAAAACAATTTAAAAGCCGGAGTCAAAAGTCGAAAATATGATAATTTCTATTAATTTGTCTTGACTCTTACATTGTAAGTTACATATTTTATCCTATGAGTAAAAACAAACTTCCATTTCATATTTAAATACACCTAAGCTAATGAGATATAGTGACTGGTATGAATGTATATGAACAAATTTGGTATTCGATTGGTAATTTTGGCATGAAACTATCTTGATATTTCACTTTTGTTGGTGAATTTAGTTGACATTCAAATTGCTCTTAAGCTTTGAACAAACAGTTAAATAGTTTGGCCCTGAAATTTTTATCAAATCATCTAATTAAAATTGCTTGCTTATTTTAAGAGTACTTTGATATACATTTATAAATTGAAAATTAGATCTAATTATATCATTTGTTTTCAAATGAACTATATGTGAAATATTCAAATAATTATCCTAAGTGATTTTTATCACTATCTAGACTATATGATCGGACAATAATTGTTTGATTTATTCAATTTTAAATTTTATATAAAAAGCTGTTAGCATGGAGCAGGCATACAAAGTTTACGACAGCATTGTCGCAACAAGGGCCGGGCCAAAATATGTTGATCAATTTTGTTTACCTTCTTTTGGCATTATCTTTATGTTCAGGTAGGAATTTTTTACATTTTTTCTCTCTTTCCAACACTTGATATACTGTTAGATCAATAAAGATGTGCAGAATATTCGAGAAAGTATCACTGTTAGGTTTTTTTCTATGATAGAAATCGTAGAAACAAGGAAACTGTACAGTGAATACTGCTGAAATTGTTAAATGGGTTTGAGTTTCTTATTTTGCCATCTTATTCGGGACTTTCGGTTTTAATTTTTCCTCGGAGTGTAATACGTTATAGATTTTACCTTTCAAAATCTAAATAAAATTTGTTTTTCGAAAAAAAAATGACGTTCAGAATATGATTCATCCAATTCTCTTAACTTTTAATGAAAGTGGTTTTTGAACATGATATATATAAAGAGGATATCTTGAATAATCCAAATGCAACAAAAACCCAACATAATTGAAAAGACATGGAAATGATGTATTTTCGCAAATATAAGTCAAAAGTTATAATTTTCGAAGGGTTAAATATTTCTCAGTTGTGTCTTGCTATAGCTTTGTTCGGACTTGTTTGTTTGCTTTTTTGGCCTTTCATATGTGTGTCCCTTATATTTTATTAACTGTGCATTTGCATTCAGATATCGCAGATCAAATTTATTTGTTCAAAGTGTATTAATTTAGTTTTTGTCGAGCCTTCGACTTTAGTCGAAAAAGCGAGACTAAGTGATCCTACATTCCGTCGTCGGCGGCGTCCACAAATATTCACTCTGTGGTTAAAGTTTTTCAAATTTTAATAACTTTCTTACACTATACTGGATTTCTACCAAACTTGGACAGAAGCTTGTTTATGATCATGAGATAGTATCCAGAAGTAAATTTTGTAAAAATAAAATTCCATTTTTTCCGTATTTTACTTATAAATGGACTTAGTTTCTTCTGCGGGGAAAGATAACATTCACTCTGTGGTTAAAGTTTTTAGAATTTTAATAACTTTCTTAAACTATCCTGGGTTTGTTCAAAACTTGGATAGAAGCGTGTTTATGATCATAAGATAGTATCCAGAAGTAAATTTTGTAAAAAAATAAATCCATTTTTTCTGTATTTGAAGTTTAAATGAACTTAGTTTTTCTGCAGGGAATCATTACATTCACTCTGTGGTTAAAGTTTTTAAAATTTTAATAACTTTCTTAAACTATCCTGGGTTTGTACCAAACTTGGACAGAAGCTTATTTATGATCATAAGATAGTATCCAGAAGTAAATTTTGTAAAAAGATAACTCCATTTTTCTGTATTTCACTTATAAATGGACTTAGATCTTCTTCCAGTTAACAGTTAACATACAGTCTGCAGTTAAAGTTTTCAAAACATTTATTAGATTCATTAATTATTCTAGATTTTTACCAAACTTGGACAGAAGCTTCTTACAATCATAAGATAGTATCAAGAGGAATATTTTTATTGATTTTTTCCCTCATTTTTGTTGAGCCTGCGATTTACAGCAAAAGTAGGCGAGACACTGGGTTCCGCGGAACCCTTATAAATTTTTTTTTATTGAGTTAAGCCTGCCAATTCATATTGTATCGTTTGTTTTTCTTTATTGTGATGTTATGCTATTTTTTCAGAAAAAGGAAGATAGTTTGATACTATTAAAACGTTTAATCCCGCTGCAAATGTATTTTTGTGATTTTTACTTTTTATAGTACATGACGCCTTTCTTTTGTTATGTTTATTTCTATTACATTGAATGTCTGGTCGAGTGATCTTTTACCACGCGTGATGCGTTAAAAAAATTAACTTAAAGGGAATGTGTACGTCATTCATAAAGTTTGTCTTAATGATTTTGAAGGTTCATTCAATGATTATGACATGTCAACTGCGGATTTGACAATTCAAAGTACTCAACGAAAACAATGTTTGGAATGATAATTATCAGGATTGAACATACTGTTTCTGGAGTCTGTTTAGAAAACTATCCATGCCTTATATTTATAAAACATATTGTCTTAAGGCGTCAAAAAGAACAACCACATCAACGATCAATTAATAAACGAAGCAAAATAAAGAATGGAGAATAATGGGCAACATAAAATAGAATTCAACAATAATAAAAAAAAGTAAGACTAGATTGTGACGTATTATTGTAACGAACATATAATTTTAAAATTCACACATTAACCATGTTAACCTTTTCAGTTGACCTTTCCAACTGTAGTCAAAATATTATATAACATATGTGCGTTGTTTACCTTATCGATCTACGTTTCTTATGTGGACTGAATCTCAGATTTTGTTTTCAGTCAAACCATATAAAATCATCAAACGCCATAATATACTTTTTGTTTCGTCCTTTTTTCTATACGTTAGAGGTTTTTTTCACACAAAAAACCTACACGTGTTCAATGTAATATGTCCTTCTGACAACATTGGTTTCATTGACAATCATGCATATAATATCCTTTATCTATTGATGTGTTTTGGTTGGAAAGAATATTGTTTCAACTGTTTTTGACATTTGAATTGCTGCAATTAATTTAAATGTTTTATATTGTAGCAGCTAAACCAGATGTTTTTCTTTTTTTCCATTGTTTTGAATGGGACTACATGTGTGTTATAAAATGTAACGCAACAGATATGCCATTGGATGCTACGGTAAATGAAATATTTATGCATTACCGCAGCACTAACATTATCAATCACCAGAAAATTGAATAAAGACAATAGTAGTATACCGCTGTTTATAAGGTATAAATCGATTGCGAGAAAACCGAGGGAAACACATCATCTATGAATAAAAACAGAAACACCGCAGTGCAACAAAAATCAAACGACATAGCAGCATTCATTGAAAGAACTATTAGATAATACTGTTATTTTCCTGACTTGTTAGAGGACATTTTAAGAAATGAATGGTGTGTTGAACCTGTTTTTTTTTACTTAAAGTGGTAAATCGATTGAGAGAAAACATATGCGGGTTAAAAATAAATTAAACTGAGGAAATCACTTTAAATATAAGAGCAAAACAACGAAACAACACAAACACTGAAGTGCAACATAACCAAAACGACAATGCAACACACACAGAAACGAACTATAAGATAACAATTGCCATTTTCCTGTCTTGCTACAGAACATTTTGAAAAAAATGATAAATTGAACTTTGTTTTGATGCTTGCCAAACCTCGCGCTTATATCACGTTAAAACAAGGCAAATTCCGTATTACATGCCGTATCAACCTCGACAATATCAATAAAGGCCATCGGGATGATATGACATATGATACGGATTTTTCCATGTTTTAGTCTCTATAATGCGTCAAACGCTCTCTTTTTGATTAAACTAAATAAAAAAAAATCAAAGCTATCAACTTAAATCCCACAAGTGCTGCACCAGTTTATCTAAGTAAATGTGTTAATTTCACAAATAACGTACATCGTTTTTATCATGCGAATTATATCTCCAATAAACCAAAATGGTTGCTCCCTTAAATCTTATTTAGTGTTATGAATTAAAGATTTGTTCGTATGTTATTGTAGATACATCTATCAAAGACCTCTCCAGAAAACGACATTGTTTACGGTAAGTCTGACTATACCCAAGTCAGAAGCCTGTAATTCAGTGGTTGTCGTTTGTTTATGTGTTACATATTTGGTTTTCGTTCATTTTTTTTTTACATAAATAAGGCCGTTAGTTTTCTCGTTTGAATTGTTTTACATTGTCTTATCAGAGCCTTTTATAGCTGACTATGCGATATGGGCTTTGCTCATTGTTGAAGGCCGCACGGTGATCTATAGTTGTTAATGTTTGTGTCATTTTGATCTTTTGTGAATAATTATCTCATTGGCAATCATACCACATCTTCTTTTTTATATATTCTTTTATATGTAACATGGGATCAATAAGGTTAACCTTGAATATTTGTTAATAAAATGACAACTGCTATTAATTTATATTCAATCGTCACCCGTCATGTGAATTATTTTGTTCAGATGGTTAGAATGTCACAATCTGGAATTTAAAATTTTCTGCAATTTTCTGATCAAAGACGACTATTTTGTTATCTGAAGATTTACTATAGTTATTGAAGGTTTCAGGCTTATAAGGCCGCCACTTTATGACGCTTGTGTGTTTGAAATACTGCACATACATGTCGTATTGATCCACAAATTTAAATGGTGACAAAAAACCTGTCTCTGCACTTTTGTTCTTCTATCTGAAGTTTATGTGTAAGTACGAAACACCCACATATTGGTGAAATCCATGTTGTGTTAACTTGTACACCATAATTATTAACCTTAATTTACGTGTAGTATAGATATGTTTCGATTTACAAAAAAATATGTATCAAATTATGCAGTAGATTTTTGTTTTCAAACATGAAAAGAAACGGTGTGTTTCATTTTATTTTCTTCAAGTTGTTAAAAGTGATTTTGTACAAATGTCGTTCCATATTAACGTTTAACCGAATTAATTTAATTATTTCAGAATTTTCGGATAAACAGCCACAATACACTTACACGCAACGCTCTAATTTCGTTACAATCTTCATGGACCCATTTTACAAAACATGGGAAGGTTATTATACGTGTACAGTAAAGGAGAATACGGCTACACATAAAACATGGACAACAGATCCCGTATATTTAAAGTCTCCAATAAATGAAAGCAACACAGGTAAGTAAAACAATCAATACTTTGACAGGTGGAAACTAAGGTTATAAAAAATATATCATCAGTGGTGTGATATAATACACATTGTAATTATTGAATTACAGCCTATGTGTATATGAATAAATAAAGACAACAGTAGTATACCGCTGTTCAAAAGTCATAAATCGATTGAGAGAAGACAAATCCGGGTTAAAATGTGTACATGGCTAACCTGAACCGATCCAGTGTGGGATTGATGTTTTCTCTATCATTTCAAATGAATTATGAAAGAACAACTAATTGAAGAATTCATAAAGCCTTCCCAAATCGACTAGACGTACACAAAAATATTTGCCATCGATTACGCATTTCTAAATTTCATGTAACTCAACTTTTTGGAATTTTGAATCCTCAACGCTCTTCAACTTTTCATATTAAAAACCCATTGGTGGCCTTCAGCTGTTGTCTGCTCTATGGTCGGTTGTTGTCGCTTTGACACATTCTCCATTGCTATTCTAAATTCTATTTACGTTTTATGAAACTAATTGTAAACAACTTTACTGTACACGACGTTTGCTGTTAACACGGCCTTAGTTTCAACATAAACTATCATAGATATAGGAAGATGTGTTTGGGTGCCAATGAGACTACCCTTCTTTCAAGTAGCAACGCATCAGTCTGTTGCTCTTATTTGATAGTTCAAACAACTATAGTCATCAAGTTCCGATTAAATGGTTGCTTCATCATTAACCCTACTAAATCTCTTTATATTTTTTTTTAAATTGCCAAATATCTTATCATTTAATATTTTTCGGCACAAATACCATTCTTTTTAAGCTTCTCGATTGCGATCGGATAATTATATTATTGTTTGTACCTTTAATGTGATAAAATGCTCTCTTATACATCTATTTTGTATTTGTAATTTCAATACACCAATTTTGAAATTCCTTTGTAAAGCCATTCAATCGACGAGTTTATGTGACTATCAATAGAGATTACAATAGTGTTTTCTATAATTATAGTAGTTACACCAACAACAAAGTCTTGTAAACATTTTGAATGGACGGTTGTAATGTAATCATGTGCAGTGTTACATGCATGCATAGCAACATTCATTTTCGAGCTTGTAATTGTAAATGTCATTTACTCTTCAAATGCATGCGTTAGGCAGTGTGTTATTAAGAACATCAAAGACACCCTGATAATATAACATATCAGAAATATATAGCGGAATCGTTGTTTAAGTCAAATGTGTTTAATCGAATATAATCGAAGCGGTTTTTAAATGAAATCATATATCCTTATGCATGTACTTACAGTTGTCGTCTATCAATTTTTCAATTGAACGTTTTGCGACAGTAGTAAATAAAATCAACTAAAAGTATTAAAATGTTATTTTATGTGTTTTGAATATTAACAGCTCCAGCAAGAATCAATTACGTAAACGGACACTATTAAAAAGTGGTGAAGGTGTTCGGTTTCGATGCTCTGTTGACGGTATCCCAGAGCCCAAAGTAACATGGAAAAAGAAAGGAAATGAGGAATTTTTGTCTATGGTACGGATGTTTGTCAGAATTGAATGCACTTCTCTGTACTGGAAATTTCTTTTTAATGTTCCGTCCGATTGGTTATTGTCACACAAATCGAAATGCATTATTGTCAGGATACATACATCCTTTGAAAACTAATAACAAAAGCTGATTAGCAGAGTTGAGAAAAGTTAAGAAAAGTCCCAAATCAAATGTCAAAATCTAAAGCTCCAACATGCCAAACGAATGGATAACACCTGTCATATTCTCGACTTGGTACAAACATTTTCTTATGCAGAAAATGGTGCATTGGACCTTGTTGTATAGCCAGCTTAATCTCTCACTTGTATGACAATCGCATCAAATTCCATTATATTGACAACTTTTTTCTTAACAGCAAAACAAAATAAACAATAAGCGAATCTTCATGCCTATCATGTAGTAACAATAACAAGTTAGAAATTGTCAGAGCAGTTACGATCAGATATATGTAATTGAATCTTATGGATTAAACCTGGTTTTATAGCTAGCTGAAACTGATTTGTATGTCAATCCATTTTATGTAATGAATTTCATTGTATTTACAACATATAAAAGAAGCATTGTGTAAACCGTTATTGATTTCTGTTTGAATTGGTATTTAAAAATGTAATACTAAGTATTTATAATTTTGTTTCAGGGACCTGTGTTACATTTCCCTTCAATAACCAGAGAGGACCAAGGACAATATGTTTGCGTGGCTGATAATGGAATTAGAAAGACCAACAAAACTGCAAATCAAATATATGTTACAACTTTTAAACCAGTCATTAAATATGCCAACCCAACTGCAGGTGTTATAACATTACGACAGGATGAAGTAAACTCACACCACATCTTCCTATATCTATATAACACACTAAAAGAAACCAACATGGAGTATAAAGAAATGGCAGTTATAGTAGAAGGTGTATTTTTTTAATTACAACAAACCCATACTCTCTCTACTTTTTGACTTACGTGTTCTTTTCTAGCAACAAATGTTCATTTGTTATTGAATGATTTAGTATTTTATAACACACATTCATTTCTAGATTACTGTTGCCAAAACAGATGCTTAGCTGTTGTCGAGACTGCTTGATCTGCTCTTAAAGCATGTTCAACTTCAGTTAATGTGTTCATTTGTTGTCCTTTTAAAGTAGATATATGAAAATATCATGAAATTCATCCTACCCGATCCAGGCAGTAAAGAAATCGGTTTGTACAAATAAGTTGGTAGTCTTGTTGTTAAGCTTCTTCAGAGGATAATATAAAATTGTATTACCTTTTCAGAGTTGGGAATTTGAAGTTCGTCAATTTTCACCGTTATTTAATGATTTTATAAAAGGTTGTAATATTAGAAAAAAATACTTTATAAACATAGTTATAAAGTTTTAACCCCGCCAAACTTTTTTGGTGCATGTAGTTCAGTGGCTGCCGATGCCATTTTGTTATATTCGTTTCTAGTTTATTGTCTTGATATGTTTTGAATTATATATACCGTCAGTGATTGTCGTTTGTTGATGTTGACACCTACGTTAAAATTAGAAGACATGATACATTTTCTGAATATCGTTATTGTTCCCGATTCGTACATCATGTACATTTATTATAAGACTATCCTGATCCACAAGTGACTTAGTTGAAGGACAATAAAACTTGTTATTATTCACAATTTAAACATTATTTATAAGTTATCCTGTTCCACAAGTCACTTAGTGGAAATGTCAATGTATATCGTTATCATTCTTTATTTATGTTTTAATGATTAGGTTATCCTGATCCACAAGTTACTTGGTGGAAGATTAATGAAAATGGCAGAGAGCGACTACCTGAAGATTCTAGTAGTTTCTGGAATCGTGGATTTGAATTCTACAGCGAATCAATCCGCAATGATGAAAGTTTCTACCCAGATGAAGGATCGAAATCGATTAGGTTACGAATATATAATGTTTCTCCTGTAGACCTTGGAACCTATGTCGTTAAAGCAGAGAACCAACTTGGTACAGCTGAGTTAACATTTACAATGAAAAGTAAGGTCATTTAACATGTGTATGCCCTCGTTTAAAAAATGGGGGATATACTGTTTTACCTTTATCTGTCTCTCCATTCGTTCATCAATCCGTCAGTATGCTAACTATTGTATTGCAAATGTTTTTATTCTAAATTTAATATGTTCATTTGTAACATTTTTAAACCCCTTTTTTTTTTAAGTCACATGTATCTAGCAATGAAATGTTTTCCTGGTATAAAAGTAAATATTTGCAATGGTCTACCAATTCAATCAAACCGATTCATCTTCAAACACGTGCAGCATATGAAATCACGTGATTCCTAAACGCCTGTTGAAGGTTATATTATACATTTACGACGGAACACAATAATACTCAAATTTGTATATGACCTCTTGTCATTGTCGGTTTTGAACTTATTATCTTAACTTTACTTGTATTTTAATTTTATTTTATAAGAGTACATTTCTACTATATTTGAGTATTACTGTTGAATGTCTTTAAATGTATCTTATTTGCTAAATTAGTTTGGGAAAACAAATCATTAAATTAGGCTTATATCAAGTTCATAATATTCATTTTTTGAAATTATTTTATGACTTATCATTTTATTTTATCATTACAGTTGAGTCTAACTAACATATAACTAGAGGATATGAAACAACTACCAGAAGTAACCAGCTCATCTATCATTTAGCTAATACTTTCCTGAATCTACAATATAATAAAAGATTTTCTGCCAATAATGTTTAAATTTTTTTTCTATTTTTATATAGAAAATTAAAATAAAAAAATCGTATTATAACGCAAGATCATGTTAGACCATACAGTAAGCACATATGTAAAAAAGCATAAGACACAAAATATGTAGTCCAACCACAAGTGACTCGACTAATCTGACAACTCACATAACGACTCAGCACAAAAAGCATACCCATTGGATCCACACGTACACGTATAAGAAAGTCACAACACAATGCGCGAAAGCCTTAAACCATAAGTACCATTCCAGGTCGTTACAAACAACGAACTTCGGACATAACAAAATATCCAATTGGATAAGAAACCCAATTGATGAACAATTTTTAAATTATACCGCAAGAAAACACCTTCATAGCCAAACATGCCATTACATGATGATTCTAGCTACTTTTATGTAGTGGCTTTTGTATGAATTTTTCTCAGAGGATTAAAAAATAAAATTTCAAAATTGATAAATTCAGAGGAAAATCAAAAACGAAAAGTTCCTAATCAAATGGCAAAATATAATCACTAAAACACAAAAAATAATCATATTCCTGACTTGTACATACATTTTCTCATGTAGAAAAGGTGGATTAAACCTGGTTTTAAAGCAAGCTAAATCTATCACTCTGAAAGGAAGAAATGAACAACTAAGCATACCTAGTTCCAATATAAATGTAAATTGAGTTATGTCGATCAAGACGAAGAACTGTAAATTAAGAAATTATTGCGAGGTTTTGAGGTATAATATAAATGCGTCATGATGAGAATTGCAATGATAGAAACTGGCATTGTAAAATCGATACACACATATGAATGCATATTTCTTGAATTCGTTATGATAGTTATCGTGTTGTTGTCCATGTTTTTATAAATCGCAATAATGAATACACGGAATAATTTCTGAGTGTACAGTAATTTGTAATATTTGAAACGACTGATTGGACACATTTTTTTTTATTTTCTGTGCTAATAAATGCCTGCACATTTAGGACGTTCAGAACTGATAAAACTACAAATAAACGGTTTTTAACATACCTATTATATCAAATAAGTTTAAGAAAATGTGATATGTGACACCTATTTTCAGAGTCAAATCGACGTTGATATACCCAATTATAGGTCACCATACGTTATTGTAAAAGGGGTTTTATATATGTCATTTGTAGAAGAACTTACATAATTAAACATATGTCTATGTTTAGTGTTTTTGTATTGTTAGTTGTCTGTCATATACATAAACTTCTACATGTCGAAATACTAGTTGTATGTGTTAATATATGGTTTTGAGCTGTGATCTCTCGAAAACAAACTGACAATGCCATGGCTAAAAAAGAAAAAGACATACAGAAAAATGATAGTACACAAGTTGCAACATAGCAAAGTAAAGACTAAGCCACACGAACCGCACCCAAAACTGGGGGTGATATCAGGTTCTCCGGAAGGGTTAGCAGATCTTGCTCCACATGAGGAACCCGTAAAATGTAACTTTTGTTATCGAAAATTGTAACAATTGATAATGTGTCTAATAAATAGTTAATTAAATGCAAAGATAAGGTTTTGCTATGATTCAAATACTTGAAAATGAATATTCACAGAGTGATTATCCTTTATTCAGTGCTGAATCTGTTTAAAAACGATCAACATTGTTAAAATGTTTCAATAGTTATATTACGATTATTTAGCTTTATTCGTTGTGCTAGATTTTCACAGATACTAGTGGAGTGACAAGTCAAGAAAAAAAGGTGCGTATTTTACGACTTTAATGCATCGGCATAACTGCAGACTAACAATATTTTAATTGCAATGCTAAATCGTTTTTTTTGTGCCGGTCGTAACCGTTTCGTTCGGTGTAGTTCTCTTTATCTATAATACTAAAATAACGAGGTCCAATTTGTCAGCCGCAATGGGGTACAAACGACAAATTAAAGAATTCAATATTATATATAGCCGATATAGGACAATGGTTTTGATTAAAGATTACACCACTCCAGACCCTTTTGTTTTCCACATAATTTATATTGCCAATAAATATATACACGGGTCGAATCCGATACCGATACCAATAGTATATTCACCTGTTACCTATTACCATATCTGTACGTTTCTCATCTCACAGTTACTTTTTCTCGTTTGAATTGTTTTACATTGTCTTATTGGGGCCTTTTATAGCTGACTATGCGGTATAGGCTCTGCTCATTGTTGAAGGCCGTACGGTGACCTATAGTTGTTAATGTTTGTGTCATTTTGGTCTTTTGTGGATAGTTGTCTCATTGGCAATCATACCACATCTTCTTTTTATATCTTATAATCGGCATGACTTTATCAGATGACAATTCCAATACTAAAATAAGTCTTACGCATAGTTATATACTTTAATTCAGTCACGGACCTGCTATATCACGGATGTGTTCTAGTAAAATTGAAAATAAAAGACACGTTGATTTGTTCATTCAATATGCAACTCGACAAACCTGTTTACATTGGTCTCAAACTTCAGATCCAGCGCTTTATGAAGAGTTCAACAACAAATTTATATTGTCAACCTATAATTGCGTCTATTTTCCGGAGAACTTGAAATCCCACCCAGTTTTTAGTGGAATTTGTGTTGCTTAGTCTTGAGTTATTTCTGTTGTGGCTTCTGTATTTTTATGTGTCTGTTTGTCTTTCAATTTTTAGGCATGACGTTGTCAGTCTATTTCCAAACAGTCATTTGCCCATACCTCTCGTTTCTTTCTTCCCTCTTTGTCTAAGTGTTGTTCGTTTTTTACTCAGTTTTAAGAATATGCATTTCAAAGGAGTAGATACGCCCTTTCGTATTTTAAATTACTTTGATATATTCAATATTTTATAAGCTAAAAGTAATAAAAAGTAATAAAAATCAAATTGGAGCGTAAATGCCTTCATGGAATACACCTAGGTTTATGAGCCTGATAACGCAAGATATTTTTGAAAATTATATCATATATATATATAGTCTGTTCTCACCAGAAAAATGCCTTTTGACTTGACTGCGTGTGTGTCCTACAAACACAAGCCTCGGAAACACGACAAAAATCTACGTTCCACCAAATCTGACAATGGACTCCAAAAAGAATGAAATAATTGTAAAGATAATTAATCATCCAGTTCATTTATTAGATTTTAGTTTGGTTCAACTAAATTTATGCGATATAATTGCTTCTCTGTTTGATTCAGAAAAAAAATTACCGATAAAGCTAAATAATTAATTAATTATCTAATTACTACCATAATTTGATATTAATAAGTATTGTAATTTTCATTGTTATTAATAAATGTTATACCATCATTACAAACATAATCTTGAATTATATCCTAATTCTATTCTAGTTTTGGGAAGTTTTAACAAATTTTAAAGTGACGAGACTTAAATTTGTGCGTTTATCGATTTAGCTAAAAAAAATATATTTATGTATCCGGGTTTTTTTCTAGTTAGTCACCGGTTTTATCATTTATTTCTATCATACAGTTATTTTATAAGAATTTACTTTTTGCAAAAGTATGAATTATTATAAATAATAAGGATGTTCTCATTCCAGGCTTTTGACTTTTTCATCAGAGCGTCACTGGTTAGTCTTGTGTGAAACGCTCGCCTGTCAAATAAAACGGGTATCTTTTGTAAGCTATTATTCGTGTGTGTTCTCTGTCCTATATGTTCTCTCATTTATTTGTATTGTAGACCTATCATGTAATGTTGTCATTTAACGGATCTTTCTTACATTGTCATAAAAGCGGGAGGTTTGGCCTGCCACAAAACCAGGTTCAACTAACCATTTTCGTTTAATTAAAATGTCTTGTACCAAGTCAGAAAAATGTCATTGTAATATTATAGTGCGTTTCTGTGTGTGTTGTATTTTAATGTTTTGTTTCTGTTTCCTTTTATATTTGATGTGTCTTACTCAGTTTTAGTTTGTAACCCGGATATGTTTTTTTGTTCATTAAATCTATTTATGAATTTTGAACAGCAGTTTATGTTGCCTTTATTTATCTTAACAACATTAAAAAAGTCAATCAGTTTTCACAGGTTGTCTAAAACATGGTTTTATCTATCATTGGTTTAGTACTTAGCAATCAGAAGAATGCTTTACCTGTACGGGAAGCCTTTTCATTGCTTGTTTCGTGTAATCCTTGACGATTGCTTCTGCACAAAAATTCATCTTCATGTCTTTTCTATTGGTGTAAAACTGATTAGTGCTGATTCTTACTTCATGAATTGAAAATAAAGTAGGATTTAGCGAAACTACAGTGTAAGTTAAAAAAAATGTTATCCAAAATCAATCATTTTACGAAAATGAAAAGGGCAGGGAACATCAAACGTTGGGTTCAGTATTTCACTTTTAGCAGCGAACCATGTAAAATGTGGATATACACTGACAGAAATTGAAAATAAAATTAAGACAATAACTAACAATGATGACCACACATTACATACAGCTGTTTAAATAGTTTGTTTTTAGATGTAGTCATTAAAAACAACCAATGAGATTTATCAAACAACATCTGCTATATATATTTCTTAGCACATGCAACAGTCCTTGTTTGCTTAATTCATTTCTTGTTGTAGACAGTCTATGTTTAAGCTTACAATAGTAAAGATATTTATTTTTTGAATTTCCTGACAACAAGATTTCTTAAGTCGTAGCAATATCAGAATGTTTAGTTACATTTGGCCACAATTTTTATACCATTTCTTTTCGATTGGCATTTACAACTTCACAATGAGTTTTAATGAAAAAAAATATAAATGACAATCTTGAGTAGTAATATCATTCCTTTTTTACTCATTTCAAGCCCTTGGTTTGTTTAGCCAATGGGAAACACAACTTCCTAATTTTGACCATACATTTAACAAATTTGCATCATTGTTGGATTCTCCGACCAGGCAAACTATAAAGATTAGATAATTCAGAAAATTCATAATTGAGCCTGCAGTTGGGGTGGTTCATTTAAAAAGAAAAAATATTGGCTTTGTCACTCCACTACGATAGCATATTCATGATTAGGATCCAGATATTCAAGCATTTTAATTTGTTCATTCGTACGCAGATAAAAAAAAATCAGAACTGTTTGTGAATTTTGTCCAAAATAGCAATTCATATGACGTAGTTGGTCAACATATCGTAGTTGATCCGCCAATATTATGTCCTGTATAATACTTTGAAAGGACTTTCAAGACTAGAATATTTTTATGATACAGTTTACGACTTCAAGAAAAAATGAAATAAACAAAAAGAAACTTTAAGTATCCAAGCATTTTTTTCTGACCTTTACAGTTCTTGTCCATTCGTTTTTTATGCGTTTTGTTATTTGATTTTGCCATGTGATTATGGACTTTCCGATTTGATTTTCCTCTAAATTCAGTATTTTTGTGAATTCACTTTTTCCTTCATTAGGAATGTTCAAAGAAGATAATTTAAAACAATGATGTATAACAAACCGACCTTATTAAGAGGGAGTAATTGTCATTTTGGTTTCGTGGATTAGACAACATGCATAAATAAATTATTAAGAAAATATTAAGCTATACGACCATAATGTATTATTTATTTTTTGGACTTTATAAATAAAACAGAGAAATAAAATTAGAAATGCGTCAAAGAGACATCAATCCGACCAAAGAGTAAAACACAGTCGAAGGGCCACTAATTGGTCTGTACATCTTTAAATATTTGTTACAAATAAAGATAACAATGAAAGATCTGTCAAACTAATAACTAGTAAAGAGTCAATTGGAGACGTTATCAAAAAGCCATATACTCATTATTAATAACTGTTTAGACGATCATAATACTATTTTGTAACATGTGTATGCGTCTAAATTTGACAATTATCATGGATTTTTAGGCATTACGTTACTCTCAACCATTACGTCACTCTGATCCATTACGTCACTCTGATCCACTACCTCACTCTGATCCATTTCGTCAAACTCAGCCATTACGTCACTCTTAGTCATTAAGTTATTAAACTGTAAAATTAAGCCGGCTGGTCTTACAATGAGCTGCTTAGTTTCAAGGGTTGACTTCGATTTGGTTAACATATCTTCTGGTATAAGCATATCCTGTGCAGGCAGGGCGCTATGTGGTCTAACATTTCTTTTCACATTATTATTTTCATAAGATCGTTCAGTGTCCTCTGGCGGTAACAAAGATCCTATTCCACTGCTGCTCTTATACAGTTCGTCAGTTTTATCATTAGTTGACCTAGGTACTACAAAATCGATTCTAAAATTTCTGTCTGTATCACAGGTTGTAGGTACATGTAATGTTGTTGCTGGTTTATGTGATTTGTCCTTAACGTCATTGATGTCTGGATGTCCTTTGTTGTTTTGTTGTTCGATACCGTATGCAAAAATTTTGTCCTGTGTCTCTTTATTGACACTACTGGTATTTTCAATCGCCGATCTACCGTTTAGATGTGGTGACTTTTGTTTTTCATCCATGTCAATCTTAAAAGAGCTGTTCTTCTCTTTTAATTTCTTCCCACGTTTCTTAAGTTTCTCCTTTTTCGTATCTGATTTATGTTCCTTATGTATCTTACGTTTTTTCTTATCATGATCTGTTAGGAAGTTTTGATTATCTCCCTGTTTTGACTCATTTTCTAAACTAGACTTCTTTTTTCATATTGTTGATGTTCTTCAAGCAAGGCACCTTCTTGCGTAAGTTTGGCTTGATCAATTTTATTGTTAGACACATTGAATTGTGTACGGTTTTCTAAGCATTCTTGATCATTGACTGCTGGTGAATGAAGCCATATTGATGGTGGCGGTTGTTCTGTCGCCTGTATTGTTTGTTCATTGCGTAATTGGTTTTTGCTTTTATACCTACAAAAACGCAAAAACAAAAATGAAATCAATCTGTGATAGGTCGTACTATTATTTCACATTTAACATATTGGTGTAAGGTAGAGCTTATGTTCAAGCTACAGTATTTGTCTTCGCTAATAGAGAAAAAAAGAAACGTTAAGACCTTTTATTGATATATATATAATACATACTAAGTATACTCCATCAGAATCCTATGATGCAGACGTTTTATTAAAAGTGATTCTTGTGTTTTAAAAATGATGCAATTTGTTATGAGTAATCCTGGTTTTTTTTGTGGATGACATATTTTCGAAAACATATATTGTTTTTTTTTAACACAGAACATTTGTAAAACATTAAATGAACTGCGATTAAATTGAAAAACAATTTGTTTAGGCTATTGCATATTATGTTGTTTAAATCTCGCAAACAAATTCAAACCTGACAACAGTCATTATGAATTGCATTAAATAACCCATGTAGTCAAGATGCATCGAAAGGCGAGCTTTCAAGAAAATCCTTACCAATTCATTATCGTATGCACATAATTTTTTCAGTTGTAATTTTTAACAGTCACATCATGCATATTGTAGTATTTGCGCATAGGCTACTATACACGTCGATTACATGAGAGGTATATTTTAACCGCCATATTATGTTAATCTCAGAGTCTGCGCTTAGTGTAGATACATCTAGAATTTTGTATAATTAGTTAATTTTTCTAAAAATAAACATGATGAACCCGTTATCTAGTTCATTGACAATTTATCGCTTTTTGCAACCACTGTATAAACAAATTTAATCAACATGTGGTTGCTGTTGATCTCAGAGTGTGATTGGTTGAATTTAAGGGTGATAACCTTTGTCAACTCACTGGATGAATCAAATTATACTAGCAGCTGTTAATGAAATTGACAACTTTATGGAATGTGGAAGGCACTCGAACAGGGATTTTCGTTTATCAAAAATTGAAACTAAACTGTTTAATCATTAGAGAAACAGCTTCTTTCATACTTACTCGCCGAGGCTCGAACTTTGAAATTATCGAAAATTAACTATCTCGAATAAGAATCCATTTGAAAATGAATAAAATATGAGAATCTATATTTTTATTTTGCAAATCGATTATTTACCTGTAGACATTATCATAATACACAAATTGTTTCAATACCTTTTTTCAAATTTAATTTCAATTGAAACAGAAACGATCCGCAAATGATAAATATGAAAATCAAAAAATACGGCTGCATACCATCTTTTAAAATCAACAAAACCATAACCACAATTGTCATCAAGAGATTTGTGTCCTGAATGATTGTTCAAAAAGGAAGGGTGTCCTCCCGAGGTTGTACGATATCTGACTCATCACGGGAGTGAATTGTAAAGATTCCTTTAAAATCTAAAACAGTGTTTTTTACTTACTTGTACGCAATACTAAGCAGTATACCTACAAGAAAAACAAAACCGACAACAGACGATATAATTGCTATTATTTCATCACTGCCAGCCTCCTGTAAAATAAGAGAGGTTATGAAAAGAACTCGAAATAGCACAACAATCCTTAGCAGCGGTAACTGTACAAAATAGCATTGCATATAAAAAAAACATTAAGGTACAACAGGGGTCTTTCAGATACGGACAAACATATCATTTAAGAATGTTTCTATCAACTATTGTTTTAAAAACTCAAACGGTTATGTTGATCTTTTTAACATTTTGAAGACGGAGCAGTAATTTTAAAGTCTTTCAGATAATTTGAATAGTTATATAGAAGTTAAGGTAAACATACCAAAACTGACTGATTTACAGTTGTACTTATTGGTGATGTCGCTGTTATGTGACCACTTGTTATATTTATTGACAACGGAGCTGTGGTTTCATCAGGTTCTATGTATATAGTACTATCGGAAAAGGGTATTGATGTATCTGTTTTGGAGTACAGTGTTGTCGTATGGTCGGTCACTAAAAATATAACATATTCGATAAACCTTTTTTTTTTATATCAACGAGCGATATTGTCTTATATCAACGAGTAGCATTGTGGTTAAGTTCAGACGAATGTTAGCATTTGTGCGAAGAAAGGCAGATTTCTCGGTATAAAGTAATAATTCTTTTCTTAAAACAGGGTGACATTTAACAAGACATACGTCTGCTGTATAGTTTCCATGAATTATTTTAAGTTATACCAAGCAAGGTGTATTTAAACGAGAAAATTGAAAGGTTGAATAAATGAAACATAAATGCACGATTTATCATTTGTAGATGTACAAATTCAATAAATGTCATGTAGCAAATTATGTGGTATGCAATTGAGATGAATTCAATCAATTGTTGGATAAGCCAAAATCGACTATAAGTCAAAGATACTGCTATATTTTAAAATATCAATGTGATGTTTGTCTTATAACATAGCGATATTTTTTTTAATATCAAAAAAATATGAATGCGATACTTTTCTAATATAACTGCTATAGTTTTCTAATATAAAATTAATACGATGACACGTCATAATGCATGTCAAAGGAATCGCAAACATAATTCACAAACTTAGTTCATGGCCGGCTAAATGTTTGAGGATGAATAAAGGCAACAGTAGTATACCGCTGTTCAAAACTTATAAATCCATGGACAAAAAACTAAATCGGGGTAACAAACCAAAACCGCGGGAAACGCATTAAATATAAGAGGAGAACAACGACACAACACCGAAACGCAACACACACAGAAACGGACCAAGCATCAGACAAAACACCACGAGAATAACACATATAACATGAAAACCAAATACATGAATTTAGGATAGACAAGTACCATGCCACGTCTTATCTCAATATCTCAAAAATAAGAGAAAACACAAACGACTCAACGTTAAAATGCAACATACACAGAAACGAACAATAATATAACAATGGCCATCTTCCTGACTTGGTACAAGACACTTTTAACGGGGAATAAAAGTGGTGGGTTGAACCTGGTTTTATGACATGCCAAACCTCGCACTTTAATGGCAAAGTTAAATATAACATTGAAATGACAACATAATATTACAGGACTACAATACAAATAAAAAGGAGAACATATTAGACAAAAAAAACCAACATGATTAATAGATAACAAAAAGCATCAGGTTTAAAATTCAATACGCTAAAAACGCGCCTTGTCCACCCAAGACTCACCAGTGACGCCCAGTTATAAAAGATCGAAAGTGAAAAAAGTACAAAGTTGTACAGCACTGAAGATCAAAAGTTGAAAAGGTTTCGCCAAATACGGCCTTGTTTTTTTGCCCGGGATAAGAACATTCTTTTTATATAGAACAATTCATGCTATTGCAAACAGTAAATTTTATCAAATGAATATGTAAGAGAAATACATAAAGAAACTGAAGTATTAACTAATTACAGAAAACTAAACCCGATCAATAACGCCCAGATATAAAAGATATCACTAAATTTTCGTATCTGTAACAAAATTAACGATTAAGTGATGATGCCATGGTGGAATTTAAATGCGGTTGTAAATATACTACCAACCTATTTGATTTGAATATAGGTCCAGTGGCCGATCAATGCATTTGAATTGGAACATATGGTTTGACCCCACCTCCTTATCCTAGGTTAGGAACCCCCTTTTGAAAACGGATGGATCTGCCCTTGAGGTCACACTGCTAAAGCCTATCCACGTGGGTAATATCGAAACAGACAAAAACTAGATATGTCAAAGCAACACGAATTGTCCCGTCTTAAAATGATGAAAAATCTGCAATTTTAATAACAAATGTGGACACAAACATGATGGTAGTCTCACATGTCAAAAATCAGCTCAAAATCTAGAGGCGTATAGAAAAAGAGTCTATATAACTGTTATTTTCAACAATTTTCGAAGGTGCTAAGGCAGCAACCATTTGATTTTCTGGGGGGCTATGGTTTTTTTTCTTTACAAATTTTTAGTTTCGCCTGCGTTTTGATCGTTCAGTGCTGTTCATTTGGTATTTTTATTGACGTAATCGTTCTTGTACCATCATAACTGTCGTTACCTTTAAAGCTTTAGAAGTGTGGTTGTTCATATTACACTTATCAAAAGATTTAGCACCCAAATGATGTTTTAAAGGAAAGGAAAGGAGTTATTTATTAGGGGTTTATTATTAAGACTTATAGATTTAAGAAGATGGTGCATGAGTTCGAATGAGAGAACTTTCCACCAAAGTAATAGTTTGTTTTAAGTAAACCATTATGGATCAAAGTAGGGCCTTAATCACGGAGCCTTGACTCGCAGAGAACACCACGCTATATAGGAACCAAAAAATTACTAGTGTTAAACCACTCAACCAGGAAAACCAACAGTCTAATTTGTATAAAAAAAGGAGATTCAAAAATGCACAGTCCAAATTTTGTCGAATCAATCTGAACGAGGATAGTATGATTCATCTTTGTCAAAAGTTAGTTTTATTGTTATCAATAAAGAAAGTCTTCCATGCATGCGTTGCGAGCATATCTGATATATATTATTTCGGTGCGTTCATTATAAATTTGCTAAATGTTATATATATGTGAACAATGATTTTGATACTTAGCTATTTGATTACGACATTGATTAATAAACCCCATCGGCACTGGCATTTTAAAATTTTGAAATTGGTGGATTGAACCTGGTTTTATTGCGCTTAACCTGTCACGTGTATGACAGTATCATCAAATTCTGTCATATTTACAACGATGCATGAACGAAACAGACATTAAAGGTAAAAATGTCAAAATATGGAAACAGCAGTCAAATATTTATACTAATAAGTACTAGTATTGATATAACAAAAACACCGCTATGATATTTTAAAAGTATCGCATTGATATCTTAAAAGTATCGCATTGTTTATTTATGTATATAAGAAAAACACAGCACTTCAAATGTTACACTGACATAAACTTTAGCTTCTAACTAACTTCTGAATGTATATTTAGACTCAATTGTTGTTTATATTTGAACAATAAGTTTTAAATTTAGTATTTTCTTAATTTTTCGTTACCGAAAACAACATTTTCCGCATGGAATGTCTGCATATTTACAATTGATATAAGACAATATCGCTATGTGATATAAGAAAAGTTTTATCGATACGCTTCTTCCATATACTGAGTATAGAAACACAAGACACGTATTGAAATTATATGGCTTAATTAACTGAATAAGAAGAAATGTTTTCTAGTTTTGCAATGTTTTCCTTCAAAGAAAAAGTAAAATAACAAAAACAGCGAACCCCTAGGTTTCGTGTTGCTTAGTCGTCATCTGTCTATGTTGCAGTTGTTATATTATTATCGTTTCTTTTAGTTGCACTCAAGTGTTTCTTTTTTTACGTTTGTTTGCTCTTTTACATGTTATAATTGATGTGTGTCCCTCGGTTTTTAGTTTCTAATCCATATTTGGTTTCTCTCAATTAATTTATGAGTTTTTAACAGCAGTATACTAATATTGCCGTTATTGTGTACTATTATTTTTCTGTTTGTCTATTACTTGTTAGCTCTTTTGTATATAAAATGAGTGTAGGTTTCATTATATCGTTGATATCAACAATGAATTCTTCAGAACATCAAATGAAACAACATATACAACACTATTTTGTCTGCAGAATTTTTTTTAATTTCATAGCTGTATAATTAAGATAATCTATTTATTTTGTATGTAAAAAGATCAAATTGTCTTTATGTCGTTATCAAATGGATACAGTTGTAATTTGCCTTTTTCAACAGACGTTCATCATCAAGGCTAGTTAACGGAAATATCGAATTAGATGACCAGTTTTCAAATCTGTCGCATTTTTGTAATCAGAAGTCTCGCTCTCATAAGAACTTTGCATATTAATATATTCTACCGGTAAATTATTACCTACCACATTTATCACATCTTAAACCAAAACAAAAAGACGGATCACAGACTGTTTCAATTTCTATATCGAAACTGAAATGCAAAGAATGAAACAGTACGAGAACAATGTATTAAAACGTATAATTAATAATATAATGAACTTCATAATGACATGAATGAGTACTTGATGTTTTTCTTTTATATTCTGAATTATGAATATTTGATAGTTCAGTTATTTGTGCTGAGGATATTTATAAGTTATCTACGACCATATAAGCAGAAATGGATATTTAAACAACCTGGAGTATCCAAGTACAGGGTACCAAAAGGTGTTTTATCTACAGGTATTAATGTAGAGAACAAATTTATCTCCGATCTTAGTCCAATTCCGGCGACGTTTTGAGAAATTCGATCGTCAACAAAGTGTAAAGAAAATGCAACGTTTTTTTTTTCAGTATTTAAAAATCATTTCATTAAAATATATACATATTTTTAATAGGGTGTAAGGTACTGCATTTGGCAGAACCCAATAGGTAGTCATACATAAAACGTTTAAAACCCGATAGGTCGCGTTTGACTCTAAATGTTGTGAGAGTAACGATGTGACGTCAACGTGTGTCATTTGGATAGGTCAGTAGTCCCGGACAATCATTTACTATAATACGTACAAATGATCGACAAAACAAGATGAAATCGTGAGTGAATTAAATTCACTCTAGTATTCAGACATCACGGATAAACTTTATAAATTGTTATTTTGATGAAGAGTTGTCTCATTGACACTCATACCACAATTTCCTATAGCTATAGAAAATTCAATATTAAAAAAACAACAACCTGGGAAAAAATGAAAGCGCACGAGAAGTTCCCTGGTGTAGTGGGATGCAACGTCAGGGTATGTGGGTCAGCACCATCAAGGGGTTTGGGTTTTGTAACGACGTATTAAGCCAGAAATAAGTATTTTTCATTTGGCCACTGTGATTAATTATTTTTTGTTTTAAACTGCCTCAGCTAAGAAAAGAGGAGCTAACTAAAAGACTGTTTTTTTGGTTAATCAAGCAAATAGAGCCAACAGTAGTAAAGCGCTATTAAAAAGTCATAAATCAGAGAGAAGAAAAAACATCAGGGCTACAAACTAAAACCAAGAGAAGCACATCAACTATATGTTGAAAGTATTGGAACAACGAAACACTAGACTGCCACATAAACAAACGCTACTATACATAGAAACTGACTATCTGATAAAAAAAAACCGCCATATTCCTTTATAAAAATGGTGGGTTGAAGCTGGTTAACTGGTTAACTAAGACCACATGTTTGTATGACAATATTGAAAAATACCGCTTTAATGAAAACACTACGTGACAGGAATATGTAGAACAAGCAAACGCAAACTCAGCATAAAAAAACTAAATTGAATACATGAATAAATAATTTAATAGTACATTACAATGCAAACTGCAGAATAATAATGGACATGCATTTACAAAAGCACATCAGAACACCAAACATGATATGATCATCACAACAAAAGTGACCTTTAAATTATCACAGGTAATCGTAGATTTCATCAAATTATATAGTGGTTATGGAACGAGATCGAAATATCCACAACTGTTTTCACAATGATAGTCCAATAAATAATTAGTGTCATGACGGTTTTGAAAGGAGATTTAATTAATGTTGTGACGATGTTATAGGTATTCGGATTAACACAATACTTAACCGTGTAAAATGAAAATTAACTAGACCACGTTCCAGAAGAATATGAGTATTTCGACCGTACGCATACAGTCGGACTGTACGCGTACGGTGTGCCATGTATATAGAAGTTGGTCAAGTTATTAGATACAAATGTATACTACATATCATTGTAACTTAAATCTCAAATTTATATAAAAAGTGCAATTGTAATTGTAACTTTATACTTCAACTGCTTAAAAAAGTCACACCAATTTAATCTGTTAATTTCCTGTATTAAGCATTTCAGTAATACATTATTTGATCATGCTCACTAAAATTGAAGTATCGGAAGCAAACATTATTTGGGAAGACAATGTTTTTTTAAGAGTATTAAGGAAATTTATAAAAAAAAAAAAAAATGCAAATGCACATGCAAAAGAAAATGCATAAAAAAAATATATGAAAATTGCAATACAGTCATACTCGGAAAAAGGTTATGTTCGGTACTTAGCAGAAAGATGACGTAACATGTGCAAAAAAATCATTAGCTAGTTTTGACACAGACACACTGAATATTACAATCAATTTAAGATTCTGTTCATAAAGTTACCGGAGTGTTATATTCTATCTTTCCTCTTCATAACTCTATTGGAGCAGTTTTGGTTGAAGGAGCACAGTGCTGTATATGAGGGCCATATAGTGTGAGCATACTCAAGCATAACGCATCATATGA
Organism: Mytilus trossulus; assembly: GCF_036588685.1. NCBI lineage: Eukaryota > Metazoa > Mollusca > Bivalvia > Mytilida > Mytilidae > Mytilus > Mytilus trossulus. The sequence continues at coordinate 22,994,521 of NC_086380.1, forward strand.
TTTTAATGATTTTTAATATATAAACACCATGCAAAGGAGAAGAGGATATGTAACTGCTTCGAAATGCGAAATCCATAATTGGGAAATTAAAATCATCCCTTTTAGCATGAATTTATTTAAAAGTCGTCCATCTGTCTTAAAATTGAGGAAATGATCAAGGTATGAAGCATTACTTCTTAAACTTATAGTATTCCTAATTTTCATAATTCAAAATTCACTGGGATAAATGATTAAAAAGTCAGAGAGTATACTATGACATAAACAGACTGTCATTATAGAAGGGAGTTATTTTCAATTGAACTTATTTATTTTTTTCTTTTTAACACCTCAACAATTTCGTTTTTAAATGATATTCATCTCAGTATTTGATTTTTAATTTTCGATTACACTTTTCGGGGGCGCTACAGATGAATCTTCTGAAGTAAAAATCATAAACCTGGTGTCTTTAGATATTGTTTTGTCATGATTACAGTTATAAACTAAATTGATTTCTTGGTTTTCAAGTTTTAATTTTTAAAGAGTAAAATTTTGAACGGACTTCTCATTACAGATTTGTTAAGAATAATCAATTCATAATGTTTTCTGTATGAAAGACAGCAGATAATCAAAAGAAACAAAATAAACAGTACGTTTTGAATATGAAGGATACGAAAAAATCTCAATGGCTGTTATAGTTTATGTAATGATTTAACCAAACAAGTAACTCAATTGATACAACTACGTGTATCTTCCAAAATGAGATCAACATCATTGGTATAGATGATTGTGTATTTAAAGGCAAAACATGACAATGTCCATATCTTTTTATACATTATCGCTACAAATGCATCTAACTGTAGGTAAAATTTAAAATGTAATTTATAATATATACCTGTAAACGAGATGTCCGGTAAAATAGGATTTGGTACGAACGATTGTTGAGTTTCCATTTTCAAATTGTGAGTTATCAGGTGGTCGTCCACATGAAGTGAACTTCTTTGTCTTCAAAGTTTCGTCCATTACAACCACAAGCACTATGAATGCATCAGTCTGAAAGGATGATAACTACATGGAATACTATCATAATGTTATCATAACGATATGTAATGTATAATAGTCTTACATTACAAATACATAAGTCAGATAATGTAAGTTAAATGTATGCAGAATTTTGATTTCGATAAAAAGCAGATTCTTTATCATGTATATTTTCCCAATTTTTACGACCACCGACAGAGTTCATATGACCGAACATTATTAAAGCAAGATGTGCGCTCGACATATCATATTCATAAACAGGAATGTTCATCATATGAACATATTTATATGAAAATCATGCGAATAAAGCAGGACTGTAAACAAATGAAAAACATAACGTAATCATTGCAGAGGATAATGCATGTAAGTGTTATACATAAGAATAGGAAATTTTCAAACACAACATTGTCACCCTTTTGCATCAAAGATTTTCTAAAACGTAGTTGATATTCCTGTCTTAACTTCATTTGATAAAACCCCACTGCACTTTATCATTTGACACGGTTAGATTTGAATTGCTGTGTTTTCAATATTGTCCATCTGTATAACAATAATAAGCCACTTCTGTAAAACCATAATATATCAGTTTTGACTATCAGGTCAACAGCAAGGACTTTTTATAAGTCATCAAGATTTAAATATTTAGTTGTAGAGATGAGCAAATCATAAGGTTATCTGTAATCAAAAATGCAATCGAAGATATTTGTACAACTTAATCAATCAATAAACTCAGTGTATCCAAAAATTTTCAAGCATGAGTAATCATGTTCTTTAATTTGTCGAATTTGTACTCTGATTTATTGCAATACTCATGCCTATTGGTACAGTTTTGTCTATTTCACCTTTTTCATTAGAAAAAACACATTTACACAAGTCGTGTGTATGATTTATTTTTACTTATTTTGCGTTGATGATGATTTGATCTTTTCTAACATGTGTCTATCAAACTCGTTCACTAAGCCGTTGCCTTCTATGACGTATCAATGCTAAAATCGTAATCTATGGATAAAGTGTACATTACTTATTCAGTATTTCTTTGCTTAACAAAATACACGGAAAAAACATTAGTAAGAACTTACCTGAATGAATATTTGTGTTATGCAAGATGTATGAGAAATATTTTTGGTGCAAGAGACTGAAGAAGTAAATGCATTTACATTTGATTATTGAGTTGATGATGGATGTCATTATACTTTGAATTGAAACATTGTCTTGTGATATTTTTGTCTCATATGTAATACATAGTGTATATAAATGTTGGCTAATTGAAATGTTGTGTTAAGTAAAGCGCGTACACACATGTTTAGGTGGTGCACACTCCTAATAAAAATTAATTGATTACCTGTAATACAAAAAAGATACGGATGTGCTATTTATTATATTTTCTATAATTTGATCGATATTTATATATATGAAATAGTAAAGTGTAAAGTACCTTTTCAAATCCTCGAGTAAATATGGTATGTGTACTTGTATTAAATTCACATTTACTACCGTAGTCATATTCAAAACGATTGCCAGGGGATAAAATGTCATTTGCAGCACAACTAAATAAAAATGGGATAAAAATAAATAAACTACACAAAATATTTATATTTCATTCATTTAAAAAAGGGTATATAAGCCTTCTATGCATTTCATCTTGCTTTGATATCGTTTATTTGTATTGTGAGATTACTATCCCTATTGTAACTACCTTAGTGTATTGTTAGTAAAAACTTTTACAAGTTTCTCTGTATAACATGTTTAAAAAATTCCGTAACAAGTCAGGAATATGACAGTTATCCATTCGTGTGATGTGTTTGAGCTTTTGCCATCTGATTACGGACTTACCGTTTTGATTTTTCTGTGGAGTTTTGTGTTTTTGTTATTTGAATTTTTCATCAGTTTTGTTTTGAAATAGTTAATTAAATAGTTAGGTTCAATAAATGAAAAAAATAAATACTTTATGTATTACTGTAATGATTTCATCACTTTTGTTCTTTTGAGAAATAATTGTTAATACCATATTTTCAGTGATCTCTTTTTTTATATAAATATAATCGAAATATTCTATTATGGTAGCTTAGTATTTTATTGCCATAAGTTCTAACTATCTTCTCGGTAAAAATCATAAGTTGAATGTAAGATACAATGTATCGTTTTGTTTTTATTGTCCAGACTGGCTTCTGTATCGTATAACCCATCGCACCTATCACTGATCCTCTGCAAATTGTAGTAGCCGTACCAATTAGCAAACCAGTTTCATCATTTACCGCTAGTTTCAAATCAAACTTAGAAAACTGGAATTACTTTTTGCGTACATGTATATTTTTAATACTTTTGTTTTTCTATGATTTAGACCTCGTCCCGTGGCTGTTACATTAGAAACACATATTTTACTTCAAATAACTTACGAATGATAGTATCCTAGTTTAAGTGCAAAAGGTAAGCAATCTGTTGTTTGATTAGTTATATCATTATAATAATTGGCATTGATGACTTTAACATGAGCCTCGATAACCTTTGAAATCGAAATGGGGAAGGATACCTGGAAGAAAAAAATACGAAAACATTACGATCATTATAGAAAACACTTATCAGTGAGTCTTCCTATAAAAAAAATTGTCTGCCAGTAGTTCCATCTTATATAGATACTCATCCTGTTTTTATTTTCAAACTTTTTGTTAAAGCAATTGACAAAAAATCATGTATTCTATTCAATAAATTTATCTCTAGTTGGGTAACAATTTTGATAAGAAATTTTGGTTTTATAACGACAACATTATATAACTTACGAATAGTATAAACAGAAGTCGTCCTGTGAAACGTAATAACATGCTTTGTCGAAGTCAATATTTACTTCAATCAGTATCAAATCAATCTTTTCATTTACTCCGCCTATTATAGAATATCATGCCACTGCAAAATAGATTGCTTCCTCATTCTACAAATTTCAACACCTAATTGAGAATAAAAAGAAAATAAAAAAAGGTAGGTAATTGTTTATGAAAACAGTTTTCTAATAAATTTATCTAGAAATGTTTAGAAAATCATTATGATACGTTTCTTTAAAGCACATAGAAAAAGTAACGGTAAATCAAAATGTTTTGAGAGTTTATGAATGTAAGAAAATAGGGAAAGGGTTTAAAACTTGCCAAAATGTTACATGTAACACAGTCACATTATATCAATTCTATTCTTTAGAATGTAAATAAATGTTTTGGATGTTTTGTCGAATGCTTGTTTCAATTAATGGTCTCATGAGGAAGGTAAAGAAAGGTTCTGAACACGGAAACATGTGACATCAAAATCGCAAAAAAACTTTGCACGACAAAAAAAATTCTGGAAAAACGAAGCACGAGAAATAAAATCGTAAATACTAAAAAAAGATTTACTCAGTCGTTCTTGGAGATCGTGCAGTCATTATTAATGGACAAGAAGACCCTGTGGTGACCCTTTAGCGTCCGCTATTTCAATGCATCCGATTAAAAAAAAATAATTATTTCATGAGGAAAAGGCTATTAATGAAGAGAGCTATTTATATCTGTGCTAACTTGGATTAGTCCCAGTTTTACTTTTTAATGGAATTCGGGACAAGCACGAGAAAATAAGAGTACCGACACGAAACAAAGAAAATAAGTAAGGGGAAACACAAAGCAGGCACATTGAACCAAATCAAGAAAACAAGAAATAAAACGTCGAAACACGAGAACACGTGAAATAAAAAGATCGAAAAGGATGCACGGAAATGTCCCTTTACCACCCTCTTTCATCATAGATAACGCCGTTGGGTTGGTTTTGTTTTTAATTTTTATCGTTTAGTTTGTTCAACATGTTGTTTTTGCGTTTTTTTTTGTTTAGTTTACTGTATACTGAATTGGCTTTGCCTACTGTTTGGGCGTACTAATACGTTGGTTTGAATTTGTAAATCTCCACGCACGTTATATCTATGTGGGATAACAGAAAAGAAAATGTAAACAAAAATACAGAAAAAGGATCAAAAAAGAAAAGCAAAATTGTGAACAAAAGTCAAGTACTCCATGATAAATTCAAGAAGGGAAAGTCTATCAAAACTGACAAAATCACACAGTGTTAAAATTATTGACGATAGAATAATGCAGTGTTTAGATATATAGAAAGACTAGATAATAAAAGGTAAAATAACAACAAAAAAAGAACTCCAAGGGTAATTCAAAACGGAAGTCTTTGTTAAAATTGGAAAATCTAAAGAGCACATATATCTTACGGATGAAAAAAATACTTTCATATTTCTAACCTGTTTCTTGTTTCATTATGATAAAGGGCATAAAAAAAGAGTACAACCTGCTTTAAAAAAATAAAGAATAAAACAACGAAGAACTGTGGTGTAGTGGATAAGGCATCGGATTACTAACACAAAGGTTCCTGGTTAGATCCCCGTTCCGATAAGAGATTTCAGGGAGTGCATTTCTGGCTCTCCCCTGAGACAAATTGCGAGTTTGGTCTTGGGAAATGATGATAGTCTATCGGAAAGGGAAGACAAGTGGCTGACCCTTGTTAAGATAGAGCCATATCTCTTGCCCGCAAAAGACAATCTTGTGGATTTCGAAAAAGAGTAGGCTAATGTCGTTATAAGGCAGAACTAGCACCGCAAAATGGAAAGGGATTAACGTAAGTTGTTTCATATAAAGATCAACATTAATATTCGATTTTATTTGTTATCACATCATGCCCATTTCTGTAGGTTTTTCTATCGTTTGAATAGGGTTTTTTTCATGACGGGCCATTCATAGCTTACTTAACGGTGCAACTGAGATCACACACAGTTTTTGGTGGGCTTCGACAATCGTGTTACTCAGTCTAGTTTTCTATGTTGTTTCTTGTGTACTAATATTTCTGTTTGTTTATTTCATTTTTAGCCATGGCGTTGTCAGTTTATATTCGAATTATAAGATTGACTGTTCCTCTAGTATCTTTCGTACTCTTTCACTGATCAGTTTGAGATATGATCATTTTTTAAGCTGTAAGTTGACTATATATTGGATATATCAACGTCATTTCGTCTCGGATTGAAAGTTTTCTCATTGACAACCATATCCCAATCTCATATATGTATTAATGTTTTATGAGGTAAATGTTTACAGCAGTCTTTCATACATTTTTTTCGATGATATGTCATAGTTAAGAGGTGTCTCGTCTTGAAAATCTGTCCTGTTATAATTATATCGATACCCATACATAAGCGTTCTGAACTATACAACAGAGGAAAGAAACGCTGGAACAGTTACATGTATGATTTATCTGCAATATTAATTAACTTACCCCTATATTTGAAAACATGAAAACAATACCTTTAGTTTGCATTTTTAAAATAAAATCAATATAAATTTAAATGTATCGAATACATCAATAAGACATTTAAATGAAATATTTCGGTTGTTTATGTAATACAAAAAAATATCATGAATTGTTACTTTATTAGAATATCAATCGATGACGGTTTGTTTATTTTGTCGCCAACTGGACATGTACATAGACAATGCTTATAATCCTAATTGTCGGAAAGCAAACACGAAATTGTGCATTTAAAAATTAAGTAATGTATTGATATGCTAAGATATATACATCTTAAGAGATTTCTGACGTTACCGACATTGATTTAATAGTGTTTATAAAAGTTATAATCAAGTATTATGAACCGTTTTTTATGGATTCATTTCAATTTGAGATAAAATCGAGAATGGAAGTGGAGAATGTGTCAAAGAGACATCAAACCGACCTTATAGCGAACAACAGCAGAAAGTCACCGATAGGTCTTCAATGCAGCGAAAAATTCCCGCACCCGCAAACGTCCTTCAGCTGGCCCTATACAAATGTTTATCGGACCACAGATGAATAATCACGTCGTGATTGGTTGAACGCCGTCACGTGGTGACCCCCTATGAGACCGTATGGGGTTAGTAAGTTTCATATGGGGTTCATGACGCGTTAATGACGACGTCATCTATTAATGTTGTTGTGTTTCATTGTTTATTTTTAACCAAACGCCTCAGAAAAAGTCCAGCGTCCGATAAATTCGTTATACGGTTAACTACTGAACCCTAGTGGAAGATATTAGCAGGCAAAATCAAGGGAATTGTGCAAATGATGATACAAGCATGAAAATTACCACAAAGCATCATTATTATATACTTTTAAAGAAACAACTGCTGGCCATTATAAACAAACATTTTTTTCAAGATGGCCACCGCCGTTTTCTAAAATGTCTGTTTTTTTCAGTTTGAAAATATTGATTTTTTATGGAAAACTTTTCGTTTACCTTCTTTAAGTGAAAAACAGCTGTTAGGTTTGGTAGCTACCTTCCTTACATTTGAATAAATAACTAGACATGAGTATTTAACATATACAGGGTTTGAGCATGCGGGAAAAATGTAACAAAATTCTTTAAAAAATATTTGAACTATTTACTATAAAATAAGTGATTTAAGAGTTTCAATGATATTATGATTTGGTTTGATAACATTTTTCAAGGTTATGACACGATTTAACAATTTTGCGCATTCGCAAACTATTTATAGACATAATGAGTGATTTGTTTGCACTACCAGGGCAACACGTAGTTCATCTCATTACTCTAAAAAGCAAGTAAGTGTAAAATCTATGATGCCACTGTTTAAAAACAAGCCCATTTAGTTGCAATGATCAGGAATTTGATGGATAAGACGGAAAATGAGGGTTAATACGAGAAAAACATCAATAGTAACGGCAGATCAGCCACTTTTAGTTATGGATATTCAGTGGGAATTGCCTGATGTGTACAAAGAAGATAAGTTTATCTTCATGTGAGGTGGATTTCACATTGAAATGACTAGTAATAAAATTCTCGGTTATATATTAGTATGATCATTTCATGAGTCAGATTTTGTACAAACAGTCCATATAAAGCATGATAACGTATTCATATTTTTCTTCTAACACAATTGATCAGACAAAAACCCAAAATAATACAATTGTAAAGGGCGATGTGTTGTCATAGGTTTAACCGAAGACCTCATTTAGACGTATTGATGGTAGCTGGACCAGAAGTCAGTAGACTTTAGATGAATTTGCAAGATCTAGTGGTTTGAGGCATTCTATAATCGATAAACGACTCAATGAACACAAAAGGATTTCTTTAAAAAGATCAAAGGCAAATAATATGCAGATCGTTAAAAGCAAATACAAAACGAATGAGAACCGGTTTCTTATAACCAGATCAAAATGAAAAACTTTCTATTATGTCGGTAAAATAAAACTGTAAACGTTTTTGTAAATACCAAAGCTAGAGAACCTTAGATATATTTTCTAGACTTTTATATCTTGTCGCAGTGGAAAAACATTTCTTAAATCATTAAGACAAACTGCTCCTCCATTTTTGTCTTCGGATGTCATTTTAAACAGTGGTATTAAATTCGGTGCAAATGGATAAACTTGAAACATTTTGCATTTGCAGATCCAAATTCTGACGCATTTATCGTTGATGGGCAGCAATGGTTAATTCCAGGCCACCTTGTAGGACAACAATATTGGATGATTTTGCAATTGTGTCATACGATCTAAAATAAAATCTTGCATCGATAAGTATTCAAGAGTAGACATTGTGTTAGATTTACTAAATGAATCATTGAAAAGCTAGATGAGAAAAGACAAAAGTTGGGTTCTGGAGTAGTTTTCTCTATGAAGATGACAACGAAACGAAAGTGTTTTGCCGACAGAAATGCTTCTGTAGAGACTAATAAGGATACTTTCCAGCTACCCCTTGTAAGCATGGAGAAGCAGATATACGAATATTTGTCCATGTTCGGCATCATTATGAAAATTGTTGTAAGACGGTAATTAAGGTAGCACCGACACAGATGTAGTAGTATTAAAAATTGCAGCACTGCAAAAATATGGTGGAAGAAACTGTGAAAAGGTTTTGGCAGGAATGAAGACTTTTGATGGCTTCCTGTATGGATATATCAAATGCGTTTGGTCCTCGTGTAGCTACTCTTCCTTTCATGCATTCAGTGGATGTGACACTAAGGGAATAGGTCAGTTTGGATGACATGGGAAGTATTTCAACACGTAAGGGACATACTTATTTCTTTGCTGAAGTATAAAGACACATACATAGACATTAATGAAGCATTTGTTTGCATCATATATGACAGAACAACATCACTACTTGCTGTTAACGAGGCACGATGTAAATTTTTAACTAGGAAGCAGCGGCATTGTGTCTGACAGATGTAGTTCTGCCTACAAGAGTTTTTTTTCTCCGGAACACATCCAAAGAGCAGCGTATCAAGGAGGATAAGTTTGGGCTCATCCTCATTTATGTACCAATTCATGAACACTGGGTTTGGATGAAAGAAAAAAATCGATGACAGTTGGGAACCAAAAATGACTTCTCTGGCTGCCGTTTAAGTTGAATCCTCCTGTCGGGAACTTTTGAAATGAGGAGGCGAAAATTGTGTTGGTGACTGTAAATGCTACCGTTCAGTCCTTCCTTGTACGAGGTTTGTTATTGGCTACTGTCAGATAATTACAAGATAACGAACCTGTCTTTCTATCAAAACTAGGCATTTAATCTTAACAAAAATGTGATATCACTTGTTAAGTTGATGAAAATTTAAAAAAAATACATTTTCAAAAATTTTGATGCCATTTTGAAACCGGAAATCACTCTTTTTGTCATTTATGTGTTGTTTTTTTCGTACTTTAGGAACTGTTATTAACGCTTAATAAAAATGATTATACCTATAACACAACTTTCAAGGATTACAACTGGATATGACACCATTTGCAAAATGATCGGTGGCCATCTTGAAAAATGGAACATTTTTGATGGCCAGCACATGATTTCTTTTAATTATCATTTAGTCCACCTTTAAACCAAATTTCATGCTTGTATGTCATGCTTGTGTTATTATTTGTTAAGTTGATGAAAATTATTAAAATATTTTCTACGTATTTGCCTCTAATTTGAAACCGGAAACCACTATTTTTCTTCATTTATGTGTTGTTTTGTCGTACTAAGAAGCTGTTTTTAACGTTTTATTATAACTTACATTGTATTATACATTACACATCTTTCAAGGATTAAAATCCCTTGTAAAATTGCTTGAAAGTAAAAAAAATCGGATTTTTTTACTCTTTTGCCGACATTTTGAAACCGGAAGTCACCTCAAGTTTCTGTAATGTATTGTCTAGTGGTTATTTATGAACTGTCATTTGCTTTTTATCTAATCTAACAATGGATTTTACATAAAACATAACCATCAAAGGATTAAGAAATAATGGCTAATTTGTTATGACGCCGTTTTCAAAATGTGTGGTGGCCATCTTGAAAAAATGATTTTTTTTTCTGGCATACTAATTCAGTGATAATGAACGCCATGCTTAACTCCAAATTGTAGACATGCAACTAAAACTAAAAATAATATAGACTTACAAAGGCCAGAGGCTCCTGAATTGGGACAGGCGCAAAAATTCAATTGATACGATATTAACGTGCTTGCATTTCCTATCATGATTTTCTTGATAGAGGGTTGTTTTTTAACAAAGAAGTAATCAAATCAAGAGTTCGAAATGATGAAGTTGATATCATCTTTTCGTGATTTTACGGACGCCATCACGAGTTCGTTCAGTTTCATAAATGATATCGGATATGTACCTTACGTCGTAACTACAATTCCCTTTCCTTTCATAAATGTGACCTACCGAATTAGAATATTTACCGAATTTTTTATCTCATAAGTAACACGACAGATGCTGCATGTGGAACAGGATCTGCTTATCCTTCCGAAGCACATGAGATCACCCCTAGTTTTTGGTGGGGTTCGTGTTGTATATTCTTTAGTTTTCTATGTTGTGTCATATGTACTATTGTTTGTTTGTTTGTCCTTTTAAATTTCAGCCATGGCGTTGTCAGTTTATTATCGATTTATGAGTTTAACTGTCCCTCTGGTATCTTTCGTCCCTCTTTTACATGTGGAGTTGTTACAATAGTAGCTTCACCTGAACTTTGGCTTTAAATTCCAAAGTGATATTTCCGGGTCTCCTGAGATCACCTCTAATTATTGGTTGGATTCATGGTGCTGACACTTTAGTTTTCTATGTTGCTTATTCTTTAGTTTCCTATGTTGTTTCATGTGTTCTGTCGGTTTTCATTTCAATTTCAATTTTATTTTAATTTTAGTTTTAATTTTATTGGTTGTCTGTTTGTCTTTTTCATTTTTAGTCATGGAATTGTCAGTCTATTTTTGATCTATGATGTTGACTGTCCCTTTGGTATCTTTCGTTCCTGTTTTACAGTAGCATGCATGACGACGTATTGGTGGATCAACTGCTGTATATTAAACCAACTGCGCAAAATGAATTGCTTTTTCAGAAAACATTTACTTACAGTTCTTGACAATTAATTTCGTTGTATTTATTTTACGCACGTGAAAACGCTTGAATTTTCTTTGTTCTAAATCATTAGTATACCATCTGTGAAAATTAAATTTAGCACAACAAATGAAGCTAATAAAACATATAAGTATTAAATAAAATTGAGAATAAAAATGGGGAATGTATCAAAGAGACAACAACCAGATCATAGATAAAACAACAGCAGAAGGTCACCAACAGGTCTTCAATGTAACGAGAAATTCCAGCACCCGGAGGCGTCCTTCATTTTTACAAACTTTGATTGTTTTAAAACCGGATTTATCACTATACGTGGAGTATCAACACCTATGATGTGCATGACAATTTTTTAAACTATTGACTTTTGAAAATTATATATTTCGTAATCAAGACTTTGCTGAATTAAAGTTTGCACACGCTTGGGCTTCGAAAATAACATAAATAAAGGTTCAAAAAGTTTATGTAGAGCACACAGCTCAAAGCACTATATATGTATAATTCTGTAAGGTATTTAAAACGTTTTAGATCTGAGCGTGACTGTTGAGTCTTTTGTAGACAAAACGCACGTCTGGCGTATTGATTATAATCCTGGTACCTTTGATAACTACTTCAACAAAAAACATATATTAAACGCCATTTTTTTTTATTCAACAACAGTATTGCACGCTGTTAACAATTAATCCACTGACACATCTATCTCAGTGAAGGTCCCTGTTTAATTAGTACAAGAAGTTCAGGGATTCTTCAGGTAGATAAACTGCATATTGTACGCCGTTTACAAAATATTTATTGCTATTCTAATTATATTAAAGTATTTATATCATCTGGCGTTATTTTCGGAGTTTCATCCGAGTTTGGGATAATTTATACCTAACTACCAGTGTCTATGGCCGAGTTCACTTGAAACTCTCGAGTTAACTTTACTTACTCGTGTTTCAACAAAACGATTTAAGTTGAACCACTCGAGTTAAACCAATGATAATATTTTATTTTGTTATGTTTGATCAGGGCCTTACCCTAGATTTACTTAGAATTGTTCCGAATATCAACTCTAGTGCGTTCATGTGATAATCTATTAACTCTGAAGTCAATTGAAGAGTTTAAAGTGAACTCGGCCTATGTATTTCGGGATGCGCTCGGTTGGCGAATTCCAAACGATCGGAATGCTAGGAATCAACAGAAATTCAATGAAACAAAACAGAACTGTGTTCTGAACGAGTTCCAAGTGTGCCGAAAAAATAGTAGATGCAGACAGAATTCAAACTGGCGGAAAAGGGGACTTAAAGATAAAGATACAATAATCTTAAGCTTTTAGTGAAATAAAAACTGCAAAATAATGATTGAACCCCATTGTAAAAGATCGTATGGTCACTTATAACTGGATACGTCAACGTCAACTGGAAGCATACCATATTTTCTTAACTGATATGACGCAATATGTACTAATACGTCACAAACTGATATATGTCGTTGAAATGTTTATATTATTTCGGAACGTCGTGAATGCGTTCATTTCTCCTTCTGTTATACCGAAAAAAAAATCAAAATGGTAAACATAAGCTGTAATCTTTGCAGGCATTTATGAAACTATAATTCTATTTATTCTTTTGTGATAAAAATAAAAAAATAAATAAATTCAAACAGTCTTTTCAAATAATACAAATAACTGTATATTCAGATAAAATGCCGCATTCATAGCATACCTGCTCTTAGTATTACGATACTCATGCATCATACATGGCGCAATATTCTCATCAATTAAAACCTCGCAATTATATTTGAACGTACAATTCTTTGTCTTGATTGACATTTCAATTAAAACTAGGTATGCTAGTTTTATTGTCCATTTGTTACTTCAAGTATCTGAGGAAAAGAGGCTAGAATCATCCGGTAATTGCACATTTTGCTATCAAGGGTTTGTCTTCTGGCATAACTTAAATACCATTTAGCTATGATGCGTCTGTTCCGATTGGATAATTTCGTTATGTCATAAGTTCGTTGTTCAAAACGATGTAATTCGGTATTTATCCCGCTTTCGTGCAATTTGGTCTTAGTTTCTTATACCTGTACATGCAAATCCAATGAATATTCTTTTGTACTGAATCGTTGTATTTTTATTTCTTTTGCGATTTAATTGTGTATGATTGGTACATTACAGATATGTATATAGTATTAGTTGTCAGTATAAAATTGAGAATGGAAATGGGGAATGTGTCAAAGAGACAACAACCCGACCAAATAAAAAAACAACAGCAGAAGGTCACCAACAGGTCTTCAATGTAGCGAGAAATTCCCGCACCCGGAGGCGTCCTTCAGCTGGCTCCTAAGTATAGTTTAGTTATTCGTGGTTGGACTACAGATTTTGGATTGAATGTAATTTGTATTCATAGGTGTTTACTGTGTAGTCTAATAACATGATCTAACGTTATAATACGGTCGTTTTATTCTTAGTGTCTATACAAAAATAAACAAAAGTTTAACAGTATTGGCAAACAAATCTTTTATTATATTTTAGAATTAGAAAAGTATTAACTAGATGATAGAAAGGCTGGTTAATTCTGGTTGTTGTTTCATATCCTCAAGTTATATGTTAATTAGTCTCAACTGTAATGATAAAATAAAATGATTAGTCATTAAATAATAATAAAAAACAGAATGAATATCGTTAACTTGATACAAGCCCGATATAATGATTAGTATTTCCTTTCTAATTAGGCGAATAAGATACATTTAAAGACTTTCAACATTAGTATTTAAAAATAACTAACAAGTGTACTTTTATAAAATAAAACTACAATACAAGTCATGTTAACATAATAAATTCCAAACCGACGGTGACAGGAGGCCGTATACAACATCGACAACTATCTTTTTTCGTCGTCAGTGTCATTGATAAATCTTTCTGCTATGAAAGTTTTACGAGCGTTCTTGGAATCACGTGATGTCATCCCCGGCACGTGTTTGTAGATGAATCGGTTTGATTTAATAGATAGACCAATGTGAATTTGTGAACTTTGGTACCAGGAAAACATGCCATTGCTAGATACATATGACTTGAAAAAAAAAGTTCATAAATGCTGAAAAGGAACATTTTAAATTTCAAATCAATTATTGTGCAATAAGAAAACAAGCATACTGAGGGATTGATGGACGGATAAACGGACAGATAGAGGTAATACAGTATACACCCATTTTTAAAGTGGGGTATAAATATGTAAAATTGTCTTACGTTTCATTGTAAATGTTAACTCAGCTGTACCAAGTTGGTTCTCTGCTTTCACGACATAGGTTCCAAGGTCTATAGGAGAAAAATTATAGATTCGGAACCCATTTGATTTCTTTCCTTCATCTGGATAATAACTATCATCATGTTTCATAGGTTCACTGTAGAATTCAAATCCACGGTCAAAGTAACTTCTGATATTATCAGGTAATTGCTCTCTACCATTTTCATTGACCTTCCACCAAGTAACTTGTGGATCAGGATAACCTAATCATTTAAATATAAATAGGGAATGAGAACTTTATTAAGCTATGTTTGTCTGTTTGTCTTTTTAATTTTAGCCATGGCGTTGTCAGTTTATTTTAGATTTATGAGTTTGACTGTCCCTTTGGTATCTTTCATCCCTCGTTTACCATCCACTGAGTCACTTTTGGATCAGGATGACCTAATCAATAATGTATCAATCGTGAATGATATCAATATTCATTGACCTTCCACTAAATGCCTTTTGGATCAGGATAATCTAATCAATAATGTATCAATTGTGAATAATAACAATATTTATTGACCTTTCAGTAAGTCCCTTAAAATTCAAAACGGAAAGTACCAAATCAAATAGCAAAATCAAATGATTAAACATGACAAACGAGTGGACAACAAGTGTCATAATCCTGACTTTAACATTTAGAAACTCAAATTCCTGAATTTGAATAGCTAATTAAATTTTAGAAATTTCTTCTGGAGAAGCTAAACGAAAATAATATCAATTTACTGACTTGGATGGAGAGTTTTCTCATTGGCACTCATACAACATCATCTATATCTAACTTTCGGATCTGCTTAAATGACTTTGAATCAACTATAAGTTCGCTCAAAATTTATCAGATTTTGTTGAAATCTATACTTTGATAGGACGAGAAAGAGTGCAAACTTACTGAATATACTTAAAGGGAACACCAAGCAGTCTATTTATCTGAGTGGCAACATTAATCAAGAAATTATTGTGTGTTCTAAAAGACTAATCGGTTGTATAAATAAAGGACAAAATATTGCTAGAATACATACGAAAGTCAAAAATGTAGAAAGAAATGTTGATATTTTACCTTCTATTATAACTGCCATTTCTTTATACTCCATATTGATTTCTTCTGGCGAATTATAGTTTACTTCATCCGGTCGTAATGTTATAACACCTCCAGTTGTGTTGGCATATGTAATGGCTGGTTTAAAAGTTCTAACATATATTGGACGTGCAGTTTTGTTAGTCTTTCTGATTCCATTATCAGCAACGCACATATATTGTCCTTGGTCCTCTCTGGTTATAGACGGAAAATGTAACACAGGTCCCTTAAAATATATGTATACTAAATATTTAAATATCAATTTAATTAGAAATCAATGAAGATACAAAGGTAAACTTAATGTTTCTTTAATATGTTGCCAATAAAATAGAGTTCACCGCGATTGTCATACGAATGAGAGATTTAGCTAGTTATAAAACTGGGTTTAATCCATTTAATTTAATCACATATAACTAATCGTAACTGTTCTGTTATTTTCTAATTATTACTGTTACTACAATATTGGCATGAAGGTTCGATTAAGCTTTATTCTAATTTGCTGTTAGGAAAAAATAATAGGAAAAGGGATTCCCCAATGCCTTTATTCAACCTTTGTATTTAGTCTTCAAAAGACAGTATGTATCCTAACAAAATGCCTTTTGATTCGTATGATGATTAAAAATTGGTCAGAAAATCGGTAAGACAATTTCCGGGACAAAAAAGTACATTCAGGTCCGACGAACAACCGTACCACCGCCATAAATTCCTCATTTGCTATCTTTTTCCATGTGACTTTTGGCTCTGGATTACCATCAACACGGCATTGGAACCGAACATCCTCACCACTATCTACCAATGTCTGAGGATAATCAGTCTCTACTGTATAGATTCTTGCTGGAGCTGTCAATAGTAAAGACAACCTCTATCATGAAAATACTTTCGTTTATTGTTTACAACTGACAAAACTCTATTGACTTAAACAATCTTACTTTGTCGGAAATTGGTTTAGCCATACTGGCCTTGTTTGTGACGGTTTTAAGCTTTTAATATTTCAAATAATAAGGAAGGCTTTGTCTTTCGCTATGTGTGTAGGCTCTTCCATGAACCTCCCTTTTTTGTTGGTAAACCAGCAAACGACTGCGATTTTTCAGAGGAAGGAGTTTGAACAGCCAACAAGAACGGTTGTTGTATCAAGGTCAAATATATCAATGTCCAAATGCAACACATTTCAGTCAAAACAAATGAACTAGTAACAACATTTAAAATAGTGCATCATTTAAAAGTTTGGAAGTGTTTCAAATTAATGAAATATATCAAATAAATCAATCTGATAAAATTCATTATTCTGCAGTAGTCAATATACACATGTGCAAACAAATGTCATTGGATTTAGAGCATTATTCACAAAGCGAAAGAAGCACGTCATATTATAATTGGAATTCAATAAACATTGTTAGTACCTGAACACATGAGAAAGTATTGATAGCTTTTAATTACCTGTTTTGCTTTCATTTATTGGAGACTTTAAGTACACGGGATCTGTTGTCCATGTTTTCTGTGTATCCATATTCTCCTTTACTGTACACGTGTAATAACCTTCCCATTTTTTGTAAAATGTGTAAAAAAAGATCATGATGTAGTCAGAACGCTTTTTGAACATGTATTGTGGCTGTTTATCCGAAAATTCTGAAATAATGAAATTAATTCGGATGAACGTTAATATAGAAGAGCAGCTTTTCAAATCCTCAAGAATATACAGTGAAATATTTTTCTTTTCACCTTTGAAAACTAAATTAGGCTTTATATCTTCATATATATAAACTTGTATTAAAAGTCTCTGAACGAATGTAAAATAAAAACTATAACACATATTTCAATACGTTTCGGACATAACGGCCTTCTTTATTGGAATACATTTAGTTGTTATTTATTCCAATGAAGAAGGCCGTTATGGCCAAAACATATGGAAATTTGTGTTATAGTTATCGTTATATTCATATTGATAGAATTTGTCCACTTTAAAAACTAATTTATGAGGCACGTGATTACTTGATTGTTTAAAATTGTCAATGTTCGAAAATCAAGTTACGTACTATCTGTCCAATCTAACTGTGTTAAATTATGTCAATGCATATGATTTACTCGTGTAAGTTTAAACTACACGGATTTCACCAACATGTGGGTAATCTGTGCTCACCCATAAATTTCACAAGCATAGTGTTGAATAAGAACAAACGTGAAAACGACAAGTTTTCTGTCACCATAAGAAATTGTGAACCAATACGATATGTATGTTTTGTTTTTCAAACGCACAAGTGACATAAAGTGGCGATATATTACGCCTGGTACCTCCCATAACTATCTAAGATATTCAGACACCGATATAGTAATTCTTGATTTGAAAATTGCCGATAATGTCAAATTCCTGAATGTGACATTCTAATCATCTAAGATGGGATTGTCATTATAGTTGACGAATGAACATTTTTTAACATCTTTTTTTCATTTAAGAAATATTCAAAGTTAACTGTCTGCTCTATGATCCAGTTGTTGTCGCTTTGACACATTCTCCCTTTCCTGTCTCCATGTTAACCTTATTGATCCTTTGTTACATATAAAAGGATAATGTCAAACTAACCATAAGTAGTGTCGTTTTCTGGAGAGGTCTTTGATAGATGTATCTATAATAACATACAAACAAATCTTCATTTTAAAACACTAAGTAATGTTAAAGGGTGCAACCATTTTAGTTTATTGGAGATTTATTTCGCATGATAGTAAAGAAGTATGTATATTTGTAAAATTTATACATTTACATTAATAAATTGATGCAGCAGTTTTGACATTCATGTTAATAGCGTTGTGTGTTACTGGTTTAGACTAAGAGAGCGTCGGACGCATTACAAATAATAATATATGGCAACATCCGTATCATCTGCCATTCCATTCAAAGGGGCCTTCAGGCCCGGTTGATGATATAGGTCGAGGGGTGCTACGACATGTGAAACAGATTTTGCCATGTTTTAAACGCTTTATTATATTAAACAGAAGAGTATGTAGGAACTGCTTACTGATACAAAGCACATGGGTTACCTTCATATTTACTTTTGCTTTGTATCAAAAGCCTTAAAAGAACTTCTTAATTATTCATCCTAAGAACCTGGGTTACCTTACAATTTGTGTTCTGATGTTCATAGAATAATTTGAAATATTGCATATATTTTGTGTGTGTTTTGTATGGTATTTCATACATTTGATTGAGTTTTTTATGGCTGCATTTCGTGTGTCAGAAAATATGAAAGCTCGACATCTATTACATCACATACCGAACAATGACGACAGTTAATAAATGACGTCACGTCAAAATTACCGTTTCATTTAGGACTCATTGAAGAAAAAGATTTCTTGAGAAGGTTTCATAAACTAAAGCATGGACGTCATGTAAACCTATTCGGAATCACTAATCATGCTAATGTCATAAGTAAGAAATTTGAGGTGGGACGTGATAAAGGCTGTGCATCAAAGTAGAGCGATATGGGTTAAAAAGCAGTATATTTATCAAATATTCATTACAAATGTATGTCCTACTAACTCCATGATAAAAGTTTATAATGTGATATTTCCTTAAATGTTTTTTTTTGTTGAAGGTCAGCAGTATTCACATTTCTATGTGTTGTTTGTGTTGTATCTGTAGAGGTGTACATATACATGATATATTAGGGTAACGTGTACTGATGTTGATAATATTGGTGTTGCATGTACGTACCAAGTTAGGAATATGACAATTGTTGTCTAATCGTTTGATTTGTTTTAGCCTTTGATTTTACCATTTAATTAAGAATTTTTCTTTTTGAATTTTCGTCGAAGTTTTTTTATGATTTAATTTTTTGCGTAAAATTTCATTTACCGTTGTATCTATTGGTATATCTGTAACTTCGCATATAATAGCACACGTGGCTGTTCCCTTTATACAATGAAAAACTAGTTTAACATCTGGTTGTGCTGCTACAATTAAAACATTTAAGTCATTTGCAGCAATTTAAATGTCAAACACACTCGGTATTAATAACAGTATTATTTACAACCAAAACACTAGCAATGGAAAAACAATAAAAATTGAAAATGAGACCGATGTTCACCAGAATCGTATGCGTGTTTTTTCTATGACAAATACCCCACCGTATAGAATGGTCGCAACAAATAATATATAATTGCGAATGATGATATAATATTGTTTGACATAAAACTAAATATTAGAAGCAGCATCAATAACAAATGTAGGACGATAGGGTAGGAATAGACCTATAAAGAATAATTTGTTAATTTCAAAGTTACATGTTTGTTACAAATATTGGTCCAAACTTTCTTTATTGTTGAATTGGTTTTGTTTATTTCGTTTCATTTACCAATTTTCTCTCTTATCTTAATTTTGTTTTCCTTTATTTTTTAAGTTTTCTTTTCGTTCTATACAACCCACCAAGACGTGATACACTGTTGAATATTGGTTATTCCATAATCATTTACTTACCAATTTCCTTTTATCTACACCAGAATAAACTTACAGGGATACTAAGTGTTTTAAAGAGAGAGAAAATATGAAGTCCTACCTGAACATAGAGCTCCTCCTAACAGAAATAAAACAAAATTGATCAACATCTTTCGGCTTAAACGGTAATGCTGTCCTGAACTTTGTCTGCCTGCTCCATGCTGACAGCTTTTTATATAAAATAAAAGATGACTCAGTTCAAACCATAATTGTCCTATAATATAGCATATTTAGCGTTAAATCCACTTATCATAATTATGAAATATTTCACATAGAGTTAATTGGAAAACAAATGATCTAATTAGATTAAATATTTCAATTTTCAATTTATGATTATAAATCAAAGTTGTTTTCTAATATGTAGTTCAGTTTTAATTAGATAATCAGATAAAATGTTCAGGGCCAAACCTTTTAAGTGTTTGTTTTTAACATGAAATGCTTACTGAATGTCAACTGAGGCAGATATAGTATTTTTTTATAATCAAATATCAAAATATTTTCATGCCACACTTTACAAATCGAATAACCAAATGTTCTCATTTACATTCATAGCAGTAACAATATATAATGTACCTTAGATGTATTTTGATATGAAAGGGATATGTTTACTGATTTTAATAATCTACTGGTCAAGATCAAATACTGTTTACTCTGGGGTAAAATTCTCTGTGGGTTGAATACCGTCGTCCTCGGTCAAGTAAGAGATGGGTAAAAAACGGCCGACAAACTTTATCATTTTTGGGGAATATTAACTTTTCCAATATTTCCATAGACGACAAATCATCTAAACACAGCAAACCTGCGCTCTAAATTGTACAGATTAAATGATTGATACTACTTTTATGTTGCTCGTTCTTAACTGAGTACTGGGCAGACCTACATCAACCGTCTATAACATTGAATTTGTTCTTTATAAATATGATTCATGTCACAGTGTCACTGGGTTTCATTGCAATTTAGAATGATTTCTAAGTCAACTTCCATCATATAAATTGAGCAAACAACAAGAGTTCATATAGAAAAAACATGTATTAATAAAAATTTAACATTTAATTATAGAAGCCAAATTTAAATTTAACATCACGAGTTCATGCTCTGACACTTATCGACGAAAATTGCCTTATTATATGTGACATTGACTTTTAATTCCTCATATTAGTATAATGTGCTTATTCAACCAAATATAAAGGTCAATTAAAGTTTGTTGTCCATTTTCATGATATCCAAAAGCTTTTAATAGATCAAATTTTTATAGTAATATCCGGTCTGAAATTCACTAACATATTGGGGAAAGATATGTTTATAAAAAAAAGAAAAGAGTACTTTGAAGATCAGGAACATTGATATTGTGAGTGCTCTTCAAGTCCAAATCCAGACCTATAAACGCCACCCTATTAAACACCAAACTAGTAATACTGTGTTAAAGAAAACGGAAGTTGGTGATCGCTCTATTCTGTTGCCTTTTAATATAGCCAATTTATCCTATTGACAAAGTTATTGTTAGCCATAGCTTTGCATGCCATTGCTTTAGATTATGATAATATACATTCGTGTAATTGTTAATTAATGTGATGTTATAGTTTATTCCACTGTGTTTTAAATACGGTGCCAGCGGTACCAAGTGATGAATATGACAGTTGTTTTCCAATCGTTTGATATTTGTTTTATTTGAAAGGATATTCTGAATTGAGTATTTTTTGGATTTCGGAATTTTCGTTATTTATCATTTTGGGACACAATGATAATAAAAACAAAGAGGTTTGACAATTTTGTATAAATAGTGTTTCGAATTTGATATGCTGCATATTATGGGGTTTTCAAATTTTTGAACTTTTCCCTTCAATGGAAAAAAAATTAAGTGTGATTACATACATTAAACAATCCAAAGTTAATCATCTTCAATAAACTTAATCATGTGACTGTTAATGTGTAAGCAAATGCCGTACCTCAATTCAAAATGTACAAATCTCATACCGTATAGTTAGTTAAGTACCTAACTCACCACATTTATCTTACCTAAACCGAAACAAAAGACGGATGGCAAACTGTTTTCATTTATATATCAAAGCTGAAATTTAAATCAGTAACTTTCAACAGAATATTTCGTATTTACTCGAAATCTAAAGGTTTAATTGAACATCCAATAACAAAAAGGAGATATATTATCCGATTTGGGTTACAACAAATACAGTATTGAAAATCTATATTTGAATTTTTCAAAAAAATTGCTGTGAACATGGCGGTAACACATATTTTAATCTTAAACATGTTATATGAATTTCGTGTTCGAGCATATCCAATACAAACTATATTACAATCGCGATTACATTATACAATTATTTCACACTTTCTTTACCAAAATGCTCGATTCTATTTTTTTTTATTAAAAAGCATAATTGGGAAACTTTTCTTAATGTTCTTCTTGCTTCATGGTTATCATTCGTGAATATATTTCAACATACAGACATCGTATACGTTCAAATATTTCACATCCAATCTGGTATGGTTATATTCTTTACAAAGCCCAAAAATATCGACATTCACAGAAAAGCTTTCAAAAAAATCAATAGGTATATTGTTACGATACTGTAGTCAGGTCATTAAAGATGTCATATTTTGAAATTAATATTTTTTAGTAATATAGTCTTTGCATTGGAAATAATATATAATTTCTGTATTTTGATGAGGTAAATATTCGGCTTTATTGACTTTTGAAAAAATGATATTCACTGAGGCCGACGGATACAATTAAACCCCATATTTACCGAAACAAAAGACAGTAATTGTGTTATTCCATATTCCGAGAGATGAAAATGTATTTAATGACAAACATATACCAAAGCCAATTTTACATGAAACATTTTACCATAACGTTGCATGTAAAAGCGCGTGACGTTAAGCGCGGTGAATAACACTTTCTAAGGTGAATATGCTTTTTTATTCAAAATCAAAATCAAATAGAGAAAACTACTGAAATAATACCAATATGGAATAAACATTGTTATATGGATGGAGAGTTGTCTCATTGACACTCATAACGCATCTTCCTATATTTATGTTTATTCTAAAACACGTTGTTGGCATAATACGGGTCATGTTCTTCTCATATATGTTATAATGGTATGATTATAAATGCCTAACAGGAGGGATTGTGCTTGATGTTGATACGATTGGCAAATGATTTATCAGTTAAGGTCAGTAACTGTTAGTACTCTCTTGTAAATTGATATATCATTGTGATTTTGCTAAGTTTCTATTGTTTGTTACCTATTCTGACAATGGACTTTTTTTCTAAACTAGGATTTACTCTCCGTATTGATGTGTATTTTTAATTCTATATTACCTAAATAAAGGAAAGGGTTGGGATTTCACAAAACATGTTTAACCTCACCACATTTTTCGCCTGTCCCAAGTCAGGAACCTCTAGCTTTTGTTCGTCTTTTATTTAAGTTCATTTCTATGTTTTGTAGTTCATTTAAATAGTACACAATTTTGTTTTGGGGCCAGCTGAAGTCCGAATTCAGATGCGGGATCATCTCGTTGTATTGAAGACACATTGGTGGCCTTCAGCTGTTATCTACTCGTTGGCCGACTTATGTTTTCTAAGAATATTCCCCATTTCCATTCTCAATGTGTATGTACCTGAACAAAGCTAAGTGACTTTATTATGATTTGGTATGGATTACAGTTGAGTTTCTATTTTTTTTCTCGTAATTTATCTCTGGTTGACTCACGTTGTGACGGGCTTCAAACCTTTAAAATTGTCTCTCATCATCACAACCATTTACCATCTTGTATTACCTATCACGATTTCCTTGAAAGAGGATTGCTGCTCACAAAGAAGCTATTAAAAAAGCGTTCCAAATAGTGTTGAAATTATCCCTTCGTTAATTTTCCGGACGCCGTCACGAGTTTGTTGACCGTTATGGAATAAACGTTTTACATATGACGACGGACATGTTCCTTATGTCGTTACTACAATAAATTCATCATAGATACCAGGAATAAATTTTGTATAAAGCCAGCCGCGCGTTTCGTCTACAAAAGACTCATCAGTGACGCTCGAATCCAAAAAAGTTAAAAAGGCCAAATAAAGTAGGGAGTTGAAAAGCATTGAGGACTAAATTCCTAAAAGTTTTGCCAAATCCAACTAAGGTAATCTATGCCTGAGGTAGAAAAGTTTTAGTATTTCAAAAATTCTAAATTTACCTTTCCTTTTTCACGAATGTGTCCGACCGAATTAAACTATTTACCGGAAATGTAATTACATTAGCAGCACGACGTGTGCCACATATGATGCAGGATCTTTTTACCCTTCCGGAGCACCTGAGATCATCCCCAGTTTTTGGTGACAGTTGTGTTGCTTAGTCTATAGTTTCCTATGTTTTGTCTTCTTTACTATTATTTGTCTGCTTGTCTTTTTATTTCTAACCATGGAGTTAACAGTTTTTTGTCGAGCTATGAGTTTGACTGTCCCTCTGGTATCTTTCGTACTTCTTTTAAATAATCAACACCAGTCTTTGATAATGAATATTTTTCCAATAACAAACTTTATCATTATGCCTTGGCATTAAGACATTGTTTCATAAAAGTAATTGTTTAGTTTATCAAATTTAAGAACAACAAGCATTCAGGCAGAATGTAAAGCTATTTGGAATAACCATGTTAGTCCCAAATTTTTATCGAAAAAATAACTGTAAATAATAAATAATATGAAATTTGATTTTCAATCGTTTTCTTTGGTTGATAACTCTTGATTTTGTCACATTGTACATGTATGTTCCTAAATCTTATAAAATTTCCCATTATGATGATAAAATTCAAAATTATTTTTTATATTCAGTTGTTATTTTTCTGATTCACTCTGTTCAACAGAAAATAAATCATTTTTGTACCCTTTTTGCCTTATGTTTTGGCGACACTCTCATACCAAACACCAAAAATATGCGTATATCTCAAATATTTGTAATGAATTTATTTCTGTCTTAAAAAAGATAACCATATAGACACTGTCAGGTGCGATGACCATCTTCGATATTTTTAAAGACATAACATATAAGACAAATTTTCTTAATAGTTTTCACCACACATGGCACGAGTTTATTCAAATAACATACACTGACATCAGTTCATTCAAATAACATACAATCTACAAAAGAGAAGCGCATAATTAAAATATGAACACTACACATATAACACACGAACTGTTATACTGTAGATTAATCTACTTATACACAAATACTTTCACACTACTCGTTAGATGGTCTCCACCCTTGTCAATAACTTTTCTCGTACACCACCTCCTACTAATGGAATTTCTTACTTTATTGTAATTACAATAACTCCGATACCTGTACTCGAAAATTCATACGCCTGTAGTTTATGAGTAAATTTATAGTGATAAAGATGATAACACAATGTTGACTGCTATACCCCTATTCTTGACATATATACCTATTGTGTCTGTTTGTTTTGTTTACACATTGTTGTCAATAAAGTGGAATTGTATGCGCCTGACAGTCAAGTAAGAGGTTTAGCAAGCTTTAAATAAAGGCAACATTTATATTCCGCTGTTCGAAATTCACAATCGATTTAGAAAAAAAACAAATCCAGGATACAAACTAAAACAGAGGGAAACGCTTTAGATATAAGAGGAAAACTACGACACAACAGAAACACAACAATAAAATCTAGCTCACACAAAAACGAACTATAATACAACAATGGGCACTTTTCTGACTTGGCACAAGACAGTTTTGCCCTGAAAGGTAGAGCAGTTCATCCAAATCAAATGACTGCATATTGACGCAGTTAATGTATGCTAACATTTCCTTTAATGTGAATTTAAAAATTATGTGTATGCACAGTGAACAACAAATCTATGTGACGTATAAAATTTTCTGACGTCAGACACACAAATCAATGAATGTGTTTGTAGATAGATGTTTTTGTGTTCTGTTAAATTGTTCCTTTTAAAATTGTTATGCGATGATGACTGATGTACCCTTTTTTTGAACATTTTATTTATTGTGTCAGTTTTGTTTACGCATCCATGTAAATAGAACGGAATTTGATGAGACTGTCATCAAAGTGAGAGGGTTAGCGCTATTAAATCAGGTTTAATTCACCATTTTCTACAATTGAAAATGCCTGTACCATATGACAATTACTGTCCATTCGTTTTTGATGCGTTTTGTTATTTGATTTTGCCATGTGATAATGGACTTTCCGAATTGATTTTCCTCTTAGTTCAGTATTTTTGGGATTTTACTTTTTAATACATTTGCGATTTTACGGCTCATTGTTTAATAAGAGGGACGAAAGATAGTAAGCAGATCCTGCTGCACATGTGGCACCCGTTTAATTTTCAAAAAAGGAAGATCCAATAAGTGTTCTTTAGTGTAATATTTACCATTTGTGTAATTTGTACACAATTATCAGAAGTAGTACACAGACCAAAGACACAATAAGAGTAGTATGACTAGTAGATGTGGTTTACCCTGCTTAAATAAAGATCAAATATTTAACATAAAAACACAAACGTTATGGAATAATTCTAAATAGGGATATAACCATAAAATAATAAATGCAAATACTAAACCATTGTCTGTATATTTGAATATCATCACTTTTATCCGCCTCATTTGTTTTCTTGTTAAAAGCTGACGTTCATATCACATCTCTTATTTTCATATCGTATCATTCATTTGTTGAACAAATTTGAAACAACAAGGTAAAATCATATAAATTTAGTTAACATACCACAATTAAATTCTTCTAATAGGTCTTTTGTCTCATATTAAACAAATTCACCAAGTCTTTTTGTCAAATATTATTAAGTGTGTAAAGTATTGATCTAGTCAAAATGTATATCCAACATTCAGAAAGATTGAACTTATCCCGTTTACAAATTTAGCCAATACGTATACACATTTGTACACCTTTGACAAGTCGGGAGATGTTCCAAAAACTGTAAATATGACCTTTTTCAACTGAACTTATCACTATTTTAAAATGAAAATCAGTTAAAATCCTACACCCGAACATTATTTTCATCTCTCTTCTTTCATTTCCAACAAAAAAAACCTAAAGAAATGAATGAGGAAGGAAAAGAAAAAAGATTAAGAAAAATACACCCTTATAAAAAGGAAATATACTTTTGGAGAACGGAAGACGGGGTTCTGACAATGAAAGATGTTGTATATGCATTAATGCATTTCATCACTATCGATTATTTACATTTAAAATCTTCACCGATCGTTTTGTTTAACCAAGATGCCGAAAAGAATCATTTTCGTAGCTTATTTTTCCTTGTTTTCTTCTAAAGCTTGTGTAAAAATAGCTAATGATTAACTACAACACCTTAACAAATAAAGAAATATGTCTGGCCTTTATTTCAAATTTAAATCTTAACAGGCGCCATATTATGCATTAACAAACTATCATACACCAAATACTTAATTTCAGCTGCGGCGGATCAATCTTAAACAAAAGAGTATTAAGACATCTGTAAAACTTTTTCGGGGTTGAGATTCTCATAGCAAAATCTTTAACTGTTTTAAAATTGAGTTGATCTGTGAACTCCAAAAAACAGACAACATTCAATTATTATGTCGTATTTGAATGTTAAAAAATTATATTTTATTTTTTATTTCTATATCAACCGTTCAAATATATCAGATCGATTTTTTCTGACGCAAATCATATATCGAAACAATTCCAATATGTCAAGACATCTAAAGACGAGATAGACAGGCTAATACACGTGTAGTTAGTGTGATCAAGTTTACAACCCTCCATAATCAACACGATATTGGTTGTAACACGTGTAAGGCTCTAAACGTTTATTTTCAAATAATGTTATGATTATCAGACATGTCAGATAGTAATAATATACAAATCATACAAAAATCGAAGCACCTCCAATTGTTGCAGGATGCGTTGTTGTTTTTTGACGAGTTGTGAACTTTCTTGAAGAATGAGATGGTGTTTTGTGATTAGTAATATATTCTGTACTTGAGTCCTGTGTTGTCATTCGATTTGATGCTGGTAATGCAGAAGTAGCATAATCTAAATATTAATTATATAATATATATTGTCTGATCTTCTCTTAAATAAAACAAACAAAAAATCTTACGGAAATCATGGTTAAACCCGTGTTTCGTTAATGTATTCGTAATACTTATTTTATACAGGCGTACACAATTATAAATGGTGAATAGGTTAAACTACATGTACAGTTACTCTCAGCAAATTAATGAAAAAATCTAAACTTTATGAATCATGAATTCTTAATCATTTCAGAGTTTAGTTTATGGCTTTGAATTACGATCAAATACATTCGGGTTGCGGTTAAATGATGTGTAGTAATGGTTTAATCCACTGTGTTCTACGTTAGGAGAGCCTTTATCAATTAAAAAATATGACAGTTGTTTTTCATTTACTTGAGATGTTGGAAATTTTTATTTTACCAGTTGATAACGGACTTTTCATTTAAATATTTCTTGGAGTTTTGTAGTTTTGTTATTTCATTTATTACTTCCACACTGATTGGTTTGACATTTTTACCCGAAGATAGTATAAACATAAAAACAGTATTTTTTATTAAACAAAACAACTGAATATGATATCAGCAGATTATAGGTTTTTAACGTTAAAAACTGTTTACTCAATAAAAATAAAGATATGGTGTTCTAACACATGGAAAAAAAGAGGGACGAAAGATACCAAAGGAAGAGTCAAACTCACAAATCAAAAATAAACTGACAACGTCATGGCTACAACCATTTTCCAAAGACTTAATGACGTAAATTGTAATTGAAGGTACCAGGGTCGTTTCTTCTACATACGACTCATCAGTGAAGCTTAGATCAAAAATCGTTGTCCAAAATACGGGTAAGTAAATTGTAACATTGTAAGCAACTACTGTACAATCGTCAGCAATGTGTAAGTTCAATACTGTATAGTTAGTCAATTCCTCGAGACAAAAAGTTGTAAAGTAATTCAAAAACAAGAAAATATCCATTAATGACATACTTAATCAATACTTCGTTAACACGTGTATTATTAAACCGGATCGAACTTACCACATTTATCTCATCTTAATCCAAAACAAAAGGACGGATGACACACTGTTTTAATTTCTATATCAAAACTGAAATTCAAAGTAACAGAATATTATTTGTTTATTCTAAATCAAAAGGTTTTATTTAATCATCCAATAACAAAAAAGAGATATATTATACGTAGTTGGTTACATCCATTAATATGATGAAAATACAAATTAGCTACTTTTTTTTATTTTTTGCTGTGAACATGCGCTACAGGCTTCAGGAACACAGGTTGTATTACTAAACATGTTTTAGGATGCACATGCTCGGAATATCCAATACAAACTATATTACCCGCTTTAATGTATAGTTTAGTCATAACTAAAAACGTTCAGGGAGCTTCAATTTCATTATATTGTATGAAGAAGGCACATTTTGCAATTCTAATGAAAAAAAGTCGCAATGTTTTGGAAACTTTTACTTTATTGTTTATCTGTACAAGGACATCATTCGGTAATATATATCAACTTACATACATCGTATACGTTCAGGTATTTAAAATTCAATCTTTAATGGAAATATTCTTTACAAAGCACAAAAATGACGACATTCACATCAAAAGCTACCAAATTTCCTCCAGACTTATCCAGAATTTTTTTTATTTATGATACTGTTGTTATTTTATTTGGAACGTCACATTTTGATATTCATATTGTTTTACTTAATATATAGTATTTGCACCGGAAATAAACACATTTATTCTAAAAACGAGGTGTTGGCCAGATACGGGCCATGTTCTTTTCACAGTTAATGATGGTATGATACAAAATAACTAACGAAAAGGATTGTGCTTAATTTTCATATGATGAATGCAAACTCTTTCCATCTGTTGAGGTTATATATTCAGTAACTGCTAGTGACCCGTTGTATCGTTGTCATTTTGCTAAGTTTCTTTTGTTACCTATTCTGACATCTGTCTCGGACTTTTTCGTATCTGGGACTGGGATTTACTGTGCGTATTGTTGTCTCTTTGACACATTCCCAATTTCCATTCTCAATTTTATTATCATTCGTCTTCTATCCAAAATATGTTTAAACCCGTTATATTGTTGCACTGGCCAAAGCGAGGAACCTCTGGCCGTTGTTTCTCATGTTGTTTTTTTTTGTTTTCTTTAGGTTCATTTTTATGTTTTGGAGTTTTGTACGACGCTAATTTTCGATGAACTAGTACCCAATATTAATCTGGGGCCAGCTAAAGCCAGCTGACAGATGCGGGATCTTCTCGCTGTGTTGAAGACCCATTGGTAGACTTCGACTGTTATCTACTCGTTGGTATGGTTGTAGTCTCTTTGAGATATTCCAAATTTTCATTTTAATTATATATACATTTGTACCTGAAAGACGATGATTCACTGAAATATGATTTGGTATGGATTACAGTTGAGTCTCTATTTTCATCTCGGGATTTATCTTTCGTTGACTCACACGTCGTGACGGGCTTGAAACCTTTGAAATTGTCGTTCATCACCGCCACCATTATATAATCAAAACCAGTCTTGAATAATAATAATCATTCAAATAACAACAAGCTTATATACAAAACGGAGAGCTTTTTCGAATTAACATGTTAATTCAAAATGTTTAAGTAAGATAAGTTAAAGTCTTTTTCGTGTAATTTTTCGTTTGATTTGTTGTCAGTCTTTTATTACAAACATTTGTATCTTTTCGTGCCCATGTTTTATATTGTTGTTAGGATTCTAATAGCACGATGTATGTTACAGGAGTTAAATTTACTATTATGGTCATACAAAAATCATTTTGACTGTAAATTTATACAAAATATACGATCACATAAGGAAACAATAGTATACGCTGTTGAATAATCATTATAATCATGTCCCAGAGATTATTTTAATATACCTTTTCTAATCCTTGAGTAAATATAAATTTAGCACTTGTATTGAATTGATATTTCATTCCATAGTCATATTCGAAACGATTACCAGGGATTAATTTATCATCTGCAATGCATCTACAAAGCACAAAAAAAAAACTGAAATATAATTACACCTTTGTTATAAAAAGTAGTAGTTACTTCGTTTCACTCTTTGAACACAATTAAAGGGTTATAGCATGGTACATGATAAAATAAACAGTATTAATAATACATGTACTACTACCGTTATTCATGTATAATTGGTTGGTAATTATATCATGCCATTATATATTTAAATTTTCATTTAAAAACGACAATACGTAAGTATGTCTGCTGAAAATTGGTGGTTATGTCAGAGTTATCCGGCTGCAAAAACATTTGACCTTAATATAGATATATGTTCGTATCTCAGAAGGTTAAAAGAGAGCATTTGTTTGTTAACATATTACTGGCATTTGTTTTACTCAAAGATGGTACGGTTTCTGATTGGATGATATCTGATTGGAATTACTTTGGACGAAATCTTACCCAATTTGGTTTAAAAAATGCCGAAAATCATATTGATATTTAACGGAGTATGGAAAATATCGCCAGTATTTGCACGTCGGAGCAATTAAAAATTTGTCTTTTTCATTACATTCATTAGGAGAAAAAAAAGAGACGATCTTTTTCAACTGCATTTTTAGTCAATTTATGCCGCATGACCATATATATTTTTTAGTTGTAATGCAACACTTGTACTTCTCGAAACAGGAACTGCTACCCGTTTCCCCCTAGTTTGTGTAGTCTTTGAGAAAAAAATACGACAAACTAGTGGTACCCATGGAAAATACAATACGCATAATTGCGCTTGTTACCCGAAATTTATTCTAGATGTAAAATGATTTCAAACGACTTACCTATAATATCCTATTTTAAACGTATAAGTAGAACAATCATTCGTGTGATGTAAATTGTCATGACACGTGGCATTGATGACTCTTACGTGAGCCTCGATAATCTCAGACAACGTAACATGTGCACACATCTAAATAACAAATTAAAATAACGTTACAAATCTACAAACTGTTTTTTCTTTCTTTTCATATTTGCGCATAACGATTGGTAAATATGAACGAGCAGATGTTTGTTTTACTTATATGTAATAATCCTATCGGTTCATTTTGTATCGAGATTTCCGTATTCAGAATGGTGTTATTTTCATTGCACAAAGTCAAATTGTTATATTAGAAATCATTCTTCGTGTTCTGCTTAGCCTATAATTCTAATGTCAGAAATGTTTACTTAGTAAAAAGTATGTTTTTCTTGAAACAACGTAATAAATTTCGAACAAGTAACTACAAATTTGAAGAAACAACATGTTATCACCAAAGCACAAATTTAAACCCCATATTGCATATTTTAAGTTACAATTATCTTTAACAGAGTTTGGAACTTGCAATTCCTGTGAAAAAAAAAAAAATCTCTGTAAAAAGAATTGTTTTCCTGGCAATGATAGAAGTATTGTCGTGTGCTAGTAATCTTTGCTACGCGACGCTTTATTGTAAGCCTTCGTTTGAAGCAAAAATATTGAAAGGAAGTTTTGTTCCAATAAAATATTTCATTTTATAACTTACCAAAAATATAAAAGAAAAAAGTCGTGACATATAGTGATCTAACATGGCTGGTTTAAATTAATATCATATATTGCAGTGTTGTATACCCATCATTTACACATGTATCAGATAAATCACAAGTAATGTGACCACCTGAAAAATGCACTTGTGGTGCATAAAAAAGATATCGTTAATTCTATAGATACAGATTTATGACATTTATATGGTCACACAAGTACTTAGATTTTTCACTACTTTTATTGTTTGGTAAATACATTTTAAAACAGATACAACAATGACATAGACACATGCAAACAATCGTTTATACTATTCTCAAAACAAACAAAACACTTCTGTTCCCTATTGTGCTTTTTACACAGTATAACAAATATATTTTCAAATGCCTTTCGATGATAAAAATTGCAAGAGCAAATATATTGCGCTACATGATTTTGACTATTCCCAGTAACACATTTACGTTAATGATGGCTGTAAACATGAATGACATATTATTATTTGTAAACAGTATCTCGTCAGGTAAACAACGATAATATAAATGATATGAGAAAGATTATATACTAATATGTTTTTAAAATATCAGTAACGATATGTCATATTGAATGCGTACAGCCAAAAAAAACCGTTAATATAAAGAGAGTGGAAACAAACGGATTTCCTTTTTTTTCTGGTATCGTTCATAGATGGGAACCAACATATCTCCTTTGAAAATGAACCAATCGGTCTAGAACCAAAAGACTTTTTATTTTATGAAAACAGATTTTTTGCAGCGTTTATCCGAACTTTTCTGATTGGGTCCCAGAACTAGAGATTAAAGAAACAACAGACACGGCTTCCGCCGCCTCATTTTTAGTCTTACATCTCGAATTTGACTTACACGGTCATCTCAGTACCATAATCTGTGACAAACGAGACGATTTTAATTTTCAAATTAAAAATCCCCCCACCTTAGTAGCAATATACCAACTTCACCTACATATGTGATATATATTTCCCAACTTATTCGATATTCAAGAGCTTGCAGCTCCTACTCAGGCTTTGTAAAACGTCATCATTGTCTGAGTAGAAAGTTGATTAAACAGGGGTATGTCAAAGAACGTCTCGTCCTTTTTCTACAAAAGTTCATCGGAAGGTACCAAGACCTTGTCGATAAATATTCTGTATCATCTTCTCAATTAATACACGATGGTCTTGATGTATAGATTCTGGGTACTGATGTTGTTTATCATCTTAACAACGTGTGTTATAGTTCTTTCATTTGTCTTTGTTCTATTATTAATATTACTTTTACTGTTGAATGGTTTTATGTGATATTCATTTGACGTGGCTCGGTACTAATACATCTCGTCAATGTGTTTGTATTGGCTTTTATTTTTTTGGTGGTTTGTTTTGTATATTCGACTTTTTGTGTTTCTTTTGTTCTTATAACGTGACTCTGTACTATAAAATATCCCGTCAGTATGATTTTGTTCTATTATATGTCATTATGATATATTTCTATTATGAATTACAATATACGTTGAACCACAAACGCCAAAATCATTCAATCGCGTAGTGGAATCAACTATTTTTTATTCTTATAAATTCTATATCTTACATGTATATTAAATTTAAGACTAGTTTAAATCTCGGTCTATTTCTGAAATTTATTCTAACATATTTCTGAATTTTTAACCCTGTATGCTAACATTGCCTATTGAAATTTGAAATTTTTTTTTATGCACATTGAACGACAAATTTATGTGATATATAAAATTTTCTGACGCCAGACACTCAAATCAATGAATGTGTTCGTAGTTAGTAGATGTTTTTGTGTTCTGTTAAATTGTTCCTTTTTAAAATTGTCATACGATGATGACTAATGTACCCATATTTTGACTATTTTATTTATTGTTTATTTAACGCATCAATGTTATATAACGGAATGTGATGAGACTGTCATTAAAGTGATAGGATTAGTGCTATAGAACCAGGTTTAATCCACCATTTTCTACATTTGAAAATGCATGTACCAAATCAGGAATATTACAGTTCTTGTCCATTCGTTTTTGATGCGTTTTGATACTTGATTTTGCCATGTGATTATGGACTTTCCGAATTGATTTTCCTCTAAGTTCAGTATTTTTGTGATTTTACTTTTTTCTAGAACAAATTCATCAACTTGAAGATTGGAATTGGAATGGCAAATTTTCATGAACTCTCACAGGAAAGACTTCTAGTATCAAAAAACTAATACAGAATGTCAATTGTTCCCTGTGTTTAATACTTTGTTTTCATATTGACCAGTATGAATTTGAAATTAAAAGATCAAACAAAAGATAGACAAAACAAAAATGAAAAACGGCAGGCCATTCAAACTCTTAAATCAAAATAAACTGACCATGCAATGGCAAAAGAAAATAAACAAAACCAAAAGAAAAACAACTATTTTCACACCACATCATAAAAAAAAAGACTTACAAAATGGAGCGATATAATGTGACCTAGAAGGGTAAGCAGATTCTGATCCACATTGGATAACCGTTGTTTTGGTCATGTTCATTTTCAATTGTAAATATAACTGAATTTGAAGTGACTGTCGTACAAGTGTAATGTTAAAACCAGGTTCACTCCACTATTTTCTACATTTGAAAATGCATGTACCGAGTCAGGAATATGACACTTGTTGATCATTCGTTTGATAAGTTTTGTTTTTTGATTTTGCCATTTGATTTAATAGGGATTTTCCGATTGAATTTACCTCGGTGTTCAGTATTTTTGTGATTTTATTTTTGTGTACTATTATTTGTCTACTCGTCTTTTTTTTAGCATAGCCGTTGTTTGTTAATTTTCGCTATAGCTGTTATCTTTCTTTTATTCACTTTTACATGTTAGATTGATATACAAATTTTGTAGACTAGGAAAAATTAAAAAAAAATTAAATAACATCACGGTGGGTATGGTTGTCCTGCGAAAGAACGTACTGTGCTGGTGATTCGGTCCTGACGGGTGCTGGTGATCAATGAAAAAATGTAAACAAAGACAAAAATGATGAATTTTGAAGTTTTCACTAATAAAAAATGGAAGAAAACAGTTGAGATTTTTCAATTTTGTTTCTTATGGGTTCATATATAAACCATTTAAAAGTTTTTCAAATGATACTAACTTGTATAACATAATTACGTAAAAGGGCAATATCTTTTGTCCAATATCAGAGAACAATATATAGTATCTAAAATAAGAATAGTTTTATTAAGATATTAAATGCCCCTTACATTGATGCCTCAACAACGATCAAAGCCCATGCCGCATAGACATGTTTGTCAGCGCTCCGTATACCACTCCCCACTTCCACCCAACCAACCCGTATGGAACGCCATAGCTGTCTTATGTGTCTTTTTTATTGCTTTTCTATTATAAGATGATGCTTTTCTATTATAAGATGGTGCTTTTCTATTATAAGATGGTGGTTTTCTATTATAAGATGGTGCTTTTCTATTATAAGATGGTGCTTTTCTATTATAAGAAGGTGCTTTTCTATTATAAGATGGTGGTTTTCTATTATAAGATGGTGGTTTTCTATTATAAGATGGTGCTTTTCTATTATAAAATGGTGCTTTTCTATTATAAGATGGTGGTTTTCTATTATAAGGTGGTTTTCTATTATAAGGTGGTTTTCTATTATAAGGTGCTTTTTTATTATAAGGTGGTTTTCTATTATAAGGTGGTTTTCTATTATAAGGTGCTTTTCTATTATAAGGTGCTTTTTTATTATAAGGTGGTTTTCTATTATAAGGTGCTTTTCTATTATAAGGTGCTTTTCTATTATAAGGTGCTTTTTTTATTAACCCCCAGGGGTATAAATGTGCATTTCATTAATCAATAAATAAAATAAAATAAATTAATAAAAACTTTGAGCTCAAAATATTGACTTGAGTAAGTTCACCAGCACACTAGAAGACCTGATATATGAAATATTTATTACATGTATTTAATTAGACTACTAACTAATTTTGACACCTGTCGTAATCACCAATCAAGCAAATAATCATGTCATTTAAGTTTTCACACCTGAGACATCAAATACATTTAATTGAATTAACTTATATAATTAGATGGCAATCAGAATCCAAACAAAGATTACAGTGAATTGAACTTTTTATTAAAGAATACAAAACTGGCTCTCTCTTTTTTTAAAGATAAAACTAGATAGCTGACATGGATTAAATTAAAGTGAGACCACCAATCTGCCGGTATCAAATCATTTGAAAAAACAACAACAATGTATTCCAATATGACCTTTAACATCGAAGGAGTAAACTTGCATTCAGTCGTGTTCAGACACTTTACAATAGAAAATAAAGGACGGGCATCGAACACAAAGTTACTCTTGTATAATACTGCACTGTCACTAACTAGTCTGTCACTATATTTAAATTTAAAAGTGAGGCAAAATATATTCATCATTCGGTGAGGGGTCTGGCGGTCGCTCAAGACCCCCAGAAGCCTTGAAAAAATACGCAAAATCGTGCATCCCGAGAGCTTCTCGGACTCTTAGGAGGAACATTATTTGAATGTCCTTTCCCTTGGAACCTCAGTCTCCAAAAACAACAAAACATCAGCCAAGTTGAA
The DNA here is from genome assembly GCF_036588685.1 of Mytilus trossulus. Taxonomy (NCBI): domain Eukaryota; kingdom Metazoa; phylum Mollusca; class Bivalvia; order Mytilida; family Mytilidae; genus Mytilus; species Mytilus trossulus. The sequence continues at coordinate 23,031,973 of NC_086380.1, forward strand.
AACACCAGCCAAGTTAAAAATACCTCAGTCAAAACAGAAAGGTTGTATAAACACCGAAATCTACTAATATTGAGGTATGCTGATAATGACAGTCAAGATCATCAGATACTTCTTACTGACAGTCAACCTTCTGTGAAGAAAGAAAATCCTGTTAATATATTTAAAGCCAAAGACCTAAAATACAATTATAGATGTGCGAATCTCTTCATGTATCATATATTTCTCTGTTAAACACATCGGCGAATGTGAATTTAGTCCGGTCAACTTTTTTAACAGAAAAATATTTTTTTTACTATAAATTTATATTTTCGTATAATTTGTTTTTAAATCTCACAGATTCCTGAATTACTTGGACAAATATTGTCAAAGATATTAACACTTGTTGACGTCAGAAAAACAAATTATTGTTTCTTCATAAAACTATTTCTGGAGATATTCCTAATTATATTGCTGCTGATATCTTGTCATATACAAACACTAATGACCAGTATGGTCTGAGAAAAAAGAGGGAATTCAAAACTCCTCAGTGTCGAACCACAGCCTATAAAAACAGTTTTATTCCACATACTCTTGAAAAGTGGAATTCCCTTGATGGAGAAGTTAAAAATATTATAAGCTTCACAGGATTTAAAAGAAAACTAAATGAGGACATAAGTCCTTGTCCTGTTTTCTTTTCCACTGGTTCACGTCAAGTTAATATAATCCACTGCAAATTAAGAAATGAGGCTAGTGATCTAAAAGATCATCTCTTCTGTGATCATTTGTCGGACAGCTCTATGTGTGCATGTGGAGATATTCAGTTGAAGATAATATTCATTTCTTTTATGTTTGTCTATTTTTACATTTATCAGAGATATGAGCTCTTTCAAAAAATAAGTAACTTTGAAAATGTCAATCTTGATGTCCTACTACAGGGTTGCTCAGACTTAAATATTGACGAACACACAGAGATATTTACATATGTACAACAATATATTCATGAAACTGGAAGATTTTATAATAATTCATGTGATATATACTGTTTAGAAACCAGCCTATAACCACAGTGTACCACTCTTTATTCTTAATTAAAGACCAACCTAACTTTTAACACAAAAAACAAGTATCTTTTTGCAAATAAATTTATATATATTTTATTTTATTTTTTGTATTAGTAATTATATTTTCAAAAATCAAGAAATTAATAGTCATGTAATAAGATGGCACACTAAATTATTTATGTATTGCAAAAAAGGGCCAATGAATTCTTTTTATTCATATAAATAGAACAACTTTGTTGCAGTGAGTTGTGAATTTGAGTAAAAATCACTTTATGATCTACTTGATTCCTAACCAACACTTATTATTTTGGTATAAAATTCGACATCACCTTCAGTAGGTCTTGCTTTAACTCTGTTGACATAGTTATTTATATATAATGTAAACACAAAAAATACTTAAGAAGTGGAGGAACTGCCTCCCTGACTCACTGCAACAACGTATGATCTATTAACTTACCAGAAAATTATATGCTATCATGCGTGTTATTCAATCCATCTTGTATGGGAAAGGATTTGTATAGGCACTGCCTTTTGTCCAATCCCTTTGTTTAAATGTACATTTGATATTTGAACAATAAAATATTTTAAATTGAATTGAACAAGTTGAATATATGTACAGCGTATAACGACGAGTGTGAATACCGTCCAGTCAACTTTATTTGCTAAAAAAAAAAATTTTCCACTTATTTTCTTTGATTTTCATAAAATATATTTTAATATCTTTAAGGTCTACAAATATTAAACCAATCTACCGAATAAGAAAAAGTTATGACTATTTATATCTCGTCCGGTCAACCGTCCTGTCACTATCCGGGCAATCGTCCTGTCATTAGTGCTTCCCCACACTCCCGGTTAATCACGGGAACCACCATCACATTATAAAAAAGCACCTTATAATAGAAAAGCACCTTATAATAGAAAAGCACCTTATAATAGATAAGCTCCTTATAATAGAAAAGCACCTTATAATAAAAAAGCACCTTATAATAGAAAAGCACCTTATAATAGAAAACCACCTTATAATAAAAAAAGCACCTTATAATAGAAAAGCACCTTATAATAGAAAAGCACCTTATAATAGAAAAGCACCTTATAATAAAAAAGCACCTTATAATAGAAACCCACCATCTTATAATAGAAAAGCACCATCGTATAATAGAAAACCACCATCTTATAATAGAAAACCACCATCTTATAATAGAAAACCACCATCTTATAATAGAAAAGCACCATCTTATAATAGAAAACCATCATCTTATAATAGAAAAGCACCATCTTATAATAGAAAAGCACCATCTTATAATAGAAAAGCACCATCTTATAATAGAAAAGCAATAAAAAAGACACATAAGACAGCTATGGCGTTCCATAAACCTTCCTCATTTCCTCCTTCATTGTTACAGTGGTGTACCAACACAACAATTTATCACATTAAATAATTACACAAAGACACACATTATTGAACAACGAATGCTCGCAGGTACTGAAAGCTAGTTCAAAGCCGCATTTACAACTAATAGATAAACCATGTTCTCATATACAAAAATCTCAATCGTGTCGATTAAAAGTCTCGAAACTTAAGTTCACATTTTAATGTTTGATGAAGCAGAACTTTAAAAGTGTGCAGTGAATCTTGTGCTCACAGCAGTTATTGTCATAATTATGTTTACATGAGACTTATAAAGGAATTAAGAAGGTACCAAGAAATGATTTACAGTTCAATTTAATGATCATGAATGGAAGGTGAATGGAAACTGTGAGGGTCAAAATCTTAAATTGCTTATAAATGTTGCTGGACCCAGTTTCGTTATCTGATCTGAATGTTCTGAAAAGTGCAAGGTGGAAAGACATTTTGATTTTTTTTTACTCGGAAAGTTTTGCCCTAATTGCTTGAATTTTTGCAATATTAAAGCCGATTTCAATGAGTGTGAAGACAAAGGGAATATCTTTGGTTATATTGCTTGATGAACAGAAAAGTCATTGTTAGGTTATGTAAACTACCCTACTTTAAGAGTATACTAGTCCGACAAATGACACATCTTTCTGTCTGTAGGCCCAGGCTACTTCGAAAGGAGGGTACGGTTTAGCTTACAAGCAAGCTAACCAAAGATATTATGTTTGCCTATATACTCGATGGAATCGGCTGTAACTAAAAACTCGAATACATTTTAACAGACAATGGTCATGTTTGTTGATGAATATTGTTTTTCCTAGATTCACTCTTGAAAAATCATTTGGTAACATTTGTTAAAGTAATTTCAGAAAAGATCTTTTTGTAATTGCGGACGCCAAGACAATACATGAACCTCACACGACCCCTCGACACAGGTGAGCTTATATATGATCTTATGGCGATTCAGGTTGATAACCATTCGAAATTAAGCCAGTTTTTGTGTGTATGTAGATTTGTATTGTTTTAAACTGTTATGATCTTTCAGTAAAGTTAAATGTAGGTGTTGAATCTAAGTATTTCTTTTTTAAACTCAATTGGTAGTATGAAGCTATTGATTGATTGATTGTTGGTTGCTTAACGTCCAGTGGCAAATATTTCATGCATATTCAGGACGAGAACAAGTTCACAATAAATACAATAGGTAGGTCTTGTCATAAAAGAGGCCAATAGTCGTGGAATTTTGGACTGCCACTGGAAAATGAGGATGTATTGGATAGGAACAGAAATGTTGCCTTGCAGCAGGCCACCTACGGACCCCTCAAAAAGTTGCTGCAATGGTTATTAACGTGCCAAGAGCGTGGCACTCTCTTTACACGAGAAATCGGATTTAACGTCCCCATTCTGACCAGACGCGACTGCGAACTTGATACATCCCGCGCGCACAGCCAAACGGACGCCCCACTTAGGCAAGCGTTTTACTGCCGGTCAGGAGAAGACCAAGTGACTATATTTCTATTTCCCAGTAACCCTTGGGGAATTTTGAAATTCACAATTAACAAAGCAAACGTTAGTTTCAAATACTTTTAAATAGATTTATAAGGATAATGTACCCTTGCGTTGATTCAATGATAAACATAACAAAAATCTCTTTACAAACGTCTGTGAATTTTCTACAAAAATAGTGATTTTCTATTCACCAAATTCTCTTTTTCTACTAAAAACAGTAATGGACTATAAATAATAATGCTTTGCAAGAAGTTTCCCCTTGATATATGTACAAAATTATGTCTCTATTATTCATTGTCTGTGCTGTTTTGATACTTATGCAGTTTGCACATTTCGTAATTGACAAGCCACAGAAGGGGTCATAAACCATACACGAAAAGATAAAATATTGATCTGAGTACTTAATTTGCATCTCTGAACCCCCACCCCGGTTTGTTGTTTAGGAGGGTGTCTAAAAATGATCGATTACAGACAGTCGAGTACGCATTTTACTTTCCAGGCGTGTTTACGTTGATTGTTACTGTCCTGTAAACGGATAGATGGAAACAAAAATGTTTGATATATCTGGCTTTAGATTCTTTTTTTTTAAATATAAATTAAGGCTGCATTTAAATATAATAATACTAAGAATTCACAATATAAAAAATGCAGAAAAAAATGAATGAAGTGAAAAAATTAGTATGGAGTCATTACTATAGAGATGGTGTGTTTGACACACAAAACTTTAAAAAAGCTTAGTGATATTACCAATATTAAAATAAAAGTGTATTTTAGTTAGGTATTTTTTCCATTTACTCATTTTCAATTATAATTAAGGCACATTTGATTTTTATTCATAAAAATATTTAAATATAGTAAAGTAGGACACATTGTTCACTTCCTCCCCCGTAATTCTTTATCAAAAGTATTTATTTATTTTGGAATTTTGAAATGAAAAAGCTAAGAAATCTTAGTTTTGTTTATAGTGGTCTCTAGGTTATCTCGTCTTCATTCTCTGATATATTCTAGTCTGCCCTTTCATAAAATAGTGATTTGTTTTAGTGTTCTATCGAACTTTCGAAAAAAAATCCTGATAACCGTTCAGACAAAAAAGTTATGTTGAAAAAATCTTACAGATACAGCAAGTGATTCTTAATGGCTATAAGATACATTTTTCTTTTAAAATGCAACTTTTTAATCTTACGGGGAAACTATTCCAAGCTTAAAACTTTTACTGCAACCTCGCTCTTACTTATCCCCATCCCCCCCCCCAAAAAAAAACCCAAACAAACCCGCAATACTATTGTCATTCTTATAGTCAGCACTCAATTGTTTACAAAAAAATGTGATTTAAGCTGCTAAAGACATATAATTCAAACGCTCAGAAAGTTCTTTGTTCTATATTTTTTCTCTCCATTTTTATGCAAAACGGTAACCTTTTACATTTATTTAATGGGTTATTGTTGAAGGTATTACGATGGCGTATGGTTATTAACACATACTTCCTTTGGTTTCTTGAGGAAACTTGTCCATTGACAACAAACATACCACATCATCTACTTTATATAAGTATTGTATAAATTACAACGTATTTTGGTGATCTTGCAAAATGATCGTAATCCCGAAAATCGTAAACATATTTTCTTATCTTAAAAGGGGACAAGAAGGGTTCCATTAACAGGCCAATAAATAAGATTACAGTTAATTTAAAAAAAAAATTAAAAAAATAGGGGTATTTTTTCTTGCATAATAACAGTAAACGGATTCAAAACAATGTCAATTTTAAGAAAGCAGGCTACAGTTAATTAATCAATAACAGTACAGCATCAATGATCTTGAATATATGCCACTTTTAACTAAAATATAAAGGCACAGACTCAGGACATCGGAGCACAGAACCAGGACCGTTTTTCTTATCACCAGCACCGCGTCAGGACAATTCCGTTAAACGAACTTGCACGACTTTTGCAATATAATATTGTTGTAATATACTTTGCATGGTACTTATGACGCATCAGAGAAAAATTACGCAACAAAACAGTCGTTTTATTGCCGTTCTGATACAATGTAAACAAACCCACCAGCACAGAATCAGGACCCACCAGCACCCGTCAGCACCGAATCACCAGCACAGTACGTTCTCTCGCAGGACAACCATACCCACCGTGAACATGCATATGAAAATATGGAGATGTTTACAATGTCCCTAGTTATCAAAAAAATTGTCTGACTAAATTGCTTACCTAAATTAAACCAGAAATTTTAAAATGCAACAAGTGGAAAGAAATCACATGTTTGAGTACTAAGTCCTTTAATTATTATCTTGTATAGCCGATAAAACAGTTCGTATGAATAAGTAATTTTAAGATCTATGATATCGGTATAAAATGTACTTTGATATAGATCCGTGAAATAGTTAAATATTGTCAATTATAATATCGGGTGTTGATAACAGATTGGTTTTCTTCGGTAAATGTTTTCCATTTTTTTTTAAACTGGAGACGATTTGAATCTGGGTATATAGACATCTGACTGTTAATGAAGTTGCCTTGTCTGTTGATAATATTTTTTTGTCGGGTTGCTGTTTTTTTTTTAATTTATAACCACATCTTCTTTTATTCATACGTGTTATATTTGCACAAACAAATCTGATGATGCAGACATAATGCACTTAAAAGTTTGTCGCTGTCTGTTTAATTGCCTAATTGTTTTTTGTTTTGTTTTGAATTGTTTGATACTATGTCATGTTCAGGCCTATTAAAACCGACTAAACCGTATGGATTTTGCGCATGCTGTATGCAATATGGTAACCCAAAATACACATTATGTAAGCTTTGCTAAAAATTTATGAAATAGCACCATTACAAACTCCATCCCAAAGTTATATTCGTGTATGTGTCTCTATATAAAGCAACTTTATATTCATGATATTATTTAAAAAAGAAAATACCTGTGATAATTTTAATCTTAATAAAAGAGGGAAGAAAGATACCAGAGGGACAGTGACACGTAGTTGATGTATTGTGTGTAGTGTCCTGTTGTACTGTCGTAAGTTCATAGGAGATGTCTGTTGTTATTTTGCGGTTAAAATATTGTAATGCTACATATATTATATTATATGTTTCTGCATTTTTCTATCCTGATATTTCTTGCAATTAATTGTTTTATATTCCTGGCACATACTGCAGTCATTTTAGTGATATTTTAAACGTTTTCTTTTGAACGTAGGGTTAGGCTAGCCATTATAACAGGTTCATTCCACCATGTTTTCTTCAAATGTTCATTTTAAAGTCAGTAATATGACAATTTATATCATCTAGTTCATTTCTAAGTATATTTGTGTATGTTTTTTTTTGCAGCTTAGTGTTTCTGTAGTAACGTTGGTTTCCTCTTATAGTTTGTCCATTAGTTCTAGTTTGTAAACAAGATTTGTTTTTTGCTTAATCAATCTATGAATATTGAAAATCGGTATACTGCTATTGCCTATATTTGGGTAGTTGTCTAAAGTTCAATCATACTTCATGGTCTTATATGATCTAACAGATTCATTATATAAGAGCCATAATATATTCCCCTCCTAAAAAATACAACCTTACAATAACAACCAGAGCAATGCAAATAATAAAATCAAAGCAAAAAATACAATTGATAAAAAGACATTCGAATTCATTAATTGAAACACAAAAATAATAATACAATTGAAAGAAAAACGAAAAGGCCCAACACATGTTTTATTTTTCGTTTTCTAGAGGTATAGCCGGGGCGGTGGTGAGGTCTTATAAAATATATTTAACCATGTAGAATGTGTTGCACCTGGCCATTGTCATGAGCGTCTGCCCTGCCTTGGTTTTTTTATTATTTTATCTGACAAACCTCCAAGCAGTTAATTTCACATTTTCTTTGAGGAGAAGGGTTAAAGGGAAGTCTCATAAAATTAATTGAACCATGTCGAATGTTTGCACCTGTCTTAAGTCATAAGCCTCTGCCCTCCCGTTGCCTCTAAACAGTAAATTTAACATTTTCTTGATATATATATCTAAACTTTATATGTAAGTATTATAACGTCTTAGAGGGTATCACCAGCCCAGTAGTCAGCACTTCGGTGTTGACATGAATATCAATTATGTGGTCATTTTTATAAATTTCCTGTTACAAAACTTTGAATTTTTCGAAAAACTAAGGATTTTCTTATCCCAGGCATAGATTACCTCAGCCGTATTAGGCACAACTTTTTGGAATTTTGGATCCTCAATGCTCTTCAACTTTGTATGTGTTTGGTTTATAACTATTTCGATATGAGCGTCACTGATGAGTCTTATGTAGACGAAACGCGCGTCTGGCGTACTAAATTATAATCCTGGTACCTTTGATAACTAATTAGATCGTTAAACTCGTCAGTTTCAACCCAATTGCATCGGGATACCGGTAAAACCAATGTTGTGTTGTTTTAGTTGTTTTTCGTCATATCTCTGCTGGATTATGCGAAATATGTACAAAAGTGGAGCGACAGATATCAGACGGATATTCAAACTGAAAACGCAATGGCCAGAGAATACAAACACAAACAGACAAATAATAGTACACAAGACACATTACAAACATTGCAAACGATAGATTGACCAACACGAACCCCATAAAAAAACTTGGGGATCCCTCTTATTGAAATCAATAGGAAAAGAGGGATGCAATATACCAGAGAACGCAAGGGCTAAAAATGGAAACGACAAATAGAAAAACAATAGTACACATGACACAACATAGCAAACTAAGGAATAAGCAACACGAACCCCGTAAAAAAAACTTGGGGTGATCTCATGTCCTCTGGAAGGGTAAGCAGAACCTGCTCCACATGAGGCACCCATCATTTTGCACTTCCCTTTAATGACTGTGACTTACCGAATATTTACCGGATTTGTGATAACATGTGCAACATGACGGGTGCCACATGAGGAATAACCGTTTCACAAATAATATCGCATATGTTCCTTATGTTGTAGCTACGACGTTAGGAACATATCCGATATCATTTGTGAAACGGTTATTCCATAACGGTCAACCAACTCGTGATGGCGTCCCTAAATCCTCGAAGGGATGATTTTAACTTAAAAAACAAACGACGAATAACGGAGCACCGCTTTTGAAAATAATCATAATAGCAACTATTGTGTGTGTCTTCCTGAACCAAACAATAAACATGCCAATTATCCCTTTAATATATCCAGCTTTTATCCACAATTTTCTACTTAAGAAACCCCCCGTTCCTAGTCAGAAATATAATTTTATTTTATTGGAACATTTGAAACGTACACATTGCTTCAGAAATATCGTTCCATCAAGTGATTACTTGAATAATTAAATGCTTTGTTCGGGACATACACAAAATTTCCAGTATAAATATGTAATACTTTATAAAAAAAAACCAGCTTTAATTATAATATAACAATAACAAATATCCCACGAATTCATTTACAACTTCCGTTTCGGCCATTATCATTATAAAAAAAATTAATGTATAAAATGCAAACGGAAATGTTATGCCGTACTGATTATTGTATTACATCACCTGGATCAAGATGAGAACAAAGGCCGTATGTTGACATTTAGGTGTCGCTATATTTCTTATTTCGTTAGGTTGTGTTATCCCTGACGTGAACCACAACAATGCTTTTTTGGACACTTGCAATATATATTCAATTTTTGATATCTCTCTTCCAAGTATGCAAAAAGTATGTACAAAAATTCACAGTAAAAAGTGTATTCCAATATATTGTTATACCGGTTTTTTTTTTTTAATTGGTTCACCTCAATTGAATAATTGGTATTAAATTATGAAGACTTTAAAACTTCCGTTTCGGCCTCATCTTCTGAAAAAGGCTACAAGTAAAATAAACAAACTTATTAATATCAAAACTGTAAATTGAAACAATAAAAAAGATAATATGTAGATAAAATAGATTTAAAATGCAAATTGTATGCCACTACCTGATCAATAGCGATCTTTCAATTTTGAATTTCTGATTTGTTTTACGAACTATTGTTAACATTGTTACAAGTAGGAAACATTTACCCTGTGTTATTTTATTCATTTTAGAAATTTAAAGGTCAGTCTGATATATTTCTTAGAGTGTTAGACTTTGTGGCGGCGCATTAGAGCCTGTCATGTTTTTATTCTCTTCACTTTCAATGCTTGGTGTATTAATCTATACATACGTGTTAATAATAGCAAATACATAGAAGGGAGCCTTGAATCTTAAAAATGTCTTATTCATAATCTTATGACATGTTCGTGTAGTTTTAAAAGCCACGTTTGAAAATCCTATAAAATCCTTGTTCCTTATTAAAAAAAAACTGGCAATTTAAATTGTACAAAACATCTAGAGAGAATCCTTTCCCGTAAAATTTTGAATTCATTATATCTTAAAAAAACATACACACGGATCAAATTTTGTTTTCTTCTTCAGTCCCGGTTTTTTTTTATACTACCAATTAACAAGTCTACTTATAAAGTGGTTTTAATACAGAGTATAAAAATGTCTAATAATATTCAATAAGTAATATATTTTATTGGAGATCTTCACATGAGATATGTGATCATATTCTCTGTCAATGTTTCAGAAGCTTATTTCTTTTGAGACCGAATAACAATTTATACTAGAGTGTCCTAATACTAAAATCAGTTGTCATTCGTTAATTAAAAATATTCATTCAAAATTTGAATTTTAAGATGAAGCTATTAAAACATTGCAGAAAACATTCTTGGAAAATCAAGAGAATATTATCTCGATTATGATACATGTAGAAAAAATCGTGGCGTTTTGTTTTTTATTTATTATTTTTTCAATACGGCTCGTTGTCCCCTATCTAATTTGATATATCGAAGTATTTAAATGAAAAATAATTGTCGCATTTTCATTTTTGACCCATTCTATTTTTTTAGAATTGATGTGATCCCGCGGTTTGAGTTTAGATTTATGTTATCTTGATCGAATTCTAACTATTGACCAGGGATATACTACTGTTACGTTTTTTTATTGTGTCCACAATAAAGGAAAGTTGAGTTTGCCCTATGGCAATAATTGTGTTAATTGCATGCTATTGTAACGAAATAACAAGATCAGCAATCCCTAGGTTTTAATTGAATCTTGGAAGACCTTTGACATGGTAGTATGTTACATAGGTTTATAAAAATCTATCGTGACGGTCGAACGTTTAAACTATCTAGTTTTACTAAATACATTTTGGTACAACTTCTAACCACTCCCCAAACTTGTGAGTTACAATTTACCAGTGTACTTTAGTCGGTTCGATTTAGGTGTAATATACAAAATTTCTGATTGTTTATCGATATCCTGACATTTTTTTCACCCGAACTAATGTACAAGGCGTTAAGTTTCAAATGTTTTAAAATCAGATCACTTGACTTATGTCATAAAATATAACGCGTATAATACATACATCAGAATGCATGTCTTGGCTTGGAACAGACATAGCCCTCTTTTTTCTAAATGCTTTTGTCTTCTGCAACGGCGTTAATGCGATACCAGAACTGTCTTGATGATCTGCATAGTAGACTGCTGTTTGTCGCTTTAATATTTTAGAGTGTTGAAGTAAAGCTTCAGACTGTGCTTTCCTGAGTGGTGCATGGTCATGATGCCGTATTGGTTCTCCACTCTGAAAGATGAAAACATTCATAAGCAATTAGTAGTATATGTAAAAATAAAACTTTTGATGTTATTTAGACATGAAATTGTCGATTTAAATCAAACATCAGATATTCAATATTCTAAATTAAATGTTCAAATTTTGTTTGATGCCGACGGCAATTGAATGCTTCATATATCACACATAAAACTGTCTATTGCTTGTTGTTTTGACCCACTGCATTGTCATAATGTATTGGTTATGTTTGTTTAGTACATTTTTTAATTTTTGTTTTATTATCACACACTCTGATGTTGTTTTACTAATACGATAAATCAAATGCAATATATAAAAAAAAAATCTGTTTAAGACGGAAATAACATGCATTTTATGATAAAGAAGACTATGAGAAATGGCAACAACTTTTTTTTTCTCTCGACAAGTTCTAAATATGGAAAATCACAAACAATTGACTCTAAAGTCATTTGAACCTTACGTATGCAATCGTGTTCGAAAAAAAAAATCCGACGAATCGTTTGTAAATGTTGTTTGCATTTTTTTGGCACAAGGTTTCTGTTTGCTCAAATGCGACACAATATACAAATGTGAGTTGTAAATTATAGGTTATGGATCATTTAAAATGTATATAGGTCTGTTTGGTGTTAACAGAGTAAAAATAGCTGGTCAAAACTAAAGCAAAATAGATAAAAACTTGGGAAAATTAACAAAAAAAGCAAAAAAAATAACTAACAAAATGAAATGAAGACCCCCGGCCTGCATTAAATGTAAACATAATTTATTATAAAAGAAAGGATATGGGGTACCAATCCATGAGTCCAAATCAGTAAATGCACAAAATTCACGAAAACGACGGAAAATTGATTCTAGGGCGCTTATTATATCAAATGCACATTTTGACCTAACACACAGAGCAAAAATTCTCGTTATAAGTAAGAGATGGTATCTAGCATTGAGTTGAGAGGAATTTCTGAAACAGACTATCAAGCTATAAATGTGAATTGAAGATCTAAGTCATGTAGTGTTATCAATAAGATAAATCTAACTTAAAGTTTTTCTAGATATCTGCCTATTTTAATTGTGTCAAATTTGTATAGACATTTAAGAACTTTATAGATGATGACCTAGTTTTATCAAAATGTACGACCTGCCTAGAATCTGCATTGTGTACCGTTTGACACATTGGTATAAACATGTGAGACCTGTATAGATTCCTGACAAATAATTAATTCAAAGTGATGGAGTTAGCAATATAAAACCAGCCTTAATCCACCATTTTCTACATATGAAATGTTTGACCAAGTCAGGTATATGATATTTCTTATCAATTCGTTTTTTATGTGTTTTGTTATTCGTTTCTGCCATGTGATTACGGACTTTCAGATTAAATTTTCCTCTAAGTTCAGTATTTTTGTGATTTTATTTTTTGATGATACATTCTAGAAAACTGTATGCATATTTTGTATTAATTTCTCTGACTTCCGTCTCCACTGTCTTTGTTACCTTAATTTTATAAGAATAAAACTATAGAATAGATAACTCCAAGTGGACATTTCAATGGTTCTTATCTCGTTTAGTGTTTTATGTATTTAGACTTGGTACGAATCGAACTTACAATCGTTTTACGAAGTCTTGCTTTTACATCCATTGTGTCGCCAGGAATTGTATCGTAATCCTGTAATAAAATTGTAAAGAATTTCATACAATAAAAGTTGGTTCTACAAAACATATGTTTATTGAAATGACAAGACAGTCAACAAATTTGTTTAAGCTTCGCATGACCCAAATTGAAATTGAGTTGTGTCAATGGGGTTGCTACTATTGAGATCCGTGAGTCAATGTGGTTAATATTTGTAAGAACGGTTTTCTGTTTCAATTTGTAAAATATAATTGATAACTAACCACATATGATAGTTATCATTGACGTATGTCTCTCACCTCCTATTCATTTAGATCATTGCATCATAATACTATTGTTAGATTAAACAATGTCGGTTGATCCGTATTTAATCAGCTGATTTTCAAAAAATAACCTTTAATCAAATCTGCAATTAAAACAAAATGAAAGACATTCTTATATATCTTTATTTTCAGATATAGTATGATCCTTTCAAAATACTTACGGACTCTGGAACTTTGGAATCAGCTGCACCGAATGGTCCTGCATGGTGCTTATGCGCTGCTGTAGAAGACACGTCATGCCTAATACTTTGTTTTCGAACAGGTGACAAAACATGTCCTGGAGTAATAATCATAGCATATTCTGACTTCACAAAGAACGATGGTCCTGGATTATCAGTAATCTCCCACCAATCCCCCACTTGTTTGATCAAGGAGTAAATCAGATCTCTCTTCATCATGGCAACTTGTTGTTTATCAACAGTATGAGTATAATTGGCGAGAGCTTTTATTTTGACTAGTGGAAATTCCGCATATAAAATTTCCTTTTCGTCTACTTTTTCATAGAAAGTTCGCTTAAATTACAAATATCTGATTAATGCTTATAGTTTTAAATTAACCTTTCATATCTCTTTGTGTGTATAAACAATGAAGTGTTCGATTAATGGAGTAAAAAAGAGGTGGAATATATAAAAGTCTCGTCACATTTGAATGGAAATTACAAAACTAAACAAGTTTGAAAAATGATTAAAAAAGACATTTGTCTGTTTATTTTCTGTTATATAATTGATATATATTACTAAATTTTATTTGTGAGACAGTTTGATCGTTTAGCCAAAAGACTGGTTAAAGGTATTTCAAATATTATTTACGTCATTCTAGTATGAAATGTCCAGGTAAAAACTGGTCACTATATTTTTTGCATTTCACTTTTGATATCTGATCGGCAGGTTAGTTTTGTTTCAGTTTTGTGAACTAGCATATGTGACGATTTAAGGTAGATATATGGTTTTTTTTCTACTAAAAAGGTGTTATCTTGCATTCAAATTGTCTACCATGTCCTCGTTTAGGGACTGCCTTTTAGTGTGATGGTTTTTTTATAATTTGTATATTCATATACAACAAATTCATGAACCTAATTTATATGCTTTCTTAAACCAGTTTATCTTTTTCGGATGCTAATTCTACATTATGTACTACATTCAAGTGACCGCTTACGTTTCCAATTGTATCAACTCTTTTAGACATCATTGATTCCGTTAAATTTACAGTCGATAGACCTGCATACATCTTCACATAATCTGAAAACAAATATTCAACTGCAAAGATTAATTTCCAGAAAACGGCTTTGTAAATAAAAGCGTGGAAAAAATAGACCAAAAACTCAGAGATGCACATACAAATTGCTGTTACAATTTACCTCCTACTAAATCAACACGTATCGAAACCTAAATGGAAACACTATCTGAAAAGTGTCATTTTAGCTTTTAATTAGAATTCACTGGCTTTAATCTGAACTCATACCTACCACTCTCCGTTTTCTCTAATCTAATTTCTGAATCGTTCGTCTGTGTGCATTTCTCATGGCTTTTCCTCACTTTTAAAGATGAAGTCGTTACTGAACGTCGTTCTTCATCGACCGATATTTCAGTATCTTCAATACCTTGATCTGCACAATATACTACATTTAAATGTTAATATATATCACTAGGGAAATGTTATTCAAAATCTTTCATTTACATTATGTACAAGACTATCATATACTGTTTAATTGAGTTATCATTGGGAAATGAGTTGTACACGGAATGAAATAACATTTCATCAACTACTTGTTCGTAACTGTATATCCCAAAATAATTTAATAGCTTTAAAAAGATATGGTGTGAGTGCCAATGAGACAACTCTCCATCCAAATAACAATTTCTAAAAGTAAACAATTATTGGTCAATGTACGGCCTTCAACACGGAGCCTTGGCTTACACCGAACAAAAAGCTATATAGAGCCCCAAAACTACCTTTGTGAAACCATTCAAACGGGAAAAATAACGGTCTTATCTATATAAACTTAAGTTTAGATGTATCACTTCTTCTGATTGGCTGAAAGTGTTTTGTTAATGAGTTCATAGACAATACTTTTTTATGTGACCGTGACGTCATCAACGTATTGTTATTAGTTGATTCCGGCTAAAAATAGAATTTTGAATTAAATTATAAGGAATGAATGTAAAAATTGTTACTGTATATTCGAAATATAATCCATTTGAATTGTATTTCAAAAATGGTTGAGGTGGTCGATTCATTTTCTTTTTCTATTTGAACATAATTCGTGATTTGTTCCCGCTGAAGCCCATTCCATGAAACGGGTGTTTCTCGCGTGTTGTAATCTCATCGGTGTCTCAAAGCTGTATTCTGCTCGTTGGTCATGGTGTTATCACCATGACACATTCCATATTTCCGTTCTCCCTTTTATTAGATCTCATTCATTAATATATGCCTAGTCGAGAACGAAGGTTGCCTCTGTCGGCCATGTTTTCTTTTTGATAGAGTGCCATGTGTATATAACCGAGCATACAATATTCCTTTTACTTATTGAAGCCCACAACGAACAAGAACAGAACAAAGCCAGTCAAAATAGTCAAATGAACATGCCTTGTTCATATTGTAACACAATGTACTGTGTTACAGAAAAATATTTAACAAGGTATATTCCAATCTAAATAAAAGAACATGTAGCTTACAGACATTTATCGTACATGTAGTCTGCCGACTTTAATATCACTGTGCATTGTCAATTTAGTACATGTATTAATAGCTAGACTACTCTTTAAACTGTTGACATTTATGGCTATTGTTGAAAGCTGATGGATGACCCCTTTAAACTATATAAGATCCAGTTAAGGACTCGAACGGGGAGATTGGTACAGTGGAGATCACTTCTAACCTCTCATTAGAACTGTCAGAATAATCTGTCATAGAACTGTTCTAACCTGTCCTAGAACAGTTCTAGCTAGAACAGTTCTACCCTAGAACTGTTCTAGGTAGAACTGTCAGGATCAGTTCTAGGTAGAACTGACTAAATCAGTTCTAGGTAGAACTGTCAGGATCAGTTCTAGGGTAGAACTGTCTAAAACTGTTCTAGGTAGAACTGACCAAATCAGTTCTAACCGTAGAACTGTCAGCAGAACTGACCAAATCAGTCAGGACTGAAGAACAGTTCTAAATGACGTCACTACAGAAAAGCCACTTTAGAATTTAGAAGAAACTTTAGAATTTAGAAAAAAATCAGTTTCAATTACTTTACGATATATAATAGCAGATTTTTCTATATGTTTTTACTGATCAAAAGTTACATGTACAAATATGGTTCTACAAATATCGAAGTGGATAGGAGGTTATCCAACTAATCGGAGAAACATTTTTATAAGATTGCAAATGAAACATTTACGTTTACATTTCTTCGTTCCCCGTATTTAAATAACTCTGCATTTATATTCAAGGAAATGTAATCTTAATCCACCTTGTTTGCCTTGGATTTACATTCATGATTTAGGATTCTGTTTTGACAAAATAATGTTCATACGAAAATTGTACAGTGGATGAATTATGGGATTAATGAAAACAGTGACCATTGTTAAACGTAAAAAAAACTGTGTACATTTGCATTATCTCGTTGCCACAATTATCGGATATCCATAACGATTATGAATAATATCTGGGAGTCTGGAACGTCAGAAAAATATACTTGATCTGAACATGAATGAAATATATGCCACTGGACGTTAGGCTACAAACAAAACCAATCATTGCGGTCCTTCTTCAAATTATATTAACAGTTTGTCAGTATAGTATTCCAAGAAGAAAACTTCTTATACAGTCATGTACTTTTCATTTTAAAATAAAGTATATGAATCAGTCATGTTTAGAAAAAGTGGGTTTCATCTTCATTATCGATACAGAGAGGAAATAATGGCGCTTTAAATTGATGTGGATAAAATTTTGTGTCCTTAGTCAAGGATTTGTGTAGTCTTAACTATACAAATCCTTGGTGTCCTACGTCTTTAACATACCATATTTGTCCTGACATAGAAATATTATTGGTTAACAATGAGGCCAGACTTGTATATATTTGCATGATAAAGAATATATATAAAAAAAGAAGATGTGGTATGATTGCCAATGAGACA
Organism: Mytilus trossulus; assembly: GCF_036588685.1. Lineage (NCBI taxonomy): Eukaryota > Metazoa > Mollusca > Bivalvia > Mytilida > Mytilidae > Mytilus > Mytilus trossulus. Next base: position 23,049,633 of record NC_086380.1, read on the forward strand.
ACTATCCACAAAAGACCAAAATGACACAAACATTAACAACTATAGGTCACCATACAGCCTTCAACAATGATCAAAGTCCATACCGCATAGTCAGCTATAAAAGGCCCCGATAAGACAATGTAAAACAATTCAAACGAGAAAACTAACAGCCTTATTTATGTAAAAAAATGAACGAAAAACAAATATGTAACACATAAACAAACGACAACCACTGAATTACAGGCTCCTGACTGGGGACAGGCAAATACACATATAATGTGGCGGGGTTAATCTATGTTCAGTTTTGGTTGATGCGGTCAAATAATTTTTTTATTAAAACGACTCAGTCTGATAAATCAAAACTACTGAAATTTGTTAACAATTCAATATTTTGAATAAAAAGAGGACACGCTGTCATTTGAATTATACAATGTTACATGAGTCAGTCATAGGTATGAAAACTAACTGATGTGTGTTTCTGATGCGATATTTTGAATAAAAGTAGGAAATACTTTCAATCGATGCAATTTTTTTTGTTTGTGGTTCTTGATTTCCAATATTGCAGTTATTTATAAACTACAGTCCCTCTTGACCTAAAATTATAACTGAAGTAATGTACAACTATATGGACTTGCATAAAAAATAGCAAATATAGTCAGTTTTGGTTGATGCGGTCAAAAGATTTGATTTCACGACTCAGTCTGAAGTATGAAAACTAGTGATATTTGTTTACGATTCAATACTTTGAATAAAAAGAGGTCATGCTGGCACTATAAATTCATGCAAACAAAATATTGAGGTCATTGTTTTCCAATATTGCTGTAATTTGTATATTACAGTCCCTCTTGACCTAAAATTATAACTGAATTACTGTGCAGCTATATAGATTTGCAGAAAGAAAGAGCAAATAAGGTCAGTTTAGATTGATGCGGTCAAAAGATTTTATTACACGACTCATTCTGAAGTATGAAAACTAGTGATATTTGTTTACGATTCAATACTTTGAATAAAAAGAGGTCATGCTGGCACTATAAATTCATGCGAACAAAATTTTGAGGTCATTGTTTTCCAATATTGCTGTAACTTTTATATTACAGTCCCTCTTGACCTAAAATTATAACTGAATTACTGTGTAACTATATAGACTTGCATAAAAAATAGCAAATATGGTCAGTTTTGGTTGATGCGGTCAAAAGATGTTATTACAGGACTCAGTCTGAAGTATGAAAACTACTGATATTTGTTTAAGATTCTATAATTTGAATAAAAAGAGGTCATGCTGGCACTATAAATTCATGCGAACAAAATTTTGAGGTCATTGTTTTCCAATATTGCTGTAACTTGTATCTTACAGTCCCTCTTGACCTAAAATTATAACTGAATTACTGTGCAGCTATATAGATTTGCAGAAAGAAAGAGCATTAATTAAGTCAGTTTAGATTGATGCGGTCAAAAGATTTTTGTATAACAGGTCCGTCCGAGGTATGAAAACTAATTGTAAACAGATATCACATTTGTTTACAATTCAATATTTTAAATAAAAAGTGGACATGCTAGTACTATAAATTGAGTGCAAATAAAATTTTGAAATCATCAAGGTTTTCCAATATAATAGGTATCCTTGCCTAAAAATAAACTGGATTCCTGCAGTGTGCAGCTAAATGTATATAGATTTATATGATGAAATCAAATATGATCAGTTTAAGTTTATAGTGGATCACTGCATTTGAATGAGGACATTTAGTTGCCCCCCCTTTAAAACTGCTGGATCTGTCCCTGTTGGTTTGGCTCGGAATAACGTATTACATTAAGGTCAGATAATTTTGTTATGTAAAACGAGCCATCCTGACTCGCCGAATGACAAAATTAATTTAAAACAATTGAAATAATAATCCCCCCCATATTAACGGCTTCATTTGTGTTCTAAAAATGAAAGTTAAACTAATAATTTATGTAACAAATCTACAAAAGAAAATCACTGAATAGCAGGCTCCTGACTTGGAACGGTCACATACAGGCAGAATATGGCGGGCTAAAACATGTTCTCTTGCCGACGAAAAATTTGAAATAAAACCGGCAAAATAGCAAAACTTTTTATAATATTATTCGCTATTTTGCCGAAGCCTTTATATTTAGACAAATAGTTCTTAAAAGGCATGCCTTCTTAAAACTTATAAATTAATTCTAGACGTAGAATTCAAAATCAATTTTAGCCGTAGGATTTATAAATCAATTCTGGCCGTCGAATTTATAAATCAATTCTAGCCGTAGAATTTATAAATCAATTCTAGCCGTAGAATTTGTAATAAATTCTAACCGCAGAACTGTTCTAGAAGTAGAACTGACTAAAACTGTTCTAGGATAGAACTGTCAGGATCAGTTCTAGGTAGAACTGTCCAAATCAGTTCTAGGGTAGAACTGTCAGGATCAGTTCTAGGTAGAACTGTCATAATCAGTTCTAGCTAGAACTGACCAAATCAGTTCTAGCTAGAACAGTTCTAACCTAGAACTGACTAGAAGGTGTCAGGCTGACAGTTCTACGTACTGTCCTAGAACAGTTCTCCTGACAGATTCTGACAGATTTAATGAGAGGTTAGAAGTGATCTCCACTGTACAAAAGATTCCGCTAGATAGATTCCGACAAGAGATTCCACCAACGTTCTCCCTCCTTGTGGATAACCTGGAACTCATGCGCTTGATATCCGAGTGTACTCCATTAGGACTGAACAGTTATACCACTATAAATCATGTGTCCGTGTGAGATATTGAATCGAGCAACTCAACTTTAAAGACAGCCTGTGAACATTCGAACATTTGAACTTTAGAAAAATCATTTATTGGTAATTACATAATAAAATTATTTAAACCATTTATTGACTTCGTAACAATATTGGCTTTAATTAAAACTTACATTCTGATGATGGCGTCAAAGTAACATCAACTTTAAGAACATGTTCAAATTTCGTGTTAAAATTACACTTTTTGATTATCATCCGTATAAATCGTCGAATTGTTAGATCAAAGAGATCTGAATGTTCTACAGCACTGGCGGAAATTAGTGTTCCAATAATGATTGAACCAATTTGAACATATTCTATAGTTATGTTTTCATCTATCACTTTTGTTTGCTCTATACATTTGGCTATTTCTTCTAATTTCTCTTTGTCTGTATTGTCTTTAGTCTTTATTTTCCATACAGCGCGGTAATCTTTTCGCTCTGAAAAAAAAAAAAAAACCTAATATATATAACTCTGCTTCGACGTTCGGCTTCGGCTGTAACGTTTTTTGACCAACTGATGCGTATTTCAACGTTATTTGACCAACTAGTAATTGACAGAGAAATCAGTTCGAATAACGTTTTGCTTTCCTGTTAAATAATTGACGTATATTTTTTTGCAATAGTCAATAGAATTACTTAGTCATTTTTTTTAGTTAACGCTGAACTGTTTTACGACGTGCAAGTGAAAGAAATTGAAACGATATACTTTTTCAATTTATTTTGGCATAAGCTGACAGATTGTTTGTTATGTTGAATTTGATGATTGTAAAGTGAAATTCAAACGTAGACATGTATGCTATAACTCAGCATTTTAACAGCATTTTGAAATGTTCAATTAAACAAGTTGGTAGTAAAACGGAGTAGTGGTCGAAAAAAGTAAAATCCAAAAAATACTGAACTTAGAGGAAAATCAATTCAGAAAGTTCATAATCACATGGCAAAATCAAATAACAAAACGCATCAGAAACGTTTGGACAGGAAAGTGTTTAATACCTTTTGTTGTGCACGAACTTGATGTTGCCCCTTGGCATATTTCTGTTTCTATACCATCATGCTGTATATCTTTTTTGATTGTTTCATCTGAAAAAAACAATATGTAGCTAATGGTTATTTGTTTTCCCTTTTATTCCTTTTTGTACAAGGCCTACATCTTTTGTAAAAATGAACGTTTCATCTATGTCGCTAGCCCATCGGTATCTTTTTAATACAACGCCGTATTCCTTTTTAAAACAGGACCGTATTAAGTATTGTTATTTGATAACTGTTCAAATTACTGAACTATACTATGATTGTCTTCTTTGCACATATATTTAATTAAAGCTTTCTTCCGTTTGAAATTGAAATAAAATAATTATAAGTCGAAATCGATAAAGATATATCTTAGGTTGGAAAAAGTACTTTAATTAGTGGAAGGCTCTGAAGCTCTCTACTTGATTTTCTTGCGATCAAGTACAATCATCCCAGGAAAATGGAAAGCCAAGAATAAAAGTTACATATAAAAGAGTGAAATGATGATAGGTTGTGATGCTAATGTGTGAATGTGTAAAAAGATGAATTGAATATTGTATTTATCAAATCACGTACCATATGTCTTTGTCGCATGTTTAACATTTGCAACCACGTACATCTGTCCAATTTTCTCTAACATAACTCCTTAAATTAAAAAGAAAAATTTGATATATATAATTCTTAATGAAAGGAACAACTGAAATCAACTCCCGTGTGCAAGATTTTCTCTATGCTGTTGATGGCATTTTTATGTGCTCTGCTCTTTTGTCATGTTTTTATCAAAATGGTATTTTGTAAACACCAGTTTGATGAAATTTTATTAGTAACTCGAAATCAATACATTTTAAAAACCATACCTTATTATTGGTTGACACAAGTTTTTGCAAATTTCACGTTTTGATTGTATTCAATTTATCTGTTAATTTGAGCATCAAATACTTTGAGTCGAATCACGCGTCTGGTGTACACAACAAGAATCATTGTATCTATAATGAGTTAATACACCAAATTAATAATCAATGCAAATGTTGTTAGAATATGAATCATTGGTCGACCAGTATTAAGGGTCTGAAACAGGATTTTTAACAACTGTTATTGCAACATATTAAGTCTTTGGTGAACAACAGAAATAAGAATGACCAATGTTCATGTGTTTCAGTTGTTTTAAAATGAAAAATAAAATACATATTATACTCAAATTTATCAGGCAACATTATTACCGTGGTCCCTGTCTGATTTTTAGAATTGCTGTACTTCACAAAAGATTGTAACAATTATTTGATTGACTTACGCTCATGACTTTCAAACATTGCTTCAATTTCACGTTTGACAGCTGGATCCAAAACAGTGTTTATAACGTTATGATGTCCGACAACTAGATTATCAGCTTGTATGTTAATTACTGTTGATTTCTCGACGTTGTTATTTGTATTCTCGTCCATTTCAGTATCATTTTTACAACCTGCCGTATCAAAATGGGGTCTTGGCTGAAAATTAAAATAAAAAAGAAAACCGCTAAGGAGTAGAGGCAATAAGGCACTTTTTTGGCCCAAAATTACTGCAAATTTTAAAATTATCACACATAATTTTTAGTTAATAAACACTTAACTAAAGTACAATGTACTAAGAAAAACAAAACAAATTTGACATCAAACAAGTCACCATGATAACAAACCATATTTTGTTAAATTTCGTGATTTTCATTGTTTGTTCATCAAATTTTAAGTATATTTCAGATTGAAAAAGTATGTGCGCACCCAAGAAACAACTTTACATTTGTTGATATAATGCCAATAGGTATAATAAAGCTTTTGTTAAATCTTTTTGATGTTTCTCGGCTGCGCAGGGTATTTCCATATTGGAAATAAAGACAGAAAACTGCACAAATTCTGTATTTTTCATTTTTGTGAAAACAGTAAATAATCAACCCCTTTATTAGTAAGTCCTTTGATGTCGAAAGCTATAAAATGTAATCAGCTGAATATTGAATTTCTGTCAAAATCTGAACGAGTTTAAAGTGAATTCCAAGTATTGTCAAATCAGGTAAAGTCCGAGAAACCCGATAAAGTAAATAAACAAGATGATGGAAAATAAATCGTTGTATATATTTCTTTCGCCAAATTATTTCGCCAAATCCTTTTACCAATGACGAATTTCAATCGCCACATTTGTTATTTTTCGCAATTTGCAAGCGGAAACTATAGGCACAGAAAAACTCAATGATCAAAAATAAACTCAACAATATATGTCAAGGCACAAAAAGAAAAGACATACGGATAACTAATAGTGCACAAGACACATCTTAGAACTAAAGACTAAGTAACACAAACCCCACTAAAACTACAGGTAATACATTAATATTCCCCTGAAATTACTTGGAGTCGGCATTCAATGTTTAACCTTTTCTTATAATTAAAGTTAGAATTTTGTTTTTTGATTTCTATTAGAGAACTTGCCAATGGTAGGGATGCAGGCAACTAGGTGTTTGAGTAAGTATTCTTGACTTAATTTGAAGTGAAACCACACGTAATACATACATAGAACAGAGAATAGAAATTGGAAATGTGTCAAAGAGACAACAACCCGACCAAAATGCAGAAAACCAGCGAAGTAGTATACAGTCATATGAAAGATAGATGTTTATGTATTGGATTTATATGCATACATAGTACGTTAATGCAGTACCTAAAAATATTTGAGATTTTTACTTACTTCCACATTGAACTCCTGCTGCATCATACTCCAATATTCTTCATTTCCACACAATTCTGGACCAGTCATTCTTAAAAGTGACAACTGCTTGACGACAGCTTTTTCATACTGTCGGTTATTCAACGATCGTAGAATATTCAAAATTATGGCTCTTGATTCACTCCATATACTATTAAAATTGTCATCACTTATAGTGTCAAAATGCAGTGAAACAGCATGTCTTTTTTCGTATAATGTTCTAATCCACTTATGTTGTTCAGGTTCTAAATTGTCTGCTAGTAACAAATACTGCACTGTCCATATATCTAGATCATTTAACTTAATATTCTTGAAAATAGCACTGTTGGCGTCGGCCACTGAAAAATCTCCCGGAAATGTAAACAAGTTTCGAAATAATTTTTTACTACCTTTTGCGCAGCTTTTTTTATTATTAGTACAGCCGTGACAGCAAGAATTCTTCAGATGATCAAAAAGTTGAATTTTGTGCTCCATCACATATTTCGTGAGTTTGTCATCTGTTGGGTCGTCATGTAAACATTTGTATTTGAAGAATTCTTCCAAACAGTCTTTACACACATCATATAAAAGGTACAGAAGCTGTAATACTTTTCTATCTGCCATTTTCCTAAACATATTTATTCATGTATAAGGTAGCCTATCTCAATAAATTTATGTAGCTTTATTTATAATTTGGTAAAATATTGTTTTAAACATATGATATTAGATGAAAGATGAAAACAAACAAAACTACGTTACAACAAAATCATCTGAGGAATACAAATGTTTGTATTTATATGTTTAAGTTGTTGTATTGTATGATAAAACAAGCCTTCGAGTTTTTGATCTGCAACATGGGTGCACTATAACATTTTTGAACGCACACATTTATCAACGTTAAGACACCTAAAACTATTTTTTCTCTTTCTGATTGTTTTGACTTTTTTCAAGTATTCATATACAAATGAACCGAGGCACAGTTGTTTTCCCTGCATTTCACACCGTTTGGTCATGAAAGATGATGACAGAACGTTTTTATGAATAAACTTACCATATTTATGTTTATTTATGTTATACAGATTTTTCTAATACAAGTTTTTGCATTTTATGATTCTTTTTTGTTCAACGGAATAAAGATTCAGAATTCTCAATATGATTTTTAAATTACAGAAGAATATTTCTTCTACCTATTGTAAAAAAAAATAATTGTGTCACAACTTAAACTCGTATCGATATGGCCTTAAAGCTTCCAGCGAGTGTGTCTGAGACGTCAATGCTGAGTGCTAGAAAGTGATTTATAAACAACAAATATTATGGTTTTGAAGTCAAAAGAAGGGATAAGGATACCAGTCTCATAGATCAAAATTAAACTGCTAACGCCATGTAGTAGAGAAAAACAGACAAATAACAGTACACAAAACACAACAGAGAAAAATAAAGAGTAACAAACATGGATCCCCACAAAATCCTGGTAGTGTTCTCAGGTTCTACGGACGGGTATGCAGAGCCAGCTTCTCATGTGGCACTTGTCGCGTTTCTCATATTATTATAAATTTAACCCGGTATGTGTCAAAAAGCGTTATAGAATTGACCGCTGTGAAAATTAAACAAAAAATATCTCAATTTATCTTTAACCTTACATGACATTATACCTCTATCAACACATTCTGAAATAGTTTACGTGTGTACCTTCATTTATAATATTTAATTGACTAACGCTTATGATATAAAAAAAAAAGAGATTTTAAAATTAGGATTTTACAAATTTTTACCGTTAAAGAAATGTTTTTAGTAATGTTTTTTAATCTAATGGCATCAAATGTTTTTTTGTTGCTACCAATTCTTCGGATGATATATTGTAAATCATTCCCGTAAAATATCACGTTTGATTGAGTTTAATTTTACCTGTACTGTTATAGTGACAACAATTATATAAAAAAAACTAAATGTTAATTGAAATTTGTTATTTACTTCACTTGAAATTGTCGTAAGGGGAAAACGATAAAATATTTCACTTGACCTGTTTGATTGATTGATTGTTGGTTGCTTTACGTCCAGTGGCAAATATCTGTTGCATATTAAGGACGAGAACAAGTTCACAATAAATACTATAGGTAGGTTGATATAATAGAGGCCATTTGGGATGATGGTTGAGGAAATTTGGACCGCCACTAGAAAGTGAGGGTATATTGGATAGGGACAGACATTTTGCCTTGCAACAGGCCACCTACGGACCCCTCAAAGAGTTGTTGCAATGGTTCACTCCTTACACGGGGCATCAGATATAACGTCCCCCTTCTGACCGGACGTGACTGCGAACTTGAAACATCCCGCACAGCCAAACGGACGCCCCATTTCGGCAAGCGTTTTACTGCCGGTCGATAGAAGACCATGTGACTATATTTCTATACCCCAGTCACCCTTGGGGTGATTGACCTGTTTGAAAATTTAAGCAAAATTATGAACTTATGAACATTCACATGAAAATAAAACATTCGCCGGGGATGAATTAGTATTAAACTTCTAAATTACAAGAAACTACAATGATCGAACTTCGGTTTCAGGTATGGCAAATGTGAACAACGTTGTTTTAATTTTTAAAAAAAGACAATTTAGGTTTATTAGATTGTTTTTTTTATCAACATTATATATTTATTCACCAATTGCTTCACCAAGATTGTATGTGATTTGATCCCATCGAATTGGAGATAAAGGATACTACAGATACAGTTAAGTCGGCTTCATATCTTGACTTACATCTAGAAATTGACAATAAGGATCGGTTGAAGACAAAACCTTACGACAAAAGAGATGATTTCAGCTTTCGAATTGTGAAATTTCCATTTCTTAGTAGCAACATTCCAGCAGCACCTGTATACGGGGTATATATCTCCCAATTGATACGATATTCCCGTGCTTGCATTTCCTATCATGATTAACTTGATAGAGGGTTACTGCTCACAAGGAAGCTATTAAACCAAGAGTTTCAAATAGTGAAGTTGAAATCATCCCTTCGTAAATTTTACGGACGCAATCACGAGTTGGTTGACCGTTATGGAATACCCGTTTCACAAATGATATCGGATATGTTCCTTACGTCGTAACTACAATCCCCTTCCCTTTCATGAATTTGACCTACCAAATTAGACTTTTTATCGGATTTGTAATCACATAAGCAACACGACGGGTGCCGCATGTGGAGCAGCTGAGATCACCCCTAGTTTTGTTGGGGTTCGTGTTGTTTATTCTTTAGTTTTCTATGTTGTGTCATGTGTACTATTGTTTTTCTGTTTGTCTTTTTGATTTTTAGCCATGGCGTTGTCAGTTTTATTTAGATTTATGAGTTTGACTGTCCCTTTGGTATCTTTCGTTCCTCTTTTGAGAAAGACAATGGCATTTTTTTTATTCTCAAAAATCTGCAACTGTAAAAATAACTTCGACAAAAATCCACAAAAAAGTTCATAAGCTCTCTTTTTCTTTTTACTTTTCAATGAATTTAAATTTGAAGAAATGAGGGGATTTCCTTTTAAAAAACAGATTTAAAAAAAGGGCGAGGGGTCTCGTATTTTTCACATTCTGACGAAGTGTGTTTCTAATGGCTACTTTAGTGTGGTGACGTTATATTTCTGATATGCCAAAATCTTCGCAAAACATATTCCAAAATTATTAACGAACGTCTTTATGAGCTGGTTGACCGTCATGGAATATCTGTGTCATGTGCCAATCTTTATAACCTTAATCACATCGTCTTTGTTTCATGTGTAAGTTCACTGTGTTTGACTTATGTATACTGACAACAAAAACACGACAAGTGTTACATACATGTAGTAAGGCCGTGTTCACATTGACCTAAATTCGGTGTTGTGTTAGTGTTACTCACACGTAAACTAAACACAATTGCGTTCCCATTGATAAACTCAATGTTTACATGTAGTTTAAATCATGTTTTATCTACCCGCAGTCGATAGTCTAGGTAGGCCTTGTGTAGGTTAAGTGTACAAAAAAATAGGCATTTAGGACATTAGTTTTACCGTGTATATATTTAAGGAGGAAACTATTTTTGAGTAAAATTGATATTTTTGATAATTATTAATTAACAGAAATTATTGTTTAAATTTTACAGATTTTTTGTTTAAAAAAAATAACGTTCTTTATCAAGACTCAAAGCAGCATCATTGCCGAACCCATAAGACAGCAACCAATTGATTTTCGGGGAGGGGGCTATTATAGTTGAGTATAAAACATAACGGCAAGGGGGTGGAGGTGGTTAGCTACGGATTTTGTTTTGAAAACCAAAAATGTTTCCAGTTTTTGGCCCTGAAATTTTTTGGATTGTTTCACCCTCAGCTGCCACTATATATAATGCTAAAATTGATTTCGACTTGTGACCAAATTTGTCCTGAAAAAAAATCAATATCCCACGCCTCCTACCCCCACCCCCCGCTCCCTTTTCCCCTCCCCAAAAATGAAGTAAATAGTTGCTGCCTAATTCATTTGAAAAGGTCTTCCCGAATCGACTTGACCTACACAGAAATATTCGCCACTGGTCTTTACTCAAACAACGATTCACGCTAAAATGCATGACTAAAAAAAATGTGAAGTAAATGATATGTTTGTCTAGTATCTCAGATCCGTTAAATAACACTTAAAATAAATTTAAAAAAAAACGTTACCCTAATCTTTACCAAATACTACTTGGAGAAGAAATACCATTTGAAACAAACAGAAAAGATAAAAATGTAGTGATCCGTAATATCTGAATCCTTTTTTTTTTCCGGCTGTAAGCACACTGCTGCAGCTAACGTTTTCTAATGCGTAATCGAGACATCTCTAGTATATTTAAACTACTACAAATAATAAAAATGGCTTTCATAAAGTAGCAACCACTTAACTTTAAAAAAGGGGGAGTTTTTTTTTTTTTTAATCTGAGTCAGATTTTTTTTCGCGCGTACGTTTTTATTCCTTTTTTTTCGATGCTGGTGATCAAATACTTTTTTTTCAATATCTAACACTATAATGTATGGGGAAACTCTTGATTCAGAATTTTTTTTTTATCATTTGTATGACCACTTTTTTTTTATCAAATTGGGGAACGGAATATTTCCATTTCCACCCCACCCCCTTTTGAAGACAAATGGTTGTTCCCTTACCGCTAGAAAAATTGTCCAAAAATGTTGAATTCAGTTCTACGTAATGAACATTTAAATGACATATAGTTTACAAGTGGGAACAAATCTTATGTACAGGTAGCTAAACAAGGTGTATAGATGTGAACAAATGTAATGTGAAACCAGTGTACACTACACTAAACTAATTGTAAACACGTTTACTCTACACGGCGTTTGGTGTGAACACGGCCTAAGTCTTTACTGTGGTTATTATTTAAGTGAATGCAGTAATAATCAAATATCAGTTTCAATTATTCATTTATCGGCAATCTATCTTAGCTTCACCTACTTTTACAAAACGCAGTAGTAGTTATACGGTGTTATGAAAGACGACACGTTCATTTCATTGATGAATTGACGCAGATTGATAGAAGAAAAAGAGACAAGGCTTCAATTGAAAATGAGGTCATTGTCAATTTTGTTAAGTAAAATGCCTTCTGCACTATCTAACATCATATTCTACTTGAGGACCAAATGAAAAATGTGAACGTAGCAATAACTACAATGAATGTAGAACGTTGTATTGTCATATGTTTGAATTTGATTTTTTAAACTTATGTAATTACACAAGGAAGTTAGTCATACTCTATTTACTTTAGATATAAATATAGAGCATGTCATTCATAAGAAAATAAAATACAAGACAAAATAAAGTTTTTATATATCTCCTGTTAGATCGTTCATTGTAGCCTTAACAACTTAGTCATTCGAACATATACTCCAAAATTCGTTTTATTATTGATAGGTGAAAAATAAGCATGTCGACATTCTTTATACCCTGAATAGATGGTTGCATTTTTTAACATATAACAAAATCATTTTGTCTTTAAAATAACTCAAAATCTTACCGTTTAGTCATTGTATTGACACATATAAATGTATCAGATAACCACTTAAACAAGATACATTTCGATTCCTCCTTACCTGTTGACCTGAAATAGAGTGCAGCATTATTAAAAGATTTTATATCTGTATGCATGACTGCAGTTAAGAAAATCTAAATTTAAAGTTCATCTCTGCTCTTAACCTATGATATACGAGATTTAAACACCGACACACAACTGTCATTTCATTTTGTCATAATAACATAAGCTGTATGTTTCATTATAATACGTTATTTGGATTGGCTACACAACAATCTCGCACTCTTACATACGCAACTGCATTACACAATAAAATGTGTCATTCATGATGACAAGAGGTCCCACAATAAAAGAGGGACGAAAGATACCAAAGGGACAGTCAAACTCATAAATCGAAAATAAACTGACAACGTCATGGCTAAAAATGAAAAAGACACACAGACAAACAATAGTACAAATGACACAACATAGAAAACTAAAGAATAAACAACAAGAACCCCACAAAAAAAACTAGGGGTGATTTCTGGTGTTCTGGTAGGGTAAGCAGATCTTGCTCCACATGTGGCACACGTCGTGTTGCTTATGTGATAACAAATCCAGTAAATAGTCTTATTCGGTAGGTCACAATCATAAAAGGGAGGGGATTATAGTAACGACGTAAGGAACATATCCGATATCATATGTGAAATGCTTACTCAAAAACGATCAACCAACTCGTGATGGCAGCCGGAAAATTTACGAAGGGATGATGTCAACTTCACCATTCGGAATTCTTGGTTTGATAGCTTCCATATTAGCAGCAGCCCTCTATCAAGGAAAACAGGATAGGAAATGCAAGCACGGGAATATCGTCTCAATTGGAAGGTATATACCCCGTATGCAGGTGCTGCTGGAATGTTGCTACTTAGAAATGGAAAGTTCAACATCGGAAAGCTGAAATCATCTCATTTGTCGTAAAGTTTTGTTTTCGACCGACCCATATTGTCAATTTCTAGATGTAAGTCAATAAAAAGCGCAAGTAGATTATATAAAAATTGTTAAAAATCGTGTTTTTAAGATCCTATTCAAAAAATATAATTATAAGTATTGAATGCTTCTTTTGATAACTTCATATGATTGTAAAAGCGTTGACCGTGTGCGCATTTTAGAATGAAGCGCTTCCCGCACCTCATACAAAATGTACTTCGCTCAACACTTTTACACCCCAATGAAATAGAAAAAAAACATTCAATTCTTAAATAAAATCAAAAATTATAAAAATTATGAAATAATTGAGATTTGATGTTATACAAAGATGCTTAAAAATAATCAAGTCTCTTCAGGACTATTCTATGAGGAAACTATCTCTACGTATACTCATTACCGGATCATTAGCATAAACGAATACTTTCCGTGACCTGCTATCGTTTAGAATAAGTACTACATGATTGTTGCCATTCTTGGCTTTCCGCGACATCACATTGTCAAGAATAAGTAGTTACATAACTGTTGTAATCCTCGGTTTTGAGGTACATGCAGATTATCTATCATTTTTGTTTAAAATTTTGAATGTTTCTTCTTTACATGCGACGGTTGCACTCCACAATTCAATTAAAATTGAAACACATAATGTTTATCATCTTATTTTCCTGTCATTCTAATACATTAACTTAACTGTTTGTGTTATACATGCATATTTATGTAATCAGTATCTTTCTTGGATTTGATTTTAAAAAGTAAAAAATAGTGAAATATAATAATTTTTTTGTTTATCCATGGCAACCGTCTGCATTTATTTACCATTAAATATTGCAAAAAGGGGTTGAAAATGTCACATTTTCCCCACATTTTGTTCAAACTAGAATTTCAATGCGTTTGAGTGATATATTTTTATAAACTGTTGACAATAATCTACCAAATGATCAAATAAAAATTGGGTGTCTTTTGTCTATTTTTTTCGTAAAATTTAATAAAAGAATCGTACAATAATTGCCTGATCAGTGTTTGGTTTAGATATGAAAATACTGATTGCCATACAGAAAACAGCTCATATTACATACATATGTGAAATGTGAAAAAAAAAAATACAGAGTTAAACTTTAAACTTTTTATATTAAATATACTTCCTACATGTTGTAGTGAAACTTAGCTAAATTTAAAAGTTGCATTAAAAGTAATTCTTTAAAAGTCCTGTTACAGGTTCTTATATACATAAATGTCTGGTATATAGAATTGATATTTTAACTTCTATAGTGCATATATTATAATGTACTGCAATATTGGTCTTTGCCAATTATTGTATTTATGTTTGGGCCAATAAAATATTTGTATATATGGATTAGTAAATAACATGATTTTGATGCCACCAGTGGGTCTTCATTGTGGCAAGAATTCTTACACCCGTATGTGTCTTTCGGCTGGACCCTAAACATATGCATACTAGTACAGTGATCATGGACGTCATACTAAACTCCTAATTATACACAAGAAACTTAAATTAAAATCATACAAGACTTACAAAGGGCAGAGGCTCCTGACTTGTGACAGGCGCAAAATTGCGGCGGGGTTAAACATGTTGAGATCGCAACCCTTCCCCTATACCTCTAGCCAATGTGGAAAAGTAAATGAATAATTTGTCTGAATTTGTCAATGAACTAGTGAGAAGAATTTCGTTCGTTTCAGGGTTATCTCTTCCTTGTTTGTCTTGTTTACTCATTTAGTTATCTACGAGTTGTTTACATCTTCAGAGTAAGCTACAAATTAAGTATCGCAAAATGACTCCCAATCCCCACCTTGGATTGACATTGTTTCAGTTGTAAGATATATGATTACTTTGTATAAAAAGTCATCTTCAGAGTCTAGGCATGTTTTTTTGGACAACATCAAAACCTGTCCATTCCTTGTTATACATAAAAAAGGGACAAAAGATACAAGAGGAGCAGTCAAACTCATAAATCGACTATAAACCGACAACGTAATGGCTAACAATATAAAAGACAAACAGACAAAATAAAGTACACAAGAAAAACATGGAAAACTGAAGACTGAGCAACACGAACACCACCAAACACTAGGGGTTATCTCAGGTGCGCCGGAAGAGAACACAGATCCTGCTTCTCATGTGGCTCCCGTTGTGTTGATCATGTTATTACAAACCCTTACGACTAATTGACATTATCATTTTTTGTTTGTTTGAGTTGACAAAATTAATAACTGCACCTTAAAAATGTCCAACGCTGACCCGGCGAATCATTCCTTTGAATCCTTTTTTTTAACGCGTGAAGCAATTTATTCAATACCACACGACAAACATGATATGCCATGCATTTCAGATTTTCTACGAAATATGTATTGATATATTCAATACTGACTACAGTTGTTTTAAAAGGTTTGGATATGTATATGTTTTTTAAACCAGACTAAAAGCCATACTCAAAACGTACACGTGTTTGTTTATATTGTAGTGCTTGATTCTATATGTATTCCCCTGTTCTAGAAAATGCATTTTATCAGAAAGGAGATTATGTTATATCTTTTCCTTATTAGTCCACAAATATCCATAATGTGCTTTTCAATGGATATATTATGCATATTGATTCTGAAAGTACTACTCAAATTGTTATCAAAGGTACCAGGATTATAATTCAGTACACCAGACGCGCGTTTCTTATACATAAGACTCATCAGTGACGCTCATATCAAAATATTCATAAAGCCTAACAAGTACGAAATTGGAGATCATTTAGTAACAAAACCACTATAATTTTAGTAATAGTACAAGCTTAATGATAAGTTAATATTGATATTAAAAAACCTCAGAAGATAGGGATGTTGAGAGGCTCGAATAGATAGTAGATAGTAGAGGGGCATTTTGTTTTCTGGTCTGTGCGTCCTTTCGTTCGTCCGTCATTCCGTTCGTCCATCTGTTCCGCTTCAGATCAAAGTGTTTAGACAAGGTAGATTTTGGTGAAGCTGAAGGCCAATCAACTTGAAACTAAGTACACATGTACCTTATGATATGATCTTTCTAATTTTGTAGTCACTTTAGACTTTTAAGCCCAATTTCAAGGTCCAATGATCATAGAAAAATAAAGTGCGATTTTCAGGTTATAGTTTTTGGTCAATATAGTTTTTGATGAAGTTGAAGTTCAATCAACTTTGAATTCAATTCACATGTTCCCATTGGTATGATCTTTCTGATTTTTGATGCTAAATGATATTTTTCACCCAATTTCATGGTCCATTGAACATGGAAAATGATAGCGGGAGTGGGGCATCCGTGTACTTTGGACACATTCTTGTTCTACACTGCGTTTCAGGTAATCGCCAAATAATTAGTGTAGTCTGTTCAGTCCAGTTATTTTATAACTCATGTTTGTAGGTTTGACTATGCGGTATTGGCTTTGCTCATTGTATAAGGCCATAAGGTGACCTACAGTTTTTTTTTATATAAACATAATTACTTGTACAAGTTGTGTTTTAGTCGACCGTCATGCCATTTGCTCATCTATAGATGTAGCATACACACCTTGAACACAACCTTTTACCTTTTCAAGTTTTATAGTCGCCATACAAAATCATAGATCATAAATCGCAATAAAATCGTAGATTAGAACTATAGTACAATTATTTTGAAAGGTGTTTAGTGATGAAGTAAATAACAAAACAATAAAACTAATTATGCATTATTATTGAGTTATAATTATCAAATGGCATTTTACGAAAAAAAATAATCGAGATTGTAAACAAAAGAGACAACATCCTGACCAAAGATATCGGCACTTGTCTCAGAAAAAAAATTCCTATGTACCTTATTATAACTAATAAGGTATAAAGGATTTTTTTCTGAGAATTGTGCCTGTGACCGAAGAGCAAGATCTTATCTTCGTGAACTATGTACATTGAATAATTCATGGAATTGATTGATTGTTGTTTGGTTTACCTCCGGTTGCAAATATTCTATGCATGTGCTAGAACACATACATTTTAATTACAATAGGTAGGTCTTGTAATTGGAGGTCGGCAGTGAGGTAGGACGTAAACATTTGATTTTTCGTGGGAATTTATGGTATATTGAGTTAAGACAGAAATTTAGCCTTGAAAGAGCTTGCCTTATCTGCCCACCGTAAATAATAGGTGCAAAATATCTAATTTGCAGAGAGCGTTAATGTATGCAATTATTCTGAAGTTGGTCATACATATTTACGTGTAGTTACAAAAGAGTTAACATTTCCTAACTAAAGTTAGATATGTTTAGCACCGCTTAAGGAACGAGAAACACAGTTTACAAAATGTTTATCTACAGTTCATTTGCTGATGATGTCTCCCTGTGTTTATTTATGGTTATTCACTCATTTTGTTCGTTCTTTTTTCCCGATTACTCAGCTTACCAATAGGAAGCAATCCTCATAATGGTATCAGTCGGATACACTGAAAAGTAATGGACAACTATTCTATTGATGAATTGACTTGTAATAAAATGTACTTAACAGTACTGGCCTTGCGTTCATATAACTTTCGAGTCAGTTTTTTTTTGTACTTGTACTTGAAAATAAACCAACCATAATGCTAGATTTCATGTTTCGAGCATGATTTTTGTGTTCCGAGCGCTGAGCAAAGTTTTATAATTTCAACTCCTGGATTAAACTCGAGGCGTACTGGCTGCTACTTAATCGATTGCAATAGTTAGTGTACTAAACATGTAACAAACAAGATCTTGGCATTTTATTTACGGTAAATTCAGGCATTTAGAGTTGTTCAGATTAAAACGACCCTTTCAGTAGTAAAACCCATAACTAGTGGTATCCACTATGATATACGTGAAACGAATATAACGAACCGTCAACCAACTCGAGATGGCGTCGTCAATATACGAAAGATAATTTTTATTTTACCATTTGGAACTCTTGGTTTCATAGCTTTCTTGTGAGTAGCAACACTCTATTTCGAAATAAAAACCCAGAAACATCGTACTAGTTGGGTGATATATATTTCGTATGCAGGTCCTGCCGAAACGTTTCTATTTTAAAAATTAAGTCATGTTTAGTAGTTGAAAGCAAACCAAAGCCATATTTAATATTGTTAAATTGATGATTTTCATATCAAGATTCATCATGTGCAACACATTATTTAACAATTATGAAGACTGTACTAATTATTAATTGTGGGCACACAAATCTATCAGTTTCATATGCTTTTCATATCCGTGCTTTTTTAAAGTGGTATTGAATAACTAAATATAATGTTTTTTTTATACGTGTTAAATATGATATAGCTTACTGATTTCATGTCTTGATCACATAGAATTTCATGCGAATTCAATCATTCTAACTTGCATTAGTCGTGATTCTTTTCTTACAAAAATATTATCCGTACAGTAACTGTAGACAAATAATCTGAAGCCATACTTAATTTTTATCAATAATGTAGTCATTTTTATAAATTTCCTGTATACAAAACTTTGAATTTTTCGAAAAACTAAGGATTTTCTTATTCCAGGCATAGATTACCTTAGCCGTATTTGGCACAACTTTTTGGAATTTTGGATCCCAAATGCTCTTAAACTTTGTACTTGTTTGGCTAAATAAATATTTTGATATGAGCGTCACTGATTTGTCTTATGTAGACGAAACGCGCGTCTGGCGTACTAAATTATAATCCTGGTACCTTTGATAACTATTTACACCACTGGGTCGATGCCACTGCTGGTGGACGTTTCGTCCCCGAGGCTATCACCAGCCCAGTAGTCAGCACTTCGGTGTTGACATGGATATCAATAATGTAGTCATTTTTATAAATTTCCTGTATACAAAACTTTGAATTTTTCGAAAAACTAAGGTTTTTCTTATTCTAGGCATAGATTACCTTAGCCGTATTTGGTACAACTTTTTAGAATTTTGGATCCCAAATGCTCTTAAACTTTGTACTTGTTTGGCTAAATAAATATTTTGATATGAGCGTCACTGATGAGTCTTATGTAGACGAAACGCGCGTCTGGCGTACTAAATTATAATCCTGGTACCTTTGATAACTATTTACACCACTGGGTCGATGCCACTGCTGGTGGACGTTTCGTCCCCGAGGCTATCACCAGCCCAGTAGTCAGCACTTCGGTGTTGACATGGATATCAATAATGTAGTCATTTTTATAAATTTCCTGTATACAAAACTTTGAATTTTTCGAAAAACTAAGGTTTTTCTTATTCCAGGCATAGATTACCTTAGCCGTATTTGGTACAACTTTTTGGAATTTTGGATCCCAAATGCTCTTTAACTTTGTACTTGTTTGGCTTAATAAATATTTTGATATGAGCGTCACTGATGAGTCTTATGTAGATGAAACGCGCGTCTGGCGTACTAAATTATAATCCTGGTACCTTTGATAACTAATTAGTTTATTATTGAGTATTATATAGAATTTCTAGCTTTATTTGAAAATCAAATAGCACAAAATTTATTTAAACTAAGATATCCATGCAATGTGTGCAGTTGCATATGCGCTTAACAATACGAAGAAGCTAATTGAGTTCTTTTTATATATAAAAAAAACCGCTGTTGTAAAAGAAGTATAGATACATGTAGTATACAGATCAAAAGACAATGCAATTTCAAACTGACAAAAGGCAAGATGTGGTTAAGGTCTCGTGATATAAGATACGCTTGCGATACCCATCTTTAATATATGACGTCGTATTAACTTTTTTTATTAACTTAGGGCACATTTTGGGAAAGGCTGACAGTTTGGTTTTAAAAGAATATGCATATCAAAACATTAAAATAAAACGAAGTCATAATACATTGAAGCGTCATATCAATGAATAAATAATGCAGAAAACGGCAAGACACAAACACAATCTTCTAGTTTGGGTAGGAGGTCTTAAAGAGGAAATGAAGAAATCAGTAAACAAAAACAATGAAATTTGATTATCTCAAGTACATGCATTGACAACATCCAAAAACAAAACCTATAAATGGTAGAACGTTGTGGAAAGACATTGTACTTTTTCAACAAATATCCAGACAAAGAAAATTAATATTCAACATTATTATTCACACATGTGTTACAGAACATGAAAACATGTATTTTAGGTGTAGCTACTACATGCACTATCAGATGTTGTTTGTCCAGAAAATCGATGGTAATTAATTTTAGGCGTGTACTCTTAAGACCGAAAATAAGACCAGGTATAAACGAAATAAAAGAGGCTGCGAAAGATACTAGATTGCCATTCAATCTCGTAGATTAAACTGTCAAAGCCTTCGCTTTAAAAGAAAGAAAACAGCAAAATATACAATAAACAAACAGTATACACAAAACACAATATATAAAACTATGCAACATGAACACCACCATCCAACTTGGGAGGAGATCCCGTGTTGCTCATCTTAGTATTAACCAAAAAACAAGTTTAATTCGGTAGGTCACATTCATGAAAAGGGGACGGGTTTTGTAGTTACGATAAAGCGTTTACTAATGTTAGAACATAGTGACAAAACTTTGATTTGAAAAGACCCTTACATATAATGATTTGTGCAATTGAAGATAGATATCTGATATACTCTTTAATGGTCCCTAAATTTCATTGAACTTAATCAATACTTATGTGTTTGTTTTTTTTTTGTAAATAGGAAACAATGTCACATCAATGTATAATAATGTCTACCTTTTTTATACTCTTGCCAATAACTCTATTTATCTCAAAATATTTTTTTCACATCGAAATGCATTTTCACACTCTTAACTCAATTTGCTAATTCTTTTATACGTTCGACACGTAACCGTGTTGTTGAAAACGTCTGGAAGCATGTATTCTGACTGATGGGAATACATTTAACACCAACACATTTATGAATGTTTCTGTCGGGTTAACATAAGGAGGCTCGAGAATACTTAACATTCAGAAAAATTAAACATTTTTTTTATTTAAAATTTTGTTTATTACTCTTTTAGTTGTAACTTTATGATATGGTACAAACATCAACCAAAAATTGAATTCGTTTGGGCCCCAAACATCGTGCCAAATGACTATTGCAATGTTTATATCATTGAAAAAGCTACAAATTATCTCCCTTTGGCGAAAACAATGCATTTGTTGCATTAAAATTGAAATATCTTTTTTGACTTATCGGTGACCTATATCTTAAATTATTATTCTAAAATTTAAGCAATTTCTGTAATTTAGTTCTTTATCATTTCGATATTACCTTTTTTTCTCCTATTAGTTCAACAAAAAAAGTGCCTTAACAAAAATGCATGCTTGTGTCGAAAGCAGATTGTGAGCTTAAATGAACAGTGACCCCATATGTATTTGTCTTTTGAGTATAGGATTAAGTATATTTAAAGAAAAAAATATCGAAATCCAAATTCCAAAACAAAAAAGATTTATGCTTGCGAGCACCCTTAATATCAGGAAACCTTAATTATCATGGTTGTAACTAGATATTGGGCAATTAATCATGTTATTATAATGTTAATTTGATAATTGATTTTGTTTCATGATATACATTATTGTAGGTAACAGTATGTACAATATATATTTAATTTTCACTAGGATATTAAAAAATAGTTGGCTTTAAAAAAACACACACTTTGTCGATTTTAGGTACACTTAAACATGTTTGTTTGCATTTACCAAATTTTGATATATTCATAATATCTTTTATTTGCAAAGTCATTGATATGCTGATTGCATTCATCAACAAATATAGTAACGCATAGTGGATTGACTTACATACATGTCTATGACAGCAATATTGATATACAATCCAGCATACTGACCGACACTTAAACACTAGTTTTGATATTTTCACTTTTGTTTTTTATAGAGACAATATTTTTCGGCATGAATCAACAAAGATATTTTGGTATATATATATATGAATTTGTATGCCGTTGTCATCAATCAATACAGTTGGTATCTTAAGATGAATCAAGGGCAAATATTTTCTTCAGTTATTCAAAATAAAGTACTGTCATAATTGAATCAGTAGTTAGGAGATGCAAACCATCAATTAAAACATTGCTCTTTGCCTAATGTGTCTTTGCTGTGCATGTGTTGATTTGGAGTCATTTTTTTATATTTACCTATGTTTCATGCATTAAAAATGTTAACTTACCACAATTAGCACTACCAGTTAAGTAATTCATAGTAAAAAACAGTTCTGAATCATAAGATGGTAAACTTGTTTACTTTGGAGGAATATACGAGTGTGTAAAATTTTTGTGTTCGAGGAATACGCCTTTTCGGTCTCGAAAACAAATTAAATATTAGCACTTTAGTTTTAAATTTGCTGGAAAAATTGGATGAATTATCCTTTGTGGTCATAAACAACGTTTCATGTATTTTTTCAAACAAAAATACCGATTTTATTCCTAGTGTTTAAACAATGGTACATAATAAAATTGAGAATGGAAATGGGGAATGTGTCAAAGAGACAACAACCCGACCAAATAAAAAACAACAGCAGAAGGTCACCAACAGGTCTTCAATGTAGCGAGAAATTCCCGCACCCGGAGGCGTCCTTCAGCTGGCCCCTAAACAAATATATACTAGTTCAGTGATAATGAACGCCATACTAATTTCCAAATTGTACACAAGAAACTAATATAAAAATAATACAAGACTAACAAAGGCCAGAGGCTCCTGACTTGGGACAGGCGCAAAAATGCGGCGGGGTTAAACATGTTTGTGAGATCTCAACCCTCCCCCTATACCTCTAACCAATGTAGGAAAATAAACGCATAACAATACGCACATTAAAATTCAGTTCAAGAGAAGTCCGAGTCTGATGTCAGAAGATGTAACCAAAGAAAATAAACAAAATGACAATAATACATAAATAACAACAGACTACTAGCAGTTAACTGACATGCCAGCTCCAGACGTCAATTAAACTGACTGAAAGATTATGATTTCATCATATGAACATCAGGCACAATCCTTCCCGTTAGGGGTTTAGTATCATACCATCATAACATATATGAGAAGAACATAACCCGTGTCATGCCAACAACTGTTTTTAGAATAAATGTCTTTAGTTCCGACGCAAAGACCTTATCAGTGACTCAATATTAACGCCAAAATATGCAATCTTTAATGACTTGACAACAGTATCGTAATTATATCCCTTCTTAATCAGTCTATTTAAAGGTTTTGTAAGTTTCTGAGGTGAATACTGACACCTTTGTGCTTTATAAAGAATATTTCCATAAAAAATTGGATGTGAAATACCTGAACGTATAAAAAGTCTGCATGTTGAGCTATATTTATGAATGATGTCTTTATACCGATGATAAAATTTAGTAAAAGTTTTGACTAGTTTGTGATTTCGAAAACCCTGGTGTAATAATTTTTCAGTAATACATAAATTTCTCTCGTTAAAATCTAAAACATTGTTACAAACACGAGCGAATCGTACAAGTTGAGATATATAAACACCGTAAGATGGTGACAAGGGGACGTCACCATCTAAAAACGGATAATTAATGCTAGGAAATGAAAAATCATCCCCTTTATCATAAATTTTAGTATTAAGCTTTCCGTTAGTGATATAGATATCAAGATCGAGGAAAGGGCAGTGGTCATTATTAGTATTAGCTTTATTTAAAGTAAGTTCAGCAGGATAAATTTCATTAATATACATACTGAAGTCGTCATTATTGAGAGCCAAAATATCATCCAAATATCTAAAAGTATTATTAAATTTGTTTATCAGATGTTGTTTTGATGGGTCTTTGCTTATTTTTGTCATAAATTGTAACTCATAACAATACAAAAAGAGGTCCGCAATAAGTGGTGCACAGTTATTCCACATTGGAATTCTGATAATCTGACGATATACGGAATCCCCAAAGCGAACAAAAATGTTATCTAGTAAAAATTCAAGGGCATATATAGTATCAAAGCATGTCCAATTAACATAGTTTTTTTGTTTATTGCTACTAAAAAATGACCTAAAAGAGTTTGAACATAAATATTCACATTCTGATTTTTTGAATGCCCATTTAATTAGGTGTGTGAATTTTTTCTTAATGAGAATGTGAGGCAATGTGGTATACAGGGTAGAAAAATCAAAACTTTGAACAGATTCAAAATCACCAATATGAGCATGCAATTTATCAAGTACTTCCAACGAGTTCTTGACACTCCAAAAGTAATTTATTCCACTATTTTCGAAAGCCTTATTTGAACAATTTATTATAAGGGTTTTAATAGTACCAAGTGTGCTGGTAAGAAGAAAAGACAATTTAGTAGTTGAACAATGGCTTGAAGACGAAATAAATCTATATTTGTAAGGGGTTTTGTGTAGCTTTGGAAGCCAATACATAGTAGGGACTTTCATTGTATTTGGCTCTGTAAAGCGGTGGCTAAAAGTTTATGTTTGTTACAGATTTCGTTTTCTGAAAATGGAGTCAGTTGGAATGTTGGTGAATTGGTGATTTCCTTTTTCAGAACCTCAATGTAAAATTTACGTAAAACAATAATAATATTATTAGCAGCTTTATCGGCCGAGACAAAAAAAAATTCCTTGGCTAGTTCATTTAGTTTATGTTTGATACGAGAAATAGGTTTATTGTGGTTATTGTTAATAGTAAAATGTTCTTTAAAATGTTGAATACGTATATCAACTATCTTCATTACTGAATTTAAAAAAGAGTCCAAAGATTTTTTGTCAGCTTTTTCCCGTTTTATCCATTTCATACAGTAAGTATGGAGTGAGTCGTGGATGATATTAAGACACTAATTCCAATTAATAATTGACGGGGGACGATATTTAGGTCCTTTACTGAGGAATGATTTTAACTCTCGGTCTTGAACGATGTTAAGATCTCCTGTTATAACATGGGAAATGGGTCCATAAATATATGCGGAATTACTGCAATTACATGAAGTAGGTGTATTTTCACTGATATTAACATCTTTACACAATTGACTATAATTAAACACAAATTTCCGTGTAGATTTCTTGTAAATATAACAAATATGTGTTAGCTCAGTATTGTCAAAATAACCAGGAATTTGTTCTTTAACAGAATGGTCGTTAAATATACCGGCAATGTTTACAAAATCAAAGCCTTTATTGACATACTTAATTTTAATAAAATGTTTTTTATGATCTTCAGGGCGATCAATTTTGGGAAATAATTTAGAATAACAATATGCCATAATAATTTGAACAATTTCATACTTAGGACTGCTATATGAAATTGTGTTGCAATCCTCCAAAATTTTATTTAACTTATTAACCGGTAACGAACAGAGTTTTGTTAACAGATAATGTATGCCGTTGTTTTTTGAAATAGAAATTAGGTCCGAAATATTGGTATGATTGGCCCGAAATTTTCTTTGATTGCGATTTGTTTTACGACCGTGGGAACGGTTTTTACGAACAGTTTTAGAAACTATATCCAAAATGTTAACGGAATTGGTTCTAGATATATTACCAATTCCCATGATATTATCATTTAGACCGAGAGGGTAAACTGTCTGTAATTTTTTAATCCAATTTAATTCAATTATTTTCCGTGATCGTACAAACTTTGAATGCGATTCACCAGGCTGCTTATTTACTACTTCTAAAGGTTGAACTGCTAAATATTTAAACGGGTGGTTGTGCTTCTTAAGGTAAATGATACTTTTGAATTTATTTGGTCTTTTAAAACGATACAGATGTTCTTGAGTGCGTTTAGATAAATATCGTCCAGTTTCTCCTACGTACTGAATACCACACCCCGGTTTGTTTCATGTGAGTAAATAAATAATACTGTTTGTTTTTCAAGTTATATCAGTTTCAAAGTTTAAAGAAAATGTGCGACCATTAAACGTGGACCTTATCGTATTGTTGGTGGAAAGACGGGGACATGTAAGTCATTTTTTGGCATGACACTTATCGATAGAAGGGTAACCACGATTTTTATTGTTAAAAATGTTAGCGAAGGTAGTATTTTTAGATAACCGATTTTGAAGATTGAGACGTGTAGATACCCTTTGAACAAGTTTAGTTTTTAGTATTTTTCCGTTTCTAAGCTTCATAATTGTTTTGTTAGTGAATTACATAATAAAGGAGCAAAGATTGGCGTCCAGAATATGAACCAGCATACAATAATTAAAGTTATGTAAAATTGATAAATTTTTGTTCGGCTGAAAATGTCAAACGCTATCAGTATAAATTACCCGAAAAAGATAGTGTATATCAGGGTAGGACTGATGGCTGACTAAATAGTAGAATGGGGCTGAATATTGAAATACTACTTTTTGATAAATATTTCTAAAGTAATGAACTAGAGCAGTTCTCGCTCGGACACACACTCCATAATCTAGTATATTATAAGAGCATAAACCTGAAGCACGGGGAGGCACTCTACTGCCTCAACACGACATAAGTCTGTAATATTGTCAATAAAATCCAATTTGTAAATTTAGTTACGAAAGGAGGGCCGGATAGCGACTTTTTAGCATCAAACCCTCAGCTGACTATATTCATTCGAATAATGAAATATTACGCTGGTATGATATAGATTCAAAAATCGGTAATCAATTCATCAAGAAATGAAAGATAAATATGCATTTGAAATGTATATAATTATTATCTTTAGAAATATTAACATAGCACATTTTTCAAGAAAAGCGACCAAATTTCATGCGCTTTTATACTTTATGAAAAGAAAACGCTGTTGTAAAAAATGGGATAATATTCAGAGTTAAACCAAACAAGTAGATATAGGAAGATGTGGTGTGAGTGCCAATGGTTTGAATTTCAAATGATAAAAGGCAAAAAATGGTTAAAATTCTCCTGATAAAAAGAATCATGACTGCAACATTAAATTGTCAATCGTGTTTTCTTTTCTTATGAACTAAATGGTTATAGTGTGTCTATTTATGGACAAAATAGATATAGTGTGGCTATTTGTAGACTAAATATATATGAAGGCAATAACCCCTGTTTTGGCAAACTAGCCTTTGATAGACCATTGGGACTATATGCAGAATTATACACATTACTTCAAATGAAAAAAAAAACGTAAACGGTCAGGTTTTTGGGATGACTGACAGTTTGGTAATTAAAAACTATGCATCTTCTAACATAAACAATAACAGAGAAAAAAAATGAATTGCATGCAGCATCATGTTGGGCATGTAGAATTTGAATATAACGTTTACTTTGAAGAACTCGGTGTAGGGGAAAACCATAACACGGGTAGCATTCATTAGTTCGAAGTGGCAATATTAAAGATTACATGAAAGATTCAGTCTTCGATCATAAACACAGTTAGTCAATTAGTCGTCATCGCAAGTACATGCATTGACAAACATCCAAATTGCCAAATGAATAATTGTAATATATTTCTTTTCATTACAATAACATAAATATTATTAAAATAAAAAAGAAACTCTAGACATTTTGTACTTTTAACAAATTTTGCTAAGAAAACTAATAATCTACGGTATAAATCACAAATGTGTTACAGAGCATGTATTCGATTACACAAGTCGGAATATATTTTTATATGTTTTATTCCATTACAAAAATTAGATTAATTCATTGAACTTTATAGGTATTTTACTTGTACTTTTACAGTCTGCAACATGTACTATAAGGTATCACCAGTCCAGTAGTCAGCACTTCTGCGTTGACTTGAGTTATCATTGATATAATCATAATTACAAATTAACTGTTAACAACACGGTGAATTTTTGAAATAATAATGCTTTTATAAATCAGGAATATACTAACTTTTAGGAAGCTTAAGCCCTCAATGCTCTTCAACTTCGTACTTTATTTGTCCTTTATAAGATTGTTTTATTCGTCACCAATGAGTCTTTTAAAGACGAAACGAACGTCTGGCGGGAATATGAAATTTCAATCCTAGTATCTATGATGAGTGTATAGTTTAAATTTAATTTTAAAAGTTCAAATCCTGGACAGCTGTTTTATGCGGATTACTTGTCCAATTGGACATCTTATATTTGTTCAAGTATTGTCACTTGCAAGATGCAGCTAAAATCTCTCAAAAATTGAATAGAATTGGGATACTGAAGCGAGACAAGAGAGAGAGAGAGAGAGAGAGAGCGAGAGAGAGAGATTTTGGATGCACTCGTTACGAACTCTTGAAATTGATGGACTTAATGAGTGAGGCGAAAAAAGGTTTAAACACAAATAAAAACACTATTCTTGAAATCATACAAAATCCTTTATAGAAATTCATACAATTTGTAGAAATTTAAACGTTTTATAGAAATTCATACAATTTATAGAAAATCATTAAAATTATAGAAATTCATACAATTTATGTTCCTTACGTCGTAACTACAAAACCCTTCCCTTTAATGAATTTGACCTACCGAATAAGACTATTTACCGGATTTGTTATCACATAAGCAACACGACGGGTGCCACATGTGAAGCAGGATCTGCTTACCCTTCCGGAGAACCTGATATAACCCCAAGTTTTTGTGGGGTTCGTGTTGTTTATTCTTTAGTTTTCTATGTTGTGTCATGTGTATTATTGTTTGTATGTTTGTCTTTTTTCATTTATAGACATAGCGTTGTCAGTTTGTTTTAGATTTATGAGTTTGACTGTCCCTTTAGCTTTGTTATCTTTCGTCCCTCTTTTACAGAAATTAATACAATTTATAGAAATTAATACAATTGATAGAAATTAATACAATTGATAGAAATTAATACAATTTATAGAAATTCAAACAATTTATAGAAATTTATACAATGTATCGAACATCAATAGTTATGTTTTTACTTTTACTCAACCTTTATGTAAATGAAGCTTCATACATATATTTATTTTGTAAGACATGCACATCAATAAATATATATTATCTGTTTTATCAGTTATCAAAACCGGTTTTAAAAGTTATTGTGAAACTGCCTATTATAGAGGTGGCGTTAATCATATACTTAAAGATCTGGTACGTACAATCTAAGACTCTTTCATCTTGCAGTAGTAATTAAACATTTGACCTTTCAAACCAATTCCAAACTAACAGACAAATGGACAGATTTCTTTTTTCTTTTTTCTTTTTTTTTCATAAAAAGAAAAAAAAATGTAGATACATTATCTATTTTTAAACAGAGATATATCCTACTTTAAGTTGTACAGGATCACTCTGATTCAACAATATATGTTCTGAAACTGAAGTTATCAAGATGCATGATTTCTTGATAGACAATATTTTGTTATGTTTGGAGAACATGTTTTTGATCAGACTTTCGGCATTCCAATTGGAACAAATTGTGCTCCTTTTCTTGCTGACTTGTTGCTTTACTTTGACAATGCTAAAAAAAACATCAAATACTTGAGGTGATCTAAGATACTCCGAAAAGGTAGGCGGATTCTGCTCGATATGTTGCACCCGTCGTGCTGCGTTATCATGCTTTTTCAATTTTGCAGGCATCAAGTAAATCAAATGAACAGTTGTTGACGGTTGCCATAGGTCATAACTATTTTAAGTGAAAAAACCCATAGCAAACATAAGAGGAATACAACTTAACAACACAAATACTGAACTGATACAAATAAATAATGTATAATGGTGTGTTAACTAGAATTATGATA
This sequence comes from Mytilus trossulus, assembly GCF_036588685.1. Classification (NCBI taxonomy): domain Eukaryota; kingdom Metazoa; phylum Mollusca; class Bivalvia; order Mytilida; family Mytilidae; genus Mytilus; species Mytilus trossulus. The sequence continues at coordinate 23,079,690 of NC_086380.1, forward strand.
TAAATGCAATTTTAGAATATATGTAGGATGAAAGGTGCCAAATATCGAAGCAGAAGCTATTGCTGTTATCAGTACGACGGGTGTCGGTAAAGAGTGAGTTCTAATGTAATTTGGCATTGTGCAATGCTAAGTAAATATAAGAAGATGTGGTGTGAGTGCCAATTAAAATACGAGAACGAAAAAATGTATAAGTAACATAAACAAACGACAACTACTGGTTATCAAATTCCTAACTTATAACAGCTGCAAGCATTTGCAGCAGGATGAAACATTTTAATGGTACCAAACCTTCTCCTTTTTTCTGAAACAATAGCATAACATCACAACATAGGAAAACACACGATAAAATATCAATTGGCAGGCTTAACTCAGTCAAAAAACGTAAATTAACACATTATGAACGAATGAATTTGATCTGCGATATCTGAATGCAAATGCAGTTAATAAAATATTAGGGACAAACATTCAAGGCCAAAAAACAAACAAACAAGGTCAAATAGCAAACAAACAAGTAAAAAAAAAGTGTATTGTTATAATCAAAAGAAAAATGACTATTCATAGACAAACACATCGGTAATTACTTGTTCTTAAATTGTTCTTAAAGTGTAAATTGTTCTGAATTCGTTTTAAATCATTATTTTTTAAACAACATGTATCGAGATAAATATTGTTTTATTGGCAGTGGACAAAAGATGCCATAGAAAGCAGATGGAGATTAAGATAACCTTTTCTTTAAAATAGTAAGACAACTGTAAGAACTTAAAATGAGCTTTAATAACTAATAGAAGATGCAATTCTATAATGATAAATGTTTCAGTTCATATCGTCGAACGTATGGTACCCTACTATCAACTCAGAGCAACAAGGCATTTCAAAAATCTTGATTTGAAACTAGAAGTTGAAATTCTAAACTAATGAAAGTCTTTTGTTAATTTTGCAGTATGAAAAATATAAAAGTCAGTATTGGACGCGCAATTACTTTAATAATATGTTTGAAGTTAAATGAATCTTCGCGGAAAAGGGTTTGGTTTTTGTAACAATTTGCTCTACCATAACAACGTCCGACCAGGTGTCCGGCCCTTTACAATATTATGTGACGGTTTTGCATTTCATCCAATTGAAAAATCTGATTCTTTTGATAAAACTTCTTCAATAAAAAAAAAATAACTACGTTAACGTCCCGATCCACATCACCCAAATCATACTTTCGTAAATCTAGAACCTATATTTAAACTGCACCACCTCCTTATCGAAGGTTTTCAAATGGGGATGCGAAATTTTGATAAATAACTAATCCACAACTTTACTAATAAAAGCTTATAATCCTATCTGATAAAAAAGTGCATCTAAATAAAGTCATTTACTAACGAATGTCATAGCAAACCCTATTGATTAAACATGATAAGCGTCTTCTTCCATCAGAACCCATATTAAAGCAAAATTTTTCAATCGTTTATATATGACATAACCAGTAACTGAATTTTTGGGTGTCGGGATTTTAATTCAGGACCTCGTTATGTCGTGTTTTAAGCCCGGGATTTCGGTAGCAGGACCCCTCAGACCCCCTCACAGTGCAGACAATTTATAAACTGATTAAAATGTGTATAATAAATCACCGAAGCATTTTTATCCAGTTACATTTCTAACTTTATTGTCTGTTTGTTTTGATCACGCATCGTTTTCAATTTAATGGAATTTGATGCGACTGTTAGAGTTTGGGCTATTAAACTAGATGTAGTCCATCTTTTTTTACATAAGAACATGTCTGTACCAAGTCAGGAATATGACACTGGTTGTTCATTCGTCTGATTTGTTTTTTGTCATTTTATAATTGACTTTCCTTTTTGAAATTTCCAAGCAGTTCAGTGTTTTGGTAATTTTACTTTTTACTGTTGTATTAAAAGAAATTACCTCGAGCAATGTAAAATTATCATTTATAATCGAATTTTAAAGACAGTGATAACAATCCAATTATATTTTAGAACCCCAAACAGATATATGGATAGGTCTTTATCGTCCAACAAGTGACGATAACTTTGAATTTGTTGATGCTGGTGGTGCTTTTACATAGGATACTCTCCCATTTGGAGTGCTTAAGTGTTTCCCTTTAAGATAGTTATTAGGTAGTAAATTATTACTGTAATGGGCTCTTCTGTGGGGTTGTTGTCATTTTGACACATTCCCCATTTTAATTCTCAAATTTATCTTGTGTGTAATAACATGAACAACACGAAATGTATAGGAATCAAAAAAACACTGAGAGAATCGAATGGTCAACAAGGAACAGGCCGGTTGAGTGTACTACTATACATGCATCATCCATCGTGCAAATTCACACTCAGTTCAAAATTCCCAGCCTAGGAAAATGACGCAACCGCTGAAAAACAGATTCAACGAGTACTTTGTTATTTAAAAATCAAAGATAACAAAAATATTGCCAATGAAGCGGTCCTCTACTGAAACACAGGTGCACATAATATGTAATTAGAACTATCCTGCTAGGGCCTTTACTAATATACTGCTGCAGTTTATAAGCAATAATAACACTTCTGCTCGTCCATCTTCTGAAACACTGCTGCAGTTTATGTAATTAAAACACTCCTGTTCATCCCTCTACTGAAACACTGGTTCAATTTATACGTAATTAAAACACTCCTGTTCGAAGCTGTGATGAACCACTTGAATAGTATAAATGTAATAATAATACTTCTGCTCGTCCTTCTACTGAAACACGGGTGCAGTTTATATGTAATTAGAAACCTTCTGCTCGTCCCTCTACTTAAACACTGGTGGAGTTTTTATGTAATTAAAACACTTTGTAAAACACTCCTGTTCGTTCCTCTACTAAAACAATGGTGCAATTCATATGTAATTAAAACACTCCTTCTCGTCCCTCTACTGAAACACTGGTGCAATGTATATGTAATTAAAACAGTCCTGCTTGTCTATCTACTGAAATATGGTGCAATTTATATGTAATTTAAACACTCCCGCTCGTCCCTCTACTGAAACACTTGAGTGGTTTGTATGTAATTAGAACATTCCTGCAAGTGAGTTATGTAAAATGAGTCGAGTTTTTGGAAAGAGGCTAAAGATACCACAGGAGGCCTCAAACTTATAACATAATAGACTACATTTTGTAAGACGGAAAAACACGACTAAAAATCCGTAGGTGACCCCGCCACATCCTGCATGTACGTACCTGTCCAAAAGGTAGGAGCCTGTAATTCAATGATTGTCGTTGCTTATGTGTTACATATTTGTCGTTCATTTTTTGTACATAATTGTTATCATAGGTACCAGGATTATAATTTAGTACGCCAGACGCGCGTTTCGTCTACATAAGACTCATCAGTGACGCTCATATCAAAATGGTAATACACCAAACAAATATAAAGTTGAAGAGCATTGAGGATCCAAAATTCCAAAAAGTTGTGCCAAATACGGCTAAGGTAATCTATGCCTGGGATAAGAAAATCCTTAGTTTTTCGAAAAATTCAAAACCTGATAAACCTGATAAATCAGCCGTTAGTTTTCTAGTTTGAATTATTTTACATTGCCATCGGGGCCTTTTATGACTGACTATGCAGTAATGACTTTGCTCATTGTTAATGGCCGTACTTTGACCTATAATTTCTGTGTCAATTTGATCTCATTCGGGGAGTTGTCACATTTCCAATCATACCACATCTCCTTTTATATATTGATACTTTTTATGAGTTTCCATGCAGTCGTTATCACTCAAATATTTTTTATTAAGTTGTTTTTATCTTGACTTTGTATTCAATCGATATTTATCATTATTTTCTATTATGCATGAACCAGTCAGGAATAATTCAAATTGTCTCTCATTTGTTTGATGTGTTAGAACTTTTAATTTTGTTATTTGACATAAAGCTTTCTGCATTTTTGTTATTTTGTTGTTATTATGCTATTTCACATTGATTTTCAGGTCATAACGTAGATAACAATCATGACTGTGTGGAATTTGAATTTAAACAAAATACATGGAACTGGGATGACGACCCTTGTCATTACGAGCATCACAATATGTGCGAATTTCCGATGGTTAGTATGAACAACCTATAAGGAATGTTGTTTTTAGAAAACTGGATACCTTTTGTAAATATCAAAACGAATCAATTAGAATCAAGTTCGCGCATTTAAATTGATTTCAATTTTTATTTTAAGATGGCCGCCTTGAAGAAATTATGAATATGATGTCTATCCCTCTGATATGCTTAAGAACACAATAAAGAACGGTTGTGCCAAATCCTATGCGTGTATCTCCATTTGCACGATAATATCAAATTCCGGTACCAAGCATCCACACTACATTACGAAAAACCATACACTTCGTAATTTGTTTTGTATCACGTTACTTCATTTATTATAGAAGACTTGTTTTGAATATAGGTGGCATACAACCATTGATTATTCCTATTAGTCCTTGATAAACTTGCCCTTTTCAAAACCATGTGCAGAATTTATGTTGATTCAAATAATGAAATACGTGACATTAGCAAAGTGTTATCCTGTCTAGTACTTAAGACAACATTTTATGTAAAACATCATTGCAGAAAAGAAAATAACCTTCACTGGAAGTTTTCAAATCAAACATTCGCCTTTTTTTTCTTGTGAAGGAGTTTGATTAACCATGTCACTTCGACTTCCAACATATTCTACAGAAACACCAAACAAAAAAAATGATGGTGCTTTGGAACACCAAAGACATACGTTAATGACTCAGCATAATTTCCTGCAATGAAATGTAGGATTTTTCTACAACTGTCAATAACCGAGTGTGACGTTCTGTAATTAGTTGGTATGTCACCTATTACATTTATTAAATAACTTATATCAAGGATAACTTACAATTACAAAAACAAATCCTTTCATTAATATATTTTTGTGATCAGTTGCATTTTGCAGCTGTGAAATAAAAAAATGACTGACAGAGTCGAAAGGAAATTTTACGAATTCCAGACATATTTTTGCCACTGCTGGTGGACGTTTCGTCCAGGAGGGTATCATTAGCCCAGTAGTCAGCACTTCGGTGTTGATAGAAATATAAATTATATGGTATTTTTTATAAATTTCCTGTTACAAAACTTTTCGAAAATCTAAGGATGTTCCTATCCCTGTAATTTATTATCTTGCTCGTATTTGGCACAACTTTTGGAATTTTGGGTCTTTAATGCTCTGCAGCTTTAAACTTTTACTTTTTTTATATGAGCGTCACTGATGAGTCTAATGTTGACGAAACGCGAGTCTGGTATATCACATTATAATACTGGTACCTTTGACTATTTTAGATATATGATTCTAGGTAGAAACTCCAGAACAGCAGAAGAAAAAGAACAGTATACAAAACTTATAAGAAAACAAATTACAATACAATATACAATATGCTTTTTTTAAAAACACTCCGTCACATTGACATATTAAACAAGAGGTAAAAAGAGGTATTTTACATAGAAAGGAACGATATATGATGTTACTTACGAGTAAGCAGATTCTTCTCAACGTGTGAATTCGTCATATTAACTATAATACGGTATGATTTTATTGGTTCAGACGTAGCGGCGGTATATGCCATTGATTGGAATAAGTTTTCCAGTTAATTTTAGTTTGATTTATTTGACCAACCATTTAATTTCAATTTAATCATATGATCTTATGATATGTATGTTACTATATATAGAATAATCTTTATCATCTCATTTTGTTTTCGAAAACTTGTCCGTAGAAAGATATGTGGTATATATGGTTGCCATTATGTTCTGATGGATGGAGATTTCTTCTTCTTGGCGCCAAAATAAATTATAAACATATGTGTGTGTTGTTCATTTTTATTTGTTTTGGCCTTGAAGGATCGAAAGTAGATATTTCTAGGCTCTTTTAAGAATTAGGATATGTTGTATGATTGTCAATGCGACAACTGTCTACCAAAGATCAAACAAAAGGGGATGTTAGCCGTTATAGACAACTGTAGCGCTTTCAACAATGTGACAATATCCGTACCGTATATTCAGCTATTATAGGTCTCGATGTGGTTTATAAAACAATTCAGATGAGAAAACCAATGGCTATTTTGAGCATGTTTTAAAAATGTGATAAGATACAACATCGATAACAAATTACTAGTAGTTGCACGGTTTCGTTAGGCGGATTTACTGCACACATGGCAATTTACATATGGTTTTAAATAACACAAATACATAACACCAAGGAAGAAACACAACGAAATTAGGTGGCAAAATCAAAAAGCACGAAGACAAGAAAGGAATAGAAAATAAATTTTTATATTCCTGACTTCTGACAGACATTTCATGATAAAGAAATGGTGGATTAAATCTGTTTGATAACTGACTAAACTCCTCACTTGAAAGACAGTACAATTGAACGCCATTTTATTGACCACAATGAGTGGGCGCATTACCTAAGTCATACGCATACACACATTTATGTTTTTAAATATATCCGCGTTTTTATGCCCTGCAATCAGAGCATAGGCATATTTTATTTTCGTCGCTGTATCAGGCTTTCTGTCAGTCTTAGTCAGGTCTTGCTACATTTGTTTGGTTACAGTGGGAAAGCCACGGATCGATTATGCGCCTCCTTCTATATGACGTAATGGCCACAAAATCAAGGGCGACCGACAATCGCGATTTTTACATAGAGGGCGACAGTTTCGTGCCATCTCGGTAATTTGTGTACATCGTGTACGTGTGATTTTTCGAGAAATTTATTATTGAAGACAATTAAACTTGTGTCGTTTCATTAGATGACCATGCTATTTTTTCTTCTTAGAGGATTTCATTTTACAAGAAACGAACATCTGAAAATGGCAAGTGACGTTGTTATTTTTGAAGATAAAAATATGGCGGGTGTTTTCTCCTTCTGAAAGTAACTGCCACATTTGCATCCTATTAGCTATTTAAATATAAAATAACCAAAAATAGTATATATGATGATAGGAGTCCCTAAATATTTGCATAAATACCCATCACTCCGTGTCAAATTGTAACTGAGGCTGCGAAAAGGAAGCACGTAAATCGACGCCATTTTTCAACAAATCCAGGTTTCTAAGTTCACGAAATCCTAGTTTTATTACTTTAAATGGTTAGTAGAAAGATATGAACATTATCCATAACAAAGTTTATTGATCAGATCGGGTTTTGGCTATATGTTTGCCTCTTACGATGCTGAAATCTATTAAATTCCCACAGACAACACGAAATAAACGCCCCTTTCTCAGCCAAAGACTTCAATTTTGATTGAAACTTGAATTTTGGCATGTCAATGTTAGCATTTAAATTTTAATTAAATTACCTATTATGTTTGTGTAAAGCATTTGTACTGATTTGTTTGGTTGTCTCGAATAGTGAAAAGATTAATTAAATGGTTGTATATTATTATTTTTGAACCCAAAAACTGCGCGTGACAAAAAACAAAGCAAACAAAACAAGAGGCTGTCATAATGACAGCAAACCTGATTTATTAACATTTATTTGTGTCCTGGCAATATCACAAGAACCATTACTGACTGATGAATGTTGAAAGTGAAAATCGTCAATATCAAATTTGACCTCTATTTTGTCATCAGTATCAACATATTGAAATTTGAAAAGCTTAGATTGAATGGTTCATGACGACATGTGTAAATGCAACAACGTGAATGGAAACTCCATTTTAGAATCTTTCAAGAACCATAACTCCTGAACGGTAAAAGTCAAAATCGTCATTATTGAACTTGACCTCTATTTTATCATCAGTAATAACATATAAAAATATCAAAAATTTTGGTTGAATGGTTCATGAAAAAATGCACGGACACGAATGGAAACACCATTTTTCAATTTTTCAAGAACCATAACTCCTGAACGGTCAAAGTCAAAATGATCTTTATTGAACTTGACCTTCATTTTGTTATCAGTAATAACATATTAAAATTTGGGAAGCTTTGGTAGAACAGTTCATGCGTAAATGCACGGACACGACTGAAACTTCCATTTTTCAATCTTTAAAGAACCATAACTCCTGAACGGTAAAAGTCAAAATCGTCATTATTGAACTTAACCTCCGTTTTGTCATTTGTAACAACATATTAAAATTGGGAAGCTTTGGTAGAACAGTTCATGCGTAAATGCACGGACACGACTGGAAACTCCATTTTTCAATCTTTCAAGAACCATAACTCCTAAACGGTCAAAGCCAAAATCGCCATTATTGAACTTGACCTTCATTTAGTTGTCAGTAACAACATATTAAAATTTTAAAAGCTTTGGTTGAACAGTTAACGAGTTAATGCACGGACAACATTTGATTGCCGCCCGACCGACCGCCCGACCGGCCGCCCGCCTTACATCCCCAAATCAATAACCGACATTTTTGTCACAAAAATCCGGTTAATAAAATTAAAGGAACAAACATAACAAGTTCTACATAAACTTATAGTTAAATTTTATCATTAACCCTAATCCATCATTTTTTACAGATTGTACAGGGTGAGGGGTCACAAAATAGGGAACCAGGGGTAGAAATAGCCACTTTCAAAAGGGGGTTCTCTATCCAGGATAAAGGGGGGTTCCAAATAAATTTCCTCATTCACATGCATTGATTGTCCATAAAAAGGGGGGATGGCAATCCTGGAACTCTATTCCTGGATCCGCCACTGGGAATTATGGTTAGAGTAAAAAGAATTGAGAACTATGACTAAAGGAACAAAGAATAGAGAAAATTTACTTTTTAAAAAGGAATTGAGCAAATGACATGCTAGTCCAAATAATTATGACATCTGGAATGCCTTCCTACGCATCCCAGAAAAAAATGATAAAATATCCTAGCCAGATGTCACAATTATTTGAAATATTGATGAGCTAATTTATATACTGAGAATAGAGAAATGATGGACAAAAAGTATAAAAAAAAATAGAGACAAATGAACGTAATAAATAAGTTATAAAGAAATGGAGAACACCCCATTCAGAAGCTTGTTTATCTGAACAGCATCACTATTATTTTTGCTGAATAGTGCATATAGGCATTTCCCTTTTGAATGGTTTTACACTAGTAATTTTAGGGCTCTTTTTAGGTTGTTGTTCGGTGTGAGCCAATGCTCCGTGTTGAAGGCCGTACACTGACCTATAATGGTTTACTTTTATAAATTGTTATTTGGATGAAGAGTTGTCTCATTGGAACTCACACCACATCTTCTTATATCTATGTAAAATATCTTTTAAAGATTTCAGGTATATGAAATATAAACCAGTAGGACAGAATAAATTCTGCCCCTCCTTCCATGCAAAAAAAAACCAAATTATGTGAATTATTGTTGAATTTATTACCACATTCAGTATTGGCTAGGTGTTGTGGCCCGGTTTTATTTGTGGTGGATACATTTAATATCAATTACTGGTATGAAGAATTAAAGATATGAATGATTGAATGAAAAGTAACCTTTTAAATAACAGATACATGTAAGATAATTTAATCATAAAGTCATTAAAAATTCCCGGATCCCGAAAGGGTCAATCCCGAAATCCCGAGCTTAAAAACACCCAATCCCGGAGTCCTGATAAAGATCCTATCCTCCCTCATAATTGGATTTTCTCATGTTTAAAGGCTTTCATGTAGCCAAGAAAATGCCTATATATATCCACTCCAAATTAGTATTTTGGGATAGTTGTCTCATTGGCAATTATTCACATCTGTTTGGTTTTCCATTAGTGAAATTAAAAAAACAACAACATTCAATTCCAATTTAAATGTGAATCTTCTGAAGTTTTCCTTCTTGGACTACATAGAATATAGTAGACAATTAAAATATATTATAATTTTATATAACAACTGTAGAAAAGTTCTAAAATTATTTTTATTTGATAATATCATCTGCATAAATTATATATTTTCAGATAACAATAGGAATAAGAAGAGCAGGATTTCTATTTTGAGGATTTACATGTATGGAACAGAGGACTATTTGACTTGATTTTACTTTAACTTGGACTTTTTAACAATAATACTCTTAAATTATTTAAAATATTTTTTACATATATGTTTCATTTTAACACTATTTTTATGACTGTATTTATTTATCATTCAATAAACTTTTATTTCTAAACATTTTTATAATTTTAAATATACAATGTGAAACACTCAACCATCTTATATTGATAACATGGGATACACCTACGTGAGACAATAATGCTGTTGCAATACAATATAATAGTAACCCTGAGATTCATAGATGCAAAGCTAGCATATTCATAGGGCTTTAGTTGTTGATTAAATAGGGAATCACTGGAGCGGGCCCCCTCTTAAGTCAGTCAGCAGCCCCCTAGAAAAAGTTCTGGATCCGTCAATGATAGCAGGCATATACATGTATGTACTGTAGAATTGGAGACAAAAAAATTTCAGAGATATAAAAAGTCAACTGGAGGCTCTGTGTTGAAGGCTGTTCATTTACCTAAATGTATAATGGTTTACTTATTTTTAAATTGTTATTTGGATAGAGAATTGTCTCATTGGCACTCACACCACATCTTCCTATATCTATTTAATGATTTATTAGGTGTGAAGGAGTGAAACAGAAAGGTTTTAGAATCGTTCACTTCTCCTAGACATAGTGAGGTACCATTGCGTTCTCTCAAATGGCCTATCATGACTTGACTTTTCACTGTTTTTCTGAAGCGTGGTATCCCCTGCACCTAAATAAATCTTTTTCAGTAGTCTCTCTTTTTTCATACTTTTTATGAAAAGTCTAAACATATATTCAAATTAGAAAAAAAAACCTGAGAAACTTGAACCCACAACATACAATTGATATCAGGTGTTCTGGAAGAGTAAGTAGATCCTGCTCCTAGTGTAGTATTAGGAATGAGATGTCCTGGTGCCCTTTTCCTATATGTAATCACATAATTTTGCAAATTATTGCAATTGTGTGCATTTAGAATGGAGTAAAATGTGTGAAAAATTATTATATTGCAGAAAAATCAGCTCACAAATATAGGAATGGTATGATTCTGATTAAAATATAGATCCTGTGTCCAAGCTTTGTTTTCTTGTAGATTGGTGTAAAATAAAAATGTGGGTCAAGCATTAATATCAATGCAAGAAAACAGGATCACCAAAATCAGAGTGAGACATTCATATGCCATTTTCAAAGTAGACCTTAGACATTTTGTTAATGCTTTAAAAGGTCATATATCTCTAACATGGATTAAGAATTGGATGTACTAGTAGGCATTGGGCATTCCAATTGAATGTTAATCTCAAGTTTTCAAGAGTAAAAAATGCCCCAGAGCCCAGAGTCCAGACACACTCAAACATGAATGGTTAGTGTACACTAGCTTGCTTGATATGCATGATATTAAGGACAGAAAAGACATTTATAAACATGTGTGAGTGTCAACTTCCAACTTGCTTAGTATTTTTTATATAAACAACAACAACGAAGACTAAAAATCAAGTGAACATTATTCATGCATCAGATTAATATTTGTTTATTGGTACTTTTTAAAATTGACAAGTTGATTTCAGATTAATATTTCATAAATCAAAGAATGACTGTAACCATTACCCTAAAAAATGGCTTAAAACAAAGATTAACTGAGTGCTTACACTTTGCACTTGCGTAGGCTTTTTATCCAGACAATAACTTTTGACTTACCCTTACTGAACTTTTTGAAAAGTTGGGGAAAAAGGGGGGGGGGGGGGGGGTACTTCAAGACAACTGAAGTCATTTATATGGACAAAATTCGTTCATAGATTAAACCAGTTTCAATGTTCTACATACATCTGTTACACACTGCACCATAATTAAATAACTACAGAAAATGTAATACGAGGAGTTTGAGCAACATGAAAAACATCAACAAATGACGATGTAACGCCTTCAACCCATCATCATTTTAAAGTAAAATTATATAAAATCCTGGTAACATCATCATCCTTCAATGTCTCAATCAATTTCGTGGTTAAAAGCTGTTAAATATGACATAATTTGCTTAATTTTGCGACGAAATAACTCCAAAAACGTCTGACAAATGTTGAATTTTGACCTCCGGTTGAAGTATTTATCATGTAATCACTACTCAGAGTAACGGGGAATCCTATAAGAATAAGAATAAGAATATTTTATTTCCAATTAAAGGGCCCTATAAAGAACTTTCATGACATTACATACAAGTACATATGATTAGACATAAATAAGAGACATATATTATAAGAAAACAACATTGTTTAGTTCTATTAAAAATGGTATAAAAAGCCAGGACAGAACCAGACAATACAATTTAGATCTTTAAAATATACCATTTAAAATCATATACCACTAAAAATATGTATATTTGTGGCTAATTTGTATTCATTATTTTTGAACTTCTCCTTATCTCTAGATTTTTAGATAAATACTTTCCTAAACATTTATACATATTTAAATTTTCTTGTGTAAATAGCCATCAAAAATTTGAAAAATTGTCTAACGATTGAAAATTATTACAATTTAGAGATATTTCAGTAAAAAAATCATTTCTGTTATCAATATATAGTGGACATTCAGTTACAAAGTGAATATCATCTTCAACTTTATTTAAAGTACAGTATTAACATTTTCTGAGTGTCCTATTCACATACAGTTTGGCATATATAATGGATGAGCGCTTATTCTAATTTTACAGATTGATTGTCTTAATCTAAAATCATTTAGATCCAAATATTTTTCAAAACAAAATAGAGTTTTAAAGGATAAATAGGTAGTAAGTTTACCTTGATCTGATTGTAAAACTTTATTTCTATTTTCCTTCCAGAAATGGAGATAGTTTTTATATAGCTTATCTTTGATAAATTATGTGAAAGAGTAGATACTGGTTTTTAAATTACATTATTGTATGCCTAGCTTTTTTTTAAATACAGTCTATACTTGAAAACCATGTATTCTCTTTATTATTGTGAAGTTCTTTACTACATACATATGCATCATATAATAAAATGTTCTTAGAATTATTAAGTCGATGATAATATTTCAACATTGCTAATATAATATCAAAAAACATTAGGTATCTCCCTAGTTCAGAAGTCACAGCAATATTACTGGATTTCTTATTTTCACCTAGAACATATTTCATAAATTTGATATGTGATTTTTCAGATGTATCATTTGAAAACACCTTTTCTTATATATTTTGATCATTTTTCTCACATGCAGCTGAGTTTAAAGAAAACATACCCCAGACTTCACATCCATAGGTTAAAATTGGTTTTACAGTGTGGTCATATAAATGAAGTAAAGTTGAAACACTAGGGTTTGACGATGACATGCTTTCATAGACTTTTTGTACAGATCATCTTTACATTGAAAAAAATTACCACTGGGTATAAAAGTGATTCCCAAATATTTATAATTATATGTACAACCAATAGCTTTTTCACCTAGGTAAAAAGGGAGATTAACATGTCTCCCTGTTTTATAAAAAATCATAACTTTTGTCTTGTTCTCATTTATATTTAAACACCATTTAGAACAGTAATTGTTAAGCATGGTTAACCTCTCTTGCAATCTGGTGAATCTGAGAGAATAACAATGTCATTAGCATACATTAAACAATCAACCCTTTGGTTATTAACATTAACAGGGTTAGCACAAAAAGAGACGACATCAGGGAGATCATTAATAAAATGTTTGAATAAATTGGGGCTTAAAACATCCCCTTGTCTCAATCCAATAAATGATTTAAATACAGGAGTTGATTGATTGTCAATTTTGACACATAGCTTACTTTTATTATACATATCTTTAACTATAGCATAAAACTGACCTGCTATGTTGTGTTGAAGTAGTTTAAGTTGTATACCTGTATGAATAACAGAGTCGAATGCTTTTCTGAGATCTACAAAGCATGCAAAAAGTTTACCATTTTTGCTATTAATACACTTGTCAATTAAAATCTTAAGAACAAATATAAGATCGGATGTTCTTGATTTTTTGGTAAATCGAATTTGGCATTTACTTATGATATCATGTTCTTCAAGAAAGTGGTCTAGTCTATTATTTAAAACACAATTAAATAATTTACCTATGCAGGTGTTAATAGCAATACCTCTATAATTTTCTGGTTTGCATGGATCATCAGACTTAAAAACCGGGGTTATATATGCTGATGACCATTGTAGAGGATAAAATCCTGTTGAAAATACAATATTATATAGTTTTTGTAACAATGGAACTAAAATTGATGAACCTGCCTTTAACATTTCTGCAGGAATACCATCTAAACCTGATGCTTTTCATTTTTAAGTTTTCTCACAGAGTTTGCAATTTCTGTATTTGAGATTCTAAAATCTAATTTACAAAACTGTTTTACTTTCTCTAATTTTTCTACCTCAGACTTTATTTCATGTACAATGTATTATATTACTTTGTAAATTTGATGGCTTATTGAGCTCCGAAAAATATTCATGCCAAACCTCTGGTTTGGCTGAATCTAGAATGTTATCATTTTTACGTTCTTTCAGTGAATTAATGAGTTTCCAATATTTTTTGGGATCCTGATCCCTTAACTGATCAAGCTGATATAAAACTTGTTGCTTAAAATGTCTTTTTTTTATATCTCCGCAATTTGGTATATTCTCTGTAACATTTAAAATATGATCCTCTTATAATTGGATTAAAAGGATATTTAGAAAGTAATGCTCCTTTATCCATCAAAAATGTTCTTTTCCTCTTTAAATCTGAATCAAAATATTTACATTTTTTTGTCTTTTTTTTATTTTTCATACTTTTTTAAAAATACAAGCTTTTGAAGCAGCTAATTTTAGTATGTCAGCAAACTGGGTAGCTGCTTTTTCTGAATCAAAATCTTGCTTTAGAAAATCATCTATTTTAGCCTTGCAAAGTGGGTGGCATAGAGCATCTCTAAATTTTATTGGCGAGGAGTTACTCCAAATGTATCCTCCTGTTAAATCAGTCATATTTATTTTTATCATAGTTACATTTTGACGAATTCTTAATATAAGTTGCCATAATATTGAAAGAAAGCTTACAATGACAATCAGAAAAAGTTGGTAAAAAATCTGAAACCTCAAAACTAAGTATATTTGACATTAAACCTTCTGATACTACTTCATAATCAACTACACTAGATCCGACTGGCTTATGGCAAGTAAATTTACCAAACAAGTCACCAAACACTCTTCCATTTAAGATTCTCATATTAGTGGAAATACAAAATTCTGTTAATTGTTTACCTCTGGTATCTACTTTCTTATCATAACTATTTCTAATATCTTGTACAATGTCGTATTCACAATTATTACATAATGGTGTGTGACTATCATATACATCATTTTCTATAAAATCTGGTTCTGCACCTGACCTAGAATTTAAATCACCACAGAGTATAATGTTTCCTTTCATTTTGTATTTATTGATAATATCTCTTTCAATTAACTCTAATATGTCATCATCAGTTTGATGTAAATAACGATAGGTGCTTGGTATTATATATGCTAAACAGAGGTAAATATCTTTGGCAAAGTTAAAAAAATCTTTATCTAATATAATCCATTGATAGTCCTTGCAAGTGTTTTCTAAAATGTTCACCCCTTTTCGAATATTGTATGCCAAGTCCCCCATAAAATCTCTGATTCGATGACTAAGGTCCACATACAGGAAAATAATTAAAACCTTCTATATCAATAGATGTATTGTAGCCAATGTGAGTTTCACATAGAAGTATTATATTATAACTGTTCATTGATTGAGTTTTGATCTTGAAGCTTATTATATGTCTTTGAATAAAGCCCTCCAACATTCCAAACACAACAAGTCAGGTTATGAATACTTAAATCATTTCTTTTAGGCATTGTATCGAAATATATATCTTTTTTTTAAACTGAGTCTTAAGAATGATATTATTGAATAAATATTTTAAAATTGTATCAATTATGCTCTAAAAAAGGGCCCTTTACTCAGAATAAATAGAGTTTGTAATTAACTTGAAAATAAAATAATACTGAACAACAAAAATATACAATGAATTAGTGCCTCTTTGCTAAATTAATATACAATGTCTACTTTTAATAAATCAACTTAGTTAACTACTAAATTAGTAATATAGATGTATATTTTGTTACAGTCTTTAAATGCTTTGGACAATTACTTATTAGTAAAATGTTTTATTAGATAAAGCAATACAGTTCAATATTAGTATCCACCACGACGGTCTCCTCTGTATCCACCCCGATATATGTTCGAGCCAGGTCCATCTCTCCCTGTATTGTTTGAGTTAGAATAATTTCCTCTGTTATTTGAGTTAGAATAATTTCCTCTGTTATTTGAGTTAGAATAATTTCCTCTGTTATTTGAGTTAGAATAATTTCCTCTGTTATTTGAGTTAGAATAATCTTCTCTACCTCTGTGTCCTAAGTAATCACCTCTAACTCTGTATCCTGAGTATTGACCTCTCCCTCTATACATGTTATTTGAATTGATGCGTTTGCTAAGCGTTAAGCGTTTCGGAAGGTCCAATACCTCATCAATGGAATCTCGTATATTCGATGCAAAAGGTGAAACCCCATGTGTGGTTTAGTGTACACCATCATCTCCAACATATCTTTTAAGAGCCTCCCCCTTGTAGGCTAAATTGCTGATATCACACATGTGTATAGCTTCGTCATTTTGAAAATTTTCCTTTAGCATTGCACTTAGTTTAAACGATTTGTTGTTAATTGAACTATTATCTAATCTGGGGGTAGGCAATGAAATAATTATTTTTGCACTATCAAATTTCCCCTTAAGGACTTGTATAATATCATCTATTTTATCAACACAATCTTGTGGGCTGTGTGTTTTAATGTCATTCGTCACAGAGTGTTGTACAAAAGCATCTGGTTTTGTTGTAAACTTGAGTTCTGAAACGGTAGTTTCTGTTTCTTGCAACGTATATGCAGTTAATTTTTCGGCTGTAAATTTGGATGAAAGTTTTTTTGTATCAATATTGTTGATGTTTGATGTCCCAATTATTATTACATGTGGAACATTTAGCTTTAAATTCTCTACAAAATCTTTCTGTTCAGTGACATTTCTATTTTTCCCCATGTACCTCTTGAAATGGTTGTCCAGAACTGTCATCCCGGCTCTCGTGTAACTTTAAGCTTAGTATTTCTCCATTTTTTTCTTCAACTTGCCTTTTCAGAGAGGCACACTGTGCCTCTAATGATTTAATGAATAATGATTTGTCTGATATGTCGCTCAAAGAATGTTTTGTGTCTTCGTTTAACTTTAACACTTTTTCAGCTTGTAGTTCATGTTTTTGTTTTAATAAATCATATTTATGCTCTATTTTAGTTTTTTGGATTTCATTTTCTAATGTATTCTTATAGTTGACATCTTTAAGTTGTGCTCTCAGTTCTAAATTTTGTTTTTCTCGTTCTATTAAACTTGAGGTAGCATTATCAAATTTATCTTAAAGTTGTGAAAATCTGTCATTTGATGATTCAATGTGTCTAGTAATTACATCATTCATCTTACAAATATTGTCATTTTGTTGTGAGAAAACCATCTCAAGAGCATGCGTAAATTGTGTCTCTAGCTGGCCCTCATAGTAATGTAAGGATAAAGCTTTTATCCATGGGAGAATTCTATTGGCATTTACCCTAAATGCCACCATCTTTGCATCAGGTTTGTACAGGTCTAAATTGATTTCTTCAAATTTAAGGTCTTTTGCTTTTAGACCTGTAGGTGTAGTTAGTTTGTCTGGGATACAATATTTAGGATATTCGGTTGAACAACTTGCCATCGAGAGATCATATTTGTGGTTATCGGCCGGAGACTGAGGTGGAATTATATCTTCACCGCTTTGGTAATCTAGTGCAGACATTGTTTATATTAAATTTCAATCATGAGAAATGTGTGTTATATGAAATGCATCATATTTTACACACCGATGGGGTAAATAACATTGGATTAGTGTGGTTTTCACTATCTCATCATTTTTTCATGGGCGCAGCCATTTTACCGGATGTTTATATCCTATACATTGTCATGTGCCCATATGTTTCTGGGTCACATTTATTTATATCTCGACCAATGAAAAGCTTTAGGATGCATTTGTGTCAGTTCCTAGTATACAGGGGGATAACCCGCGGTTTTTTGGAAATCAACGGAGGACGTCTTTTTATTTAGCATATTTCAGTAACGCAGCATTTATTTTAATACCTATTTTGGCAGTCGTGTGACAAAATCTATTCTTATAAAAAATTAACCTCAAATACTGATGGATGTTTAGTTTTTTAATAAATATATTGTCTGAAGCACAGGGTTTGGTTTTTTTACACGCTGGTTACAGCGACACCTCGAAATTTTTAAATTATCTCCCCTTTCCCGCGTGACCACCGGAAGAAGCTCTTCAATGTCACTGGCTTTCCCACTGGTTAGGATGAGTCACCAGAAGGTTACAGTACAATATTTAAAATTAAATCAATACTATGATTGTTGTGTTTATGTTATTGGCCATTGAAATCGATCGATACATTTCAATTTGTTCACTACAAACAACGTTTGTTATCAATGCACTCACGTTACTACAAAAGAATTTACTACACATACTCACTGTTGCAATAAAACAAAACAAAACATCTAAACATTAGAATATCCGGTTTGTCTATAAAATCCTTGTATATCAGACTGATTTATTTTCTGAATGGCTTTCATCACGGCTAATTTAAGGTTTACCTGATAAGTTCTTTTATTATTTCTTGTTTTATAACAGTTCTTATTTTTGAAAAACACATTTCGACGGGATTCAGATCCAGTGAATATACCGGAAGATACCAATAATCAATGTCTTGCATATTAAAGAAAGTATTAAGGATTCTCTCAGATTGGTGGTGGTGGATAGCGCAATTATCAACAATTATCAAATCTCCAGGTAAAAAGGTCGATCGGCCATAACAGTCCTATGACAAACTTGCCTCTTGCCAAAAATTAAGGTAACGCTCTGAATTTGAAAGTCCGTCATCAAAATTGAAATACAAACGCAGTATAGACCAATCAAACATTTTAAAGAAAATTTGCACCTTGAATAAATCTCCCAATTTCATTTCACTGTTCTCCCCTTTTAAATGCCCATAATTTCTGTTTACAGTGACTAATTTGAATCCGCTCTCGTCCATGAACTTGATTTGATATGGTTATTAGTTTGGCAAAAGTGTGTCCATTATTTATCACACAATGTTCAGAGATCTTGATTTTACATTCAAACGAAAACATCATCCGTCCGGGAATAGATTAACAACGGGATATATGTAGCAAGACCTGTCTAAGATTAAGACTGACAGAAAGCCTGATAGAGCAATGAAAATAAAATATGCCTATGCTCTGATTGCAGGGCATAAAACGCGGAAAGATTTCAACACATAAATGTGTATATGCGTATGACTGAAGTTATGCGCAAATTCATTGTCGTCAATAAAATGGCGTTCAATTGTACTGTATTTCAAGTGAGGAGTTTAGTCAGTTATTAAACCAGATTTAATTAAATCATTATAATCCACCATTACTATATCATGAAATGTCTGTCAGAGGTCAGGAATATGAAATTTATTTTCTATTCATTTATGTGTTCGAGCTTTTTGATTTTGCCACCTAATTCCGTTATGTTTCTTCCTTGGTGTTAGGTATTTGTGTTTTTTCACTGCTTTTTATCGATTGAAAAACATATGTAAAGTGCCATGTGTGCAGTAAATCCGCCTTACGAAACCGTGTAACTACAAGTAATTTATTATCGATGGTGTATCTTATCACATCTTTAAAATATGCTCAAAATAGCCATTGATTTTCTCATCTGAATTGTTTTATAAACCACATCGATACCTATAATAGCTGAATATACGGTACGGATATTGTCACATTGTTGTAAGCGCTACAGTTGTCTATAACGGCTAATTACATCCACTTTTGTTTGATCTTTGGTAGACAGTTGTCGCATTGACAATCATACAACATATCCTTATTCTTAAGAGAGCCTAGGAATATCTGATTTTGATCCATGTAGGCCAAAACAAATAAAAAATAAACAAAACACAAATATTTTTATAATTTATTTTGGCGCCAAGAAGAAGAAATCTCCATCCATCAGAACATAATGGCAACCATATATACCACATATCTTTCTACGGACAAGTTTTCTAAAAAAAAAAGGAAATGATAAAGATTATTCTATATATAGTAACATACATATCATAAGATCATATGATTAAATTGAAATTAAATGGTTGGTCAAATAAATCAAATTAAAATTTAGTGGAACACTTATTCCAATCGATAGAATATACCGACGCTAAGTCTGAACCAATCAAATCATACCGTATTATAGTTAATATGAGGAATTCACACGTTGAGCAGGATCTGCTTACTCGTAAGTAACATCATATATCGTTCCTTGTGATGTTAAATACCTCTTTTTACCATTTGTTTAAGATGTCAATGTGGCGGAGTGGTTTTTTTTTTTAAAAGCATATTGTATATTGTATTTTAATTAGTTTTCGTATCCGTTTTGTATACTGTTCCTTGTCTTCTGCTGTTCTGGAGTTTCTACCCAGAATCATATAACTAAAATAGTCAAAGGTACCAGTATTAAAATATATGATATACCAGACTCGGGTTTCGCCAACACAAAACTCATCAATGACGCTCAGATTAAAATAGTCATGAACCCAAGCAAGTATAAAGTTGAAGAGCATTGAAGACCCAAAATTCCAAAAGTTGTGCCAAATACGACTAAGGTAATATATTACTGGGATAAGAATATCCTTAGTCTTTCGAAAAGTTTTGTGACAGGAAATTTATAAAAATTACCATACAATTTATATTCCTATCCACACCAAAGTGTTGACTACTGGGCTTGTGATACCCTCCTGGACGACACGTCCACCAGCAGTGGCAAAATTATGTCTTGAATTCGTAAATTTCCTTTCGACTCATTTTTTTTATTTTCACAACTGCAAAATGCAACTGATCACAAAAATATTACATGAAAGGATTTGTTTTTGTAATTGTAAGTTATCCTTAATAAAAGTTATAAAATAAATTTAATAGGTGACATACCAACAAATTACAGAACGTCACATCCGGTTACACCAACAAATTGACAGTTGTAGAAAAATCCTACATTTCATTGCAAGAAATTATGCTGAGTCATTACCGTATATCTTTGGTGTTCCAAAGCACCATCATTTTTTTTTATTTGGTGTTTCGGTTGAATATGTTGAAAAGTCGAAGTGACATGATTAATCAGGCTCGTACACAAGAAAAAAAGGCAAATGTTTGATTAGAAAACTTCCAGTGAAGGTTATTTTCTTTTCTGCAATGATGTTTTACATACAATGTTGTCTTAAGTACTAGACAGGATAACACTTTGCTAATGTCACGTATTTCATTAGTTGAATCAACATAAACTCTGCACATGGTTTTGAAAGAGGCAAATTTATCAAGGACTAATAGGAATAATCAATGGTTGTATGACACCTATATTCAAATCAAGCCTTTGTTAGTCTTGTATTATTTAAATTTTAGTTTCTTGTGTACAATTTGGAAATTAGTATGGCGTTCATTATCACTGAACTAGTATATATTTGTTTAGGGGCCAGCTGAAGGACGCCTCCGGGTGCGGGAATTTCTCGCTACATTGAAGACCTGTTGGTGACCTTCTGCTGTTGTGTTTTTTTATTTTGGTCGGGTTGTTGTCTCTTTGACATATTCCCCATTTCCATTCTCAATTTTATTCCATAATAAATGAAGTACTGTGGATTCATTTATTTTCGTGGGTACCAATTTTCGTGGATTAAGAAAAACTTGCATATTCGTGGATATTTAATTTTGTGGTTTTGCCGAAGTCTGCATACAAACCTTTATCAAAAATTATCAATCGTTGAATATTCATTTTCGTGGTTTTACTGTGCCCATGAAATCCACGAAAATTGGTATCCAACGAATAATAATGAATCCACACTACCGTGATGTTACAAAACAAATTACGAAGTGTATGGTTTTTCGTAATGTAGTGTGGATGCTTTGTACCGGGATTTGATATTATCGTGCAAATGGAAATACACGCATACGATTGGGCACAACCGTTCTTTGTGGTGTCCTTAAGCATATCAGAGGGGTAGACATCATATTTAGTAATTCTTCAAGGCGGCCATCTTGAAATAAAAATTGAAATCAATTTAAATGCGCCCAATTGATTCTGATTGATTCGATTTGATATTTACAAAAGGTATCCAGTTTTCTAAAAACAACATTTCTAAAAGGTTGTTCATACTAACCATCGGAAATTCGCACATATAGCGTTGGGCTCTATCACAAGGATCGTCATCCCAGTTCCAGTTATTAGAATGTGTTAGTTCAAATTCCACACAGTCCTCGTTATCTATTTGATCACCTGAAAGTCAATGTGAAATAGCATAATAACAACAAACCAACAAAAATACAGAACGTCTTATGTCAAATAACAAAATAAAAAGTTCAAACTCATCAAACAAATGAGAGACAATTTGAATTATTCCTGACTGGTTCATGCATAATAGAAAATAATGATCAATATCGACTGAATACAAAGTCAAGATAAAAACAACTTAATAAAACATATTTGATTTATAACAACTGCATGGAAACTCATAAAAAGTATCAATATATAAAAGGAGATGTGGTATGATTTCAAATGGGACAACTCCCCGAATGAGATCAAAATGACACAGAAATTATAGGTCAATGTATGGCCATCAACAATGAGCAAAGTCATCACTCAATAGTCAGTCATAAAAGGCCCCGATGACAATGTAAAATAATTCAAACTAGAAAACTAACGGCTGATTTATCAGGTTTATGTACAAAAAATAAACGACAAACAAATATGTAACACATAAGCAAACGACATCCACTGGATTACCGGCTCCTACCTTTTGGACAGGTACGTGCATACAGAATGTGACGGGGCCACCTACGGATGTTTAGTCGTGTTTTTCCGTCATACAAAATGTAGTCTATTATGTTATGAGTTTGAGCCCTCCTTTTGTATCTTAACCTCTTTCCAAACACTCGACTCATTTTACATATTTCACTTGCAGGAGTGTTCTAATTACATACAAACCACTCAAGTGTTTCAGTAGAGTGACGAGCAGGAGTGTTTTAATTACATATTAATCGCACCAGTGTTTCAGTAGAGGGGCGAGCAGGAGTGTTCTAATTACATATTAACTGCACCAGTGTTTCAGTAGATGGACAAGCAGGACTGTTTTAATTACATATAAATTGCACCAGTGTTTCAGTAGAGGGACGAGAAGGAGTGTTTTAATTACATATAAATTGCACCATTGTTTTACAAAATGATTTAATTACATAAAAACTCCACCAGTGTTTTAGTAGAGGGACGAGCAGAAGGTTTCTAATTACATATAAATTGCACTAGTGTTTCAGTAGAGGGATAAACAGGAGTGTTTTAATTACAAAAACTGCACCAGTGCTTCAGAAGATGGGCGAGCAGGAGTGTTATAATTGCTTATAAACTGCACCAGTATATTAGTATAGGTCCTAGCAGGATAGTTCTAATTACATATTATGTGCACCAGTGTTTCAGTAGAGGACCGCTGCATTAGCGATATTTTTGTAATTTTTTATCTTTTAAATTACAAAATACTCGTCCAGTCTGTTTTTCAGCGGTTGCGTCATTTACCCGGCTGGGAATTTTAAACTGAGTGTGAATTTGCACGATGGATGATGCTTGTATGGTAGTATACCCAACCGGCCTGTTCCTTGTTGACCATTCGATTATCTCAGTATTTTTTTGATTCCTATACATTTCGTGTTGCTCATGTTATTACGAACACGGTAAATTTGAGAATCAAAATGGGGAATATGTCAAAGAGACAACAACCCCACAAAAGAGCCCATTACAGTAATAATTTACTACCTAATAACTATCTTAAAGGAAAACACTTACGTTCTCCAAATGGGAGAGTATCCAATGTAAAAGCACCACCAGCATCGACAAATTCAAAGTTTTCGTCACTTGTTGGACTATAAAGACCTGTCCATATATCTACATTGTTTCCTAAAATATAATTGGATTGTTATCCCTGTCAATTTTTCTTTTGTCTTTAAATGTTCGATTATAAATGATAATTTTACATTGCTCGAGGTAATTTATTTTAATACAACAGTTAAAAGTAAAATTACCAAAAAACTGAACAGCTTGGAAAATTCAAAAAGGAAAGTCAATTATAAAATGACAAAATCAAAAACTCAAACACATCAGACGAATTAACAACCATTTTCATATTCCTGACTTGGTACAGGCATGTTCTTCTGTAAAAAGAAAGGTGGATTGCATCTAGTTTAATTGCTAACTCAACCTTTAACTAGTATGACAGTCGCATTAAATTCCATTATACTGACAACGATGCGTGAATAAAACAAACAGACAATACAGTTAGAAACGTAAATGGATAAAAATTCTTCTGTGAGTTATTATACACATTTTATTCAGTGTATAAGTTGTCTGCACTAAGAGGGGGTCTGAGGGGTCATGCTACCGAAATCCCGGGCTTAAAAACACGAAATAACGAAGTCCTGAATTTAAATCCAGACATCCCAAAATTCAGTGACTGGTTATGTCATATAAAAGCGATTGAAAATTTTTGCTTAAATATGGGTTCTGATGGAAGAAGACGATTAGCCTGTTAAATCAATAGGCTTTGCTATGAGATTCGTTAGTAAATGGCTTTATTTAGTTTCACTGGGTTTTTTTATCAGCAAGGATTATAAGCTTTTATTAGCAAAGTTATGGGTTAGTTATTTATCAAAATTTCGCATCCCCTTTGAAACCCTTTGATAAGGAGGTGATGTAGTTTAGATATAGGTTCTAGATTTACAAAAGTATGATTTGGGTGATGTGGAATGGGACGTTAACGTAACGTACTTATTTTTTTTTAATGAGGTTGTTTTATCAAAAGAATCGGTTTTTCCAATCGGATGAAATGCAACACCGACACATAATACTGTAAAGGGCCGGACACCTGGTCGGACGATGTTATGGTAGAGCCAATTGTTACAAAAACCCAACCCTTTTCCGCGAAGATTCATTTAACTTAACACATATTAAGTAATTGCGCGTCCAATACTGATTTTTACATTTTTTCATACTGCAACATTAACAAAAGACTTTCATTAGCTTAGAATTTCAACTTCTAGTTTCAAATCAAGATTTTTTTAAATGCCTTGTTGCTCTGAGTTGATAGTAGGGTACCATACGTTTGACGATATGAACTGAAACAGTTATCGTTATAGAATTGCATCTTCTATTTATTATTAAAGCTCATTTTAAGTTCTTACAGTTGTCCTACTATTCTAAAGAAATGGTTATCATTATCTCCATCTGCTTTTTATGGCATTTTTTGTCCACTGCCAATAAAACAATATTTGTCTCGATACATGTAGTTTAAAGAATAACGATTTAAAACGGATTCAGATCAATTTACACGCTTAATAATAACAAGTAATTACCGATGTGTTTGTCAATGAAAAGTCTTTTTTTTTTGATAATAACAATGTACTTTTTTTGTTTGAACTTCTTTGTATGTTTTTTACGTATATCTTGTATGTTTTGTTTTTTTTGCCTTGAATGTTTTTCCCTAATATTTTATTAACTGTGAATTTGCATTCAGATATCATTTTGATATCGCAGATCAAATTTTACGTTCATAATTTGTTAATTTACGTTTTTTTATTGAGTTAAGCCTGCCAATTGATATTTTATCGTGTGTTTTCCTATGATGTGATGTTATGCTATTGTTTCAGAAAAAGGGAGAAGGTTTGGTACCATTAAAATGTTTCATCCTGCTGCAAATGTAAGGAATTTGATATCCAGTAGTTGTCGTTTGTTTATGTAATTTATACATTTTTTCGTTCTCGTTTTTTTTATATAGTTTAGGCCGTTGGTTTAACCGCTTGAATGGTTTTACACTAGTAATTTTGGGGACCTTGATAGCTTTTTGTTCGGTGTAAGAAAAAAAATGTTATTTGGATGGAGAGTTGTCTCATTGGCACTCACACCACATCTTCCTATATTAACTTATCATTGCACAGTACCAAATTACTTAATAACTCATTCCTTACCGAAACCCGTCGTACTTTTAACAGCAATAGCTTCTGCTTCGGTATTTGGCTTCCATAGGTAGGCACCTTTCATCCTACATATATTCTAAAATTGCAAAACAAGAACCAAAATTAATATCTGCATTTATATCATAATTCTAGTTAACACACCATTATACATTATGTTTTTGTAGCAGTTCAGTATTTGTGTTGTTAAGTTGTATTCCTCTTATGTTTGCCTTGTTTTGTTTTCACTTAAAATAGCTATGACTTATGGCAACCGTCAACAACTGTTCATTTGTATTACTCGATGCCTTCAAAATAGAAAAAGCACGATAACGCAGCACGACGGGTGTAAATATGTGTAGGATTAGATTTTACGATTTTTTAAAATATTACAAGTCTTTTACAAGTGTGAAAGTAATCATGTGTCTATTTTATTTTACTTTCGATTTACCATTTTTGCTATCTATAATATATACATGTTTTAATGATGCTAAAAGTACAATGCTATAGAAGAGGAACGAAATATACCACAGGGACAGTCAAACTCATAAATCGAAAATAAACTGACAACACCATAGCTAAAAATGAAAAAGACAAACAGACAAATAATAGTACGCACGACACAACATAGAAAACCAAAGAATAAACAACACGAACCCCAACAAAACCTAAGGGTAATCTCAGGTGCTTCGCAAGAGTAAGCAGATCCTCCTCCACATGTAGCACCCGTCGTGTACCAAATGAAGGTCTTTGATACGGCAACAAATATGCCTCAATTAGTAATTGATGCTTTGCAATTAATTGATAGTAAATTTTTCGTGAACCATCTTTTCTAATCGTAGATCAAACCGACTCTGATAAGGTGCTGGTATCTATTCTTTTGTTGTGTTTTGCGCTTTTGATTTTGCCATTTTACCACAGACTTTCCGTTTTGAATTTTCCTCAGAGTTCAGTATTTTTGTAATTTTACTTTTTATCTTATCTGATATCAGATAAAATATACTCACCAAAGCATTATCCCAGCTTTGCTTATCATTTCCACTAAAGAAGTAACAATTAGTACTAGCTGTTAAGTCATTTGAAATGATGTATCCTTCAGGGCAACTAGTTGAAACACCTGACAGTATCAATATGACACAATATAAGTTAATTATTAGTTGAAACACATAACACAATATAAGTTAATGATTAGTTGGAACATATGAAACTATCAATATGACACAATATGAGTTATTTATTTGTTGAAACTATTGGACCGGTGAATACTTTCCAACTATTGGACCGCGGTGAAACTATTTTTCCGCCAACGTCATCATATTTCGTGAAAATTTAAATGCAGCAACGAGATTGACTAATTTAGAGAATGCTGCAAGTGTTGCAACTTTAAGCTTTACTTCTTGTATCTATGGGTTTATCATTGCAGAACGTAGCCTTTCCATTAAGAATATATACAAGTAAACATTCCATCTAACAACTAACTTCATTTTCAGAAACAGACATCTGTAACAAACACAAACGTTCAGCTACTTCTTTACAAGCAGAACCCAGTACAATGAAAGTCCCAACTATGGACTGGCTTCCGAAGCTACACAAAACACCTTACTAATATAGATTTATTTCATCTTCAAGCCATTGTTTCAGTAAAAAAAAATGTCTATTCTACTTACTAGTACACTTCGTACAATCAAGAACCTGATAATTAATTGTGCAAATAAAGCCTTTGAAAATAGTGGAATTAATTACCTTTAGAGTGTACAAAGTTCGTTGGAAGTACTTGATAAATTGCAGGCATATATTGGTGTTTTTTAATCTGTTCAAACTTTTGATTTTTCTACCTTATGTACCACTTTGCCTCCTTTTTGTATTAAGAAAAAAATCACATTCTTAAGTAATTGGGCATTTAAATGTCAGATTGGGAATACATATGTTCAAATTCTTTTACGTCATTTTTAAGTAGCAACAAACACAAGGACTATGTCAATTGGACATGCTTTGATACTACATGTATTTGTATCAGCGTTATCGATATGTTTTTTAGTTAAAATTGACATTTTAGACTTAATTAATAAAAATGATCTGACTTAAGTGTATATTTCTAAGTTTTTGTTCACGAGTAGTGATTTGGTCCAGCTGAAAATGGTTAATATTTAGCATTTCAGCATGTTCAGAATCTGTCTAAAGTTTTCTAGATCTCCTTAACATAATTGTTAAAATTGTCCATATTTTAATTAAGAGCAGATGCATTTTTCAATCATTTTGAAATAATTTATCCCAAGAGTAGAACAACATACAACATACTGTAAACATATTATCACGAAAGAGCAGGTCGGCTGTGGTCTCGAACCATGAAATTGGTCATAAGAATCACATAAAAATCTGTCACGCAGGCAAAACTGCAGGAAAAGTAGGCAACCATAAAACTAGTTGCTTAATGATTCCATTTATTAACTTTTTCCAGATCACATAAAACAAATCGTGACGTGTATTAAATCGTATTATCAAAAGTATATCTATAAAGTTATGGGCATTGATCTCTGAAATTTAATTATATTCTTCTAGTGTATCCTTCATGAAGACTCAGATTCAATTCTCAAGCAAGTGCTTACATTATCGGCCATGTTTTTCCATAAAAATGTAAAAACTAGTGATTAATATCGCCGTTGTTTGAGCACCTTAATAATTTTGTTATATTCTGTTGTTAACATAATTTGATAAATGGTGTCAAATATGAACGTTTAATTCAAAGACAATAATATGTTGCTTTTTATAGCATATTTACCTGACGATATCGGGAAATAGGTATTAAGTCGGATGTTTACATGTACTTGTGATTTGTTAAAAAACCAAACCCATATCGAAATTTTCAGCGCTTTTAAATATGTTTTTTGGTAAGATGATACAAGCATATGATTTTTATTGCGTCTTACACTTTGAGAAGCAAACAATCTTTAACTACTTTAATAAAGTATTTTGTAAAAACGTTAATTATGAGCCTTGAAAGTCAAGTGGCTCGAACATTTTTCTGAGTAAGTTTTAAAAAAAATTCAAAGAAATATGTTTTACAGTGGGTTAGGTTTCACTAATCAATTATATTGATGTTCCATTTGTATACAAGAGTGACATTTCATGGTAGTATGTGCCGATTCGAAAAAAAATGGTGCATTATTGTCTTTCTTTAATAATTTCATTATTTTATAATAAAGTATAGGTTTCTCATATTATTTTGAATAATTACAAATGTATCAATTCAGTATATTTCAGTTTTTTGTTATTGGTGTATCAAAAACATTGATGCAAGAATATAGTTTCATAAATTTGAAACGTTTAAAATAATTACATACCAATATAAAGGACCGTTCATCATTTTTGAAAAAGACTATGAATGAAAGTCGAATTATTTATCTCCCCTTCCTGAAAGATTTATTAGGAAATTAGCCAGAGTTATCTAATATTTATCACAGAGATGGACTAGCAAACATTTTTAATTGTAGCTCATTTAACGTGTCCACTATAAACAAATGCTATTTTATACAATTTTGCAATATCAGTACTTTGTTAGCTAAATCTACAAATTTTATTAGATATTATGAATTTTTAATACAAGTGATTAATATGCTTCTTTTTATATTGTTTAATTTTATTTTACAACATGAACTTTTGCCTATATTTCAATTTTGAATAGAAAGGACAACAACTATCGATCATGCTTTATGTGTTTACTTACATTTACAACATGGTCCTCCATTGCAGCAATTTCCTTCTTTGACCCATCCTTTACCAAATGCATCATCGCAAGTACGACCTTTCCGTCCACATGTCCCATTTGAAGCAAGACAATTTCGAGTGAGTCCTAAAGAGTAAAGTTCTTAAATACAATGTCACATAATGAGCTCCAATCTCTGCATTATACAATAAAAAAAAAGCTTTTAATAGGAAAATAACATGATTTCGTCATACTCTTAAAGTTATATTCTTCATTGCAGTAATGAGTGTATATGGAAATTAAAATCGGTTCATATCAATTGGAAACCAAACTGCTTATAATAATTTTAATTTATTTTTAACATGAGGTGAAATTTTCATATTATAGATTTAGTTCAAAGAAACATTGAATTAAGTTATTTATATTTTTTACTCTAATTGAAATTAAGGAAGCATTCATTGTCTTAGATTCAGCCTAACCAATATAGAGATACCGGTAACTAAATAAAGGCAACAGTAGTTTAAAGTAAAATCAGAAAATACTGAACTCCGAGAAAAATTCAAAACGGAAAATTCCAAAATCAATTGGCAAAATCAAATGACAAAAAACGCATCAAACCAAGGACAATTACTGTCATATTCCAGACTTGGTACAAGCATTTTTATACATAAACATAAAGAAAACTTACTTTCGCCAGTAGAAACATGAATGGTGAAGAGAATGATTACAATCAAGCAACACAATTTCATCATGATACTGTAATATTAAAACGAAAATGTGTAAACATTGATTATATATTCAAGGTTATTCACAGGGGGATCGTCACTCAGTAACATGTACTTGAATGCTTTAAAAAATAAATTATGACTGTTAGCTTCAGGTTCCTAAAATATACTAATAAATAAGTTCAGAATAGCCATAAACAACCAAACAGACAGGTTTGGTTTTTCAAAAAGACAGCTTATGCTTGAAGATGGAGTTGATTCAGAAATTGCAATGTTTTCAGGGATCCAAGAACAGTGCTATATATTGTTGCTGAAATTTGAATACAACGTTTCGTTCAACCATATATTATTTAATGCTTAAAATCAATACATTGAAATATTATTTTTTCTGTCCGCTTTATTAGAAAAAAAAATCTGACGTAACTTTGTCTGATTATTTCAAAATCACTTTTTCCTTCGCTCTCTTTACTGTACCTTCTTTTGTGCATGTATATAAGTCATAGAGTATTTTATTCCTATTCATATGTTTGATATGAGTAAAAGAATTCTAATATAAAAAGTAAATTCACAAAAATACTAATCTCAGAGACAAAATCTAATAGGAAATTAAAGTTCATAATCAAATGGCAAAAACAACTGACAAAATACATCAAATTTGACTTGTGTTCATTTTGGATTATTTAATAGCTGACTATACGGTTTGAATTTTATTTTATAGTGGATAATGTTGGTGGATAGAATCATTGGCAATCACGCCATATCTTCTTATTTCAATACAAAAACTTGTAAACAATTAACAAAATCATGGAACGTTCAGAAAATGATGCATCGTCTACTAAGGTGTAAAAACTAAAGAGACAAACACAAGTAATAGTATACATGAACAAACAAAGAAAACGATAGACTAAGCAACACAAACTCAACCAAAAACTCAAGGTGTTTTCAGGTGCTACGGAAGGGTAAGCAGATCCTGTTTCTCATGTGGCACACGTCGTGTTGCCTTTTTAATTACAATAGCTTTAAATAGTCTAATTCGGAAGGTCACATTTATGAACAGGGAAGATGGTTGTAGTAACGACGCGAGAAGCATTTCCGTTCTTATCTGTGAAACGGTTATTCCATAATGGTCAACCAACTCGTGATTGTGTCCGTAAAATGTACGAAGGAATGATTTCATCTTCACCATTGGAACTCTTGGGTTAATAGCTTTCTTGTGAGCATCAATCCTCTATCAATAAAAGCATGATAGCAAATACAAGCACAGTTGTATCGTATCAATTTGGAGATATATACTCGGTAAGCAGGTGCTGCAGGAATGTTGCTGTTTAGAAATGAAAAGTTCACAATTGGGGAACTGAAATCATTTCTTTTGTCGTAACGTTTTGTAAGTCAAAATAAGAGGTCGATTTAACTGTATCTGTTGTATCCTTTATCTCTAGTTCGATGGAATAGATGCATTCAACATGGTCACCAATTTTGTAATCGTTTAGTTAGAGAACATTATCTTTACAGTGGAAAGTAAAGGCAGGGGAAATTGATTACGTTTGATCTTTCTTCCTATGCATATCAGTAAAGAAACAAGACGACAAGAAAAGGAGCACAATTTGTTCCCATTCAAACGCCGACAGTCTGACCAAAAACATGTCCTCCGAACGTAACAAAATGTTTTCTATCAAGAAATCAAGCATCTTGATAACTTCAGTTTCAGAACATATTTTGTTGAATCGGAGTGATCCTATCCAAAGTAGGATGTATCCCTGTTGAAAAATAGATACTTGTATCTACATTGGTTTTTTTTTTCTTTTTATGAAAAAAAGAGAAAAAAATCTTTCAATTTGTCCTTTAGTTTAGAATTGGTTTTAAAAGTCAAATGTTTTATTACTACTTCAAGATGAAAGAGTCTTAAATTGTATGTACCAGATCTTTGAGTATCTGATTAACGCCACCTCCAGAATAGGCAATTTCACAATAACATTTAAAACCGGTTTTGATTACTTATTAAACAGATGTTATCAATATAGGAAAAAAAGGTTTTGTGAAGCACTTGGAAGACCAGAAATATATCGTTGTTTGTAAGTACATATAAGTCGTTTTACGGTTTAGGTTTCAAAACAGTGATGGAAGATCCAGTTCTTCGTCATTGGTTGAAATTCCAAAATAATATAAAACAAATCTATGATTATCCAGGATTTCCTATTGGTAAATGTCGAGAGGGTATAAATAAAGGCAACAGTAGTATACCGCTTTTCGAAATACATAAATCGACTGAGATAAAAACAAATCCGTGTTACAAACTAAAACTGAGGGAAACAAATCAAATATAAGAGGAGATCAACAACACAAAAGAAAGTTTTGAAAGGGGTAATACATGTAATAGTTCAGATACCTAACCGCTTGTATGTATATGGCAGCAAATCATTATTAAAGACATCATGCAGAACAGGTGATGCATAATAACGATGACCATGACTACGTATACGTCGAAGAGTAGAGTTGGGAATATTCATCATATTCCACGAGCTACACAACGGACTATATATAATACATATATCATCAGTTTAAATAAAGTATCAATTGTGACAAATAACTAAAATTTATTAACAAACAACAAAAGCTGACATTTTCAGATCAGACGGATTTTCATTTCACTGTCTAAGAAAATAAATGAACACTTACCACACACTGTAAAAGCAGACCTAAAGACAATAAGATAACTTTGTTAACGATCGAGGAATGATGTAAGTGTGAACTAATTATTAGCAACATATGGTGTTTTGCTTTTATTAATTTTACTAATGATGCAAATATTGTTTAGGCGTTCAACATCTTTCATCTTTTAAGTTAAACATTTGTACTTTTAAAATTATATTTCAAATCAGCTTATTTTTGCCTTTACGTGTAGTATTTCAAACCAGAAAAAAAACAACTATATTCATTCTATATTCAATATCTACAAAATATGTACACAATTGAAATACTAAATTATAATCCTGGTACCTTTGATAACAATTGTAACCGATTTTACGTTTTAAGTGTCGTTGTTTAAAAAACGTAAACCTCTCTACATAATATGATTGTCTGATTGGTATTCAGATCCACTTTCACCATTATTTTGTTTAATAGTGGCTTTCGATTATCGGCATGTGGTATGTAAAACTGACAGCCCTAATAACAAATTTGGAGTCGAGCGTACCTGGGACCTCGTGTCCCAGGTACGCTCGACTCCAAACAAAATTATTAGGGCTGTCAGTTTAACATACAGCATGCCGATATTCGAGAGCCACGATTAAACAAAATAATGATGAAAGTGGATCGTGATACCAATCAGACAATCATATTATGTAGAGAGGATAAAAAAAATTAAACAACGACACTTAAAACGTACAATCGGGCCACACTTAAAACGTACAATCCGACGGTTACAATTGTTCCCACATTTTGTAGATATTGAATATTAAATATAAAATGTATAATAGTGTTTTTTTCTGGTTTGAAAGACTACATGTAAAGGCAATAATAAGCTGATGTGAAATATAATTTTATTAGTGCAAATGTTTAACTTAAAATATGAAAGATGTTGCACGCCTAAACAATATTTGCATCATTAGCAAAATCGATCAAAGCAAAACACCATATGTCGCTAATGATTAGTTCACACTTACATCATTCCTCGATTGAATATTTTAATTGCCTGTGTTATTTTAGTAGCAAAGTGATCTTATTATCATTAGGTCTGCTATTACAGATTGTGTTAAGTTTTCTTTTATTTTCCTAGAAATGAAAATCCGTCTGATCTGAAAATGGCAGTTTTTGTTGTTTGTCTATGAATTTAAGTTGTTTGACACAATTGATACTTTATTTAAACTGATGATATATGTATTATATATAGTCCGTTGTGTAGCTGGTTGAATATGATGAATATTCCAAACTCTACTCCTCGATGTATACGAAGTTATGGTCATCGTTATTATATATCACCTGCTCTGAATGATGTCTTTAAAAATGATTTGCTGCCATATAAATACAAGCGGTTAGGTATCTTAACTATATACCCCTTTTAAAACTTTTGTTTCTGTTATGTCGATCGTTGTTCTCCTCTTATATTCGATGTGTTTCCTTTTATTGACACCTAAACAGCTTATATGTCCTAACAAACAACGGTATATTTCTGGTCTTCAAAAACCTCCACAAAACCTTTTTTTTCTAGATTAATAACATCTGTTTTATTAATAATCAAAAC
The DNA here is from genome assembly GCF_036588685.1 of Mytilus trossulus. NCBI lineage: Eukaryota > Metazoa > Mollusca > Bivalvia > Mytilida > Mytilidae > Mytilus > Mytilus trossulus. The sequence continues at coordinate 23,114,519 of NC_086380.1, forward strand.
CGGTTTTCAAGACACATTTAAGACTGTCAAGAAAGTGTCGAGACATATTCATACATTATTTAGAATATCAAGAATATTTAAAGACATATTCAGACATTATGTCAAAAATATGTCAATACAGATCGAGACAAATTTAAGACCATCGAGAATAGGTCGAGTTTAATCAAGACTCTTATCAGATGATAAAGGAAGTATCGAGAAGTGTTAAGACATGTTCATACTGTCAAGACACTTGTCATGAAAAAATCAAGAACTGTTTTGGACAAATTCATACTATATCAAGAATTGTTAAAAAAAAAATTCAGACTCATATAGAATGTCGAGTAAATATTCATGCATATTCAGACAAAAACTGGTCTTTTCAGACTTTTTGACTTTTGTAGTGGAAGTATAACTATAAATCAGGTTATTTCCTGATAATTTAATTTTGGTGGTAACACGTCTTCTGATTGGCTGACGTTATTTTGTTATCAGCCCATAGACATAATTAAGTCATGTGACAGTGACGTCTTTGACGTTTTTTCATGGTTTTCTACGGATAAGAATGGAATTTAGAATTTAATTATAAGAAGTGACTGTAATACTTTTTGTGTCTAGTATTCGAAATAACATAAAAAATGTTGTGCACACTGTTTAATAACCCGCTACGCGCGTTATGCAGTGTGCACCAAATTTTTACGTTATTTCTTCATAGACAGAAAAAATATTATAGTCATTCCTAAAATAAAAGCTTTTTTCTTATTTTATAAATGCAGAGATTGGAGCTCATAATGTCACATTATATTTAAGAATTTTACTCTTTAGGACTCACTCGAAATTGTCTTGCTTCAAATGGGACATGTGGACGGAAAGGTAGTACTTGCGATGATGTGTTTGGTAAAGGATGGGTCAAAGAAGGAAGATGCTGCAATGGAGGACCATGTTGTAAATGTAAGTAAACACATAAAGCATGATCGATAGTTCTTGTCCCTTCTATTCAAAAATGAAACATAGGCAAAATATCATGTTGTAAAATGAAATTAAACAATATAAAAAGAAGCATATTAATCTGTTGTAAAAAAAATCATAATATCTAATAAAATTTGTAGATTTAGCTAATAAAGTCCTTATATATTTGTATAAAGTAACATTCGTTTATAGTGTAAACTTGTTTTAACGTTAAATAAGGTACAATAAAAAATTGCTTGAAAATTTCTTTGAATTTTTTTAACTTTCTCAGATAAATGTTCGAGCCACTTGACTTTCAAAGCTCACAATTAACGTTTTTACACAATATATAAAGATTATTTGCTTCTCAAAGTGTGACGCAATAAAAATCGTATTCTTAAAATTGAGAATGGAAATGGTGCATGTGTCAAAGAGACAACAACCCGACCATAGAAAAAACAAAAGCATCATCTTACCAAAAGTGCTAACATTTTTTTACCAATACCGGTTGGTAAACAAATCACAAGTACATGAAAATCATACTTAGTACCTATATCCCGATTTCGTTAAATAAATTTGCTATGAAAAGCAATATATTATTGTCTTTGAATTAAACCTTCATATTTGGCACCATTTATCAAATTATGTTAATAACAGAATATAACAATACTATTAAGGTGCTCAAACAATGGCGATTTTTATACACTAGTTTTTACATTTTTATTGAAAAACAAAAAATTGCCGATAATGTAAAAACTTGCCTGAAAATTAAATTTGAGTCATCATGAAGGATACACCGGAAGAATATAATTAAATTGTAAGAAGTTAATTTCTAATTTCTGCTAAGTTTCAGAGATCAATGCCCGTATTTTTATAAATATATTTTGGATTATAACTATTTAAACACGTCACGATTTGTTTTATGTGATCTGGAAAGAGATAATAAAAGGAATCATTTAGCAACTAGTCCTATTGCTGCCTACTTTTTCTGCAGTTTTTCCTGCGTGACAGATTTGTATGTGCTTCGTATGACCAATCTCCTGGTTCGAGACCACAGCCGACCTGATATGTCTCAAAACTATGTTTACAGTATTTTGTTTAACTTTTGGGATACATTATATTAAAATGATTGAAAATTTCATCTGCTCTAACTCAAAATATAGCAAAGTTATACCTTTTAAACTCGATGTTTGTACTTTTGACTTCTATGTCTTTTATGTTATATATGCCTGTAAATTATCCTTAATTAAAATTGAGAATGGAAATCGACAATTTCTTATGAAGTACTTGCTTCATGCATATCTATAATACTAAAATTACGAGGTCCAATTTGTCAGCCGTCATCACGTAAAAACGACGAATCAAAGAATTCAACTTAATATATAACTAATATAGTACAAAGGTGTAGATTAAAAATTACACCACTCCAGGCCCTTTTGTTTTCCACGTGATTAATATTGCCAATAATTAAGAAGTTCCGGGTCGAGTCCGATACCGATACCAATAGTATATTCACCTGTTACCTATTACCTTATCTGTACGTTCCGCATCTGACAGGCGCACCAACAAACTGTGTATTCAGGATTAATATGATTATTCAAGATTGATATGCTATATACACGGGTCATAATCACAGGGTTGACACTCTAAATTGTCAAATTGTTACAGGTCTATTGTAGTATTTTAATCAGTAAGACTTTCTAAGATAACAATAAGAATACTAAAAATCTGGACTAAAAAAAAGGCGTATAGGTACAGTTTTCAATTTGTTACCGGGCATGACGTAAAACAGCGAATCGAAGAATTCAACTTTATTTATAACTAATATAGGAAAATACTGTTGATTAAAAAATACTCCATTCCAGGATCTTTTGTTTTTCAAATAATTAATGTTACCAATAATTGATAAGTTCCAGTTCGACGGGTTCAAACAAAAAGATTTGAAAGCAGAGAAAACTGTGTATATTATTAATCGGCATGCCTTTATCAGATGACAATACTAATACTAAAATAAGGCTTGCGCATAGTTATATACTTTAATTCAGTCACAGACCCGCGATATCACGGGTGTGTTCTAGTATAATATAATATTCTCTAGTTTGCATGTATGCTTATTATTACTTATTTTTATATATAAAAAAGAAGATGTTTGATTTTTTTTAAATTGTCTTATCGGGACCTTTTATAGCTGACTATGCGGTATGGGCATTCCTCCATTTCCTCAGATGGAAATTACATTACATCATCTTCTTATTCTTATATCGTCTAGAGATTTGCAATACAGAAGAGAACATAACTCATAGTTATTTTTAAAATCGTGTTTCAAATCTTTATGTCTTTGAGTCCGTTAGAGAGGAAGCCTGTGTAAATGAAATAGTTTAATAAAGTACCGAAATATAGTTTGGAGACTTATTTTTGTTTACAAAGCACTTACATGTCTTATATAATTATTATTCTTATCATTCCTCTTCCGCCGTTTTGATACACAAAATATTCCGTTTCAAAGCCATATAATGTAGCTAATATCTTATTTGCTCTCTAGTGTGGATACTTTTATTTTTTACAAAAAGGTAACAGTTGGGAAAATTATGCTATGATCTGCTACATTTATGAGAGGGGATAGGACCTTTATCGGAGCTCCGGGTTCGGGTGTTTTTAGACTCGGGATTTCGGGATTGACCCTTTCGGGATCCGGGAATTCATTTTTCGAATTTCGGGACCTCGGGATTTCGTATTTTTAAGCCCGGGATTTCGGGATTTCGGGATCAAGACCCCTCCTAACCCCCCTCATGTATTAAAATAAAAGGACATACATCATTACACACTAGCTGTTATTATGGAGTTATCTAGACAAATGGGTGCATCAATATTCAACTGGATAACTTGTTATTTCAGCCCATAACTGACAATTTGGCTAGCCGGACACATAGACACAATACATTCATTCGTCTAGCCGGACAATAGTCACAACATATTTTTCGTCCTGTCGGACAAGTAGCCCAAGTAATATTCATCAGGCTAACCGAGCAAATATCAACAGCCTAAATATTATCATTTAGTTCATTTAGCAAAATAAAAAAGATTGCTTGGTTTTATTTCACTTCTGCTATTTAATATGTATTTAGGAAAGTAATATAAATCAATTGATTAGTCTATAGTATTAATACCAGGTGTTGTCATACAAAATCAATGGATTGTTCGAATGAATGTTTTTTCCGAGTAAAGGTAAGTATAAGTTAACACAGTAATGATTACAGTAGCAGATTTTTAAGTTAGTTCACAGTTTATTTTTTTTGTTTCCGCTATTCTGTATTATCGTTTAACTTCGCAACGTATGTATTAGTCCGAGTTCACGCTGACGTCCAACGGCTGTTTTGCCAGACAAGTCCCACGGCCCCAGCTCGTCTGGCAAAACAGCCGTTGGACATCAGAGTAATCTCGGACTACGTATGTATGTACCGTGCACATGTTAAACCTTGTCTTCAATTGCTGCTCCTTTATGATTTCGGTAATGTTCGGTGTAGGGTTGGTATATACTTGACAGTTCATGTTGCATAAGCCTCAATTTATCTTGATTGGGACTAGCTGGAAAAATAAAAATAAATATTTCTAGAAAAAAAACGCCATTCCCATCCCTCGTAGACGTACAAGGGATGAGTGATCAGTGCTTTAATAATAAAAATTGACAGTTTATAAATTTTTATAAACTTGTCTATTCTCTACATTCCCCTATGCATCTTAGCAATTTAAATCAACATCTAGGCAGTCAATCAGTAAATGCAGCTATCAGGAATATACATACTCTTGTTTTGGTTGTGAAAGTTAAAATAAATTGAAGTAGAAATGATCGAAACGATGAACTTTATTGATTGACAATTCTTCTATACAACAAATATAGTTGACCTATTGCTTACAGTTTATGAAAAACAGACCAACACATAAAAAATTTACACTGAGCAATGAACTGTGAAAATGAGGTCAAGGTCAAATAAAACCTGCACGACTGACATATAGATCATAAAATATTTCCATTCACCAAATATAGTTGATCTATTGCATATAGTACTAGCAGAAAACCCCAACTAAAAAATCTTAACTTTGACCACTGAATCATGGAAATTAGGTCAAGTTCAGATGACACCTGCCAACTAGACATGTACATCTAACAATCATTCCATAAAACAAATATAGTAGACCTATTTCATACAGTATAAGCAAAACAGACAAAAACACAAAACTTAGCTATAACCACTGAACAATGAAATTGAGGTCAATGTCAGATGACACCTGCCAGTTGGACATGTACACCGTACCTCAAGTGAAAACTGTCTGACAGGCGTGAGGATCTTGCAAGGTACGCACATACCAAATAAAGTCATTATATTACTTGTGATAAGAGAGAATTTAACATATTGACAATATTCTTTTTTAAGTAGTCACAGAACCTTGAAAATGAGGTCAAATGAGGTTAAGGAAATTAGACATGTCACTGAAGGAAACTTCGTGACATGAGGCATCTATATACAAAGAATGAAGCATCCAGTTCTTCCACCTTCTTAAATATTAAAGTTTTAAGAAGTTAGATAACACCGCCGCCGCCGACGACGGATCACTATTTCTATGTCACGTATGTTGAGCTTTCTGCGACATAAGTTGCAGGCTCGACAAAAACTGAGAAACTTCGTTAAAAAGTACAACAGATTTATTCAAACATCTTGATTTATTAACTTAACCATATCATACACACTTGACATCTTATTTCACATGTGCACACATATATATTGGGTAAAAAAACCAAATATAAGACAGGGGTAAAACGCACAATCAATATTTTCTAATACAACTATAAAATAAAACTCAAAGGTTTATAGTAACATATAATAAGTTACTCAAGTTAGCGAGACACACCCATTCGAATGAACTTCTCATTATTCTGTGAACATTCATTATGGTGGTCTATACTGTGATGTGAAGTGTCTGAACCATCAAGGAACTTCTGACCACTAAATAATTCACCGTTGCAGGTAATTTCTAATCCACATGTCCTGCATCCTTTATGGTGAGTTTTCTTGAACAGTATATTGCCAGTGAGACTGTGATTACAGTCAAACAGATGAAGAAGATGTAGAATGTTTCCTCATCAAAAATGTCTGTGAAGGCAGGAATATGAGCCGACAGCTTACTTACTATCTTCTTAGTGCTGCCATCTTTTGGCAACATGATATGACTCTAGGCAAAACCTGCAAAATAAACAATTGTTTATATGGAATTAAGAAAGCCTTGATGGTTTAAACTAAATTTATTACTAGTAATTAAATGCCATGCCATTAGTTTTTTCCTTAAACTTCAAATGTACTACAACCATGACAACACGGCCAAGTCAGTATTAAGATATATATGTCATGTATGTATTGTAATGAGAAAAGTTGATTTTCTGGTGGTGAAACATGGTCTGTAAATGTAAACGTACTGAGACAAAAAAAAAAAAAAGGTTGGCGATATATACCAAAAGGGACATTCAAACGCAAAAATAGACTGACAGCAGCATGGCAAAAAACGAGGGAAAAGGCCAAAACATACAATGCATACCCTTAAAAACTTTTCAAACTTGACGGAGCAACATAAACCCCTCGGAACCTGTGTGCTTTGAAATTAAAGCTTTTCTTGAACTATCATTTTTATGCCGTATATTATAGTTATGTTCTATCATATCAAGTATAGTTGAAACATTGAATAGGTTTACCACATGTTCAGCAATTGTTTATATTGACCCAGGGTTTGTAACACGTTAATTAGCTAATAATCAGATTTCTCGTTTGGTCGATAATTGGCAGCAATGTTTATTCATAATTTATCAATATATATATTATATATACATAAAATGAGGCATTTGTTTCTTTCCTCTTAACTCTCACTTATCAGTCTTATATCACGTTTGAATTGTGTATGTCTCACACCGTTTTATAATATGTAGTTTTAAAAATAATTCAATAAACGGAGTGAAGTCGTGTCCATTCGACACATTTTAACACTCTAAATTTAGAATGTCAAACTGAATTTCCGGGTATCAAATTTCTGTTAAAATATCTTTTTTAAAGGCAACAAACAAAAGAAAAAGAAATACCTTATCTGTCTCAATACCTGGGAATCGATCTACACACAATTCAACTCCCCAAGCTATATTCTGAAATAAGATCTGTCCAATTGTTTGTTATTTCCAAATGAGAAATTCTTGATACGGATTATTCCTACTTTGATCTCACTTCGAGTTACTAATACTAGCGTGGATTCACTTTGTTATAACTTATCTGTCATAGTAAGAAAACAAATTAAAATAAAATAGTAACGTAGCACAATGGTTAAGACCTAGGTGTGTGTAATTCAATAATAATGAGTATTGATCCGAAATTGTGTGTCTAAAAGAATAACAAATTCTGGTACGGATATGAATGAAATTCAGGCTGTAAAATTATGAATGATTACAGGAAAAAATACATTAATTTTGTATCTTGAAAAGTCTATGCATTGGCATGGGAAACAAAACAAAAAAACAAGAATGTCCAAAGTACATGGATGCCTTACTATCACTAGCATTTTCTATCATGTCTATAGGCTGTGGACAGTGAAATTGGGGTCAAAAACTCTAATTGGGCATCAAAATTAGAAATGTCATACATGCATCATGGGGAACATGTGAACTAAGTTTAAAATTGATTTGACCTGACCTTTATCAAAAACTCACTTGACCTAAACTTTAACATAAAGCCGAACAGAGGGACGAATGGACCAACAAACACACACAGTTAAAAAACATAATGCCCATAAATGCAGCATAAAAAAGTCAGTGTAACTGTTATTTTCACAATTTTTTCAAATTCAGAATCTGACATTTTTGACAAAACAGCCAAATGGAACATAATCAGGATAATGTACACTCAATTTGCAACTCATCTGAGTCATTTTAAAAATAAGCTCAACATCTGAAAGCATGCGTAGAAAAAAGTCAGTATGACTATTATTTTCATGAGATTTTTTTAAGTCCAAAGCCTTCATGTGATTAGAGCAAATATCAGGGGAGAAGAACAAACATACTCTTTAAATCTTAATCGGTAACTCATCCAATCAGACTCACATAATTAAAATCTTGATCTGTAACTCATCATACATGTAGTCAGTAAGTCTGTGTAGGTCGGCAATGGAAAAAAAATTGATAATGCCCAAAAGAGTTACGTTCTACAGCTAAGTAGACACACATACTAAAACAGCTCTATAATCCCCCCTTTACTATTCATTATGAGAAAAACAAAATAATAATGACATATCAATATTCATGTTCTCCTTTGTTTTTGTACTGTCTCAGCCTTATGATTATAGCTAGGTTCTTGTCAATTAATATTGCATCCTCAAGTTTTTTACATTTTATCCACTCTCCACTTCCTCCATACAATTGTACTTCAATTTGTAATTTAAAACGACCAACATCTTGTATTGACTAATCTAAACTAAACATAGTGTATACATTAAATTATTGAGAAGAGATTGTGTTTTGATACTCTCTATTTCAGCATGATCATGATGATTCCTTGATGACCGAAAATGAAATTTTATTATTTCAGATTTTTCCGTGGAGTGTGAATCAAGAATCATGAGAAAATTACCAACAGTATTAGTCACTACATTAATCAGCATCGTTGATATGGCAACAATAACCATTTTATTTTGTCATGGAAACAAATTTAAGCATCATCTACAACAAGGACTGCACCATTTTTCATTCCAAAGATCTGTTTTTGATTTGTTTGTATTTGGATTTTTACGATTCTGTCTCACCATGGGGCTTTCACTATCTGTTTTCAGATATTCATATGATTCTATTTATAGAATAAGAAAAATTAAAACTGTGATATTTATAGCTTCTTTAGCAACAAGTATATATACAATTATAAAACTCCTAATACGATCAGAAGTTCCAGGAACATTGACAGATAAGTGGTTTTGGTTGATATTTTCTTGGACACACATATCTTGTTTATGGATGTCTCTTCATTGCTTATTTTTAAGTAAAATTTACATAAACATTGAGGTGAATAACACGAGTATAAACAAAGAAGATGGAGATGAAGTAGAAAGAGAACCTTTGATTGGATCCAGTGATGAACAAAGTGACCAATCACCAAAGACGACTGCCAAAGTTACTATATTTAGACTTTTTTCCCACTCAAAGCCAGACATACCATTTATAATCATGGGATTTATATTTTTGACCATATCATCTACAGGTATAGTATATATGTAAATTTTGAATGTCAGTTTATTGTGTTTATATGGTTACTTCAGACTGTTTACAATTTCTTAGTGAAATTTTGGCATCCTGTTTGTCTTAAATTTTAATTATCTACTTGGAAAATGTTTATTTTCTTTGTAAAATTGAACCATGAATTTGAAATTTTAATATTTTCCCCAGTCTATAATGATTTGTCCCCATGAAAAAGTACAGTATTACTTTTAAATAGTGATGCTAGTAAGATAAGAATCTGTGTAATATCATTTTCATGATTGTTAAGATGGTACCTAACACTTCAGGGAAATAACTCTGTAACCTCATCTAAACGTTTTAATTAAGTTGTGTTGTAAAAGAAGTATTAAGCTTCTCAATGATCAAAATTTGTGTTTGTCAAACTGCTATATAACCAGTGTAATTTTTCTGACAAAACGGTTGGTTAAAAATTTTTGATTTTTTTTATATTTTTGTAAAAGGGTCAATACTTTCTCAAAATTTTATGAAAATTAAACAAGCCAAATTAATTTTAGTGAAAGTGTTGGGTACCACCTTAACTAGCAATAAGAGGTCTCGGTTTTAAAACTTTACCAGGAACTCAGATGACAAATTTTGTGCTTAAAACACCAAATACATTTACAACATTTTGATTGGTACAATTTTGAGTCTGAGAACAATAATCATACTTAAACATTTTACCATCCCAAGGCAGTTAGTCAAGGACAGATACATTATATTTATACCATACTACACTGGCATGACTTGATCAGTTGTATTATGAAGATATTCAATTATATTTTCAGGACAGATATTTATACCATACTACACTGGGGAAGTTGTAGACAGTATTGTTATAGAGAAATCTCAGAAGAAATTTACCCAATCAATTATAATCATGGCTGTCATATCTGTTATAAGGTTAGTACCCTATCATCATCATGGCCATGACTTTCATATCAGTTATAAGGTTGCACAACCACGACAACTGTGGTACAACTCCATGTTAAAAGGATGGTTCTTTTATTATGCTTTGTTGATTGTTTGCTGCCTTTATAAAGCTCAGTGGCAAATGTTTCATGCGTGTTCAGGGTGATATATTTATTATTATAAGTACATGTAATTACAAAAATAAAAAAATGTAATATATGATCAATAACCAGACAACTCTCCATCAGATTAATTGACCTAGAAATAATGACTATATAGATCAACTTACAGCCTTCAACAATGAATAAAACCTATCCTGCATGGTCAGCTATAAAAGGCCCTGAAATGACATCTGTACAACAATTCTAATGAACAAAATGTTGCCCTGATTTATGTAAATAAAACAATAAACAAAATACAAATTCAGTAAAAAAAACAGCTGAATTTCAGGCTCCTGACTTGGGACAGACACTTACAGATATGACAGATCTAGATGATAACCATATGCATGTGGTATGAGTGCCAAATAAGACATCTCTTCATCAAAGTCACAATTTGTAAAAGAAAAAACATTAAAAGTTAAGGATGTACACCTCTGAGGAGCCAAAAATTTCTAGAATTAAACTTTTTTTCTTAACCTGATTTTTTGGTTCATAAGACGGTAACAAAATAATTGGTGAAGAAAAAATCATATGGTGGTGCACTTCTTTTTTTGCTACGGTCCTTTGAAAATGCCCAATTTTGATGATTTTCCCATTTTTCATCGATTTTTACCTATTTTTGGACTATTATCTTGAAAAAATCACAGTTCCACAATTAAACTTTTTTTCATACTTTCTATAAAGATGAAGTGGACCAATCTGAATATATTTTACTTTAAAAAACTATAGGTAGGTGTTAATATAAGAAAGTTTTATCATATTTTGATGCTTTTTTGTGTAAAATTTACCATGCTGTCAATTTTGTATTTTTGTGATTTTTCTCAGTTTTAAGAACATAATGCACATTATTTCAACTTTTTTGTTATAAATAATTGACAAAATACATATCTAAGAAATTTGAAAAGACCAAAATGATATGGGATGTACATGATTCTTGTAAATTCATTTTTAGCTCACCTGGCCCGAAGGGCCAAGTGAGCTTTTCTCATCACTTGGCGTCCGTCGTCGTCCGTCGTCGTTAACTTTTACAAAAATCTTCTCCTCTGAAACTGCTGGGCCAAATTAATCCAAACTTGGCCATAATCATCATTGGGGTATCTAGTTTAAAAATTGTGTCCGGTGACCCCGCCAACCAACCAAGATGGCCGCCACGGCTAAAAATAGAACATAGGGGTAAAATGCGGTTTTTGGCTTATAACTCAAAAACCAAAGCATTTAGAGCAAATCTAACAGGGAGTAAAATTGTTAATCAGGTCTAACTGCCCTGAAATTTTCAGATGAATCGGACAACCTGTTGTTGTGTTGCTGCCCCTGAATTGGTAATTTTAGGGAAATTTTGCTGTTTTTTGTTATTATCTTGAATATTATTATAGATAGAGATAAACTGTAAACAGCAATAATGTTCAGCAAAGTAAAATCTACAAATAAGTCAACATAACCAAAATGGTCAGTTGACCACTTTAGGAGTTATTGTCCTTTATAGTCAATTTTTAACCATTTTTCGTAAATCTTGGTAATCTTTTACAAAAATCTTCTCCTCTGAAACTACCAGGCCAAATTTAAACAAACTTGGCCGCAATCATCATTGGGGTATCTAGTTTGAAAATTGTGTGGCGTGACCCGGCCAACCAACAAAGATGGCCAACATGGCTAAAAATAGAACATAGGGGTAAAATGCAGTTTTTTGCTTATAACTCAAAAACCAAAGCATTTAGAGCAAATCTAACAGGGAGTAAAATTGTTAATCAGGTCAAGATCTATTTGCCATGAAATTTTCAGATGGATTGGACATACTGCTGTTAGGTTGCTGCCCCTGAATTAGTCATTTTAAGGAAATTTTGCCGTTTTTTGTTATTATCTTGAATATTATTATAGATAGAGATAAACTGTAAAGGGAAACAATGTACAGCAAAGTAACACCTAAAAATAAGTCAACATGACCTAAATGGTCAATTGACCCCATAAGGAGTTATTGCCCTTTATAGTCAATTTTTAACAATTTTCATAAAATTTGTAAATTTTAACTAACATTTTCCACTGAAGCTCTTAGGCCAAGTTCAATATAGATAGAATGATTGTAAGCAGCAATAATGTTCAGTAAAGTAAGATATACAAACACATCACCATCACCAAAACACAATTTTGTCATGAATTCAAATGCGTCCTTTGTTTAATATTCACATAGACCAATGTGAGCGACACAGGCTCTTTGGAGCCTCTAGTTTGTATCCCTCACCCATTTTCTCAAAATTTTGGCTAAAAATACTGACTTGATAGATCGTAAAATTTGAAAACTGGATTACTCAAAAACCATTCATTGTAAGTACACAATTTTTTCACAGAGTTATGTTTGATTATAATATTTTTAAAAATTCATTGATATTTTCCACTTGTATAACATGTTTTCGAAATTATTCAAGAACGAGATTTCAACGAGACTGAATGAGACTGAAAAGTCAGAAGAATACATCCTTAAAGTACAGTGTTCAACACGGAGTCTTGGCTAGCAAACTATAAAGGGCCCCAAAAATGACAAGTGTGAATCCATTCAACTAGGAAAAACATCGGCCTTACCTATATAAAATAAAAACGAAAATCAAGCAACACTTATTAACCATATCAGCAATCGACAACCACTGAACATCAGGTTCTAACTTACAACAGATGTAAACAAATGCATTCAATGCCATGGTTCAAATGTTTTAATAGGTACATACCTTCACTCTTACCTGAAACTATGATATAACATCACAACAAAGAAACACACACTATAAAATAGATATCAATTGAAATAGCTTATCTCAATCAAAAGACATTTAAACACAAGTGCACATACACTGAATGAATAGATTTGAGCTATGACAAACAGCAATAAAATGTTCACCACACATTTTTTTCTGTAAGTAAAAAGTTAACTAAGATTTAGTATTATAGGGTTATTGCATGAATATTGGGGAATATTGTCCGGAGTAGAATTTTATATTGCAAGAGCTTGCGAGTGCAATATATGTTCTATGAGAGACAATATTCCCCAATATTCATGCAATAACCCTTTTATTGTATAGCAATATAATATTTGAAAGTAAAAATTGGTTTAAACTGAGGTTTTGTCGTTGATGACGTCATGAATTTGGAAGATTTATTGCACGCTAACTTTTGGTTACTTTCTGTGGGAAATATTATATTGCTATATACAATAAATACTTTTGTTCTATAAAATATCGTGAAGTTTTCCGGTTTGTCTTAAGGAAATCTTTTGACCCTGATCTAAAGGAGTAGGTCCGGTAAGGACTCATTTTGGCCTCAAATTTCAGTTTCATCTAACGAAAGATTTTGACCACTCTTTAAACACTTAAGTGTCTATTTCACTTGATTCAATTAGTTTATGTGAAAGATATTTAACTGATTAAGTCATTAAAAACGATCCGATTGAAGCTCAAATATGAAAAATCTCTCAAATATGCCAGAAAACACTTCACTTTTCAGACTGTTTTTTGTCAAAAATGTTATGTATTATCATAAAATACAACTTACATTCCAAAATCAAGGATGAACACGAATGTGGTCACTTTAGTTTTACACAGAAACTGTCTAAAATTTAACTAAAATGATAGAATTTTGAAGATTTCAGTAATTTAGCATGACTTAATGGTGCTACAATCCGATATATGTGCATTGTATTGTCAAAACAGCCCATATTTATGTACCAGAAGCATTCAACTGTCCAATAAATAAATAAAAGTTTACATTTTAACAATTTTGTAAAACTGTTATATTTTGGGGCCAAAAAGGGGCCTTACCAGACCTACTCCTTTGTAACAGTAAATATATTGTTTTAATATCTAGGACAATTATTGAGTACAGCCTACATGATGTATATCAGGTCTATTGAATTATTTTCAGATGACCGTGCCAGTTTGACCATATCAATGCTTTTAGCTTAAACTGCAGATTTACATGGTTTTGTTTGACTGATTTTATCATAACGTTTCTATAGTTCTATTACAGCTGGTTGTCGAGGTTGGTGTTTCAGTTTAGCTATGGCACGTTTAGGAATAAGAGTACGGAACAGATTATTTGGATCTGTAATAGAACAAGAAATAGGCTTCTTTGATAAAGTAAAAACAGGTAAGATTCAGTTCTGTAAAATGTACAAGACTTCACTATACATGTATAGTATTCTATGGTTAAAAGTAAAATCACAAAAATACTAAACTCTGAGAAAAATAAAATCAGAGTCCCTAATCACATGGCAAAATCAAATGACAAAACACATCAAAAACGAATGGACAACAACTGTCGTATTCCTGACTTTGTACAGGCATTTTCAAATGTAGAAAATGATGGATTGAACCTGCTTTTATAGCACTAAATCTCTTAGTTTATACAAAAGTCTGACCAAATTCCGGTATCTTTACAACGATGCTTGAACTGAACAGACATAATAAATAAAATAGTAAAAATATGGGTACATCAGTAAGATACCTTTCCATAATTAACAAACAAGGACTTCATTCCAGTGCATTGTCAAGCAAAACAAACACACACCCTGTCACCATCTCGTCCTTCAGCTGGCCCCATAACAATTATGTTTACTAGTTCAGAGATTAAGGACATCATACATAACTCTGAATACGACACAAGAAACTAAAATTAAAAATCATACAAAACAAACAAAGGCCAGAGGCTCTTGACTTGGGACAGGCGCAAAATTGCGGTGGGGTTAAACATGTTTTTTGAGATCTCAACCCTCCCCCATAACTCTAGCCAATGTAGAAAATACAGACATGTATATAACTTGACAATACATCTGTAAATGCTGAACATACTTTTGTGATGTAATTTTCAGCTATGAACCATGCACTTTAAGCCTCCAAGGTACATCTGCACTGATTTAAATCCATAATGAGACATGATCTCTCAAATTTTAAGCTTTATATGAAAGTCAAGTTAAACTCTGGTAGTCTGATTCTGGGACATTACTAGTATACAAATTATTATATATTTTTTCTTTGTAGGGGACATAACCTCACGTTTGACCTCTGACACAACAGTGATGACAGACACAGTAACCTTGAACATGAATATATTTACACGTAACCTGATATTAAGTGTTGGAATCATTGTGTTTATGTTCAAGTTGTCATGGAGACTATCTTTGTTGACGTTGATAGCGTTCCCCATTGTGTTGGGTGTGTCTAAAGTGTATGGGGAATATTATAGAGTAAGATTTGAACATAATTACTATACAGTTATTGAGCTTTGATCAACACTCTAGTATGAATGTGCTATTATTTGTAGGAGAAGAAGGGTTCTTATTTTGCCATTGATAACAAACAAATGTGTTTCTAATTGATATATAAACATGGGAGAAATTGAAATGGAAGGATATTTGTTAATCTTGCCTTATAAAGAAATTACATTTTGTATTCCATGTTTAGATACTGACACAAATTTTGATAGCAACAAACATAAATTCTCAAAATTGATAAACTCATAATATTTTAAGTAAAAAGGGTTTCAACTCCCTCAGTTGAATTTTGCGATTTTTAGGTCCCTTTGGTCATACATTTTGTAATATATATAGGTTTTATCTATTTTTTTGATTTCATTCTTCTACTCCTCTTTATTTGTAAAACAAAATTATGCCTTAAGATATAACGGAGGTGTACAACAGAACTTCAATTTGATATTTTATAGGATCTGGCCTCAAAAGTTCAGGATGCTTTAGCTGCAGCCAATAATGTTGCAGAAGAAGCTTTGTCCGCCATCAGGACCGTCAGAAGTTTTGCTAATGAAGACGGAGAGAAAGACCGTTACAGAACATCACTTGATAAAGCCTACAAAATAAACGTCAAACAAGCAAACGTGTACGCTGGTTATGTATGGTGTACACAGGTATGTTATAAAACAATTTGGTTTCATCATATTTTTTTTTATCTTTATTTTCGTTCGTTTGGTTGCTTTTCAATCATTAAGGGAAAAAACATTCAAATGGCAATGCTTACAAAGAAGTTTCTTGTTAAATACACATCTGAAATTAAGCTGTTAAAGTGGAGAAATCAGCCTTATAAAATTTACTGGTAATTGTGTCCGCCATAATGGGAGGATCATGATTGCAGTCGCTATCAACACATTGACACCAGTAATAAAACATCACTTCATAAAGCCTTCAAACTAAAGGTCAAACAAGCAAATATTTTAGCAGGTTACAAATGGATATTGAGATTTTTTTATTAGAAAATTGAAAATTTACAAAACTATTTGTAGAATGATGTGGTTATGTTTGACTATTGGCAGCTTGCATGTGATTTTGATATAGCAGAAACTATATTGAATGTCAAACCATTTCAGCTAGGTTTGACATGTTTATATAATATCTTTTCAGCTTTTTGAACTTGGTTTGACTGTTGCAGTATTATACTATGGAGGTCATCTAGTACTGACAAAGACTTTATCTGGTGGTAACCTTGTGTCTTTCATACTGTATCAAATGCAGCTAGGAAACTGTATAGATGTAAGTTATCATTTTGTATTTGAACTTTCAATATTCAATATACTGTTGGTGGCCTTCAGCTGTCGTCTGCTCTATTACCGGTTGTTGTCACTTTGATACATTCCCCATTTCCATTCTCAATTTTATGTTAATTCTGAAATAATTGCAAGTATATATAATGGACAAAAAAGTCAGATTAGTTATTTTATTTCAAGAAAAAGCTATGTATAGACATGTACATCAGGGTTGCATTCAATGTTGTAGCTGCTACATAGTGCTACGAAGATGTATGACTATTAAACATGTATTTATCTTAGCTGCTATATAGATATTAATAGCAGCTACATAGTCACTATGTAGCCGCTACAATATTGAACAGGACCCAGATATCAGAATGAGTGTTATTACTGTGTAACTCACCCAGTCACATTATTCAAAGGTAATAAAATACTATGATGTCTGAATTTACAATGGTGATAATAATGTCAGTTAGTACAGATAGTTGAGAGGACTTTGACCACAAGAATTGTTTCACACATGTTGTATTTATTTTCACAGTTATATATTGTTTGAAAAAAATTAAAGAGAAAACAATAGTGTTGTGATTTCTTTAATTTTCTTATACCTATCCACAAGGGAAAAAACAGGCACAAAACAAAAGACAGTGAACATGGTGAACTGCATATATTATATATTTGAACAGGCTTATAATAATCGTCTATCCTAAAACTTTAGCAGCAACAATTTGACATTCTTTTTGTCCTTGATATTTAATGTACATTCATAGACCTGATTTTTGTGTTTTTTTTGTGATTTTGTTTTTTAATGGTTTGTATCCTATTTTGTAGGAAATTGGTGAAGTATTCACTGGATTGATGCAGGCAGCAGGAGCATCAGAAAAAGTGTTTGAATACATTGACAGGGAACCAGTTGTAAAAAATACAGTCAAGGACATAATAGATACAGAGTCTGTGATTGGCCAGAGTGAAGATGAATCAGACAAGATTTCTGGTCTGATTGAATTCAAGAATGTTACATTTGCATATCCTTCAAGACCAGACACTAACGTGCTTAAGGTAAACATGAAAGAAACAGCATTGTCTATTGGATAACACAAATGTTACACAGACACAAACAGTTTTCTTATTGGCAATAATACCACATCTTTTTTATACAAACAATAATTCTAAGATTTATGTTAGTTCCAGGATTGGCTGGGGTTTGATTAAATGCTTTGTCTTAGTTATTAAGAGGCAATGTCAGAGAGCACCAGGCAGGACTGTTCAACTAAAAAAAAAAAATTTGGTCAAACATATTTTACCCTTTCAGTATAACATACTGACTGGGAAAATATAATTTTTTTTCTTCAAATTTGTGAATTTGACATTTTTTTTAAGGGCTATTCCAGAAAAAAATGTATGGGGGGATTGGAAGGCACATTGTATTAATAATACATGGGTGATGGGTATCAGAGCAACTTTTCACACTATAATGCACTATAATTCTCAATTACAATTGTCTGGGTGGTGGGTGCTGATAAAAACTGCCTTCCAACCCAACCATACATTTTTTTCTGGAAAAGCCCTAATGAAATTCAATATAAAGGCTCAAACTGTTAATTTTCATTGAAATGTATAGGGAAAAAGCCAGTTTCTAACTGTTTTCAATGATCCATCATCGGAGAAAAACACTTCATGGCTTTCTGTTGTGTAAAAGAGAGGTAATACATTAACCAAAGGACTTAGGAAAATGTTTTCATCTTCAGCTGTTGTCTGCTCTATGATTGGGTTGTTGTTGCTTTGACATATTTCCCATTTCCTTTCTCAATTTTATTTAATATTTGATGCCTGTATAATGCATCAGAACATTTCAGTCACATTTAGTAATGACCTATCATTAATGTCATGATTTTGAGTTAGCATTTTATGATGTGCCATACACTATAAGGCTAGCTGAGGTTGTAGCTACATGGTGTTTTCTGTTTACATGACCCTCTCATTTTGAATAGTGCAAAGTGTAAACCAAATTATTTTCACGGATACTTTAATTTGCATTTATCACTTTCTAGTCCACTTCACAACTATTTTATTTCATGATTTTCTTATTAACTTGATGTAGTTTAATTAGGAAAGATCAAAGTTATACATATTTGTGACAATTTAAATTAGCATTATTTTTCTAGGCAATATAAGTGGTGTACTGACATAAGTGGTCTCGAAACTCATTAACTCCAAATGAAGCTTTCATTAGTAGAAGCCATATTAACTATGTGTATCAGTGAGAAAAATGTAAAAGCATAAACATATAGTATATATACCAATACACATAATTAACAGCACCTGGTGATGTTTCATAATCTGACCAGTTCTGGTCCAAAAAGGACCTTCATCAGAGGCAGAATGGTGGATTAATATATACACCATATTTATACATGTTATATAGATTTGGTAACTGGCGGTTTTTTTTTGTTTTTTTTTTAATTTCTAATTGCGAAATTTTTAATTGTCTCACAAAAATTAGTTGGTTTACAGTATCACTAAGCTTGCATCATTAATAATGTTAATAAGATAATTCTGTTTTCAGAATGTGTCGTTCACTGTCCAGCCAGGAGAAGTTGTAGCCTTAGTTGGACCGAGTGGAGGAGGTAAATCATCGTGTATTAATCTACTAGAACATTATTATGAACCAATCACAGGACAGATCTTACTGGACCAGAAACCAGTACAGGAATATGATCACAAATTCTTACATAACAAGGTTAGTTGTTGGTAGATCTGTGTCAGAGAAAAAATTATCCTCAAGAATATATATATTTATACTATAATAGGCTAATTAAAAACTTTTTTGCATGAAGCTAAGAAAATGAGGACAAGGTTTACATTACCCTGGTACACAAAAATACTAAACACGTAGGAAAGTAAAGACTGAAATCATTGTCCCTAATAAAATGGTAAAATCAAAGGCTGAAACACATCAAACGAATGAATAACAACTGTCACATTCTTGACCTGGTACATTTATTTTCTTACGTAGAAAATGGTGGATTAAAGCTGGTTTTATAGCTAGCTTAACCTCTAAATTTTAGTAACAGTCTGATAAAATTCTATAATATTGACATATTAAATAGGTAAAAACGTCAAAATAAACATTTTGCATTATGTATTTCTCTATACATCTTCGCTAGCCAAGGGTTACGATCCACTCCCATTCACTGCACCCTTGGCGGATTGAGCCAACATTTGTGATAACAATGTTATGTCATCTATCAGGATATTAAAGTCACGCCCATTCCGAATACATTATTCCTGACCAATGGTAGCACTTGAACTCTTCAATTTTGAGGTGAAAACACGGTAGCATCTAGATTCTACACACTGGGTAAAGCCAGAAACTAAAATATATGTCAACATTCATGCATTTGTGCATGGAACATACACGGGAACTCCTATAAGTTGATTAAAACATTCAAGTTGTCACTAAATATAGTCATATGTTTAGGGATGTAAAGATTTGTTGCACAATAAACATGTGGCAATTGTTTACAAACACTTTCTACATTTACACGTGATCATGTTATAGCGCATTCTGATTGGATGCAGCGAGTTTTGACTGCAACCAATAAAAATCCTTACCTTGTGTCTCTGAAATTTATCTCAATCCGCCAAGGGTGCAGAGAACAGGTGTGGATGGTAACCCTTGGCTAGCAAAGATGGTCTCTATAGTAAAGGGATTTTAGGTTAAAATACAGTTCATATTAAAAAATAATATTTACAACTTTGTATACAATTTTTTGCAGATATCCTTAGTTGGACAGGAACCTGTATTGTATGCAAGGTCAATCAAGGATAACATAGGGTATGGATTAAGTTCAGATATTACCATAGAAACGGTGCAACATGCTGCTGGAATGGCTAATGCCCATGCATTTATTATGGAAATGGAGAAACAATATGAAACAGAGGCTGGAGAAAAAGGACAACAGTTATCTGGTTTGTATTACCAATAAATTGTAACTTTGAAGAGATTTTTTTCTGCAATGAAAGTATCCTATTTTTAGAATCTTTTTGATTATACGTCATAAAACAAAGCTATGTAGGGTATAATGTGTTTGATCCATCTATCAGACTGTCAGTCAGTCCTGTTCTTGTCATCTCAATTCCCTTGAAACCACAGAACAATTTTATATAACTTTGTAGATAATAAGGACAAACTATGTAGATGTGCAGGCCCCAACAGGAAATTACTATTTATTTTTTTTCAAGGAATTATGTCCCTTTGACTCATTGAGACTTACATATAATGTTCAAAAATAATTTTAATACTGAAAGGAAATGTTCAATATTTATGATTCTATCTTTAACATGGACAGGATGTAGATTGATTTAATTTAATTTTACTTTATGTTCTTTTAAAAATCAACTGTTTCTTAAAAACAAGTGTTTCCCTTTCCATTGTTCAAAGTTAAAAAATATCACCTTATTTTTTACCAAATAAGAATTTTCACTTTTTCTTCTTCCATTTTTCAATATACCTTATCACTTTTTTTTAAATCTGTCCCGGTTGACCTGATAATCTTTCCTGCTTGAACTATTGATGTCATACAACAATCACTCTACCATTAATGTGGGGTCAAATATTTTCTCTTATGACGTTAAAATTTTACAGGAACTTTTGTGATGTCCAGTTATGGTGAACAAATAGCAATAAGGTGTATTAATAGAGAAGTGTTTCATTTTCAGGAGGTCAAAAACAAAGAATTGCTATTGCCAGAGCATTAATCAGAAAGCCAGTGGTCCTATTACTAGATGAAGCTACCAGTGCTTTAGATTCTGAATCAGAACACCTAGTAAGTTATTTATACATTTAAGCATTTGTTTTAGACTAGAGGAAAATCACAATTAAACCCCCAAAATACAGGTGAATTCTCCCTTTCCCTTCTATTAAGTACAATAGTTTGAGTTTTCTAACAGCCCATGATTTCACCCAATTGAGATAACATTGTTCAAAGAAGCAGCTGCTACACCATAATCATCATCTACTATAACAAATACCGATGTAGTGGGTTATTTTTGGGGTGTGTAAGTTTTCCGCTTATTTTCACAGATATAACAAAATGGCCAGAATAAATTTCACCAATTTAAAAGTATACATGCAAAGGTATTGATGAAAGTTTTGAATCCACAAAAATAATAACCGTCAAAATATTTTGTATACCTTATTTAAGGTAAATCATAAAATTTTATACCCGCAAAAATAACCCGCTTTACGGTATAACAAATCATTTATTACAACTAGACAAATACAAGAATCTGAAGAATCACAAGCATCACATACTGTATACCAGGTTATTTTCGCAGGGTGTAAATTTTCGCTTACATGTATTTTCAGGATAGAACAAAATCGCTCGAATAAATTCCACCAATTTAAAAGTGCACAAGCAAAGGTATCGATAAAAAGAATAAATCAGCCAAATTAATAACAGCCAAAATATTTCATATAACTTATTCAATGAAAATCATAAAATTTTACACCACACTGAAGGTTGGATAGTTTTCACTTACAGTGAGTTTTATTATTACAGGTCCATCCAGCAAGCTATCTACAAAACCTGGAGTCGGTTTCACAAAAAATCTTACAACAAAGATTGGTCTTAAGTCCTGAACAAATCAATATACTTACAATCAATGTTAGTCATAAGTTTTTTTGTGAAATTGACTCCAGAAGGTTGGATAGTTTTCACTTACAGTGTGTTTTATAATTACAGGTCCAACAAGCTATCTACCAGAACCTGAAGGGAAGATCAGTAATCATTATAGCTCATCGACTCAGCACTGTAGAGAAAGCTGACCGAATCATTGTAATAGATAAAGGCTGTGTTATCGAGGAGGGTACACAC
Source organism: Mytilus trossulus (assembly GCF_036588685.1). Taxonomy (NCBI): domain Eukaryota; kingdom Metazoa; phylum Mollusca; class Bivalvia; order Mytilida; family Mytilidae; genus Mytilus; species Mytilus trossulus. Next base: position 23,137,204 of record NC_086380.1, read on the forward strand.
TCAGAACTACTCAGAAATAATGGCAAATATGCTAGTCTGGTCCAACGACAACTATTACAAACTGAGGAAGAAGTAGAAGAAAGAGTTATCTCCCATGATAATGATAGACTTGGCGTAGGAATTGCCAAGAGAGATATAGGATTACATTTTAGGTCTACATGTCTAATCACTTCTTCTAGCTGGCACTGATTATTTAAGTCAAACTTTAACAGTCTATCATCTACAAGAATAGAAAAATTACATTTGAGTTTTTGGAACTTTTTAAGTTAAGGTACAAAATTATTCATTACTGTAAATTTGGAAATTATTGCAATTTTGTCGTTTTAGACTAAAATGAAATTTTATTTTTTGCAATATTGAGAAACATCCCTGTTGTGTATAACCATGACACATTTTTCAAAAATGAAAACATAGCAATAGTTTCTGAATTTACAGTATTTGTTTTAAAATTAAAAAAAGAATGTTTTTTTTTGCACAATATCAACTTTAGGTAATTTTTGTTAAGAGAACTGTTTTGGCCACCAACACTTTCAAGCAGCTTTACAGTGTGAGGGTGTACATGCACTGTCATCATTATGTATTTATTTATTTAAAGTAGGTCATTTTAAACAGATTTTTAAGAATATTCAGATGATTTAGTGGTACACTTTTTTAGCTCACCTGGCCCGAAGGGCCATGTGAGCTTTTCCCATCACTTTGCGTCCGGCGTCCGTCGTCCGTCGTCGTTGTTAACTTTTACAAAAATCTTCTCCTCTGAAACTACTGGGCCAAATAGAACCAAACTTGGCCACAATCATCATTGGGGTATCTAGTTTAAAAAATGTGTGGCGTGACCCGGTCAACCAACCAAGATGGCCGCCACGGCTAAAAATAGAACATAGGGGTAAAATGCAGTTTTTTGCTTATAACTCAAAAACCAAAGCATTTGGAGGAAATCTGACAGGGGTAAAAATGTTTATCAGGTCAAGATCTATCTGCCCTGAAATTTTCAGACGAATCAGACAATCCATTGTTGGGTTGCTGCCCCTGAATTTGTAATTTTGAGGAAATTTGGCTGTTTTTGGTTATTATCTTGAATATTATTATAGATAGAGATAAACTGTAAACAGCAATTATGTTCAGCAAAGTAAGATTTACAAATAAGTCAACATGACCGAAATGGTCAGTTGACCCCTTTAGGAGTTATTGCCCTTTATAGTCAATTTTGAACCATTTTTCGTAAATCTTAGTTATCTTTTACAAAAATCTTCTCCTCTGAAACTACTTGGCCAAATTAATCCAATCTTGGCCACAATCATCTTTGGGGTATCTAGTTTTAAAAATGTGTGGCGTGACCCGGTCAACCAACCAAGATGGCCGCCACGGCTAAAAATAGAACATAGGGGTAAAATGCAGTTTTTGGCTTATAACTCAAAAACCAAAGCATTTAGTGGAAATCTGACTTGGGGGTAAAAATGTTTATCAGGTCAAGATCTATCTGCCCTGAAATTTTCAGACGAATCAGACAACCCATTGTTGGGTTGCTGCCCCTGAATTAGTAATTTTGAGGAAATTTTTCTGTTTTTGGTTATTATCTTGAATATTATTATAGATAGAGATAAACTGTAACAGCAATTATGTTCAGCAAAGTAAGATTTACAAATAAGTCAACATGACCGAAATGGTCAGTTGACCCCTTTAGGAGTTATTGCCCTTTATAGTCAATTTTGAACCATTTTTCGTAAATCTTAGTTATCTTTTACAAAAATCTTCTCCTCTGAAACTACTTGGCCAAATTAATCCAAACTTGGCCACAATCATCTTTTGGGTATCTAGTTTAAAAAATGTGTGGCGTGACCCGGTCAACCAACCAAGATGGCCGCCACGGCTAAAAATAGAATATGGGGGTAAAATGCAGTTTTTGGCTTATAACTCAAAAAACAAAGCAATTAGAGCAAATCTGAAAATGGTCAATTGACCCACTAAGGAGTAATTGTCCTTTATAGTCAATTTTTAATAATTTTCATAAAATTTGTAAATTTTTATTAACATTTTCCACTGAAACTACTGGGCCAAGTTCAGTATGGATAGAGATAATAGTAAGCAGCAAGACTGTTTAGTAAAGTAAGATTTACAAACACATCACCATCACCAAAACACAATTTTGTCATGAATCCATCTGCTTCCTTTGTTTAATATTCACATAGACCAAGGTGAGCGACACAGGCTCTTTAGAGCCTCTAGTTTTATGTATTTATACTTTGTTTTGTTTTTGTTATGTTTTTGTTTTCCGATTATAAGAGGACCAGGCTTAGATATATATGAAATCCCTGGAAATATTGAGATATTAGATCTATAAACAACACACTTTAATTTAATAACCACACTGTTTTGTTACATTTTTGTTCAATGTATAAAGACCATCAATTGATACCCCAAGAAATAAAAAAAAAAGCCTGTCTTTTCCCCCAGAGCTCCCCAGCTCTTTGATGTTAAATTGTGCCAAAATATTTTCTACAAATTATTATGATAAAGGAAATCCATTTTTATAAATCTAGTCATTTTTTTCCTAAGAGAACACTGGATCATATGAATTCTATAAGGATGTTTATTTGATGAAAGTACAAAATGTACTCCATGACTTTTAACAGGTTCCCATGACAATCTTTTCGTTAATAGTTTAAATATTTTGGTAGAATGCTCGTACAGTATCTTGATTTTAGCTCTCATTTCATATTGATTATCATAAATTTCAATTCATAACAGCTGTGTAAGACATCTGGTGTAGATGCTAGACTTAGATCTGTAGATCTGGTCCCATATAACTCTATGCTTTTACTGTATGAATAGTATACTTGGAATACCTTTAAAATGATCTTTTAAATGAGGTGAAAATACATTGTTTAAATTGTATCTGGACAGGACAATAACTGAAGCAATCAATATCAGAAAACCTCCACCTTCTGCCCTCAAACTAATCTCCCTATACACAGCTACTTTTGCATAGGTACTATTTCTGTACTAAAAATTTGTAGTACTGGAAATCTATACTTTTAATATTCAATACTATTTTGTTACTTTAAAATTATTGTAATATTTAGCTACCTGTATTTTACAGTACTTAATTTTTACTTGAAATTTAGGTACTACAGATTTTTGGTTACTACAGTTACATTTTCAGCATTTTGAAAGTTTTCTATTTCAATTCTCTTGAAATTGTGATTTTCAAACATGGAATATTGTATTATTTCTGTACCAAAATATTTTGTTCATTTCAAGTACTGTAAAATACAAGTACCTAATTATTACACTAATTTTAAAGAAAAGATTTTTTTTTTAGTAAATTTCCAGTACTACATATTTTTAGTACAGAAATATTACCTATGCAAAAAAGTAGCTGTGTAGATTGGTAGAGAAAATGATTCATATCTTGCCATGTATTATTATATGTGTATGAAACACAGCTTTATTACATAATTTTAGTTAGACTTCTCAGGTTTTCCATATAGTTATGTTTTATTGTTGTTATTTTAATTTTTGCCATTAATCATTAAACACCATTGTATGTGCCAAGTAAAGTCTGAAAGCCAAATCCAATTTTCAAAAAATCAAGGTATTCATGAAATTTGCTTTAATGAACTTAATGTCTCTATAGAGTTACCTATAAAGTGGTATGTTAATTAAGAATTGTAAATTATGTATAGTATATCTTTCATAATACATGTGTTAACCATCCAGGAGTCCCACAGCTTGTAGATGAAATCAATAATGTATATGTTAACATTTGATAGATTATATTAACTGCAATTTATTGCAGAATATTTAGAATAGATAGATATTTGAACACTTCTATAGCTTAAATATAATTAATACTTTTACCAACCTCAGGGCAGGGCAGTGGTCATTTAAATGCCAGATGTCAGTCTGTGTCTTTGTATGTCCAGTCTTGCATGCCCTGTCACTTGTACATTCTTCACTGCTGTGATCACCTCCAGTTTTTGGTGGGGTTTGTGTTGCTTTGTCTTAGGGGTCATCCATAATTGTCAATCATTTTCCAAAGTGTACAAAACATACAGTTTTTTCAACCCTCCACTCTCCCTCAAAAAGTGTACATCAACCATTTTTAGATTCCTAGACAACAATCAATCATTCTTAATAAAAACAAGGTCCTGTCTTTTAAAGTTTAGTTTAATAGAAAAAATTGCATTGAAAATAAACTGAAACATATCTGACTTAAAAAAAAAAGAAAGTGTACAGTAAAAATGTTGATTGTTTCAACCCCCTCCCCCAAGTGTATGTTTTGTACACTTCGGAAAATGGTTGACAATTATGGATGACCCCTTTAAGTTTTGTATGTTGTTTCTTGTGTACTATATTTGTCTGTTTCATTTTTAGCCAAAGTGTTGTCAGTTTGTTTTTGATCTATGAGTTTGAACTTCCTCTGATATTTTTTCATCGCTTTTTGATATCAGCAATTTCAAACATTAGTGCTGATCAACTATTTTCAGAAAAAAAAGTTATGCTCCTTTGAAAAGTCAATTATATTAAACATTGCAAAGAATTCAGTATTATATTTGGGTATTTCATTTAATACCTGGTATATTTTACCAAAGTCTCTGACAAGTAAGAAAATCAATGCTGATCAATCATTTTAAAAAGTAAAAACACAAAAATACTGAACTCCAAGAAAATTCAAAAAGGAAAATCAAAAATCAAAAGGCAAAATCAAAAGTCCAAACACATCAAACAAATGGATAACAACTGTCATATTCCTGACTTGGTACAGGCATTTTCTAATGTAGAAAATGGTGGATTGAACCTGGTTTTATAGCTAGCTAAACCTCTCACTTGTATGACAGTCGCATCAAATTCCATTACATTGTCAACGATGTATGAACAAAACAAACATACTCAAAGAGTAAAAATGTCAAAAATAGGGGTACAGCAGTCAATATTGTGTTATCATCTTAATATCACTATAAAAACATCAAATGTAACGAAGAATCACAAAAAGGCATACATCAAATTTAACATACTCATTTTGCTTTTCTTGTACCACTTAATTTATGTATATAAAGTCTACCGGTAAAGGAAAGAAGGTTTTCATTACAGGATTTATGTCCCCTTAAGATAGATAATTTTTGCAAAATATTTCATTTGTAAGCACCCTAACATCTTTATTTCTTGTCAGATATTGATGAAGTTCATATCAGGATATTCAATTTGTATGGAAAAATGCATTGTAAACATATCTCATATTTACATATCTTTTTATAATATATTTGAAATGATAATTAAGAAATAGTGCTAGTGTTCTCGGAAAGGTAAAATCTATGCATTGGTAGAGGACTTAAAAAAGCTATTCTTTTATGTGTTTATGGTTTAATTATTATTTCTCTTTTTCTTAAAGACAACCGCTAAATACAGCATGACATGTCATAATATTCTTTTTAGGGAACATTTATATGAATCTGTTTACATTACAATTTTTTGTTTTATTCAGAGTACCAATTTTAGGACAGGATTTATGTTTTACCTCAATAAAATTATTTTTATGTTTTATGGTATTTAATTTCTTTCTTTTATGTTGTTGTATATAGCAAAGAATAAAAAGAATTTTGTATTGCCCATTTATAAGCCCATGAAGGACATTGATAAATACATAGTGCTACTACAAAGTTGAGCAATTACATGTACAATCATCACCTAAATAGATAATGTTAATTGAAGCAATAAAGAATATTATACACAAGTGTTTTATGTTAAAGGTATATTCTGGTCAGTCACAGATTATACAGCTTAAATGGTGAGCTTAAAGTCTCTGTATGGAATTGTTCCTAAAATTTTGTGGTCAGTCTGTATTATGTGGTCCTTAACCGGAATGGTTAGTTATAAACTGTTTGTATATGGTGTGGTCAGTCTGTACTGTATTGGTTAGCACGTAAACAAGAGATAAGAACAGAAATTAGAGAAAGACAGAAAACACCAGCACATGAGATCATGCAGACTGACATCACAATGTCTGAGATGAAACAATTTATAAGAAAGCTAAAGAAGAAAAGTCTACAGGTCCAGATAACATCACAAATGAGATGCTACAACACCTAGGGAACTCATCACTGAATACTTTACTGGACATATTCAATCTTAGCTGGAGACAAGGTCAAGTCCCACTATGCTGGAATGAAGCAATAATGATGCCGATACTAAAGAAGGGAAAGAACAAGTCAAAAGCCTCAAATTATCGTCCTATAAGCCTAACAAGCAGCTGTTGTAAATTATTGGAGCGCATAATAAACAAGTGCATGCACAGGACATGGAGTCAGAGAACTTCATTTGACATGAACGAGCTGCTTTTAGACAATACAAAAGCACAGAAGACCAGACTACAAATCTATTGCAGGTAGACGAAGATGCCTTCCAATCAAAGAAAGTAACGCTGGCTGTCTTTGTAAATTTGATAAGGTATGGAAATATGGACTTGTGAAACATGCTTCGATATAGCATTAGTGGAAGAATGGACCAAATCTTACTTGTACAATTGAAGAGCCAGAGTGCTTCTAGATTGGCAATGTGGACAGAAAGTACTCTTAAAACAAGGGTCCCAAATGGAGGAGTATTACCAACAACTCTATTCATACTCTTAATGAACGACAGACTAGCAATGCTAAGAAAACACTAATAATGGGTATGATTGAAGAGGAGTACCCTTCAGAAACCTGGGTAAGAGTATATACAAATGGGTCAGTCACAAATGCCACGTCAAAAGGTGGGGCTGGTATATACATTAAGTACCCAATTGGAGATCAACAATCCGAGGCAATAACAACAGGCCTACATTGTTCAAACTACGAAGCTGAAGAAGAAGCCCTTACTCATGCTGCACACTCAATCAAAAACAAAATTGAATACACAACCCAAATAGTATTCCTGACTGACGCCCTATCTGTCCTACAAGCTTTGAAGAACGACAAGCTACCTCAACTCCAACGAGCTTTACACAACAAAAAAAGTTTGATAACAGTATTATGCAGTTGATCCTTTCACCCTGTGGAGTTCAGTGGCGGATGCAGGAATTTTCGAAAGGGGGGGGGGTGCTAGCCCAGGGCAAAAGGGGGGGGGTGCAAAACATATGTCCCGATTCAAATGCATTGATCGGCCAAAATAAAGGGGGGTGCGCACCCCCGGAACCCCCCTCTGGATCCGCCACTGGAGTTTGCGGTAATGGAAAAGCTGATAAATTAGCAAAGTGTGGTGCTGAACAACAACAGAAAATAATTCCAGTCTGCCTCACAGAGATGAAGACTATCAGAAATCTCTGTTCAACACTCCACAGCAACAAGACATTTACCACCAGCTAACAAGCTCTGAACAAATCACCATATTAAGACTGAGGACAGGACACAACTGTGTTACAGACTAAACTTACATCTACACAAAGTCATTAAAGTTGTTCCATCTCCAATGTGTTCTTGTGGAGAAGCATAGCAGGAAACTGCACACCTCTTACAGACATGCAAGATCCATTAAACATTGCATGAGAGATATAATAAGACTGGCACTCAGAAACACCACTCAAAGAGAAGCCATACGGACCAATAGATGCCCTACAGGAGACCACCAGATTTGTTGATGAGACTGGTATTCAAGTGTACAGGCGAACGATCAGAAGAAGAAATGAGTTTTTTTTTTAAACCCCAAACCTGCTTGATCAAAATTGAAACAGTGTTACATGTAAAACTAGCAAATACTATGGCAATCTTATATATCATATTTTTTAACAGTATATGAGGTAAAAATGACAGCTAATCGACAACACAAACGATACACCGGAGATTTACATACTGTTTTCAACCATAAAAAATATATAAATAGCTCTTAGCCGAATCTAAAGACACCAACAAAACAGTTTTATGCTTGTGTACATGTACTGGATATATGCTAAGGCTCTAGAACTTCAGAAAATATTTATTTTAGAAAATTCTTCTTTAAACTCGATATCTAAATTTCATATAAACACTTGTCTTTTGTCGAATAGGAAAATAAAGCAGTAGTAGGGTGAATAACTAGGTTATTTTCCAGCGGATATACCATAGACAACACAATGTGTTGTTAGAACTATTTAAACCTACGGAAATCAATATTGTTTGAATATTAAATTGTTTTAAGTTGAACTAAAAGATTAAATTTATCATAATATATGATTTAAATGTGTTAGTGTGTATTAATTAATCTGACTATGTTTCCAGTGACATTAGAATAAATATAATTTTAGTTTTATGTGTAAAGAACTGGTACACCGAGTTCGGCGCTAGTGCAGTGACTAGAGTGTATAAATGTTGACTGTAGTATTTATTGTTTGGTGTTACGTTCGAGACGCTGTAGGTTCAATTCTTGGTTGGACGACAGTAAGTTTTGGTTCTTTGCATTTATTTTTTTGTTATCTTTTGTTTTTTGTCGAGCCTGCGACTTCTGTTGTAGAAATTAAAGCTCATTAAAAAGGGGGGTATTGATCCGGCGGCGGCGTCCAAGTCGATGACCATGGCGGCGTTTACTACTTATAGAAGGTGGAAGACCTGGATGCTCTGTGTATAGATGCCTTTTGTAATGAAAATTTCGTCTGTGGTTCAAGCTAAGTTTTTGAGGTTAGGTCGTATATTTCTAATACTATATGATTCCTATATGTAATAGGTCAACTTTATATACATGCCTTATGTTATGAAGGTTCCATCTGTCATACTTGCATGTCCATTGTCCTTGACCGTCCTCATTTTCATGGTTCAGTGTCTATTTGCCAAAAAAAATGTATTTATATAGTTAAATTTTTTCTTATTACGATTGATAAGATGCCTATTTCAGTATGAGCGTACTTGCAAGGTCATCATGTCCGTCAAGCAGTTTTCATTTGAACTTCACCTCATTGCGTGGTTCAGTAGTTGCAGTTTCTGTGATTTGATTTTTTTCTCTTATATTATATGTAATAGATGAATGTATATGATCATTTATAAATTCTCGCAGGTGTTATTTGACCTCGGTCTCATTTCCATTGTTCATAGCTCAGTGTTAAGTTTTTTGTATTGTATGTTGTCTGTTTTTCTTAAACTATAAGCAATAGGTCAACTATATTTGTTGTATGAAAGGATTGTAATAAGTAGATACCTGTCGTGCAGGTATCATCTGACTTTGACCTCATTTTCATGGTTTATTAGTATGTAAAGTTGTCATGGTAAAGTTTGTTTCGTATATACTATATTCTATATGGCATCTATATGTAATGCAGAGATTGAGTGTAAGGTACGTGTACATGTCTGTCTGAACAGGGACTTTCTATACCCTGGTCTGAACTTAACCTTATTTTCATTCATTGTACATTGGTCAATGTTGAGTTTTCTGATTACGTTCGTTTCGTATAAACTAAAAGCAATAGGAAAACTATATTTAATGCACGTGTATATCGTGATTGTGAGGTGTACATTAATTTTCCATTTGGTCTATCTGACATTGACCTCATTTTCTTGGATCATGTTAAGTTAAAGTGACGCTTGTAGTAAAGTTCCATATAAGGACCATCAACATAAAATAAATGGTCAGTAAAGCATGCCAGACAATTTAGCTTGTGCACCCTTATTATAAGGTCTGGTTTGGTTTTCTTAGAGGCATTCAAACTATGGTGTAGCAACTATTTAATTTGTCCCAAAGTTATGGTTTAAGCATTGAAGTTAGAGATTTACAAACAAGACGATAGACAATAAATGCACAAACTCAGTTGTTCATTGTTTAAAATGAAAAAAAAGTAATATCGTTAATGGATTGTAAAACATTAACTCTCACCAACAACAGTTCAGAAATGTATGATTTGAACATATTTAATATTTTTACTGACCAATTGTTAATACTTTGGACTTTATGCTATCATTATGAATATTTCTAATATTTAGGTAAATGATTCAAGGTGAGAATTTTGTCACGGATTTTCTCTTTTGATATATATATATATAAGGCAATGCCAAATAAAGTGTTACAATATAAGCATGATAAGTTATGTACTAAACACAGGCACTTGTTTTCGAATTTTGCCCCCCTATACAACATATTATTAAGGTAGATAAATGGTATATCTCCATCTAGAATTGAACAAGAGCAGTACAAAATCGAGTTAGTTCTTTGACTAAAATCTGCAAATTTTGAGACAGATTTGCAATGTATGCATATGTGTAAGACAGTTTATTCGTTTAAAGAATACTAATTGAGTCATTGCATTATCCAAACTGTTTAAACAAATACCGAATAATTGGGTTTTATAATCAAAATTTCAACTTAGCCATTTAGGGGAGTTAACTCTTTTAATAAAATATTTATACTGGAATGATAGGGATATTTTCGGTTTTGACTAGCAACAGAAAACAAGTTCGATGACACCAATTTTACTTTTAATTATCTTAAAGTCTATCTTCTCATATTTTGCAGGACGTGTAGCTCAAGTTGAGAAAAGTGACTCTCATTAATTATTATATTTAGAAAAAAACCAAAAAAAACATTGTAAAATTTTCACTTTGTCAAAGTAGAAAAAAATTCTATCTAAGGTGATCCAATTTAACTGGCTAGATTTGGAGAGAGGGTTTTTTTCCTGAGGCAATTAAGTTCCTGGTGTTCTAAGAGAGTGAGACATGTATGAATTTATGTCTCTGGTGTTCTAAAGCTAAAATTTGTGTCAATTTTGCATGATGTTTTAATTATTTTCCCTCTAAATAGTTAATGTGCATAGTTAAATATTTTTGGGTTTTTAGAAAAGAATCCTTGTGACAAAATTCTCACCTTGAATCATTTACCCAAATATCAGAAATATACATATTGCTGATTTAGTCCACGGGTGGGCCTCACGAATAAATAGTGAATTAAGAGTTGTCTTTCCATACCGGAAGTTTACGTCACGTGAATGACAAATTGTTTACCTTGTTCACAGGGCGTGCTTTGGTTATCAGTTTCTGTTGCCGTTCTATCTGTTTGTGTATTGGTTGTAGATATACACTTGGTAGGTCTGATAAATAAGAAGTTGTATATAAAATGGGTTGAATTACTTTCTCAAGAAAAAAGTTATGATAAAGTATTGCTCAACAAACAACAGGTGTCCGAACAAGTTTAATTAGTGGGTTTTCCTGGAAAACATTTATTTATTTATTTTATGAAGCAATTATCTTCTAAGTTCAAGTCCTGTAAGTCCATGACGTAATTTTCCCTCAATGAAACAAGGGCAACTTATCATATCATGTATTCTGGAATGACAAGAGATTGTTCATTGTTTGCATCTATTATTATTTATCGTCGTGTCATATGTTTTCGTATGTCATATGTTTTCGTATCAACCACATTTCGTCGGTTTCGACTGCATACGCGTACATTGTGACATGTTTTTCTGTTTCTATATTTAGAACAACAACACCACTACAACTTGATATATTTAAAACATATTCAACGTCGCTTTTTAAAGACGTTAGAACAAATTAAATAAAACTGACCTATTTAGCCATTTTTATTTAATGTCAAAAGTACGCATCACTAGAATAGTTGTGGAAAAAAATTCTGAAGGGTTAAAATAAAGTCCAGATATGTTTTTTGCAAGTAAGACACCGGATCTTCAAGACATATGACTGTCATGTGTTTTTTTGGCCGTTTTAATTACAAACCATCGAGTTAAAATTAGCAGGGTTCTTATATAAAATGGTTGTTCAAAATCTAACTATTCAATATTTCATTGACAATTTTTTTTTATACATCCTTGATACATGAAGATGAAAACAGTCTTAACTTTTTATATTTAATCATAAATTTTGAAAACTGCATTTTAAATAGAAAAAATAATGTATTTTGTACAAACCAGGTGCCAATCTGAAATTAATCAAAATCTAAAAATTTAATCACACGAAACACCAACCTTACACTATTTACTAGTAATTTTTAGTACTGAAAAGTATTTAATAACTTTTTTTATGATTCAAGCGATCACCAGAACCACGACTTTAGAAAAAAATTATTTCCGGATTTTGTAGTCATTTCCTGTCCGTGTACTGATCCAATTTTTATTTCATACGAAAACATATGACGCCGTTTTTTTGACATACAAAAATCGCAAAGTAATCGGAATCAGTAAAAAATCGTAGAAATCATTGACAAAAAAACTAGATACCTAAAATCAATCTACAGGACATGCTTTTTAAATTTGAGTAAACACCTAAATAAAAACTCAACAGTAAAAACCGTAAGCAGTGAAAATTGTTATTAGTACGAAAACACATTACACGATGATAATGATATTTTTTTTATCCATATATATACATTTTAAAATAAACTTGCTTTAGTTTAAAACTAGTTGCAAAATGTTCTTTGGGTTAATATGAGGCAGGCATTAGCTGTGAAAGGGGGACTAAGTCTGTGTGTGTTTTTTTTTTTTTAAGTTAAACATGTTAAAAAGAGAAACTGAAATACCATAACGTTTCTGATTTTGGTTCTGTTGTTAAGGCTTTAGTTGTGACGTTATGACGTCATACTCAATGTAAACAAAGTCATTAGGTAACATCTTTTTTTTAATATACAATTTTTAAAAATGAATTTTTATTGAGTTCCTTTCTTAGACTGATAAATATACATTTTATTCAAAGTCTCATGCAAACATGACAGCAAACGGAAGTAGATTTCCGCGCAGATACGGAAATTCAAAAATTCAACATTCTTAAAAAAAATTTGAACGATTTTTAGTACATTAGTGCAATAAAAAAAATCAGAAAATTTCCCAATTTTTTTTTTATTGAATTTTCTACTGAACTAGGGGACTTTTCCCGATAAAAACATTTATGCAGTCAAAGTGATAAATATATCAAATACAAGAAATAAAGTTTTAGATTTTTTCCGATATTTTATGTGTGTGCAACTTTTGATTATACATGTATATTCATTTAAGACTTCTACATTTTCTAAGTAAATATAAGTACATTAGGCCTAAGTTACTATTATTGTATAAATAGATTATACACCATGGCAATTTTTCTTACATAATTAGTCATTATCTACATTTAAAATATGTTATACTTCTGTAACATCACAGGGGTTATAAAATATTAAATAAGAGAATTATGTTTTATCATTGTTTATTAAGTCCTTCGTACACTTATTTATTATCATAATATCTGATAATCACAACTTTTCTTTTAATATAAAAAATAAAAATTCCACATTTTATATTTTTATAATTTCAATTTACATGATTTATATGAACTTTAGGCATTGTCTTATACATGTAATACAGTCTGAATTAATCAAACCTCCAGTTTTCTGAAACACATGTGGGACACGAGATATATGAAAAAAATGATAGCAAGAAAGAGGTTCGATATTAATCAGTCGCGTCGAACATATAATATGAAAGGGAAAAAATAGAGATCATAGGTATGTTTCAAATGGTACATGTATATGGACCATAATTTGGTATTTGGCCTTTGGTTTCTTTTTGTATCCTTTTTTATAAGTTCTAAAATTTTAACTTTTATTTTGTGGTTTGTGTTGGTGTTAGAATAGTATGAATGGAACAATTGAGTTTTTTGAGAAAAAATTAATACATTTTGATTCACCGTTTACGTGACATGAAACCAAACAGGAAACCAATCTTTATTTTCTTTATTTTGCACAATATAATTCAAAAGGCATAAATAAACACCATTACTAGTGTTACTTGCTTCATGTTAATATTTAAAATCTATTTTCAATGTTATATTAAAGTTTTTTTTAACCTGACAGTAAACCATAAGAAACCGAAAGCATTTTTTTAGTTTTATTTTATTGCAAAATCTGCTTAAAATAATCTGACCAGTATACTTTTTCTTAAAATCCATCTTATATGTAACAGTATTATAAAACTCCTAAATATGTGCTTGTTTTGAAAACAATTAGTACAATTTATTCAGAATTTTCCATATTTTCTTCATTGATACAGGATACCATAATCGTTGTATCTTGATGTTTAAGCCAAAAAAATGTATTTATATTTGGTTTTGATATTCCAGTTATATACAATTTATTCCAAATCATTGGCAATGTAACATTCTTTAAATCCAGTAAAGAAAAAAACTTTTAACTTGGAATTAAAATCTTTAAAATAGGCACAATGTGATACTTGTGACCTGTACACCATCTACATGGTTTCCACATTTTAACCTACTTTAGTGGGCTAAAATCAATAAAGTACTTCCTTTCAAGTCATGCATGGTAAAAGTTTACTTCTCCTTTGACAAGTTTATTGCGTTTCTGATAAGTGTTTGCAGAACATGAATAAAAAATATTAATTAAAAACTGTGACTAAGATTCCAACTTTGTACATTCCAAGTGTAACGGTATATTAACATGTATTTTTTTATTAAATTATATTTATTCACCTAAAATATCCAGGAATATTTACTGCTGAAGTTAAATCAATCCAACGAGCATTGGTACAATGATAAGAGACGTAATTTCGATTGATTTTTCCAAAGACTCTTCACGTCATTATCAGGAAAAGAAGTGTGTTCTAACGTCTGTCAAATATGAAATCGATTTTGTCAAGTCAATGGGCATTTATTTTCACACAGGATCGTATGTAACATTATGCACATAGGAAAAATAACAGACCACAGGCTAAATCTCTTTGACAATTGTATTTTCCTCTTTTAAACAAGACGAAACAAGTCTACAGATTATGTTTGCTAACATCCCGTTGGAAACAAAAACAATGTTTAGACCTACATTGTAGTATTTCGTTCATCCGGCCGTAATGGCGTTATCACATGTTAGTCACGTGTTTCACGTATGACCGGAAATGATTAGAACTTAAGGACAAAAACAATTTTAATAAATAACTGGACTTCTGTTTCGTGTGAAATGTAACGCATAACGATAACGTTATTTTCTTACTTAATTATTACGAAGATCAAAACAAGAATGTAAATCATCTCGGATTTACCTGCTTTAACATCTCGCGAGAGTTCATATTTGCATATTGTTTTTAAGAATTCTATTACAACAAAGCAGATTACATCATCTAAAAATTGCGTTACGAAATCGGACACAAAAATCACGCCACTGTTCTTACATCTGCTACATAAATACTTATAGTTCTCGGCATTTTCTTCTCACTATTCTTATTGGTCGATGTTCTTTGTTATTTGAAAGCAAAAGTTACGAATTTGCCGGTGCCGATTATCTATAAATCAGTCAGCGTTATGCTCTTTGGAAGCAAAAAGTAACGCGAGAAACGACACAAAAATACGGTTGTAGAATCTTTGAAATTCGTATATTTTAATTTTTTTCTAGGGAAGAGTAGCATACACTTGTATGTTGATAAAAATAATGGCATCTTTAGATGTAGTTGCAACTTTTCTTACAGTAATTCACATTTTATCACTTTTCTATAGTTATAGGAAACGGAGCCCAATAGCAAATTATGGTCCATATACAATAACCAAGTGCACACATGAATTTTCTATTTCTGTACTGAACATAATTACCTCAATTTACTTACATAAACATGTATGTATCATAAAGTTTAATGATTAATCAAATCCTTTTAACTTTTAACATTTACTTATATTGTACAAATGATGTAATTTTGATAATAAATTTTCATATAAAATTTTCCATATAACATGTATAATATGTTTCTAAGTATTTCTAATTCTGAAATATATATTATCTCCCTTATCAATTCTGAATTTATAACATGTACAATGTACTTCAAAAATATGGCTTTACATATGTTATTTTTTGTAAATAACAAACAATTGCCAATCAACTGCTGATCAAAAAATTAAAGCTTACACAAATAATAGCAGTAAATTTAAACTACAGTATACATATTTATAACAATTCTAGAAATCATGGTTGATGAATGATGATACAGTGTTCTTCCCAGATATTCCATTTTACATCCTTATAAACAGGGGAAATTGAAATACCATCTTGTTTCTAAAAATTATATCATCACATCCATAACATAATCTATAAGAAAACCACGCCAGATAGCATCACATTTAAGATTTTAGCACCACATTTACTGATGATGAATATAATTACTATATATAGTATACCCCAATGGCCATGTAAGGTGAGAATAGACATATCATGGCAAATATTAAATAACAATCTTTATCAGTCTTTCTAATGGTTCTTAATAGATACTTCTCTCCATTTTTTCCCCTGAATATTTAAGAAATTGTCAATTTTCCAAAGAAAAATTTATTTTTGCTAATTCTTTTTTAAGACCTGAAAACAGATTTACTAAGCATTGCTCTAAAGCAAGAAACCATATAACCAATTTCAAGTTCTTAGACTACATTTATTCTATGTCAGAAACCTAAAATGTGTCAAATATTTTTAATTTACAATCAAAATTCAGACCCATATGAAGCATGAATATTGGTACAATTTTTGACCAATTGTTCAGGGTTGGACCTGTGTGGTCCTATCCAGCTGCACCTTAAGCTTGACGAAGCTGTTTATTTATAGTTAAATTACAAATTTCCAAACCAAATTTCAATAACTGTACAAAGGGAAACAATTCAATGTAAAAATTATCCAAATCTCAATCTTTCATGCAACTGTATACATGTATATAACTGAACAGTCAGGGGACTTACTGAAATAAGTGAATTTTAAATCACTTATTTGAGTAGCAAATTTGAAGTTTTGTCACAAATTGTGATTTTTGTTATGTAGTTTTAACAAAATTTTAAACACATTGTCATAGGTTTGAATAATATCTTTTCATTAATAAAATTGGAAAAATGAAATTTTTGCTTCTTTAATGTAGCAAGGTTTATGCCTTTGATGCTATCATTTATCTGCAAATTCTATTTTAGTTGAAAAAATGCTATAATAATGACTTTACATAATGAAGTGATACT
Organism: Mytilus trossulus; assembly: GCF_036588685.1. Classification (NCBI taxonomy): domain Eukaryota; kingdom Metazoa; phylum Mollusca; class Bivalvia; order Mytilida; family Mytilidae; genus Mytilus; species Mytilus trossulus. Next base: position 23,154,108 of record NC_086380.1, read on the forward strand.
TACTCAACAGATTTTTCCCAGCAGTGGGAACATTTTTCCTGTAAAGTTCAAGGTTTCATCTTTCAGATTATGTTAAAATTCTACTGTTCGTGATAAAAAAAAATCCCCGTTTGGGGGGTGTTGAAATTAGTGGGAGTTATTAAAATAATGATATTTAAATAAGTGATTTTTAGGAAGGAATTTGACATATGATACTTAAACAAGTGATTTTAATGTCATTATCCTAGATTCAGTACAAGGTCATCACCTGAAATGACCTGGTCATCCTAGACAACACAGATGTTGGTTCTGATACTTAAATAGGTGATTATTAACTTTTTTAGAAAGAATACCATGACAACTCTTACTTCCAATCTTTATGGCAATACTATTAGGCCACACCAATTTAATTTCTTGTTCTACGGAATTTTTGGACTCCAAAATATGGGGCGAGCCAGCGATTTGAAAATTTTAATAAAAAAATATTTAATTTGCAAATTTTTGAGGCGAAGCTTGAAAAGTAAAGGCGAGCGATTATAATTTTTTTTTGTAAACATTAAAAAGTAGATTTTGACAATATTAAAACTTGATTTATCACTTGTACGTTGACATTTCTTAAATTTCTGATGTATTTTTCCCTGTTCACCAATAAATAGTTACATCTGGTCTATGTGTGTGTGACTGACAATGAGACAATTCTCCATTCAAGTCATAATCAGTTTGGGGGCAACCCCTTAATGTTATAAATATCCCTTTTACATGTTTTATGAGGGATCAATATAAGTTATAATATATTTGTTTGTATAAAAGAGCTCATATTTTCTCAAAGAACTATATATCTATCTGGTATTAAATGGTCAAAACATGTCCAAGAATTTTGTAATATTCCTGGACTTTAACCATGTTAACACATTTACTTTAACAATTTAATATTATTCAAAATAAGTGGACCCCTCTTTTAGAAAAAGTTATTTAAAATATGATGCAACTCTCCTCTTTTTGAGTACAAAATTCTAAGTTTTCAAAGGTTTTGTATAGAAGAACTATACAAATCCTTGGTATTTCTGTTTTCTTTTCTACATCAATAAAATGACCCCTTATCTGAGGGAGGGTTGTTCTCAACCTGATAATAACAAACACAGGTCGAAGTACGGCCTTTAAATTAAAAGGCCGCCTTTTACACAGGGCTTTGATACAGACCAAACAGCAAGCTATAAAGGACCCCAAAATTATTAGCATACACAATTCGAACAGGAAAACCAACAGTCTAATTTATATATATATCCAAACAGGAAAATACCAAATTATGAACAACATCAACAAACGATAACTGCTGAACGACAGGCCTCTGAATCAATCAGGACAGGTGCATAAACATGCAGTGGCTATAGATAGTTTTATTTCTCCAGCATACAATATAATTGCAGTTGAAGGCAAATCCTTCAGAAGTTCTTCGTACTTTATTCTAACAGCGAACATGTTTTGATAGGGAATATAAGTAAGGGGGAAAGAAACCAATTGTTTGTACTTTACAGGTACATGTATTTCCGCGCTGTTATAAATGTATATCGGAGCACTCCCTCTTTGGATAAATAGGTTTCATGCTGAAGCAAATATTCTCACAGATATTTAGAGCTTGTGGTGGGGTGATTTTATGTTTAAATTCGTTATATACAGGTTAGACTGTGATTTTAAAACAAATGTTGATATCTTTTTATAATATTTACAAAAACAATGGTGCGGGAAATGGACATGATTACATTTCCGGATGCGGGAAGCGGGAATGTAAAAAAATTTAAAAAAATCTGTTTTGAAAAAAATAGGTGCGGGCGAGTCCGTCGAACAAGGCATCAAATTGGTGTGGCCTTAATGTTACTTAAATCAGTGATTTAGAAAATCACTCATTTAAGTAAGTCCCCTGACTGCTGAAACAATTGTTCCTGTAAAATCTAATATTTTTATTGCCCTTTTTGTAGAATGGAAATCGTATGATTGGATTCTCAAACGGAGTAAGAAGACTAAGTATCAAGATTGGGCAAACTAAACCAAGCAAGATGTCGTTTGGTGGACTTCACTGTAAGGCACGGTGTGAGATTTATCCACGTACAAAAGATGTGAAGAGATTTAAAGTTCCTGATGATAAAGTGAGATGGAACGTACCCTTCCCAGAATATAGTCCAACAACCTTCACCACAGAGACAGTACTTAGTGGGCCATATTACGCAGATCCAGATATATGGTATGCTACATGTATCAATGTTCCAAGCTGTCTCTTATTTGAAGTGAACATGTCCTTGCAATATTTTCTGATAGTACATGTACAAAATCATGAAGTAAATGTGTCAAATAAGATATTAAACAACTCTGCTTTGAGGAGTTTAGTAAGGTTATTAATTGTAGAACAGTGATTACTCCATTACATGTTTTACTAGTAAAATAGAGAAAGGAAATGGGGAATGTGTCAGAGGGACAACAACCCGACCATAGAGCAGACATCAGCCAAAGGCCACAAATGGGTCTTACTCCAGTGTTCTCCACAAAATTTTCAAATAGTAGTACACATATAGCACCGTACATGCTATTCTATAAAAAAAAATCCAAAATAGCACAAGAGCACAACAGTGTTTTAAGGCACTGGGGAGAATATTAATTGTTTACACTGTTGTGTTCTTTCATTGATTTATCAGTCAGGAGCTATATAGAAGATAATTAGGGAATATAACTAAACCAAATACATGTGGTAGATATTGGTATTGTCAGACGAAAAGACAATTTATTTTTGTTTTATTTCTAAACCTGTACTGCTGAGAAAGAAAAAACACACCATGAAAATAAACTCATCATCATGATCATAGATACCAGGATTAAAAATTTTATATTTACGCCAGATGCGCGTTTTGTCTACATAAGGCTCATCAGTGAAATATACATCTTTTTGCAGCATCAGCTCAGTCAAAAATATTCATAATTAAAACTTTTTGCAGTGTTAACTCAATAAACAAATCTGTACATAAAGGGGAGTTAACTACAAAATGAACTATTGTTGATTTTTAATTTTGCAATCTTATTGACAGTACATGTTTTTGTTTTATTTTAAAGTTCTGGGAAAGGGGAGATAACCAAATGGAATGAAATTGATGGCAAAGTTAGTCGAGTCAGCTTTGAAGGAAAATATGAAGTTGTGGATGGCCTGCCATTGTAAGTTATCATGTATTCTACATACAAATTGTTAAATATTTTAACATAATTACAAGTGGCTTTATGAATATTAAAAGTATTAAAATATTTGAAAATTACAGGAATATGTTTTGAGTTATTTGGTCTGGGGTAGAAATGTGCAAATTACTTTTAACTATATTCACAGAAATACAAATTAGTACCGGTAAGTAAGTAAAAAAAAAAAAGAAAAGAAAGGGCTATCAATTACAGAAGTTTGGAAATTTACAGTAGTTACCATTGTTTCATTTAACACGTTTAATAGCATTTTGAAAATATTATTTTAATTTTCTTATTTCTAGTTATTTATTACATATTAAAAAAGTGCAACAAATACACATATGTATATATCTATTATAAAGTGCAACACATATGTATATATTTATTATGAAGTACTATTTGATTTACAGAAACCCTGTGGGAAGAACAGGCCTCAAGCACAGAGGATGTTTAGGACGTTGGGGACCTAACCATGCAGCTGATCCAATAGTCACAAGGTAAACCACTCACATGTATAATAAAATGACTTTTAGGAATTACAGTCATAAGATATATGAAGATTTGGTATGAGTGCCAATGAGACAACTCTACAGCCAAGAAACAATCCATAAAAGAAAAACCATAGTTCAAAGTACTGTCTTCAACATGGAGCCTTGACTGTCACCAATCATTTTACTATAATGATGCAGCTGTTCAATTTAGCTAAACAACAGTCTTATTTAATTTTATTCGACAAAAACAAAAATCTTCAAATTTTTTGTTGGGGGAGATGTCAATTTGCAACAGCACAGTGTGTTGCACAACAACGAAAAATTGAATATAAATTTAAATGAAATAGCCAGTTCTGAGTTCTTTGACTGCAGTTATTCTGTGTTCGACACCTATAATGTGTCAAATATTTAATTACAATCCAAATTCAGACCTGTATCAAGCGTGAATATTGTGTCTATTTTTGCTCCAACTGTTAAGAGTTGGACCTCTGCATTCTTATCCAGCAGTGCTGGATGAAACAATTTTATTGTTAATATCTTATAGCTAATGCCCCTTTATGGATAAGGCCAACATGCACTCAGACAATAAGTTTGTCCCCAGTTTCTGTAAAAGTGATCTGAGTGACTATATTTATTATCTCAATTACGTTTTTTTATTATAACTTCAGATGGAAAAGAACTGATGATGACGAGATTGTGAAGGGAGAAGATGGTAAACCTGTCATGGAGTTTGTGTCAATACAAAGACGAGATAACGGAGAGTGGGCCATTCCAGGTGTACGTTAAATCTATTATTATACACTGGGATTTACCATGTGAATATAAATCTATTATTAGACACTGGGATATAATCTATTATTAGACAGTGCTGTGATATAATCTATTATTAGACAGTGGGATATAATAATCTATTATTAGACAGTGTGATATAATCTATTATTAGACACTGCTGTGATATAATCTATTATTAGACACTGGGATATAAAGATGGTTTCTGTTCTTGAACTTAAATGTTTTGAAACTTATACAAAATGCTTATTACCACAAAACACAAATTAAATTAAAATTTTTATGGCATTACATCAACTGTTCTCAGTTATGCCCCATTACTAATAGAAAAATGCTGAATTTTTCCTTTCCATTCTCTAAATTTAGTTTGCCTAGGTTCAACCAAGTGTTATGAAACTTATACACAATGCTACTTACCACAAATACAGATCAAGTTTAAATTTTTGTGGTGTCACTTTTTAATGTCTAGAGTCTTCACGATGAACTGTTAAATCTACAGGCCCAGATCTCAATTTTTGAAATTTTTTAGTTAGATTCTGTTGGCCAGTAGATATAATTTTTACAGGCCTGAGAGCAATTTTACTTGCCTGGGCTGCCACTCCTCATGAAGACTGCTAGAGTTATGTCCCTTTACAAAAATTGCTGGATTCTTTGTTTTCATTTTCTAACTTAAGTTTGTCTCAAACAAATGTTATGAAACTTGTACACAATACTTACATAAGTTTGTCTCAAACAAATGTTATGAAACTTGTACGCAATACTTAGATCAAGTACAAACTTGGATAGCACAACTTTTACAGTTCTAAAGTTACACAATACACACTCTTATTTTATATTTAAATATGGGTTAAAATGCTCAATTTCAATGTAACTAAAAAAAAAATTGCAAGATTTGTATGAAAGAAAATTTTTGTTTAGGGTATGGTAGAACCAGGATCATTAGTTAGTGCTACAATTAAACAAGAATTTGGAGAAGAAGCTATGAATTCATTAGAAATGTCAGAAGAAGAAAAGAAGGAGATGCATGATAAGATTGAAGATTTCTTATCACACGGGGACAAGGTTAGTCATTGTTTATTGTTTCTGTACTTTAGGGTAAAGTCGATGCCGGAGAGGTGGTTACTGACACGGTCCTCAAAAAATTTGGCGAGGAAGCACTCAGTACAAAGGAAATATCACAGGAGGAGAAAAACAAAGCTGTTGAGTCGATGAAACAGTTCTTTAAAAAAGGAATTAAGGTGGACTCAATTTCATTGGTGTTCAATCTATGATCTTTTTATCATATAATAACATCTTTATTACCATTTGAAGCTCACACTAAACTTTGTAACCCTCTGTCTTTTTCTTTAAAAGTCTATGCATTTTATATTTATAGGTTGTAAAAAAAAAATACTTGAATAAGTATTTCCATTCTCAATTTTATTTTGGAGAAGGTTAAGATTATTTGTTTACACAAGAAGACAGCAATCCAAAGACGAGAAAGACATCTAAATGTATAACCATAACTAACTGTGGATTCATTTATTTATGTTGAATAATGAAAACTTACATGTTCGTAGATATTTAATTTCGTGGTTTTACCAATGTTTGTATACAAGCCTATAAAAGATATGTCATTTGTTGAACATTTAATTTTGTGGTTCACCTGTACCCAAGAAAATTGCTATCCATCGAAAAATGATATATACACAAAAAAATTACAAGAATAATTAACATCTAGAGCCAATAGGGTTATATTTCTACCACTTCCTTGTTTCAGGGCTACAAGGGTTATGTAGACCACCCTAGACACACAGACAATTTAGTTTGTGTCAAAAGGTTATATTTCTATCTCTGTTTCAGGTCTATGAGGGTTATGTAGACGACCCTAGAAACACAGACAACGCCTGGATGGAAACTACAGCATATCATTTCCATGATGACGATGGAACCAAAGTAGGACAGTTTAATTTACATGCAGGTAATTACAGGAGATTAGGAAAATGACAGTTTAATGTAAATTCAGAAACTATTTTGTACATTTTAGTACTGCTATTTTTGGTGACTGACATTAAAATGTGAGATATATTATTGCAATTTCAGGAAAAATATCATACAAATATTTTGATCAGATATAAGAATGAACATTTTTGCAATTTTCACCTAGTTGCATCATCTTTGAGATAACGCACAAATAACATAAATTATGAAACAGGAAACATGCATTCACCTTATATCTATTTGTCTGCAATGACTGGAAATTACAAAGGTTCCTTCAGGGAAAATTTTGATGTCATAATAGAAAATATCATAAGCCACAACTATAAAAAGAATATTTATGGTTGATGTCACCAGTTCAAGCAGCGCAGATTCTCATGTCAACTGGGACAGATTTCGATATTGCAATAAGGTCTATTATTGTATAGCAATATAATATTCCCCACAGAAAGTAACCAAAAGTTAGCGTGCAATAAATTCTAATATTGCACTAGTGCAATAAATCTTCAAAATTCATGACATCATCAACGACATAATCTTAGTTTAAACATTTTTACTTTCAAATATTATATTGCTATACAATAAAAGGGTTATTGCATGAATATTGGGGAATATTGTCCCTCGTAGAACATATATTGCACTCGCAAGCTTGTGCGATATAAAGTTCTACTCGGGACAATATTCCCCAATATTCATGCAATAATCCTATATTACCATTAATTCTCATCTATAGATACAAATAATTTCTATAGGCAATCTTCCTAACTCACTATAATAGACAGAATTATTCATACTTTTCCATACTCTAGTATTCTTAGAGTATACTTAATACATGATTTAAAATCTTTGTACATTTTGTATATTAATCTCTTTTCCATTCTTATTTTAGAATTTTAAATTTTGTTATGCCTGCCGTCTTTTAGATGATTTAGATTTTTTTTATTTTTATTTTTATGGATAGTTACATGGAACTTTTGTATTTTAGGTGATGATGCAATGGCTGTTCAGTGGATGGTCTGTAATAGTTCTATAAACCTGTATGCTAGCCATACATCATTTTTACAACAAGCAGCAAAGAGAATAGATGCAAGCTGGTGATCATGTGACATCTATAGCCTGTTATCATGTGACACTTAAAAACTGTTGCCATGTGAAAATTATAAACTGTTATCATGTGACATGTACAGACTTTTATCATGTGACATTTATAGCTTGTTATCATGTGACACCAAACGGCTTATCATTATCATGATAAATATATATACCGTCTCATTTTCATAATTTATTTATAATTACTAATTTACAATTTTTTTTATTAGTTGTTTTCCTCCTTATAAGGTCTTTCATATACAATTTTCTTAAACTTTAAATAAAACTTTATTTGTTCAACCACTTGAAAAGGGAGGGGTTATTTGTTGTTCCTCTTTTCTGTTTGTCCATCACATTTTAAATTTCATACATTACGAACTGAGGCATCCCCAGGCCATCCCCTATGCATCCTGAAATTGCAATACAAGTAATGTTTCAGATGCTAAATAGTTATGTTCCTGGCTTGGAAAACATGTTTATTGGGGATATGTAAGAGGGATGTTAAGCCAGGGTGACTGCACATTTATAACAAAAGATTTATTATGAAATTATGAATGGTTTGAAAGTTTTTTGGTTGTGGTTCTTTCCTGTTACTCCGATTTCCTCCACAAATAAAATCTGACCGCCATGACATAGGCTGGTGTGCGTATCATATATTTATTGCTGAATCATCAATTTACAGGGGTTAGAATATAATACTTTTGTATATTCTCTTTCTTGTGGTGGTCTAATGAAATACAGTTGTAAAAAATAACCCCTAAAAATGTTTTATTCAAATGTAAAATTATTAGGGATATTTGGCTAGATCTACTTTAATGGTATTAATAATATAATTTGTGTTGTGGTCACAAACATGTATTTAGTAAATCTTTCATTGTATTTATTCTGGTTATAAGAATTTTATTTTTGCAATGTATATCACCCAAGCACAGATATTATTGAATCTGAAATATATTTTATCAGCAGTTAAACTTCGATTTTATTAAAAAATCCATTAGAACCATAGTTAATCAGAGCATTGTAGTAATAGATCTAAACAGTAACCCCAATATGTAATTCATAGCATAAGGAGTGAAACCTGTTCCAGAAATATCTAGTTGCCAAAATTTTTTTGTTTATTGAAAGTATGTGTCTGTTTTGTGTTTTTTTTTTTTTGTCTAATGAAAAATTGCATTCAGCACTAAATGAAATTATGCATGTGAGACGCAAGATAGCTGTTTGTTTGTGAAAGCCATCTTTTGTGCCAATGTTAATTACAAAACCTAAATTATATTTAGTGAGAGATTAACTCAGGTGTTCTATACGGAGAGTTGAAGATTCTTGCCCTGCAATGAATAAGAAGAACATTTTGTATGATTCCATTATAAATTTCATTTGGTTGTAAAGCTGTAAATATTAATCAACTATGACTGCAATTACAAAGTTTCATACAAGCAATGGAGATAAAGATGTTTTTGAAGAAGTATTTGACGCAAGTATTGATACAGAAGCATAACTAATTTATAAATGTCATTTTAATTTTTTTACCATACTGTAAAACTCAATTGTTCTTCCATAATAAATGTTGATTGGTACTTTGATCACTTAATACTCATTGAAATCTTGGACTGCTGCTAATACATGGTACAAAAAAAGGGGGCTCTGTAGAAAAAAATATTTATTAACCAATTTGAAAACAAGTTAAAGATGTCTTTACATGTCTGTTTAAATTTAAGTAACACTCTGAATTTTCATTATTTTGAATAATTCGTGGACTGATATAATATACCAATTACATTACAGTTACCTGGATATAGAAATCATGGGCTATTATATGTGGGAAATATGTTTAATTTATATCTTATTAATCATTTGTTTTAGTATATTCAATTTCAAGTGCTTTCTTGAGCATATCATAGTTTTTTATATAAATTTGTATACATATGTATATACACATAATTTATAGAAATATAAAGTAACTACACATATATTTATACATTCACGTCAGTAAACCTTACAAATTAAAATTTAGTTTTTTGTTAGTTTTTGTTTTTTCTTTTTTTGGGTGGAAACTTATGTACTTTTTAGCTATTTTCTTGTTTAGTATAATATATGTTATAAATCAAGGTTTTGTTATTGTTTGATCAAAAGTTTATGCACAAAACATACACTTATATAAGATAGTAAATAAACTAGTTTGCAACACATTATTGTTGTTGAAAAGACAATGGCAATGTCTATGTATTATTTAAGGTGCATATATTTCAGAAATCCAAATTTAACATTTTGAATTTTTATATGAAATATACACTGGTATCATATGAAAGTAGCCAGTTACCAAAAATGCATAATTATCTCTGCAATGGTTCTGAAAAACAAATAAACATTTTAGCAACCAATATAGAGTGGGGTGCTCATTTTCGCCATATCTGTCCATGTTTTCTTCAGTTTATGTTCAGGTCTTTATGTTTTTGAAGTGTACTGATATTTCTAAATGAAGATAACTTTAAATGCAAAATATTCTTAGCTTGAAAACGTGTTTGTTTTGAGTGAAATCATCTGAAAAGTTGGATTAAAGGGTGTTAGAAATTTCCTAATTTTTTGTCAATGGGGGACACATATTCGCTGTTTTTACATATCTATTTAAAACCAAACAACTGCAGCTTTTAACAATATTTATCAAATAAATTTCATTATAGACAAATAGCAGACATTTGAAAGGTGTAAAAAACTAAAAGTTAGGGCAATCAGTCAATGCATTACTAAGAAATGCTTCTTTGAAATCGTTTTTGTCATTTAGGAAATTGGCTGAAAATGGTTATCCATTTTTCGATCCTTTGCCATAAGTGCCGAAATATAGTCTCATTTTCAAAAATAATCATATTTGTTATAAAAATATAATTTAACGGCGTATATCTTCCATTTAAACCATCCTTTGAAGTTTTTACACCCCAAAATCATAAAAGGGCGAAATTGTGTCCATGGCGAATATGAGCGCCCCACTCTATAATTATCATTAATTTCCCAAAAGATATGTATTTAAAAGTAAGCTTAAAATCCCTAATGTAAGATGTGAAATTATTACATGTATATATATATATATTTGTTAAATAACCCTATACCTTTAAAACTCTACCATCTTTGGTTTATACATATAATACTAACATGATAATAAGTATACATTGAAAAGATAATAGTTATTGTAGCAATGTAACATTAACATTTATAGTTTGGATTTAGATATTATTTCTTTTATAAATTTGTTGATTTTTGATAGATGAAATATTGTTGGTTGTTTTTTTTAGCTTATCCGATTATTAAAATATTCAATACCTTTCTGAGTTTTTCTGTAATTTAATATTTTATAAATATTGAAAAGAAAATATCCTGTAGAAGGAACAAAAAATCATTCATCTCATAGTATTTATGTAATTTATACAAATGACCATTATTTGTATAACAGACATAACTGTTTATTTATTCAGCCAAGTCAGCATTTCCTAAAAGCAAATGAAAAATTAGGAATAATTTCTTGGTTGTATTTGATCTGGGTTTATTTTAACAGAAGAAACATGTTTATTCATATATACATGTGGATTAAGAATTTAAGAACATTTTTATTGTTTTACATTTTAAGCGCTGGTGAAAAAAGATCCTCATTGAATCAATCTTTAAAATAGCTCAGCTGAAAATTACATGAACAAGTTCGCTAGATAACAAATATGTGTATTATCTGAACTGCAAATAAGGCTCATTGTTTGAAATGTATATTATACCATTGTTTCCTTCGTCTTGAAAAATATCAATATAAAAGATGTGTTACTATTGGCATTTTTTTTTTATTCTTACTTCTGATATCATGGAATATATTATTTATAATAGCTTGCCATCATTTGTTACTAAAAAGTAATATGAAACTGATTATGATAATGCTAATTAAACTTGAAACATTTTTTTTTGTGTTAGTCTGAAAAGAAATACTCCCAACTTCCAAACTTCCCAAGGTAAAAACAAAAATGAAGAAAGAAAAACATTATTATAGCTGACAAATGAATAAACATGAACAATAAGCCAAAAAAAAAGAAAAAAAGAAGCACACACAAAAGAAGGAATGGGACACACCTTTACAGGAGCACATTGATTCAAATATAAGAGAGAAAATCTTGAGTATCAGACAGTTTTTTCATTCAGTAAAATATATAGGGAATATTGTCTAGTTAAATAAAGACTAGATGAAACAAACTAAACATGTAAGTTTTTACTTTTTCATTTACCAAACAACCAAACCAAAGAGCATAAAACAGTTTATGGCCACCAATGGGTCTTCAACACAGTTAGAAAATTTGGCAGCAGCCCCCTTCCCAAAAATGTATACTGATCAGTAAAATTTACTCTTAAAACATGTAAACAAACCAAAACAAATAAACAAAAGCTTACTTATTATCATAATCATATGCTGCTATTTCAGTTGTTGTGTTTAAAGGTATAAATGTCAGATCATGAAATGATAAAAGAATTATCATTTCATTCCACATGAATAAAGTTAATTATGTATGAAAAATTGAAAAGACAATATTTTGACAGTTACATGACAGAATGTCAATCGTAATGTACACATATATCCTAAAGACTAAATTAAGTATAAAACGGGAAAAAATAAACAAGATCTACTATACTAGTTCGTAAAAGCATATACGCGTAAAATATTTATATTTATACATATCTAAATCTTTATGCCCAAACTCGTGGACAACGCTCTTCAAATAAATACTATGAAAGATGCACTTTAAATTTCAGACATATTTATAATGTTATTTGTAACTATAAAAAATTGTTTTTTGATAATTTTCCAAATATAAGGTAATGATGTGTTATGATAACCATCGTACTTCGGAAGGGACAAACAAGAGGGACAGCCGGAGTCTCCGGGAAAGTCAGTGTAGGAAAAACGGTGCTATATATTCTGCCATAGGTGACAATATTAACATTTCTAAATTGACCACTTTTTATGATAAAAAACCTGGATAAAACGTTTTGTGTGGTGTCAGTACTTTATCATTCTGTTTTAGAAATTAAAGCCAAGTAGTATCATGACCAACTTCCAATGGAGCTTGTTTATGTTATCCATGCTCACCGTCATTTTGCACCAATTTTATCTATACGTTTCAAAATTTATATTGTTAATGTACACACTGCAATTATTCAAAGATAAATGAAAAATATATAGTACCTTCACATCCAATCACAGCGCTCCTAGTTTGACTTCCTTCAACTGCCTTGGGTAGCTGCGACATGCAGAACAAAATGTTACAAATTGCAAATTTAGATCATAAAACTTGAGTCTGTTGTATTTTTAACTTTTCTCACCCTGACAATATACTTTTATATAGAAAATATCCTAAATTGTTATAAATGCACAGACAGCCATTTTATTAAAATAATCCACAAAAAGTGATTATTATTGAATGACTATGATGTGCAAACTATTGGCAATTAAATTACCATGAATTTTTCCAAAGGTCAAAGGTCATTGATGACCTGACCTTTGACCTTGTGTATATTAATTGAATTTTGAAAGGAAATATAATAGAAAGAGGCTACTAAACATGGAATAAATTATCAGGATGTTTTAAGCCACTTAATTATTATCAACATATGAGAAATAAAGAGTCTAGGTCATGTCAAAAGTGCTTAGCAACCACCCTTATTTGATAAAAAAATGTACCAAGCAACCATACATGATTTCATTCAGGACTATATAAACTATTACATAGACCTAACTTCAAAGGTCTTGAGTGTGTAATCACATAAGTTGTAAGCAATCATTCATTTAAAGTGTAAAACTGCCTAGCAACCATCGCTTTATATTGAAAAAATGCATAGCAACCAATTAATTATTTAGAAAAACTGAACAGGAACAGTTTATTTTAGATTTCATTTTGGCAAAAATTAGAAAAAAATAATATTACCGGTACAAACACATGTCTAATCCGGAAGAGTAAATTAAAAAGCAAATTTAATTTCATGAGACTGATTACACATACAGTCATGGGACAAAAATGATTTCTCACTCAAAAAAAGTCCCATCATTTCAACTGAAATCAATATTTTTTTTTAAAATATTACCAAGTAACCGTATGAGCGATTTTTCTAAAATAGATACCGAAAGATGTAAAAATGTTTGAAGTTTTGTTGATTATTTGGTCGTAATTTTCTTGAGTTTCGTTTTCATCATTTGATGAGTTTAACACACATGCAAATTTTTACGATTTTAATTTGGTTTGAATAATAGCAAACTTTTCAAGAAATATTTTTCTTTGTGTTCATCTCGTCAGATAATTAAAATGATCACCAGAAATATTATAATCAAATAAACAATAAAACTTCAGACATTTCTACATCTTTTGGTATCTATATTATGAAAATCCCACATACGGTTACTTCGTTATAATTTTCGAAAAATATCGATTTTAGTTGAAATAATAGGACTTTTTACTGGGAACTCACTTTTGTCCAATGACTGTATTGTATATACACAAATTTAAAAGATGTCGGTCTGATGAGACAACTCTCCAGAAGACAACCAAATGTTATTTAAAGACAAATTATTTATATCTATAAGAAGAAGAGAAAAGGAATATAACTGCTAAGAGATCGACCTGTTTATTTTGGTCGGAGTTGGCCTTTCAAGCAAAGAAGTTATGCATTTACAATATATTCATTTTCAATCGTTATAACTTATAAGGCTTGATTATTTCATAATTTTCGTCGTTTTTTTTTTATTGCATACACACTGTTTTTGTATTTTAAATAGTTTCAAATGTGCATCTAAATGTACAAAAAATTGTTTTAGCATGTTTTGGGCAATATTATTTATCTCTAGATCAAGACACTATCACATTCATTTCGTTAAGCTTCCTTCTTCCCCATCACAAAAGATAAAATGCTCTTTCCTAACTAATATAACGACCCTGCATCTATCCATTGCTATTTTTGTATATCAACAGTGAGAGATTAAAAAATAATATTAAAAAAATACTTATTTTAACAGAGTCTCAGTGCCAATTGAGATTTACTAATCGAACAGACTAGGCCAATCAGGACCCCTTTTGGTCCAAAAATTTAGAATTATTACATTTGCTTAAAAAGTAAACTCTAACGCTATTTATAAGAGAGTAGAAAGCGTGTGTTGAGACAGAATTTTCTTATTATTTGCTAAAATAAAGATTTTACTATGCTTTATTTATGAATATGATAAAACAGTTGGGTCACCGTGCTATTCTACAAGCTACGGGTCATTGAAAATTGCCTTAATTTGGTTGGATTGTTCTTGAAAAAAACACATTTGTGTGCATAAAAAAATTCTTTGAGATAGAATTTTGAATTATTGCGGGAAGATAGGTTTCATCATATGTTTTAAGAAATAAAAAGAAACAATGATGTCACTGAACTAGTTTTCTCGCTGCAAGTAATAGTAAAAAAATTAATTCACTATTATTCCAGTCTATTTTGTTTTACTGAAAGAGTTATCTATCCTTAAATGGCTCATTTGAAAAGAAAAATTTCATTTAAAAAATAAGGACAATTGTTTTTTATGAAATTTATGTTGCTAGATTCATACTTCCGAGGACACAAATCACCTTTTATTAACCGTTGCTCATGAATATTTCTGTAGCTAAGTAGTTGATTAGAAATTTGTGAACTCCAATTGAAGTAAATGTTCATTTGTACTTCAAGTTATTCTCAAACCAACCATCTCTTATGGAAAATATGATTATTTGTACACTCCATCAATTCGTATGTGCTAATTATATTATGTAGTAAAAATGGTTGCTAGGCAACCTTTTTTTTTTACCGGAACCAAATTTTTTTTTTAAAAGTGGATGGAGAGTTGTCTCATTGGCACTCACACCACATCTTCCTATATCTATACTAAGGCTAGCAATGGTTTGAATTTAGACTTCTTTTGAGAGGGTGCAAAAACGCCCCTTTTCATAAGTACATTCTCCTATGCCGATTTAGGCAAATAACAAGACCAATTGGTACTGTGATTGTACAATCCAAGATGGCGCTATACCATGAATCTACCTTATATTCATTTGACAACCCCTATTAAGAGTAAATCCCTTTAAGGTCAATTTGGGGTATCTATCGTTTATGTTAGTATTAACCTAGATACATAAATATAGAAGAAGCTAAACATTTATAGCTGCAAGAGTAACTAAAAAAAAAAGAGTACATAATTGGGATAAGGAAACGAGAAAAATGCTGTTATTTGAATTTTTCTCCTTAAGTACTAGTTTTCATTACAAGGCAAACCCCCTATATGGAGTACAATGAAATTTTCGAATATTTGAGTAAATGATTGAGTCTTGTTGGTAATTTTTACTATTAAGTTGTTCATTTATCCATATAAG
This sequence comes from Mytilus trossulus, assembly GCF_036588685.1. Classification (NCBI taxonomy): domain Eukaryota; kingdom Metazoa; phylum Mollusca; class Bivalvia; order Mytilida; family Mytilidae; genus Mytilus; species Mytilus trossulus. The sequence goes on from NC_086380.1 coordinate 23,170,045, forward strand.
TTTCAATAAAAATAATGTTTTGTTACATTACTTTTCTTCATGCGTTGAAGATTCAAGACTAAGAACATAAATGTAAAACAGGAACCCCCTAGTAAATGTATGATGATTCAACTAGTATTTTGTCGTAAAATTGATGAAATACTTTGGAAAAAACAGCATTTGTAATTCAAGCAAGCACAGGAAACAAAGTTGCTGGCGATTAATTGAAATTTACGTGGGTAAACTCATGTATGATGTATGTGAATTATTTAAGAAACGCAATACCTGTTCTTTAAAGAAATTTGAGAGTCAAAATAGAAGAATGAATTAAAACTTTAGTAAAGAACCAATACAAGGATGGTTGCTATGCATTTTTTTGATTATATAAAATATTGACCTCTCAACTTTTAGTTAGGATGTATACTATAATTCGTATCAATCTGAACCCAACTATGCATTGTTGCTAGGTACTTTTATATCAAGTAAGGGTCGTTGCTAAGAACTTTTAACATGACCTTGACCTCTGACATTTTGCTTTCAAACAAAATGTAAGCAAAATTTTGTCTCAACACTTTTTCTAAATATATTTTGGGTTTATTTGATAAAATTTCTAACAAAATTAAATAAAAAAAGCCCAAAGGTAAGGTCAAGGTCATAAAAAACCTTTGACCTTGAGGTCAAATTTCAGGTAATTGAATGCACAACATGTCCCAAATGATTTTTATTTTGTATTTGTCACTGTTTTTGATCTTTTCAAATAAAAATGTCAAAATTTTTCTTCAAAATACCAAAAATGACATTTTTATGATCCCATAGCAACCAGCCTAGCAACCTATTTCCAAAACCTGTAATGATAAATTATTTCTAGGCAACAACTATAATTTACATTTATCACTTAAGTATAATTTGTTTTGGATGCAAAAGTGTAAAATTATGTTATGCAAAATGCCTATAATTTACCTTTTTGAATTCAGGGAAAATTCCACTATTTGAACCAGTGCTGCCCCCTTCTTCCCCTTTTGTCAGAAATAATTTTTATCTTTTATCTCACTCATAAAGTGTTTCATTTTAATGAATTATAGTTAAAATATTCATAAAACTTGAAATGTTTGCATGAAAACGGCTTAGAATGGGTCATTTTTTATCCTCAAAATATGCATTTTTGAGGCAAAATCCAAGGGGTCACGTAACCAGGGCAACGGGGGCATAAAACAAAAATTAGTTAACATTTTTCTTGTTAGTTTATCGATAGCTACCAACAGACCAAGTTTCAAGAAAATCTGAGACTATGCGTGCCGCAACTTGGTTGATGGTTACAGAGAACTGCTATTAAACATTTAAACATAGGTTGTTTTATACTACCCCCAAACAAATTTTGTCATGCAGATTTATTGAAATCCCTTATATCATTACGTCATACTATGTACTTGGCAGATAGCATAGCCTTATGTTAACACTGCAAAAGCTCACATACATACTATCTATTATTCCAAATTAATTTTTTGTATTTGTAATTTTATTAACTGATGTACTGTGGATTCATTCATTTACGTAGGTACCAATTTTCGTGGATTAAGAAAAACTTGCATATTCGTGGATATTAAATTTCGTGGTTTTGCTGATGTCTGCATACAAACCTATAGAAAAATTATCATTCGTTGAATATTTAATTTCGTGGTTTGACTGTGCCCACGAAATCCACAAAAAATGGTATCCAACGAATAATAATGAATCCACAGTAAATAAAAACAGTTCAATAACCATGGCTGCACTTTGGATCAATTTGTAGTACTTTACTGACACCAGATGAAATAAAGGGGGTCAATATTCCTTGGATTTTTTACTCAATTCATTGCAAAAATTGCGGATAGTCTTTGAAGAAGTAGAACAAACAAGGAAAAATCAGCAAAACTGATCTTGATATTGAAAGTGTTTGTTCTTGTAGCCCAAAATGAAATGTTCAAGTATTTTCTATCAAAGTCATACATTACAGTCAGTTTAAATTGAGCTGTTAAATTTTTAATATAAGTCGCATAATGCGCAGATAGGCTGTTTTTGACTACAAATTGACTAAGGATTACGAATAAAGCAAAACAAAAGATTTCTGATCAACTTTTTTGTCTCATTAGGTATTACACCACCAATTACTCCCTCCAATTAGGAACGTGAAAGTAGGCCTACTCGGACAAAAGTAGTGCATTTGATTTCATTGTTTACTTAAACTTACCAAGAAATTGGCAGAATTGAAACTTTTGGTGAAAGAGAAATATATTAAGACCATTTTGAGCTAAAATAAACTTTTTTATGAGTTTGCATTCAAAATTGAGGATTAATGCACTCCATAATATACTTTTTGAGATTTCCAGAAAACCAGGGAATATTTTAAGTGGTACCTCTATTCGGAAGATATCTTCTTTAATATATGAATTTAAACATCTGTTAAAAATTGGCATGTAGAAAGCTGATATATGTACGCTGGAGGATATGACGTTAAACTTAAGGTTAAATATAAAGAAAGCTATGAAAATTGCAAAATTTTATTGAACAGATAGGGGTATGACACCTAGATCACAAGATAACAGTCCGCAGACATACTTCATGTCAAAATGCCCGATTTTTATTGGCTAATACGAGGGTGTTAATGTACTCTATTACCCTTCATGGAGACGCTTGATCAAGTGTGCGCTTTATTAAATACGACTCTATCCTATGGCAAATACTATATTACCCTTCACGGAGACGCTTGATCAAGTGTGCGCTTTATTAAATACGACTCTATGCTATGGCCAATATGTACAAGATGTCATAGTTTATTACTTTGAATTTGAAATTTAATCGACAATAATAACAGAACATTCAGTATAATAAATTAAACAACACATATCCGAGAAGCGACAGAGCAGATTGTTAACCCTCCAAAAGACATTATATACATTGGCTTAATCTCAGTTGACAATGTTTTCTCGGGGTAACAATCTGCCCTGTCACCCTCTCAGCTATGTGGTATTCATATATTATAAAAGTAATGTTGCTTTGTCTTTACTTAATATGGTTTTGACGTTACGTAATGGTGTTTTAATATAACTCAATATGAAATAGTCATTGACTCGGACTTCTCTTGAACTGAATTTTAATGTGCGTATTGTTATGCGTTTACTTTTCTAAATTGGCTAGAGGTATAGAAGGGGGGTTGAGATCTCATAAAGATGTTTAACCCCGCCGCATTTTTGCGCCTGTCCCAAGTCAGGAGCCTCTGGCCTTTGGTAGCCTTGTATTGTTTTAATTTAAGTTACTTGTGTACAATTTGGAAATTAGTATGGCGTTCATTATCACTAAACTAGTATATATTTATTTAGAGGCCAGCTGAAGGACGCCTCCGGAGGTGAGAATTTCTCGCTGCATTGAAGACCTGTTGGTTACCTTCTGCTGTTGTTTTTTCTATGGTCGGGCTGTTGATTCTTTGACACATTCCTCATTTTCATTCTCAATTTTATTACTTAATGATATTTCGATATTACACGATATGGTTTCGTATTGACTTGATATAGTTTTGTCATTACTCAATATGGGTTTGTCATTATTCAATGTTGTTTTAATATTACTTTATGTGTAAACGACTTAATGTAATGTAGTTGTGTCATTACTTTATGTGGTTTTGTTATTTCGTAATGATGATTTGCCTATTCTTCGTATGGTTTTAACATGACGTAATGATGTTTCAAAAATTGTCGATTTTACACTTCTTAATGTGTTTGTTTCATTATTTGATGTGGTCTTGCCATTCTTTGATGTGGTTCTGTCATTCTTTGAACATTTGTTTTATCTTATTTTATATTCAAGATTCAAAGAAAGCAGCAGTTATTAATGGAAGAGGCTGTATGTTTCAAAATTTATCACCTTTGTAGTCATAGCAATGTAAAATATTTGAATAATTAGAACATATCATTGACTTATAATGAGCAGAATAATATAAGAATATGTGGTATGAATGGCAAAAAGACAATTAAGCTCTCGTTTGAGATCTGTGTAAAGTTGGTTAGATTCAAACATATATAAATGTATAGAATGAAGATGATCTATTATTAAAATCATGTTCTCTCCATTTAAATTGCTACCCAAGCATCTTAAAAATACTTCACTATATTGAAATGAAAATTCAGACTTTCTAGCAAAAAGTCTTTATCCTATTCTGAGACTTAAAAAAAAAATGTTTCCTTATTAAAAACTCATTTTAAAGCAGACAGATCATTTTGTCTATTTGACTTTGAAGTTCGATAATTGTACGACATTATTTTTTATCTTTCAATATAAATATGCCTATATGTCCTATATACTATACTATATCTTTTTTCTTGTAAAATTATATACTTTTCTGATACACAAATCAGTTTTAATAAATTTATGTATAATTGCACTTCAAGTATTTCATTATTCATATGCATATTTATTATAATAATTTTGCCTGGTATGTATGTTTCCTTTTTTAGCTACTAGTAAATCACAACCGAAATGAATGACAGACGGACATATATACAAAACTTAATGCCTGAATAATTGAAATCAAGATATTTGCGTTGTGACGCAAAGGTTTGCGTTGTAACAAGTTTTGCGTTATAACGCAAAGATAGGAAGAAAAATTGTGTTGCGCTAAAGAAGCAGTCTGTCAAGGAAAAACAATAGTCCATTATATAAAACTAAAACGTTTTATGTGTACGACTCTAGGAAATTGAATGTTATCTTAACGCAATTGAGATTTTCCGCTTCCATTCTTAAACAGTGACCTATTTAGAGCTACAATTATGAATAATCCTTCTTGTCATTGTAGGTCAGGTATTGAGGTTGTCTACCATTACTTCTTCGTTTGTACAAAATACACATCATTTAGAAAAACCTTTTTCAATAATCTTAACTGGCTATCCGAAAACTTTGTTTTAGATACAAAACTATTAATTGCAGACTCTTGGAACGTTCGAATGAACTGTAACCGTAGAGAATGTATCTTATCTACAAATTTATATCGTCACCACCGGGATTCGAACCCCGGTCAACTGTGTGGCAGTCAGTGACAAAATCCGCTGAGAATTACAAATATAACATCAAAATAAGATACACGAATTTGGGATAGAAAAGTACCGTAGCACGTCTTATAGCAATGCTAAGTCACACTCAGCAAAACAGTCACAATCGGGTATAAGTCACGTTCGGTAATTAATAAACTCATCCTAGATACCAGGACTAAATTTTGTATATACGCCAGACGCACGTTTCGTCTACAAAAGACTCATCAGTGACACTCGAATCCAAAAAAGTTAAAAAGGCCAAATAAAGTACGAAGTTGAAGAGCATTGAGGATCAAAATTCCTAAAAGTTTTGCCAAATCCAGCTAAGGTACTCTATACCTGAGGTATAAAAGCCTTAGTATTTCAAAATTCATAATTTTGTAAACATGTACAGTTAAATTATAAATATAACCATATCAATGATAATTCTTGTCGGCACGAAAGTTGCAGACTTCTGGGCTGGTGATACGCTCTGGGAAATAAATCCCCATCATCAGTGGCATCAACTCAGTGAATTAGACGACGAAATGACAAACCACAATCTAACACGTGTTAAATATGTCCTTAGCTATTTTGGACAAAGTTACATCGTATGGATCAATCAATTTGTGATGGTGTCCGTAAATAAAGGCAACAGTAGTTTAGAGTCAATTTTAATCTGTCCTCTTCATATAACTTTGTTGGTGCAGTTTGTGTATGGAGCACACTCCTGTATATGAAGTCCGTATAGTGTGAACAAGCACGAGAATAACGTATCAATTAAGATACGATATGTAAGCACCATCCGAAGGGGCAGAAGGCATGTTGCTGTTGAGAAATGGAAAATTGATAATTGGGAAATTGAAATCGTCCCGTTCATCCTAGATTTTCGTGTCAATTCGTCCATCTGTGTCAATATTGATGAAAATATCAAGGTATGAAGCAGTCCTTCTAGTAATATATTATCCTTAGTTCAAGTTGGAATACCGAATGACTGTTGAAATATAAATCCTCCAAACTCAAAAAATATATTGTCAATCAAAAAGTCCAGCATTTTGATAATATCATCTTTAGTATATTTTCTGGTAGATTGTGTGGTTCTTCACAAAATATGAATTATTGTAACCCAAAACAAGAAATTTGTTGCTACGATTCCAATTTTTATAGGAAGAGCTCTGTTTGATGAGATGATGAAGTCCTTCTTTCAACTGAGCATTGGGAATAGTATTGTAAAGCGTAGAAAAATCAAAAGTCTTGCAGACTGTGATCGAAGAATCCACATCTGGTTAACACCACTGGTAGAATATATCTCCTCACAATATTTTTTGAAGTCCATCTTTAACTGTAGAAAGAATTCTTTAGAAAGATGTTTAGTCGAAAATTATGAAGACCCACCTATGTATCATTCTTTATATAGAGTTTTGTGTAATTTAGGTTTCCAGTATAATGATTGTAAATTTTCTTCGTTTTTTGTATTTTGATACCAAAAGGAACAAGAACAGATTTGTGAGTTTGTAAAATTTCGTCCTTGGTAAATGATGTTAAAGAATATGTAGGGTTACCAGTAGTTTTATTTATTCCAATCTCTGTTGTAAGACATTGCATATAGTACGAACACAATATTATTGGAGGCTCTATCTACTGGAACCACATATTTGTCATGCAAAGAGAACAAAGCATCCACAACATCCGGATTCTTGAAAGGGTTAGTAACTATTGTACTCAAATTGCATAGTAGTTTTAGACTGCGCTTTTGAATGCATGATTGAATAGCTTTGATCCATTCAGACAAAATGTCTAGTTCTGCATGTTCTGGTTCTTCAGGTTCGCGCTTTACTCATTTTCTTGCATATTTCTCAACTGCATCCATCAGTAACTTGAAGTTCTTTTTTCAATTGATGGGATAAGGAATTCTATATACTGTTCACTTGGCCAACAACTCTCTCAGCAGTTCATTGGTAACGATGCCAAGGTCACCAGTAATAGCATGACCAGCTGGACTATAATTGTATTGTGATGATGCACATGAGCAATCCGGAGACTTGGATTTCACATCTTTGAGGTTAACGGCATCTAAAACTCTCTTGTGATATAAAATATTGGATGCACTAGACTTGGTGTAAGTATAAGAAATAACAGATATAGTTTTATTTTTGAAGTAATGAGGTATAGTTTTTTGTATAGATTTCTGACGGAAAATATGGCTTACATTTACAGCATCTAAACCTTTGTTTGCGAATTCTACCTTAAGAAAATAACGTTTTTCCTCATTATTGGATGTAGTCGATACAGGTTTGAATAGACTATGGTTAGCAAAGTACATGATTATTGTAACTAATCTATACAAAACAGAACGAGAATCAATAACGGAATTATTTTAGGCCTCTTGAAGTAGTAAAGTAAGTTTTGACAATGGAATGGAGTATAATTTAGTTCTGATATGAAGAATTCCTAAAGGTTTTTGAACAGAATTTAACATACTATAAATTTGGACGGTGTGCACAGCAGATGGTATATATTTTCTGTTACCATGACCTCTATTTCGTCGAGCAGAATTATTAAATAATTTTCTCTAATTTTTATGCTATTATCACATTTCCTGACCGGTGTGAGAAAAATATTTCTTATCTCCAGTGAAAAATTTGTTCTCAGCAAATGATTGGTCGAAATTTTATTGTGACATTAAATTTTCTTTGTTTCTTCTGAATTTTTCTATTGCGACGTCATGAAAAATGGCGACCATGCCTGATGACGTCACATAAAAAGTACACAATTTTCTTCAAATCTTCGAAAAAAATGAATAGAGAAACAGATGTCATCACTATAACTCGTTTATTATGATATGTCTCCACTCTCGACAGTCAAATTGTAACTATTCAAAAAGCTCGACAAAGCCTCGCGCTTTAAATATTAAAATCTAACGGTCTCGAGTGGAGAAATATCGTAACACACTTGTTCCAGTTGTGGAATCTATATGTAATGTATTGACAGTACTACACCTGACACTAAACACGATACCTACATCATCAATTTTGTCATTGCATCCTTAGGGAATGGATGTTCCCAACTCTCTTATCCAAAAGTCTTCTCTTTGTTAACGATATTGTGTACTCAATATGGGGTAATTTGTTGAAGGATATATTTTCTCTTAATTCCGGACTAACATTATATAAATAGAATGATCATGCCAATTGAAATGTTTATTGAGAAATTTGTTGTTATAAGGATCATATACATTAGACCGATGATCATTCATTCTAAAATTGAGTCTTTGTCGAGTTCACCGACATAGATCAATCCAAAAAGAGTACATTCAATACCGTACACAATATTGAAAGCGGTGCAATTTAAATCCTCATGACTGTGTATTGTAGCTTTTGATGGTTAAAGTACTTTGAAAGTAGGTATCAGTTATAAGAATACTACAGGTTTTACAATAAAATTAACGGTACCAATTGTCTTGCACCAGCTGTTACGGTTACATTTGGAAATATAGCAATATTGGTGGTTGTCATTGAAATCTAAAATATCTAAAGGTTTAACATTACAGGGCCGAATATAAACAAACTTATCTTCATTTTTATAGTACTATGAGGATTCAGAAGACTGCTCATGTGTCATTTTCATTACATCATTTAAGATGATCCTGTGTACACCAGATAAAATATATGTTGTTTTGTCCTTAGCTGTATTTATCACCTTAGCTGTATTTGGAAACACTTTTTTGGATTCGAGCGTCACTGATGAGTCTTTTGTAGACGAAACGCGCGTCTGGCGTATATACTAAATTTAGTCCTGGTATCTATGATGAGTTTATTTCTTGACAACAGCCGATTGACAACTTTTTATCCTGGGCGGCGTGTCATCCAGTATTGTATTTTTTGTTCTACTAGTTTTCATGCTGTTAGGCTACCGGACTAGTAGGATCCTCAGGGACAGATGGTCCTCCAGCAGAGATTCCGGTTCGGTGGTGATAAATAAAGGAAACAATAGTATACCGCGGTTCGAAACTCATAAATCGATAGAAAAATACTTCAACAAAAAGTGAGGGAAACGCAATAAATATAAGACGAGAACAACGAAACAACAGAAACTTAACATTGAAATGTAACACACACATAAACGAACTAAGCATTGAACAAAATCCGATAAGAATAACAAATATAACATCAAAACTAAATACATCAATTTGGGAAAGAAAAGTACCGTGACATGTCTTATAGCAATTTAAATTCACACTCAAATATAAGAGAAAATAAAAGACACAACAGAAACACCACCGTTACGTTAAAATGTAACATTTCACAGAAACAAAATATAACAATGGCCAGTTCCCTGACTTGGTACAGGACATTGTTTGAAGAAAAACAAATGTGGGTTGAACCTGGTTTTGGGGCATACCAAATCTCCCGCTTTAATGGCAATGTTAAATATAACATCAAAATGACAACATAAAATTACGGGACTACAATAAAAAAAATAATAAGAGAATATATAGGGCAGAGTAACACACTAATAATAGTAAACAAAAGGCACCAGGTAAAAATTAAATACGCCAGAAGTGTGTATCATCCACACAAGACTTACCAGTGACGCTCAGATGATACAAGTTCGAAGGATAAAAACAAGTACAAAGTTGCACAGCACTGGGGAAAAAAATATTCAAAAACGTTGTTCCAAAAACGGCTACAGTGTTCTGGTTGGGATACGAAAATCCTTATTATTTACAGATATTTTCAAACTTTTGCAAACAGTTATTTTATAAAATGACTATGTAATAGATAAACATGATAAAACCGAAAAAACTACAGAATAAAAACGAATACATTACATAAACCAACATAATCCAGCATAAAAAAACATCTGAGTTAGCCAAAGCTTCAACGCATAAGGTGACGTCACATTAAAAAATTGTAAAAAACGCACAAAATGACGTCACATGACGTCACATTTGAAATACTAAAACAGCACATGAAGTGACATCACAGGTGAAAGACTAAAACTATTTCTCAAAAATAAGATAGAATTTAAATAGGATTGACTTTAGATTAAATATTTGTAACATTTATTGCATTTAATTACTATGAAAATTGCTGTACTTATTAAAATCAAGCTGAGGTAGCAATTACACAATTATCTATATTATATAGTTATGTCGGTGTTTCGTGTGTTTATACATCTTCGGATTTCAAATGTTTGGCTTTAATTGTTCCTGAAGTTACATCCAGAAAAGCGCTTCGGATGCCAGAGATTATTAAGCGTGTTGTTTTCATTTTTATTATTCTGAATCAAACTAAAAACAAAATACATAGTATAGATTACGTTGAATCAAACCAAAATCTAATAAATAAAAGCTGTGATTTATTTTATTCACCATAACACATAAATATAACAGAAAATACATCAAGACATTTGACAAAATCGGATGAGAATTGCAAAAAAACCCATCAAAATTAAATACATGAATTTGTGATAGAAAAGTACCGTAACACGTCTTATAGCTATGCGAATTCACACTCAGCAAACAGTCACAATCGAAAATAAGTAACGTTTGGTAACTAAAGGATTAATTGCTAGTAATTTATAGTTATAATTTTTAGTGATTTTGAGTAAAATTCTGAGTGATGTCAAGTAATCCAAAGCAAGTTTTGAAGTATTTCAAAGTATTATCCAAATAAAATTGATAGTCATCCAAACTTATGCAATTTTCAGACTGTGCAACGAACATATGTTAAAAATTGTATAATTAGGAAGCATTTATTATCAAAAATTGTTAAACGTACGCGTATGACAAGAAAGGGACATTATGTAGTGCTAAAGCCTACTTAGTAATAAGAAGTTTTATGTAGGAAGAACAATTAATATATGTAATTCTTTAAATATTTGACTTAATTCAAGTAATATCTTTTTACTTAAAACAGGAAGTTATAACTTAGTATTTATATACAGATAAATGTAAAACTTTAATCTGTATAACTTGCGGTGTTCATATATAGGTTTCAAATTTAACTTTTAATCTTGACCTTTTTTCAAATTTATCATATCAGCACATATCCTAATTAAGGAACACTATTTTATGATTCCCTACTATTTTGTTATTTAATTTAAAAGGTGATCATGCAAAATATTTTTTTTTATTTATACCAGCTTTTAATATTTATCTAATAAACTGTGCAAAATGCCATCATCCATTATATTATTCAAAAGTATATACTTATATAAATTGACAGTTGTATTTCCATATCAATGTGCTATGTATATCCCTTAATCCTCAGTTGACAATTTACAATGACAAAAAAATATATGATCTTATTCTTATAGCTAAATTGACAAAATCAGTTTATTTGTGAAAAAAATATCAACAGAAATTTCTTCACAAGCGAGCCCCCTTCAATATAAAACAAAACATGCAAGATGTTGGTTGTGAAAGTTATGTTCCATAGACACTTGTCTTGAATGTTTGTTTATTGAGATTAAAGTTTCAATGCAATTGGAAATATGACTGATTCTGAAAAATAAACAAGTGAATAAAATTATGTTGTGATGATTATAAGTAATTTATCTAATCCTACATAGTAATTTGAAGTAATATAGTAAATCATTTACTGCATTCATGTAACAATAAATTACTGGATACCTTTTGAAATAGTTTTACTTAATTCAAGTAATCAGTTTTTACTGAAAACTATTTGGATTACTAAAGTGAAGAAAACAAACAAATATAAAGCAATTTCATGTCATTTCGTCAGAATGTTTATTAAAAGTAAGTACAGTCATGTAAAATGTAATTGTAAGTCAGAGTGAGTAAAACTTAAAATTTCACAATTACTGAAAATGTGTAAAGAAATATTAACAAGATTTTTTAATTTTAAAGAGTAACTGGGGTGTAACAAACGAGGCAGTTTAGAAATAATATGCTTCATATACAGATATGCCACGTTTGTTTTGACAGGATTAAGTTTTAATGATCGAATCAAGTATATAGCGGCTGAGCGATAATCTGTCTGTAATACATAACAATAGGTAATAAAGTTAAGTCCTCTTGACTGTTGATCAAATGGCATTTTTTTAACGCAGTCTTGCATTTTTTTTAGAACTGCTTTTTTTTCCTTGTTTCCTGAACCATACTTCTCATGCCAAAGAAATTCAAGAAGGAGTCCATAAAGGAATGGATGAAAACTAACATATTTCTGACTATTGTCAACCCTCAACTCCCAAGCTGCTGGTTTTGGTAAAACCGGTAATTCTGCTAGCATAAATGTAACATCGAAATAACATTGTTTCCAAGCAAGGATTAATACGTCATACCCAATTAACACCTGATTACTTTTCTTCAAATCTTCGAATTTTTCAGTTGTTATATACGGATCCTTTTTATCAAAGTCTATGCCGTTTATAATGTTAATGACCGATTCAATCTCCTTAAACTTATCTGGCTTTTTTAGATCTTCAAAGCAGCTTTGTGTTCCTCTAAGGCGATCAGCATGACTTTGCATAAAGAAACTACTATCTAAGTCTGTAACTGTCCGTATTGTATTGAAGCAGTCTTCCTTTTGACCATCATCAAGGTAACACGTAGCCATACGAAGAGTGTTATGTATAAGGTCTCCTGAAGCACTTAATGTCATGTATTCGGAATATTTTTTTCGGGCATCTGAACTCGTCCTGTTTTCACCTGTCTCCTTACGTTCCATTAGAAGAATGTATTGTAGAACTCCCATATAGTTTTGCAGTTTCTTTATAAAAGGTTGTGCATATTCTACTTTCTCCAATTTGCCCAAGGCCTCTTTACATCTGTTCATAATGTATTGGATGTTATCTCCATCATATAGTTCCATTAATCCTTTCACATAATCAGCTTGATTTAAAGGTGCCATTGATACTTGTTTCTTGAGCCATGTATCAACAACGCTTATCTTAGTGTTAATTTTAAAATGACAAATTTCAGTCTTTGCATACTTTGTGTATAAGGGTAAAATCGAACTGATGTCAGTTTGTGATTTTTGTATGAAACTCTCTAAATAATGTCTTGTTTTGCTTTGTATATCACCAGAAGCAGTAAACAGATTTCGTTCCTTAATAAAATAATTAGGAATAAAATTGTTCTTAACAAATGAATGTAATTTTAACACGCAAAAATGAAAACAAGACATCAAATTTGAAGGTTGCCAAAAATCAATTGATTTCTCTTCCAGACACCAAAACATTATGTTTTTCATTGTATAAGAGGTTATGGTTTTTGCAGCAATTTTTGAAAGGTCTTTCTTCAAAAATTTTAGAAGGAGAATGCAATGTATTTGTGTTTCATTAAAAGACTTAAATAACTGTTGCTCGGCGTTGTTGAAAGAAACTCGCCATTGCATTTTACTCGCATTCGATTCTTTACTTCCAACTGCAGCAAGTAAATATCCCGATTTGGTTATTTTGTCAACTAGTTTATCAGTGGGCCAATTTGAAACCCTGATCCTTGTTTTCCACTCAGAAGCCTGAACTGGCCAGTTTTTGCCTTTAATACAGAAGACATGATCAACCTTTTCGCTGTCTCTATTTTGTAAGACTGACTCGCCATGTATGTCATGCATTACATGAATGGTTAACTTAAATGGGAAATTTGGTAGAGCTTTATCTATTATAATAAATTTTTTCACGCTATTTCTTAAGTAGGTTTTTCCATCTTTTTTTACCGTATTATCCTTTAGTTCACTATTGTCAGGTAAACTATCTACACATACGTTTGAATAACCTGGATGTTCTGCATCCGGTAGAATTTCTATACTGGCAAAATCATCATAATAATCGGAATACCAGATAGTATCTTTATCATTCATGATCGTCTATCCCTTCTGCAATGCTTCCAACAAATGCCATGTAAGGTATCTTAAGAATACCGCACAGGATTTTAGTAATTGTGTTCTGGCGTTCTACATATGTCTGCTGTAACCTCGCTATCGCCAATGATCTTACAGTTCCATTCATGAATTCTGACAAATGTATATTCTCTTCAGATGTAAAAATACTCGTATCTATAAAAAAATATATGATTAAATCCCATGACATTTGAAATCATTTCAACCCTACTAAATCTATTGCACGCCGTTATTATATTTATTCAATTTCGAGATATCTTATTTAGTTAAATAAGATATTTTATAAACGAATTGAGATATCTTAATAACAAAATGAGATATCTTATATATTAATTGAGATATCTGATTTATTAAATAAGATATCTGATTTATTAAATAAGATATCTGATTTATTAATTAAGATATCTTATATATTGAATAAGATATCTTATTAAAATGTTTATAAAGATATCTTATTTAAAATATAAGATATCTCTATTAATTTATAAGATATCTCATTAACTATATAAGATATCTTTTATATAGTTAATAATAGAGATATCTGATTTACTTAATAAGATATCTCCATAAGTTATTAAGATATCTTATTAATTAATAGAGATATCTTATTAACTTTTAGAAATGAAATAGCAATATATTACCAATACGATTCAATGAACACTGGTGATAAGCGGATGGTTTTAACGTTAAGGTACGGTTAGCAGAAAATGGAAAACAACTTTGGAGGTCAGTTTTTGTTTTCATATTTAATTTTCGTGCAGCAAAAGGTTTGTTTGAGCACAACCTCCTATCTCATATAAACTAGTCGTCAATGTGTTGATATTGAAATAAAACTTGATACATGAAATCATTCGAATTTTCGTACAAAAGTCATTCAAAAATTCGAGCATAATGGTTGTCATTTAAACAACAAAAATGTTTAGGATGGCTGTCAAACTACGAAGGTCGTAACTCTTTATTATAAATAGTGGTCTGTGTAACACTTATTAATTCAAAATTATAAACAGTTTTCAAATCTTACTTTTTGGGAATTTTTATCAAAGTTTGAAATTAAATTCTAAAATTTTCACTGATTTATGATAATTAAAAGGGTTGAAAAGAGGGATACATGTAAAGTGCAAAATGGGAGAAAACTGGAACGAGTCCAAAAAAATATAATAAAATGAAACGAACAGTTACTGTTACTTCAAAAATAATGTGATAAAAAAAACCAAAAGGCAAGAAGTTGTAAGCGGTTGAAATCACAACAATATATTATTTCTGAGAAGTCCCGAATTACTTTGAAATTTGAAAACAAGAAACCCAGCTCTGGTAATGATCATTCTTAGTTATGAATAAAAAAGCACGAAATGTATCAAATCATTTTATTCTTAAAAAAAAATGATTTAAAAATATTTTTTTCTTTAAACATAATGGACATCACAGTACCCTAATTTTATTTCTTCTTAGACTTCGCATCAATTTAACAAAACAACATTTTTAGAGTGAAATTAAAAAAAAATGTATTCATGAATTAAAATAAGCTAAATATATTGATAGGTTATGGAGGTTGTTATCGAGACTAGGCATAACAAGGGTCCGTACTTAAAAAAAACCTCATTTTAGCCTGGAATTATTTTTTTTTAACTCGTATTGTCATTTTGTAAAGTCAAGCTGATTATAATGTGTACAGTTATTCCATTGTATGATGACGACATTCAGGTATGAGTATAAACTGTGGTTATAGCAAATCCCTAATTCACCTATTGTAACCAAGCCAAATTGCCTCCGTTTAAACTATGCAAACATCATACAATGAAGTAAATAGGTGTATATACTAAATTTAGTCCTGATATCAATGATGAGTTTATTTACACGGATGATTACTATCATAGCGATGTTTTAATGCAGGTCATAAATACCTTTGATTAATATATACGAATGAAATCAAATCGTTAACAAGGGACGAGTTTTATAGGAGGTCACCGGAGATTTGTGCGTTGATTTCTTGACATGGGTTATAATTCTGAATCTATGAGGTCACAATAAACGTGACAATAGCCTCAAATGTAGAAGGTTGTTGATATCTATTCTACACCGATGTCCGCTTTACACACTGAATTAAATATATATATGAAATACATTTATGACTATCTTTAAGCAAGGATGATATATAACGGCAGAACGTTATGCTTAGCTCAATGTGCTAGTCTGGTAAAAGCTGCATACAAGCATACAATATGAAAATATAACATAAACATTATTTTTTTTATATCTGCATATGTATGTGATAATTGCCGATGTACATTGGGTTCTATTATCAATTATAGAACGCAATATATGATCTGCATGCACATAATCAAGGGAACAAACAATATTGTTTGCAATAATACCATATAAGACATTTTAGTTTATTAACATGGTTATGCGCACAGTACTTACAGAAACCTTTGAAAGTGGGTCTAAAACTCAAATTTACGATCATCTTTTAAACGTTACGTCCATCACTAATTTTACTCATTTCAATCATGACTTCTTAAAATTCTGTTTTATAAAAATTTAAATTATTTTATGTATCAATTTTTGTTTTTCAATATCAACACACTTACGATTAATGTATATGAGACAAGCAGTTCGACACAAATGAACCTTTTACTGCACGGAAAAGAAAAACTTATCTCTCGATTTGTCAACCAATCTCGGTTAACCCTAACTACCGGCTTTCCGCTTACCATCAGTGATGAGGACAAACTTTAATTCATTGATCATTTGAAATACAAATCTTATCTCCCATTGAAACTCCAAGAGACATATTTAGGCTTTACGTATTTGAAAGATTGAAGTGGATGATTTATAGAAAGCCTTATAACATAAATAGAATTTTTTTAATTAAAAATAGTAGTTTAAAACTCAAATATGAACAACTAGCATTTCTAAAATTACTACCTATCACGTGACCTTTTCAATTACAATAACAATCAAAGAATGTATAGATACTCTTATAAATCAGTCAAATAGTCAATTCTATGGGAGTTTCCGTTTTCATCACACTTTGGTAATTACTAATCAAATGATTACAACATATGTGGCCATACTTTAGACAATTGCTTGACGTCATGTACAATAAATATGTGTCTATCAGGCCAAATTCAAAGAAACCTGTAAAAGTTAAGTACATTTTATTGACAAGTGTTCGAACAGAACACGACAATCTATCAAGAACTAAAGAAATTAAACAATTATCCCCTATCCTTGATTGAACAAATAATTACTGGTTCCTTTGTAATACGCAGCGTATATGTCATGTTATATAACAGTTTAAAATTAACAACAGTTTAGAAATAAAAATAAGGAAACATTTCCGCAATTATTCAGTACAGCAATTGCTTCGAATTCCAATGAATATAATAAAAATCATTTTTTTACCTAACATACGATTTGGTTGATCGGTTGTTTGGTACAATTTGTGCGTAAACATATAAATTTGTTGGTTTTGAGAATTCGTACCTAGTTAAATTGGTTGATTGATTCGTTGAATGATTGATTGATTAATTGAAATCAAACAAGTCATATTTGACGAATTTTGCATTCATTAACCGATTTTATCAATTGGTCTATTTGCCTATTTGATGAGTTTGATTGATTAAGTTTTTTGTACAACTTAAAGAAACTCATATTCCGTTATGATGGATTTAGTCTTGATTGTTACAACGACGTGCAGAAACAAATATCAAATGCACATAATTTACTAAAAAAATTATAAATGCCCCTACTTCAAATAAAGAGGCCCTGCTGAGAGAACCACTTCCGTGTATTTATTCTAAGAAGTGGTCCCCGTCCTGTTTTTCTTTTAAGAAAGGGATCATTCAACCTCTTTCTTATATCTTGCAAACGCTCATTTCTTCTTTTAATTTTATCAACCAATGATTCTACCAAGGGTATCAATCAACCAATACAGCTAACGACCAACCAACCAACCAATTGATATAACCAACTTGTTATTAAATATTATGCAAATATGTTGACTAACCGTCCAACTACTCAATCAATCAACATTTTGTTTAACTTAAAATATATGAAAATATTGTCAATTCCAGTTGTTTGCTGGTACAAATATTGCATAAAAGGGGATTGCGGGCAAAAATCAATTTATTTATGGTAATATAAAATTTCGCTTAATTTTTCTTAAAATAAATGAATTTTATCAAAAATTGAAATAAAAAAAATGGGGTCACTGTTCAGTTTAGTTCACAATCTGCCTCCGAAAGAAGCAAACATGTTTGGTAATGTCTTTTTTCTGTTGAACTAATACGGCGAAGTAGAGGTAATTTCGAAATAAAAAAAAAGTAAAATTACAGAAATTATTTAGTTTATTAAAGATTATTTGAAAACAATAATAAAAAATATAGCCGATGAGTTAAAAATTATTTTATTTTTTTTAAAATAGCAAAGGGAGATAATTTGGAGCTTTTTCAATGATATAAACAGTTTAAAAGTCATCTGGGTCCAAACCGAATCGATTGATTTACTTGATTTTTGTACCACATCATAAAGTAATAACTAGTAGTGTAATTAATAGGATTTGTAATGAAAAAAACACCAATTATTAAATTTTTTGCTTAAATTTTTGTACTATCGAGCCGCCTGTAACAAGTATATAGTTATAATTATATTGACTGGAAGCAATGAGATTAAAGTTGTTACGTGTCGAGGAAATAAATTTCGAGGAAATCCTTTTGTTCAATGCCTTATCTCTTATTTGATAACATTCAATTGACAATTGTTAACATTCATCTAACATGTCTATTCGTTTTTTTTTCTTTAAATATATTCTGTAAAAGAAACTAAACTTTCATACTTTACAATTGTATACAATATTTTCTTTAGAAAGGTAAGTTAAATTATGTTATCAATAAAAAGAAAAAAAAAACATTAATTCCCTTATTCTTGATTGAACTAATAATTACTGGTTCCATTGTACATGTTGTAATAAACAGCTTTTCAGTTACGCTAGATAAAATATTTAAAGTTACAACAGTTTGGAGATTCAAATAAGGAACATTTCAAAACAATTGAGTTCATCATTGATTTTCTCAGCTCACAAATTACTTCGAATTACAATAAATATAATACAAATAGAAAATTAGCGAACACACAAACTTTATTCGAAAAATGATAACTGCTTTTGTGACTCAAGATTTCGCTTCCTTAGTGTATGTTTTAAACGTAGACGTTTGACAACAGACTAGGTTATATCTGTATAGTTGTTAGCAGCGCATTTTGTCATTATCATGAGTTTAAACGTTTTTAAATAAATTTTAAAGTTTATTTTATGTGGCGCTGTAAAACCAGGGTCCTATTTTATGTATAGTATAGTTAAGAGCTCGAACACGTGTTTAGATTTTTGGCATGAGTAGTTGTTGTTGGTTGCAGTCAATATAATGTGTTTACATTTACCGAAGGTAGTTAACTGTATATCATGGGTGGGAGAGAAAACATATAATAAAACTATATAAAATAGTATGTCAACAAAAATTTACAGGATTTAGTTAATGTTTTTTTAAAAGTGAAACAATTGATCTCCAGTTATTTGGAGGTATATTGTGTCATTTACTTTTATCAAACCTGCAACGCTTGTGATCTAAGACGTCGACTAAAGTAATATTATTAATTCGTATATTTTAACAAATTTGATTCGTTTAGGTATAGTCACATGTTAAACTATATTTTTGAAGGTAGAGTAAAACGGCGGATAGCAAAAAGCATATTGCACAGAGCATATTGCACGGTTATTTTTAGAATATTTAAAACCCGATTTACTTTGTGACGTCATGTAATGAATTTCAGGATATCGTTAAACGTTTTGAAAGAAATGATATCTGTGATTGATTATTTGACTAAAAAAATCTTCAAATACATAAGATGTCAAACAAAAAAAAAAGTAAATTAAATAACAACTAATAGGTTGTTTTTGTCAAGTAGACAATATGATATCTATAAAATTCAAACAAAATTAAATGACGATTTTGATACAAATATGCATAATGGTCTGAAATTAATAATAGAACAAATATAGCCCTTGTATGAGGTCAATACAGGATCTATCGACCCAAAGAAGTATATCTTCGTCCTCAGTCAATAAAATTCTTTCAGGTCAATATATCCTTGTATCGACCTCATACAAAGGCTATATTTGTATAATACAGGTTCAAGAAATATGTCCAGAGTTAAAAATACATAAGAACTGTTCATGTGCGATATACATGTATCTATTCATTTTACAGTAGACATATACAAATGAAGTGATATAATAGAAAAGAACCGATATAAGTATCCATCAATGATACGTAATCAATATGTGCACAGCAAAAAAAAAAACACAACAAAAATAAACAAACCAACAAACGCAAAACGCTAAGGAGCAGCGCTAACACTTCATATCAAAGTGACAGTAAGTGGTCATTTCAATTTATCATGATGTATTATGAAAGAGGTGTTCAATCAAACGATACATCAAATCTATGGAAAATATTTTTCGATCTTCCATAAATTTGTCATAAGTCGTACTGGAACACTTATTAATGTGGCTATCATGAAGGTAATTTTTTGTTTCAGCAACATACTTTTAAATAATGTAGATTAAGATTTCATATCTCCCAACATAATTAATGCTTTCATAGTATAAGTATTTATTCTGTTAACTGTTATTCAACATACTTTAAAACATTTAAAGTTCGAGGAAATGCTGTCATGACCACGTTATACCAATTTTTAAATAGTGGACATTATCCCTATATCGTTTTTAAAAAGTTCAAGTTAATCTTTCTGTTATTGACAAGTATAAGTCGTTTATGTTTGGTCCGCCTATCTTTTTGTTCCTACAATCATTTTCTTAATAAGTTTTGTGTAAAGTCTACGAAACTGTTATTTTTTACTAATGGAACTTATGCCTTGAATACAAGAAGATACTTTAGGATGCAACAATGCCATTCTACACAGGTAACATGAGCAATGAATGCTATCAAGTTATTATGTGTAATAGACCAATTCTTACAAAACCCACTAGTTTTTCTAAATACATAAAAATTGACTAAACAATATAAATATGTTCGGGCTGGATGTTATTTAGTTTACAGTGCCTGATTTTTTGTTCTCAATATTTTTATTTTTACTTTGAGCCAACACAATTTGGTTATACCCCAAATATGCACATTGTTTTGTAATTGAACCCAGCAACTTTCCACTTGATAGAAAATAACACAGACTATTGAATTGGTCAAACCCTATGTATATTTATGTATATGTCGTTAAAAACTTCTATTTGTTGTCAGGGAAACCCTAGCATCTGCTTCAACCTCTAAATTTAATCTAACAGTATCATAATGTTTCTCATTCTTAAAGAAGCTTTTGAATCAGAATTAAGGCAAATGACAGCCCTTGAAAATATTTTTCTGCAACCCTGTATAGATTCAGGTACATGTAGTTAAATATGACATACACAATCATCAATTTAAGATTTTCAAGTTTGTTTAGGTCTGGTTTTTATCATCATGAAGACTCTGTCAATTGTTTGGGCTAAAACTTGTATTATTTGTAAAAAGACCAACTGTGTTCTTTTTCTCTCTCGGACTTTTGTATACACAGTCGACCTCATGCTTATCATAAAGTGTCAATCAATATTGTACAATTAAACTTAATATTTTAAATGCTAGTATAATGCGTTTAAAGGCATTAAAATGCTACTTTAAACGGGAAATGTAAATTTTGTATCGATCTGATTAGTTATAATAAGTTTTAAATTTATCATTGTTGAGATGTGATTTTTTGTAATTGTTCGCACATTCACCAGCTGCGATCGTTTTGGTGTTTTTACTACGTTTTGTCCTATATAATCTAACACATAATCAAACTCAGGTCACAACAAATAACCTTTAATATTAAAAGTCTGTGCAATGTATTACCTTGATGAGATCGTGATGAAGATATTGTACTAGGTGTCACTATTGGATTGACAGTAGGTGTAGTAGTGGTTGAATTCCCTGAAACACTTGTTGTTGGTGTTGAAATGCTTGAATCCATTATAACTGTAGTCCCACTTGGCCCTGGTAAGTCAGAGGCTATTTGAGCTGTTTATTTGTAAATCATTATTACGAAATAACAAACACATTAAGTTAAGGAGCAACCACAAAGAGTATTGACAAAAACCATATCAAATAATGACAAAGCCATATTAGATTATAAACAAAATAATATCAAGCTAATAGGAAACCATATCGTATCGATTTGGTTAGTTATTATAAGTTTTTAATTTATCATTGTTAGGATCTGAGTTTTTTTTCAATTATTGACACATTCACCAGCTGCGATCGTTTTGATGTTTTTGCTACGTTGTGTCCTATAAAATATAATGCATTAACAAACCCTGGTCACAACAAATAACCTTTAATATTAAAAGTTTGTGCAATGTATTACCTTGATGAGAGCGTGTTGAAGATATTGTACTAGGTGTCATTATTGGATTGAGAGAAGATGGAGTAGTGGTTGAATTCCCCGTATCAGCTAACACACCTGTTGTTGGTGTTGAAATGTTTGAATCCAATATACGTGTAGTTCCTCTTGGCCCTGGTAAGCCAGAGGCTATTGGAGCTGTAATATTTGATTGAGCCTCTAAATGTTGTTGCTTCGCCTTCTTATTCGCTGCAATAGAATCTCGACTGTCAGTCTCGCTTGATGATTTCCTCTTTCTTCCAGACATTGTTTTACTGATCTGATCTATAATTCAAAATGTTTTCCGTTAATCTATTGTATACGATTAATCAAGTTATCTCTATACATTATGCAATGTCATATTCTAAATGTTAGAACTTATTTATTCCAATCCCCTGTGAAAGTGCATTAAATAAAAATAAAATTTTCAATGTCTACATAACTTGCATAATTATAAATGAAACAGGTACTCCTAGATTATATCATACAAACACTATAAATGTTATAAACCTTATAGTGACATATCGTATGTATTCATAGCATATTAGAATAGACAATTCATCTAAATTTATATCATGAAATACCTCCAATTGCAGACAATCGCGAGGTCATATGTAAGAAGTACTGTCCTTCTTGTCATTTTATTTAGCAACATAACATAAATCTGATTTTACTATCTTTAATTGACAACATGAAGAAAAACTATAAGCATCTTACCTTATTATATTTTGATCATAGAAATAATTGAAGATTCATTACGATAAATAATGGCAACAGGAGTAAACCGCTGTTTGAAATTCATAAATCGATAGAGAAAATACATATCCGGGTTATAAACTAAACCTGCGGGAAAGATATCCGATATAAGAGAACTACGACACAACAGAAACACAACACCAAAAAATAACACACAGAAACAAACTATATTGTAACAATGGCCATTTCCTTGACTTGGTAGGAGGCATTTTATGAAAAAATGTTGGGTTGAACCTGGTTTTATGGCATGTTAAACCTCCCGCCTTAATGGCAATGTTAATTATAATATTCAAATGACAACACTTCACGACAGAGCTACAACAAACAAATGGGAGAAAACACAGGACAAAAAAACAAACGAAAAATAGCCATCAAAAGGAACCAGGTTAAAAAATTGATACGCCAGACGTGCGTTACGCCCACACAAAACTATGTTCAGATGAAAAAAAGTTTGAAAGCCAAAACAAGTACAGAGTTGAAGATCGCCGAATACCAACAGTTTCAAAAGTTGTGACATTTACGGCAAGAGTTATCCGCCATGGACAACAACATCATTATTATCAAGAATAATACATAGTTATGCAAACATTAAATTTTATAAAATAATTATATAACAGATATAAATGATTAAACAGAAGTGGTTACTAGCTATAGAATAAAAACGAATACATTATAAAATTACAGCCGTGTTAGCCAAAATCATTGCAACACCTAAAGTGACGTCATATTTGAATTTCTAAAACGTGCATTTTTCCATTGCATATATTTTTTTAAGAAACGTTTGTATATTTTTATAAATTGATATTGCCAATGTCCAAAACTTTTTAAAAACTATCATACAAGACATCTATTTCGATCAATCTTTTTACAATATTTATTGTTTTGAAAGTTTTGTAAGACACTTTTATGCTGACAAATCCTAATGCAATATATTGATATCTGAATAAAATCGTTATTAATCGTTTTTATCCAATTCCAATGTCAAGAACACTTATCATCTGATACCACACCAATATAACATTTTTTTTTGTTATGATGATGAACTTAAATGCTTAAGTTCATTACAGTTTGAAAAAGACGCAAATGAGGCTATTACTCAGCTTATAATTATGAGAGTTAATGACCAAAAAATACCACTGTGATCCTATCAGCTAGGTCTTTAGTACTAAAAATTTTGAAACACAATAAGCAAAAAACATTCAATTTATCAAAAAGGTGTCTGTTCGTAGGAGGGTGTTATCCTATGAGGCTGTCAGTTTCATAATAAACCACTCACAGGTATGAGTCATTTAATTTTCTCTTTGGTCAATTCATCTAAAACTTGTGTATAGAGCAATGGTGTTTTTAACAGTTAAACATATTATACGAGTTTAAGTTAGATAAACATACTAGCTTGCTGTGCGGTGTGAGACAAATACCTTGGCCTGTCAGGGTTTACTTTTATAAATTGTGACTTGGTGTGAGAGTTGTCTCATTGGTACTCATAACACATCTTCTATATCTAACACAGTTAGTGTTGATACTAAGTAGTACATACATTTTTAATAACACTCAAATAATATATATAACATCGATTAAAATAACAGAAATTGACAACAAAACTGATGATATTAACACATTTAAGGGGCGCTAGATGTCAAATTTATGTTCACCGATTTGTCTCAAATTTATGTTAACTGATTTGTCTCAAATTCTCATATTTGATGGTTGCCAATGTAAAACATATATCCAAATGCTTTAAAGTCTAAAATAAACAATTTACAGTGCATGGACTCGATAATATGAAGCTTTCTTTCGTGTGATTTTAGTCAAAATACCAACTTATTAACTAACGAGTTTTGTTTCCTAAAACTACCGATGGCCATATAAGGTCTGTAAACATAAATATAGACATAAATAAGGCCGTTATTGTTCACGTATGAATTGTTTTAGATTGTCATTTTGGAGCCTTTAATAGCTGAATTTGCGACATGGCTCTGCACATTGTTGAAGGCTGTACGGTGATCTATAGTGGTTAATTTCTGTGTCATTTTGGTCTCCCATTGGCAATCATACCACATCTTCTTTTTTGTATAAAAAGAATAGGCAAACTCGTGCAATTGTTTTTTCATATATGTTTATTTTTACTATTAGGGATTACAAAATATCTGTTAATCATAGATAGATATATTTTTGTTATGTTCACCTTCTTTTTCTTGTAATTTCTGCTCATACACGATTCATGCGTTATCTTATTCTAGGTAAGGAGTTAAATTAAAATTAAATTAAAATAAACATGATTACAGATTCAATTAGGTCGAACTATTCACTTGCAACTATAATTTTATTTTGTTAAAATTCAACCATACTTGCGGCTAAAAGCAAATTATTATTTTCATTAATGATTGAACAAGCAAAAATCCCATTCAAAATTGTATATATATTACCGGAGCTAGTGCCCTTTTAACAGTACTCATTTCCAGAAAATAGATATATTAACTGCAGACGTAATTGTCAAATCAATAAAAGATATAATAAATACATATACAGACAAAAAGCATTAGATTCACATTCTTATAATTTGTAAACGAATAGTAACGAATTAAAACATGATCACATCAACTTTCTTCCAACAATTCATAAAATTCAATCCCAATCAATCAAATTTATTAAATAATTACCCTCCTTACCGACCCGTCATAAAACGTGTAACTCTCGCGAGAGACGCATTTAGAGATTACTAGATATAATTGCAAGCCCGTTATTAAAGAGGCAAAACTATTTTTCAAGATGTACAATCTTTATTAATGAAAAAAGAGTCGCATGCAGTGTTTCGTTTTCTTCGTTGTGTCATGTGTACTATTCGTTGTCTGTTTGTCTTTTTTATTTTTAGCCATGGCGTACTCAGTTTATTTTTTCGATCAATGAGTTTGCCCCTCTTTTATTGCTATGCCATGACAACAATGACAAACGCCACAAAAAATACATGATACAGTAGGCTGTTGAACATTACCGTGAATTCTAAAACAACTTTGATTTAGTAGGGAAAATCTTAATTCTGAAAATACATTATAATGATATAAATCACCACTTACCAAGTTAGCATAATTCAATTATGGCTATGTCACCATTTCGATACTATTTGTCTTCTGCATTTGTTTGTTGTGGTCTCTCTCTCTTTCAAACATAATTTTTTATAGGAAAATGCGAGATAATTTGTTATCATAGTATACATTGTTTCAATGAGTTTGAAGAAGCGGAACTAATGCTTTAATAAGAAATTTCTTAAAGCAGATATTTAATTGTCAACTGATTCGCCTTGTAATTTGATAACTGTTTTGTAAAAATAGATCAAAGAGTCAAATAAAACAAATAAGTCCCTTACAATATTCCGATGACTCAGAGACCTTACACTTTCTTTTAAAACATATGATATTGATTTAAAGTGCATACTGATTACCACTTGTAGTAATCATATACATTTAAGAAATATCAAAGACAATTAGCCTTTTGTGTAATAATGTTATCTACTCAACATTTGTTAAATAGATAAATTGTTCTTGTCAATAGTTTACGTCATGCTTACGCTTGGTATACACATAGTTTCAAATATAATATTTCGTCGTGTTAAAACGAACATAGAGCATGTAATGACCGTGTTATTTGTTTTTGTCATATATAACTTTATGTTCATATGAATCTTAAGTCTCATCTACCAATAAAGATGCACAAACATATACTTTGCAATAACTCTTGAATATATGGTTAAACAATAGTTACAATAGGATACTTAGTCAATAGTACAGTAGAGAACATAACTTTCCTTCATAGTTTTAGAACTATATTTCCGTTAATAATATTATCAATATTGAACCATTTTTCCTTAATTTTGATTACTTAATATTCGATCACAAACTAATTAGTCTCTGATGCATGATTTTTTACTATTAATTGGTTTTGGCTTTTAACTAGCTGTCAGTAACTGGGAGTACTCTCAAATCGTATTTTCTTGTTAATTCGACCTGTTGATACTGTTTATAATGCTTTTTTGTCATTTTTTATTTATATGGATCTTGGCTGTATACCAGCTTTGATTATTTGTAATATCTTCAATTTTTCACTTATTCTTACAACATTTGTATAAACTTCAAGATTATAAAAAACCGGTTTTTTTCTAAAGTGAACATTGATTGGTTAAATATTTCTCAGTGTGTTTGAATTTGTTTGATAACCTTTTGGTCATGACTGTTTGTCTCTAATATTTAATTAACTGTGCATTTGTATTCAGATATCGCAGATCAAATTTATTCGTTCTTTGTGTAATCATACGTTTTTTGATTGAGTTAAGTCTGCTAATTGATATTTTATCGTATGTTTTTATATGTTGTTATGTTATGCTATTGTTTCAGAAAAAGGGAGAAGGTTTGGGCCCATTAAAACGTTTAATCCCGCTGCAAATGTTTGCACCTGTCCTAAGTCAGGAATCTGATGTACAGTAGTTGTCGTTTGTTTATGTAATATATACGTGTTTCTCGTTTCTCGTTTTGTTTATATAGATTAGACCGTTGGTTTTCCCGTTTGAATGGTTTTACACTAGTAATTTTGGGGCCCTTTATAGCTTGTTGTTCGGTGTGAGCCAAGGCTCCGTGTTGAAGGCCGTACTTTAACCTATAATGGTTTAATTTTTAAATTGTTATTTGGATGGAGAGTTGTCTCATTGGCACTCACACCACATCTTCCTATATCTATGTCAATCTTATAATAATATCTGAGCCAATCGATTTCTTCAGTAACATATAGAACTGTATAGCTATCTCGACAAAAGTAACATCCAGGAATAGCATTGTTAACGTTATGTGAAGAATTATTTTTCATACCTGTTGTATTTGTGAGAAAAAAAAGTTTAGCCAGAAAAATCGATCATATCTACATTTAATTTTAAAAAAAAAGAGACTATATATATGTTTCTACGGAAGCGTATTAGCGCCACACAATTTTTTTTAAATTTTTCTTCCTATGTTTGCGTTACAACGCAAAGGTTTGCGTTATATCGCAAATGTTTGCGTTTAACGCAAAGGTTTGCGTTATGTAACGCAAAGGTTTGCGTTATATCGCAAAGGTTTACGTTATAACGCAAAATGTTTGCGTAATAACGCAATGGTTTGCGTTATAACGCAAAGGTTTGCGTTATAACGCAAACATAGGAAGAAAAAAAAAAAAAAATTGTGTGGCTAATATGCTTCCGTATGTTTCTTTTAATTTATGTCTTTACAAAAACACGAAAAAGTGCACAATTCTTTCACTATATTTACATTTCATAAGTAAATTATTTGTCCCTTCAATTCTATGAAGTAATTTATATTGAAATGCCGTTAATGTAGAATCCTCTGCTTTATTATAAGTAACGAAACGCCTTAAAGAAACTCCATTTTCCGGCTACGATATCGATTCTTAGTTTTGTTTTCCATTTCTCTTGTAAACGAGATGTATTGTCCTTTATTTCATCTAGAAAATAATTGATAGAAATGTTTTGATACTTTATTGACTATTTTATGGCGGTTAAAATAAATTTTGTGACAGACTGTATTTAGTTCAAGAAAGACATGCAAACGAATAACATTTTGTATTTGGGGGGCATACATTAGTCGGTAGAACTCTAGGACAGTTGTTTCTATGTTTAGTTTGTAATGAATTCCTCTATATTGTGAAACTCTCCATTTTCTTTAGAAGTGAATTTTTGAAAAATATGTTTTTCTTTATTCAACTGTTATTTATAACTTTTCTGCCATCAATCATAATGTCATCATTTAAAACAATGGTTGAGACCTGATGTCACTTAGGGCTGTAGGTCTCGGTTATTGAATAGAAAGGTATATACTATAAAAATTAGAGCGAGGGGCTGTGCCCCAAGCTCTTATTTTCATAGTATTTATCTTTCTATACAATATCCATTTTAGTACATATTTACAACTAGAGTAATCCTGTAATTAGTCTATAGATATGTTTTTGCTGACTGGATGTAGCTCATTTACGAAGTTTTGTAAATCTACTCACTATAATATCATTGTAAAAATGGGATTTCAAAAGGCCCTTGACTTTCGAATGTAAAGAAGGTAGCTGCTTCTGTAAGTATATTTATTGATACAAAGCGTTGTTCTACTATACATGTACTTATTTACATGGTAAGCTGACAAAATGAATTGACCAAGAGCAGACAATTCTTAAATTGCAGTGAAAGCTTTACATTCTTGATTTCCCCCCCTCCCACATCTTTGACTGAAACACCTTTTAAAAATGGCTGGATCTGCCCCTGGTATGTACCCATAGGTAGGCTAGTGGATAGTTTATATGCATGAAATATTTGTCACTGAAAATTAGGCAACCAATTATCGACCAATCTATGACTAAATATATCAAATTGCTTTATTAATAATTTCCCTCCAAAAGATTCATGGTTGACTCTTTTTGTGTACAAAGTAATTGCATGGAAGATAAAGGATTAAAATTTTAGATTGAGTTGTACTTTAATCAAGGTACAAAGCACCATAATTATTACTCTTTATTTTAATGAAAGAAACTTTTTTAATTGTCAAAACAAAATTTAGATCAAAAGATTGATTAGTAGGATGCTAAAAATCTGTTTGAAAACTAATTATAAACTAGCAGTAGCAATATTTGGAACACAGAATTTATTTCAAAATAGTCAGTAGCAATTTTTGTTCTAATATCTTGATTACAATACAATGAAATTTTACCCTTGTGGTCATTCATACGTAGTTACTTAGTACACGGAAAAAGTATCTACTATAAAAATTAGAAGGCAAATTCAAGCAATTTGGTTGGACGAGAAGTTGTAAGTATGTGCTAAACAGATATTCACACAGTGATGCCCATAATGAAGTTACTGTTTGCCAAAGAGTGTTGAATACATTTTTTATTTTGTTCAGTGCTGATTATAATCAGTACGAAAAATGTTCTCCATCATTTATTTTCAGGATGATCTGCCAACAAAACTTTTCGAGAATAATAATTTAAAGGCTCTAAAACGTTTTAAGCTAGCACAGCTTAGTTTTTATAAAGGATTCTATATGTGGCATTTGAACACTGCTATCCTCAGAATTTGAGATATGTATATTTCTGCT
Organism: Mytilus trossulus; assembly: GCF_036588685.1. Taxonomy (NCBI): domain Eukaryota; kingdom Metazoa; phylum Mollusca; class Bivalvia; order Mytilida; family Mytilidae; genus Mytilus; species Mytilus trossulus. Next base: position 23,200,273 of record NC_086380.1, read on the forward strand.
AATTTTGTCCCCTTAACCATCCCACACAAATCTGTATTGCATAACTTGTATCTATTTTTATATATCTAGTATGTCTTAGGAAATGATATGGTAAAACTGTAAACATTGAATTAGAAAGCATAATTTCTTAATTCTACAATATTGTTCTTACCTATAAAATTTACATATTGTTGATAATGTTACGTGTTAAAAAAGATATGTTTATTTTTTATATTGTGCTTGACGTAGATAGCATTATACATCGGTCGAATACGATTAGCATCTTTGTAAATTAATAATACTATATACGCCGGGTTTTTTTTTCTTCACTATTTGCCATTTGATCTTTTTTTTTAAAACAAAACGATACTTTGTTGATGCCTTTTTACATGTACGACCGAAAATCTGTCTCAAATAAGGGGAAAAAAGGAATCCTAACAATTATTTCCAATTTCTTTCTTTCTGTAGGACCAGCTGATCTTCTTGTTTATTGTATAATAATTTTAACATATATACGACGATGAACCTTTCAAAAAGTAAGAAAAGTGTCCGGTTTGAATTGTGTTCGTTTTGGTTTTTCAGTGATAATAGATTAATGTGAAGAAAGATAGAACCAACTGACGTATACCAGTGAGAAGTCAAATAGATTACAGTCATTATAATGTCATTGAGTTCGTAACTGCTGTATTTTTGGGATAAAGACTATACAGAAGCGATTTCTATGTACAAGTATAAAACTGTCAAAATGAGACCATGCTCCATCCCTCTTTTACCAAATGCCAGATGATATTAAGTTAACTCTAATAGCCTATATTTTGGCATTTCAAAAGTTTCACAATTTGTCTGTTATTTTTGTTGACACCTAAACACTTAACATATTGGATGTTGTACTGTGTAAAAATCTGAATATGCAGTATTTACTTGCAGGTCAGGCATCGTTTGTTCCCGCAAATCTTACAGACAACGAATATGACTAAGAGGATACATCATCAGGGGAGAGCGATATTGATGTTTATCATTGGGTTTATAATATAGATCTGTAGATATAATGATAATTTTCACTTGCGTACAAGTGTCGAGGAATGTGATCCAAGAGAAAAAAATCTCCTGAAATGACATCAGTTTAGAATGTTAGGGACGGGGAATCGTTGTCATATTGAATTAAATAAATGAATGCATTTTATATCTTTTTATATCAGTATAAATCCAATTCAGGTCAGTATTGTTGATGAATCGGAACGAAACATATTAATAAAGAGAAGTATTGAGCATTTGCTAATCTAGTTCTAACATAAAAAAAAATGTTTCAAATAGGACTATTTGTGTTCCCATTGCTGTTCCATTTACCTGGATATAATGTTCACCATTAATCATGTTGGGTGTGAAGTTAGTGCAATTCAATACCCAAGTTAGAAGATGAGCTGAACATTCAGCTAAATGGTTGTTTGACCTTCGAGAGTTTCAGACTTCAAAACTATATTTACTATGTATCTTCATGAGGGGATGTAAGTACATAAAATGCATTTTCAAAAAATCATACATAGCAAATTAAATCTACCCATTATAAAATGAAAAGCCTTCACGATAACATTGAGAATGGAAATGGGGAAGGTCTCAAAGAGACAACAACCTGACCATAGAGCAGACAACAGCAGAAGGTCACCAACAGGTCTTCAATGCAGCGAGAAATTCCCGCAACCGGAGGCATCCTTCAGTTGGACCCTAAACAAATATATATATACTAGTTCAGTGATAATGAACGCAATACTCAACTCCATATTGTACACAAGAAACTAAAAGTTAAATTAATACAAGACTCACAAAGGCCGAGTTTGATTCGGAGTCCATTATAAATATCTCTTGTGATTGGAAAGGATTAACACCCTGCAAACGTCCCCTAATATTCCCCATGTGACTGCATTGATACATCTCATTTATCAGATTACGATACTTTCATAACTTAAGGTGTGCATTATAACTTTATTTATTTCTAGATATTGGTACCGATGGACGACTTGTAACTGGAATTGATGACACTTCATATTTTGCATTCAATGTATGTCGTGTTTATTTTTCATTCAGCGAAATTCTGTAAGTTAGTTCGATTACGGATGTAAACACGATATAACGTTCTAAGATACGCTGAATATGTCTCGAATAAAACTTCCGTTGCAAATTGGATATATATTTTGTTTTTAAATCGCGATGTTAGAACTTTATATCGTATTTTCGTAATATTCGGTTCCCTCTGTTGAACCCCTCAACCTATGATCCTGATAATAAAGGGAATACGATACAGTTACAGGGGAGGTAATACCGTGGTAACGTTAATGTTATTTTTCGAAGTCAACTGTGACAAATTGGAGATAGATGCATTTTTCGACTGCTTTTTCTCATTTACACTGAATTTAACCTGAACACGAGTTCATGGGCCCATCTTTTTGAAATGACATTTATACTAATTTTTATGAAAAAGTATAAAATTCCCTTTTATTAAATTTGATAAATATATATAAAGCATGAAACGTTTTTTCTTCATTTATCTGGTATATTTTGTGAAAATAATATTTTACTCAAAAAGTAGCCAATGTATATATATTGTTATATTGTTATATGTGATAGTGATATTTGTTTGATAAAATTTAAGCCTACGCCAGGAATGAACGATGGAAGTAAACGAAACTTTCGTGTAACAATTCAAACAACGTAATGATGCAAATGAAAACAAATGAATGAAAAGTTGCAGTGAAACTAACAAGTCGAAAACTGATGATACTGAGGTCTTTTTGATATAGCAGGATTTGTAAAAAGAGGTTAATTTGGTGTTTTTTCTTATTTTATAATTAGTTACTATACTATACTAGTTATATTATCTGTTAACTAACTTATTGTGTCCTTCTTTTTCCATACGTGCCATGTCGAATAGTGGCTGAAACATAGCCCCATATGGTTATCCTGACTCCGCAACAAGTCTATATTCTATTTGTCCTCTGTAATGTGCTTCGTTCAGAATTTGTTGAACCTTAATTTGTATTTTTTTAGGTAATTTATGACATTTTGAAATCTGTAAACTATTGTTGCTTCATATATTTGGTTAAACTTTTTTTCTGAACAATAAACGCGTATTATCTGTTTAATTCAAATTCCAAATTTTGTTTGCTTTCTTGTCGCTCACTTATACAACACGTTTGAACATATTTTGAATCGTAAACAATTTTATTTTTATGATTATACACATAATTCAGTTAGCCCCAAAATAGTTTCCTAATATGGAATATTGCAAATTACAATTTTCGAACAATTATAAGATCACAACCAATGAATTTGTGGTATATTCCTCTCGTGTAAACTTTATCGTAGAATTGGAAAAGAAAACATATCTAATTCATTGTTGCAAATGGAAAAGTTGTATACAGTGTTCAGCAGTTAATAAATCAAAAAAGATAAAATAAATCAGAGTAATCCTTAACAGAAGATTATCAACACAAAATAAAAAGTATACTTAACAACAAACTCATTTTCATTTAATTGTGTATGATATGATGTTTTTTTTTCAAAGACGATATGTAATTTAAACCTATTTATTAACTTTTAAACTTAATTATTCATCCCTTATTTTCATAAACTATGTATTTGTATTGTATCACAGTTCAAATTTATTCGTTGAATTTGTGCTTATTTGTGTAACTACGTTTTTTGATTGAGATAAGTCGTTCGATTGATATTTTATAGTATGTTTTTCTATGTGGTGATGTAATTCTATCGTTCCAGACAAAGGAAAAGGTTTGGTACCATAAGAACGTTAAATCCCGCTGAAACAGTTTGTACCTGTTCTAAATATAACAAAATGAAGATGTGGTATGATTGTCAATGAGACAACACTCCACAAGAGACACAAAAGACACAGCAATAACCAACTATATGTCACCGTACGACTTTCAACATTGAGCAAAGCCTATACCACATAGTCAGCCATTAAAGGCCCCGACATGACAATGTAAAACAATTCAAACGAGAAAACCAACGGCCCTATTTATGTAAAAAAAAGGGAAAACAAATAAGTACCACATCAACGTACGTCAGCCAATGATTTACAGGCTATGACTTTGAACAGGCAAATACATAAAGAAGGAATCTGATATTCATTGGTTGTCGTCTGTTTATGTGGTTCATAAGTGGTTCTCGTTTTAAACCGTTGGTTTTCCCGTTTAAATGGTTTGCACTTGTTAATTTTGGGGCCCTTTTTAGCTTGCTGTTCGTTGTGAGCCAAGGGTTTGTGTTGACGGCCGTACCTTGACCCATTCTGGTTTACTTTTATAAATTGTTACTTGGATGGTGAGTTGTCACATTGGCACTCGTAACACATCTTCTTATATATATTAAGAAACTAAAAACGAGGGAGACACATCAACTATAAGACGAAAACTAAACAACATCAGGAACACCGAGTTGTAACAAAAACAAACGCCAACACATACAAATAAACAAACTATTTTTCAAAAACTGCCATACGTTTGACTTGGTCTGGCGTATAAAATTATAATCCTGGTACTTTTGATAACTATTTACACCACTGGGTCGATGCCACTGCTGGTGGACGTTTCGTCCCCGAGGGTATCACCAGCCCAGTAGTCAGCACTTCGGTGTTGACATGAATATCAATTATATGGTCATATTATAAATTTTCTGTTTATAAAACTTTGAATTTTTCGAAAAACTAAGGATTTTCTTACCCCAGGAGTAGATTACCTTAGCCGTATTTGGCACAACTTTTTGGAATTTTGGGTCCTCTATGCTCTTCAAATTTGTATTTGTTTGGCTTTTTAACTATTTTGATCTGAGCGTCACTGATGAGTCTTATGTAGACGAAACGCGCGTCTGGCGTATAAAATTATAATCCTGGTACTTTTGATAACTATTTACACCACTGGGTCGATGCCACTGCTGGTGGACGTTTCGTCCCCGAGGGTATCACCAGCCCAGTAGTCAGCACTTCGGTGTTGACATGAATATCAATTATATGGTCATATTATAAATTTTCTGTTTATAAAACTTTGAATTTTTCGAAAAACTAAGGATTTTCTTACCCCAGGAGTAGATTACCTTAGCCGTATTTGGCACAACTTTTTGGAATTTTGGGTCCTCTATGCTCTTCAAATTTGTATTTGTTTGGCTTTTTAACTATTTTGATCTGAGCGTCACTGATGAGTCTTATGTAGACGAAACGCGCGTCTGGCGTATAAAATTATAATCCTGGTACTTTTGATAACTATTGGTACAGGTCTCAAACTCACAACACTCTCTTTTATTTTCGATGTTTGAAATATGTGTCGGTTCATAATAAGTTTTAAAACACATAAGTATCATACTGATAACTGAATATTAAATTGCAGTCCATTACAATCAGGGTGTTCGTGCGTGAAAATAATAAAAATTGAAATCATTTATTTAAATGGTTCGGTAATAGAAGAACCTTTAAGTATTATTATAAAAGTTTTTCGATAAAAGGACGAAAGCAATAATCGTCAACCTTATAAAAAATATCTAGATCACTACACTTTGCATTGTAACAGATGTAAAAGCATGTAGTTGATTTCGGCAAGACAATATACGTACGAGAAAAATACTTTTGAAAGTAGAATGAAAGTAAAGACGCAATAATCTGCTAATATCGTTAACGTACAAAACGGATCACTAAAAGATAATCGGAGTCAACAAATTTAATGAATAAATATCTTTTGTTATGTTCTTTTGAAATATATATACAGGAACATTAATAATTGTAATGTATATCCAGAATCATTGTGTTAGACCGACAACTATTTTAATCTAATGGCAATGCACTGAAAAAATGAGATTATTTAAAGTCATATGAAACGAGTGTCTTATAATAGAAATATTATCATAATAATTGATCAAGTGCAGGCATATATACTACACTAAACCCTGAGCCCACCTATGTTAAATTTATTACGAATGTATTATGTCACAGGGTCATTTGGCCACATGGTTTTATTCTATTTGGGCTGATAAGTGACTAGTATAAGCTTTCCAATATTTTATTCACACTGAAAATAGGGAAAAAGTTATAGATCCCGCAGCTCTAATGTGCTGAGTAAGTGTGAATACCCGTATTTTTACGGGTAGACAGTATATATAGTACAGACAATTTGTGGCGGGATTACATGCATTAAATTATCGTGCAGAAAGTATAGTGAAAGTCTATTGTCATAGTCTGTCAATGAATGAATGAATGAATGAATGAATGAATGAATGAATGCGTAAATGATAGTAGATCATAGTAAATCGAAATCAGTATAGTATTTCTCTTTCTTTATTCAGCTGATAATTTGTTACGGTGACACATTCTCGGCCCAAGGAGAAAATTTCGTCCCTGAAATTTTATCTCCAAATCACAATAAGTCCATCAGGAAAACTTAACGAGATTATAGTCTTTTGCAATATAACATAGAAATGACAAATTCTATACACACACACACGTTATATACAAAAGTGAAATACAAGTTCAAAATCTAGGATAAAGGACAACACAACAAAATCATGTAAAAAAATCCATCATACAAAGTTAAATAGGCAGCAAGTGCCACTCTACCCAGAATGCAGAGTGGAAATGACATGAACTAATGAACCATAATCCTAATCATTATATCAAATCCTAATACAAAAAATAAAACACAATTATACAACAAAACAAAATTTATTCATGAATGACACAAACATATATGACAGCAACCTCACAAGTCTCATTTCTAAGTGACACTAGACAAATTTTTCTCATTCTCCGAAATAATCCTTTCCATATACAAAAACCATGTACGACTTAAATTCTTCGATGGGTGTACACCATCCACTAACTTAGAAAACATATACTTAATCTTATCACCCTTCTTCTTCTGAACATATGTGTGTAAAAACGGAGTGATCATATGGTTTCTACAATTAAGCTCAGTTATGAACTTATTTGTCTCCCGTAAAATCTCATGTAATTTTTCTTGCATTTCCGGATAATTTTCCTCATATACCAAATATTTGGTTTTATGAATCATAAGCCTATGATTATTCCAATCCCGGAAACTAGATGCAGCAATAGTTGAAAACACAACTTTTCCTCCATGCTTCTTGATTTTACTCTCAGTATCCAAAATCAAATTTTTCATATTAGACACATGATCTACGTCGAGATTCAACCATGACTCTTCATAATAAGAAACTCCATCTTTTTTCCTTGTCAAAGTACAAATATCGGGAATTCCGATAACAAAGTATACAATACTATGAACACACGTATCACCCTTAAGTCTAGAAATAGCTATTCGGCACAAATCTTGCAATTTACCACCGGACTTGATAATAATATCTTTGCAAGCCATACCAGAGAAACACTTCCCTCTACTGGATGCAAACAGATACGAATGAGGATATAATGCCATCTATAAACAACAAAAATATATACTAAAACCATATTTACACCAAATAAACATATCTAAGATAACACTTAATCAAAGATATGACAAAAAAATCCTACTGAAAACTAACTGTAAATTTTATAAAATAATCAACGATACAAAATAAAATCCTGGTAACGCTGTGGGGCTCTACACTGTCTAGTCGTCCGACGTAAGACAGGTTGTGTGTCTGTAGCCTCAAAGGCAACGGAGTTATTTTCCGTATGACCACTAGCAGACATACCACTTAATGTAGAGCTATCATAATTAACACCAGAATGTACACTAGACTGACCTGACGTATCACTTAGCAAATCTCCACTAAAATCTGAACGAGAACTACTTAAATCTGAAACTGGTAAAGAACTACTAGACGATGACGGTAAAAACTCTGGGGCCTGAGGATTAAGTACCAACTGTGAACTTCGGTCAGGATCTATTACCCTAGGAGACCGAGTAGCAACTATACATATATCATCATCATCCTCATCGCTAGAGTTACTACGTACCTCTGTGAGCATTAGCTCATTTTTATCACTATCAACAGTATCGTCTTTTTGCAAATTCTGTGGTCTAGTAAAGGTTTTACCCTTTTTACAACTAGACGGAATTTGTTGTCGTACTATCTCATCTGTAGGTAGTGAAAAAATGGGTAGTAGCATATTTCTATGTACAGTTACCTTCCTTGAACGACCATGTTCAGGTTTAAGTACGTATACAGGTATACTAGTATCTGGCTGAGACTCGACAATATATGGATCTCTATTCCATTTGTTCTGTAGTTTGTGCTTACCCTTAAATCCTACTTTCTTGAGCAAAACTCTGTCCCCTTTCTGTAGATTAGAATGTCTTACTTTCAAATCATACCTGGTCTTATGGCGTTTACCTGCCTTATCCGCTACCTTGGCTGCTGTTTTATATGCGAACTGTAGTCTCTTTTCTAGATTACTTACATATGTCTTGTGATCTTTAACAGGTAAACCAGATGAAATACCCAAAAACGCATCTATAGCCAGTCTTGGATGCCAACCGAACATCAAAAAGTGAGGACTATATCCTGTACTTTCATGTCTCGAAGCATTATAAGAGTGGACAAGAGGCGCTACATAGGTTTTCCAATCTGATTTCTTATCTTCGTCTAACGTACCTAACATGTTTAACAGTGTCTGGTTAAACCGCTCACACTGTCCATTTCCCTGGGGGTGGTAAGGGGTCGTCCTCGACTTCTTAATATCAGCTAACTTACATAATTCGCTTATAATTCTCGACTCAAAATTTCGTCCTTGATCACTGTGTAATCTAGTCGGAAATGAGTAATGCTGAATAAAGTTCTCCCATAAACACTTAGCTGTAGTCTTAGCCGTCTGGTTACGTGTAGGTATTGCTTGAGCGTAGCGAGTGAAATGGTCCGTAATGACCAATATATTCTCATACCCACCTTTTGACTGTTCTAAAGTGAGAAAGTCAATGCAAACTAGCTCAAGAGGATACAATGTATGTATACTTACCATTTCGGCCGACTTTTTACACGTCTTTGACTTCCTCAGAATACAATTCTCACAAGACATTACCTTAGTTTCTACATCCCTGTCCACTCCTGGCCAAAAGAACCTAGATTTCACAAGGAATAATGTCCTGTCTCTACCCTGATGTCCTACATCATCGTGTAAACCCTGTAGTACAATATCTCTGAGTACTGATGGCAGAACTAACTGTGTTACCTTTTCATTATACAGACTACTGTTTCTGTACAATATCCCATCCTTTAATGTAAACTTATCCCAATCACGTAAATACCTACGAACTTCCTCTGTCTCTAATGATATCTTCCTTTTGGTTGGTTTATGTTTACCCTGAACTAAAGCAATAATTCTCCGAATAGACGGGTCTGCGTTCTGCTCCTCATGCCAGTCAATCTTACTAATACTTACCTCATGCAAATCTTCAGTGGCAACACTCTCAGTCAATAAAACGGTCTCAATAAATGGACCAGGAGAAACAATACAAGAAGTACATACCGCTTTAATCGCATCACTAAACATCTGCTTAGTCTCTGGTTGTATTCTAGACAAGGCGTCAGCGTCTACATTAGACTTACCCGTTCTGTATGTTAATTTGAAATCGTAATTTGAAAGAGAAGCGACCCATCTATGTCCGACGGCGTCTAACTTAGCTCGATCAAAAACGTATGTCAATGGATTATTATCCGTTTTGACTTCAAATTTACTGCCATACAGATACTCGTGGAACTTATCGGTCACCGCCCATTTAAGAGCTAGAAATTCTCTTTTATGGGTCGGGTAAAGTCTCTCTGCTCCACGTAGGCTACGGCTGGCATAGGCAATTACTCTGTCAATGCCCTCCTGTGTCTGATAAAGAACCGCTCCTAAACCATCGTTACTGGCGTCAATATGCACAGTAAACGGAAGTTTATAATCAGCGTAAGCTAATATAGGAGGTGAGGTTAACTTATCAATTACCTTATCCATAGCTTCCTGTTGAGCCTCGTTCCAGAACCACCTGGTTGGTGCCTTTTTCCCTCTTACCGTACTTACCTTCTTCTTCTGTGTCGAATGACCAATCAATAGATCGTTTAAAGGTTTAACGATCTTTGCATAATCCTGAATGAAACGTCTATAATATGAAGTAAATCCGAGAAACTTTCTCAGATCCTTCACATTCCTAATAGTGGGCCAGTTTTTCACGACAGAGGTCTTTTCTGGATCTGTTTTGATACCCTCATTGGATACAATAAAACCCAGATATTTGATCTCTCTCTTGAAAAACTCACACTTCTTACCTTTTAACTTCAGGTTGTGCTCCTTCAGCTTAGAGAAAACGGATTCTAACCTCCTGAAATGCTCTTCTTCTGTCTTCGAATAAATGATAATATCATCTAAATAAATCAGACATTCTCTTAAATGTAGCTCACCCATACATCGTTCCATAAGCCTTTGGAAGGTAGAACATGCATTGGTGAGACCAAATGGTAATCTGTTGCATTCATAGAACCCTAACGGGCCTAAATTGAATGCTGTTTTCTGTTTGTCTGATTCTTTAACCCCGCACTGCCAGTAGGCTGAACGAAGGTCTAATTTAGAATAATACCTAGCCCCTGCTAGGCAAACTAACGTGTCATCTATCCTTGGCAAACCTCTTTCGTCTTTTATAGTCTTTTTATTGACCCTCCTAAAGTCAATGCAAAAACGAAGTGAACCATCAGGCTTACGTACTAATACCACATTACTAGAGTATGGACTACATGACTCTCGTATAGCCCCTGCTTCTAACATCTCTCTAATGTGCTCTCTTACCTCTTCAAACATTGAAGGTGGTATCCTCCTATATGGTTCTCTAAATGCCTTCTCATCTGTGAGATGTATCTCGTGCTCAACTAGGGTGGTAAAACCTAAGTCAGTAGGACCAGTCGAAAATACGGACTTCCAATCACAGATAAGATTTTCCAACTTACTTTTTGTTTCTGGTGTCACCTCTGTCAACTCAACACCTATATTCTTTAATATCTTACCTTTATCACATTCATCACTCGCCTTTTCACCTGTTTCTTCAACTGAACTATCTAAAGCAGCATGACGTACAATCTTTACCTCATTCAATCCACAAAGAACACTTTTAGGCTTCACATATATTACCTTGGTTGACATATTAAATATCCTAACTGGTATCCTGTTTGTACCAGTAGACTTCAGGTTAACTACTCTTGGACATACCCCTAAACTACTCTGATTATCATCAACACATTCGGTAACTGCCGTCTGTATACTAGACTTTGCCTTACACAACCCTGTAACAGTCATGCTGGACATGGGGCTTACCTTAATAGGTCGTTTATTTGTGGACTTTACAAGACTCACAATACTAGAGTCCATAGCTGAAAATGCTGTATCCCATTCATGTGGTATATTTACCTCAGAATCTCTTGTTAAAGTGGACTTCATAGGCCTTAATACGTTTGTACCTATTATAATAGGAACAGATCTATTATAATCTGTCTCGGGTACAACTAATAATGGGACCATCATAGGTTCAGTATGAAATGGTGCCTTTATATTTACCTCAACATACCCAAGATATGGCAACTGTGAACCCTCAGCTACTCGTACTGAGAGAATAAACTCATCTAAAGTCTTTATCGTGGGGACTGTGTGGAACGATCTTAATGTAGGTTCACTAATAGTAGACACCATAGATCCACTATCTATCAAAGACTTACATTTTTTTCCGTTCACATAAACATGTGTTTCATTTGCCTTACCGACCATTCTATCTAACAAAGTAGTTTTAGGCTTACTTACAATATCATCTGTAGATTTAACTAACGTAGGACTATGCTTGGCAGCAACGAGTTTAGAATCTCCAATTCGTCCTTCATTGGAGACTCCTATTCGTTTAAATCGCCATTAGCATTTTGTCGTGAATTTCCAGACTGATTATTGTAAGTATTCCTATTACCACCGCGACCTCTCTGATTCTGATATCCTCGACCTCGACCATAACTCCGCGAATAATTTCCACGTCCAGAACCAGTGGAATATCCCGGGTTAGACTGACCATGATTATCTGTTACCTTATTTGTCTCTTTTGGTGTTTTGTTTTCTAAAGTTTCTAATCTCTTACCCATACGGTCAATTTTTTTCAATATATCGTCAAGCTTGACCGAGTCGGTAGAAATAGGCTGATGTTGCACAGTGCTAACAGCTTTTTCAGAATTTGCCAATTCAAGCTCTATAGCTCTGATTTCCTTCCTAAGCTGATCAAAATCCTTAACTGTATCAAATTTATACCTACTTGAATTTTTAAGAAGTGGGTCTCTTATTCCTGACCAAAACTTAGATCGGAGCATCTCATTCTTAGTATCGAAACTAATATCACCTTTCTCAACAGCAGGCTGAATTATTGACTCTAAAGTCATACCAAAATCAGCTACTGATTGAGAAGGTTGTTGAGTCTCCTTATAAAACTTCTCAAGTAAAGCCTCACTGGTATAAACATTACCATACACACCCTCTAACTTTTCAAGTATCTGCTGAGGAGAAGCATCCTCAGGTAATGACAACAACAAACTCCGAGCTTTACCCTTCAATGAACCCCTAACCGACTGTAATATGACCGGGTCAGAAAAATTTCCCTCTCGTAAAACGCATTTCACCTCAAACATCCAAACATCAAATGTCGCTTCACTCTTAGCTTCTCCCGAAAAAATAGGAAACTTGGGCCTCTGAAAAGCACTATAACTAGTCGACACATCGCCAAAAAATGACTTTCCCCTGACACCACTAGTATGTAAAAAACTAGACTTTCTAATCGGTGGAGGGGGAGGGGGCCTTGGGGGTGGTTCACTCTCAATTTTAACCTTAGGGGTACTATGTCTAAGTTCATGACCCTTTATAACTTTATAATCAGTGTGTGTATGTAAGAACTTAATCATCTTATCTATTTGTGCTTTAGACATACTCTCAGATAAATCATCTTCGATCTCTTTTTCTAAGTCTTTTTCACTAGCCATGATGTTAACTATATTATACTCAAACTGTACTGGCTGTATTTGAATAGAACTCTCAGTTCTATACCACAAAAATGTAACGGTACTGGGACAATACAAACATATACACAAATACAAGGACAAAACAACGAATAATGATAATGATGAAATGAGCATGAATAATGAAATGACTACTCACCCTTTACATGTCAAAGGTCAAAGTGCAAAAGAATTTTATGATCGTGCAGGTATTTTCTGAGTGCTGTGCTATAGTAGTTATATTCTGAAAAATATATTTGAGGAATTAACAATAAGGAAACATGTTCACAATTCAATTTCAAAACATATATATGAATTAAAATATTTTCATTTTCAAATCAATGTATTTACTTTACTGTTCATGTAAATAAATAAATATATTTCAATTGTCTGTATCAAAGAAAACACACAGTTCTAACTTCAGTTTACATTTAACTTTATCACGTGCTATGTCAATTTCGGGTTGATCCTCATCAAGGTGTATAGTAAGTAGTCGAAATCAATCCTACGGTTGAGTAGATTCGTAGTACAAACGAACTAATAAATGAAGTTCACTTCATAATCAATACATAATAACGGATATACTAATAAGCACATCATATGTAGTATTCACAAACTTGCTTTGTTAGATTGAAACATTTTCACATGAAACTAACATTCACTTCAAACTAATTGAACGATTCACAAAACTTGTGTTGCTAGATTTAAACATTTTCACATGAGACTAACATTCATTTCAAACTAATTGAACGATTCACAAAATCTTTCTCTAAAGGTATGCGCTAAACACTTAAGAAATTAGACGTTGGCGTACCTTGTCACACGAAGCATGTTTGAAATATTACCCTCCATAAAATATAAGTTCAAGCCGGCATTAATAATTCTCCGTCAAACGGTTTTCGTAGTTTTCGTATATAAACTGCCTTAAACTGCTAACAGGAATTTGGAGGAAATTTGTCGTTGACAGGCTATAACCAGATAACCAGTTTTCTTTATGGCTCTCTATAATTTCTGACAACGGACTGTTATTGTAATGGTTTGATGTACAACGTGAAAATGGATTGCTTTAATCTCGGTGGAACCTCCATTTTGTCACAGGGTCATTTGGCCACATGGTTTTATTCTATTTGGGCTGATAAGTGACTAGTATAAGCTTTCCAATATTTTATTCACACTGAAAATAGGGAAAAAGTTATAGATCCCGCAGCTCTAATGTGCTGAGTAAGTGTGAATACCCGTATTTTTACGGGTAGACAGTATATATAGTACAGACAATTTGTGGCGGGATTACATGCATTAAATTATCGTGCAGAAAGTATAGTGAAAGTCTATTGTCATAGTCTGTCAATGAATGAATGAATGAATGAATGAATGAATGAATGCGTAAATGATAGTAGATCATAGTAAATCGAAATCAGTATAGTATTTCTCTTTCTTTATTCAGCTGATAATTTGTTACGGTGACATTACATGTTATCGACAAACACGTTTCATTAAGTAATTGCTCATCACCAGCAACATTTTATTTACCCTCGAGGATGTCGTCATTATACATGCATAAACTATCAATACAAATCAGATGCAACTCATGAAGCAAACGGCAAATACGCGAATTACTAAAACGATGTGGTTTGTTTTTCCATGTGTTTCAACCTGTTATTTATAGATATAGGAAGATGTTGTGTGAGTGCCAATGAGACAACTCTCCATCCAAATAACAATTTAAAAAGTAAACCATTATAGGTTAAAGTACGGCCTTCAACACAGAGCCTTGGCTCACACCGAACAACGAGCTATAAAGGGCCCCAAAATTACTGGTGTAAAACCATTCAAACGGGAAAACCAACGGTCTAATCTATATAAACAAAATGAGAAACGAGAAACACGTATATATTACATAAACAAACGACAACTACTGTACATCAGATTCCTGACTTAGGACAGGTGCAAACATTTGCAGCGGGATTAAACGTTTTAATGGATCCAAACCTTCTCCCTTTTTCTGAAACAATAGCATAACATCACAACATAGAAAAACATACGATAAAATATCAATTGGCAGACTTAACTATATCAAAAAACGTATGATTACACAATGAACGAATAAATTTTATCTGCGATATCTGAATACAAATGCACAGTTAACTAAATATTAGAGACAAACATTCATGACCAAAAAGCTAACAAACAAATTCAAACACACTGAGAAATATTTCACCAATCAATGTTCACTTTAGAAAAAACCGGTTTAAACTATTCATTAAATATTGTGAAACGAATATGCATGTTTTGGAAACACAGGCTTATTTTGTTTGATGAAATGAAAGAATGACAAACAAAAAATATATTGAAAACTGTCATTTATTATCAAAATGACGAAAAGGCAACACCATGAAAAATATGTATAATAAAAAAAAATCATATTTATCAACAACATATTATATGGTTATAATATGGTTATGTCGACACAACCTTCTAGACAAATCACATCAACGATGGGGTTACATTCTCCACAATAATGGTACCCAAAGCCTTACATGTAACAATGTCCCCAATCCAAGCCAGTGATAAAAAAATATAAAATAAACAATATGTTCTAACTACCAATAATAAGAAAACAATATAAAAGAAAATGACCTAAATTATCTATTTAAGAGCATTCGTTCCATATACTAAACGCTCATTAAACGTTGACGTCATCTATCCCATGATTATTATGAATACGATTGCAATGATTGCCGCATATTTGAATATTTTGGTGATTCAGTACGATTTTTTTTTCAAAATAAATTGCCCCATAAATGCGAAAAGATTCGTGCCACTGTGTCCTTGACTCAATTTTTGCCTTATTACTTCTTCTTTTAATAAATGTTAAAGACTCATTCATCTCTACTGGAAAATATTTGAAAACTCTGGCTTTAGATTTCAGTAAATCCTCTAGAGTATTTGTTAAACCAAACATCAGCTTTCAGTTCAGTGTCCACACCAAGAGTCAATGGACGTGATACATACTGGCCTTCTAACTTGGTTGACGATGTACCTGTGTTTGAAGTGCTCTGTAGAAGATCGTACACCACATGCTGAGTCGGGGGTCCTTCAGTTGACTTCAAACACTGTCGACAGCTTCTGCTAATTACATTTGATCAGAAATGATTGCTGCTCTTAGATGATTGTTGACCAATCATATTTGTTGAGTGTGAAAAAATAGCATTTTCTATTCGTTCTTGGAGAATCAGTTATTGCAACATTCCTTCCTGTGCCCCTTTGTTGACGTGTTTTTCATCGAGATGTCGCCCCAACTTGCCTAGATCTGTTCGCTAGCATGAATTTGTTACGCGAGGTCCCGTTGTTAAATTTACTGCATACTTGAAAATATCGGCGACTTAGAGATCTGGAGTCGATTTCACAAAAAAACGTACGACTAAGATTTATCTTAAGTATACTGAACTGTTCATGACTTACGATCAATCTTAGTTGTAAGTTTCTTTGTGAAATTGACTCCTGGAAGACAATAACCAAATAGTAGTAAATTTGAAGATTTTTAAATAATGTTCAGGATTTTCTTCTTCAAGACAATTCAAGTACCAAATTCGACTGAATGATACGCTGTTTATTTATTATTGGTATACTAGAAACACTTGGTGTGAGTTTCTTTTATATGTAAATACAAATTGGAGCTACTAATCAACGTATAGAAATTATTTTAACTGTTCTTCAGATAGAATGCATCTATGATGAATTTATCTGTTGCAAACCTTAAAATTGAAGAGGATACCAATTCAAGTGGAAATTAAAAAAAAGAGAGAGTAGAGTCAAAAAAGAAAAGGAAAGGGAAAAGGAAAATAACAATTACCACAAACATTAAACAGAAAAATAAAGATTGTCAAACACAAACCCCCAAAAATACATGGGTAACTATTATAATTTTAAAGAAAAACGTAATCTATGCATTTCTCGATTATTTCCGAAAATAGGATAAAGTGTTGACAGTATTTTCATTTTTGTTGAGTAAAACATGATACAATCAAATTATCTTGTTGGACAAATTGATAAAGTGATTGATGAATCGTGCCGGCTATTATTTGTGAAAAATCTTGTCGAGTACTGAAATAAAAGTCCCGGCCCTTGGACATTTAAGAATATTTCCCATTAAATAATGCTAAAAGGACTTGTGGTTCTTACCTGCAATTCTGTCAAATTAGTAAAATTCTCTTAAATGATAAGCTATGTTTCAAAGTTTGATTGATTGTTCCTGATATATATACATACACATGTCTCTAGATAGGGACAGTCTATACTAATGATAACAGTCCACACACTGGTAAAATTAGATGAGGAATACAGAATATGGCGGAAGGATTGAAAGATCTAAAGACGGTCAAGGTAACACTTAATGTCACCTTTGCCTACATTTGGGGCACAAAACATCACTTTTTCGTATAACAAGATATTAAACAGTTTATAATTGTTCTGGAATATGCATTCATCGTTCTATTGTTTTAAATCCGAGTCCAATTCTTCAACCCAATAAAACACAATAAAATTTCCGACGCTGGACATTAATGTTCATTCAATAACATGAATAAGGAATGTAAAAAATGTGTGAAGAAAACATATTTGAGGTATTTGCAAAATTAGTACAACGAGTCCTACAAAGTAATAAAAAAGACAATTTCAATACTTTCAGACAGACAATGTTTTCCCTGAAATGTAAAAAAAATCAGCAATCAAATTCAATCATATGCATTTTCAACGTAAATAATACAAAAATGTGCTCGTGGACTAGGTATATGTTATCTATCTGGATTTTTTTAAATATATTTTTACGAACCTTTTTAGAATATAATTCATAATGAACAAGAATGTGTCCAAAGTACACGAATGCCCCACTCCCACTATCATTTTCCATGTTCAATGGACCATGAAATTGGATAAAAAATATAATAAGGCATTAAAATTAGAAAGATGATATCATAAGGAACATGTGTACTAAGTTTCAAGTTGATTGGACTTCAACTTCAAAAACTACTTTGACAAAAAACTTTAACCTGAAACATGCACTTTCAATTTCCATGTTCAGTGGACCGTGAAATTGGGGTCAAAAGCTTAATTTGGTTTAAAAATTAGAAAGATCATATCATAAGGAACATGTGTACTAAGTTTCAAGTTGATTGGAGTTCAACTTCATCAAAAACTACCTTGACCAAAAACTTTAACCTGAAGCGGGACAGACGGACGAACGGTAGGACAAATGGACGGATAGACAGACAGAAGGACGAACGGACGGACGGACGAACGGACAGACGGACGAACGGACCCACAGGACAGAAAACATAATGCCCCTCTACTATCGTAGGTGGGGCATAAAAAGAAATATGTACCATTATTCTATAAATATTCAGTATATATATAAAAGAAGATTAACATTAAAAATCTTTTTTCTACGAGGTATCAACATTGAATTACACGAAAATTGACAAGATGTCATAATTTTTGTCATTTTTGAATATGAACTTGGTATCTTTACTCTTTAAATTATGCTTGTTATGTAAAGTTAAATTGTCTCATTTGCATTCTTCTCTATTTACAATAAAAGTTAAATTCCATCGTCAGATGATTTATAGAAGATGATAAACACTGAAGTAATAGTTTTTTTTATAACATTTGTAGTACAAATGCAAATGAGAAATCAATATATTTTATACAATCGTCTAAAAATATCTTTGTCAAGGGATATAAGGACGTTTAAACGTTTTTTGGCAAAGAATGATAATTTTTGTTCATATACATGTACACATATTTTTGTAAGTTGGAAATATTGTGAACATATAATTACTACAAAAATTAAGGATAAAAACTCCATGTTTAATTAAAAAAAACAATGTGGTGATACAATATTTAATTGGTCTATACATCACTTCAATGTTGAAAGGTCCAAAACAAAAGAAAACAAGCTAAGTATACAAGAAAACAGTGTCTTGCACTACTTTACTGCGACACAAACGTTTACACATAAATCGGGGTCTCCAGTGTAAGGTAGACTTGCTGTTGAACTTTAAGCTTTCCAGTGAAAGCATGTTTTTTTTGTAATTTTGTAAAACCAAGAGCAACTACATACTTTACTGTTTATATATAAGATAAGGCAACAAAATATCTAAATTATCATAAAAATACATCTCTGACATACCTCTTTTCAACTCTAATATTCTTGGTAAATCTAGGACATTTGACGACAATACTTGCATGTAATTTGGGTATGTTCATTTAAAAAAAATGCTATATTCTCATTGAGAAGAAAGAATTGTCAATTACTAATAGGGATACAAAAGTGACACATGTATTAGATCTTTTGCCTTATTTGAAATCATTAGAGGACAGTTCTCTCATAACATTTACAATATACTTAATATACAAATATGCCACGTTTTGTTTCACTGGATTCAGTTTGAACGACCGAATCAAATATTGAGAGGCTGAGGGATAATCGTTCAGTATCGAACAACAGTAGGTGATAAAGTTAAGTCTTATAGACTGTTGTTGGTGTGGTATCTGTTTAATGCTATTCTTCATTTTTTCTAGCAATATCTCTGCCTCTTCTTTTGTTTGGCTAAACTTTGCATGCCAGAGAAATTCAAGACGGAATCCATAAAGGAATGGGTGAAAACTTATCTTCTTTTGCGTGTTGTCAATACACAACTCCAAAGCCGCTGGTTTGGGTAAAATAGGCAATTCAGCAGGCATAAATGTAACATTAACCCAACAGCAGTCCCAAACTAAAAGAAATAATGAGTGCCGTCTAACCTGATTACCTTGTTTTTCGAAACGTTTGAATTGTTTGACTGTTGTATATGGATCTCGACATTTTAAATCTTCACTTATAATTTTGTTGTAAATGGGGATTTCACTTTGTAGGCAAGTAATTTGTCAAATGCATGTATCTTAAGCTTTTCAAGTTTGCTCTTAACTACATCACTGTAGGTGGTCTCCATAAACAGACGACTATCAGGGTGATTGGTTACAGACCGAATCAGATTAATGCAATCGTACAGCACATTTGCACCTTCATCTAGGTAACACGTAGCAACACGAAGAACGGTGTGTGTAAGGTGTTCTGGATGACTGGATTTCATATATTCTAAACATTGTCGTCGTATACCTGAATCCGTAATGTGTCCATCTATTGTCTGTTTTCTTCTTAATGGAATGTATTGCAGAACACAAACGCAATTTTGCAAAAGGTCGATAAAAGGTTGTGCATAATTTAATATTGTCAATTTATCAAGCACATCATTACATCGGAGTAAAATATTTTCGATGTTGTATCCGTCATACAAATTAAAAAAATAATTTTCAATTAAACCGTGATAATGTTCCGCCATGGTTATTCGTATGCAAAGCCAAAATGAAATAAAGGAATGTTGACCTGCAGACTTGCGACAATTTGGGTGCATAAAGTTCATGTTAAATGAATTCAAAAATATATTGATGTGTTTTTTGGGATCATCAAGAAAACTGTTCAAAAACTGTATGGTGTGTCTCTTTTCATTAAGATTAAATTCGCTCGAAATCATGTGATTTCTCTTTCTGATAAAGTAATCTGATATAAATTCTTCCTTAACAAATAATTTCAATTTTTTCAAGCAAACGCAAAAACAGTATAGCAAGTTAGATGGTTGCCAAACTTCCTTTTTTATTTCATCAAGACTCCAAACATAACAGTTTTCATTGTATATGACGTTATATTTTTCCCAGCTAACTTTGAAAGCCTGCTTCCTTTCAACAATCTCAATAGAATGAGGCATTGAATCTGTGTTTCATTGAAAGACTCAATTATTAACTGTTCGGCTGTGTTAAACGATACCCTCCATTGTATTTCATTCTCTTCCGATTCTTTGTGTCCTACTCCAGCAAGTAAGTAGCCCGATTTTATGATATTGTCAAACAATTCCTTTGATAGCCACTCGGAAGACCTTTTTCTTTTTTTCCACTCCAATGCCTCATTAGGCCATGATTTGCCTCTTAAGCATAACACATAATCTATATTTTTAAATTCAAACTTTTTTGGACCGTTTCTTTCGATATCATCGGAGGATGTGGTAGTATTAGTACGCAGATCAATTTTCACTGCAGGTCCATGAACAGTGTTGGTGAACTTTCCGATAAAACTGTTAATAATTGTTTCTTTGAAAGATTTTTTTAGGAATAATTTCGAGCCTTGAAATTTCGTCCATTCGGAAATGATTTGAGCATGTTGAGATACTTCTAGCTTTGACTATCCTGGATATGCTGCACCTGGAATTCGTAGAACGTGATAAGATATGGGTTTAGAAAAAATCATAGCTAGAAATTCGCTTCTCGTCTCACAAACCTTAAAATAATTGGCAAATATGATGAAATCTTCGTCGCTGGACGATAAATAAGCCTGATGACGCCCAGTCAGCATCGCTAAGCCTTCAGCCCTACTGCCACAAGGCATTAATACAGGGTCTGTATTATGACAGTGAAATATGCTCAAAACATTAAACTCATACATTGCTTCCTCTCGTCGTAGTTTCACAACAGGTAATATAATATTATGTGCCGCCAGTGTTTTCGACACATCAATGCGTTCTTCAGATAGATTCGGAAAGTCCATGTCTACAAAATAAAATGATAGGAGATATCTTAGAATTGCCAGATTAATGTCAAAGTTTAAAAGACAATGCTATCCCTTTATACAATCCATCGCCGATAATTTCGGGAAGATGAAAACACAAGACGAATTTGACATTTTGATTAGTATCTGTTATCTTTTCCGATGCACCAAAAATCACTCCAAAAATTGCGGACGGGTTGGTCTTATTCATTCTGTAGTTTCGTAGACTGTAAATTCATCGTTTTTTAAAGCCTCTTCTGCAATATATAAATTGTAGCAATCCTCTTTGATTCATATGGGTCTCATTCTATTGTTACAAAACTATGGCGACATTGCAGTTGTATGACTATCAATGAGATAAAAGTAAAATCACAAAAATACTGAACTTAGAGGAAAATCAATTCGGAAAGTCTATAATCACATGGCAAAAATAACAAAACGCATCAAAAACGAATGGACAAGATCTGTCATATTCCTGACTTGGTACAGGCATTTTCAAATGTAGAAAATAAACTAGCATTAAATTTTAAACGAAGTAAATATTAACAATTATAGTACCCTGTACTGCCTTCAAAACTGAGAAAAAAAAACAATATCGAATGAACAGGTAAACTTTGACACGGCACTCTTGTATATGTTTGTTATCACTTTTATTGATTCATATTTACTGTTTGACATAGTCTATCATTATGTTCCTTAAGTATAAGCACACAGAGCGCTTTTCTATTCTATTTATTTATTTACTTAAATGTATACAACGATCTGTGTAAAGTATAGTACACTAACGATATTTATAAAGGACGATGCAAAATTTGAATAATGGCATTTATAATTGTGGATGATTATTTTCTACGCAATAAATCGAATAAAATACGTTTCATTTTGAATAGTGTGTTATTGTGTCATTTAATCTTTTATCGTTTGTATAAAACAACCCAAATGAGCAGTTTATTTAAGTTTGTGTGACAGTCTTTATATGCTAAATTTTTCTTTAAGTTATTTGAACTAAAGGCAAAGAAACACCATGCGCCTTGATTGCATTTGACCTTCTGAAGATAATTTCGATAAGTATTTGAAGACATTAAAAAACCTCTGAATTTAGACTTTTGACGATGCGAATTTAACCACAAGTTTAATAATTTATTGCGTCCGAGGCGCATTTCTGGATTTACCTTTATCATGAACGTTCAAAGACAAACATTTGAAATCCGAAGATGAATAAGTACCGAAAATTGTTGAAGAGCTTTGTCAAAAATACATAAAATAAATAGCAAAGTTATCTAAAGTCAACAATAACCATTTGAACATAGCTTTACGCAATGCATTAAATATCAATATGCTACTTTAAAGAGCCCACCCTAAGAATTACAGGGTTTTGAAATTATGTATGAGTGAGTTATCTTTATCTATATATATTGCGGATAATACATTATCTTTCCAAAAGCAAAATTGTCCCAAAATTCACAAGGTCTGCTTCAGTCGCTTTTTTCATATATGTCTAGCAATCATTATCGTTGTAATTATTGTGAACATAAGTCTAAAATTTTTATCCTTTACATGTACCTCTTTTTCTCAATAAGAATTTCGATTTTCGTTTAAGAAGACGTTAGTCTAAGAGTGCATGTCTTTCTAACCAAAGGAGTAGGTCCGGTAAGGACCGATTTTGGCCTCAAATTTCAGGTTTATCTGACGAAAGATTTTACCCACATTTTAAACACTTTAGTGTCTATTTCATTTGATTCAATTAGTTAATGTAAAAAGTAAAAACACAAAAATACTGAACTCCGAGGAAAATTCAAAAAGGAAAGTCCAAAATCAACAGGCAAAATCAAAAGTCCAGAAACATCAAACGAATGGATAACAACTGTCATATTCCTGACTTGGTACAGGCATTTTCTAATGTAGAAAATGGTGAATTGAACCTGGTTTTATAGCTAGCTAAACCTCTCACTTGTATGACAGTCGTATGAAAATGAAAACTTGTATGAAAGATTTTAACTGATTTAGTCATTAAAAACGATCTAATTCAAACTCAAATATGAAAAATCTACCAAATATGCCTAAAAATGTCACTTTTTATATGGTTTTTGACAAAATTGAAAGTGGCCACATCCGTGTTCATCATTAACCTTTATATATGTTATGTATCAACATAAAATACAACTTGCATTTTAATATTAAGGATAAACACGAAAGCGGCAACTGCCGTTTTACACGAAAACCGTCTAAAATTTAACTAAAATGCTAGAATTGCGAAGATTGCAGTTATTTAACATGACTTCATGGTGCTAGTACCCGATATATATGCATTGTATTTTCAAAAACACCCCATATTTATGTAGCAGAAGCATTCTATTGTCCAATAAATAACTAAAAGTTTACATTTTAACAATTTTGTAAAACTGCTATATTTTGGGGTCAAAAAAGGGTCTTACTGGATTTACTCCTTTTTCAAACATTGTGTGGCGTTTGTTGTTAATTTCTAAACGCAACAAAAGTAGTTACAAAAACATCGTTGAATAAGTGTTTAGAGACTCTGTTTGAACTTTTAATAATTCATGCACATGTTGTTTGAATACAGACTTTTTACAAACGAAGAAACAAATACATCGATTCATCAGGTTAAAGTTTGATATATATGTAGCATTTGTACAAACAAACGATGAACGACAAACTGTAGACGCACTTTTTGCGAGGGCATAGTGTATGTAAAAGAGGGACGAAATATACCAAAGGGACAGTCAACTTTGCAAGCGTGTGTTCGAAACAAATGATCAAAACATGTTCACACTTAGCCCTTTTGCATCGTATGTGATAGAAAGAAATGCACTCATAATATCTGCATTTGTCATACACATATCCGGGAATAACGTTTTTTCCGATAGATTGAATTAATTTTCAATTAACAAAATACTTTGAATGTCATACACTGGGATATGAAATTCTTCTCTCGTGAGGATGCCGAAAAGAACACAATACGAATTATAAAAAACCGAGGGACATGCAGAATGCCAACAAAAAAAACCCACTTCCATGTTATAGTATGCATTTATGAATGTGAACCGCTTGCAAAAGCAACATTTTCGATTACGGAACAGAAAGACTAGATTTTGAAGTACACATAATGGTTTGATTTAAATCATTACTCACTAAGTCGGCGCAGTGTTGTATATCCTATGTTACCCTTAAATCGATCCTTCTTAATCTCTGCGTATTTTGCTGTCGTCTATTTTATAGGCATTTGTTATAGACAATGGCGGATATTTTGTTGTCATGGTAAATACGTTGAGTGTGCCAAATAGATTTACGCATATCATTAAAAAGAATGATTATAAAGCAGATTTTTTAATTTTTTAATTTTTATTTCATTACCCTTGTAATTTAGTTGCGATTCATATATAGACTCAAAAGTCAATTAAAAAAAAAAGGTTCATCGGGAATATTAAAAAGATATTGATACAAAATATGCATACGTAAAGCCTGTTCAAGTAGACTTAACGTACTCTGACATTTAGATTAAAAAAACGAATTTAATTATCTTGTAAACAGGCGAGACCCATCCCTATATATATATATATATATATATAACATCTTCATGACTTATATATATCATGTACTGTAGTACGCCGCTAGATTAAAACTGATGTGGAAAGGTAACACATGCCCACCGAAGCTCCTTTTTTTTAGAGCCCAGGTGGTCGTGTGGTCTAGCAGGACGGCTGCAGTGCAGGCGATTGGTGTCACGATATCACAGTAGCATGGGTTCGAATCCCGACGAGGGAAGAACCAAAAATTTGCGAAAGCAAATTTACAGATCAAACATTGTTGGGTTGATGTTTAGACGAGTTGTATATATATATATATATATATATATATATACGAGTCTAAATTGAAAACTACGTTCAAACCTATGACTGCGTTGGATAAAAACCGCAATTTTTATACGTGTGCATGTCAAACAAATTTCGTTGTAGAAGGGTCTAAAAACAGCACAAACAACATTTTCCAAAAGACCAAAAGAGTGAAAAAGTATATTTAAACAAAACGCATTTGACTAACAGGTCGAACAACTGATGTTCTTTAACCCTGCTGACTGCCATTGGCGATTGCCAAATAAAATTGATCACAGGTTGTAACAAAATGGATCTTATTATAAATTTAGTACGTCACAGAAAAAAAAATTGTTAACTTGTGGACAGGATGTTGTGCCACAAACATTCGGTGTCAATATTTCTTTAGTACACCATATCCGGATTTCGACAATAAATGTCTCTTCAGTGATGTTAGGGATCGAAACGGTATTTGGAAGGCCATATAAAATGCACCCTCATTTTTAGAGAAAGTACCCTCATTTTTAGATTAACTCTTGAATTTTAAGAGTCAATATATAGGATGAACGGATCATATAAACCGGAGGGAAAATATGATACATGCCCAAACAAAAAATATAAACGAGTCTAAATTGAAAACTACGTTCAAACCTATGACTGCGTTGGATAAAAACCGCAATTTTTATACGTGTGCATGTCAAACAAATTTCGTTGTAGAAGGGTCTAAAAACAGCACAAACAACATTTTCCAAAAGACCAAAAGAGTGAAAAAGTATATTTAAACAAAACGCATTTGACTAACAGGTCGAACAACTGATGTTCTTTAACCCTGCTGACTGCCATTGGCGATTGCCAAATAAAATTGATCACAGGTTGTAACAAAATGGATCTTATTATAAATTTAGTACGTCACAGAAAAAAAAAAAAATTGTTAACTTGTGGACAGGATGTTGTGCCACAAACATTCGGTGTCAATATTTCTTTAGTACACCATATCCGGATTTCGACAATAAATGTCTCTTCAGTGATGTTAGGGATCGAAACGGTATTTGGAAGGCCATATAAAAAGCACCCTCATTTTATATATATATATAACAAGTCTAAAAGAATACAACATCACCAAAAATACAATAAAACGAACAATATGCTAGATATTTCGGATAACAGATATCCTTCTTCGGTAATTGCACGATGAAAAATGAATCATGTCAATTCAAATTAAGACTCTATCAAAATCTTGATTTATACAATTTAAGCGAACGCTGGAACAGTTTTAAAATTTTCAAACACACCGCAAAGACTACAAAAATATGCCAAAAATAAAAAAAGTTATTTACGATGTGAACTGGCACAACTCTAAATTCCCAAAGGTGTTGACAGTTGAGATGTTAAACAACTGCGTGGAAATACAGTCCCAATAAACAGTCCTGACCGATCTAAACTTGTATGATATTTAAAATATGACAACGGTAGGGCAGTTGCATCAGAGACTGCGTATTAAAACATCGATAAAAACCGCAATTTTTATACTTGTGCATGTCAAACAAATTTCGTTGTAGAAGGGTCTAAAAACAGCACAAACAACATTTTCCGAAAAGACCAAAAAAGTGAAAAAGTATATTTAAACAAAACGCATTTGACTAACAGGTCGAACAACTGATGTTCTTTAACCCTGCTGACATATACAACTCGTCTAAACATCAACCCCAACCCAACAATGTTAGATCTGGAAAGCAAATTTTTTGGTTCTTCCCTGAATATATATATATAATTATAATTATATAATTATATATATATAAATGTCTAAGAATATAACTAAAACACACTAATTGATACATTAAAAAGTTCTATTAGATGTTAAATAGAAATACGCAATATTTCGCTAAACAAATTAGCTTCATCAGGCGTGTGCATCTCTCAAGGTAAAATCGGATGCATGACAAAAATATTTTTGTAGCTTAATCTATACAAGATTTGAGGGAAAGTGTAACATATTAATTCGGTCATAAAATATGTTTGTAGCTACAACTACATGAAGTTGGAATAAAAGTTTAACACATTTATAGATGTTCGATTAATTGTATGAATTTTCATAAATTAATTTGTATGATTTCAAGATAACTATGGTTTTGATTGGCTTTGAAATCGTTTTTCGTCTCTCTCATTGAGTCCATAAGGTTCAAGAGTTCGTAACTGTTGCATCCAAAATCTCTCTCTTATTTTGTCTTCCTTGTGTATCCCAATTTTGATTTTTCTCAATGATTTGAAATGTGATCTTTTCAAAATCATGTCCTGCTCTTAAAAGGTGTCTTGTAATTGGGCAGTTCCTTTCTTTTGTATAATATGACCGATGGTTATTTAGTCGGATGTTAAATGGGGTTTCTGTTTCACCAACATATTGTAATTTGCAAGTTCCACAGGTTAGAACATAAATGCAATTTTGCTTTTTGCAATTTGATGTTATAAATATGTTGTAATTTTACTTTGTGACTGTGCTGATGAACTGGGTTTCTATATTGGCGACTTTGCAGCACTTACAATTGCCCCTTCCGCATTGTTTATAACCTCCGATTGTTGATATCTCCCGTTTAGATACTTTGGATGATACTAGAATATCTTTGAGGTTTTTTGGTCTGCGGTAAGCCATAACGGGAGCTGATGGAAAAATCTCGTTTAAGGAAGGATTATTTTCAATAAGACGCCAGTGTTAGTGGACAATTGATGAAATATTTTTTTAGATGAGGATGAAAGCTAACAACAAACGGGATTCTATTTGTCTGGGCCGTCTTTTCTTTGTATTCAAGTAGGTTTGTTCGTTCTTTTTCGTTTGCTTTTCCGAAAGCTTCTGAAATACTTTTGTTCTTATAACCTCTTGATTTGAGTTGCTGTCTGAGTTGCCCTAAACGATGGTTTAACTTTGATTCCGATGAACAAATCCGTTTTAACCTGATGGCTTGGCTGTACGGAATGCTCCGGGAGCAGTGTTTAGGATGACAACTCTTCGGAGAGAGAAATTGGTGTTTATCAGTTTTTTTGGTGTGAAGGTCTGTTGTCATTACTCCGTTTTCTAAATTTATGGTGGTGTCGAGAAACGCAATTTTCTCATTTGAAACTTCAGATGTGAACTTTATCGATTGATAAAAAGTGGTTACAGACATCGAGAAATTCTTGAAGGCGTTCTGCAGTTTCGTTCCATTTGATGTCGATGTCATCAATATAACGGAGCCAAGACAAGGGTTTGTATGGTACATTCGAAAGGATGCGTTCTTCGAGACTCCCCATGAAAATGTTGGCAAAAGAAGGTGCCATTTTGGTTCCCATACCGGTACCGTCAACTTGCAAGTAGTGCTGGTCGTTGAATACAAAATTGTTGTTTTCAAGCACTAGTCTCAGCAAATGAACCAGACAGTCTGTTGGGGGATGTTTATCCTTACGATTGTTCCATACATGTTCACAAGCGACTATTCCTTCATTTTTCGAAATATTTGTGTACAAAGAAGACACATCCATCGATACCAAAATTGTGTTGTTTGGTAAGGGGTTTAATGAATCCATTTTCTTCAAAAAATCTGAAGTATCTTGAATGTAAGATGGCATTGTTCTAACATGTGGTCTGAGATGGTAATCCACGAATTCAGATATTTTTTTCGGTTGGATGGCCATTTGCAGATACTATCGGTCTTCCCGGAATCCCTTCTTTATGGAGTTTTGGGAGCAAGTAAAATCGACCGGCTGTGCACGTTTCATCAGGGCGTAGATAGTCGTACGTGTCGTCATCAATATGTTTTTTGCTGTTCATGTCTGAAAGGACCTCATTAATTTGTTTACTTATTTCTTTTGTATGATCACTTTCTAAATGTTTGTAAAATTTTGTATTTGAAAGCTGACGATTCCCTTCTTCAATGTAGTCGGTTTTGTTGATCACTACAACTGCACTTCCATTGTCTGCTTGTTTAATAACAATATCATCACTGCTTTTTAAATTATTTATGGCCTGGCTTTCTTGTTCAAAGAGATTCCTTAAACGTTTGCCACTGACTAATGATTTTACTTCAGTTTTAATTGATGATATAAAGGATTCTAAATTGTCGTTCTTACTCCTTGGTGGATTCCATTCGCTTTTCTTTTTAAATCTTGGGATGCACTTGTCCTCTTTATCACTCTCATATTCCGAATCATTCATTCCGGCTTCTTGTAAGTTTCTTTTGTGTTGCCTATTAAAATGTTCTTTTAGGCGAAGGCGTCTAGCAAATTGTTGTTTGCTAGTCGCCATTGCCTAAAAGAACATTTGTTCTCACTTGAATTGTATTATATTGTGTTATCGGGGCCTTTTTATAGCTGACTATATGCGGTATGGGCTTAGATCATTGTTGAAGGCCGTACCGTGACCTATAATTGTTAATGTTTGTGTCATTTTGCTCTTTTGCGGATAGTTGTCTCATTGGCAATCATACCACATCTTCTTTTTTTATATTATCCTCTGGGGACCCCCCTTTTTGAGAACTTTTTTTGAAACGGTCGAGATCCTCACCCAACAACTATATATATACATGCTCGTCATTTCCAGAAGATTTCAATGAAATTCAGGGTCTATCTCTAGGTATCACTTATGCATATCAACTTTATTTGACCAAATCAATTTGTACTGGACTTTGCCAATGTCAGGCGACAAGTAGAATGTCAAGTTCTGGGAGCTTTGTTTGAAGTCTTCCTGCATCGTGTTACACTTATTTCTTGCTCAAAACTTACTTTAATTGAAATGAAAAGATTAAGGAATCATTTCAGAATATTTTAGGTGTTATTTTAAAATAGTCATGGGTGATAAGTATAGATTTGAAAATTAATAAATCTCTGTGTCAGAGTATGCTATGTTTTACTCTGACTTGTCAAAAGAGACTGGTTGATTGGTTGAATGGTATTAAACGCCACTTTCTGCACTACTGGCTAATTTTTAGTTTACGTATTTTAAATTGGTGAAGGAAACGAGAGTCTTAAAAGGGAACCCCCGACTTTTTGAAGGAAAACTAAGTTACAATTAAAAAGAGAGTCGAGCGCACCTGGCACGTGTGTTGCTCAAACTCAAAACCTCATTGTTGACATCCTTGCACAACAGTAAATGAACTACTTTTACTACTTGATCACTAAACACTTTTCAAAATGGAGAATATAGTGTCAATTCATTCATTTCTTACTTATATCTTGTTTTCAAAAAGTCTGTCATTTTTTACTTTTATTCATAGTCATGAAGTGTCACAGCCAAAATCATCTCACCGCGTGTAATTATCACGTTGTGATAAGTTAACCGCCTTCATGTTGTGACCCCCTTTTGATCCGTAGAGGGTACGGCCTTATCTCTTTTGTATTTTACTTACCTTCTGGATCCATAAGGGGTCAATAGCGAACAATTTAATTGATATTATGTACTTTTAAAACATTCTAACAATTTTGGCTTATTTCTATGAACGCATAACGAATGCTAAAAAACCGCATATTTGCGAGAATTTCTTTTTACAAATTTCTTATATCTATACCCAAAAATGTACTGTAAAAGTAAGTCTATGCATGTTCTTTTCGAAAATATTACTTTAGTTTGGTTAGCCATCTCTCCTGATTCAAAATTGACAAACAATATGTAAAAGTTGCAATTTTGTAGCAACGTGCTTCAACAACAATATGTAGCGCTGCCAGGATTTAAGACAATTGACATTTATACATTGGAATGGTTTCAAAAACAGGTTCAATTGGCTCTATTTCACATTTATTTAGATAGAGAACAACGTTATTGATAATTTAGCAATACAATCGATTCAATCATTCGCATTATAAGTATTGACAAATAATCGGTAAATCTTATAACTCGGTAGGAGATCTCCAATATTATTTGATGTTCAGCCAAAACAATTATATAACTGGTTATCAATTATTGTCTTGGTATATAAAAAACACACATATCACCAAATTCATCGTTTGATTAAAAATTATAACCTATTTTGTAAGACTGCCTATTTGTTGATGAATGATTACATTGTGCTTAAACGGATTTTAAAAAATTATATAACTGTTCCCGTCCTAAGATATGTATCAAATCGAAATACAAATGGTGCCGAACATATCTATACACTGACAATATGTTCATTTAATTTATTCAAAGCTTATTTGTTAACAAGGATGACATTTCTTTTTTATATGAAAATCCAATTTAATTTACTGATTCAGTGCACAATTCTTGAGATATATTAGCTTTACAATTACGTAGACTACCTTTGTCAGTCTTGTATGATTTTTAATTTTAGTTTCTTGTGTATAATTTGGAGTTATGTATGACGTCCATTATCACTGAACTAGTATATATATTTATTTAGGGGCACGCAGAAGGACGCCGCGGGTGCGGTACTATCTCGCTGCAATAAAGACATATTGGTGACCTTCTGATGTTGTCTGTTATATGGTCGGGTTGTCTCTTTGATACATTCCCCATTCTATTTACCTACTTTACAATTAAGCCTTATCTCAAATTATTGTCCTGCACCGTGAAAAATAATTCCATATAAATTTGAATAGTATAAAACGTGTTCTGCTTTCAAATGCACCAAAACGGGAATTTGATTTACTGTTATATATAAGTTTGTTCAACTTTTTCCTTTTATATTTAAAAACAAATATTATCGTTCGAATGGCATTGGTAGAAGTTATAGTTAACTTATATATAGTGTGGCATTCATGGTTTCAAGCTTTTATAATCCCAATAAGTACTAGCGTGTGTGAAAAGATATAAGGGTTTCTTCACAAAATAATATCATGTGTGAGACACTCTTTAAACATTTAGAAGAAAAGGATAAAGTGAAATCACAAATAAGCTCTTAATTATGTCGATATAGTTAATATCCTTCATTAACTTGTAAACTCCTCTACGATAGATAATTTAGCTGATCTGTTGTTAGTAGTTACAAAGATACAAGGACTATAATTTTATACGCCCGACGCGCGTTTTGTCAACATAAGACTCATCAGTGACGCTCAGATCAAAACAGTTTAAAAGCAAAACAAGTACACAGTTGAAGAGCACTACGGACCAACAATTCCAAACAGTTGTGCCAAAAACGGCTAAGATAATCTACTCCTGGAATAAGAACATCATTAGTTTTTTTTCAAAATTTCAGTTTTGTAAACAGGAAATTTATTAAAATTACAATATACTAGTAATTGATATTCACTTTGTATTCGATCTTCGTACCTTATATATCAGGTACTGTGTTAAGACGCTAGGTAAAAAAAATCAAATCCTGAGAAAATGTAACAACCTGCCACCGAAACCTTGAATTTTGTTAAGCCTAAGACGGTGAGTGGTATAGTAGGATTTTGTTTAAAACTAGAACTTGAAATTTAAACAACTACAACCGAACACAACAACGTTTGTACAATTCTAAAAAATGGCGTATGCTACAGTATGTTAGTTATTTATAACAGACTGCATAGATAAGCTACTAATGAAAATAGATATGTGCCATATGAACTGGTACAATTCTAAAACTATTCATGAGAAAACTTCAGAAATTAAAAAAAAAGGTGCCAGTTTATATCGTACTTTTGTATTTGGGACAATTCTGATACTTTAACTAATCTACTTTATTTTTGAATTTTAGAACTGTACAAGCGTTTTTTATTGTTCGAACGATAAAAAGGATATCTACATTTTGCTGACGAAAACAATGCAGTTATACTACTTTCGGAGTGTAATCATTCTATGATACATGTTTGTTTGCCGAATTACCAGTTTTATCAAAACCAATGGCTTTGGAGTTGTGAATTGAAAAAAAAAGTAAAATCACAAAAATACTGAACTCAGAGGAAAATCAATTTGGAAAGTCCATAATCACATGGCAAAACCGTTATAAGAAACTACGTTTTCATTCAATCCTTTATGGGCTCCTTCTTGAGTTTCTCTGACATGCAATGTATGTTCAATGAACCAGCAAAGAAAAAAGGTTTTACAGAAAATCAGACCTGCATTTCTATGATACCAGATGCACAACAGCACAGGGGATTAATTTTAATTTTATTTCATATTGTTGTTTAATACAAAATGCACATTGCGCAGCCTGTGACTACATGTTTCAAGTAATTAAGCTTAACCCATCGCATATCTATATAACAATTAATATTCACTCTTAATTAAAAGCTTTCGTCCAACCATGAACATGCTTTTTTTTCTAATTAAGGTAAATAGTTATCAGATGTACAAGGATTATAATTAAATACGCCAGTCTCGAATTTCGTCTATATAAGACTCACCGGTGACGTGCAGATCAAACTAGCTATAAAGCCAAACCAGTAATACTACAAAGTTGAATACATTGAGATCCCAAAATTCCAAAATTGTTTTTGTTGAAGAATATTAATTCTTGTCCATTTGTTTTTGATGCGTTTTATCATTTGAATTTGCCATATGATTATGGACTTTCCGATTGGATTTTCCGCTGAGTTCAGTTTTTTTTGGTGATTTTACTCTTTTTTTAAAGACATAGTTAACTGTTTTCGTATTGATGTTTGATTTTTAATTTCGGTTCACAACAATGAGCAAAAACTATAACTATTGACATTACTTCATACTTATGATAGTAATAGTTCATATTCAAACTCATAACCCGAAGACAAAACACTGACAACTTGTGGCAAAACAGACAAAACAAACACCTCAAAGTAAAATTATAGTCTACAGTTCACAACAAAGAAACCAACTCCCTGTCAAAGATACGCAAGCTCTTGAATGAATGTTACAGATACATGTATACTGATGTTTTGTACTGTTGTCATTCATTCTGTCACATTGCAACAGCTTAATGACATTGAAAATCCAAACATTAACTTAAAACTTTCTTGATTCGTAAAACACCGCTTTATTATCTGGATGTCATTAGACGTTTTTTTTCAATCGGATAGAATCCTTCATCATTCTCTGTTTCACTTACTAGTATTTGTTCACACAATTTTAACGTTAAGGCAATCGTAATATTATTGACGTCACTTGAAGATAAATGTGTGTTTCTTTAAAAGGTAAAAATCACAAAGATACTGAACTACGAAGAAAAATTCAACATGGAAAGCCCATAATCAAATACAGATTACATACTATCCCTAAACACCCAGCTGAGCTCCCCGGATCATTATTCTGGGTTCACTACAAAGATTGTCAATAATGTTCAAAATCTTGTTTGCATAAAAAGATTCGTTCTGTCGTCTGTTCCTTTAGGCAATGAAATACCGCAGGTTTCAACACAAAAAATCCAAATAACTTTTCCGACGACATTGATACACACATGGTTTTGTTGCATTTAATAAACTCATCAAACCAGGATTGAAATTTTGTGATTGTGCCAATAATCAATATTATACATGTAGTTGGCCAAGTGTTCTGAGCATATTTAAACATAATATGAATGATCAAGATATCATGCTTCATTCTTTGAATAATTTCGGTTGTTTCTGAATATAGTAATTATGTATTGTTATAACCTTTCATGAGCTATTAAGTCTTGTATGATAAAATAAATGGGTTATGGGGCAAAATATTTTACATTGTATTGTATGGAAAAACACCAAGGAGTCCGAAAATTTGACACAAATTCCCAAACCTCACCTAAGTACATCCCAACCATCAACTATTTGATTAATTTTACCACATCAGATCACTACACTCCACAAGTGGGGGCAATATATGAATATTAAAAAATCTTTTCTTTTATTAAACTACCTTAAAATAAAAACAAGTGTGACAAGAAAGTTATGTGTATGCGATGTTATTTATCAACTTCCCAATAGATAGTAGCGGAATATTTATTTTGAAAATCAGAGTTCAAAATTATCATTTGAACATCTCATTAAGAGACATTTAAACAAAACACATACAAAGGTTATACAAAATAATGTATAATGGATAATGTACAAGTTTGACAAAAATTAATTTATTCATACATGTATACATATATCATGATATATATGGTGAAGCTTTTTCTACCATTAATTCAAGCGTAAACTGAACTAATACAAAATCAACTTATCATTTGCTCTGGAGAATCACATTAATCAATTTACCAAGAACATTATCATTTCATAAGCTGCAATATTTCTACTATATAACCATTCCACATTAGAAGTACCGATAATGTCAATCAATTTAATCGGTACTCCCATGTATATTCATAATAATATAATGAACTACTAGACAAATGAAAATATAAAAAAAATATTTACAAAATTAAAAATTAATGAATCCGTAGCTGTTGAACAAGTTTTTTTTAATGAAGTCATTGTGTTGTGCATTGCGTTAACACATTCTTTGCATTCCGGTGTCAAGTCCTCAAAATCTAACCTCGATTTTGAGTTCGTTCAAATATCAAGTTTGACATTGACTAACTTGTTCAGTACTTTATTTAAAACAGAAGACGACGAAAGATTAAACACCTACCATACAGTACACACAAACAAGAACTAGAGCACAATGAACCCCACAAAAACTGACAACTGTCTGATATTTAAACAGCTTTATTGTTATCAATGACCACAGCAGGTATAATCACGAAAACTAATTATTTGGTAGTTATTTCTAAAATATTATTCTTGCAGTTGGCTACTCAAATTATCAGTCAAGGTTCCATTCGATTCCAAGTAAGTTAAGCCATAAACTGGGGTCGTCGTTATCATCAGATAAAGTCAATCGCAGTAGTGTTAAGATATACTTGACATACAAATATGCCACGTTTTGTTTGACAGGGTTGAGTTTGATTGATTGTAGCAAGTATTTAGAGGCTAAGCAATATTTGTTCTGTAACACGTAACAATATGCAATAAAGTTAAGTCCTTTTGATTTGTGTCCATCTGGTATCTCAGTTATGCATTTATTTATATTTATTAGAACTGCTTCCCTTTTTATGGTCGTTGAATTATTTTTTGCAAGCCAAAGAAATTCCAAGAGAAGTCCATAAAGGAAGGGATGAAAACAAACTGTTTTCAAACTTTTGTCAGAACATAATTCTAATGCAGCTGGTTTAGGTAACACAGGTATTTCGGCTTGCATAAACCTAACATCGAACCAACACTGCCTCAGGGATTTAATGAATGTACTGTACCATTCTTTGGTACATTCTCTGTTCAATTGTGCGAATTCTTCAATTGTTCTGTACGGATCTTGATCAATAAGATCTATATCTTTTATAATTCTAGTATATATGGCAATTTCGTGATATCTATATTTAGGGGAAATTTTGCATAATTCATTATCATCTAGGACATAATTCAGATGATGGTACCGATCATGGTCTTGCATGAACAGAGAAGGTTGATCTGTTACTTTTCGTATGATATTGAGGCAATCTTCTTTTACACCATCATCTAGGTAGCACGTAGCAATACGAAGGATGGTGTGTGTACTGTCTCCTGTATCCAATATATTCAGGTATTTGGATTTTCTCGTTCTTTGTGTATCTGCATCCTTCGACTCTCCTCGTATTTCATCTTCCAATTTTTGAAGAATATATTGAAGAACACCCAAGCAATTTTGCAAAATCTTGATCATCGGTTGTGCATAATAGACTAATCCTAGTTTATCTATAGCATCTTGACATCGGTCAATTGTAACTTTGACGTTATATCCATCATATGCATATATGTCATCAAAAAGACTCCTGACAAAATCGTGAAAGTTCATTAACATATCTACTCTAATATTGAACCATTCTCTAACGAAACGTATTCGATTAGTTTTAATCAATTCAGAAAGTGAACTGTTTCGATCAATCTTATAATCTGAACATAGAAGACTGATACAACTATTCGGATCTTTAAGGAAACACTGAAGTCGTTGTAATATTTTGACTTGTATATCACAAGTAAATTCACTAGAAATGAACAGATTTCTATCTTTGATGAAGTAACTCGGAAAAAAACAATTCTCCACAAAGGATTTCAGTTTAAGTATACAAAAGCATATGCAATATAACAAATGTGATGATTGCCAATGATCCGTAGAAATTTCTTCAAGACACCAAAACATAAGATTTTTCATTGTAAATGATGTTATGTTTTTTCCAGCAATATTTGAAAGGTAACTAGACTTTAGCCATTTTAAATACATAATGCAATGAATTTGTGTTTCATTGAAAGATTCAATAATTAGCTGTTCCGCTCTATTAAAAGATACTCTCCATTGAATTTCACCATCTTTATGATTCTCTGCTTCCAACTCCAGCCAGAAAATAACCCGATTTTTTTATTTTTTCATGTAGTTCTTTTGTCGGCCAATTTGAAACCCGTTCCCTTGTTATCCACTCTGAGGCTTCGTCTGGCCATTTTTCCCCACTGAAGCAAAATACACTATCAATATCTTTTTTGCTTTTACTAGTAAGTGCATTGGGTACTTCATCGGGTAAAATTTGACCACTGATAGCTGGACCATGATTGCTGAAATTAGGATACACAACTCTACATTTATCTAGCAAATATTTTTTGATGTTATTTTTTAAATATACGTCCGAAAAATAAGTTAGATATTTGGTATATGGTATTGTCGTCGAAACTTTTATTTTAGAATAGCCCGGATACTTACTGTCAGGTAAAACTCCAATATCACAATCTTTGGCGCCTATAAAATCATGAACAAAAATCTTATCATTACGTGGGGAAATAATTCCATCAATGTCACTTAGTTTCCCTTTATACATTGTATTCAAACCTTCAGCAGAGCTTCCAACAAGAATTAATGGATACGATTGTGCATAAAAGCTTAAAATATTGAAAATCCTGCAATAATTAGTTGCCATAGTTTGTTTTAAGTTCGCCAAAGACAACTGAAAACCGCACGCATTCAATAAAGCTGTTAAATGTATACTTTCTGTTGATAAGTCTTGAAAATCCTTGCCTAAAAAATAAAATGTAACGATGGAGAAGACAAATATAAGTAATGTTCAACTGTAACGTGCAGAATA
This sequence comes from Mytilus trossulus, assembly GCF_036588685.1. Taxonomy (NCBI): domain Eukaryota; kingdom Metazoa; phylum Mollusca; class Bivalvia; order Mytilida; family Mytilidae; genus Mytilus; species Mytilus trossulus. Next base: position 23,238,705 of record NC_086380.1, read on the forward strand.
AGTTTTCTGATTATTTATATAAAAAAATAAAATCACCAAAATACTGAACTCAGAGGAGAATCCAATCGGAAAGTCCATAATCACATGGCAAAATCAAATGACAAAACATTTATTACCATTTATAATAAGAAATGAGTGCATTTTAAGTCAACAAGAAAAAAGTGTGGGCATATTTTTTCTTAAACTATTATCATTTTGTACAAAAGTACTTATCTAAAGATATTTGTTTTGACTTATTGCAATTGACATTGCACTCTTTTTGATAAACCACCTTCGTAAAAAAAAGCATCGGAACCATATGGCGTTTCATAATTTCTATCAAAGTAAAAAAAATATATTGCGTTCTTATTCAACACAAACAATAGTTTATCGCAGGTCTATGACAGAATTAAAGTATATAATTATCTTTAAGCCTTATTTAAGCCTTGGTCTTTTATATTGTTATTGATATCTGATAAAGTCAGGCTGATTATAAGATGCACAGTTTCCTCTGCTTTTAAAATCGTTGAACCCGCTGACCTAGAACTTATCAATTGTTGGTAATATTAATAACTAGTGTTTAGAAAAAAAAGGTCCTTGAATGGAGTAATTTTGTTATCAACAAAATTGTCCTATATAAGTTATAAAGAAAGTTGAATTCTTTGATTGGCTGTTTTAACGTCATGTCGGCGAACAAACTGTACGCCTTAATTTAAGATTTGATTTTTAGTATTCGTATTGTTATATCTTATAAAGTCATGTTGATTAAAATACTACAATAGGAAAACAATGATTGACTTTAGTAGTGTCAGCCCTGTGATTATTACCTGTGTATATGTAGCAAATTCAAAATACATCATTTGGTTTGCGCCTGTCATATGCGGAACGTACAGACAAGGTAATAGTTAACACATGACATTTAATGATATGACAAAAAAGAAATCGTATCGGCTAGTTCCAGAACTTATTAAATTGTCTAATTGCTTATTGTTTAAATCAGTAATCAATGTAAAAAGGTAACATTTTCAGTATACCCTATCAAGTATATATACCCTTATATAAGTTTGACTTGTAGCTTTCTTCGCTTATACGTTTATTAAAGTTGAAAAAAACAAGCGGTCTTAGTAGTATAGATTTTGTGTAAATATTTTACGTACGGGTGTTAGTTAACTACATTGGAAAGTTGATGTCGGGTAATTCAGTTATCTGTGGAAAGGAAAAAAAAACAAAAAAAAAACGGTAATACCCAACTGCGATGAACATTAAAAACGGAAAGTTACTATTATTCCCGAGTAGGTAAACACATTATATTAAGTATTAAATGGTAGATTGGTTTTGATTTTATAGCTAGCTAATCCTATCACTTGTGTGACTGTCGATTCAAATTCCATTTTATTGGAAACAAAGTGTGAAAAAAAGACTTAATAGGTAAAATGTCAATGATCGCGGTACAGCCAGTCAGAATTGTGTTATAATGTCAATCGCTATACAAAGAGGGCAAATATGTCAACAAAATCAAGGGAAAACAAAATGACATACTGACAAAGAACATAAGCAAACACGAAAGACAAGAACACAATTAATTTTAGCAGAATAATACAATGACAGAATGGAAGTACAAAGGCACGTTTAATGGATATTACCAAACATAAACTAACAAGTAAAATAATAATTACAAAGACACATACAACACTACTGTAACACGCAATTTAGAAGTTAAACAACATCACACAGACATGGATTCCTTGGCCTCATTTTAGATGTATACTTAATTTGAAATAAGTAGTCATCTACATGTTACTATCAGAGTCAACGAAAACGAGATGTTTTAATTTTTTGAATTATGAATTACCCCCACCTTAGAATTATACCGACTTTGCCTCCTTATAAGATTTTTATACATTTCCCAAACCATTTGGTTGTCAAGATATTGAAGCTGCTACTCAGACTTTATAAGATGTCACAAGTGTCTGAGCAAAACAGTTGATGAATCAAGGTTATGTCAAATAATGTCTCGTTCTTTTTATATATCACAACAAATCATTGGAAGATACCAAGAACTCGTTGACAAACATGACGTATCAACTTCACAAATATTACACGAAGGTATTAATGTAAAGACTCTAGGTACGGTTTTATTTCATGTTTTGTTACGGTAGATATATAAATGGAACCCAATCAGAGAAGCCTTGATTGTTAACCGAAAGAATCTCATCAATATATCTGAATGTGAAATTAAATGATTTAGCTCTTTGATATATTTGTTTGAAAATAAAATAGTATTTAAATTTTATTTTATGTTAAAAAAAGATAATTTGTTACCCGGCTTTGTAATGAACTTTTTAGAATTGAGACTATCAAACAACTGTATACTACTGTTACTTTTATACTATAACAATCAATGACAGGGAACTTCATCATTAGAAAATTTTACAAAACGCCTGAATAAACAAAGACGTTCATGACCAAAATAAAATATCACTAGTCTGAAGATACATTTTTGTTTTGAGCTTTAAAGCACATTTTTGTTCCAGCACCATACGAATAAGTGTACAATTGTACTTCTCAAATTCATCTGTTTCACAAACCAAGCCTGTTGTGGAGATTTAAATCATATTCATATATGATTCGTACTAGTTTCCAGATTTGATCATTATGTTTCAGCTCATATAGACTTAACTTTGGAGTGTTACCAGTATAAATACCCATGCATAGCTCGCGAAATTGAATTACTAGACGTATAAGTTAAAACAAAGTGCACATCAATTGTCTATTCTAGAATTATATATTCTACCAACTGGCTGTTCACCTATATTCATAATACTTTGAAAAGCTAGTGAAAAAAAGCTACTATTAGTAGTTTTAATTTTAACTATTTGAAAATAACACAGATAGTGACCATATTTTTTTCTTACTTAACTATCTGCTAGTATGTATCATTGTGTCGTTTTAGTTTGGTCCACTTATTTTCTTATTAGTTCAATGATTGCACTTTTTCTTAAAGTTGGCAAATAGTTCAGCAAATCTTAAAATTCCCTTGCATTAGTGGTACTATTTATACCTGTGTAGATTAGAAATGCGTCGATCCACATACCTAGCGTGTGAGTCTTAGTATCCTTTTGTGTATTAGAAACCGTGAAACAAGTGTTTTACTATCATTTGTTAAGTTTTTGAATCATTTTATTATAAACTGACCATATCGAAATATTATAAGCGTTTCAGCTATACATTTTAATGCACTGTTTCGTTATTTATGATATATATACTAACAAATTAAATGGGAATCTTATAAATTGCACTACCGAAAGGTTTCATAATGTATTACCGGAATCATATCTTTGGTATATTGTTTCTACTGCATATATTGGATTGATATCCTCTAGTTGCTTCCTCACTTTATTCGCCGCAGCGGTAGCTCCGCTTTTAGTCCTGATTGTTGAATTCCTTTCTCTCCCCGACAATCGTTTTGTGATATGGTCTGAAACACAAAGTATACCGGTTAAAAAACTGTATATTGATTAAACCAATAATATCGATATAAGTAATATTTTGACCGATAGACATTTGAGGAATCTGTCATACACCTACGTTTAGAATAACAGTAACACTAGCAGGCAAAGTGTAAATACAAACTGCTAATTCGAAACCTTTTACTCCTATGACTTTTGTTTCTATAGTTTAGCAAACATATATGAGGTAATATGTTCAGGTTTTTTTATAGGACATTGTGCTATTTAGGTTGTATGTACATGCTGTGAATGCCCGGCGTACATTTGTATGATATAATAGACAACAATCATTACATAAATTTTACATTATAGATGCACAATGATTTTTGCAATTGTCATTGCAGTGACTAGGTTATTCCAATAATAAATCAATTGAAGCAATACGTGGTGTAAAGAAAGTGGCGATTAACTGAGAGGCATGTTCGACAACATATGTATATATACATATACTAATATACTTATGCATAGACATACACTTTCCATTTCATCAAAAGATAAATGAGGGATACACTGGGCGGATGCTTAAAGAATAATTTATATTAATAGCGTTTTACTTGCCGATATATAATATTTTATTATCTTTCAATATGTATTATTTTATTTTGTTATATAGGCAAATATTTTTCTACATTTTTAATTTAGTATCAACAAAAATACATAAAACAATAAATGATAAATGATAGACACAACAGCGTGAACAATGCTTATGATTTGTCAAATTTATTTTTAGTTTTTTGTCAGTAGTTCGAATGTTAGTGGTGGACTCAATAGGGAAATGAGAAGATACCACCTTTCGTCGCGTAAACATTTAAAATATAAGGTTTCACGAGATAAAACAGATGTGTCATCAAGGTAGTATATTATCTTAATCTAATTAATTGTAAATTACGGCCACCTTCAAAAATCCAGAATCCGCCCTAGCATTGTTCTATTTTTTTCCAGTAGTAACCCATTAACCTAGACAAGTATGGGCACTTTAACCAGAACAACATCGGATGATTAAATTTGTACAAAGCTATTTGATATTGCGATTTTGTGACAGCACCCAATACAGCGACTGAAATATGTGGTGACCATATTCGAAACATTAGTGTGTAAAGAAAAGACATATTACATAATAAAAAAATCATTTGCTTTTACTATGTAACTTTTTTAATGCATTTGTGTTTTTCTTCAACTATTATCCAAAGTCTATGTGAATCCTAGTTATGACAAATTTTTTACAAATGTATATGTAACACTCTTTACTCGTACATTATCCTGTTAGATTATTAGGAACATAAGAAATACGAATAATTATATTTGATGTCAACAAACAAGCACATCCTGTATAATATTATGTAAATGAGTTATTTCTTGGTTATTTCTTATCAATGAAATAGTAACATTTGTGATATGTATGTGAGCATTATTATGTCAAATAGATACATAATCGAAAAAAAAACCTTTATTTGGAAACATCGTTATTGCATACGAAGAATAGTTATATGGCTATCACTAATTGAAACACAACTTAATCATTTAAATTGATTTTCTCCGATCAAAAGTAATAAAGTAATTGCAGTATCGGTAGGTTATGATCAGGAACCTCGTCCTTTACCAATGAACCCTGAACATATCGGCACATTCAAATAAAAAGAAAAGTCTGTACAGCTTATTATAATTAAGGAGGAACAGTTTACATTTAAAGTACAGTTTTGACGTTATTGCATTATGTTGGAATTTATATAAATATGCTATTTTGGCACTTTTTTAAAGATGCTCTCTGTGGATAGATTCCAAATAATTAAGGGATGTCAACGAGTAATCAAGTACTTGATTATCGGTCGGTAAAATCGAGTTTTAAATACCAAAATGCCACTCAACATATTCAGTTTCCTTGTAATAGAATGTGGCCTTCTAATGTATTTTTTTTAGAGCAGCTGTCGGGGAAAAAGGAGCCATTGATAAATCAAATTAAGATAACTTTCAAATATCATTGCACGACAGCTGTTCTGTTAGAGCAGATACGTGTCAGCTGCAGGTCTGTTAGTAACGTAACAAAGTTGAACAACCCACTGTGCAAAACAAGAAAATGACAAGATGATATTTCTTTTAATCGTAACATTTTGTGATGACCCTCAGATAACTCACTATAAACCTCTTTTTGATAAACTGTTTTCTGAACATGTTGAAGATAAAAAATAATCCTTGACCTGGTTTGACTCAAATTTGTGTCTCAGATTTTTTTTTACTTCATTAGTACATGTAGTAAATGAGCGATCAGTTAGTGTATACAATTCTGGAGACCCTCATCTAGTCTAAGAAAGGAATACCAAGAGTTGTATGTCTATTGGACAACGACCACTATATGCGAAATAAGTGTTTTCTTTTTGTAATGACAACAAGACTCGATTAGTAACCTTCAACAATTTGACATCCCTAGATTGCACATCTGGACAACTGGATTAAATTGTTAGCATCTAACATTTAACCCATCTTTGAATACATGTACTGTATGAATCACTTTTAATGGTTGCATATACTATTGCAATTTGATTAACATTTATGATGTATTTTGCTTGCTATTCCCGTTTTTTTAAATTTCGCTACAGGTTTCGTTTATCATTTACTCGGGTATTTTTTTTTCAACATTACAATCTTAGATATTGATTGGTGAATACGATGAAATTTTTTTGTTCTATCCTATTGATTTCATCAAGGTGTGAATGTGAATCTTTCTTATTGGTTCACTATTGATTATTAAAAGGACAATCTGTCTTATTGGTTCACTATTGATTATTAAAAGGACAATGTATTTAATTTACATCAATAATTTAAAGCAAACTCTCTCATTTTACCTTTTTTACATGACGTCAAAGTAATTCACAAAACAATAGAAGAACATTCCGTATAATAAATAGAATATTTAATTAGATTGAATATTGAAATGACAAAATTGTCGTATGCTTGCTAATGCATATATTGAAATTAGATAACTCGAGTTGATGTACAGCAATATCCAATGCTCACATGTTATCAAACCTACAAATGTTAAAACAGACGTTTGTTTGTGCATATATGACTAACCACTATTGCTACAACACAACAATGCATAGTTAAGGACTCATAACGCCGTGATGCTATTATGATAAATATGCTTTAATATATCTTAATACTCATATCCCACCTGCGTTTAACAATAATGTATTTACCAGATCCAGCTTTAATTTCATTTCCCGTTTTCTTATCAGGAGAGGGTTGTACATTCTTATCTGTTGAGGATTTGTTTGTTTGTAGTGTTTGTTGAGGCTGGAAGGAAAATTGCCTTTGATTTATATTGTCCCGGCGATGTTCATAGGCAGGTATAAACATTAAGTTTTCTTCAAGTTCCTCATTCCTCCTCTGACAGTCCCCGGCAAATATTTTGATTTTTCTCTTAGGCATTTGAAATAAGAATGAATTATTGTTAGCATATAATTAAGTTTAATAGTTAATGTTCACTTTTATGAAACAAAATCAATCGTTTAGAATATACAGTTCACCCAATATTAATTCAACTTATCTTATTAATGAATAACGGTCCTATACTTGCACTGATAACCCATATTGGTAATTTGATGTGGAATTAAAAGTGAACGCTGATACGACTATATATACCACTAAATTACCTGTCATGCTTGTATAATTGTAAGTATACTTAAAGATTATAATAAAAAAATAAATGGAAAACGTGATGTAATCGAATCAGTTCAATTATATATGTTATTGCAGGGTTTCTTACAATAATACATTTAAAAATATTTTAATATAAATGAGACAAGTGCACCATTCAGCTTATAAAATGTATTCAAAAAAATATTAACAAAAACTTATTTGAACACGTTCATGTATACAATTGTTTGATTTATCATGTTATATTACTTCAATATGTTGCAACCTATACTTAAATAAGTGAATACTGCATCAACTATGTCACCTAAGCAATCCGTTTCTGTATTACACAGTATAATTATAAAATTAAATTAGATATGTTCCAAAATTTTGATAAATGAGGGTCTGTTTACTTTTATATGTTCCATTCAAAACAGGGATACATAAAATAGATTATTTCAAAGCATTCATTAACTATAGCAACTATATGAAAATGTTATTGCATTAAATCAAGGATATGAACATTTTGCAGAAAAATATTAAAATTATCCATTTTTCAAATGCTATGAACTTTTGATATGGCAAACTGCAGAACTCTCGTATTTTAGATTTCCATTGTTTACCTTGTAGATAGGTATCAGTCATAAAGATTAGCAAAATAGACTCCAAATATATCAAAAGGACATTCAAATTCAAAAGTCGATTTTTTTTGTCTTAATTTCAAATTTTTTTTATATATTAATATTGTGCAGCAAGATTTTTGAGATCGAAAAAAACAATATTGACGCATCGTAGACATAGACGTGTTGACAGACAGACATACATTGCGACCGCTTTAGGGCACCCGGACTAGTCAACGGGGGCCTTTTATTCTTTATTGTCTTGGTAAAAAGGATTTACCATGAAAAATTACAATACATACTGTTTAAGGTAGGTACATTTCAAAATATTATAGAATTCGGCTCATTTTGTCTATATGTTATTGATGTGTAAACCGGGGAAATTAACACACAAAACTAAAATAAGCCTAAACATCAATAACCTGTAGAGACAACGTGTTAAAGCCTTATGAAATTCACCAGCCAAACATAAGGAGTAAGCTGCCATTATGATTTTTTAAAAACAATAATTACCGATTAATGCAAAAGTGTCTAAAATGAAATAGCACCTACCTCAAAAACTTCATTTTAATGAGATATCATTTGTATTTGAAGCAACGAAATAATATTTATTCGTATGACGTCGTGTTTTGCCATGTTTGCCAAGTTCTCTTAATCATTCATGAAATTTCCAGGAATTTAATACAAATTGACATTTCAAAAATTTTCAATGCTAAAATGTATTTTTTTCTGTCCTTTATGATTGCATTAAAAAGAAAAAAATGTCCTGTTCTTTTGTTTTAGAATCGTGTTTAAAAAAAAAAACGGGACCCCTGCATTTATTTATATTGCGCATGAATAGATCTTCAAAGTGAAGGTTACAAAAGAAGTTGACAAATCTGTTTCAAGTTATTATAAAGTTGCAAATCACATAATAATTATTTCACCAAACATTATCTGCGGGAGATGTTAACCTTTAGTTGCACTTAAAATGTATCGCCAGGGCTAGCAAGTATATATAAAGTTATTGTAATGGACATATACAAAGTAATTTTACATTCACAAATCTCAAAGTCAGGTGTCATGTTTAATGGTATGGGACACACAAGACTTTGATATTGCATTCAATTAACAAAAGCCTATCTTAAATTTTTGAAACTTAATACTTTTGATTTTTTAACCCTGTATGTAAATTTTAAAATTGTTTGTATGCACATTGAACGACACTTCTATGTGACGTATAAAAAATTCTGACGTCAGACACACAAATCAATTAATGTGTTTGTAGATGTTTTTGTGTTCTGTTAAATTGTTCCTTTTAAAATTGTTATACGATGATGACTGATGTACCTATATTTTGACTATTTTATTTATTGTATCTGTTTAGTTAACGCATCAATGTAAATATAACAGAATTTGAAGAGACTGTTATCAAAATGAGAGGATTAGTGCTATAAAACCAGGTTTAATCCACCATTTTCTACATTTAAAAATGCCTGTTCCAAGTCAGGAATATGACAGTTCTTGTCCATTCGTTTTTGATGCGTTTTGTTATTTGATTTTGCCATGTGATTATGGACTTTCCGAATTGATTTTCCCCTCTAAGTTCCGTATTTTTGTGATTTTACTTTTTGCAAACAGAAAATGAAAAATAATCCAATGTGTCTTACATATAATAAGGTCAAAGGTAAAAACAGATGAAGCTTGTGCTTTGCAGAAAACCATCTTATAGTAATACACATCAAACATACCACCAGATGTACAAAAGGTAAACAGTAATAAGCCGGACTAGGTTTCACGAGAAGCACCAGAAGAAAAGAATGACAAATTATCTATTTTATGCATTTGTCTTTGACTGAAAGAAGAAAGAATAAAACAAATTTAAAAAGTCAATACCAGTGTCTGAACAGAAATTTGAAGAACCAGTACGTCAAATAATGTCTCTTTCTTTTTCTAAAAAAGAATCATCGAAAAGTACCAAGACCTTGTTTATTCCGTATCAACTTCATAAAAATACACGATCATCTTGAAATATAGAAACATGCAAACTGACGTCGTTTATCTTAATAACGTTTTGTAGTATTATTTCATTTGCCTTTGTTAATATTGATATTATTTAGTGTGATATCCATTTGACGTGACTCTGTACGTCTGCATCCCGTCATTAATGGATATTGTGTTATTGTTCTATTAATTTTGTTATCTTATCTTTCATTTTTGCTTATGTGCTTTGTATAAATGACTTTGTTTTAGACTCTTCGATCATATGACGTGACTCTATACTTATGCATCCCGCCATTGTTATTGTTTTAATATACTTTTTGTATTTTTGTCTTTCATAGTTGCTGATGCTTTGTATATATATGTATTTTTGTGTTTCTTTGATACATAATAACTTTAGTCTTTATTACAAGACATTTACAATCAGCATATAGACGAGCGGTAAGAAGGACAAGGGAAACTCCTAATTAAGATTCTCTAGAGGATATGCCTACAAAACTATAGACTATATATAGATTCTTACACTGCAACAAGTGTATTACGATATTTCTCCACTCGAGACAGTTAAATTTTATTATCTAAAGCGCGGGGCTTGCCGAGCCCTTCAAATAATAAAATTTAACTGTCGAGAGAGGAGAAATATCGTAATACACGAGTTAAAGTGTTGGAATCTGTTTCTCTAATGCTTTTTATCGTTCTTTTTCAAAGATTTTCAGAAAATTGTGCTCTTTATATGCGACGTCATCAGGCAAGGTCGCCTTTTTTCATGACGTCACAATAGGAAAATTGAGAAGAAAACAAAACATTTTGACGTCATAATCAAATTTCGACAAATCATTTGCCGAGAACAGATTTGTCACTAGTGAGGAGAAATATTTTTTCTCACACCGGTCAGGAAATGTGAAAATAGCACAAAAATTAGAGAGATTCTGTTCATCCTTCGAACGACACAAAATATTTTATTTCTACGTCAAACGCGGTCTTCTACATTAGAGTTAATGTTATTCTGACCATGTGTCCGTCGGGGAAAGGATTCGGTCCAAGTACTTAAAATCTTTCAATTCTTTATGGATGAATTTTACATAGATAAATAAAATCTTCTAATAAAACAGCAATGAATGAGGTTGTTAAATTTTGTGCTTCTTGGTTGCATGTGTTTGGTTTTTATAGTGATTTAAATAATTATAAGACAACTTTGACTGCTGTACTCCTATTTTTGACGTGTTTACATTGTACCTATTGTGTCTGTGTGGTTTGTTCACGTATCGTTGTCAAAATTATCTATTTGAGAAAATGCCTGTTCTAAGTTCTAAGTCAGGAATATGACAATGGATATCCAGGGGTTAGGGGTGTTTAAGATTTTGATAATGCTATTTGATCATGTTGACTAGGGAATTTCTCTTTGAATTTTCCTCGGAGTTCAGTATGTTTGAGATTTTTTATTTTTATTTTATAAAGCAACTAATCAAAGAATTTAAATAGAAAAGAAATATTTAACGAGTGACCAAACAACACATTAATTCACGAATGTAGCACAATAGCTTGTTCAATGTAACTCATTTTCTTACGGTGACCTATAGTTTGAATAGTCTTCTAATTGGCTATCATGCCACATCTTCTATTTATATATGTTGATAAGCATTGTTATCGTCTAACAACTAAAGTTTACCAATTAAATTCACCATTGCAATTAGACAATATCAAGTATTTCAGGAACTGATATTCCAAGGAAGATACGTCCAGTTTATGAAAGAAGCGTATCGATAAAAAAAAATCTTATATCACATAGCGATATTGTCTAATATCAACTGTAAATGTGCAGACATTCCATGCGGAAAATGTTGTTTTCGGCTACAAAAAAACTAGAACTTATTGTTCAAATATAAACAACAATTGAGTCTAAATATACATTCAGAAGTTAGCTAGAAGCAAACGTTTATGTCCGTGTAAAATTTGAAGTGCATAAATATACAAATTCTATTATTTCTAATATCAATGCGATACTTTTAAATATTATAGCGGTGTTTTTATAATATCAATATTAGAACTTATTAGTATTATGTTTAGTAAATAGGCCTGTTTTGTTCACGCATCGTTGTAAATATGAACGACTTTGATGAGACTATCATACACGTGAGAGGTTAAGCGCTATAAAACCAGGTTCAATCCACCATTTTCAAAATGTGAAAATGCCAGTACCGAGTCAGAAAAATGACAGTTCATTCGTTTGGTTTGCTTTATCATTTGATTGTACCATTTGATAAGGGACTTTCCGTTTTGAATTTTCCTTGGAGTTCAGTATTTTTTTTAATTTTACTTCTTCGTAGTATTGTATGCAAATAGGCAGTTTTAATACCAGATTGCTTAAATTCAAATTGTTTTTGGTAACATCTTACAAATTTTTCAATTGGTTTTGAAAGCAAAACTAATCAAATAAAGGTTTAATAAACAATGCCGTAATCAAATAGCTAAGTATCAACATGATTGTTCACATATATAACATTTAGCAAATTTCATTATGCTCACAACGCACGCATGGAAGACTGAAAGATGAATTATACTGTCCTCGGTCAGATTGATTCGACTAAATCTGACCTGTATTTTTGAATCTCCTTTTTTATACAAATTAGACCGTTGGTTTTCCTGTTTGAATAGTTTAACACTAGTAATATTTGTGTTCCTATATAGCGTGTGTTAGCTGTGAGCCAAGGCTCAGTGTTTAATGCCCTTCTTTGATCTATAATGGTTTTCTTTAAACAAATTATTACTTTGATGGAAAGTTGTCTCATTCGAACTCATGCACCATCTTCTTTTGTCTATAAATCTTTAAAATTTCCCTTATAAATAACTACTTTCAAGTCCTCAAACTGAACGTTCTAAAGGAGTAGGTCCGGTAAGGGCCGATTTTGGCCTCAAATTTCAGGTTCATGTAACGGAATATTTTGGACACTTTTCGAACACTTTAGTGTCTATTGTACTTGATTCAATAAGTTTAGGTGAAAGATTTCAACTGATCAAGCCATTAAAAACGCTCTGATTCAAGCTTAAATATGAAAAATCTATCAAATATGCAAAAAATCGTCACTTTTTAGATGTTTTTTGTCGAAAATTAAAGTGGCCGCATCCGTGTTCATCGTCAACCTTTAGATATGTTATGTATTATCATCAAATACAACTTACAGTTCAATATTATGAATGAACAGGAGCTGTATTGGGTTGGATTGTTTGAATGAATGTTTATTTTAAGCAATGATATGTTTTGTCTATTTCGATATAACCAAGGTGGGTAGGCTATAGCAGTGTGACCCGTATAGAAGAATCTAATAAGTCGGTAGACGTATTTGCAACCGATTTAACTTTCCGCCATTGCATCATTACTTCAAATAGAATTATAAAAAAGAAGATGTGGTAAGATTGCCAATGAGACAACTGTCGACAAGAGACCAAAATAACAACTACAGGTTACTGTACGGCCTTCAACAATGAGCAAAGCCCGTACCGCCTAGTCAGCTATAAAAGGCCCCTATAAGACAATGTAAAACAATTCAAACTAGAAAACTAACGGCCATATTAATATAAAAGAAATGAACGAAACACAAATATGTAACACACACGACAACCACTGAATTGCAGGCTTCTCACTTGGGACAGGCACATACATAAATAATGAGGCGGTGTTAAACCATGTGATTGAAAACAATAGACTGAACAGGTTGTTAACACTTTCAACTGTTAATAGGGTCAAGCAACATTTTTTGAAATGATAAGTTCATGTAAGCGTTAATTGTGTTACAGTTACGAAATTTTAGTAATGTTGATCCTAAAACATTAAACTGGTCATGATCTAAGTTTGTGAATTAGGTTTGCAGTTTTCTTGAAAAGCATTATGACGTGTCATCGTATTCATACTATATTAGAAAACTATAGCAGTTATATTAGAAAAGTGTCGCATTCATAAATTTTTTATATTAAAACATCATCGCTATGATATAAGACAAATATCTCATTGATATTTTGAAATATAGCAGTGTCAATGACTTATAGGTCATTTTGGCGTAGCATTCAATTGAATTCATTTCAATTGCATTCCACTGAATTTGCTACATGATATTTATAGAATGTGTACTTCTACAAATGATAAATCGTGCATTTATGTTTCATTTATTCAATAATTCAATTTTCTCGTTTAAATACACCTTGCTTGTTATTACATAACAAAAACTCATGAAAATTATACACCAGACGTATGTCGTGTCCAATGTTACCCTGTTTTAAGAAAAGAGTCATTATTTTATACCGAGAAATCTGCCTTTCTTCGTACAAATGCTAAAATTCGTCTGAAATTTCCAACAATGCAACTCGTGGATTCAAAACAATATCGCTCGTTGATATAAGAAAAGCTTTTATCGAATCGCTTCTTCAATAGACTGACATCGTTTATAATTTGTAAAATGCTATCCGTTTTACTACTGTTTTTGTAGTAGGCTTGATTCGTCGTTGGCATTTGCATCGCATCTTAGATTATTCACATTGCATTTAAAATCATAATGTTATAATCTAGTATTTGAGTGATTGGTGCATGTGAAATAACTTCGCAGTAAGAAGTCCTTTTTTGAATGTTTACATTTATCTAAATTTTCTCATAGCTGGGGGACAAAGCAATATATGTATATTACTGCAATTAATGGCAACACGACCAACGGACTGATAGTTGATAATTTTTCAATTCTTGTCGTTTTATTTGAAGTTTCAAAAGTTGAGTACGAGTATATATATTAGTAAATACTATTTATAATTTTCATTAACAGACAATGACAAACGACCCACTACTTGAAAGATTGGTTTGACGGTGACACACAATAACCACAATATTTAACTTTTTGAAAAGATACAAAAATACATTTCAAAATTGGGTCCAAAAGATCGATTTAAAGTTCTCAATTCATATTTGAATGTCATGCAATAATGGGATGTAATATTTGACAAAGACATTGTATTTATACAAATATAAATATTTCGATAACAAATAACAATTCATACTGTACCAATATTTACTTAAATAATGTTGTTTTCATATTTTAATTACATGTTAGAAAAATTATATCAGCTATCGTGGGAAAAAGCTTTACAGTACTTACAAGAAGCTATGATAATGTGAATTTTGGTTTGTTTTCCAATGTTCAAATTTCATTTATCGATTTTAACGATGAAAAAAGTAGTAAACACAAACGAAGAAAATCCCATAACTCCAAAAAAACAGGGTTAGTGTATCTTAATATTCATTAATCACCTACATTTAATGTCACGATTGGTAATAGGAAAACGTTTGTTTTGCCGATATTACAAATAATCTGGTATAAAAAGGTATAATGTTGCTAACATATTGCAAGTGAGTAAAAAAACAGACAAGTTACATCGAGCAACCCATGCATTTGCATGATTTGGTGTAAGGCTAATGTGATGTTAATTTTATTCGTATTGGCTTAAAAAAATCAGTACGGTTCGTTATAAAGAAAGATGTTTAATGACATAAAGCAATAAATGTATACCAACATTTTTAGCTCTTATAGAAAACACCTGTTAAATGAGAAAATGATGTCGATCTTGAAATTAAAGACAGTAAAGCGCAAAGAAATCAATAGATTTGAATACAGAAAAAAATGTGATGACAATACCAATACTAAAATAAGGCTTACGCATAGTTATATACTTTAATTTTAGTCACGGACCCGCGATATCATGGGTGTGTTCTAGTAATATATTAACCATAATAGATTAAATGTGAAATACGTGAACGTACAAATGTCTTAGATGTCTGCATACTGATTGATATTTACGATTGGTTTCCTTTGACCGATGATCAAATTTAGTAACTGTTTTTACCAGTTTGTGATATCGAAAGCCCTGGTGGAATAATTTTTCAGTAATACGGGGATTTCTTTTTTTTTTGTTAAAATCAAAAATGTTTTTACTAACACTAGTAAATCGAAACAGTTGAGATACAAATTCATGATATGATGATGACAAGGGAACACCACCATGAGAATTGGATAATTCAACAATAGAAAAATCTTGTATCTTAAATTTACGTGTTACATTGTTAGATCTCCGTAAAATGTAAGCACAATAGTTTGAAATACATGTTGCATCATTTAGTAACTCTATAGATGTGTTTATTGTTGAAAGTTAAAGGTCGGTCTGTAATTTGTCAGAGCTGAGTTCTTTGGTTTTATCAAGTGATTTCTCATTGACAGTTTTATACACTTCTCTATTTCCATACATCTACCTAATATAGCGCGCAAATGCACATCAGACAGGAACATTTGCATCCACTCGTAATTTATTTTTAATGGGTTTAGGAGGTAGTCGTAAAAGTTACCTTTTTGACGCGGGTTTAGTCTGTACAAAATCTTTAAAATTTTGATAAAGATTTTTTAAAAACATTTATCAGTCAAACAAGCTGGGAAGTGTAGCTTTTACGGTTCTTCATCATACATGTCATATGGTTCTATGAATGGAAAACTGAACATCACAATAACATATTAATTGAAGAGCATTTTTTACATTCGGAGGCTACAGCAGTCCATAGCAATTGTCTGATTAGAATTATCGTGAAGGCTTTGCAAACATTGTGTATTTGAAAGCTTCAATCGTCCATTCGTTTGTTGGAGAGACTTTTTCTCATAACAGATGATTTATATATAAATATGTAACATGCAAACTTTTGTTATTACATATTTTCAATTCTCTTTGATATCAGAAGCGGAAGATATCACTTGGACGTTCAAGGAATCGAACAGAAACTGACAACGTCCTTCCAAAAAAAAAGGAAATAAACTCCAACACTCTAAACTTTTAATACACAACTGACAACTAAGTAACACGAACCAAAGCAATAACTGGTGCTTCGTAAGGCAGATCAGACTTTGCTCCACATGTGACATCCGAGGTGTTATCTCGTCATTCCAGGCATCTAAAATGCACTGTATGAATTTGAGATAAATCATTGATAGAGTGACAAGAAATTTCATGTTCAGGTGATTTAAAAAAAAGATCAAGCTTATATAATCTAATTATTTAAATTCACTCTTGTGTTGCCCATGTCAGTACAAATGTGTCACATCTGATGACAAGATAACTTGGCTGTGGGAACGACACCCCTAGTTTTTGGTGGGGTTCTTGTTGTTTATTCTTTAGTTGTCTGTTGTGTCATGTTTACTATTGTTTTTCTGTTTGTCTTTTTCATTTTTAGCCATGGCGTTGTCAGTTTGTTTTAGATTTATGAGTTTGACTTTCCCTTTGGTATCTTTCGTCCCTCTTTTTTAAGAACATACCCATCTATATGATTTTGAAGTGATTTTTTAAAAGCACCATCTCGCTTTTCTTGTAGTTCATGTAATTTTTGATGGGCTATTTTGTAAGATACATAAAAGATGTTTGTTTCATCAATGATCAAAATTAATCATATATATTTGGGTTAGTGTAGTGCTAGAATTGGCTTGATTTCGTTGTTGCATTATTGAGGTAAATTCTGCGGCAATCGTACATCTAAACCCGTTGTAGATGAGGAGCAAAATGACGAAAATTCAACGAAAGATACACGATCAACGCAACAATTATCTAGCTAAAGCAGACTTTATATGAAGATGTGTTTCGTGTTTGATCATTTGTTTTTTCTTAATAATGATTGGGGTTTAAAACATTGTTTAAAGTGAGAGTTTTATGAAGACTTTCGCGCAAAATATAGGTGATGTATAAAGCATGATACAAAACACTTTCTGAGACATTGGAGGGTAGCCTTTGTCAAAAGTACAATGAAACAAGCGTAATAATTAACTTAGTAAGTTTTTTTTTGTAAAAGAAGGCTCGAAGGTCTAACAATTTCGAAAAACATTTTTTTCATTTCAAATTTTCTTTATTATCTTTATTACTTGTTACTTTTTCATATGGTACACACATCATTTAAAAAAATCATGTCCACAATAGAGGTATTCAAAATATTTTTTGAAATAAAATTTTGGACAAGTTGATTTCCTTTTTTTTGTTTGAAAAAAAAAAAATCATTTTGTGTTGGCCTCAGATGACTTTTAAAATGTATATATCAGTGAAAAAAAATCCTAATTATCTCCCCTTGGTGCAAAAATGCAAATTTTTGGCATTAAAATTGATATGTCTTTTTTAACTCATCGGTGACCTATATTTGTTCTTATTATTTTCAAACAAGCTGAACTTAAACTAAACTTTTGTAAAATTTTAGCGATTTCTGTAATTTAGATCTCTTTTTATTTCGAAGTTACCTTTTTTTCTCCTACTACATGTAGTTCAACAGTAAAAAAAGTGACTTTACAAAAATTATTTTTCTATTAAGTATAAGATAAAGTTCATTAGTAGAAAAAAAATAGCGAAATCCTATATTATAATAAAAATTTGATTCAGACCCGCGAGCCATCTTAATTTCAACATGCTTTATAGAATGCGTGTTAACATTGTTTATTCTTATTTCTGCTTTACTATTCATTCCAAATTTTTAAGTGATTAAGTTTTTTAGGGCAAAGTCGTTTAATATATTCGACGACTTCTAACAGGCTTTTTTTTAATCTTATAAAACATGTAAAAGGCGTTGTAAGATTATACAATAGTTAGGAATTTCTTGATGTCAGTAAAAACCTTGACAATGGTTTTGAGATTTCACACATTTCTTACAGCACAACCATCGTTTCTTCTACAGAAAAGCTCTTATTTTCAGATCTAACCGCTAGACAGACTTTGGTCGTGAATTATTTGTACTCGGCGATGGAAACGGTTTCCTGCTTTGTTTTGTCCCCTTAGATAAAATTGCACAGTGTGGGAACGGAACTGTACGGTTTTCTAATAATTTGGTCATTCGGGAGACTGTCAAGCGGTGCTCCGACATTCGCAAAATAACAAGTTGCTTGATGGAAACTTTGACGAATTCTTATGTTACTATATAACGTTTCTGCTTCAAAATTTAATAGCTAAAACATTCTTTATGTAAATATGAACCAATAAAATAATAAGAAAGATATATGCATCAAAACGTTTTCCTTAGAATGGTGGAGCTCCGTGTAAAACGATCAAAATTGTCACTCAACAGCGATCAAATATGTCAAATA
Organism: Mytilus trossulus; assembly: GCF_036588685.1. NCBI lineage: Eukaryota > Metazoa > Mollusca > Bivalvia > Mytilida > Mytilidae > Mytilus > Mytilus trossulus. The sequence goes on from NC_086380.1 coordinate 23,257,560, forward strand.
AACATCGAAAAATCAATGTTTGCTACCTGGATTTTCACATGTACCTTTTCTGATATATAGTCTTACCTGTCTGAAAGTTTCAAAGCCATTGTCCCAGTAGAAATCCAAATATATTCATTTTCTCCATGTTGGATATTTTTATTGACTGTACAATCGGTCGCAAGTTTACTTTAATATCACTCGGAGCCTTCCTGTGCAATCGGTTGAAGCTATTCTTTTTTTTCTGGCAAACTTTTTTTTCGCGACAAGTCAAAAAAAAATTCTTCTTTCAATTTTAGTATTACATATAGTGGCAGCTGAGGGTGAAACAAACAAATTTTTTTCTCAGAATCAAAAACAAATTATTTTTTTCTCCAAAAAAGTCCATAGCCCCCGGGAAACATTACATTCACTCTGTGGTTAAAGTTTTTCTAATTTTAATAACTTTCTTAAACTATCCTGGGTTTGTACCAAACTTGGACAGAAGCTTATTTTTTATCATAAGATAGTATCCAGAAGTAAATCTTGAAAACAATTAAATCCATTTTTTTCGTATTTTACGTTTAAATGGACTTAGATTTTCTGCCAGGAAACAACCCATTCACTCTGTGGTAAAAGTTTTTAAAATTCTAATAACTTTCTTATACTATTTTTTATTTGTACCAAACTTAGACAGAAGCTTGTTTATGATCAAATGCTAGTATCTAGAAGAACATTTTGTTAAAACTTTGTACCTGTGTATCTATATTTTACGTATAAATGGACTTAGTTTTTCTTCCAGTTAGAATTACATACAATCTGCAGTTAAAGTTTTGTTTACCTTTATTAGATTCATAAACTATCCTGCGCGGAGCTTCTTATTTACAATCAAAAGATAGTATCAAGAGGAATATTTTCATTGATTTGTTTCCTCTTCCTATTGTTGAGCCTGCAATTAACAGCCAAAGTAGGCGAGACACTGGGTTCCGAGGAACCCTTACAAATTTTGTTAAACCTAAATTACACACTCAAAAGTGTTAATGATGTTTGACGCTCAGTTTTATTTGAATGGATGCAGCCTGCATAAGCGGATCCGGTATGCGGATATAGAGAGTTTTGGTTGTTGAAACCCCATTTCTTCCGATTTTTTTTATATTGTGGACGTTTCATGGTGTTCCGTGGTTTGAGTCCCCTTTTTGCAGAAAGGCGGGATCCGCACTTGGTCTGATATCGTCAATGATAGTATGCTGATCCGATCATTCATCTGATTTTTTATAGTTTGGTCTTATGCTGTGCTAGTTTTGGAGAGAAATGAGCGCACACAGACATTTTTAACCCTGCCAAATTCTTTATGTACCTGTTTCAAGTCAAGAGTCGTTGGTTCATGTCTGTCATATATTTTTTTGGTAAATTGTTTTATTATGAATTAGGCCGTCAGTTAAATTCGAAATGTATTGATTCTTATGGGACCTTTTATAGCCGACTATAATTGCTTCAATCCATTTATTTATTTTTTAACTTTGACAATCATATCACATCTCCTTATTTTAATATTAAAGATATAAATGTGGTTTGTTAAACCAACTGTTTCGTTCATTTGTCGGATGCTATAGTTGGGACTATTGAAAAGTTCCTTAATCGTGACATTGATATCAAAAAATCATGTTGAAGGATTTTGTGTTTACTCTGTCTTCCAGATATCAAGTCCTCTCTCATCCATGATAAAATTTTATTTTACTGGAGCTTTTTCTACCAGTAGCTATAACTTGTAATAAACAGACATCTCATTTGAAATTATACCACATCTTCTTATTCTAATATGACGTTTATTGACATATAAACATATAGAACGAAAATAATCTGACAACGTCATGGCTAAAAAAGAAAAAAAAACCACATTTACAGACAATTAACAATACACACGAAACAACATAGAAACCTAAAGACTTAGAAACACCCAACATAAAACTTTGGGTGATCTCAAGTTTTATTCCCATATTGTTGTCAATACAATTTGCTTATTCATAATAATAATGCCAAACCATAAATGTATTGCTTATTTACCAAGGTAACCGGAAAGAAAGTTCGTGTTTTAAAAAAAAATACAATAGTTCGTATTTTGTTGCTTCTGATGCGGCTACACCTTTTAAAACAAAACTTTCACAATTAATTTGAGTCTTGTATTTATCGAAATTCATAAATAATGATATGGGGAAGCTACCGAGAAGTTAGAGAAATTTATTTCTAAAAAATATCATTATCCAATATTTCTCTCTTAATGAATTAACTCCTTTTGGTTAATTTAGAAATCTTTAACAATTTATTTTTTGTTGAATGTCGTGCTAAGACTCCTTGTAGCATACTGTATTTGAGTGCATAAGTAATTCATTTGGATGATTTGGATTTGGACTGCTATACCCATACTTTGACAATGTTACTATAATATCTGTTTTGTACACGCATCGTTGTAAATATAATGGAATTTGATGCGAGTGTCATGCAAGTGATAGGTTAAGCGCTATAACACTAGGTTTAATCCATCATTTCAACATTTGAAAAAGAATGTTCCAAGTCAGGACCATTATGAATATGACAGTTGCTGTTCATTCGTTTGATGTGTTTTATCATTTGATTTTGCCATTTGATAAGGTACTTTCAGTTTGAATTTTCCTCGGAGTTCAGTATTTTTGGGATATACTTTCTACAATGAATAATATATACTGAACAATTGAAGAATAGAGAAAACGCTATATATTTCTACAATTTACAAGCCGTGTTTTTATTGATAAAGATTTGAACCAGCGATGAACCTTCTCCAGCTGTTTAAGATTTAAATGTGTGTAACGGTACAGATTAGATCTGTCATAGATACAGACTTAGAACGACTGATGAAGTATAGCAAATTGCTATCTAAGTTAAAGTAATCAAATCAATTAAAAATGACTAATATTTATTATATATAATTACACAGGCTTGTATTCAAGACATAATATATACACAAAAGTAATAAAAAACATGATATTATAAAAAATACAAAATATAAAATTGGCGTTATGGGCAACATGCTAGCAATTGATATGTATTTAAAAAATAAAAAATAAAATACATATACTGACCGGCTTTAGAAACGCAACACTAGATTATTTTTGTGTTGTTTTTGAATGAATTTGTCACCGTCAAAAGCGATGACTGCCTGTTACAAACGCCAAAATGATTGTTAGAAAGGTCAACAAATACTGTCTGACATGTTTTATGTTCTGTTTTACAACTTCTGATTTTGCATTTGTTCGACCCAATAATTGCTTTTGGCAATTATGCGGTTGGAACTTGAGGGCTTTAAAGGTTTTCCCTCAGTCGATTCTTTGGTAATTCAGTTTATGGGAAACATTTAAGGCATGAATCTGTACTCAATGACACTCGGCAATTTGATAAGCAGTTGACGTTGCGGCCGTAAACATGTCTTGCAAATGACGTTGCGTATTCAAATTCTGTTGACGTTTCATGGTCACTACACGCTGATCTGTTCATTGATGGCTAGAAACAAATCTGGTCTACTTGTTTCGTTGTCGGAAGGAGAGTAAGACGAGTTTCTGAAGTCATAAAGTATGGTTGCAGCACGTTTATGTTTTCATGTTTGCAGTATTCTTAAAGGATAATTCAGTTTTTTATTTCTCAGTCTTGGCAAAATGGGGATGCAACATTTTTAAACTGAATTAAGTGAGGCAAAGGATTTAAAGAGCTGTTTGACAAAGCAAAAAAACCTGAAACAATCTTTCATGGGTCCAAAATTTCGCTTCAAGAAATTCGTGCGACTTAAAAATTCGGTATGTTCAATAACCACAGGAAAGTCAGATTTTGATTTTTTTTAAGGAGAAAGAAGTATGATAAGCATAGACAGAAGCTATAGGAGAATCAAACATGATTTGGTAAAAAATATCAACAAAACGAGTGTTGCGTTTCTAAAGCCGTTCAGTATATCTCAATTAAATTCACATTATTCGAGCATCTTTCGCGGCACTTGCATTTGACGACAGAGTGTAGATGTGGTACCGTGACTTCAAATAACTATCACCATATACTTTAAGGAGAAAATCACGAGCCACTTTAGTATACATCAAACAGAAACATAACTCGTAAAGTATTGAATGAAAACGCAAACAATGTGGACATAATAGCAGAGGTAGCCTTTTAAAAGAGAGTATTCACAAGAGCTCGAAGCATAATTCAAAGAACAATATGTTACTTCAAAATACCTCTCTACGAGTGACATGTTGAGCGCTGGCCCATTCCATGTCAAACATATGTAACTCAAGTATACCCACTTTTTTAGTTCAATTAATTAATTTTAATACCTGCATGTTGAGCGCTGGCCCAGCTCATGCTTAGAGGGTATGTGCTCACTTTGCAACCTGAGACGGATAACCTCGAGTGAAAAAAAAGACATTTGCACACTAAAACTTGTATCCAGAAGAACTGTCAAATAGAAAAACAACTGATTCGTTCACCCGACAAGAGGGCTGCCTAGTTATCCATTTTATTCAGGGCTGCCTAAGAACTCATATAATAATTTTATGACAAGTAAATAATGGATGAAATTCATTATTACATTGCCCAAACGAAATGCTACACATGCTGCCCTTGTAACGCATTGAGTATCCCCAAAATTATTCCGAGACAGTGGTTTTGCCAAATTGAATATTGTTACTTATTTACATGTTTTCGACTAATTAGAGCAACTTTTACAAAAAAGAAGCAGATATCGATATAAAATTGAGAATGGAAATGGGGAATGTGTCAAAGAGACAACAACCCGACCAAATTAAAAAACAACAGCAGAAGGTCACCAACAGGTCTTCATTGTAGCGAGAAATTCCCGCACCCGGAGGCGTCCTTCAGCTGGCCCCTAAACAAATATATACTAGTTCATTGATAATGAACGCCATACTAATTTCCAAATTGTACACAAGAAACTAATAAAAAAATAATACAAGACTAACAAAGGCCAGAGGTTCCTGACTTGGGACAGGCGCAAAAATGCGGCGGGGTTAAACATGTTTGTGAGATCTCAACCCTCCCCCTATACCTCTAACCAATGTAGAAATATAAACGCATAACAATACGCACATTAAAATTCAGTTCAAGAGAAGTCATAGTCTACTTAAATACTTAAAAATAATTATAATAACGAATCACAATTTTCCCTCTAACAAAGTTTGAATCGTAATTATTTACACATTTTCGAAAGAGCTTGACGAATGTCAACTTCAGATGTTCTTATATAACGACTGTAGCAGTCAGATTTCCAACGTCCTAAAGTTTGAAACATATGATCTTGGATACCATTAGAACTACAAGTTGTAGCTGCTCCTATTCGGAAAGAATGTTCACTATATTTATCGGCATTTAAACCCAAGTGTGATAGAATTGTTTTCAATTTGTCTATAAATAACGATCGGCGTAAAGCTAAATTACTACTGTCAACCGATAGCGGATCTTTTTCTGTTGCACCGTTCATTTTTCTGGATGTTACATATTTTGACAACTGTACATATGGACAAACATTATTATTAGTTTTAAATAGTTCAATGATTACTCCATGACGAAAAATGTCAGTTTTGGATTCCTTCAAACGCAAATTAACATGACAATCAGATACAAATACTACATCATCCATAGTTAAATTCAAAGCTGAATCGAAGGACTGTTTGCATGTAAATTTAGAACAACGCAGGAAACCGAAAAAACTCATAACAGATGCAGTTAACATAGTAAAATCTAAATGCGGATCGAAAATACTTTTCTGTAAATGTTGGTAAATCTGTTGAAGCACACTATAAGTAATCTGCAGTTTTTGTCGCACACTTTTGTATTCAGTTTTCTTTTACCATTCAGAATATTTTGTAAACGTAGCAAAGGTTTACCTACATTATCTACTAAAGGATTGACACTACAATTTGCAATAGAAAAATGACGTATTTCCTAAATTTATTACTTGATAATAGAATATTTCAAATCTAACACTGACTGACAATATGATACAAAACAAATTAAGATATCCTCGGAAATATTAGACATTATATTTCAAATTTTCTCCCTCGAATTGAGAGGAACGAAATTTGAGAAAACACTTACACCCAGGTGTGTATACATCTCTTATAGCACTATTAATACTTTTACCCCACAAATTATTGATTACACAACTCAATTCCACATAATTGTTTGAAGGGGCGGGCAGTGACAAGGTTCTACTGATGCTGTCGGACACAGTTGACGAAAACGATTCATCTTCTTTAATATTTTGTCGCTGGGTTTGTGACACTGTTTGTATGTGCGGAAACATACCAGCAGACACTTTCCCGGAAGCACTATATCCCTGTGTTTCGATTATTTGAGATGACGATTAATTTGAGTACCTGTATGCGATATATCATTCCCGGTAGCATTCTTTTGAAGATCCACTACTGTTTTCAGAATTTCTTCTTGACTTTTAACTGTTTCGGTCAACGATTTAACATTGGCCGATAGTTAACGAATAGTGTTCTTGTTATAATATCATAGACTACTTCTGTGTCATCAGTTGTTTGCACATTAACAGCAGTCATAGGTTGACGATTAGAGTGTAACAAAGCTTGCAATTGTTTTTGGCTAAATGAAGCAGGAGCATTAACTCCAATCACAATTAGTTCTGCTATTAATTCCTTTTTTGACTTTTTGCTAGAATCATTTGAATCGACAACATAAGCGGATTTTTATTCTTCGAAGCCATTTTGAATAATTACAAATAAAAATATTACATAAAATAAACATGTGTATCTAATCCATATAAAAATTACAACTGCAACTGAACTTAATTTCTTATGTACTCTAGACAAGTAAGGGAGTAGTTACTTAAGATTGACATTCCTTATATCAAACAATATAGACTATTAACATTGCGGTCAGACAATTCCCAGACTTCCATAAATAAGTCAGGATTAAGAGATAAAGTAAACAAATGGCACCTGCAAGGAAATTAACACTTACATAAGCTTTAATTAATGAACATTAATTCGAAATAATCGAAGTAAATTGATCAGTTTCAATCGAAAGCACACATTTATCTATCAATTTGTAATATCAAATATTCCCATTCACGGCTGTGTACTCAATTTTATTTTTTGTATAAACAAATAATATGACAAACCTTGGGATCCCATTAACATGTTTAACTCCGCCATATTATATATGTATGTGCCTGTCCCAAGTCAGGAGCCTGAAATGCAGTGGATTGCGATTGTTTATGTATTACATATTTGTTTAAAATTCAGGTTTTTTTATATATATATAAGGCAGTTTTTTTGTCGTTATCCGATGTATAAAATCTGTCGTAGAGTTGTCACTGGTTAAGCCGTACTTATATGTATATGAATGCCTCCTATTGTTAAACAGATTCATGTGTTAATGATCGAATCAAGTATCTACAGGCTATGCGATGATTTCTCTGTAAGGAACATCAACATTATAATGTTCAGTTCTTGCAGATTATCCTTAGAATGAAGTGCCATATAAAAAAGGTAATGTTTCCACCAGTAGTTGAAAACAGGAAAGCAATATTTTTCTATTAATCAATGTTCCATTCGATCTCAAGTAAGTTAAGCCATAAACTGTGATCGTCTGCATTATCGGAAAAAGTCATTCCCAACAATTTAATGATATACTTGATATACAGATATGCAACGTTTTTACTGACAGGATTGAGATTGAATGATCTAATCAAGTATCTAGCGGCTGAGCGATAATCGTTATGTAACGTACAACAATAAGTAATAAAGTTTAGTACAGTAGACTGTTGCTGATGTGGTAAAATTTCAAAGCTGCTTTTTATTTTTTCGAGCACTTTTACCCCTTCCTCTTTTGTTGAACTATACTTTGCATGCCAAAGAAATTCAAGCAGCAATCCATAAAAGAATGGTTGGAAACTTATTTTTTTCTGAGTGTGTCCTTTACACAACTCCAAAGCCGCTGGTTTCGGTAAAACTGGCAATTCAGCAGCCATGAATGTAACATAAAACCAACATCTTCTCCAAACCCAGAGGAATTCTGAGGACCAATCAACCTGCTGCTCTTTCTGGTTTTTGAGGTGCATGAATTTTTCGCCTGTTCTGTATGGATCTTGATATTTCAAATCGTGGCTTATAATTTCGTTGTATATTGTAATTTCACTTTGTATGCAGAGTGGCTGCTTTTTGTCAGAGGCGTGTAATTGTAATTTAAAGATTTTAAGAATTTTTTTTACAACATCACTGTAGGTGTGCATATACAGATTACTATTTTGGTGTTTGGTTACTGACCGAATCAGAGCAATACAATGGTTCCTCTTATTTCTACCTTCATCTAAGTCGCATGTAGCAATACGAAGATGTGTATGTGTGAAGTCTACCTCAAGAATTGATCCCATGTCAGGTTGTTGTTGTTTGTCCGAATCCGTTATTTGTCCAGATATTTCCATTTCTTTCCTCAAAAGTATATAATGCAAGACGCCCATGCAATTTTGCAAAAGCTTGATAAAAGGTTGTGCATAATTAATTTTGGTCAATTTCTTTAATACATCATTACATCGGTGCAAAATATTTTCGATGTTATAGCCTTCATATAAAACAGAGAATGATTCTTCAAATAAACCGTGAAAAACTTCTGCCATCGATATTCTTATGCAAAGCCAATCTGAAATAAACATTTTTTGACCTAAGTCTTTCAATATAGAGATTGATTTACATAGGTGCAAATAGTTCAATTTATATGAAGATAAAAGATCACGAATGTTATTTCTGGGATCCTGAAGAAAACGTTGTAAAAACTCATGTACGTGGGATTGTACATCATGGTAAATTCAGTCGAAATGAAGTGATTTCGCTCCTTGATGAAGTAATCCGGTTGAAATTTGTTCTTAACAAAGGATTTTAATTTCATCAAGCAAAAGCAAAAACAGCAGAGCAAATTAGAAGGTTGCCAAAATTCATTTGATCTCTCTTCAAGACACCAAAACATTAAATTTTTCATTGTATATGAAGTTATACTTTTTCCAGCTAATTTGGAAAGCTTACTTCCTTTGAGAAGTTTTAAAAGAATAAGGCACTGAATCTGGGTTTCATTGAAAGATGCAATTATTAATTGTTCGGCTCTATTAAAAGAAACCCTCCATTGCAGTTCATTCTCTTTTGATTCCTTGCTTCCAACTCCTGCAAGAAAATAGCTCGATTTTATGATATTTTCAAACAACTCATCTGATGGCCAATCATAAGATCTTTCTCTCGTTTTCCACTCTGATGCCTCAGTAGGCCACGATTGGCCTCTTAAGCATAACACAAAATCTTTAGTTTTAAAGTCAAATTTTTTTGATCTGTTTCTTTCTGATTTATACGAAAATGTAGTAGTTTTAGAACACAGCTCAACTTTCAATGCAGGTCCATGAACAGTAAAGGGGTATTTTCTGAGAAAATCATTAATAATTCTTTCTTTTAGAGAATTTTTTAAGAAACAGTTCTGTCCGATGAATTCACAATATTTCGATAATTCTGTACTGATACGAGAAATCATTAGCTTTGCATAGCCTGGACATGTGACATCTGGAATTCGTCGAATAGGAAATTGCATTGGATGAGACGAACCTAGATGATCTATAATTTCACATTCTTCATCGCAAACCTTAAAATCGTTGTCGAATATAATGAAATCTTCATCACTAGAAGATAAATATGTACAACCAGTCAGCATCGCTAAACCTTCAGCCTTACTTCCACAAGGCATTGCTATAGGGTCTGTATGATGACCATAAAATATGTTCAAAATATTAAAAGGATACATTGCCTCATCTTGTCGTAATTTCACAAGAGGTAATGTTATAGAATGTGCCGCCAATATTTTTGAGACATTAATGCTTTCTACCGATAGATCTCGAATGTCCATATCTACAAAAGAACATGATTAGGGATATCTTTAAATTGCCAGAATAATTTAAAACTATTAAAGCTGCCTTGACTTTTTCATGAATATGTCTTTCTTTCCTTAATCAATTACAATTAAAAGTTTGGTTCTTGGTTTCATATAAAATCTTGAATTCCGATATGCACAGCGAAAACAGTGATTAATATTCTGCCGATAGTCCGGTCAAATTTAAAAGAGAGTTCACACGTAATTCGAATTCGATTCGCATTAACTAATTAGAATTAGTTACTTTCGCACTCGAAACGTTTAACCTCCTAACTTCAATTCTTATTCGAATTGCAATGCGCGTTAAATTTGCCTTACTGACCTAACGACGTTAACTTTTAATTCGTATCAACAAACACGTATTTCTAATGCGAATTGAATAATTCGAATTAAAAAAAAGCAGAGTGTGTGAACGCGATTAGCGAATTCGAATCGCATTAATTCGATTTAAATGATCGTGTGGAGGAGGCATTATTTGTAACAAAATATAGAAATACACGATAAAATTAGTTTGGAAGAGTACTTAAAAAATTTACATGAAATTTCTATAAAAATAAATATGTACTTATTTTCATTGCACACCTGTTCATGGAGAGTTTATGATGTTATTTGCAATAACAAAATTATCCTTTGTTTATGCATAACGCGATTCAATGTCTTAACAAATTATAGATATTTCAAAGTGTTTGGATAGTTTGTATCGTTAATTATATCATATAATTATATGAATAACAAAAAAACGGCATTAACTCACGAGACAAGGTCGAATGAGGTTGTCGCGTGTGATTTACATTATGGTATAATTTACGATATATACACTAAAAAACCACCAAAATATGAAATATCTGTTTCAATTTATTTCAACTTTCACTTTCAAAATATTTTGCATATGTTTTTTTGTTTTGCATTAAAGATAATTTGTTTGATGAGATTCAGTAAAATTTTTCCTTAGTTTGGTCCCAACAATTACGCCCCACTCACGTCTAAAAAAGGCACGAACTTCTGAAAAGGTGCGAATATCAGTTATCAGAACAATCTCATCGACAGTGACGGAGAGCCAAATAACATTTTCAACTAAACATGATTTTAGATGATACAGAAAGAATAAGATTATCGTTATATGTGTGCGATACAAATGGAAGAAATAATATACCATGAAACAAATACAGTGAATTACAAAGTTTTTTTTTAATTCAATCAGAGCGAACGTTTAATGTGTTTAATTGTAAATTATTGAACATATACGAGAACGATCGTGCAAATTTTTTTATGTTGACACTGTGTATATAGCTTGGACTAATTTTTCAAATAACAAAATACTTTGAATATGAAACTACCCTCTGGTGATGATACAGAGAAAGAAAACATTGCCGAATTATAACAAACAAAAGGACATGCATAATAATAACATTTCCATGTATGCATTATAAATAAGATTCGCTGGTTAAAGAAACATGTTCCATTACGGAAATAAATATACGCTATCACTTTTTGTTTCATGAATAAAATACATGAATGTATTCGAAAAGTAAAAAAAACCCGACATATTACTTTACTACGTACACAGTTATCATGAACTCGATTTTCAAAGTAAAAAAACTCCTGAAGAACTCAGTAAAACAAAATAAGATTTAAAGTACTCAATAGAGGGTTTGATTTAAATCAATACTCACTGAGAAAATGGCGGATAGTTTGTTGTTATTAGAAATACAGGAAGTATGCCAAACCAATTTACGTATAACAAACATGAAGTTAAACATAAAAATAATTTTAGTATGGACTAAGTATCATCTTAGGACACTCGTAAGTTGTATCTCGAAGATATCTCAGACGTATCTTATGTTAAGACATCCTACACATATCCTAAGTGTGAAATTTCTGATCTTTCAAGCAATTATAATATATTTTTCATAAATATTTATTAACGACGAAACAAATTAATAAAACTGTTAATGAATTTGAAAATTATATGTTCAGCATTATATATATGATTTCGAATGTAGTTATAGAATTTTATAAAAGAAAAATTGAAAATTTAAACTGGAAAACATGTTGTTATTAAGTGAGAATTGATTTTGTAGTGTCATCGTATAATTACAAACGAAGTTCAAAGTTAAAAATCATGCAAAATTTCTTTATATACGGGTAATAACCGAACATACGTTTCATTTCAAGTGTATCCACATGTAATAAAATGAATAAAAAGTGCAATTCAAACTTTACAAAGTTAGGATGAAGATATGATGATCTAATTAAGACCCACATTTAGGTGTCCTAAAGTTAAGACGAAGCATGTGATATATTCTAAGTTAGATAGCTTTGAGAACACGATTTAGGACAAATAATATGTTTCATTAGTCTTTTGATTTAGAGAAATTTTCAAATAGACCAAAAAATCATTTAAAATTAGAAAGGTGCCCTGGAAATGTACAAAGAATATTGTTTAAAAATATGCATACTTAAGGATGTCTGCTTGTCATGTTTTGAATGTTTGTCAGATTTTCGGAATCCTCTGGTTTTGTCAATAAAGATGCCTTAAAAAAAATCCCCATGAACCCCAATTTTCTCTTTTTATAAATCTTTTCCATGTATGTTTTAAGTCATTTGTTAAAGTTACCCGTCCACGTCCACTTGTATTTTCTGTCAATCTGAGGAGTAAAGCCTTTTTCAACTGATTTTTATAGTTCCTTCTTATGTTGTACTGTGGGAGGGTTGGGATCCCGCTAACATGTTTAACCCCTCCACATGATTTATGTATGTGCCTGTCCCATTTCGTTTTTGTGTTACATTTATGTTTTTCGTTCATTTTTTTTATATATAAATAAGGCCGTTAGTTTTCTCGTTTTAATTGTTTTACATTGTCTTATCGCGGCCTTTTATAGCTGACTATGCGGTATGGGCTTTGCTCATTGTTGAAGGCCGTATGGTGAAATATAGTTGTTTTAAAATATCTGTGTCATTGTGGTCTCTTGTGGACAGTATTCTCATTGGCAATCATACCACATCTTCTTTTTTATATTAGTATACATGTATCTATTTATTTTATCGTAGATGGGACAGTATAATAAAAGTAATTTTACAGTATAAAAGAAAATAAAAGATATTGATTTTTCTCAATTACCCCATATATGTATATGTACACAGCAAAACAACACAAAGAGCAAATAAATGGCGCTGTTAAACAGTTCCTTGTCACAGGGTCAAAGTGAGTTATCATTGCAATGTGTTTTGTCAGTAAAGCACCAGTCCCACTAGACCACGATTGCACCACGCTCACCGCGATCTAAAATGACTTCAGATCGTGGTGAGGTCGTAGTTTAAGCGGCATGAAAATGTTAATTTTCGTTGTTTTCACGATGATACTACGTCCAGCAGAGATGTCGGACGGACCAATACAACCCAAATTACAACCTATTGCAGGTCCATCAAGCTCAAATGACGATATTTTAGTGAACGATAGCAGAGATGACACAGATGTGTCAAGCTGGGTTGAGTTGTTAGTGAAAATAGACAAGAGGTCCTAATTACATACAGACAAAAAAAACATGAAGAGATTTAAGGGGTTACCCAACACTATACCCCAAAAAATTCCTGTCGTTTAATTTTTCTTAATTTTTTTTCATTGATAAACTAGGCCAACCTAAACATCTTGTAAAAATTTTAAAAGATTTGAACCATACGTTTAAAAGATTTGGCAATTCAAATATAGCATCTTTTATATACTAGTATCAGCCAAAATTGGAAGTTTCTGAAATATGGGTATAGGGTTGAATTTGTAAAAAAAAATTAATATTATCCTAAATTGACAATAGCATAGCTAATAATGATAGCTGAGGAGAATATTAGTTCACTGATACCCCCTTTTAGTGAGTTTTTTATTCCGGTTAAAAACATTTGCCAGAACTTTTATAGGGGGTATCAGAATTAGCCCCGAAAAGTGAATGCTGTGCTTCTAGTATTTGAAGAAGAATTTTTTTTTTGAAAAAAAATGTGTCGTTTAATTTTTTCATAAAACTAAGCATTTGGAGTGCTATACTAGTCCGTTGTTCTTGCAATTTTTTTTTTAAATTTAACCGTTAGAATTTTTGGAATTTAAGTTTAAATTAGGCCCCACCCTCAAATTGGTTCATTAAATAAGAGCAAAATCTATTCAAAAAGTACATAATGGCCATAATTTTGTTTGTCTTTTGAACTAGGCCTTAGCTATTTGGTATGTGGATGTATCATCACAGGGTTAAGTGTCTGGCATCATGATGACCTTTGTGTGACCTTCAAATGTGACCTCAAGGTCAACTTTATGGGTGTTTTTCCGTGAAAAACACAACCATGCAGGCCATAACTTCTTTGCGTTTTGACCTAGGCCTTACATCTTTGGCATGTGGATGTATCACCATGAGGTGGTTTGCCTTCTTAAAATTTTGACCTTCATATGACCTTGAACTTTGACCTCAAGAACGATATATGTGTTTTTTTGGTAAGAAACACTTGTACAGGTCATGACTTTCATGTAGTTATGAATTCATATTTATTAAAAAAAATCATATAACAAAAGCTTTAATCGACCATACAACAATATAGACACATTTTATGACATTTCAAGCCATTCAATGATTATGCACACGGAATACATAATGGACATGTTATCACATAGAATTGTTTGAAAAGGGAATCGTTTCTATTGAAGCGCAGTGTGCGTACTTATATACTCAACAGACAGCAAAGTGAAAACTTTCTAGGAATCAAACAATAGGAGGAGTTATGCCCAATAACTATATATATACCAATAAAGGGACAGACGGACAGGGTAAAAAAAATCCCCCCCCCCCAAACCGACAATCAGTTGCAGGGGGAACAAAATGATGTAATTGATTTTTGATTTATTGGTCGTTTGGCCAGATTAAAAAATATATGATTCAAAACATAACGTCAAAACCATTGGTGCAAAGAATTACGGCTTATGAGAGATGAAACAGAGCTGACTGTGCAAAATCGTTATACTGTTAAATCAAGTTCGTTAAACATAGACCATTTTTTAGTATTTCTGCAGAGGTTTATAAATATGACAATTAGATACAACTGATTTTTAGTTAAAAGCACAGCATTAATAGTTACAAGTTTCACATTATTTTGGGGCCCCTTTTTATGATAGAGAATGATTACTCTATTTAGTAATAATCATAAATTGAGACTTGAAAATAAACATTTTCACTTGTCACTTGCAATAACATCACACTTTCTTTTTTATATTTATTTCAAAATTGCATTTGATAAAAAAAAATCGGAAAGATACACAATTATGACAATGGAACAACAAAAGAAAATAACAAATTTTGCTATCCCTTCGAAATTGAAGTTTGATAAAGCGAAAATTACATGTTCTATTTATTTCATACATGTGTAGTTTCAGTTTCAACTATGATTCTAAATATAGACTTTACTTTCCCTAAAATTGCTGACGGAATAGAAGACACCCGTTAATTTTCTACACATGTCAAGATAAAGGTTGGAAAGAGATACTAGAAAGATTATTTTTTTAGATGAATTAAGAAAGCAAAAATATGTGTAGTGTTTTTTGGACTGAATGAGATGTTTTTTTCTTCTTTTTGCCTTGTTCCGTGACATTTTAATGATGCACTGGTGGTTGATTATCCCTCTGGATATCTTCAAACTTTTTCCATGAATATAAATCATTCAATAAAATATTCAATTGCACTTTAAATAATATGACAGCAATAATAAAATCATGAAGTATTCGTAATCTTTTTTTACATAACTACATGTATTACTAAGGTCATAGTGTATTTTATTTAAAAATACTAGTTTTGTTTAACAAAAAAAGTATGAGAAGTCAATTCAGTTTTGATTTAATCAAGTTGATAAGAAGATCTACGAACATAAGCATTGTGTAATTGTCCAGGGATTCTTATTTATTTGGTTAAAATTTTATTGTCGGAGGGAGCTACCATTTGAGAGGAGGGTAGGAGGGGTCCTGATCCCGAAATTCCGGCTTAAAAACATGAAATCCCGAGGTCCCGAATTAAGATAAATTTAAATCCTGATATCCGAAAATAAAATTTCAGATCTCGAAAGGGTCAATCCCTAAATCTTAACATTAGAAACTTTTGATCCCGGAGTCCCGATAAAGGTCATGTCCACCCTCATTTGAGGAGGGGGGGCTTGGATGAAATTTGAAAAAGGCAAGACAGGCTTTGGAACAAACAAAGGCAGGATCAGTAATTTAGAATATCAGGATGACAATTCATGAAAACAATTTCAGTAAACTAATGAAAATTACAGGTCTGTAAAGAATGAAAAATAAAAAATGCAGGACAATATACTGATGAGTTCAACTATAAAAATAAAATGCAGGACAAAGTTTTATAAATCCTAGCCCTCCTCCCCCTTAATATCAAATGGTAGCATCCTTAGACATTTTGCACCTTTATTTTATTTTATTTAAGACCTACATGTAGGCATTGCCAAGTAAAAAACGAAAACAGTTATGGTCCCTTCTCTTTCTGTTTCCCTCCTTTTCAAACGTCCTTCTTTTCTTTTGGTAAATTTATTTCACTTTGAAATTTTCCTATTATGTCTCATTGAAGGTTCATTTATTGAAAATGATTAACTTTAAATGATTTTTAAGGATTAAATGAATAACAAAGGGTGTAGGGCTGGTCTTAGCAATAATGTAAACATTCTGATCATGATCTTTTAAAAGCTTGCATATTGCACATAATTTTAAAACTCAGCAATGAATCAGACTATGAGTAAGAGTTATCTTTTCTTAGGTGTTCTGTACCCCCTTAATATATTTAAAAATATAAAAATGAGAATGATGGTCGTAGTCAGAACGTAGTCAGGTCGTAAGAAGAGCGTTATAAGGACGAGTACGGCATTGGCGTGCTAGAATCGGACTATGGTCTTGAACAGCGTGGTGTTAACGTGGTATAGTTGTAGTGGAAGCATAGTTTGGTCGCGGTGAGAACGTGATGGTCGAAGTGAGGTCGTAATAACGTCGTTGAGAGATCGTAGCGCAGTCTCTCTGAATAGAATCACGCTTTCGCTACGCTCTCGCTACGATGATACAGCGACCTTTGCGATCCAACTACAACTTTATTACGCTCTCACTACGCTTCTACTATGACATGATTTCGACACGACCGCACCAAGATTGTTTTGAACATGATCACAGTTGGCCATGCTTATCAAGATCTTGAAGACCTCATCATGACCTTTCTGCGATCTATACCATCGCACTACGATCGTCAAAATATGTTTAAGAGATCGAAGTGGCCAGTGGCCTAGTGGGACTGTGGTATAAGACATACAACTTTGAGAAAGAGAGCTTTATATTTAAATTTTCTATTTCAATTCTTCTCAAAATTTCGCGGTATAAAAGTTAGGAGGCTTTTACGTTTTATAATAGTTTAATACGCCAATCGTGCGTTTCTCCTACATAAGACTCATCAATGACACACAGATCAAAATAATTAGAAACCATAACAAGTACAAAGTTAAAGAGTATTAAGTACCAAAATTTCCAAAACATTGGGCCAAATACGTCTACGATAATCTATTCCAGCTGGGCTAGGAAAATCCTTATTTTTTTTACAGATATATACTTTGGCAAACAGTTGATTTTAAAAATTGACCATATAATTGATGTTCATGTTAACACCGAAGTGCTGACCACTGAGCTTGTGATATCCTCGGAGACGAATTGTCTACCATCAGTGGCATCGACCCAGTGTTATGAATAGTAATCCAAGTTACCAGACTATTGATTAAATACGCCTGATTCGCATTTAGTCTTCACAACACACATCAGTAACATATTGACTCCAAAATGTGACGGTTACTGAAGAAAAATCTCGCACATAAATCTGCAGTCGTTTTTTAGAGTTCAGGACGTACTTAAATGAAATAAAAAAATTAAAAATTGAAAATGTGTACTTTTATTCGAAAGAGTATTAGTAAAAGAACAACATGAACAAAATAGACTAAATGATAATGATACGTGGAGGTTTTTGCGCTCCTTTTCGAGATATTTTAGTTTTAACCATAATGTGTCATAAGTACACGGATACCCTACTCGCACTATCGTTTTCCATGTTCAATGGACCGTGAAATTGGGTAAAAAATCTTATTTGGCATTAAAATCAAAAAGATCATGTCATAAGCAACAAGTGTACTCAGTTTCAAGTTGATTGGTCTTCAGCTTCATCAATAACTACCTTGACCAAAAACTTTAACCTGAAACTCCAACGTTCATTTTCTATGTTCAGTGGACTTAAAACTTAAAACATGAAATCAAACAAATTTAGAAAAAAAAAACATTTACGGAATATTACAGTTGTTGTCAATTCGTTTGATGTGTTTTGTCATTTGATTATATCATAAGATTAGGGACTCTCTGTTCTAAACTGTCCTCGGAGTTTAGTATTTTTGGTATTTTTCTTTTTGCACGAGGACCATCCCAATTTATATTCATATCGTTTTATGTGACTGTCGGTTGTTTTCGGTGTTATCTCGATAGTTAATAAGATGGTGTCTACACTAAAATACACATTCAATACTGATATGTATTATCTAGTTTATGCGCTGTTAACTGTTTATTTAAGACTCATTACAATTTAGAAATTAAGTAATTTGGTAAGGTAAATATGAGAATATGAATCAAATCGGTGAATAAGAATTTGACAGCTAGTGTCCCTTTAAGTTATACATAATATGTATGAATGTAAGTTTACTTTATTCGACGGTAAATTTTACCTGATATAAGGTAATTGGATTAAATGCAGGATGTTATACCGCATAACTGTTAATTTGTCTGAAATTATTGGAACGCATCTATCTAAGTAATTAAAAAGCTGCAAATGTAAATTTTTGCGTGAAAATATTAATTGTAAATCTAGTACTGCCCAATGAAATGACGTTTATTTAGTTTTGTAAAATTTCAGGCTACTTCAAAATAAATTAATAAATACATTTTCTTCAACAAATGCTTTCATAATAGAATATTCAATAACCCAAAATACCACTTTCGGTTGATAATCCTGGTACCTTTGCTAACTATTGTCCTTCACTGGAAAAAAATCCTCATTTATGTGCGCCTTTATGACGTCATTTACCAGATAAAGGGGTTCGCTTATATTTCAAACATCTGTATAGTGCTTATATATCTAATGTACATTGAGAACAGCCACTTTTTTTATTATGTAATCGGTAAAATACCATACTGAATACAACTTTCACATTTATTGTATTACAATCTGTGGATACTTTATTTTGGCATTGGAAAAGGTCATATTTTCCTGCCATTAATGACGTCTGAAGACTATATGCAGTTGATGTTGGATGTGTACGAATTTTTTATATAATAAGTTGTTATGGGTTTTGAACTAGCTAGCAGACACTGTGAGTACTCTCAGACTAACAGCGTGGTTTAAGCAAAATAGTATTCTAAAAAAAAAGTAGATATGGTATGATTGCACTAAATCGAATATATTTAAAGTAAACCAAAAGAACTTCATTGATGAGCAAAAATACCACAAAGTCCGCTTTTAAATGCACCGGTATGACAATTTAAACGAGAAAATTATCTGATTAGTTATTGTAAGTATTTGACTTAACAATTTTTAGCATGTTCAATTATCGTCATAAGTAACTGTGATTGTTAGATTTATTAATTCTTACTGCGGTTTGTTCTATATGATATACTATCGTAACTGGCATTTTATGACTTGTTTTATCAACAGTCGGTGCAATGATTAAGATAATATTACCTGGTGCACATCTTTTGTATATAATTTCTGTTGCAGGTTCTGTAGATGGCCCCGTTATTGAACTGCAAGGCCGTCTATCAGTGGGTGACTTCACTAGTACTGTATCAGCTGACGCAATTATCATAAATGTTGAATTGATTGCATCTACAGTTTCACTTGACCTAGGTGTACATGCAGCTATTTGAGCAGGAATATTTACTGATACTTCTTCATTTCGTTGTTTCACCTTCTTAGTCGCTGCTGTAGTAACACCACTGCTGGCATTGCTTTTTAGCTTTCCTTTTCTTCCTGACATTCTATTGATGTTCTGATCTAAATTTTAAAGTCCATGTGTTACTTGTCCATATTTTAGTTGATCAAACACCATGGACATAGTATGCAATTTCATGATCTAACATACATATAAAATGAGGAATATGAGGAATAATGAACAGTAAGGCAGGTTTAGCCTGGTACTTTTGATCACCAATTAATATTCTTGAACGTGTCTATTTGAATGATAAATCTACCTTTTTTCAGAAATTTATTTGTAATTACATACACGTCATAAAAAATACGTCCCTATATGTAACGTTGATCCATTCATGTTATGCATAGTTAATATTTCATTTGTTGTATTTGGTGTGCTGTCTTAAATTTTTAGGAGGTGTCCGTTGCTATTTCAAGGTTTATATGTTGTACTGTAATACTGTATTATATAAAAACTTACCATCACTATCATAGATCACAACGAGGATTGGTCAAAGGCCGACAGACTTGCTCGGGAAAGTTTTTGGATAAGAAAGCTGAGGACAGTTTCCCCAGAGGGCATTAATGAAAAAACATAGAAGAGTCACTCATTTTTCCCTCCATCACTAATTTCCTCTCATCACTTGTGGCCAGTTACTACGGCTTCCGTACTGGACCCTTACACTTTTCAGGGATTTTTGAATTATATTAGTTTTGATTACAGTTGGCAAGGATGTGTAAGTACGCAGCCACGTTCTATTACTTAACCTTAGTAAACATGTATTACTCAATTTTCTTATCATCAAATTACTATATTTTTTAGATGTTTAAATACGCAGTCTCTGATGCAACTGCCCTACCGTTGTCATATTTTAAATGTCATGCCAGCTTAGATCGGTCAGGACTGTTTATTGGGACTGTATTTCCACGCAGTTGTTTAACATCTCAACTGTCAACACCTTTGGGAATGTTGAGTTGTGCCAGTTCACATCGTAAATAACTTTTTTTATTTTTGGCATATTTTTGTAGTTTTTGCGGTGTGTTTGAAAATTTTAAAATTGTTCCAGCGTTCGCTTAAATTGTATAAATCAAGATTTTGATAGAGTCTTAATTTGAATTGACATGATTCATTTTTCATCGTGCAATTACCGAAGAAGGATATCTGTTATCCGAAATATCTAACATATTGTTCGTTTTATTGTGTTTTGGTGATGTTGTATTCTTTTAGACTTGTTATATATTATATTATGTAGTGTACTGCATCATGTTTATATGATCCATCGCCCCGTAAGATTTATCGTTGACTATTTATTCAGTCATTTAATCATATAAACATGATGCAGCACACTACATAATATAATATATAACAAGTCTAAAAGAATACAACATCACCAAAACACAATATAACGAACAATATATATATGTACAATGTATCTATCTTTGCTGATTCGATTTATTATGTTCAAGAAATCCATTTTGTTGTTGGATTCAACCGAATTTAAATATTGGACTAACTTCAAACAACTAAATACATATTAAGATACAGCATAAAAAAGAACTTTAGAATTCCTTTTTTTTTTATTTAATCGAATTTTTATTTCGGACATTATGGCCCCTTAGGGCGGATCAATTTATAAAGCGTCAATGTCAATGTCAAAAATCTGAAGACACGGTTAGCATTGTTATATTTAGTATATTTAAGAACTTATTATTCAATAGTTCAATATTGGATTCCGATTTTGGCCAACTTGAAAACAAGGACCAAAATCTAAAATCATAAAACATATTATGGAATCCTTTGAATTCAAAATTTGTCAAAATTAAAACTTCCTTTTATTTTGAAACCTTCCATATTAATGTGAACTTTTTGAATAAAATAAAAATAATCAACATTTTCAATTGGATTCAATATATCAAAGATACACAAATACTCATCTTTGTTGATATTAAACAATTTGTTAAAATTTTATTTAAATTCACATACTTATTGTTAAGTGTTTGTTCTGAAAAAAGAAAATCGTAGTTTGTTTTGTCCATAATTCCTAAACGATTTGTGCCATAAACCCTAAAATCAATCCCCACCTTCTTCTTAAGGCTTTGAATCTTGGGACATTATTTTATTTTTTATGCTCCAACAAATTGTTTTCAATTCAATGATACATGTAAATCAATATGTATAATACTACAGTAATATAACAT
The DNA here is from genome assembly GCF_036588685.1 of Mytilus trossulus. Lineage (NCBI taxonomy): Eukaryota > Metazoa > Mollusca > Bivalvia > Mytilida > Mytilidae > Mytilus > Mytilus trossulus. The sequence continues at coordinate 23,279,699 of NC_086380.1, forward strand.
GTTTCGTTTCAGTTTCTTTTGTTTTTTGGGCCAGTGTCTTCCAGGTTTTATATCTAACATCGCTTTTTTATTCATATACTCTTTATCATGTTTATCAAAACCAGTATATAATTGGATGCAATTTTTATTTAAGTAAATAAGGAGGTCGTGTACAAAATGTTCATGAGAAATTATATTCTATTGTCTTATATTAGTTCTGTCATTGAAATTACTTTTTGCCATGATTTTGTCATTTTATTTTTCGACTATTGACTTAAATTCTCCAAATGCCATATTCTACCTTGAACTGTGAATACACAGCAAATATGTATACCAGAGAAAATGTCTAGCAGCGTATAGCTTTGCGGTTACCACATAATTTATTGTTCTTACAGTTGTTATCATGGTTATTATGGATATTTTTAAGATTTGAGGTAAAATAACTACATGTATCGTGGAAAATGTTAAAAAAAATATCTATTTTCGTTATTAATCAGATAACTCTTCAACTAAATAGAATTTCAGCTTGCATTATGAGCTATACATATATATGTAATATAAGTTTTTTGAATTAAAAGTATGTAACAGAACTGCCAGGAAATTATAAAAGATATACATATTTATAAAAAATGAAACAGACTGTTTTAACTAAACATAGGAAGGTTCACAGAATATTTAATCTATAAAAGAAAGAATCCATTTTTTTAATATTATGCAAATATAAAACAACATTGAAGCCAAATTTCTTTTTTTTTACTTTTTAATGGCCCTGGGTATAAACAATCACATGTTATACATGTATCGTTTATGATGACCTTTGAAAATCACTCTATTGTTGTATTTCCAGACATAATAAAACAAATGTTACGGCTTTTAGTTCATTTAGTATATGTAGAAGGACGATATACTATGTACTTCTTTTTATATTTTTTTTGTTCCATGTAAAACACGTTTAATGAGAAAAAAAGTGTATTTATATAATCACCTTACAGTTCATTTCCGAATATGGGCACTTTGACAGAGTATTAACTCAAGAAAGAAGTGATATAGTCAACTAATAATATTATAAATGTTTGAACATATTATTTATACGGAAATGTAACAAAACACATGTATATGATCTCATCATAAATACCAGTTTTGACATCTGTATGTCAAACGCGCGTTTAATCTATAAATGTTTCATCGATGATTCTCGAAAAATTACAAATGTTAAAGAAATCACGAAATTGTGGTACTGAAATTCGTAAATGTTTTGTCAAAATTCTCAGAGGTCATTTATTACTGGGTAGAATATTTTTAGTATTTAGAAAAAGGTTTTTAAAACATTTAATTCATATTTATAACCATTTTTAATCAATATAAGTTATCAAATTCAGACTCAAACTGACATAATGAAAACGTGCGCATGATAACAAAAACAACTGATGTAATACTGTGTATCATCGCTACCGGAAATTTAGTTACAACGAAAAGTAGAGAAAGGAGCATAAAAAAAACAAAATAAAAACACCTTTAATTTAATAAATTTATACTGTTTGGTAAGGATACTGCTTACGAAAATCAATCTAAAAAATGATTTCTTTCTCTCTTTGTGTTCGTTGTGGTCTCTTTCTATAACAATACTATATATGTTTTTAAGAAAAAGGGGATCCTTTGTTGTCATAGAAAAACCACTAACTGTACAAGAAAGCTATACAAATAAATTATAAAAAATTGAAGTTTAAACAGACAATTATATTAATAACTTATTCCCGTAGCCTTAATATTTGTTATTTGTAATTTTTGTAGTTGATTAGTTTTATGCATTGTCGTTACAATGCATAGGTGTTTACCAATATCTCCTTCATTATACTCACAGTCTTTCATTGTGAAAGATCTAACGGACCAGCTTATAATTATTTTTCAAAGGTCTTTTGTTACAAAAAAGAAAGTTCTATTTACCGTATCATCTATTAACATAAGAAAATTTCCCACACTTGAGATAAAGTGTTATATGCTTAAGTTCCGTTCCTTTATGAACTGAAAGGAATTGCTGTTAAATAAAATATTATGTTAACACTTAAGGGCATATCCAACAGTTTATTTCTGAGAATCTTTTCCCTTTAATATATTTTATTCTCAATTGACAGAGAATCAAATTTTGCCAAAAATAGTATATGTTGTCGATTTCGTTTTTGCCAAAAAAAGCTGCTGAAATTTGAAAATTTTTGCAATTTTGGAGAAAAAAAACTTTTTTTAGTTAAAAAAAATTAAATATGATTTTTTAATCAACATAAAATTATATAATTGGGCTCATATTAAAGCAAACTAAATTAACATTTGAAAAACACATTTTTTGATTTTTTTAAATATTTCTAACTGTGTCGATAGTCTATAGCAGGGTTAATTTTCAGATTATATTTCCATTTGATTTTTTTTTCAGAATATTCATTTATAATGCCACTTGACGTCCGTCATCCATAATCATTATTTATTTTACCGTTGCTTTACAATGAAGCGTTTTGCTTATACAGATTTATATTTCACTGTCTATAATTTCCCATATCGAAATTAACAAAGAGCACGTGAAATTTTGCAACCAAACACTTGTCTAAAAACTCGCTGACTCATCTTTTTTATTCATTTTGCAGTTTCGGGCTTTTTGTTCTTTATAGGCTTCTAGCTATAACAAAAAATCTGCATGTTGACTCTCAGTGTTTTGAATCATATGGGTCGTTGGGTTGCTGTCGTAATAATGTATACCATTTAAAATCTTTTTTCAAAACAAAAGGATTGATGTGGGTATGGAAATATATATACATCTCTGGACTTCTCCCGTCCGACAGTATATCGTTGCTAAAATTGGGTGCGGCCGTTTAGCTGCTCTGATGTATAAATTTGTAGCCTTGTTAAGCCGAAATAAAAATGTCGTATATCCGATGCATAGTGCAGTGAGAGTTTCGCGCTATCTATACGTTAAAGGAACATCTAAATAAATAATTGAAGGGATATACGAACTTTGAATAAAATCTCTAAACAACAACAAAGGTTACATGAATCTTCAAATAAGTCACATTGCTGATTTTAACACGTCTGTTGCGCCTTTTGCAGTTGTAGATGAAAAAAACCTTTGTTTAACAAAAGAGATCAGTAAAACGATAAATTGAGAATAAGCGAAAGGGCCGAAAAACAAGCCTGACTGCCGTTGTTTTACGCTTCAATATATGAGTTATTGAAAAATTATACACAATGGAGATTGTTTTCTGTTCTACTGCCCTCCGTCTGGTTTGGCTGCATACAATGAAACCACTGATGTTGACAACTATTTTATTATTGATTATTCAAACAAATGAACTCAAAGAAAAAAATTCGGAGAGAAAGTCTAAAATTTTCGTTTAAAAATAAGATATGAATAAAAATAAAATACCAAAACTGAAAAACTTTTTTAGACAATTATCAGTGGAGAACTGATGATTATGTATCACTATATGAAACCGAAAGAATTGATTGCTCCCGTGCTCCAGTGGCAAATATATTACGCATATTTACGACGTGGCGAAAGCGGATCTGGGGTAAATCATTGATACATTATCATGATAAAGAGTTTGCTAGCGGTAAAACGTATGCCATACTAGAATAAAGTTGAATACGATCAAAATTTTGAGTTAAGCTATTAGACCCCGAACCCCTTCCCCAATTTTGAATAATGGTATTTTCAATGTCTGTTTAATTTTTTTTCCTATCCTATTATGGACTCGCTGACTTATTAGTCAAGACCTACATGAAGACCAACACCGTTTTTTTTCTATTTATATATGAATTATATTTGTTTCTTCATACACCTTAAACACCAAAATCGTCAGATATTTTCTACTAGTATGTCAGTGTATATATTACAATGTTTTCCTATTTCACATGTTTCATTTTTTTTATTTCAGTGTCATCTTTTAAATTGTTTCAAGTAACAGGTCGTATTAATTTAAAGAGCTACTGTACATTAATAGCACATTAACGCAAAGCTAGATGCATGATGAATGTTAGTTTACACCGTATTTTATTTTTCTGAAGAAACCATTTTTTTCATCTTTCTCAAGTAAAACCAAACTTTGAGTTTTCTATTCTGAATGACAAAATCTCGGAAAAATTTGGTAAAGAAAAAATTAATTATAATTTGCATTCTAATGCGTTTTTTGCCGATTCCCTCCGTGCTCTTTCCTTTAATGAAAGAACCCTCCCTTTCTAGACGGCCAAAGCAATTCCAATGGTGATTTCGTTATGACGTCGTTGAAACAACGTTAAATTATGGGAAACAATAGACGACGTTTATGTTTGTTATTACCTCCCCTGACACTGTTGGATATGCCCTTACACATGTGACAAAAGCACACAAATGATATAGAACCAGATTTCACATCTCATGCAACCAATATTTATAAACTCTCAACAGTTAAATTTTAGTTATTTAAAACACTCGGCGCAATCTAATTAAAATATTGATCTCTGATTACGTTATATTACATATGAGCACATATGAAGTATAACGTAATCAGAGATCAATATTTTAATTAGATTGCACTCGGCGCACCTCGCGTTATAAATTTTAAAATGACTCATGGGGATAAATATCGTATCAACTTGATGTAGTTACATATTTTATCTCTTAAACATTAAATTTTGATTCGACTAGACTAGTTTATATAATCGAGTCACATTAAAATGCTTAGCGATATAAGGATTTATATTGTGTTTTTCTCCCAATATGTATGATACAAAGCAGCAGGTTGACTTTGGTTTGATCTATCGTAAACATTTGGTTAAAGAGGGTCACAAAGAAAATGTTTGAAGTCGCCATGCGCGTATTTCAGAGATTTTTTTGCCTTTAATGATATTAGTGTGAAAGCTTAAGGTGGCTCGGGACGATTCGACTGCGTATAACTTCTCGCATGAATTACTAAAGTAATTGTCGTAAATTGGATTTAATTTTTTTTAAATATTTTGATTGATTAGAAATGTTTAATCATTGAAGTTATGTGACTTATAGAATATTTTCGTTTTTATCCGTATTTGTTCAAGGGTCAAAATGACATTTCACCCATTTTCACCATTTTCATGCCAAAATTTGTGGGCTCCTTATCGGTGACCTATGTTTATTATTGGCTCATTCTTTGAAGCTATATTCCTGCTTTTCATATTACAGTTTTGGACAAATTGTCATAGAATGTTTTTTTAATATTCCGATAAAAATATGTCAACACCTCTATTTCCCCTATCATTTCATTGGAAAATGGTTCCTTTAACATACCTGTTTAAAAGTAAAATTTTGAGCTTAAATGGTCCGTGACCCCCTATTTTTTTCGACCAATTTGATTCATTTTCTTTAAAGAATAAAATAACCAAAAATACGGCACTTCTGGTAGAAACTTCGAATTGGCCCGAGCCACCTTAAGACCTTATGAACTTTAAATCAATTTTGGACAAATTGTCATAGAATGTTTTTTTAATATTCCGATAAAAATATGTCAACACCTCTATTTCCCCTATCATTTCATTGGAAAATGGTCCCTTTAACATACCTGTTTAAAAGTAAAATTTTGAGCTTAAATGGTCCGTGACCCCCTATTTTTTTCGACCAATTTGATTCATTTTCTTTAAAGAATAAAATAACCAAAAATACGGCACTTCTGGTAGAAACTTCGAATTGGCCCGAGCCACCTTAAGACCTTATGAACTTTAAATCATGGTTTAAAGAATCCGTATTACATGTTGTAGTCGGTGACGACTTATCCATGTCTGTATTTATAAAGTGTAATAATGTTTCTAAAATAAGACAAATTGAATATATGAATAAGTTTGACATTCCTTGCTGAATTTACTCTATAAGGTTTGATCATCCACACACATTTTATTTATCAATTTCAATTATATTTTTTATGAAACCGGGATTTTTATGTTACTTTAGAAAAGATTTTCCTGTAATTGTCAGTCTAAATAGTATGTAATACAATTGTGCAACAACACATGAACAATAGCATTTGTTTTATACACAGCATACGATGAATATCTGTACAAAACAATGAACTCTTTTAAATTAAAAAGCTTTAAAATTACCAAGAAAAGTAATAGAGAATAATCCATTTCAAAAATTCAGTACTCACTTATTCATCATAATGTTGTATATTTTATGTTACCATTTTGATCGGACGTTTGTTCTGGTCTCGTTTTATCAAATTATATGCATTGAAAAACGATCTACAGTTAGTATATGTTGTCATGAGAATACCAATGTTTGCACAAGAAAGCTAAACAAATGGTTTATAAAAGAAGTTTTAACAGATATTTTAATTGATAATTGATTCCTTTTACCTTGTTCTTCATTTGCGCTATAACTGGTGTTTTGGGGATTAAGTGTTAACCAATATTTTATATATAATATAACTGTCACAACGTTTAATCACCATGCAGTTTATTTGGAAGATTCACGTTCTTAAAAACGACAAATCAATACAAAGCCGACGGAGTCAAATTAAAATATAATAAATATTTGTACACAGTATTTAACCAAATTGTAGCAAATAGATAAGCAAATGAACTCATCATAAATACCATCGATGAAATTCGGTAGACATTTTTTTTTATTTAAACGCGTTTTTCGTTACAAAAATGTCATCAGTGACGCTGATATAAAAAAAAAATCCAATAACAGCACGAAATTGTAAAACCTTAGACCAAAAATTCGTAAACGTTTTGCCAAAATTCAGCTCAGGTGATATATGTCTAGGATTAACAGTCCTATATTGAAAAAAAATTAATTTGTAAACAGTAACTCATTATTATCACTAATTCAATGACAATTCATGTCAACACAGAAGTGTGACTACTACACCATTTTATGCAACAGAAGTAAGTTATCAAATTCCATCTTTACCTCGAGCTGGAATTAGCATAATATTGCAGTGTTCAAATACGTCTAGATTTCGAGTTTAATTTCTGCAAGTAATGTTTTATTCAGTATTATATTTTATTCCAAGCTATAATATAAGCAAATTTTGACTGAGTAAAATTAAAGTAATTTAAATACAAATTCAGAAACAAACTTAAGTATCTTTTTCATAGAAGTATTCAAAACTATTCCATAATAGTTAAAGCATATATTATATCTTTATACAACGTGTAACTGATCAAAATTTTAGATCTAAAGATACAAAAAAGCCCGAAATTATCAACGAAAAAGGAATAGGTAAAATACTGCAGTTTCATCGGGCAACTTGATCACTTCCATTTCATCACGTTGAGTGTTTATTAAACATGTTAAACTCCACTGATTTATCAAAATACTACCTTTTGTCGCTATTATGAACAAATATTTGAATTAAGTGACCAAATATGTGTACAAAGTTTGTATATAATTGTTCATATTTTATTTTATTGCTAAAATCCTTAAAAAAAAAAATAATCTTGCTCCTTGAAGTCCAAAGAAAAGAAAAAAATGTTAACGTCACGCATTGCATAATATGTAAATAAAAAACATGAATGCTTGAGTCAATTCGTTAGGAAAGTGATGTTGATTTTTGTATCAGTAATGTAAAGACGATTTGATGAGATGTGATCATTAAGGAAGGTTATTGATTTGTTTGATAGTTCTGAATTTGAATAAATGCAGGCAGTATCCCATGGTTAATGTAACATAATGTACAACAGTATTCCGCATTGTTCCGCAAAGCCAAAGTGATACTAAATTGTTGGCTTAGCGCAAAAAGTATACCAGGAAATTTTTTTCGGAAAGATCATGCTTTTCTCAGATTATTGATGTCGTCTTTACATGTAAGGCTTTGAATATCTTCAGATTAAATTTTAAGTAGAAAATAAAACAGATTCGTATACTTCTGTTTAATATATATTGTCTTTACTGATAAATCTTATGTAGACGACACGCGCGTCTGGCGTATTAAATTATAATCCTGGTATCTTTGATAACTACTTATATATAAAACTTGACAATAAGTGTCGGTTGAGAATAAAACTGCAGCTTTTTAATTGTGAGATTTAATTTTTTATGTATCACTATTCCAGCAGAGTCTGTATAACGAGTATATTATTACCATTTGATATGATATTATAGGGCTTGGGTTTCCTGTCATGATCTACTTGTAGACGGTTCCTACTTACAATGAAGCTTTTAAAACAAGAGTTTAAAGCGGTAAAGGTGAAATCATCTATTATTCATATACTTAGGCATTTTCTGGCAAAACTTTTATGAATTGTGGTAATCAATGATTTCCAACTTCGTACTTTATTTTGCCTTTTTGTTTTTAACTTTTTTAGATTCGAGCATCACGGAGTCTTTAATAGACGCGAGGCGGGTCTGGCGTAAATACAAATTTATATTCTGGTATATATGATGAGTTTATATACATGTAGTAACGTAGTTGATACAGGTATACGACATTTTAAAAAGCAATTTACTCCTAACAAGAACCATTACAACCCTATTTCTCGTATCAAACATAAACTAAAAGAACTTGTCAAGTATGCTTATAATTTTTATTGTTTGGCGTAAATTTTACATTGAGGTTCTGAAAACTGAAATTACGATTCACCAACTGACTTCATTTTCGGAAAATAACATCTGTATCAAACATAAACTTTAAGCTTCTTCTTTAAACATGTCACATGCAGAACCAAAGACAATGAAAGTTCCAGCTATGTACTCGCTTCCTAAGCTGCACAAAACACCTACTTAAACTATAGATTTTTTTGATTTTTTTTAACAACATAATTAAATATTTATTTCAAATATTGGCTTGTGACAATATCCTTCAGGAGTTCAAGTTCCTCCTAATGTTCCCTGTTACAATCCACTAATCACTCAGGGTAGTGAATAGTTGTAAAATACATATTACTTTTGTATATCATTAAATATTGTAAAATACATTTTACATTTGTATATCATATTATAATGTAAAATACATATTACATTTAAAAATAAAATTGAGAATGGAAATGGGGAATGTGTCAAAGAGACAACAACCCGACCATATAAAAAAAAACAAAAAAAAACAACATTTGTATATCATATAATATTGTAAAATACACTGTATTACATTTGTATATCAAATATATATTATATAATATCACTTAGTATGAATATTCATTATGTTTTCTAATAGTTGCAACACAATTCTTTTAATTTCAAACATACTCTTCTATTGAGCTCATTGAGAAAAATTGAGAAAAACATTTACATTTTTTGTCTTTTGATCAGATATGTAATAGGCTTTTTTAATTGAAAAACCAACAATTGTTAGAATATAGCGAAAGTCAATATAGTCTTCGTTAGAAGTTTTATATCCAAATACCAACTGTTTTAGTTTTATCTTAAACGTTATTTTACTGTTCTTTAAAACTTCATCTATTTTATTCCAAATTTTTTTGAATACGGACAGATCATAAAAAGTGATCATAATCTTCTTCCTGTGTACAAAAATAACAAGAACTATTGTTTACAATTTTCCACCTGCACAATAGTTTCTTTGTTGGTAGAATATGTTATATTTCCATTTAAACATTTTAAGTTCATTTTCTTTTAATTATCTGAATAAAGAAATATTTAAATTGTTTTGATATAACACATCATCTATATAAAATATACGCTGCCTATTTTTGGGTCTTCGGTTTATTCATAATATTTAAATGTAAGTTGTATTTAATGATAATATATAACATACATAAATATTGAGGATGAACACGGATGCGGCCACTTTTATTTTCGACAAAAACCATCTGAAAAGTGACAATTTTTTTGAATATTTGATAGATTTTTCACATTTAAGCTTAAATCGGAGCGTTTTTAATGACTTAATTAGTTAAAATCTTTCACAAAAACGAATTGAATCAATTGCAATAGACGCTTAAGTGATTAAAAAGTGTCCAAAATATTTCGTTAGATGAAGCTGAAATTTGAGGCAAAACTCGGCCCTTATCGGACCTACTCCTTTGTTGAAAGTACGTCATACAAAAAATGTACATTGCAAGACGATATTGGTGATTTTGAATCAGATCAAAGTTTTTATTTTTCTATCCAATATATCACTACGCCTCATATTTGTATTAAGAAAAAGTCACACACCTCATTAAATTGGCATTTAAAAATCAGAATGCAAATATATATGTTCAAACTCTTCTAGGTATTTTTTTTTAGTAACAACAAACAAAAGAACTATGTCAATTGGACCTGATTTGATACTTTAACTGCCATTGAATTTTTACTAGATAACATTTAAGTTCGCTTTATTGAGTTCGCATATCGTCAAGTTATCGGAATTCCAAAGGGCAGATACTTTGCACCGCTTATTTATTGCGGACCTGTTTCTGTATTGTTATTTGTTACAATCTTTAAAAGCAAATTATGGTGGCCGGTTAAATGAGGCTATTTTGCGGTTTCGCGTTTTTGCATTTTAACCCTTCATATTCGGAAATAAAAAACATATTTCGCGTTTTCGCGTTTTCGATTTTGCGTTTTTCGACTTCGCAATTTCGCGTTTTTGCTCTATAGAATATGAAGGGAGATATCGCGAAAATTCGAAATGGTCTAAACTGGCCATCATAACAAAGACTAATCGAAACAATATCTGATACAATAATTTGATAAAACTTTTAGATGTTTTGATGATAATATTGACTTCAGTATGTACAATTTATAGATTCATACTGATGAACTTATTTAAGTAAAGCTTATACTAACACTGAACAATGTATTAAATACTGTAACACTGTATTCCGTTTAAAATGTACAAATACAGACACTTTAAAAACCCAAATGATGAAATTCACAAATTCGTAAAAGTTAGATATCAACGATAAGTTCATACTACATTGATATAAAAAGATCTCATATTAAAACTGCAATTACTATCCTTGGTGGTTAACGTTCCTCACGGGTTAACTTTAAGTAGCGACTGACCATTTACATAGGTCTTTTGCGAGGAGGTCTTTAATAGAATGTCAATTTCAATTGTTTGTCAGTAAGTTTCTACTAATTTATAAACTATAATGCAATATACAACAAAATACATAAAATTTTAAAACTGAAATTTAAAGATTTAAATATCAAATAAATACTTTCCGTAGAGTATTATACATATATTTCAATTTAAAAAAAAAAATAAGGCCCTTGGCAAATATTTTTATTTTATTTCAGAAATATCAACGAAAAACAATTCTTTCAATAAATTTTAGCCCATTATATCGTTTAATCTTTTCTCAGGAAAACTTTTTACCCTTCAGTTACTGATACTAAAGTCTTTTTCAGAATTTCAAGAAAAATTATCATAAAACATTTAGACATTCCAGCTATCTTAAATGAAAGGGTTGTAAGCAACTATACGGCCTGCAACAATGAAGATCACCCATAACGTATAGTTGTCTATAAAAGGACCCGACATTGTTTCATTATTTCTTTCATCCTCATCCTTTCCCCTTATCTTATACTATCTCGATCATAATTGTCTATTGAGACATGAAAAGAAGAAAATTATTACTTGAAAATTGCGGTCCCTACTTCTGTATGATACACAAAATCATAACGGTTACAAAAGAAAACAAATTTCGTTATCCAATCGAAATGGAAATAAAAAAAAATCATGTTCTATTTTCATCATATATGTGTTGTGTCAGTTTTCTCCTTGGTTTTAAATCTTTATTTTACTTCCTAAAAAAAAATCGGACGGAAAGATGACACCTGTTTACTTGTCTTTTATTTTATTTTACAAGTTTTATGGTACTAAATTCTTAGTTTTCGTGTAATATTTAGTGGACGAATCTGGTGGTTGGTTTTCCTGTTGGATTTATTGGGTCTACTATAAATGTTGCACTAATGACGTAGTTGTTAATTACCCTTACACGACTTAGTATCTGAAAGGATTCTTTTTACATTTAATGATTTACTATCTTTATACGACTCATATAATAATATTTTCATTTGCATAAAAAACGGACATGGCAACTTCTTTCTAGTTCAACAAGCAAATCACGTGCGATATACTTATTCTTTCCTACTAATAGTAGATAAAACGCTACACTATGGTTTTCAAAAAATATCGTGGGTCAATTCGTGTTTGATTTTACTGAATTTCACATAAATAGAAATATAATTCTTATAGTTGTATTTATTTATTTGGTGTTAATTTTACTGTTCGCTTTTACTTTTATTTAAAGAAAAACGAGTCGCATTGTGTGGCGACGTTTCTGCTCTATGGTGTCTTTAAAAAAAAGCGATTCTAATAGATTCAAATTAATTCATAACAGATTACTCAGATTTGTGACAACCACACAAAGTGAATTCTCTTTCATGAATGTGCCTATTTTTCTTTTCGGGATTAACTGAAGACGCACCTCTTTGAATGCTGAAATCCGCTTAAGGCATGCAACTAAGTAAACTTCGCCTTATAAGTGTTGTTAAAGTGGATTCTATTAATTGTTATATCCTTTAAATTTAAATTTATTGTTATATTGTGAGTTTGGTTTAAATTTTGTACACGTTGGCACATTTATATTTTAAAAAACTTGTCTGTTACTTATGTAGCATTAGTTTTTTGCTAATCAATATATTGATTTATGCTTGTATTATACGTCACGGATCTACGCAGATGCAACAATCCTAGAACAAACAAGACTTAAAATAAGTGTTTATTCGTATTGAAAATACAGAATATGAAAATACCGAATGAGTTCATAATATATACGACACATAATATAAAGGTGATCCTGACTAGATAAATAATGAAATCTAAATTGGAAGATTATTACCAATACTGTTATTTCAAATGTTTTGTTCTTTAGCTAAAACAAATAGTGAAAAGATTCTTTTAGCAATATGTGGAGTATTTAAAGGCAACTTAACGTTGCAATATTTTTTTTATTTTTTTTTAATATATTAAGAAGTCTGATAAAGTAAAACAATAAAATACAAACTCCGAGGAAATTCTTAACGAAAGGTATATATAAGCAAATGTCAAAATCAAGCTTGATCTGGTCGCAAAATTATTCTAGAAACATTCAGTATTCAGTCAACAATTTTGATTTCGTCAAGATGGACAAAGAGAATTGTTATATATCTATAACACATTCTAATTCATCTATAGTAAACGACTACTAATATGGGTTCAATTGGCACCTTCTCCTGAATGTTCAATATACGTTCAGTATACGTTGATTTGTTTATAAAGTCACAAATATCAGAATACAAAAGTATAAACCATTAATATCTACATGAATGAAACAAAAAAACATTTTCTATAATTTATCTTGTCATAAGTTAACATATTATATCATGTCAAAAGAGTTAAAAAAATCACAGGCAAAACCTTCAATACATTCAGCACTTTCATATTTTTTCATATGCAGCATACCATGGATCTCTTTAAATTTAATTGAATCCAAAAATCATGATAAGAACTGTAATGTTCACAGAAAATAGCGGATCGTTTGTTGAGTACGCATTGAATATTTACACATAATTCATAAAAGAATGAAATTGTAGCAGACAATTATATGGATCATTTATTCCTCTAGCTTTGTTATTTACTACAGGATTTTCTTTCGTAGATTATTGCTATGCATTCTTGTTACAATGCACAATTTTATCGATATCTCATTTATAATACTCATAAAATATTGGCCAAATTATTTGTTTCAAAGAACTTTTGTTACACAAAAAAATGTTTCTTTCATCATATTATTGTTCATCTATTGACACAAGAAAATTTCTCAAACTCTGGAAAAAGTATTATATAAGGAATGTTTCAAAAAGAACTTTTGTTATAAAATAAACGTGATCAAATCAAATATAATGATAACGCTTTAAAAACAGCCACCCGTATAGATCAATATCACACAATGTTTGAAAAACACTAAAAACAATTCAATTCAAAAACACAAAATATATAGTTATTTTTTTTTTAAATTATAGGGAAATATTAAACAATACTGTTTCCTTGTACCTTTGATAGTAACTATTTACATTACGGGGTCGATGCCACTGCTGGTAGACTTTTCTTTCCCGAGGATATCATCATCCCAGTAGTCACCACTTCGGTGTTGACATGCATATTAATCATATGGTCATTTTTTTTATTTCCTGCTACAAAATTTTGAATTTTTCGAAAAAAAACTTAGGATTTTTTTATTTCAGGAACAGATTACCTTAGCCGTATTTGGCACAACTTTTTACAATTTCAGTTCCTAAATGTTCTTCAACTTTGTACTTGGTTTTCTACCCTTTTTTATAAGAGCGTCACTGATGAGTCTTATGCAGACGACACGCGCGTCTGGCGTATTAAATTATAATCCTGGTACCTTTGATAACTTTTTCCAGTAACCAACACACTAATATGTTGTTGTTGAATATAGACAGGAAGAATAATTATAACAACGAAGTTACTGGAATCATAAATATATAGTAGAAATTTCAAGAATATAAATTGTGTTATAGAAGTTTATGAAATATTTCTTATGTTGGAGAATTGCCAAGAATATTCATTTTGACGGATACGCAAACCGATACACAAAATGTTACGCATTATATTAAAAAAAACTAGACTGTTTATATTAAAATCGGAATCAATTATGTTTAAGAGAAGAGGAAAAAAAGAATTTTACTTTCAAAAAACGTTATGCCATAAATTCTTATATATATATATTGCTTCTAACATTAATTAATGGAATTGCCACCATGTTCATTATTTGTTTAAATCAATATCTTGTATTTCTTAGAATCCATTTGAACTTTTACAATATATTATGCATTTATATAAATACATTTGCATGGAATTGTGTTTAATTTTTAATGCACGAAGGTGTTAACAATCTCAAGATATACATGTATCTCTTATTATGACATTTGCAAATCAATCTTTTGTAGTACTGGGGTTTCTTTATCATTCTTTTAATAGTAATCCTGCTTTTGCTTTCAAAAAATCAAAAAAACAAATGATTTAAAACTGAAAAAGTGTGTTTGAAAACAAAATGACAAAGTGTTACCGTAACAGTTAGTACAAATGCAAGTATTACTTCAATCAGCTAGAACCAATGCGCTTTCACTGACAATTAAAGGTGTGGTAATATTGTTCAAGGCGAGTCAGGATAAGGTATAGTTTTGACATGAAATTGACTGTAATTTTATTTGAAATTAAGAAAATGTATATGCGGTTTTAATTTCAATACTATACTGAATACATACTTAATTTAAAGTTGTTTTTCAGACTTCATTTTTTTAAAACATTTCCTAAATTGATAAAATTGATAAAACTGAGTTGATAGATAAACAAAATAGGTAAAGGTTGGTGAAGACTTGGTCAAGTATGTTTCAGAGTAGGTCGAGTATGGTTCAGACTAGGTCGAGTGTTTTTCAGACTAGGTTGAGCATAGTTCAGACTTGTATAAGATTGTTAAATACTGGTCGAGTACAAGTTATGACTGCTAAGTATGGTTCATACAACAGTCGAGTATTATCAAGTAAATCTCAGACCAATTCAGACTGGTCGGGTAAAAATCAGATATAGGCTATTTCAGACTAAAACACACAACTGTCATAAAAAGGATTGAAAAATATTTAAAAACTTTTCGGCCTTGTTTCTGTTTTCACTGAACTTCTTACATTTTTGTACTTTAAACTTTTAAATCTTGATTCGACTTAACTTTATATAGTCAATCTCATTGAAATGCATACACAGGATATAACTATTGCTACAATCCTTTTTTCAAATATATGTGATACAAAGCAGCAGGTTGACCTCGGATTGATTAATCGTAAACTTTAGGTTTTCGGGGGTTAAAAAGAAATGTTGTCATGCTCATATGTCGTAGAAAATAGGTGCCGTTAATGACAGTGGTGTGACAGACCTTACAAACTTTAAGTAACGGTTATAAAGAATCTGTTTTCCATGTTATAGTTGATGACGACTTATCCAGGTTTGTTTTTATAAAGTGTAATAATGTGTCTAAATTAAGACAATATATGAATAACATCTTACGTTCCATGATGTGTTTACACTATACGGGTTGATCATCCACACGAATTTTATTAATTAATTTCAATTACATTTTGTAAGGAAACCGGGATTTTCATGTAACTTTAGACAAGATTTTCCCTGTCCCAATACGTGCTTAACAAAATTGTGCAGAGGCACTAAATTCATGTTAATACAAAGCATGCATTAATATCATTTGTCGTATACATGATGTTTATTTGTACTCAATCTTTAGCTGTTACTTTGAATTTGAATGCTAGAACAAATTACACAGAATGATAGTTCAGAAAAATGAAATTGGAAAAAATCAGTACTCACTTATTCAGTATAATGTTGTATATCCTTTGATTCCATTTCGATCTTTCTTGCCTGTCGGACTTTTGTTCTGGTCTCGTTTTATAAAACTAAATGCATTGAGAAACGATCTATAGTTTATGTTGTCATGGGAATACCAATGTTTGCACAAGAAAGCTATACAAATGGTTTAAAAAGAAGTTTGAGCAGATATTTGAATTGATAATTGATCCCCTTTACCTTGTTCTGCATTTGCAATATTTGTGGTGTTTTGTAGATTAAGTGTTTACCAATATTTTATTTATAACTCTTACAGAATTTAATCACTATGAAGTCTGGTTCGGAATATGTGCGTTCTAAAGCGAAAAATCAATACAAAACCGATGAAGTCAAGGCAAGAACAATTAACACCAAGTAGTAAACAAAAACTCAACTAGAGGCTCTAAAAAGCCTGTATCGCTCACCTTGGTCTATGTGCATATTAAACAATGGACACAGATGGATTCATGACAAAATCGTGTTTCGGTGATGAGGATATGTTTGTATATCTTTACTGAACATTCTTGCTAATAATAACTTTCTCTATCTATAATGAACGTGGTCCTTTAGATACAGAGGAAACAGAGGCAGGAACCCACCAACCAGTTGTCCAATTCATCAGAAAATATTAGGGCAGATAGATGTTGACTTGAAACACAATTTAACCCATTGCCAGATTTGCTCTAAATTCTTGGTTTCAGATTTATAAGCCAAAATCTACATTTTACACCTATGTTATATTTTAAGCAATGGCGGCCATCTTGATTTGTTGGATGGGTCACCACACAATTTTTTTTAACTAGATATACCAATAATGATTGCGGCTTAGTTTGGTTAAAATTAACCCAATAGTTTCAGAGAAGATTTTTTGTAAAAGATTACAAAAAATTACAAAAAATGATAAAAAAATGACTATAAAGGGCAATTACTCCATAATGGGCCAACTGACCATTTTGTCATGTAAACTTATTTGGAGATCTTATTTTGCTGAATATTATTGCAGTTTACAGTTTATCTCTATCTATAATAATATTCATCATAATAAAAAAAACCGGCAAGGGTTTCCTTAAAATAATCAATTCAGGGGCAGGAACTCAACAACCTGCTATCCAATTCATCTGAAAATTTCAGGGCAGGTAGATCTTGACTTGATAAACAATTCAACCACTTTGTCAGATTTTCTCTAAATGCTTTGGTTATGTTCCGGACCATATGATTATTTGCACCATTATACGCGTATGGTCGGACCATAATATGCGTATACTCATATGGTCCGACCATACGCGTATGGTCCGACCGTAAGCGTATGGTCGGACCATATGAGTATTATCCTCGTTTGGTTGTCAACGGGCCGGACCATTTGAGTATTTGGACCATATAGGTATTTTTTCAAATTACATTATAAACGTTTCAATATAAATACAAAAACGTTATCTAAAAAAAAAACAGTGATGATTATAACATGACAATATATTAATTTTATAATCCAAAAACTACGTAAAAATTAAATATTGATGTCATAGTTAGTTTTCATCGCTAGCTACATTCTTGCATGTAGGCTTAGGTGACATTAAATTCCACGCGGCATCATAGCTTTTTTGCATTTGCAAGAATCCTTTTCATTTACATCTTTTGTTTACGAGTGAAAAGCTTCCCTTTTTGCAGCTGCGTACAGTGATACCGAGGTCTTTGGCCATTCTGATGTCTACTGGGTTTTTTTTAAAAAGAAGCTCTAGATCTCAAATATCGTAAAATGACTGCAATACACCATATTCACAAGACAACTTAAATAAACTGTGTTACTTTCCAGTGACTTCTTGTGTAACAGTTCATAAAGAAATTTTTGAAATTCATTTATTTTAGTCGACATATTGCCATTCACTGGTAATAACAAATCGGCAATGACTATCGATAATGACCATTGGTATAAAATGTGTTTACTATAAAGTCAATTAAGTAACATTAACTATTATTTTTATTTAGCTTATCTTTTTATTATAATAAAATTGCCTTTATGATAGCGTCTTTTTAATGAACGGTCATACCATATGAAGAGTTTAGAAGTGTTAAAAGTAAACTGTAACAGAGTGTTAACTACCCCGACCATATGAGTATATACCCATATGGTCATGCCCATACGCGTATGGTCCAAATACTCATTTGGTCCGGAACAGTTACATAAATATAAGCCAAAGTCTACTTTTTACCCTGATGTTCTATTTTAAGCCATGGCAGCCATCTTGGTTGGTTGGCCAGGTCACCGGGCACATTTTTTTTAAAACTAGATACACCAACATTAATTGTGGCCAAGTTTGGTTTAACTTGACTCAGTAGTTTCAGAGGAGAAGATTTTTGAAAAAGTTAACGACGATGACGACGACGACGACGAACGCTGGACGCCAAGTGATAATAAAAGCTCCCTTGGCCCTTCGGACCAGGTACGCTAAAAAAAACAAAGGACATTTACATCTTGAGTTATAAATATTAAATAAGAAACAAACGAATTCGAACTCCACTAAAATCTGGAAGTGAAATCAGGTGCTCTGGAAGGGTAAGCATTTCCTGCAACGTATACGGCATCCGTCGTGTTATTTCTTTGTTCAGTTCGGTAATAATGGGATGTTATTATGACCGAGGAAGAACATAAGATATGATTTCTGACACACTTTTGTCATAATGACCAATCAGCTCCTGATGGCAATAGTAAAAAGTCTTGAGTGATGACCTTGATTTGATTGATTCATAGCCCTATCTGAGAAACTTTTGAGAGAGCAGTATTCTTCATTCAAAAAAATCAACGTTCTTTCAGCTAGCTCTAGTGTAACGTATCAATTGAGACACATATATTCCGAATGCTATAGTGCCGCTGGGATGTTGCTACACAGATATGGAAAGTTGACTATCGGAAAATTAAAATCATCGCGTTTGTCAGTATTTTGGTATTCAACCTACCATCAGTAGTCATTTCGAGAAAAAGATATAAATAAGAAGCAGATGTATCTTAGTCGGTAGTATCTTTCATTTCAAGTTCACTTGAATATATTAAATGTAAGTGATCACTGAATCTGTTATTATTCAGAGACAGTACATCATCAATATACCGAAAGGTAAAATTAAAAGACTGGGCTCATTTCTTTTCTCTGTTCTGTACAAGCCCTTCGATAAATTCTGCTTCATAGGAATACAAAAACAAATCTGTAAGTAAAGGAGCGTAATTGGTACCCATTGGGATTACAATAGTCTGTTGGATGACCAAACCTCTAAAATCAACAAATATGTTATCAATTAAAAAGTCCAGCATAGAAGTGATATCCTCCTCGGTGTAATTTTTCCTTGACTCTGTATTATTTTTCAACAAAATAAGCTGAATTCCTGCCCAAAACTAAATATTTAAAACGTCTAGTGCCCTTTTTGTAAAAGAAACATAAGCTGACGAGTTCTGAAAGTCGAGCTTTAAATTTAGTATGTTGAAAAGTTGTATAAAGAGTTGAAAAATCAAAGGTTTTAATGTTGGTACGATGCTTTAATAGATGAGATTTTAAACTCACCAACAACTCTTTTTAATTTTCAGTATCCATCTGGCCTTGAAGTCACAAAATTGTCGAGTCAGTTTTTTGTACTCATACTCCAGTATAAAAATGCATGATTTTATGGTTCGAGCATGGATTTTGTGCTCCGAGCACTGAGCAAAGTTTTATGACTTCAACCCCTGATTAACACCACCTCTTCGACATGAGTATGGCAGTAAAAACTTTAGGAAGGGGTTTAGTGGAACACTTGGAAGAACCTGCAATATACCTTTCCTTATAATGATTCTTAGCTTAGGAATCCAATATAAGGATGGAAGATCCTGGTCTCCATCCTTTGGATTTACAACAAAGGAGATTAAAACCGATTTGTGGTTTTCCAGGATCTTCTGCTTCGTAAGAGTACTTAGTGCATATATATGGAAGTGTTTAACGACCTTGACTGGCTTTTCAGCCCTCGCACGGTCGGCTCTGTGCCCGAAGACGATTGGTGAGCATTTCAATATTTTGTGCCGTGTGTCAGGAACGGGTAGCAAAGGACGCCGAATGGAGGCCGCCATCTTGGTTTTGGTGAGCTGATTTTACTTTTTGACTATTTTTGTAGTTTTGTTTACTTCACAACGGCTTCTTTCAGGGCCAGTTTGGTCAGCTTGGCAGCCCGCTAGCCTCGATGACGGAGTACTGGTAGATGAATCGTGGACGTAGTTCTAAAGATGACAGGAAGCGTTATCAGGACCAAAGCCGTGAGGCAGTAAAATGAAGGTCGTATCACCCAACAGCCTAGGATACAGCCCTCGGACGTTAATCGGCATGACACTCCCCATAATAGACAATGGTTTTGGAGGCATGTTAACGCGGGTACGCCAACTACTACGTCTCTCTGTACGGCATGGATTGGTTTCTGTCATCTTAGTAGTATGTCGTTGACCATCTAGCAATAAACCCTCATCGAAGATAGCGGGTAAAGGAGAGCTGACCCAGCACGTCCGTTCAGCTGTAAGGACTGAGACGTGACTGGGATTCCATTGATTGATGCTTAGTGCATATGTAGGATTTCCAAGAGTGTATAATATAATAAATATTTGTACACATTATTTATACAAGATTGTATCGAATATGCAATTGTGTATTTATCCATTTGAATTGAAAATAGCAAATGTTATACCAGTTTTCAAGAGTGGTTTTCAAGAAATTGTATCAAACTATAGACCAATCTCTCTGTTAACTATTATTAGAAAAACGATGGAAAAATGTTTAAATATTTATTTAATTTTCTTTCTTGTTATAAAATAATAACAAATTTACAATCAGGTTTTATGCCTGGAGATAGACCTGTTAATCAAATCATTTATATTACAAATCATATTGCTAAAGCCCTTGATTTTGGAAAGGAAGTAAGAGATATCAGTAAAGCTTTTGACTGGGTCTGGCATGAAGGCCTCCTTCATAAACTATAAAAATATGGAATAAGAGGGGACTTACTAAACTGGTTTAAAATTTATTTGTCCGAGAGAAAACAAAGTTGTCATAGGAGGACAGACCTCTGATGTGTATATTGTACTGTTATACCACTGTCCCAGGTTATGGGAGAGTTGGGATCCCGCATACATGTTTATGTGTTACATATTTGTTTTTGTTCGTTTTTTTACATAAATAAGGTCGTAAGTTTTCTCGTTTGAATTGTTTTACATTGTCTTATCTGGGCCTTTTATAGCTGACTATGGGGTATGAGCTTTGCTCATTGTTGAAGACCGTGCGGTGACCTATAGTTGTTAATGTCTGTGTCAGTGTGGTCTTTTGTGGATAGTTGCCACATTGGCAATCATACCATATTTTCTTTTTTATTTATAGCATTAAAGCAGGTGTCGCCCAGGGCTCAATGTTAGGCCCTGTATTATTTTTTATTATTCATTAACGATATTATATGTGACATATCATGCAATATCAGACTTTTTGCTGACGATACATCCTTATATATTCATGTAGTTGTTGAGGACGAGTATGCTACAGCTGAATTAATGAACTCTGATAAAGAAAAATTAGCTTATGGTCTCAACAATGGCTTGCTAGTTTTAATCAAAGAAAAACTGACACCATGACCATATCTAGAACAAGAACTATCTTTAAAAAAGATATCCGACGTATTGAAATTTGAGTATATTTTAAAACTATCATTTCGATAACCTTCAGAAGCACAATGACTTATTGATGCAGGACCTCTTTAATAAAATCTCCATCTGAATGTAACTACAAGAAATTCTTTACTAAGTCTAGTTATATAAGGCAATAATATAGAAGAGTATTGTGATGACACCTACAATTTTTATTTGTCAAAAAATCTAGTGCAAATAAAAAGACACAAATATACATTTACTACTGTTTACATTAAACTAAATTCATGGTTAACAAAGCTAGAAACTATTGGTAGTATAAGTAGTTTCTTTCTGTTTACATTCACCAAAACCCCGCGGAAATCTCACATGCGAAAGTGCGTTCTAAAAGTCATGTACGTTCGTACAACAAAGTTTACATTAAAAATTATATAATTATATAATTGTCCCGAATAAACAGCTGTCATGGATTTTTCACTTGCTTTCCATCACGATATAATTTTCGAGACGTTTTTTTAAACACAACCAAATCACCCTGCATGACAGCATTTTCTCCAATCACAGAAAGGATTTTCGAGCATGCGTAGTCTGTTGCCATAGTGAAGCGTCCTTAAGTTCAAAGTGCACAAACCGAAACTATACCGACTACGTCGGAAAAAGAGTAAAACCCCATAATTCACCAATATATACACATCGCCAAAAGTTAAGCAACCCCTAATAATTTTCCAGTCTCGTTTTTTACTGAATTCATAAATACTCGAAATATCGAAACAGTGACTAAATTTGTGTTTTTAAGATAACATATATATAATATTATTTGAAAAGTGAAGGTTTGGACTTTTTTCATGATTGATTTTTTTTCCATTTTGGGCAAATGGATGTAAAATGGCAAAAAAAAAAAACAACATAAAATTTATACTGACGTTGTTGGAAATTTGCTTTGTACTATGTGCATATTTTTTTTAAAACTCGAGAGTGACAATTTGTGAACACATTAAAGTAAAATTTATGTCACTAGCGAGTTTATCCTTCACGCTTCTGGACAAGTTCATTATTAAACACGTCGTTTCATGCTTTGAACTAAGCGTCGTAATGTTCTTACAGGAATTCAATCAAGGCTGCTCGTAATTCTTTTTTAGTCTAACTAGCAGGAATCCTGATTTTTCGACCAATATCATCCTAGACATGCTCAATGGGATTCATATCTGCTGACATGGGTGACAAAGGTTGTGTCAGTAACCTCCTTGCGGACATGGTCTGAAACAATGAGTGCTCTGTGTGACTTAGCATTATCGTCAATGAATATTGGTTTAGTAGTAAGATTGTGGTAGTCAAAATGTGACACATCGGTATCCCGGGAATGTTATCGCAATATTTTTGACACGTCATAGTCACTTCCAGAACATTAAGGTCCATTTGCAGTCAAATGAAAAGCATCTCCAAAATATCAAACCCTTACCACCAAACGCTGTAGTTCCAAGAATATGTAACCGGAAGAAAAGTTTATTTTTGTTTGTCATTTTCACATTTGAAATATATTTTATTAAGAAAACTTCATTCTCTAAGATGAATATTTTTTTTTTCTGATATATTTGCCACTGACATTAAGAAGTTAAGCAATAAATCGAGCTAAAGTCTGTGTATCTTTGTTGTATCATAGAACCTAGTGTTTTACACAAGTTAAGGTTGTAACTTTGAACAAAGATCACTGACTATAGTATACCAAATAACCACAATTATTGTTTAATTGTCGTTATTATTTTGTATCATTTCACGCACCATGCTATAAGTAGTTAAATTTACACGTATAAGCTTCCGAATGAACATATAGATTATCAGTGGTATAACGAAATCATTTTAGAATACAATTTTGGTCCGAAACAGGAGTGCAAGATGGACTCGTCACCTATCTTGTGTTCTTGTTTCCATAGGTGTACAGGAGTGACGACCTGTATACTACATGTCAGAAAGAAAAAAATGCTTTGTTATATTTAACCAAAACCTGCTTACAAGGTAGAAATATTCACTGATAATCTGATAATCAGTTTAAATTCTTGATAGTGTTTTCGAAAACCTTCCAGACAGTATAGTGAAGTTTGTTAGAATCATGAAAAGGCCAATGATCATTATTGCCCCCCCCTTTTTTCGCAATTCATTGAATACTCAATTACTTAGTTCTACTTTTATGATTATGACAAGAATTGTGTTATTGGTAAAATGTTTTTCAGTATGTTACAGTTTAAGCAACGAATAGTAAGATAGACCCCTATTGTTTGCAATTTTTTTTCTCTACGTTAAGCAGATTCCGCTGGTCCGTGCAGTTTTGGCAGTTATTCAGTGCCAGACTATAAAAAGCTCAACAATTCTTCTTCCGTCTTTACATGTTATACTGTCACCATTTCTTCAATTTCGTCATGCAAAATTGTATTTGGTTTATTTTTGTACATCTCAAGTATTTCCTTTAATCTCACTGCTTTTCGGTGGATTTCTCCGTCTTTTAGAAACGGCATGGCCACTTTTTTTGCAGGTACTTTTTGTTAAATTCGCGCAACCGAAATTAAGACGTCAGTGAATATTCCGCGAATATGACTTCTTTTAAAACGACGTCGCGCAATGTTAACGTTCTTATTAGAAACATCGCGAGATGACAACGTTCTGGTTACCAACGTCGCGAAAACAACACGAACAGTTTTGAAAGCAGATGGCAGTTAGGTCCGCTGCTGTATGCCCTGAGGTAATCGGTGCCCTCAGGTAATCGTGGCAATAGTGCCCATATGCGTAGTAATAACATGATCTAAAAATAGAATAAACTAAAAATACATCATTGCACTTTCTATTTCGACTGACAGTATATGCATGTGCGAAAAAAAGGAGAAAACCAGGAACACATACAATTTTTTACAATAACTTACGACAAATAATTCACGAACAAAATCCAAATATTTGGTTTATTTGTGATCATTGCAACGTGAACAGATATTTATTTAGTGAAACGTAAATGACTTAAAATAATTAAAAAAGAAAACACTTTTTGAATGGCGATTTAAACTTTTTTAAAAACTGGTTTCATAGATATTTATGTAAATAAATGTATATATACAATTAACTATTAAAGAATAAAAGTTATCCACACATCCACACATGCCCAAGGCAGCAAACATTTGATTTTCGGGGGGGGGGGGGCTATGTATTTTTTTCCTTCGGCGACAGACAATATTTTTTTGAGACAGGTCGAAAACATTTTTTTCTTTCATTTCAATTTCAGCATTACATATAGTGGCAGAACAATTAGAAACAAACTTTAAAAAAAAACCATAGCCCCCCCCCTTGAAAATGAAATGATTGCTGCCAAAGTTTCGTGAATGTCCTGTTGAAACTTTGACTATCATTGTGTTGGTAATATATGACACTTACATATGGACAGATTACGCATATATTGATTTTGGTTACTTCTTTTAAAGTAACATAAGTAGAAAATGTTAACATTTAATAGATAGGTTATTAAAATCAGTCCATATTGTTCGACTGCATGAGGGGCAGTGGCGGATCCATTCATTTTTTTTTAAAGGGGGAGTCCCCAATCCAGGACACAAGGAGGGGGTTCCAACTATATGTTCCCATTCAAATGCATTGATCTCCCAAAAAAAAAAAGGTTCCTATCCCCAGAACACCCCTGGACCCGCCACTGAGCTGTTACAAAAAATATCGCTATAAACTGTCACGGCATTATTTGAATTTACTAGTAAACAAACGACAACCACTGAATTACAGGCTCCTAACTTGGGGCAGGCACATACGTTTTTTTCTCTCATAAAAGTTGTACAAACAATCGATATGTGAAAAGTATTCCATCAATTATATCAAAGTATAAATAATCATAAATCTTTATCATTTAAGCAAAGCATACATTTATAGATCCGTATTTTACTCGATTGGCTTTAAAATAGTTAATAATATATAACACTAACATATGGACAGATTACGCATATATTGATTTTGGTTACTTCTTTTAAAGTAACATAAGTAGAAAATGATAACATTTAATAGATAGGTTATTGAAAATCAGTCCATCTTGTCCGACTGCATGAGGGGCAGTGGCGGATCCATCCATTTGAAAAAAGGGGGGTTCCTAATCCAGGACACAAGGAGGGGGTTCCAACTATATGTTTCCATTCAAATGCATTGATCTCCAAAAAAAGGGTGCCTATACCCAGAACACCCCTGGACCCGCCACTGTCCATATTGTTCAACTACTAAATTGTCTGTTTTACTTACTAGTACACTTGGTACAATAAAAAAAACTGATAATAAATTGTTCAAATAAGGCCTTTGAAGATTGTGGAATTAATTACTTTTGGAGTGTGAAAAACTCGTTGGAAGTACTTGATAAATTGCAAGCATATATTGGTGATTTTAAATCTGTTCAAAGTTTTGATTTTTCTACCTTATATTCCACTTTGCCTCATATCCTTCTTTAAAAAAATTTCACATCCCTAATTAACTGGGCATTTAAAAAGTCGGAATGCGAGAACATATGTTCAAACTCTTTGCGATCATTTTTTAGTAGCAATAAACAAAAGAACTATGTCAATTGGACATGCTTTGATACTATTTATGCGCTTGAATTTTTATTTGATAACAACTTTAGAAATTCCGTATATCGTCAAGTTATTGGAATTCCAATGGGGACTTACTGTGAACCAATTATTGCGGACCTGTTTTTGCATGGTTACGAGTTACAATTTATGACTTAAATTAGCAAAGACCCATCAAAACAATATTTGATACAAAAATTTAACAATACTTTTAGATATTGGGATGATATATTGGCTCTCAATAATAACGACTTCCGTATGTATACTTAGTCTAAAGAAATTTATCCTGTAGAACTTACTTTAATTAAAGCTAATGATAACAATGACCACTGCCCTTTCCTCGATCTTGATATCTATATCATAAACGGGAAGATTAATACAAAAATTGTTGATAAGAGAGATGTTTTTTCATTTCCTATTGTTAATTATCCATTTGTAGATGGTGACGTTCCCTTGTCATCATCTTATGGTGTTTATATATCTCAACTTGTACGATTCTCTCGTGTATGTAACAACGTTTTAGATTTTAGCGAGAGAAATTTATGTATTACTAAAAAATTATTACACCAGGGTTTTCGATATCACAAACTGGTCAAAACATTTACTAAATTTGATCATCGGTATAAGGAAATAATTCGTAAATATAACTCAACATGCAGACATCTTATACGCTCAGGTATTTCACATCCAATTTTTTATGGAAATATTCTATATAAAGAACAAAAATGTCAGTATTCTCCTCAGAAACTAACAAAACCTTTAAATAGACTTATTAAAAAGGGATATAGTTACGATACTGTTGTCAGGTCATTAAAGATTGCATATTTTGGCTTTAATATTGATTCACTGATAGAGTCTTTGAATCGGAACTAAACACATCTATTTCTAAAAAGACCAGTTGTTGGCATGACACGGGTTATGTTCTTCTCATATATTTTATGATAGTATGATACTAAACCCCTAACGGGAGGAATTGTGCTTGATATTCATATGATGAACACATAATCTTTCAATCAGTTTAATTGAGGTCTGGAGCTGGCATGGAAGTTAACTGCTAGTAGTCTGTTGTTATTTATGTACTATTGTCATTTTATTTATTTTCTTTTGTTACATCTTTTGACATCGGACTCGGACTTCTCTTGAACTGAATTATAATGTGCGTATTGTTATGCTTTTACTTTTCAACACTGACTAGATGTATAGGGGGAGGGTTGAGATCTCATAAACATGTTTAACCCCGCCGCAATTTTGCGCATGTCCCAAGTCAGGAGCCTCTGGCCTTTGTTAGGCTTGTATGATTTTAATTTTTAGTTTCTTGTGTATAATTCGGAGTTTAGTATGACGTCCATTATCACTGAACTATTATGCATATTTTTAGGGGCCAACTGAAGGACACCTACAGCTGCGGTTATTCTCGCTACATTGGAGACCCATTGGTTGCCTTCGGCTGTTGTCTGCTCTATGGTCGGGTGGTTGTCGCTTTGACATATTCACCATTTCCTTTCTCAATTTTAATAACTATGTTTCTGATCTAATTTTGTATTCTATAATCGGCATCTATATATTTACACTACAAATCTACAACTCTCAGTCTATAGCTACACGTGCTGATCTTATCTATATTCATGCATAATATTCATTAGCTGTGTATGAGTATCGAAATCGTATCATACGCGATGATGACCAGCCAGTACACACTGTAAGGATTTTATTCACCAGTATTTAAAAAGAGAAACATTGCAGTACGAACAGTAATCTATTTTTTTTTTCATTTGACATTACTTTGAAAGTAACGTAGTTACAAGCACAGGTTATATAGTATATAACTGCTTTTTTAAAATGTTAATTGTCTTAATCAATCTTATTTGAGAGATGTTGGATATTTTCAAGGAAAAACCTCACATCTCCAGTGGACTTTTGTACATGGTCAGATAACCTTAGGTCATCTCTAAATTACTGTGTATTTCCTGTATCTCAGAACATATCTATGATTGCTCACATGGTGAGGTTACCTCAGGTCACCTCTGTACGATTGAACATTGTGAGGTTAACTAATATTTCCTCTGTATTGCTGTACATGGTGAGGTTACTCTGTATTACTGCACATACTCGTATTACCACACTTTGTATAAACTTTACCAAACACTATTTTATTTAGTTTTCCTCAGGGCACTTCTGCATTTCTATACATGGCCAAGTGCACATGTTAACTAATGTCATTTCTTGACTACTGTATATACATATGTAACCTCAGAATACCTCTGTTTGTTAGAATATGGTTAGTTTACCTCAGGTCACAACTTCATGGTCATTGTACCAGCTCCATGTTACCACAGATAAACTTTGCAAAACGCTAATTTTCTACAAACCTCAGGTTACCACAATTGAATGTTCATAACTCCCTTCGCCAGCTTAGTCAGTCAAGATTATCTATGTTCTTTTTTTTCACGGACAGGCTACCTCAGGTCATTTGTAAATTACTGTACATGACCAGGTTACCTCAGGTCATCTGTAAATTACTGTACATGACAAGGTTACCTCAGGTCATATGTAAATTACTATTCATGACCAGGTTACCTCAGGGAACCACTGTACTACTGTGCATGGTAAGGTTACCTCAGGGAACCATGGTACTACTGCGCATGATC
The DNA here is from genome assembly GCF_036588685.1 of Mytilus trossulus. Taxonomy (NCBI): domain Eukaryota; kingdom Metazoa; phylum Mollusca; class Bivalvia; order Mytilida; family Mytilidae; genus Mytilus; species Mytilus trossulus. Next base: position 23,308,899 of record NC_086380.1, read on the forward strand.
GGGTTACTTCTAGGAACCATTGTTCTACTGTGCATGGTCTGGTTACCTCAGGGATCCATTGTTCTACTGTGCATGGTCATGTTACCGAGGGAACCATTGCACTACTGTGCATGGTCAGGTTACCTCAGGGAACCACTGTACTACTGTGTATGGTCAGGTTACCTCAGGGAACCATTGTACTACTGTGCATTGTCATGTTACCTCAGGGAACCTTTGTAATACTGTGTATGGTCAGGTTTCCCCAGGGAACCATTGTACTATTGACATGGTCAGGTTACTTCAGGGAACCATTGTACTACTGTGCATGGTCAGGTTACCTCAGGGAACCATTGTACTACTGTGCATGGTCAGGTTACCTCAGGGAACCATTGTACTACTGTGCATGGTAAGTTACCTCAGGGAATCATTGTACTACTGTGCATGGTCAGGTTACCTCAGGAAACCATTGTACTACTGTGCATGGTCAGGTTACTCAGGGAACCACTGTATAACTGTGCATGGTCAGGTTACCTCCGGGAACCATTGTACTACTGTGCATATTCAGGTTACCTCAGGGAACCATTGTACTTCTTTGTATGGCTATGTTTCCTTAGGGAATCATTGTTCTACTGTACATGGTCATGGTACCTCAGGGAACCATTGTACTGTTGTGTATTGTGAGTTTACCTCAGGGAACCATTGTACTACTGTGCATAAAAAGGTTACCTCAGGGAACTATTATACTACTGTGCATAGTCAGGTTACCTCAGGGAACAATTGTACTACTGTACATGTTTAAGTTACCTCAGGAAACCATTGTACTACTCTGCATTGTCAGGTTTCCTCAGGAAACCATTGTTCTACTGTGCATGGTTATTTAACCTCAGGGAACTATTGTACTACTGTGCATTGTCATGTAACCTCAGGGAACCATTGTACTACTGTGCATGGTTAGGTTACCTCAGGAAACCATTGTAATACTATGCATTATCAGGTTACTCAGGGAACCATTGTTCAACTATGCATTGTCAGGTTACTCAGGGAACTACTGTTCAACTATGCATGGCCAGGTAACCTCATGAAAGCATTGTACTACTGTGCATTGCCAGGTTACCTCAGGGAACCATTGTACTACTGTGCATGGTAAGTTTATCTCAGGGAACCATTGTACTACTGTGCATGGCCAGGTTACCTAAGGGAACCATTTTACTTCTTTGTATGGCTATGTTTCCTTAGGGAATCATTGTTCTACTGTACATGGTCATGGTACCTCAGGGAACCATTGTACTGTTGTGTATTGTGAGTTTACCTCAGGGAACCATTGTACTACTGTGCATAAAAAGGTTACCTAAGGGAACTATTATACTACTGTGCATAGTCAGGTTATCTCAGGGAACAATTGTATTACTGTACATGTTTAAGTTACCTCAGGAAACCATTGTAATACTGTGCATTGTTAGGTTACTCAGGGAACCACTGTACAAATATGCATGGTCATGTCTCCTCAGGGAACCACTCTACTACTGTGCATGGTAAGGTTACCGCAGGGAACCATTCTACTACTGTGCATGGTAAGGTACCTCAGGGAATCATTGTACTACTCTGCATTGTCAGGTTTCCTCAGGAAACCATTGTTCTACTGTGCATGGTTATTTAACCTCAGGGAACTATTGTACTACTGTGCATTGTCATGTAACCTCAGGGAACCATTGTACTACTGTGCATGGTTAGGTTACCTCAGGAAACCATTGTAATACTATGCATTATCAGGTTACTCAGGGAACCATTGTTCAACTATGCATTGGCAGGTTACTCAGGGAACCACTGTTCAACTATGCATGGCCAGGTAACCTCATGAAAGCATTGTACTACTGTGCATTGCCAGGTTATCTCAGGGAACCATTGTACTACTGTGCATGGCCAGGTTACCTCAGGGAACCATTTTACTTCTGTGCATGGTCATGTTACCTCAGGGAACCACTGTACAACTGGGCATGGGGAGATAACCTCAGGAAAGCATTGTACTACTGTGCAGGGAACCTTTGTACTATTGTGCATGGTCAAGTCTCCTCAGGGAATCATTGTTCTACTGTGCATGGTCATGGTCCCTCAGGGAATCATTGTACTTCTGTGTATTTTAAGGTTACCTCAGGGAACCATTGAACTACTGTGCATGGTCAGGTTACCTCAGGGAACCACTGTACTACTGTGCATGGTAAGGTTACCTCAGGGAACCATGGTACTACTGCGCATGATCGGGTTACTTCTAGGAACCATTGTTCTACTGTGCATGGTCTGGTTACCTCAGGGATCCATTGTTCTACTGTGCATGGTCATGTTACCGAGGGAACCATTGCACTAATGTGCATGGTCAGGTTACCTCAGGGAACCACTGTACTACTGTGTATGGTCAGGTTACCTCAGGGAACCATTGTACTACTGTGCATTGTCATGTTACCTCAGGGAACCTTTGTAATACTGTGTATGGTCAGGTTTCCCCAGGGAACCATTGTACTATTGACATGGTCAGGTTACTTCAGGGAACCATTGTACTACTGTGCATGGTCAGGTTACCTCAGGGAACCATTGTACTACTGTGCATGGTCAGGTTACCTCAGGGAACCATTGTACTACTGTGCATGGTAAGTTACCTCAGGGAATCATTGTACTACTGTGCATGGTCAGGTTACCTCAGGAAACCATTGTACTACTGTGCATGGTCAGGTTACTCAGGGAACCACTGTATAACTGTGCATGGTCAGGTTACCTCCGGGAACCATTGTACTGCTGTGCATATTCAGGTTACCTCAGGGAACCATTGTACTTCTTTGTATGGCTATGTTTCCTTAGGGAATCATTGTTCTACTGTACATGGTCATGGTACCTCAGGGAACCATTGTACTGTTGTGTATTGTGAGTTTACCTCAGGGAACCATTGTACTACTGTGCATAAAAAGGTTACCTCAGGGAACTATTACACTACTGTGCATAGTCAGGTTACCTCAGGGAACAATTGTACTACTGTACATGTTTAAGTTACCTCAGGAAACCATTGTAATACTGTGCATTGTTAGGTTACTCAGGGAACCACTGTACAAATATGCATGGTCATGTCTCCTCAGGGAACCACTCTACTACTGTGCATGGTCAGGTTACCTCAGGGAACCATTCTACTACTGTGCATGGTAAGGTACCTCAGGGAATCATTGTACTACTCTGCATTGTCAGGTTTCCTCAGGAAACCATTGTTCTACTGTGCATGGTTATTTAACCTCAGGGAACTATTGTACTACTGTGCATTGTCATGTAACCTCAGGGAACCATTGTACTACTGTGCATGGTTAGGTTACCTCAGGAAACCATTGTAATACTATGCATTATCAGGTTACTCAGGGAACCATTGTTCAACTATGCATTGTCAGGTTACTCAGGGAACTACTGTTCAACTATGCATGGCCAGGTAACCTCATGAAAGCATTGTACTACTGTGCATTGCCAGGTTACCTCAGGGAACCATTGTACTACTGTGCATGGTAAGTTTATCTCAGGGAACCATTGTACTACTGTGCATGGCCAGGTTACCTAAGGGAACCATTTTACTTCTTTGTATGGCTATGTTTCCTTAGGGAATCATTGTTCTACTGTACATGGTCATGGTACCTCAGGGAACCATTGTACTGTTGTGTATTGTGAGTTTACCTCAGGGAACCATTGTACTACTGTGCATAAAAAGGTTACCTAAGGGAACTATTATACTACTGTGCATAGTCAGGTTATCTCAGGGAACAATTGTATTACTGTACATGTTTAAGTTACCTCAGGAAACCATTGTAATACTGTGCATTGTTAGGTTACTCAGGGAACCACTGTACAAATATGCATGGTCATGTCTCCTCAGGGAACCACTCTACTACTGTGCATGGTAAGGTTACCGCAGGGATCCATTCTACTACTGTGCATGGTAAGGTACCTCAGGGAATCATTGTACTACTCTGCATTGTCAGGTTTCCTCAGGAAACCATTGTTCTACTGTGCATGGTTATTTAACCTCAGGGAACTATTGTACTACTGTGCATTGTCATGTAACCTCAGGGAACCATTGTACTACTGTGCATGGTTAGGTTACCTCAGGAAACCATTGTAATACTATGCATTATCAGGTTACTCAGGGAACCATTGTTCAACTATGCATTGGCAGGTTACTCAGGGAACCACTGTTCAACTATGCATGGCCAGGTAACCTCATGAAAGCATTGTACTACTGTGCATTGCCAGGTTATCTCAGGGAACCATTGTACTACTGTGCATGGCCAGGTTACCTCAGGGAACCATTTTACTTCTGTGCATGGTCATGTTACCTCAGGGAACCACTGTACAACTGGGCATGGGGAGATAACCTCAGGAAAGCATTGTACTACTGTGCAGGGAACCTTTGTACTATTGTGCATGGTCAAGTCTCCTCAGGGAATCATTGTTCTACTGTGCATGGTCATGGTCCCTCAGGGAATCATTGTACTTCTGTGTATTTTAAGGTTACCTCAGGGAACCATTGAACTACTGTGCATGGTCAGGTTACCTCAGGGAACCATTGTACTACTGTGCATGGTTGTGTTACCTCCGGAAACCATTGTACTACTGTGCATGGTCAGGTTACCTTAGAGAACCACTGTACAACTGGGCATGGTCAAGTAACACCAGGAAACCATATACTACTCTGCAGGGAACCATTGTACTGTGTATGGTCAGGTTACTTGAGTGAACCATTGTACTACTGTGCATGGTAGGTAACCTCAGGGAATCATTGAACTACTGTGCATGGTCATGTTACACCAGTTAACCACTATACAACTGGGCATTGTCAGGTAACCTTAGGGAACCATTGTACTGCTGTGCAGGGAACCATTTTACTATTGTGCATGTTCAAGTCTCCTCAGGGAAACGTTGTTCAACTGTGCATGGTCATGGTACCTCAGGGAATCATTGTACTGTTGTGTATTGTGAGTTTACCTCAAGGAATCATTGTACTACTGTGCATAGTCAGGTCACCTCAGGGAACCATTGCACTACTGTGCATGGTCAGGTTTCTTTAGGGAACCATTGTATTACTGTGAATGGTAGGTAACTCAGGGAATCATTGTACTACTCTGCATGGTCAGGTTACTTCAGGGAACAATTGTACTACTGTGCATGGTAAGTAATTAGGGAATCATGGCACTACCGTGCATGGTCAGGTTACTTCAGAGAACCATTGCACTACTGTGCATTAGCAGATTACTTCAGGGAACCATTGAACTACTGTACATGGTCATGTTACCTCAGGGAACCATTGTACTACTGTGCATGGTCAGTTTATCTCATGGAACGATTGTACTACTGTGCATGGTCAGGTTACCGAGGGAACCATTGTGCTTCTGTGCATGGTCAGGTTACCTCAGGGAACCATTGTGCTTCTGTGCATTATCAGGTTTCCTCAGGGAACCATTGTACTACTGTACATGGTCATGTTACTTCAGGGAACCACAGCTCTACTGTGCATGGTCAGGTTACCTCAGGGAACCATTGTACTACTGTGCAATGTCATGTTATCTCAGGTGACCATTGTACTACTGTGCATGGTCAGGTTTCCCAAGGGAATCATTGTACTACTGTACATGGTCAGGTTACTGCAGGGAACCATTGTACTTCTGTGCATTGCCAGGTTACCTCAGGGAACCATTGTACTACTGTGCATGGTAAGTTTATCTCAGGGAACCATGGGACTACTGTGCATGGTCAGGTTACCTCAGGGAACCATTGTACTACTGTGCATTGTCAGGTTTCCTCAGGGAATCATTGCACTACTGTACATGGTCATGTTACCTCAGGGAACCACTGTACTACTGTGCATGGCCAGGTTACCTCAGGGAACCATTGTTATACTGTGCATTGTCATGTTACCTCAGGGAACCATTGTTCTACTGTGCATGGTCAGGTTTCCCCAGGGAACCATTGTACTACTGTACATGGTCAGATTACTTCAGGGAACCATTGTACTTCTGTGCATGGTCAGGTTTCCTCAGGGAACAATTGCACTACTGTGCCTGGTCAGATTACTTCAGGAACCATTGTACTACTGTGCATGGTATGTTTCCTCAGGGAATCATTGTACTTATGTGCATTGTCAGATTACCTCAGGGAACCACTGTACATTTGTGCATGGTCAGGTTACCTCAGTGAACCACTGTACAACTGTGCATGGTCAGGTTATTCATAAAGATAGACAAGAATGAGATTTACAGATAATTTAGTAGACTTTTTTCTGAACTCATTTTTTTTCTGTTTGTTTATAGGTTTATGGTGAATGGAAACATAAATATAGACTTTAAAAAAAATCTTGCATCTTTTTGGGATATCATTCCAAGAAAGTGGAAGGATATCATGTTTACTTGAAGTGGTGAGGTCTAGTAAAAATAGCAAACAAAAAAAGAATGAGTTGACTTCACGATTGCGTAACGTTTTATTCTTCGTGGCAAGACCCCCTTTTTTCAATTTGGTACATACATGATATGAACATGAATTTTTTTTCTAAGATCAGCTGTTTTGCATGTAAGCCTATGGAGCAGTCAATAACAAGACTGCAACCTTATGTTAATTTGATTTGAATCTATTATACTTGTTGTTATTTTTTGGGTTACCTGAGGTAATCCTGTTATGAAAGAATACTTCGTAGATACTTTGCTGGTATATGCATTTATGCTGTAATTACACAATTTCTTAATTTAAAATGTAGGACTTCATAGATTTGTATTGTTTATGCGATTATATGTAAATGTTACATGAGTTCGCTTGAGTTAAATGGTTTGTATTTGGTGTTATAATAAGGGTTACCTGAGGTAACCCTGTCATGAATGAATACTTCGTAGATACTTTGCTAGTCTTTACATTAATTGTAATAAACCAACTTATTCATTTTGAATGTAGGACTTCATTGAAGTTATATTGTTTATGGGATATATATGTAAAGGTGATCTCAAATAACTTCAGTTAAGTGGGTTATATTTGCAATTATATTTGGGGTTACCTCAAGTACCCCTGTTATGAAAGAATGCTTATTAGATAGTTTGCTAGTGTAAACATTTATGTTGTTATCAAACAATTTCTTTATTTTTCATGTAGGACTTCACAGATGTAAATTGCTTACGCGATATTTAGAAAATGCGATCTGTCTTAACTCGATTTGAATGGATTATACTTGTAGCTATTATATGGGTTACCTGAGGTAACCCTGTCATAACAGAATACTTAGTAGATACTTTGTTAGTATATGTATTTATGGTGTAATAAACCAACTCCTTCATTTTCAATGTAGGAATTCATTGAAGTTATATTGATTATGTGGTGTAAATGTAAAGATGATCTGAATTAACTTCAGTTAAATTGGTTGTAATTGCTGTTATTGCTTGGGTTACCTCAGGTAACCCTGTTATGAAAAAAATATAAGTAGATACTATGCTAGTGATAACATTTGTATTTTAATCACACAATTTCTTAATTTAAAAAGGTAGGACTTCATAGATTTGTATTTTTTATGAGATGCATATATATTTAGAGGTGATACCTGAGTTAACTTGAGTTAAATGGGTTGTATTTGTTGTTATTATTGGGTAACCTATGGTAACCTGTAATGAATGAATTCTTCGTAGATACTTTGCTATTGTTTACATTAATTGTAATAAACAAACTTCTTTATTTCAAATGTAGGACTTACTGAAAGTTGTATTGTTTATGTGATGCACATATAAAGGTGACCTCAGATAACTTCATTTAAGTGGGTTATATTTGTAATTATATCTGGGGTTACCTCAGGTACCCATGTTATGAAAAATGCTTTTTAGATAGTTTGCTAGTGTAAACATGTAGTAATCAGACAATTTCTTTATCTTAAATGTAGGACTTCATAGATGTGTATTGTTTATGTGATATATCTGAAAGGCGACTTAAGTTAACTTGATATGAATGGATAATACTTGTTGCTATTTCATGGGTCACCTGAGGTAACCCTGTCATGACAGAATATTTAGTAGATACTTTGCTAGTATATGCATTTATGGTGTAATAAACCAACTTCTTCATTTTAAATGTAGGAATTCATTAAAGTTATATTGTTTATGTGATGTATATGTAAAGGTGATATGATTTTACTTGAGTTAAATAGGTTGTATTTGTGGTTATTGTATTGGTTACCTCAGGTAACCCTGCTATGAAAGAATTCTTAGTAGATACTTTGCTAGTGTATACATTTGTATTGTAATTCCACAATTTTTTTAATTTGAAATGTAGGACTTCATAGATTTGTATGGTTTATGTGATGCATATATATTTAAAGATGACCTCAGTTAACTTAAGTTAGATGTGTTATATTTGTTGTTATTGTTATGGTTACCTGAGGTAACCCTGTAATGAATGAATCCTTCGTAGACACTTTGCTAGTGTTTACATTAATTGTAATAAACAAACTTCTTTATTTTAAATGTAGGACTTCATGAAAGTTGTATTGTTTATGTGATGCACATGTAAAGGTGACCTCAGTTAACTTCAGTTAAGTGGGTTATATTTGTAATTATGTCTGGGGTTACCTCAGGTAGCACTCCACAGTTAGAAAATAAAATTAAAAATGAGCCCCAAAATGTTTTATCATCTCCTATTCCTGGATTTCTAATACATTAACCTAACTGTTTGTGTTGTACATGTGCATATGTATGTAATCAGTATCTTCCATAGATTCAATTTTCCAAAGTTAAAAGGGTGAAAATTAATTCCTTTTATGTGTATCCATGGCAACATTCAGCATTTATTTACCATAAAATATTGCAAAAAGGGGGGTGAACATGTCATATATCCCCCCAAAATTTGGATCAAACTAGAATTTCAATGCCTTTGAGTGATACCTTTTTAGAAACTGATTTCTTAAATCTTCCTAATGATCAAATAAAAAATGGGTGTCTTTCGCCTCATTTTTTCGTAAAATCCAATCACAAAGTTCGTGCGATAAAAAGTTGGAAAAAAACATTACAATAATTGCCGGACCAATGTATGGTATGGACATGCAAATATGGACTGTCATACAGAAAACAGCCTATATTACATACATTACATAACCTTGATGTTCATATAAACCCAATACAAAGGCTATTTTAATACTCAGCTATCCAAAAATGAATTTTATTGCACACTAGCTCTCATATTTAAAAAATCCACAGGGGCCAAAATGCGAAACTACACACCTAACTGTGGAGTCCTACCTCAGGTACCCATGTTATGAAGAATGCTTTTGAGATAGTTTGCTAGTGTAAACATTTATGTTGTAATCGGACAATTTCTTTATTTTAAATGTAGGACTTCATACATGTGTATTGTTTATGTGATATTTCTGAAAGGCGACTTAAGTTAACTTGATGTGAATGGATAATACTTGTTTCTATTTCATGGGTAACCTGAGGTAATCCTGTCATGACAGAATATTTAGTAGATACTTTGCTAGTATATCCAAGTATGGTTTTAAAAAATCATTTTCTTTATTCTTAATTTAGGAATTCATTAAAGTTATATTGTTTATGTGATGCATATGTAAAGGTGATTTGAATTAACTTGAGTTAAATAGGTTGTATTGTTGTTATTGTATTGGTTACCTCAGGTAACCCTGCTATGAAAGAATTCTTAGAAGATACTTTGCTAGTGTATACATTTGTGTTGTAATTCCACATTTTTTTAATTTGAAAATGTAGGACTTCATAGATTTGTATGGTTTATGTGATGCATATATATTTAAAGGTGACCTCAGTTAACTTAAGTTATATGGGTTATCTTTGTTGTTATTGTTATGGTTACCTGAGGTAACCCTGTAATGAATGAATCCTTCGTAGACACTTTGCTAGTGTTTACATTAATTGTAATAAACAAACTTCTTTATTTTAAATGTAGGACTTCATGAAAGTTGTATTGTTTATGTGATGCACATGTAAAGGTGACCTCAGTTAACTTCAGTTAAGTGGGTCATATTTGTAATTATGTCTGGGGTTACCTCAGGTACCCATGTTATGAAGAATGCTTTTGAGATAGTTTGCTAGTGTAAACATTTATGTTGTAATCAAACAATTTCTTTATTTTAAATGTAGGACTTCATAGATGTGTATTGATTATATGATATTTCTGAAAGGCGACTTAAGTTAACTTGATATGAATGGATAATACTTGTTTCTATTTCATGGGTTACCTGAGGTAACCCTGTCATGGCAGAATTTAGTAGATACTTTGCTAGTATATCCAAGTATGGTGTAATAAACCAACTTCTTCTTTTTAAATGTAGGAATTCATTAAAGTTATATTGTTTATGTGATGTATATGTAAAGGTGATTTGAATTAACTTGAGTTAAATAGGTTTTATTGTTGTTATTGTATTGGTTACCTCAGGTAACCCTGCTATGAAATAATTCGTAGTAGATACTTTGCTAGTCTTTACCTTTGTATTGTAACTCTACATTTTTTTAATTTCAAATGTAGGACTTCATAGATTTGTATTGTTTATGTGATGTATATATATTAAAAGGTGACGTCAGTGAACTTGAGTTAGATGGGTTATCTTTGTTGTTATTGTTATGGTTACCTGAGGTAACCCTCTAATGAATAAATCCTTCGTAGACACTTTGCTAGTGTTTACATTAATTGTAATAAACAAACTTCTTTATTTTAAATGTAGGACTTCATGAAAGTTGTATTGTTTATGTGATACACATGTAAAGGTGACCTCAGTTAACTTCAGTTATGTGGGTTATATTTGTAATTATGTCTGGGGTTACCTCAGGTACCCATGTTATGAAGAATGCTTTTTAGATAGTTTGCTAGTGTAAACATGTATGTTGTAATCAAACAAATTCTTTATTTTAAATGTAGGACTTCATAGATGGGTATTGTTTATGTGATATATTGCAAAGGCGACTTAAGTTAACTTGATATGAATGGATAATACTTGTTTCTATTTTATGAGTTACCTGAGGTACCCGTGCATGACAGAATATTTAGTAGATACTTTGGTACTTTATACTTATGGTGTAATAAACCAACCTCTTAATTTTTAATGTAGGAATTCTTTGAAGTTATATTTTCTATGTGATGTATATGTAAAGGTGATCTGAATTAACTTGAGTTAAATAGGTTGTATTTGCTGTTATTGTTTTGGTTACCTCAGGTAACCCTGCTATGAAAGAATTCTTAGTTGATACTTTGCTAGTGTATACATTCATATTGTAATTCCACAATTTTTTAATTTGAAATTTAGGACTTCATAGATTTGTATTGTTTAAGTGATGTATATATAAAGTTACCTCAGTTGACTTGAGTTTAATGGTTGTATTTGTTGTTATAATTGGGGTTACCTCAGGTAACCCTGTCATGCATGAATACTTCAGATTATTAATTGAACTTTTATAAAAAAAAAGAAGTTTATAATTTTACCAGCCATCCCCACCCTACACGTACATACGAAATGAATGATCGGTGAATACAAATAATAAAATCATTTGGGAAGTTTGTTGACATCTTTGGTATTTGGTCACATTAAAATTTGGTATTAAGATCTATCTAAATAAGAACTATATTTTCGTGCGTATTTAATCAATGGCGCGTTACCACGATTACCTCAGGGCACCGATTACCTCAGGGCATACAGCAGCGGACCTAACTGCCACCTGCGTTTTGAAAACGTTATTATCTGCCCCTGCTACTGTATCGTATTCCCTTAAATAGACATTTCAGTATATTTATGTCAGTACATGTAGTGCCCCTCCTTAGAGTATAGTATATTTATGTCAGGAGTCCCCCTCTCCATAGTATGAGTATACTTATGTCAGAAGTCCCCCTCCTCAGAGTATAAAATACTTATGTCAGAAGTCCCCCTCATCAGAGTATAGTATACTTATGTCAGAAGTCCCCCTCCTCAGAGTGTAATATACATATGTCAGAAGTCCCCTCCTCAGAGTATAATATACTTATGTCAAAAATCCCCTTCCTCAGAGTTAGTATACTTATGTCATTAGTCTCCCTCCTCAGAATATCTAGTATATTTATGTTTAGCCCCCTCCACATAAAACCCTTGTATATCTATTAAAAGGTCCAATATGTTCGTTATGTTTTCAGTATGTACACACTTTCAGCAACTAGAAAGAGGAGTTACCCATACACAAATCACCCATAGACGAATTACCCATAGACGAATTACCCAAAGACGAATTACCCATAGATGAATTACCCATAGACGAATTACCCAAAGACGAATTACCAAAAGATAATTTACCCAAAGACGATTTACCCAAAGACGAATTACCCATAGATGAATTACCCATAGACGAATTACCCAAAGACGAATTACCAAAAGATAATTTACCCAAAGACGATTTACCCAAAGACGAATTACCCATAGATGAATTACCCAAAGACGAATTACCCAAAGATGATTTACCCAAAGACGATTTACACAAAGACGAATTATCCATAGATGAAATAACATTTCAAACTTAAAACGAAATATAGCAATTTGCGCTCGGAAGAAAAGTGACATTGGGAAATTTTACTATAATTTTCAAAGTGCTTTTAAGGAACTCTCGTTTTGAATTTAATATGTATATGAACTCTCGTCTTGAATAGTTATATGAACTCTCGTCTTGAATAGATATATGAACTCTCGTTTTGAATATTTATATGAACTTTCGTTTTAAATTGATTATTTCTCGTTTTAGTTTTAAGTTGAATATTTCTTGTTTTAAATGTTTCTTTATTCTTAAATATAATGTTTCTTATTTCAAATATCCAAAGAGATTATAGATTTACTATTTTACAACTTAATCCGATGGCTGTCAAGAGTGTGAGAGATAATAGATGTATCTAACACTTGAACTACAAAAGCAATTATCGCTATTTTATAAAGTTAAGTCGGAGGACAATGATCAGCTTATTATTACATAAGATTGGACAATTATATTTATATTTTATTAGAACCTTTTATAATGTTTTAATACCCTTATCATTGATTTAATTTATGTTTTGTAAACTGTTGCTTGGGCAGTCTCCCCCTAGCTTTCGAACTGTAAACTTGTGTTAATAAATTTGTAAATATTTTTATACGGTCTTGCGTTTAAAGCAGCCATAATGTCAATTATAGACCTAAAGACTTTAATGTAACCCGTGCCGAACTTCACGGACTCATGCCGCAAGTTCACGGGGTTATAAATACACTGTTTCCTGTATGCTGTATTCCGATGACGCCACACGCACATGCGCTCATCAATATGATTTTGGAGGAATCTTCTCTTGTCGGACCAATGGACGTAATACCACAGTCTCAAAGTCCTATTGTGGTGACCAAGTGACCACTGATGTCGAGCTAGACGATGCCTACGACTCACCAATGGTCTTTTGATTGCTACGGACACGTAAATGACACAATTTCGTCTGCGATTAACAGTTGCATTTCATTGCTTGAAACTTGCAAGGATAAATCTTATATGTAACTTTATGAAAACTGTTTTTAAGGTAACTAGGAATAGAATGTGTACTTGAAGTATAATCTGTCGATCAACATTATATTAACGAAATATATGGAATCAAAGCAGTATCAAATTTTATTTTAAAACAAAAAGTAGCAGCAAAAACAATCAATAAAATTATTAAATTTCATGAAATATTTAATGAGTAAGTTCCTAATTATCTTTGTAGTCTCGTACCTCAACAACTATATCAATTATATAACTATAATACTAGAAATGCATTTAATGTTCAAAATATGAACTGTAGAACTACCTTTTATCAAAATTATTTCCTACCATCTGTTATTCGTGATTGGAACAGGCTTCCACAAGATGTTAAATGTAATCCTTCCATATTTACACTTACAAATTATATAAATCGAGATACTAAGAAAGTCCCTAGATATTATAATACTGGTTGTAGAAAAAGCCACATACTTCACGCCACACTCCGGTTGAACTGCAATGGCTAAAATGAACACCTTTTCCAGAAAAAAAATTGTTCTTTCCAACCGCTGTATTTATGGGCAAGTTGAGAGCAGCAAATACTATTTGCTAGAATGTCATAATTACAGACTCGATATCATCATGACACAAACCTTTTCTACACTACCAATATATAATATACGAACATTATTATCAGGTAGCGAACTTATCAGTGATGAGGAAAACGAAAATATTTTTAAAGTTGTACAAAGATTTATTTTAGAAACAGTGAGATTTGGTCAATAAAAATTATGTTTATGTCGATGTCGATTATGATGTTGAAACTTTTTTTGATGTAACCTGATTTTCGAAACATTTACATATTTCTCAGCTACATGGACTATAATTATGAAAAAAGAGTTGATCGCATTTTTCGATCAACCTGACTTCTGAGTAACGAGCAAACCACAGAATAAACACGTTAAATAAGAATTGAAAATTATATTATAGGAGTTTCTTATACTATGTTCCTAGTTTTGTCATTTTGTTTTAAAGGGAAACGGATTTATATAAGTTTTTCTTGTTTCCGAATCCCTGTATTTATTTTGTAGAATTATATTTTGTGCACTTTTTGAAATAAAATATTGTTTAAACTAAGATAAGAGAAAAAAATATTTCTGTCATCCCTGCATGCAGAAATCACTAATCACGATATTGATATATTGATAAATTAACTCGGTATGTATGGCTGTGCAGTTTTGAATACTTTTGTTTTACATCTAGTTGATACTAAATTGTTAACTAGAAAATAATACAGATTCTTATACGTCTCTCTTATATCTTATCTTATATATGAAACTTGACAATAAGTGTCGGTTGGGAATAAAACTTTACGACAAAAACAAATGACTACGGACTATAAGTTATGGGGAAAATTTGGATTCGGAATACTTTCATCAATTTTGGGCTCATAATATATTTATTAGGAAAAAATCATCGTACCCCCTTTTTTAATATTTAATTTAAAAAAAAAATGATTTGATGGACAACGTTGAAAAGCTAAAAAAACAAAGTTTGAGGGTGAAAGAATTCTGACTCAGAAAAAAAACCCCCATAATCCTCCCTCTTTTAAGTTAAATGGTTACTCCCTTAAATAGTTTATTTCGAAATAAGTGTCGGTCAAGCTGAAATGTGACATACCTTTGTTCTACGACAACGTCAAATAAATATTTGAAGAATAATTCATTTATGTGTTATTATCATTTTGAACTCGTCACATGACTCGTTGAAAGGGTACAGTACAAGGTTATCCGATTCTGAAGATTTGAAGAGAACGATTGTCAATTCGGAATCATAATCAGCCCTTAAAAGGAACTACATTATTTATAAAACGTACTGGAAATCACAATCACAGAACAATACTTGTCAGCAAAACGTAGAATGTAGTTGAAATTACCTGACTGCACATTTGTTTTTTTTTTGCCATTGCGCTGGATTATTTTATGCGGTAGTGATTCCACACAGTAACCAAAACCTCTTCCAACAAATAGTTATGCAAATTATAGCTTCACACAACGTTTAATCAAAGGACCTAGATGCACAAACTATTCAGGTAAATTTGGTTTTCCTACACTACGTGACATGCAAATGCAAAATAATTAGTTAATAGCTCTGTTTTTTGTTTGTTTTGTGTTTACCTTTTTTAGAATTTAAAGCCTGAATGAACGAAACCATATTGCAATGGAGATTTCAGGGGGCTCGGTGAAAAAACCGAGATATTTTGGGATGATTAATCATGAATCTTTAATTTACATAGAATGTTTTACATGGAAAAAAACGCTTTAGTCATTCCCTATACATTAGAAAAAGGAGCATACAGCTTCAAAAAACACCTTACTTATTGCCTGCCATAATCATATATACCAGATCGTTATAAAACAGTAGATAAGAACCATTTTCTAATATATATATATTTTTTAAATATTAGTGTTCAGACATTTAAAAAAAATTAACTATAAATACTTGCATTATTATCGAGTGATCCTAATAGAAATTTTACAGTAGAGAAAATTCGCCCATTGCGGACACCGCCGATATGTCGACGGAAACGAACATCTCACTTTTCAACAAGATTACGAAATATTAAAAAAAAAAGATATAAGAAATAAGGTTTTTTGTTTTCTAGTCCAACAATACTCAATATCTTGTCATCGTGTACTTTTAACATGGAATATTTAAAGAAGTGGAATTATCGTTTTTCGCTTAAACGTCCAGGGGGAAATATTTCATCCGTGTTCATGACGAGAGCAATTACAATAGGTAGGTCTTGTAATAGAAGGTCGATAGTGAGGTTGAACGGGAAACATGGAATGCCATTGGAAAAACATTGTATATTGTCTAAGGACATACATTTCGCATTACTACAGGTGGCCAAATCCTGATCTGTCAAAGAATTTGAATAATTTGCAGAGGGCACTGATGCATCAAAAATTATTATCGGTATTGACGTATAGTTTCTTAATGATATAATTTAATGTATCTACGGCCGTGTTCACACCAAACGCTATGTAGAGTAAACATGTTTACAATTGTGTAATTTTTGATTTTATAAAAATGGATAATTACCACGTGAATCACTGTTTACATTTACTCGGAAGAAATTGTTCCGAGTATTCTTTATTTTGATTGGTTAGTTTGTTACCTGGATACAGGACGCTCTTATATATTTCTTTGTTTCGGGATTCGCGGTACATTTGAAAATTTTCATTGAAATTATTTACATGAGCAACATTAACCAGGAAATTCGGGCAGTTTTACCCAGGCGTGTGAAGAAGAGTTTTGATTACAGAGTTTTCGATCAACTTGGTATGCAGTCCGAGGCAGTAACCACAGAACCAGAGGTTGGTGACGAGCTTGTGCACGGTGCGACTGGTGGATCTGACAGTATGTCAAAGGTGGATTATGAAGACCTGAAAGAACGTCTTTCTATTTATTTGGATTCGGACGAGTCGGACACCGATGAGGAAACTAAAGAATTGGTCAGGAAACTCAAGGAAGTTAAACAGAAGGAGAAAGCAATGAAGAACAAGAAGAGAAAGGTGGAATTACGACAGGAAATAGAGAAGAGAATGAAGGAATTGGAGGAGTTGGAGGAGCTCGAGTTAAAAGGGGCCTCTAAGCCGAAGAAGGAGAAATCCGGCAAGAAGGTGGATCAGTCCAAGAAGATCAAAGGTAAAAACAAAGAAACAGATAAAGAGAAAGGTAAAGAAACAGATAAAGGTAAAGATAAAGATAAAGGCAAAGGCAAAGGGGCAGTGAAAGATAGTAAAGGTGATGAACTTTCTAGTTTAAGTATTAAACATTTAAGAAAAGATGCAAAGACTAAGAAAATTGTAGAGAAACACATGAAGCAAATGATAGCCACAGAGTCTGACTCAGAGTCTGATTCTTCTTTAAGTAGTAGTTTAAGTTCTGATAGTAGCATGAGTAGTACAGGTAATGAGTCGGAGCCAAATTTTGTATCTAGTTCGGACTCTGATAGTAAAACATAAAAAAAAGAAGGTCAGATCTGGTATTAAGGATAGACCTCATGATAAGGTTAAAATTAAAATGAACTGGCCGCAATCTGAACTCAAATATGAGTTTACAAACAGAAAGGCTGTGGAATTTAGACAGCTAACCATGAGTCAGTTTTGTGCTGGTGAATTAGAAATTATAAGACATTGCAAAATTGGTAAAAAAGAAAGAGAGGGTAGATTATCTTTACTGAACAAAATTTGTTATTATGCTAGTGAATTTGAATGGTCTGTGCTGTTAAATTTTTATGCAGCATGGGTAAAATTACTTGAAAAAGGTGAGAATGTCTGGTCTGATGATACTTCTCTGTTGGAGGTTAGAATGTTAATAGGAAAGAAAGTGTTGAATAAAACTGCTAGTAAATATTCAGATAAAACTTCTGAAAAGAATTTTGATAAAAAAATTTGGTATTGTCCTTTGTATCAGAGAAATAAATGTAACGTTTCGAAGGATGGTCATAATTTGGATATTGCAGGCAAAAGTAGATTTGTACAACATGTTTGTGCCACATGTTTACGGGAGGATAAAGCTAAAATGAAACATCCAGAGAGTTCATCAGCTTGTCCTCATATGCCGTGACTAGAATTAGAAAAAGCTGTTAATAGCATTGGGAATTTTAATTCAAAAGTGATAGATACTTTTTATCCTGAATGGTTACTTGTAGATTCAAATAAGGACAAAATGCTGATTGATAAAGGGGAAATCTCTCAGTCAATTGAGGTTTTTAAAAGTGATACTTGTACAGTTAATAATGACAATTATAGAATTTCAAGTAAAAGGGAAGTAAATAAATCTTTACCAATTCAGTCATCTTTGAATTTAAAAATTGATGAATTTTGTCATAAACACAAAAAGTGTTTAATTTGTGATTTGAATGTTAATTCCTTAGATTTACAGTATTTTGTGGATATTCAGAGAGAAATTAAATTATCAGGTTTACCGAATTATTTAGGTTGTAAAATACCAGTTTTTTCAAAGTTAAAAATAGAATTTTTTAGATCTATGTTAGTTGACTATAGTGATCACATTTTGTGTGACTTATTAGAATTTGGTTTTCCCATTGGTTATACAGAAGGTGATATAGTAGATATCAAAAAGCCTCGTAATCATAGCGGTGCTAGAGATTTTCCAGATTTCATTTTGAAATATTTGAAAAAGGAGTTAGAATATAAAGCTGTTATTGGGCCTTTAACAGTGAACCCTTTTATATATTCTTCGTTAGTGTTATCTCCTTTAAATTCAGTGCCAAAGAGTACACCAGGTGAAAGAAGGGTAATACTAGATTTAAGTTTTCCTTCTGAAAATTGCATTAATGCAGGTATTGATAAAGATATTTATTTGGGTGAATCAGTTAATTTGACTTATCCATCAGTAGATGATTTTGTTAATCTTATTAAGTTAAAAGGCAGAAATTGTGGTATTTTTAAGAGGGACTTGAAACGGGCTTATCGCCAAATTCCAATTGATCCTGGAGATATCAATTTTGTAGGATTTCATTGGAAAATCACATTTTTGTAGACAGAGTTTTAAGTATGGGACTTAGGTCATCAGCTCATATTTGTCAGAGAGTGACTTCATCGGTAGTTTACATGATGAAGCAGTCTGGACATTTATTATTAAACTATTTAGATGATTTTGCTGGAGCTGAAAAATCAGAAGATGCAAATGTTGTATTTGATTTATTAGGTAGACTTTTAAACAGTTGTGGTCTTGAAGAATCTGTGGAGAAGGCTAGCTCTCCAAGCACAGTTATGACATTTTTAGGAGTGAAGTTTGACACTTCGGAACTTACAATTTCAGTAACAACTGAGAGAGTGGAAGAGATTTTATTGTTGGTAAAGACTTGGTTAAATTTACTGGTTGCTACAGTTAGACAGTTACAGTCATTGTTAGGTAAACTACATTTTGTATCGAATTGTGTAAGACCAGGAAGGCTATTTGTATATAGATTGCTTACTTGGCTTCGTAGTTTACCAGATGACAAATGTGACCATGTTATTCCTTTGTATATAAGGAAAGATTTATTATGGTGGTATCATTTTTTAAAGTCTTATAATGGTGTTTCTATGATGGCTTTAGAGGATTGGTCTCAGCCAGATGAAATATTGGAGACAGATGCTACTTTGAGTGGATGTGGAGGTTGGTTTTTTGAAAAAAGAGAGTTTTTTCATGTTGAATTTCCTTCCTTTTTAATGGATTTGAATTTGCATATAAATCAATTTGAATTGGTTGCTTTGATGATTAGTGTTAAAGTATGGAGTGTACATTTTGTAAATAGAAAGATTTTAGTGAGATGTGATAATCAATCTACTGTGATGGTTTTGAATTCTGGTTGTACTAGAGATGCTTATATGCAATGTTGTTTAAGAGAAATTTTATTTTATGCTGCAAAGTATAATTTTGAAATTAAGGCTGTTCATTTTCCTGGAGTTGAAAACAGAACAGCAGATATTTTGTCAAGATGGCATTCTGATTCAAGATTTGAAGACTTATTTTATGAATTGCCTGTTGTAAGACTAGGTAAATGTTTTGAGAAATTTGTCTATTCAGGTCTTTTTCAGTTTACGCATGATTGGTAATTTATTGCAGATTTACAGCTGAATTTGTTGAAAGTGGATCAACAGACATCGTGCAAGTCGGCCTTTGCTCGTGGCACTTTTGAGAACATTAAAGTTCAGTGGAGGACTTTTTTAACATTTTGTATTTATTTCGGTTTTAAATTTTTGCCAGCATCTTTGAATACTGTGTGTTTGTATGCTCAATTTTTGAGCAGGTCTTTTAAATCAGTGCATTCTATTAAAAATTATATTAATGGAGTAAGATTATTGCATTTATACAATGATTTGGAGTTTCCTTATCTACAAAGTTTTTCATTAAAACTTACTTTGAAAGGTTTACAGAGATTAAATCCTCATTTACCAAGGAAAGCGCTTCCTATAACTCCTTTGATTTTAAAACAGATTTATGAGTTTATGGATTTGAATGATCCCAAAGATAAGACTTTCTGGAGTTTGTTTTTGTTAGCCTTTTTTATGATGAGTAGAAAATCTAATCTTGTTCCTAATTCAGAAAAGGAATTTGATGAAAATAAGCAATTATGTAGAGGGGACATTATTATTGAAAATGATGTTTTAATTATTATTTTGAAATGGTCCAAAACAATTCAGTTTGGACAAAGAAAGTTGAGAATTCCAATTTCTAGTATTCATGGGAGTATTTTATGTCCAGTTAATGCATACAAGAATATGATCGAAGCTATTCCAGCTGTTAAAAAGGATCCTGCCTTTTGTAAAGTTAAAAAGGGACGCATCCTACCCATTATTTATAAAGAGTATCAAAATAAGCTTAGATATTTAATACAAAAAACAGGTCGTAACTCTTTGTTTTACTCTACTCATAGTTTTAGAAGAGGGGGTGCATCTTTAGCTTTTGATGCTGATGTTTCTACTGAACTAATTCAACTTCATGGAGATTGGCATAGTGATGCTTATAAAAATTATTTAGAATTTACTTTGGAACAAAAACTACAAGTTTCACAAATGATGTCAAAGAGTGTTTCCTTGTTAGGTTACTAATTTAAACTGTTTCTTTGCAGAACCAGGAACTTTTCTAATAGTGTCAGACTCAATTGCAAAATATGTGAAGCTTGAGAATGCTGATGTGTTTGCGTTTCGGGGGGCTTCCATAGGAGAAATAACCTATCAGCTTAACAAGAACAAGGGGAGTATTTATGAAGGTTATAAATGTTTAATAATTCATTGTGGTACCAATGATATTCATATTTTATCTATTGATCAGTTTAAGTCTGCTTATTGTAATTTGATTTCAACTGCTAAGTTGTTGTTTCCTTCTATGGTTATTGCTATGTCTGGTATTCTTCCTCGTCCTGTAGATTTTGAGGAAACAGGTCAAAAAATTAAGGCAGTTAATATGGCTTTGTTAAATTTATGTTTGAGTTATAATGTAGAGTTCATTCATTCGTATAGATATTTTTTGAAATGTGGAAAGCCAAAGGTGGAGTTATTTGCATATAAAGATGGTGGTTTGCACCTGAATTGTGAAGGTACAAGGCAGTTAGGGGTATATTTTAAAAGACGGGTTGCTCATTTGATTTAGATATGGTAACTTGTCATTTGAGATGAATTTCTCAGATGGAGTTAAAGGATTAGTAGTGGTTGAATTTTATGTTTCTGCCATACTTCCTTTTGTTTCTTTTAGTTTATGGTTGATATTATTTCTTCCATACTAAAATTTGGATATTTTGTATTTTATTTTCCTTAATATGTAGGGGTTGTATTTGTTTGTTGGGTTATGATGTAGTAATGTTTATTTATATATTATGTACTAATAATTTTTATTTTATATTGCAGGTAAGGGACTCTTTTCAGTGAGTATTGTTCGCACTGTGGGGTGATGTTTCTTTTCATATGAGATATGGTTTCTTGTATGGAGAAAAGTGTATGTTCAGGGTTGATATTGTTTCTTCCTTGCTTGCTTTATTTATTTAGTTTGTGCTGGATATTATTTCTTGCATGCTAGATTAACAAGCTTAAATTGTGTATTGTTTATATGTTAGTTTAAATTATTTTGCTTAATTCTTTGTGCAACACAGTTGTTTGTTTATTTTTTGGCGGCCGTTGGCTTGGCGGCTAGCTCATGTGTTTATTCGACTGTTTGGACTAATATATTGAACATTTCTAATGGCTAGACGCTATATTTAACATTAACTTTACTTGTTATATGTGACTGTCAGTGGTATAGTCGAGTGTTTGTCCTGTGCTGTGAAATATATTTATTTGTCTTGTGTATATATATATTGTGCCGTAATAAAATTGAGTAACTTTGAGTTCTTTTGTGAGAAGCCTGGTAATTGTGTAATTTTTGATTTTATAAAAATGGATAATTACCACGTGAATCACTGTTTACATTTACTCGGAAGAAATTGTTCCAAGTATTCTTTATTTTGATTGGTTAATTTGTTACCTGGATACAGGACGCTCTTATATATAATTTCTTTGTTTCGGGATTCGCGGTACATTTGAAAATTTTCATTGAAATTATTTACCCACCCACCCGCCGCATACAACTGTGTTAGTTAGTAATTTTATTATATTTTATGTGCTTATATATAAGATGTGCTTATGTATACTGTGGCTAGCTCATGTGTTTATTCGACTGTTTGGACTAATATATTGAACATTTCTAATGGCTAGACGCTATATTTAACATTAACTTTACTTGTTATATGTGACTGTCAGTGGTATAGTCGAGTGTTTGTCCTGTGCTGTGAAATATATTTATTTGTCTTGTGTATATATATATTGTGCCGTAATAAAATTGAGTAACTTTGAGTTCTTTTGTGAGAAGCCTGGTAATTAGTTTAGTGTACTGTGTACACTAGTTTCACATTACATTTGTTCACATCTATACACCTTGTTTAGTTACTTGTACATGAGATTTGTTCACACTTGTAAACTATATGTCATTTAAATGTCCAATACATATTTATCGGACAAGTTATCTAGCAGTCATGAAAGCCATTTTGAAGATAAACAGTTCTTTAAAGATACAAAAGATTTCTCAATTACGCAACAAAAAACGTAGGCTGCAGCAGCGGGCTTATAGAAGAAGAAGAAGAAGAATAGAGATGTTCAGGATATTGCAGCAAAGAAGGGTAACAGCATTTTTATCATTTTTGTTTGTTTCCAATGGCATTTCTCCTCCAAGGAGTATTTGGCAAAGACAAAGGAGCGACAACTGGTGGGAACATGTTGTGAATGGGTCCTGGAACGAGAATGACTTTCGTGAAAACTTCAGGCTATCAAAGCAAACGTTCATTTTTTTGTGCACGGAACTTGAGATCCACATCGAGAAAAGAAACACAAACTTCAGGAAATGCATAACTGTAAAGAAAAGGGTCGCAATAACTTTATGGCGATTAGCCACAAATGCAGAATACAGAACTATATCGCACCTATTTGCTGTTGGGAGGTCGACGTGTTGCAAAATTGCAAATGACACTTGCAAAGTTATAACGGACCATTTAATGCCGAAATATATATGTCTACCTACAGGTCAAAGTCTTATTGAGAATATACGATACTTTAGACGAATCAACGGTTTTCCGCAAGTAGGCGGGGCTATAGATGGAACAAATATTCCAATAGTGGCACCACGTGATAATCCAGCTGATTATTACAACAGAAAAGGGTGGTATTCAATGGTATGCCAAGCAGTTGTAGATGCAAATTACTGCTTTACCAATGTTTATGTCGGATGGCCAGGCCGAGTCCATGATGCGCGCATATTCAGTAATTCAGACATTTATCGACAAGGAGAGAATGGAGAGCTATTTCCTCAACATACAGTCAATATTAATGGAACTGAGATACCTGTATTTTTATTGGGTGATGCCGCGTATCCTTTGAAATCTTGGCTGATGAGACCTTTTTCCGATTTCGGAAATTTAACTTATGAACAAAAAACTTTTAATTACAAGCATTCAAGTACACGCATGGTTGTGGAAGGATCATTTGGTAGGTTGAAAGGGAGATGGCTTTGCTTACTGAAAAGACTTGATGTCGCTACTGTACGTATGCCTTATGTTGTTTGTTCTTGTTGTACATTACATAACTTTTGTGAAGTGCATGGTGATGGTATCAATGAAAAGTGGCTAAATGGCGTTGTTGGTGGTCAAGATAATGTATTTCTTGCCAATTTGCAAAATAATCAAAACAACTATGCTGAAAATATCAGGGGTGCTGTTGTGTCCTTTTTAGTTTAGAGATAATATATAATTGACTTGTGTATTTATAATTCAAATGTACAATTTCTGTCATAATAATTGATGTGACCACTTGATTTATAAATTATAACAAAAGTACTAAAAATCTATAACTGGTTTTTTTAATTTTTTTGCTGCAAATATTTTAGCAAGTTCCAGTAAAAAGTCTAATTGCTTTTTTTCTTGTTCTTGTTCTCTCTTTTGTCTATTTTCTTCTTCTTTTGCCTCCATTTCCATTCTTTTCTTTTCAAATTCAAAAAAACGTTCCTCGCTTTTTTGTTGCATTTCAAGGAAAGATGTCATCAGATCCTCTGTGTTTGAACGTTTCCTGGATTTTCTGTCATCGTTGTTGCTTAAAAATACCAAAAAAACATGGTTTTCAATTTTTTTAAATATCATTTTTGGTAAGAATTTAATTATTTGATATTCTAAAAGGGAGAAAACGAATTAACCATTAAGCCGAACAAAAATGAAAACGTATGACCTATCTGAAAAAAATATATGCTCTTTGCGGTATTCAATGGTATGCCAAGCAGTTGTAGATGCAAATTACTGCTTTACCAATGTTTATGTCGGATGGCCAGGCCGAGTCCATGATGCGCGCATATTCAGTAATTCAGACATTTATCGACAAGGAGAGAATGGAGAGCTATTTCCTCAACATACAGTCAATATTAATGGAACTGAGATACCTGTATTTTTATTGGGTGATGCCGCGTATCCTTTGAAATCTTGGCTGATGAGACCTTTTTCCGATTTCGGAAATTTAACTTATGAACAAAAAACTTTTAATTACAAGCATTCAAGTACACGCATGGTTGTGGAAGGATCATTTGGTAGGTTGAAAGGGAGATGGCTTTGCTTACTGAAAAGACTTGATGTCGCTACTGTACGTATGCCTTATGTTGTTTGTTCTTGTTGTACATTACATAACTTTTGTGAAGTGCATGGTGATGGTATCAATGAAAAGTGGCTAAATGGCGTTGTTGGTGGTCAAGATAATGTATTTCTTGCCAATTTGCAAAATAATCAAAACAACTATGCTGAAAATATCAGGGGTGCTGTTGTGTCCTTTTTAGTTTAGAGATAATATATAATTGACTTGTGTATTTATAATTCAAATGTACAATTTCTGTCATAATAATTGATGTGACCACTTGATTTATAAATTATAACAAAAGTACTAAAAATCTATAACTGGTTTTTTTAATTTTTTTGCTGCAAATATTTTAGCAAGTTCCAGTAAAAAGTCTAATTGCTTTTTTTCTTGTTCTTGTTCTCTCTTTTGTCTATTTTCTTCTTCTTTTGCCTCCATTTCCATTCTTTTCTTTTCAAATTCAAAAAAACGTTCCTCGCTTTTTTGTTGCATTTCAAGGAAAGATGTCATCAGATCCTCTGTGTTTGAACGTTTCCTGGATTTTCTGTCATCGTTGTTGCTTAAAAATACCAAAAAAACATGGTTTTCAATTTTTTTAAATATCATTTTTGGTAAGAATTTAATTATTTGATATTCTAAAAGGGAGAAAACGAATTAACCATTAAGCCGAACAAAAATGAAAACGTATGACCTATCTGAAAAAAATATATGCTCTTTGCCGCCCCCCCCCCCCCTCACCCCCCCCCCCCCCCACCCCCGAAAAAAAATCACACACACACAAAAAATAATTTACTAAAATAAAATACTCTTTAAGTAAGGGGGACATGCAAATAATTATTGGAACTACGTGTAAATGCAGTTTTATATGAAATGACAGCCAATTTAAAACGGATACCTATTTATGTTGAAAATTTATTCAATGGGATAATTTTATTTTTTAGTTTGAAAACTACGTAAAATGTTCCCCATTGAAATAGAGGTCTTTTATGCGGACAAGAGTATGCTCTTTAAAATTATAATGCCATTCTTAGTTTTCAGTTGTTTACCTGCGAGGATTGCATACAGTATTGACTTTATCATCCTTGGCCTGGGTTGTATTTTTTTCTGGGCTGATTTCTGTTTTCTAGCAATCTGTTTCGTTATCATTTTTGTCAACTACAGTATCAGAACCAGCATTCATCTCACAAGGCACTGCATTGTTGTTGTCGTCAACCATTTCAGGAACTAAAAAAGGAAATATAGGATTATACAATATGCTTAGCATACACATATACAAGTTTAGCAAAATAGATATTATAGCGAGTTGGTGATTTTGAGAAAGTTATTTGCGTTTTTTCTCAATCCATTACTTTTGGTTGAATAAAACGACCAGGAGTTTGAACCAAGAGCAATGTCCCGATACTATCTTGCAGATACGTCTAAACATTGATTTCTCGTTTGAAATATGTTACATGGTAATTTCGGGGCCTTTTATAGATGACTATGCGGTATGGGCTTTGCTCATTGTTGAAGGCTGTACGGTTACCTATACTTGTTAATTTCTGTCTCATTTTTATATATTGTGGAGAACTGTCTCACTGGAAATCATACTACATATTTTTTCTATGACTTTGATGTTAAAAAAAAATCATACAATGTAAATTACTGCTGACTTTTTTTTATTTCTAGGAGAATTTCTTGAATCTGCAAGACAAGCCAAACAAAAAAACATCACCGAATACGCTTTTATTCGTGAATCGTTGATTAAGTATATAGAACAGTGGCAAATATTTCACGCATATTTTCTTATATGTACTTATAAAACTAGTAAATGTCAAATTGTGAAGTTCTTACCAAATGTTTTTATTCCTGAGTCAATCAAGCAGGGTGGAACTGTACTGGCTTTTGTTCCCAACACTTCATCCAGTTGCTCAAAGAAGGGACAGAATTTCGGTGAAGCCCCACCCTCCTTGTTTGCCTTTACAATTTTCCGGTATTTTGTAGTCATTGTGTAAATTCTTACTTCACATTGCTCTCCCGTTCTGCCAATACCCTTTATCTTTAACTGTTTTGATATGTCTTCCCAAGGGTGGAACTGTACTGGCTTTTGTTCCCAACACTTCATCCAGTTGCTCAAAGAAGGGACAGAATTTCGGTGAAGCCCCACTCTCCTTGTTTGCCTTTACAATTTTCCGGTATGTTGTAGTCATTGTGTAAATTCTTACTTCACATTGCTTTCCCGTTCTGTCAATACCCTTTATCTTTAACTGTTTTGATATGTCTTCCCAAATTGGCTTCTTCCTGCACATGCTATTAAACATCTTCTGAATATGGTCCTGTTGCCATAGGCTTATTAAAGCGCCTGTTTCTGGAAACGTCCAGTCAATTCGGGAAGACATTTTCAAATGAATTATGTGTAGTGGCAATAATGATGCTTTGGGTCTGGATAAGGGGTTAATAAAGATGCGTAAAGTGTTTATATATATATATATATATATATATATATATATATATACAACTCGTCTAAACATCAACCCAACAATGTTAGATCTGTAAATTTGCTTTCGCAAATTTTTGGTTCTTCCCTCGCCGGGATTCGAACCCATGCTACTGTGATATCGTGACACCAAATCGCCTGCACTGCAGCCGTCCCGCTAGACCACACGACCACCTGGGCTCTCATAAAAGAGCTTTCGGTGGCCATATGTTACCTTTCCACGTCAGTTTTAATCTAGCGGCGTACTACAGTACATGATATATAAGGCATGAAGATGTTATTGTTACAGATCAGCTAAATTATCTATAGTAAAGGATCCTACAAATTAATGTAAGATACAGTCACAGAAAATAATTATATTCATAAGTACGTCTGAGTCAGTGACAACCCTACAACAGATGTATCCATCGGATCGCCATCAATGATGGTGATACATGGCTGTGTACATAATGTATATACAACTCGTCTAAACATCAACCCAACAATGTTAGATCTGTAAATTTGCTTTCGCAAATTTTTGGTTCTTCCCTCGCCGGGATTCGAACCCATGCTACTGTGATATCGTGACACCAAATCGCCTGCACTGCAGCCGTCCCGCTAGACCACACGACCACCTGGGCTCTCAAAAAAAGAGCTCTCGGTGGCCATATGTTACCTTTCCACGTCAGTTTTAATCTAGCGGCGGTACTACAGTACATAAAGATGTTATTGTTACAGATCAGCTAAATTATCTATAGTAAAGGATCCTACAAATTAATGTAACTTAAAGATACAGTCACAGAAAATAATTATATTCATAAGTACAGTTGTGTACGTCTGAGTCAGTGACAACCCTACAACAGATGTATCCATCGGATCGCCATCAATGATGGTGATACATGGCTGTGTACATAATGTATATACAACTCGTCTAAACATCAACCCAACAATGTTAGATCTGTAAATTTGCTTTCGCAAATTTTTGGTTCTTCCCTCGCCAGGATTCGAACCCATGCTACTGTGATATCGTGACACCGAATCGCCTACACTGCAGCCGTCCCGCTAGACCACACGACCACCTGGGCTCTCAAAAAAAGAGCTTACGGTGGCCATATGTTACCTTTCCACGTCAGTTTTAATCTAGCGGCGGTACTACAGTACATGAAGATGTTATTGTTACAGATCAGCTAAATTATCTATAGTAAAGGATCCTACAAATTAATGTAACTTAAAGATACAGTTACAGAAAATAATTATATTCATAAGTACGTCTGAGTCAGTGACAACCCTACAACAGATGTATCCATCGGATCGCCATCAATGATGGTGATACATGGCTGTGTACATAACGTATATTATATATACAACTCGTCTAATATATATAGCCTTTATATATAAAAGAAAAGAATATCAACTTTAAGCATAATTTTGTAAAGAACTTTATCAACAATTGATATAAATATTATTTTTATCAAGAAAACGTTTCTTCTTTAAACAGACATGGTACAATTCGTGTTTTAAATATCTTGTTTTATGTACACTAAACCCACACAAGGCCTACATTGACTATCGACTGTGTGTAGATAAAACATGATTTAAACTACATGTAAACATTTAGTTTTATCAATGGGAACGCAATTGGTTTAGTTTTCGTGTGAGTTACACTAACACAACACCGAGTTTAGGTCAGTGTGAACACGGCCTAATTAGGTTAGTTTCATTTAGTTCATTGTTAAAATTCTATGAAACTGTTTAGTTACTTCTGTGTTTATTGTACGATAGTTTTATACTACCGACTGCCTGGACAGTTCTGTTGAGCGGGTTCGACTCGAGATCATTGAGATCTGGAGGTTGTTGGTTTGAACCCCGACTTGGTCAAAAAAAGACGTAAAAATTGTTTTTAACACGCGGCATGTAGAAGTAAGACAAAGACTGATCGGCTCGAGGTCAGAAATGATAGTCTAGTATTGTAGTTACATGTTATCGTCCTTAATATGCATGATTATAATTTGCCGCTGTATGTTGAGCATCCGTCAAATATCGTCATTTAATTTTTACATTACTATGTAACTATATAGAGTGAAGTATTTTCTTCTGCTGGTTTATAACATAATTATTCTTTGATCACCACCGATCGACATTAAAAAGTAGAGTTAATATTTTTAACTACACAAACTGTGCCTGCTTTGCAGGAAATTATATTAGATTTACTCCATTTGTTTTTGTCCTTGGGACGGTTAGTCTTTGTTGTTAAGTTGCTGTCGCATTATAATATTAAAACAACATATAAATGGAATCAATATGAGTTTAGAATGTAATGGTATTCATAGAATATACTTCGAATGTTATGGTGTCCATAGAATTTACTTATGACTTGTTGTTAAATGCATCTTTATTTCATTTACATGTTGTTTTAATATTATAATTATTATTCGACTCTATATTTGGTTTTGGTTGACGAAAATTTCGTATGGTAATTTTGATTTACCGAAGCTAATTATAAAAAAAGAATTGCCAAATGTTCCAGCTAAACCATTTTTGCCGTATTTATTCACCCTATAAACACGTTTAAAACCATCCAAATTTCCGCATGATTCATCTGAATATCTCTTAGCAAGACAATTGGAGAAAAACTTAACAAAAAAGGAGATTAAACGACCAAACGAAGTTGAATCTTTATATAAAGTGTTGCAATTATAATCGTTTATTTTTATTCACATTTACTTTTCTTAAAACTTTCCAAATTAAATAAAACTTGCAACAACAAATTGTGCCACCTATGTGAAACTATCATCGTTGTTCGCTTCAAGTTATGAATAATTGACACACGTAAAAGAAGATGTTTGTCTATTCTACTATCCTCCCCTGACTTTTTAAACGTTTACATGTTGACAGTTGAGAAAAGTCATGGTCCGTGCTTAACCAATTGTGGTTGTAGTGCTAAAAAGTGTATTTGCCTCATAACCAGGACAAAGTGCAATATTACCTGTCATTCAAATGAAGCTGATTAATCGATTACTTCCTAAACGTGCAGTGGCAAATATGTCATATTTATTCATGATGAGATGCAAAGTGGAGCGACCTGAAACAAATGATAACACCTAAGAGTTACGCTTTGGTCAGATTGAGCGTTGGCTAGAGGATAAACGTATGATGTACAAGACATGAATCACAGTTAAAACTAAATTAAGCTATTACCCCTCCAACTTTTTGTCCATGGTAGAAGATTATCATACACAACTAGATGATTTGACAGTCAGTAACAGTCATTAAAAGACCGCG
Source organism: Mytilus trossulus (assembly GCF_036588685.1). Classification (NCBI taxonomy): domain Eukaryota; kingdom Metazoa; phylum Mollusca; class Bivalvia; order Mytilida; family Mytilidae; genus Mytilus; species Mytilus trossulus. The sequence continues at coordinate 23,339,834 of NC_086380.1, forward strand.
CTGAAGTAAGCTTTCGATCGAGGTAAAATATATATCTCTAATTAGGGGATGAAGGGTCCTGCCAGTCCATTCCATTATTCAAAATATCCATTTCATTATTCAAAATTGACTATTTCTCAATGTTCATGCGTATTCTGATATTTAAGTCATTGGTTACTCCTGTAATATCCGTTGCGGAACAAATTGACTATATACCTTTTGTTCCTCTCTTAATAAGCTTTCGATTGAGGTATAATATATATCTGAAATTAGAGGCTGAAGGGTCCTACCAGCCATTCTATTATTCAAAATATCCATTTCATTATTCAAAATTTGCTATTTCTCAATGTTCATGCGTATTCCGATATTTAAGTCATTGGTTACTCCTGTAATATCCGTTGCGGAACAAATTGACTATCTACCTTTTGTTCCTCTCTTAATAAGCTTTCGATTGAGGTATAATATATATCTGAAATTAGAGGCTGAAGGGTCCTACCAGCCCATTCTATTATTCAAAATATCCATTTCATTATTCAAAAATGGCTATTTCTTAATTTTCACGCGTATTTTGGCATTTCCCCCCTCTGTAACCTCTGTAATGGTCAGTGCGGCACATATCAATTATACTCAGTTTATTCCTCGATTCATAAGCTTTAATTTGATTTATATTTCTTTTTCTTTATAATACGCTGACGGGTTGAGGCAGTCCATTCCATTATTCAAAATAAATTATTTCTTAATGTTCACGCGTATTTCAATATTTAAGTCCTTCGTTACTCCTCTAATATGCGTTGTGGAACATATTTTCTATATACCTTTTGTTCCTCTCTTGATAAGCTTTTGATTGAGGTATAATATATATCTGTAATTAGGGGCTGCGGGGTCATAGCAGTCCATTCCATTATTCAAAATATCCATTTCATTATTTAATAAACAGCTGCGCCATGAGCGCAAGATACGCCCGACGTCTTGTGTGGAAGTTTTATGCAATAATCATAAATAGTTTCTGAGAAAGTTTTAAGCAATAACCATATAATGTTTTTGAGACACGGCGAGACATGTGAAACCCCCAACCCTGTTTTTTTTTACCAAAAAATATATATCACTAAAATAAAATTTTGAATCAAAACCAAAAAGTATACAGATCTTTAGATTAATATAACAAAAAAGTGTGTAAAGTTTTAAGCAATAATCATATATTATTTTTGAGATACGGCACAACATGTAAAAAAACCTCCCCCTTTTTTACAAATTACTCAATAACTCAAAAATGAAATTTTGAATCATCACCAAAAAGTATACAGATCTTTAGATTAATATAACAAAGACATGTGTAAAGTTTTAAGCAATAATCATAAATCGTTTTTGAGATATGGTGCGACATGTAAAAAAACCCTCCCCCTTTTTTACAAAATACTCAATAACTCAAAAATAAAATTTTGAATCATCACCAAAAATTATACAGATATTAAGATTAATATAACTAAGAAGTGTTTAAAGTTTTAAGCCATAATCAAGAATCGTTTTTGAGATACGGTGTGACATGTGAAAAGAAACACACCCCTGTTTTCGTTACAAAGTGCCGTAACTCAAAATTTTTAATCTTATTTTCACCAAAAAGTCTACAGATCATTTGACCATCATAAGAAACAACTATGTTAAGTTTCATGAAATTTGGATAAGTCGTTCTCAAGTTACGGTGCGACATGTTTACGCCGGACAGACGGACAGACGGACGGACACCGGACATTTGTATACCATAATACGTCCCGTCAAAGTTTTGACGGGCGTATAAAAATTGGCTATTTCCTCATTTTTACGCATGTTGTGGCATTTAGGTCCTCCGTAAACCCTCTTATGGTCATTGCGAATCAGGATATAGCTATAGTGTCACAGTCATTTTTCTTTTTACATTTATTTCACTATTCACCGCTTCGATTTGAATAATGAAACATAAACTATTTCATTATTCATTATTCATTTTTATACGACCGCAAATTTTGAAAAAAATTTCGTCGTATATTGCTATCACGTTGTCGTCGTCGTCGTCGTCCGAATACTTTTAGTTTTCGCACTAAAACTTTAGTAAAAGTGAATAGAAATCTATGAAATTTAAACACAAGGTTTATGACCATAAAAGGAAGGTTGTTATTGATTTTGGGAGTTTTGGTCCCAACATTTTAGGAATTAGGGGCCACAAAGGGCCCAAATAAGCATTTTTTTGGTTTTCGCACTATAACTTTAGTTTAAGTTAATAGAAATCTATGAAATTTTGACACAAGGTTGATGACCACAAAAGAAAGGTTGGGATTGATTTTGGGAGTTTTGGTTTCAACAGTTTAGGAATTAGGGGCCAAAAAAGGGCCCAAATAAGCATTATTCTGGGTTTTCGCACAATAACTTTTTTGAAAAAAATTTCGTCGTATATTGCTATCACGTTGGCGTCGTCGTCTGCTTCATCGTCGTCGTCCGAATACTTTTAGTTTTCGCACTCTAACTTTAGTAAAAGTAAATAGAAATCTATGAAATTTAAACACAAGGTTTATGACCATAAAGGGAAGGTTGGTATTGATTTTGGAAGTTTTGGTCCCAACAGTTTAGGAAAAGGGGGCCCAAAGGGTCCTAAATTAAACTTTGTTTGATTTCATCAAAATTGAATAATTGGGGTTCTTTGATATGCCGAATCTAACTGTGTATGTAGATTCTTAACTTTTGGTCATGTTTTCAAATTGGTCTACATTAAGGTCCAAAGGGTCCAAAATTAAACTTAGTTTGATTTTGACAAAAAATAAATCGGTTGGGTTCTTTGATATGTTGAATCTAAAAATGTACTTAGATTCTTGATTATTGGCCCAGTTTTCAAGTTGATCCAAATCTGGGTCCAAAATTAAACTTTATTTGATTTCATCAAAAATTGAATAAATGGGGTTCTTTGATATGCCAAATCTAACTGTGTATGTAGATTCTTCATTTTTGGTCCCGTTTTCAAATTGGCGTACATTAAGGTCCAAAGGGTCCAAAATTAAACTAAGTTTGATATTAAAAAAAAAGAAATTCTTGTGCCTCTTTGATATGCTGAATCTAAACATGTACTTAGATTTTTGATTATGGGCCCAGTTTTCAAGTTGGTCCAAATCAGAATCTAAAATTATTATATTAAGTATTGTGCAATAGCAAGTCTTTTCAATTGCACAGTATTGTGCAATGGCAAGAAATATCTAATTTCACAATATTGTGAAATAGCAAATTTTTTTTTAATTAGAGTTATCTTTCTTTGTCCAGATTAGTAAGCAAGAAATGTCTTATTGCAAAAAAAAATTTTAATTGGAGTTATCTTTCTTTGTCCAGAATCAACTTAAATCTTTGTTATATATACAATATACAATGTATATTCACTTTTTACTACCAACTGATAAATTTAAATAACCTTTACCATTCAGTGATAACAAGCAGTTTTTTTTACATCTTAATATTTTATGATGTATTTAAATGAGTAGTTATTGTTGCAAACTCCATTAGAATATTTTAATTGAGATTAGTTTTGGAATAAGGGAAAGGGGTATGTGATTAAAAAATTGGGTTCAATTTTTCTCATTTGAAATTTCATAAATAAAAAGAAAATTTCTTCAAACATTTTTTTGAGAGGATTAATATTCAACAGCATAGTGAATTGCTCTTAAGAGAAAACAAAAATTTTAAGTTCATTAGAACACATTCATTCTGTGTCAGAAACCTATGCTGTGTCAACTATTTAATCACAATCCAAATTTAGAGCTGAATCTAGCTTGAATGTTGTGTCCATACTTGCCCCAACCGTTCAGGGTTCAACCTCTGCGGTCGTATAAAGCTACGCCCTGCGGAGCATCTGGTTTAATATTGAATAGTGAATAGTGAACTATTTCATTATTCATTATTGAATAATGAATAATGAACTATGAATAATGGACGTACTTCAGCGCGGTCACTATAAGTAAAGATTATAAATAAATTTAAAGGGGGCGTGTCTTATACCCGCCATACCCGATTTCCTTTCAGTAGTTCGCACATCAACTTGAAACATACACCGGGTTAATAGGTTCGAGGTATTGGTAAAACAATAAGTAAACACAAGATATCATTTCTAGCTCCGAGTCCAAATGAAAAATTAAAAAGAAACGAAGTAAATTTCAGAATATATGTTTTACCTCTACAGCTAAGTTTTAAACGTGGGCAATCATTCAGTACATTTTGACATTTTAATACGGTCTCTCTTTTATGTGGTCAGAGTATGGAAATATTTAGTAATTGTAGTAGCAATTTTTGTAGTAGTAGTAGTAGCTAGTAGTACTCTTATACATGTATACGTAATATATATGCAACCACTATGTTATTGATAAAAAATGACTGTACATACTGATCGAAAGTATTGTTTAAGAATTATAAATCCTGGGGGATGTACAAGCGTTGCCCTAAGTACATATTGTGTTTCCGCTCCATTTTAAAAATGTGCGCTCGGTCAACGCTTTCACAACCCTCTGAAATTACTAAACGAAGTAGTCAATACTTATAATTACAATTTTTAGCTAGGTTCATAAAAAAACAACTTCTTTGATTTTTTTCTATTATTGACATGTGCACTCTATTGAGGGAGCTTGTGTCATCATGAATATTACATTTCATTTTGAAATGAAGGTTTATATCAGAATGAAGCGAGATTGCTTTTAGCCAATCAAAATAGCGTATCATTATGAACCATACATGCATTGAAATATTGATCAATGATAGATGTTTTACTTATCTGATATACTTTACACACTGGTAATTCTAGTCAAAAGTAAAGCATAAGTATAAATTATATTCAATATTAAACACACAGTGTTAACTGATACAATATAGAAAAAAGATTGATGTAATCTTGAAAACCTCTATAATAAGTTCATATCAGTTAGAAAGAAATTTAGCACGATCGCTACCAAACGAAATATTTCGCAAAAGATTAAATATATACTGGATATATAGATATGCTACGTTTTGCTCGACTGGGTTGAGTTTGAAAGATTGTAGCAAATATCTAGAGGCTGAGCAATAATCTTTCTGTAATGAACAACAATAGATAATAAAATTAAGTCCTATCAATCGATGCTCAATTGGTAACATTGATATGCAGTTTTTCATTTTTTCAACAACCGTTTCCCGTTCCACGTACGTTGAACCATTCTTTAAATTACAAAGAAATTCAAGAAGCAGACCATAGAGGATTGGATTAAAAGTTACCATTTCCTGACTGGTTTCAATACATAACTCCAAAGCCGCTGGTTTAGGTAAAACCGGTAGTTCTGCTCGCATGAAAGTAACATCGTAATAACACCGCTTCCAAGCAAGAGCCATTGCATTATATCCAAGTAAATCATGACCCCTTTCCATAACTTTTTCGAAATGTTTAATTGTTCTGTACGGATCTTGATGTACAAGGTCAATTTCGTATATGATGCTCTTGTATAAGGCAATTTCAGTTACGTTTAGTAGTGTTTTTCGAAATGTTGTAATTAATTGGCCTAGTGTTTCTGTAATATGTTGTTGTTTTTTAGTGAAGTAGCCATCATCTGTGTCTGTTACTTTCTTTATCATATTGAGACAATCTGCATTTGCACCATCATCTAGGTAACACGTAGCTATACGAAGATTGATATGAGGAAGGTCTTCTACAGCACTTAACTTTATGTATTTGGAATATTCATCTCTTGCCCTAGAGTGTTCCGTGCATTCACCTGTTTTCTTTTCTTCCTGTAGAAGGATATAATTTAGAACACCCATGTAATTTTGCAGAAGAATGATAAGAGGTTGCGAGTAAGTGATTGCTGTCAAATTTTCCAAAACATAGCTACACCTGTCAAAATTATTTTTGATGCCATATCCAACATAAAGTTGATGAAATCCACTCTCAGCCGTTCTTCTGTACAAGTCTGCCATTGTCACTCTAGACGTAAGCCAATGTTTAATGAATGTGTCTTGAATAAGCATATTCAAATGAGGAAGTGGTCGGTTTTCATATATTCTGTATGATGGTAAAAGCAAGTTGATGCTTGTATATGGATCTGCGAGAAAACTCTCTAGACGCTGTATGGTTTTGGTTTGTATATCCAATGTAAACTCATCTGCAACGAACAAGTTTCGCTCCCTAATGAAGTAATTTGGCAGAAATCCTTTTTCCACAAAGGATTTCAGTTTTGACACACAGAAACAAATGCAACAAATCAATTTAGACGACTGCCAGAAGTCCACTGATTTCTCTTCTAGACACCAAAACATTACAGTTTTCATTGTATATGATGTTATGTTTTTCCCTGCTATTTTCGAAAGGATCATTTTCTTCAATTTTTTTAACAGTATAATGCAATGAATCTGTGTTTCTGTAAACGACTCGATTAAAACTTGCTCTGCTCCGTTTAAAGACAATCTCCATTGAGTATCACTGTCTTTTGATGTTTTACTTCCAACCCCAGCAAGTAAATATCCTGTATTGATTATCTTTTGAAATAAATTTGTTGTCAGCCAATTTGAAGATCTTTTTCTTTTTGTCCACTCTAAAGCATCGCTTAGCCAAAACTCGCTTGGTATGCATAAAACAAGATCCATATCTAAACTGTCTATTCCGACATTTGCAATACGAAATATATCAACAGGATCAGCTTGTTGGTAATTTTTTTTGTTATAATACTCGGCATTAAATGCTGGGCCATGAATGCTATATTCCTTTAGACTTTGAGGTCGGGTTTCAAAAATTATATCTTTCACAGTATTTTTTAAGAGACGATTGCCATCTTTGTTATCAATATACATTTTGTATTTAAGTGGATATCCTTTATTTTCAAATATACCTAACGAGAAAACACCTAATTTTGCATAACCAGGGTGTTTATCGTCTCGTAGTCGTAGAACTTTAATCCCAAGAAAAGGTGATTCATCGAGTTCTTTTCTACTTTCAAAAACCATAAACTGGTAGGCAACCATGATGACATCTTGGTCACTTCCCAAATCTTCTAATCCTTCTGCCACGCTCCCTACAATTATTGGTCGAAGTCTATACACAAGACAGCAAATAATTTTCCAAAGCTCGTTTATATTATTCACAGCCGTCTGGTTTAACTTGATACATGGCAATGATTTTGCCAATACATTCATGGCTGCTGACAGATGTATACTTTCTTGAGATAAATTCGGAAAATCCGTATCTGAAAAAGACAATAAAAACATGTTTGTCAAGTTCTTGTATTTCTACTAAAGACGACGATCAGAATTTTCTATCACTGCATTGGTATCCTAAAATACACAAGTGTCTTAGCAATATAAGCCGGACTTCAAAGTTATTGTGAAACTACATTTTCTAGTTATTTCGTGAATCAGATGTGGATACTGAAACATATGAAGGCTCTTGTAGACTAATAACAATATAAGACTCCTTTTTCTTGCACTAGTATTAAAATATCTGACTTTTCTACACTTTACACACTTAATCCCTATTCATAAAACGACAAAACAAATTGATAGAGTTTGAATTGCTTTGTTTCATAAAAGAGAATGGCCAACTAAGATATAACTATTTTGTTTTAGAGAGGGGTAAATCTTTTAGCCATCAATTGTTGTCCGTCGTCGTAGTCCGTCGTCGTCGTCCGTCTGGTATAAACTATTTCAAACATCTTCTCCTATGAAACTACTGAACAAATTCAAACCAAACTTCAGCTGAATGATCCTTATGGTATTTAGAAAAAAAGTTTGTGTTTTATTTTCTGTTTCGTCAAAACACATGGCCGCCATGGCTAAAAATAGAACAAAGGGGCAAAATTTAGTTTTGTGCTTATCTCAAAAACCAAAACAGTTAGAGCAAATCTGATAAAAAGTGTTCATAATGTAACGTTTTATCAGCCCATGAAATTTTCAGATAAATGTAATAACCCATTATTGGGTTGCTTCCACTAAATTGGTAATTTTAAGGAAATTTTACTAGGTACAGTTATTTCTGACTCATATATCTTGACTGATGTCTTAAAATTTGATAGTGAGGGTTGTTGGAAATAAAATTTTACGACAAAAGAGATGTTTACAGCTTACCAAGTTTGTACATTCTTTATCGCAACATCCCAGCAGCGCCTGCGTACAGAGTATATGTCTCATAAAATTGAGAATGGAAATGGAGAATGAGTCAAAGAGACAACAAACTGACCATCGTAGAGACAACAGCCGAAGGCCACGAATGGTCCTTAAATGCAGCGAGAAACTCCCGCAGCTGGATGAGTCCTGCAGCTGTCCCCTAGACGAATATGTTACTAGAACAGTGATAATGGACGTCATACTGAACTCCGAATTATACACAAGGAACTAGAATTAAAAATCATACAAGACTAACAAAGACAAGAGGCCCCTTAATTAGGACAGGCGCAAAAATGCGGCGGGTTTAAACATGTTTATGTGATCTCAACCCTCCCACTATACCTCTAGCCAATGTAGAAGAAACAAACGCACAGTCAAACTCAGTTGCAGGAAAGTCCGAGTCCGATGTCAGAATAGATAACAAAAGAAACTTAAAAAAATTACAATAATACATATAAATTAACAAAGGACTACTGGCAGTTAATATTCATTTCCTTAACACTATTATCTAATTATTTCCATTTGTATACATTCTCCGCCTATTTTATTCGGCCATATTGAATCTCGTCGTGACGTCACGAGAATCAAGAAAAGATAACTCAAATATCCTCGATCTCCTATGTTGGAGATGAGGAACGCCTATGAAAAACAAGAACAGATAACTCTTTTAGAAAAAAACGTGTTGGTTTGTTTACTTATTTCTAAGCGAGAATCGAGTGTTTCAAGCCTTTACAATATTAATTCATACGAAATATTCAAATAGCTTGAAAGAATTATTATTCCCATTAGTATTTAACCTTAATTAAACGTACTTTCATTCAAAAAGTCATGAAAATAAAATAAAAGACAACGTAAACAAATCAACACGTGTTTTCCTATAAGAGTTATCTTTTCTTGATTCTCGTGACGTCACGACGAGATTCAATATGGCCGAATAAAATAGGCGGAGAATGTATTCAAATGGAAATAATTAGATAATAGTGTTAAGGAAATGAATATTCAAACATAAATAGGTACGTCATATCCTAGAAAAATATCTAACGAAACGAACTATATATATTGACAAGTTTTGCATGGATTATAAACAATATTTTTTTGAGAAATAAGTTCGACCTGAACCTGGGTCGCAATTCCGAACGTTTTGAAATAGGAAGAATCTGTAGCTCTATGGTCCGCAAATAGTGAAAAATAACATAAGGACCTAAGAGCTACGGTTCCGCAGCTAGTCAAATTGACATAGGTCTTTTGTTGGTTGCTACTAAAAAATGACCTAAAAGAGTTTGAACATATGTATTCGTATTCTGACTTTTTAAATGCCCATTTAATTAGATGTGTGATTTTTCTCTTAATAAGAATATGGGGCAAAGTGGTATATATAAGGTAGAAAAAAACAAAACTTTGAACATATTCAAAATCACTCACATATGCATGCAATTTATCAAATACTTTCAACGATTTTTTAACACTCCAAAAGCAATGAATGACACTATAATTTTAATACGCCTTATTTGAACAATTTATTATCAAGTGTTTGATTGTGCAAAGTGTACTAATAATTAGAATAAACGATTTAGTAGTGGAACAATGGCTTGAAGAGTTGCTATTACATTCTAATATTGTAATTCCTTTCATGGTTTCCTTGATTGACGGTTGCTTCTTACAGAAAGCTATGGAACCAAGATTAGTGAAGTTGAAATAATTCCTTTGGAAATGCCATGGACCCAACCAAGAGTTGGTTGACCGTAATGAAATATCCGTTCAACAGATGATATCACATCCCCTTTTTCAGAATGTTACCTACCAAATTAGACTTAATATCCGATTTTGTATTAACATAAACAACACGACGGATACCACGTATGGAGCAGTATCTGCTTGCACTTTCCGGAGTACCTTTGTTCCCCCAAGGTTTTGTTGGGGGTCGTGTTGCAGAATCTGTGTTTTGTGTACTATTGTTTGTCTGATTGTCATTTTCTTTTACCGCCATGGTTTTTTCTTGTAATAATAGTTGTGAAGGTTCCTCTTGTATCTTTCGCATGTTTCTTGGTTCTGTTTATACATTTGAAATATGATGAATACTACTTACGAGACATAATTACGTGTAAGGAAATTTTGAATGGTCAAAATATTTACATACTAACTGTATATATTAGATGATATAACCTCAAAAATCGTAGCTCACCTACAGGTACGATTGACGATGTCATATTATTACGCTGATTTGAAATAATTATTCTATCTTTCATCACACCAATTTACTTTAAAATCTTCTTTTATGAAAATATCTATATGGTATGACGATGTTAAAGTGCTTTCAATATGTACACTGAGACACTTTCTCAGAGTTCAGTATTTTTGTGATTTTACCTTTTAATGATGTTCAGTAGTTGTCGTTAGTTGATATAGTTTCCCGTTTTTTATTTAGATAAGACTACTGGTTTTCCCGTTTAAATGGTTTTACACTAGAAATTTTTGGGACCCTTAATAGATTGCTGTTTGGTGTGAGCCAAGGTCCCGTTTTGAAGACCGTCGTTTGAAATATGAAGGTTTTTCTTTTACAAATTGTGACCATGGTAAAGCTTCATATGAGGTCTTTGCATCGGAACTAAACACATTTATTTAAAAACCGATTGTTATCCTGCCACGGGTTGTTATGATAGTACGATACTAAACCCCTAACAGGAGGGATTGCGCCTGAAATTCATATGATGAAGACATAATCGTTCAATCAGTTTAATTGAAGTCTGGAGCTGGCATGTAAGTTTACTGCTAGTAGTCTGTTGTTATTTATGTAATATTGTCCTTTTTTATTTTTTTTGTTACATCTTCTGACATCAGACTCAGACTTCTCTTGAACTGAATTGTAATATGCGTATTGTTATGCATTTCCTTTCTACATTGGGTAGAGGTATTGGGGGAGGGTTGAGATTTCGAAAACTAAATTTCTAAACTTGTTAAACACCGCCGCATTTTTGTGCCCGTCCCAAGTCAGGAGCCTCTAGCCTTTCTTAGTCTTGTATTATTTTTAATTTAAGTTTCTTGTGTATAATATGGAGTTAAGTATGGCGTTCAATATCACTGAACTAGTATATATATTTATTAAGGGGTCAGCTGAAGGACGCCTTCGGGTGCGGGAATTTCTCGCTGCATTTGTGACCTATTGGTGACCTTCTGCTTTTGTCGTCTATGGTCGGGTTGCTGTCTTTTTGACACTTTCCCCATTTCCATTCTCAATTTTGTCTAATGTGGATAGTATGTTACTTGCCATTTTTTATACCCTTTTCAAATTTGTTTATTCTTGTTTTATGTCTGAAGTGGCAAGTAGAAGAAAATTATATTGTTAAGAAAAGTTTGGGTCAAGAATTTAAGATTAAAGAAATGCTTTTTTCCAGCTAACAAAAGGTTAAACATAAGAAATTCGGAAGCTATAGAAAACTCAAGACCCCCTTAATAAAGATTTGTCCATATTTTGAGTAAAAGCTGATTCGTTTTTGTATAGTTTTAAGATAATTTGTCCCAAAAGTAGTATACCCTACTTTTAAAATAATTTTTGAGAAAGCGCATTTTTTTTAATTTTCATGCATTGTCCAATAGAAATGCAAAACGATATAACTGTAGTCTCTAGCAAATAGTGTTGAAAGAGGCAATCACTCAATTTATCAATCAATCAAACAATTGTTTCAAACAATTAATAAGTTCTTCTTTCAATTTGATTTACATGACTTTAATAGAAAAAAACATACACATGGTGTGATGTGTCATCTGCGTAGACGGTAACAACATATTGTATTAAATATTAGGGATAGTCAAATACAAAGAAAATCAAAAACAAAGTTCCTAGTTTTGCATATTGAGGCACCCCTATTTTAATATTTATTGACTCTTAAAAATTGATACTGTAATTCTTCTTATTTAACTGTAAATAAAACTTTATCTTTTTCGAAATACAAAAAAGGATTTTCTACTGAAGGAATAGTTTTTTGATTGCTGTATTTGACAAAACAAATCGGAGACTTTGTTTTTCAATTCTTATCAGTGTTATTCTATGATACGCCTTTATATTGTATTCTAGTCGAGCGTCACAAATGAGACTTTGGTAGACGAAACGTTTGCCTAGCGTACAGTTTTTTTAAGATTAAAACTCATTTTTATCTTTTCTAAACCATTCCGTTTTTTTCCATTTAAACCATTATGTTCTAAAGTGTGGGCTGGTAGATCCAAAAATTGTCGTTCTATTTTCTTTATAAAGATACTCAGGTCAAAAGGAGTTGTATGTTTGTATTTTAATGTGGTATACATAGATTTAAAGACAATAACAATCAAAACCAAGGCGTAAACAAGGACTCACAAAACCGAAGGACATTTACATCAACAGTTATAAATAATAAATAAGAAACAACACGAACTCCTCTAAAAACCGGGAGTGAAATCAGGTGCTCCGGAAGGGTAATCATTTCCTGTACCGTATACGGCACCTGTCGTGTTATTTCTTTTTCAGTTCGGTAATGATGGAAGGTTATTATGACAGATGAAGAATATCAGATATGATTTCTGACACACTTTTGTCATAATGGCCAATTAGCTAAAATTCTATCAAACTATGTTACTTTTTGTAAATAATTCGAGACAAGTTGCAATTAAATTTACTTACATTAATTTGAGATTTGGAAATTCTAACAATTCAAGTTAACAATGCTTACACGATGAATACTAAACATATAAGTACATATATACAGATGATTGATTGATTGTTGGTGTTTAATACGATTTTGAACACTTTTGGCTACTAAGGTATTTTTCGGCGATCATTTTTTGGTGGGAAAAAATGAAACACCCCTTCAACAAACCATTAATTATATATAGTCTTATCAGAGACGAAATTACTGTGAAGGTGTCACAACAAAACATCTCTTACCAAACACAGTAGTTTTGAAATTGATGCTTACTTCAGCCACATGTTACAAATTAGTTCACTTAAAAGAAACTGAAATATAATTGCATTTGAACAACTTTCCTTTTAAATGTTATTGACCATGGTTTTGCATTTTAATTTCAGTTTAGATGTGCACCATAATACTATATTCATTTAAAGCATTTAGAAAAAGAAACGCTGTTTAAGAAATTCATCAGATTGAACATCGTCATATTAAAGATAGCGTATGTACATTAAAGAAGCGCGAAACGTATCAGTAGGACATTCAACTCATAAATCGCAAATAAACTGACAAAGCCACGACTAAAACGAAAACGAAAAACAGACAAACAAAAGTACACAAATCACAATATAAATAACTAGAGACTCATAATATATATTGTCCAGTTTCTCAATTGTATCACTTTATCTTCATATTTTAATTTTTTTTTCCTTTGCCTTTCGAAGGGCACGAATATCTCACAACAATTATAAGTGATATGAGTCGACATCAAATAAAACGTACAAAATGGTATGTATAAAGTGTAAGAAACATTGGTTTACACGATCTGATTAAACATCAGACTAAAATTCAGATATGTAACGACTCGTCTGCTCGTATATCGTATGAGGATAAATAAATCAGAGATTTACAATTCAATTAGATTGGTTATACATTTTTTTGTAACTTTATAAGATAGCGTTAAAGCACGTCTGTTATTGTAAATTGCGAAGAAGAATAGATGACAGAGTGACCAAGGCGAAAATGTAGGACAAACAAATAATACTCCTTAAAACACTTCACCAAAATGTGCGACCACAACCTCAAACCGTTTGTGATTGCAGTTGGTTAGGAATGATATTCAATCTCCACTACATATTAATTTTCAGTCATATTTAATAAAACCAATAAAGTATATAATAATTGGATAACATTAAAACTGGATTTGCTTACCCTTCCGTAGCACCTGCGAGCACCCGTTTTTTTGTTGGGTTCGTGTTGCTAAGTCTTTAGTTTTCTATAATGTGTCTTCTGTACTATCATTTGTATGTTTGTCTTCTTATTTTTAGCCATGGCGTTGTAAGTTTATTTTAATCTATGAGTTTGACTGTCTGACTGGTATCTTTCGTCTCTAAAAGAAATTCGCTGGGTTTGTTTTTGAAAAGTGCATGGTACAAACAGTTCTCATTATACCATTGAACTGAGTATTTCGAAATAAGAAAACTAGCTTTTAACAAATATACCTTGTTTTTTCCTTAAAGATCATCCATTAATTACCTTTCGTGAAATATGGTTTATCCTTTTCTGTCAATATTAACAATATTATCTAGCCGCAAAAAGCAAAAAGATCCTTATATGCAGATGGTGTGTTTTGGGCTCACAACAATTCTCACATGTTTTTAAAGTTTTATCAGAAGGCTGCATCCTGACCTATATATTGTATTGATTGAAGTTTGAAATAAAAAAAAACTTGGCTTTCTTATGATTAATAAAAGTATACCGCTTTTCGAAAGTCATAAATCGATTGAAGCAAAACTAGGTTTCAAACTAAAACTAAACGAAACGCCTCAACTTTAAGAGGAAAACACCGAAACAACAGAAACACTGAAGTGCAACAAAAACAAACGACAATGTAAAACACACACAGAAACGAACTACTAGTATAAGCCATTTTAGTGACTTTGTACAAGACATGGTGGATAGAACCTGGTGTTGTAGCTAGCCAAACCTAGTGCTTTTATGGTAATATAAAATATAACACTAAAATGACAACATTACATGACAGGACTACATTACAAATAAATGCAAGAGAAATACAAAAATAAACAATACAATAGTACATTTCGACATTCTTATAGTAATTGAGGTACGAGGCTTATAATTAAATACGACAACTGTGCGTTTCGTCAACATAAGATTTACCAGTGACGCACACGTCAAAATAGTAAGAAAGCCAAATAAGTACAAAATTGAAGAGCAATAATGATCCAAAATTCTTAAATGTTGGGCCAAGTACGACTATGTTATCTATGCATGAAATAAGAAAATCCTTAGTGTTTAGCATAATTCATACTTTTGCAAGCAGTTAATTTATAAAAACAAAACTAGAGGCTCTAAAGACATAAATGAAAGAGCCTGTGTCGCTCACCTTGGTCTATGTGCATATTAACCAAAGGACTATTAGGTCCGAGACCACCATTGTCCCTAGTGTTGACAGTGGGTTACTTGCCATTAATTTTTATACCTCTTCCAAATTCATTTCACCATGTTTAATGCCTCAAATTGCAAGTAGAGGGATAAAATTACACTGTAAAAAAATTTGGGTCCAGAATTTTAAAGGAAGTTGTGATTTGGCCCAACTGAAAAAGGTTGAAAATGAGCACTTTGGAAGCTGTCAAAAGATTTCAAGACGCCCTAAACATAAAATTGTCCATATTTTGAGTTAGAGGCGATGAAGTTTTCTATAATTTTGATATCATTTGTCCCAAAAGTAGTACAACACACTGTAAAAGTTTCTTTGAGAAAGCGCAGGTGGGATTTTTTTTATTTTCATTTATGTTCTAAAAGAAATGCACTACGAATTAATTGTGTTCTCGGACCATAGATGGATTCATTCAAAATTGTGTTTTGGAGATGGTGAGTGTTTGTAGATATAACTTTTTGAACACTCTTGTTGTTAACAATATATCTATCTTAATACACTTTACCCAGTAGTTAGAGAGAAATAAATAACAAAAATTTACAAAATTTAAGAAAATTGTTAAATTTGACTATAAAGGGCAATAACTTCTTAAGGGTCGATATACCATTTTGCTCATGTTGACTTATTTGTAGATCTTACTTTGCTGAACATTATTGCTGTTTTAAGTTTAACTCTATCTATAATAATATTCAAGATAATAACCAAACACGGCAAAATTTCCTTAAAATTACCAATTCAGGGGCGGCAACCCAACAACCAATTGTCCTATTCATCTGACAATTTCAGGGCAGATAGATCTTGACTCGATAAACAATTTTACCCATGTCAGATTTGCTCTGATTGCTTTGGTTTCAGAGTTATAAGCCAAAATCTACAGTTTACCCCTTATGTTTTAAATTAAGCCATGGCGGCCCTCTTGGTTGGCTGGTCAGGTCGTCGGACACGTTTTTTTAACAAGATACCCTAATAATGATTATGGACAAGTTTGTTTGGTTTAACTTGGCCCAGTAGTTTTAGAGGAGAATATTTTTGAAAAAAATTAACACAAGACAGCGGACGGACGACGACGACGATGACGACGACGACGACGACGATGACGACGAAGACGACGACGACGATGACGACGAAGACGACGACGACGGACGACGACAGACGACGGACGACGACAGACGACGGACGACGACGGACAACGGACGCCAAGTGATGAGAAAAGCTCACCTGGCCCAGAGCTAAAAATGAGCATGTACTTGATTGTCATGTCAACAACGAGGTGCTGACTAACCACAGAATAAAAACAAACAGGTAAAAAAACCTAGGATTGCACATAAAGCCAGAACAACCTATTCTATTTTTGACATACAAATATATTCAAACCAGAGGAATTAATTAAGCTTATAAAACTATTGCAATTTTATCATTTTTTTCAATAAATATAATATTCTGTAAATATTTCGCAATTAAAATTAGATTTGGAGTTATAATATTTTGTTTTCTCTATAAAGTATCATACAAGTACCAGAAAAAACAACAATTTATTTAATTGTTTCAAAATTCAGAAACGTTAAGTTTGACCTTGCTTTAACAAGAAATGCACCGTACGAAATATTGACGACCGTCCAAAACAGAGAGTACAGTTAATGATTTATCGAATGATATATAATACAGCCGTATGTGTTAGGTGTGTCCATTAAAGTTGTTTAGTTAACGTCTTAATGAAAACTTTGACTCGCCTATATCGAATACATGTCGGTTTTAACTTTTATATTTGAGTGAATTCTAACACTAAGTCGTGAGAATGTAGGCTTTACCTCTAGGAGATAATATTGTTGATACTTCTTTTTCTCGGATCACTTCTTTTCCGTGTGTCTTTGTGATGACCTTCCCAATGAATTCCTTCACAACTTTACCCAATATTTTGCTACTTTGGAGTATTCTATCGTTTACCTCTACATCTAATATCAGTGCACTTTGTCCATTTGAATCTAAAAAGATTTCTGTCGTCTCATCAGATTCGCTAGATTCAATTTCATCTGAAATTATAAAATTCTTTTCCTATGTACATCTGGTATGCAGCTGATAAACGAGGGGCATAAGGAATCAGAGGGACAGTCGCACTCTATAGATCTAAAACAAACTGACAACGCCATGGCTAATTAAGAAAAGACAAACAGACAAATAATACTGGTAGTACACAAGACAAAACATAGAATACTAAAGAGAAAGCAATACGAATCCCACTAAAACTGGGGGTAATCTCGTTGACTGCGGATAGACAAGCAGATCCTGATCCACAAGTTGCACCCGTCGCGTTGTTCATGTCATTACAAACCCGGTAGGTCACGTTATTGAAAGGGAGAATTGTAGTTATGACAAAAGGAACATATCCGATATCATCTATGAAACGGTTATTCCATATTGTTCAACCAACAACATAGAAAAATAAAGACTGTGCAACACGAAACCCACATATACTGGGGGTGATAGCATGTGCTCCGGAGGGGTAAATCGATCCTGCCCACAGTCGTCTTGTTGCTAAGGTTATTACAAACCCGTTGCGAAATCTCACTCGATATGTCACATTCGGAAAAGGGTACGGAATTGTAGTTCCGACTTTCGGAACGCATCTGTTATTATCAGTGAAACTTATATCCCATAGAGGACAAACAACTCGTGATGACGTCCGTCAAATTTACGAAGGAATGATTTCGACTTCACCATTTGTAACTCCTGGTTTAATAGCGTCATTGTGAGCAGCAACCCTCTATCAAGGAAGTCATTATTGGAAATGTAAGCCCCGGAATATCGTATCAATTTTGGCGCTGCTGGAATGTTGCTACATAGAAATTGAAAGATCACAATTGGGAAGCTGAAATCTGATCTTTTGTCGTAAAGTTTTGTTTTAACATATTATTATTAACCTAATTGAATCAGCTGAAATAGACACTTAAGTGTTTAAAAAGTGTCCAAAATCTTTCGTCAGATGAACCTGAAATTTTAGGCCAAAATCGGCCCTTACCGGACCTACTCCTTTTGAACTATTTAGTGAGAGAACATCGTCTTTATAGCGGAAAGTAAAGTTAAAGGATATTGGTAACTTCTTATCTTTCTTTATATTATAAAATATGCTTTCATATGGCCTGTTTCAGTTATTTCACTTAAAAGGGTACATGCCTAAAAAAAGGGTATCTGACAGATTAATATGTGAGTTAAAATCAGAACATGAATCTTTATTAGTGTTGATTTTTATCATAGATTAAAAATAATTGAACACAATTTTGACCACAAATTCCTCTGGGTACGTAATTTTCTCGTTGTGTTGAAGATCCATTGGTGGCCTTTGACTGTTTGCTGCGTGGTCGGGTTGTTGTTTCTTTGACACATTCCCCGTTTACATTCAATTTTTTACAATAATGAACAAAAAATTATACCGCAGACCCTTACCAACGACAACTTTTTGTTAATTGTTTTCGATTTGAGTCAACTGAACCCTCTCCAGACTTGGGGAAAATTTTACAACAACACAACATAACATATATAACACAAAATTCTAAAGATCGCTCGAAAAGGGCTTGACTCATCAAACTGTTACTGAGCATAAAAACCACAAAATTCTGACAAAAGACACAATTGATAAAGAAAATTGGGAATATGTCGAAGATGCATTAACCAAACCAAAGAGTAAACAACAACCGAAGGCCACCAATAGGTCTTCAATGCAGCAAGAAAATACCGCTGGGCCCTTTAAAAGTGTGTCGCATATCAGTGCAAATGCACGTCATACTAAACTCACAAACATGTAACTGAAGTCAAATTAAAAAAACAAACAAGACTTCAAAAGGCCAGAGAATCTTGACTAAAGATATACGCAAAAAAGTGACGGGGTTGAACATGTTTTATGATATATAAATACTTCCCTATACATCTAGCCAATGTAGAATAAAAAACACACATAGCAATACGCATAGTAAAACTCGGGTTTAAAGAAAAGGTAACAAAAGAAACTAAGCAAAATGACAATATTACATAAATAAATAAAGGACTACCAGCAGTTACTGACATGTCACCTCTAGACCTCAATGAAACTGATTGAAGATTATGTCTTCTTTCCAACAACTGGTATTAGAATAAATGTGTTACTTTCCAATGCAAGGACACTATGAGTGAATCAATATTAATACCGAAATATGCCATCCTTAATGACCTGACAACAGTATCGTAACTATATAAAAAAGAAGATGTGGTATGATTGCCAATGAGACAACTATCCACAAAAGACCAAAATGACACAAACATTAACAACTATAGGTCACCGTACGGCCTTCAACAATGAGCAAAGCCCATACCGCATACTCAGCTATAAAAGGCCCCGATAGAACAATGTAAAACAATTCAAACGAGAAAACTAACGGCCTTATTTATGTAAACAAAATTAACGAAAAACAAATATGTAACACATAAACAAACGACAACCACTGAATTACAGGCTCCTGACTTGGGACAGGCACATACATAATGTGGCGGGGTTAAACATGTTAGCGGGATCCCAACCCTCCCCCTAACCTGGGACAGTGGTATAACAGTAATATCCTTTTTTTTAATAAGTCGGTTTAAAGGTTTGGATAGCTTTTGAGTTGAATACCGACATTTTTGTTTTTTGTAAAGATTATTACCATAAAAGATTCGATGTGAAATACATGAACGTATAAGATGTCTGCATGTTGCTTTATATTTGTTAAGGATGTCCATGAATCGATGATAACATTTTGTATTTTTCTATTTCGTTAAAATTAAATACGTTGTTACATACACAAGTTGAGATGTATTAACACCTTTAGATGGTGACAAGGGAACGTCACCATCTCAAATAGGATAGTTAACAATCAGAAATAAGAAGACTTTATCATTTATAACATTGTTTATCTAAAATTATAACAGTTAAACATAGTTTACCCTTATTCATAAGGAATCTTAAAGGACACAATTAAAACAAATAAAATTGAAATACAACCAATTGTCAAATGAGGAAACAGGAACAAGATATCAAATAATTATTATAAATGTAGCGTATTGTCATGCTGTGCTTCTAGTTCTTAAATCGTATTTAAATGCTATGCTCCTATTAGAAAATCATACGGATCTTTATATGAATGTTTGATTCATTAATTCAAGAAATAGTCATTAAAACTCTGAACTTTAGTTGATGCTGTCTTTTGCGACACACTGTTTAAATCACATAGCATGCGGTTATCGGTGTCCTGCTATAGTTCAAACAATCAAAACAATATAATACCACTATAACAAATTTCAATTTTATACACTCTGTTTTCTCCTGTAGAACTCTCTTAAACATTTCTCATGGAAGTAAAGGCATGCATTTAATTACATGACACAAACTAATCAATTATTATTAAAAATATTTATAAAATATAAAAACATATACATATATTTGATGAGGATGTTGAAAAATTGCTATGAAACTTGATTAAATCATTGCGAACTACTCCCTACACTGCTATGACTACAAGAATTCACTAACAAATAATCTAAGGATGAGTGACAAAAAATTAATTTGCAAATCAAAACCCCCAAAAGAGCATGATTGTGAATAGCAAATAATTGACACTAGAGTTTTAACTTATATCGGAAACATATTTTAGGCGACCGGTTTCACAATGTAAATACAATGAACTTCATACTTTTAGATTGTTTCTCTTACACAATAAGGAATGTAGTGCGAAAGAAATACATGAATCTTCAACACAGACAATCATTTGAGCAGTATAAATGCATAAACCATACCTAACAGTGCTTATTAGTAAGAACAAACAATTGTAGTTCAAATACAACTTACATATCGAGGGAAACAATGTAATAATGCAATATGAATTATAACCACTGTTTCAGAGTTCCGTAACGAAACGGTCCGTCTCTTCAATTGCTACAATTTCTTCATTGAAAATCAATACGAATAACTAGGAAACAATTTTTATGAAGTAAAACTCTGACCGATGAGAAAACACGTCACTATCTGTAATCATGGACACCAACACGTTCTACGACAACGTGAACATTATACTGAGCATGTTGCTACTGTCGTGTATCATTGTCAAATAATTTTACACTTAATGATATACGTGAATGAGACAATTCAGTGTGAGAAATGCAGGGATATAGAATATATATTTTCAATTTTATAGAGATAATACAGTCCTTAAACGTGTATCACTTATACCATACACCACAGCAGCTCTTTTCTATTGAATCATCCACAAATTGCAGCATTCAAAATTATCCAAAATGTTCTCTTCTTTGAGGGAATAACAAGTTTTAATGTATTGTTATGAAACGACATAAAATATAGAAATATTGCCACATTCCTCTTAAATAATACACAATTTCTCGTGCAAAGCAGATCTAACTCTTTCAATGTAAAAAAAAACAATTATACCATTTTAAAGAATTCTTAAAATGGAAAGTTTAAATTACAAATGTACAAAGTCTATCATAGATTTCAAAGATTTATTTCCAGGATACATGTACTTACCATCATCATTGGACATAACTATATCGAATTCTCTCGGAACGTCACTATCATCATATGCTATACATAAAACACATTCTAAAAAACTAGTAAGATGTTCAAACAGCACTTTCAGTTCTTTCAACAAAGCCGTCCGTATCCTGACGTGTAAAATAAGACTTCCTACTCTGGCTTTGATGAATTGAATATTATCATCAGTTAATTGATCAGCTATTGAATTAAGTAAAGCTGCCTTGAGTTCATTTTCATCTATACCATTGATGATAATCTTCACTGGTGAGGTCGCTAACGATGTAATATCTGTAATGAAATGAATGAGAGACATGAACTGTTACTTGATAAAATAAACGAACGATGGGCGAGTGAATATGAAGACACTTTTACTTTTGGTAAGTCGTATGTTGATCTCTAAAGAATGTGTTCTATGTTGTTTGGTAACTGTCTCATTATTAACTAACCAAACACTAAATTCTTACTGAGTTGAAGACATTTCAAGTGGAAGGATGCGCTAGGTATAACAACAAAGGTTAACAACCACATCTTCATTTGCGGAATACACTTTTTGAATTATTCGTGGAATTTCTTTTTAATCATGATGTACAGATATAAGTGTGGTGACAGAAGTGTAAAAAGTCGTCTAGATCGCGAGTTTAATCTCCCCAAATAACACACGGCTAAAAATAGTCATAACTTAAAGACAAATATGTCTTCTTTATTTTTTGCCCTGTCGTCAGCATTTCGTACGGTTACTTTTTTTTCTAAAAAGTCGTTTTAATGACTGGTTGTATATTGGAGAGTTTCAACCCCCCTTTTTCAAAATGAAAAAGTGTCTATGTTTGCTTACATTTAATTGAAATAGTTTTTCCTAATGCTATGTCAAAATATTCTATTCAGTATTTTATTTTCTTCTAATCTATAAATTTTGCGAAGTTTAGACCATTTAAAATTGAGGTAATTTTAATTGCAAATTCAGACACCAACTTTAGTTTCTTCTTCATAGTAGTAATAGGAATTATCCCATAATATTTTAAGCATATAGTATTTCATAAAACTAATAAGTGATAAAAAATTTCGGAACCAAAATATGGAAAAAAAGCTAACAAATCAATGGACAAAGAATGGAGTAAAAATCTTCAATTTCAACACGGAATTAAATCATTTGTCTTCCGTCACATTTTGTGTGTTAGTCAATAATTTGCTCTCAAATGATATATGAAATTACTACTTTTTCGCTGTTATATACACATATTTTCATTGAAAGTGCACTGATATATGTCACATACTTTGTTTGTATATTATTTATATTCTATGGTTTTTTTTTTGTTATAAAACATCAAATATTCTTTGTCAGAAAAGTCTTATTTTAAAATCAAAGTATTTGACGGATAGTTTCAGTAAATATTCAGTGATATGTCAAGTCCTTTGCAACTTGCTCCATTAAGTCCAAATAAATTTTGAGTCAATTTACCAGTCAAGGGAAGTCGATTTTGTTATTCTGCATTGAAAAAAAGATTGGATGAGGTGAACATCAAGATGTTTAATGCGATAGCTGTTAATTTGAAGAACTCTGTGCAGGCAGTTTATCATCGTTCATGCTACAAAAGTTGCACATGTAAGCATATTTGTTCCCCCTTTTAGAGCGAGGAAGTTTCTAATCTGCAATTGTCGGACTGTTGTCCCTCAGTTTCGGGTATTCAAGTTGTACGCGTTCTAGAATGCAGTCGTTCCACTGGAGCGCTTGTATATTTGGTTGCAATAAAACATTTTAGAAAGATCAAAAACTACTCAAGTTTTTAGAGGCTTTGAACTAGCTCTCGGATAACTGCGAGTACTCTCAGATCTGTTCATTGTATCTTTTTGTGTCGAGATGTATAAGTACCCGGCCACATTCACTTGTATTTTTGTCCATCTGATGAGTTAATCCTTTTTCAACTGATTTTTTTATAGTTCGTTCTTATGGTGTACGGTTATAACCACTGTCCCAGGTTAGGGGAGGGTCGGGATCCCGCTAACATGTTAAACCCCGCCACATTATTTATGTATGTGTCTGTCCCAAGTCATGAGCCTGTAATTCAGTGGTTGTCGTTTGTTTATGTGTTACATATTTGTTTTCCGTTCATTTGTTTACATAAATAAGGCCGTAAGTTTTCTCGTACAAATTGTTTTACATTGTCTTATCGGGGCATTTTATAGCTAACTATGCTGCATTGGCTTTGCTCATTGTTGAAGGCCGTACTGTGACCTATAGTTGTTTGATTGTCTCATTGTCAATCATACCACATCTTCTTTTTTATATTAAAGTTGAAATAGTTTCCCTTTTTAACTTCATTCACTCTGTCATTGTGGCTGCATTACAAATTATTTGCTAAAAACGAAAAAAAATCCAAACCTGATTTTAATTATTATTGATAGAAATCTATAGAAATTCAGTTGTCAAACAACTTCAGCAAGTTCAAGGCAAATATAACATAATATTTAATATCAAAATAACTATTGACGATGCCATATCAGCTGCTAGTCAATTGAAAACTGACCTCAAAATCTCAATGTCACCTTTAAAAGACACAAATAACGGATGGATATTTCATTCCGCTGCAAGTTTACTTAGAAAAGACATCGAAATTCTTCCAAAGAATACCCAACTTCAGATGAATTGTCTCTTCCTTCTCCAATTAAGTCAATGCCTTCGTATTTATTGCAATTCATTTTGTGGTTACTCAATGAAATTGCATACAGCCAAGACTATTCTCAGGAAATGGCACTAGAGAAATTGCGGAAATGCTAAGCAATTGTTTAGGCAATCGTTTTTGTGGCCATTTTTTTTTACCTCTTTTTTATTTAGGATTGGCTTTACAAATGAACCATGAGTTTGGTTCAAAACACCTTGTTGAAACATTGAATGCCAATGGATTTTATGCTTCTTATGAAATTGAGCGAATTCAAGATAGTGTGTAAGTCTCGTATAATGTTTCCCCCGCATCTTTACAGACAAGCATATGGATGTCATCACACCATCCTGAACCCCCTTTTAGATCTCTGTTAAATCTTGGAGATATTGATAGGGATGGTTTGAAGCTGGTATCTTTTTTAGGAACACATGTCTTCGGACTTCCTCAATACCTTGTCTGTACACTTGTAAAGAAAAACTCAAAATAACGTGTTTGCTTTGAGCAGCACCTTTCATGTGCAGACCTGTGGTCATGAGTGAAATGTGTAGAAATATTAAAACATGTCTTGCATTTGTCTTGTGACGGTTGATGAAAATGAAGATGATGGAGATAACGGTTGATTTGGTATAAAGCTTGTTTCGCTGGTACAAACGGGCTTTTTGTGTGCCTTTAAAAAAGTTATAAACCCCGCCACAATCTGTATGTGTCTGTTTCAAGACACGACACAGTAATGCAGTGTTTGTCGTTTGTTTCTATATTCTATATTTGTTTGTTTCTTATTTATTTTGTACATTAATCAGGTCGTTAGATTTTTTGTTTGTTTTACATTATTCATTTTTGGAATTGAAGACTATGCAGTATGCATTTTACTCATTGTTGAAGCCCGTACGTGACCTTTAATTGTTTTATGTCTCATTTGGAGAGTTGTTTCATTTACAATCATATCCCATCTTCTTTTTTATATAGAGTACTTTTGAAGTGTGTGGTACGTTACAAGGGGAGAAAGGGGGGATATAGGTACAAAACCTATAATGTAATAGACAGTAACCCGAGTGAAATACACAACAGCAGAAAATACTATGGAAGCAGTAAACCCCAAAAGCAACGAGTAATCTTTACAAAAACCTGAAGTATCCGCAAATTAAATTTGAGGTCATATTTGACTATAGTGTTCTATAACTTTGGTTTGATACCTCACCGACTATGATAGTTTAAAAAATAATTTAAAAGTATTGTCCTGCATGAAACTTTATGTTTACCTGAAATTGACAGTTTTTATAAGGTTAAGGTGCTCTAAACATTTAAGGGTTAAAAACTTGATTTTTTAAGTTTTGTTTATAAAACGTCGTTTTAGGAATTTTTTTTAAGAATCTCAATGATTAAAGTTTATGTATACTACTAATAACAAACATTACCAAAGTCAAAATAGCAGGTAGAGTTTAGAAATAGAAAAAAATGTCAAAATTGAAACCCTCACAAATTTTCACAAATTTTAACATATGACCTTTGACCTCAAATTTTAAAAAATGTGACCATACCCAGTCTTGACGACAGCATATTATTATAGTACACGATTTCTTTTTTCCAATGATATATTATATAGGTGTGTGTTCGGTGGGAAGATTAAATTCAAAAAAATCTGCCTTCAGTCACCGCACTATATGTGCTTATTTAATTTCTTTAAAAAAAAGCCCAAAACTAACACAAAACAATAAGAATAGGAACTAACGCTTACCAAATTTGTTAGTGTTCTATGTTTTATGACGTTAAGAACATTAAGTAAGTGCCTCTACCAGAGAAAATGTATTTCATTCAAGATGTTTATTACTAGTATAAATGTATTCATCTGAGGTTATGATGAACTTCAGGCAAATGAATATAACGCATTTTTGCGCCTGTCCCAAGTCAGGAGCCTCTTGGCTTGTTAGTCTTGTATTATTTTAATTTTAGTTTCTTGTGTACAATTTGGAAATAAGTATGGCGTTCATTATCACTGAACTAATATATATTTGTTTAGTGGCCAGCTGAAGGACGCCTCCGGGTGCGGGAATTTCTCGCTACATTGAAGACCTGTTGGTGACCTTCTGCTGTTGTTTTTTCTATGGTAGGGTTGTTGATTCTTTGACACATTCCCCATTTCCATTCTCAATTTTATCATATGATATCTTCCTGACTTGGTACAGCCATTTTCTTATGTAGAAACTGATGGATTAAATCAAGATTTATAGATATCTTAACCTTTTATCTCTTGTATAACAGTCGAATAAAATGTCATAATTCTGTCAACGATGTGAGAACATAAGAAATAGATATAATAAGTAAAAATGTTAAAAAAAAAATAATGGTATCAATCCGAAGTGCTGAATACTGGGCTGTTTATACCCTTGGAGATGAAACGTCCAATAGCAGGGAATTCTATGCAGAGTTGTAAAAAAATATCAAAAGGTGAAAGAGACCAGAAGTCATATTATTGAATCTAGATGACAGTTAAGAAATTTATAAACATTTTCATTTTTCAATTATTTTTTTTCATTTTGTATTATATAAGTCAATTATTATGGAAAATACACAATACAAGAAACGTCATGTTTCACAAATGATATCAGATATGTTCCTTACGTCGTTACTACAATCCCCTTCCATTCCATGAAAGTGACCTTCCGAATTATACTATTTACCGGATTTGTTATCACACGAGCAACACGACGGGTGCCACATGTGGAGCAGGATTGTTTACCCTTCCAGAGTACCTGAGATTACCCCTAGTTTTTGGTGGGGTTTGTTTTGTGTTATTCTTTAGTTTTCTATGTTGTGTCATGTGTACTATTGTTTGTCTGTTTGTCTTTTTTCATTTGAAGCCATGTCGTTGTCAGTTTTTTTTTCGATTTATGAGTTTGGCTGTCCCTTTGGTATCTTTCGTCACTCTTCTATATGCAAAGTTGATATTAAAAGCGGTATTAAACTCTTTCATTTCTATCTGTTTTCCTAATTTGAAGATTAAATTCACAGACAATTGGTATATTTATGAACCTAATTACTTTCTTACCTGCCTCATCCTTCACGTCAGCTATCAGTTCTTCCATGGACCTCCCATAATACACTTTAATAATCATTTCGCTGTCTGTTCGCAAGGTTGCTTTTTCTGATTTAAACAAATGAAATTTTCGCAACCTATTATTAGTTGATTATAAGCAAAGACAAAACTATCTAATGAAATCGTTACTTTTTGTATAGTAATTCAAATGTTAATGTAGTACTTTTGACTTCTATTTATACACTTAACAATTAAAAAGTAATTCTCAATAATACTTTTAGCATAAACGAATGCAAGTATCAAAACGGCTCTCTAGACTAGTAGCTTTTTCATGTTTGACATATTGATTGTAAACATAGTAAAACAGACAAAAAAGAAGTTTTGCATGTTCTACCCATGGAACTAAGGCATCCGTAGAACCAGTTTTACCCTTTTCAAAACAAATTTTGAATTAAAACAGATTGTCTTGTGTGAACCGATTTTATAAGAAATAATTGAAAGCAAAACTAAACTGTGATTTACAAAATTGTAATACCTTATACATATGTACGTATGCATGTGATATAAACATTTAAATGAGACCAGTGTGCATACAAAATAAATAGTAAATTCCTATCGATTGAATGATTGTTTTAAAATGTTATGTGTTTTGTACTTCAAATTCCCATGTCTGAAAATATACTAGTTAATGCTTGGTATTTGCATGAGACATAGGTACACGTTTATTTCTAAATAAAGGTTTCAATTGTTTAACATGACACATAATAAACGACCTATGAGACTTTGCACCGGTAGTATATATATCCCTTACCTTTTATGTTTTCTATATCTTTTATTGCAGCGATGAATTTGCGCTCCGTGGGATCATCAATAAGACTGGTTTTGTAGAATTCGATTTCTTTTTGAATGTAATCTGTTTTCCAAAGATAATTGTCTATTCTAATACCAATACGTACACATTTAGTGAAAAAAGTCTCAAATTCTGCATCTTCCATATTACAGTCAATTCTATGTACTAAGTCACTGCTGGTGATCCTTATCCGTTCCACGTCGTCTCCAATTTCAAGTTCATATATTGATGGATTTGCTCCCCAATTTTGTGTTGGAGATGGAATAAAATTGAAGAATTTGATAATTTTGTAAACGAGTGCGACGTCTAGTTTTGAAAAGCCATCTGTCATTAATGTTTGAATGGTTGACAGCTCTGTCATGCTTAAACTTTTCTTGAATTTTGTATGGTTGAGCACTATATTATACACATTAACTGCTGGTATTTGTTTTGCTAGTAGTTCTTGCATGATCTTGGAAAAGACCAGTACAACCACTGCACTGCACCTAGCAAATTTTGAATGACAACCCATATCAGCTCCGAAGATCCAAGATGTCTGAAAAAGTATGTTTTAAAACATCATGTTAACCAACATTGAATGAAATCATAATGTAATGATTGGTAGTAGTCTAGAAATTGTTGTTACTACAAGTAGGCATATATGTTTTTCTTATTTTGTGAAAAAATACCGGTATTTTATCATTGTAAGGAACTGCGATATTTCAACGTTTCATAAACAAAACGTTTGTGGAGAATGCTACTCCTTTCTCAGAGACGAGCCAATTAGAAGATTGTTCAAATTGACATTTTTCTAGTCTTTTCCTTATGTACTTTTTTTTTTTTAAAGATTTACAGTTTTCCTTTTATATCAACCTTGCTCTTTTGGAAAATAGTTCAGCTAAACGTTTACCATCCAACCAGAACGTGCCCAGTGGTTTGGTGTTTACATTAACATTTAAAGTTACATTTGTCTTTGAATCTTCGATTTTTAGAATAATGCCCTATCATAGGTTATTTCAGGCTGGTTAGTTTTGATCATGTTGAAATTTGAATTCAGGAGAGTGGCGAAAGAGACCAGATGGACAGTCAAACTAATAAATCGAAATATTCTTACAATGTCATTGATTAAAAGAAAAGAAAACGACAAACCGACAAATAATAGAACACAAAACACAACATAGAAAACTAAGTACCAAGCAACATGAACCCCATCAAAAACTGGTGGTGATCTCAGGAGATCAAAAAGGGTACGCAAGTCAAATATTTTGCTCACAACGATGTTGTCTCCGGCGTTGTTTCTGAGACACGTAATGTTTTCTTTTAAATGAAATCAAATATCAAGGCAATGACATAGTATAACACCCTATAATAACACTATATTATTAAAATATTTATACAAACCAGTATTTTAAAGAATGTTCATAAATGTTGTTTTGTTAATTTTGTATTCATGATAAAATAAAGATTTTTTAAATACTGCAATCCATTATCATGAGTATGTCAAATGAATGTACAACAAAGATGTTATTGATTACTCCATATTTAAATACCTTCATCATTTTAAATATTTAATTATAGGCCTCGGTATATGAATATTTGGCATACACTACATCGAGTAAATGAATTGGATTCAGTAAAACGAAAATAAATATGGATTTAACATTGAAGATATAATGCCGCCATAGCGGCACAGTAGACACACACTCACTTAAATAATACTTTTTTCCAAATGATAAAGGTTTATTTAAACTTGTGTTCTTCCAGTTGTCGCAAGATAATATGTAAATCAATGTTTAATTAGTAAGAAACCCCCTTTAAGGTTCATCATAACCATTTAGTTAATGTGGCCGTATTTACACCACAAACAGACAAACATGTGCACCTTCAAAAGTTTTAAGGCATGGCAGGACATAGATAATTATAAATGCATTTTTATGATTCAGAAAATTATAACATTTTCTGGATTTTGATAAAAAAATTTTCGCTCCTGCAGAAGGTGCCAAAAATATACCAAATTTGGAAAACGTTTGAGAAGCTCCTCTCATATAATCAATGTTGTGAGTAGTATTGATCTGAATGGACAGTAGACAATTATAAACAATATGTGATTGAATTGACCTTCCGCAGAATGCTGATGGTTCTATAACCCGATTTAATCATTACCATAGGTAAGTCGTGTAATTATATTTTTCAAGTTCTGTTTAATTTCATAGTATAGGTTCAAAAAATATGTTAATAATCAATTTTACCTAGTTTTTGTAGATCGAATCAGGCAATTAAATGGTTCATACTTGTTTCACTTGAAAAAAATGACATTCTTTTCCTTTTACTATTTGAACACGCTTACCCCATGCGTAACCTGTCTCTATCCACCTAAGAGGTTCAATTGAAGTTCACATGAATACGGATTTTATGAGGTCGAATTATTTATTGCAAAACTTAATCACATTGGATGCTAAAATCAAAGTTTTATTTCACTTTTTTGCTTCCACTAATGATTGAACATTGCCCAAGAACTATTTTGAATAATATGGTGAACTTGAAACCAACCATCTGGTTTACATTCAAGGCTCATTGTCGCTAACTACCAAAATTGCAAGACTAAATTATTGCATTACCTTTTGAATTTAAACAATCACATGTATTAAAGATGCCATATGAACAGTCATAGGGAAATACATATATTTATAGTTTGTAAAAAGACATACATCCACCATCGGCTTTATTTTAACATCAAGTCTTCTATTATTCATATTTGGACTTCAATTTATAATATTTTCTTAAATTATATCAAATAAAATAGCTTACCTTTTTTACTGTTTACATGAATCTGGCTATATCAAAGCGTGACAAAGTCATATCAATTTTTGTATCTTACTGCAATAAATTTCAACATTAACAACGGACTGATAATTAACTATTCATAACGTTTGTCAGTTTAATTTTAAGTTTCACAAATATCTAGTTTCATGTCCATATCGAAATACAACTTGTAAATATTTGTCCTTACAGGAAAATGACAAAAGCCTCCCAAATTAAATTGCAGTCAGGTGACACACAATAATCAAAATAATGATTGAAAAAGGTATGTTTAAACGTGTGTGCTACAGGTAACATTTGGGCTATTGACACTTATTTGATCGTCTAAAGATATGGGATAAAATATAGGATGAAAGCGTTTTATTAACACGAATGAAAGTATCTTAATATTCCAAAGAGATAAAGATTCATGCTCTTACAAAAATGTCAAAAACATGCGTTTAAGTTTTGGCTCGCATATTGGATGGATATTATATTATATATAAGATAATGTTTAACATTAGTTAAATGTTTAAGGAATATACGTACCACGTTTGAAAATGTTTAGTTATATGGACTTTCATTAAATTTTCGAAGCAACAAAGCATACGCATGTGGAATTCCATATTATTGCGAATTACAACATTTACTCAGATAAAAGTAGTTGAACAATGTTTAAATCCCATAGATTGATAAATGAGTCAATCAAAGCTAGCACACATATAGAGTAAGCGTCTCCTAATATATACCACGTGCACAGCTCGCAGTGCGATTCATCACTCATTAAGGATGTCACAACTTTATTAAATTTTTGATAATACAAATATTCCAGTATCCAAGGAAACAACATGAAACTATTTACTTTTGAAAGTGAAAAAGTTTTCTAGATGTGTTTCTTTTCTTTTCATCTTTAAAAAAAATATGTTTGTGAATTAAAGCGACCAGTAGAGGTGCAAACATTTTGCCAATTCAAGTACCGACTTGTAGAGTATAAATCTACAAATAAAACGCAGCAAAGATTTTTTGATTTAAACGTTTTCATTTGGTTAATGATATCCTCTTCGATGAATATCGTGAAGTGTTTCTGAAAGCAGTACAAATATCAAAAGTATGATTTCTACCCTTGTTGCAGAATTCCTGTTTAATGAGACAATGTATTCTATCTTGAAAGGAGCAGGTTCGACAAGGCCCTAAAATGGTTCCCCTTTTAAGCTTAAATTACAAATTGAGATTTATTGACCAATATCACAATTACTAATAGCTAATACAGAGACTAGATAGGAAATACGTTTTTTTGTTGCAGATTTTTGCTCCTGCATTTTATTCATTTTGATTTTCAACGTAAAAACAATGAAAATGGGTTAATTTCCATTAAATATTTGGACAGGAAACACAGAGCACATACGTCGACAAAAAAAATCTTCGACAAAAATGTTTGTAATGACATTTTACATGTCTAACTTCAATATGTAGGTTGTCGACGGCTGCGCTCTATGTTTCCTGATGTTAAATTTGGTTGAAATTCAGCCGATTTTGTCAAATTTCGTCATAATCCCTTTTTTAACCCTGCTGGGATGAAAAACATAATTGATTAATGCAAAGTTGTTAATATTTTGATTTTTCAATCGTTTGAGTGACACCGTAAATTACAAATGAAAATATATCCCATCAAAATATTTCTTAATGTTATCTTTCTTTTAGGAATAAAATGGTTAGATTTTATAGTTAAGCAGCTTAACACAAAAATCATGCAAATTGTGATACAAGCATGAAACTTTGTAAGAACATGCCTTTAGGTGTATGTAATCATATAAGTGGGGTAGCCACGAAAAAAAATCATCCGATCATGGCGGCCATCTTGGATTTTTGAAATGACGTCTTTACAGGAAAAAGACATTATATTTATAGCCCGTTTTGCTTGTATTGTACCCAAAATGTTACAAAATGGAGTTAATCATTGTTATATAAGATAAAGTATCACTTTCGGCGAAATATCGGTCGATAACCCTCTCCTGATTTTTTTAATATTCCGAATATGACTGTTTAAAAACCCGATTAATGTCAGTAGTTATATTCCACAAATATTCCACTAATCTTCGATAATTTTGCTACATTAGGTTCGATAGGTTATATGCTATTAGAAGGCGTAATTTTATTCTAGTAAATCGTTTTTAGAGTGTGTGTGTTCTCATTGTTATAAGAAGTGGCTCGGTACTTGTCTATCCACCGTTCATATTTTAGTTACGAAGTTTTATTTGCAATTCTGATCGGATATTGATTTGAAGGAATTCTATCCCTATTCCTAACACAATTCTATAATAATAATGTTGTTAATACATCAAATAACATAATTAGAAAAGTAATCTTGAAATTTATACAATTTCTAGAATTTTTCCTGTGACGTTTCCCTAAGTTGGGTAATATATGAATTATAATTGCTCAAATAAGATTTGCGTTATTGTTCTATAAGTTCATTGTTGATAACTTTTGTTTATATAATAGTTACTTAGGTTTTGAAAAGAATTCGCTTATCAGCTTCTTCAGCAGATAGTTGGGAAACTGATTGACAAAATGTTGTTTGTGTCAGGACGTCACAACAAACATGAATTAAACACCCTCCCTATCCCTCTTGATAATTGTCGATTAAACCACAGAGAGGGTATTGAACTCACAATGAATAAAGACAATGCCAAGTACCATAAGTTGTGTAGGATAAAGTTCAATAATACTAAACTTGAGAGAGCCCAGAAACGCAATGTGTCACCGATACCATCTGGAAGTTCTAGTGATTGTTCGTATACTCCTCGTTCTAAAGATCAACAACAAAATACAGTTGAAAATGTGCATAAATTTTTCATTTGTGATAAAGAGTCACCATAATTTGTCTTATGAGAGGCAGTGACAATGAAACTAAACCAACTGTTGGCAAAGCTGAGTAGTGGTGATGTTATAGCACAAGAGTTGAAGTATAACCCGTCTTGTCTCGCAGCTGTATATAACAGTGATAGATAAAAGAAGAGACAAACAGAGGTCGAAAGCAGTTGCACACAGGAGGAAACTATTATAAAAAAAAACTGCGTTAGCTGAGCTGGTCACATTTTTGAAACTCATAGAAACTCTGAGGAGTCGGTTGTGCTTCGATTAGCAGACCTGGCACATCTGAACAAGGAAAGATTGGCACAGCTTGGTTCTTCTCCTGCACAGGTACATTCTACTCGACCCAAGGACAAGCTTTTGCAAAAGATGCCAGAATTTGAAGCACACACAAAGGGCAGAGCTGTACATTTGATTTTTGAAAAAGATATAGCGTTTGCTTGTGATTAAAATTATTAATTCAAAATAGGTTTATGTACTTCTTACGATCAGTTACTGGAAATATCAACTCAACTAGATGAAGTTGTTGTTCAACGTTATTTAAATGAAGGTGTGGTATGTCCGCCTTTATTAAAGGGCAAAGTGTTTACCACAGCTGCAGTCGACAACATAGATCACAACCCAAACTCAACAACATCAAAATCATCTTTTCATTTGACCGAAATCTCTGTTTGTCATAAATGATTATGGCAATCCATTTCTTGAGGATTTTTAAGATATTTACAAGATAGACAGTAAAAGTATTGTACAAGCAGGCACAGGGAAACTGTCACAAATTAAACAAATAGGAGGCAATCAGTATGCTGACTTAAGAAACAGAATGCAGAACACGGCAAGCATTTATGAGCCTATCAAGAAAAAAATGTCTGTTGTTTAGTCGCCAACCAAAGAAAAGTTAATGTGAAACAAAAAGCAAGCTTGACCTCGCCCGAGAAGATTGCAGTTTGTTTTCAAGGCTTTTCATATCCTGTCAAAGCAGACAATGCAACTTGGAAGAGTTTTTCAGCCACGGAAATCAGAAGTTCCCTCCATCTTTATCTCAAAGTGGAAAAATCAATATTGGCGTCAAAGCACAGCCAAAGGAAATCCTAGAAGCGTAGGGAGATTTACCAAGAGAAGAACATCAGACAGACATAGTAGTTGTCGATGGTGCGGCTATGGTCAATGCAAGACCAGCGCGTGGAACATACCTTTTTGATGAATACACGAGATGTGATTTTGCCGTACATTATCCACCTTACTTCAAAACATGCCAGAGTAGATGTTATCTATTCTTTTTACATAGAAAGCAGTCTAAAAGCACAAACACGTAAAGCGAGGGGTGCTGGATCCAGGAGAAAGTTATCGGCATCAGTAAGACTCCGAAAGCTTGGTCAAGCTTCGTTCGAGTGGACGAAAACAAAACGGAATTGTTTTATTTTCTTGCAGACAAAATTTGCTCGATTCAATCTGACAAAATCATTTTTGTGACAAAAGGCGAAATTGTTAAGACAAATTATGATGATGACCATGATGATCTCAGTCCTGTAATCATGAAGAAGCAGACACAAGGATATTTAATTTGTTCATATCAAAAGTGCAGCTGAAAAATGGCGTTAATTTTCACTGATAATCAGCTCAGACACTGATGTAATGGTTTTGGCGGTGTCTCTTTTCAAAACACTTCAAGTTCCTTTGGAAAGGGAACAGACCTGAGATGGCTTACGATTCACGAAATTAATCATGCTCTTGGTCCTAAATCAGAAGCTTTGCCATTTTTTCATGCATTTACTGGATGCGACACGGTCTCCACTTTTCATGGAAAGGGGAAGAAATCGGCATGGCAGACGTGGGAAATATTTGATGATGTAACCGAGGTTTTTGAACGATTAAGTAAAAAACCTGTATCGGTCAGTGACGCTGATACGGAGTTGATAGAGGCATTTGTTGTGGTTATGTATGACAAAACTACAACAACATTTGACATCAACGAATCCAGACTTGAACTGTTTGCACGCAAACAAAGACAGTATGACACCATTCCACCAACTAGAGCTGCACTGCTTGAGCATACCAAACGAGCTACATATCAAGCTGGCCATGTATGGGGACAGGCAGTCATGCAAAATCAACATCTACCTAGTCCTGGTGATTGGAGACGGGTTAAGGAGAACGCAGATGGAATGTATATTCCTCATTGAACACAATTAGCAGCAATTGCTGCATCTTGCCAGAAGTTACACAAATGTGGCCGCAAAAAAACCCTTGTTCTGGTAGATATAAGCGTTACAAAGCTGCCTTGAACTGTACAACATTTGTCCGGTAGCTGTTAAAATCGAAAACATCGGAAAATATCGTAGATTATTACACTGATCAATCCTCCAGCAAGCCTAACATAATTACCGATATATCAAACGGACATTTTATCGTATATCTATACCAATATTATTTCACTCGAGTGTACGAACTTTTTCGACCCAAACCGGAAGTGGTTATTTTTTTTTACAATCGTTGTCTGTTTGACATATTTTCATATCATTTTATTGTTTTTCAGATAGTTTGCATGACAATTATAGCGTTGACAATGGTTAGGACAGTTTTTTAATCTCAAAGATTGAGCAAAATGATGTCAATTTTGAATTCAAGATGGCCGCCATGAAAAAAATCGAAAACATGTTTGCTACCCCTCTAATATGATAAAGTACTTCCTAATGAACGTCTATGACAAATCCCTTGCTTGTATCACAATTTGCATGATTTTGTCAAATTTCGGTACTAAGCGACCCCACTAGAAGGATCATCTATAATATTAGCTCTAAATAGGTCATTGTTTAAGAATGAAGCGGAACATCGCAATTGCGTTAAGATAATTTTTAATTTCCTTGGGCCGTACAAATAAAACGCTTCAATTTTACATAATAGACTATCGTTTTTTATTTTTTTCTTAAATTTAGAAATAGAGTCGACACTGCGAATTTTTGGATCAAGTTTATTCCATTCACGTATAGTAGAGGGAATACTGAATACTGCTGTACTGGTATACCACTGTCCCAGGTAATGGGATGGTTTGTGATCCCGCTAACTTGTTTAACCCCCCCCCGCATTATGTATGTATGTGCCTGTCCCAAGTCAGGAGCCTGAAAATCAGTGGTTGTCGTATGTTTATGTGTTACATATTTGTTTTTCTTTCATTTTTTTATATATAAATAAGGCCGTTAGTTTTCTCGTTTGCCAATTTCAATATATCACTAGAAGTAGATTGATTATGTACTTGATATACAGATATGCCACGTTTTGTTTGAAAGGGTTTAGTTTAAAAGATAAAAATAGGTATCTTGAAGCTGTGGAGTAGTCTCCCTGTACACAACAACAATATGTTACAAAGTTAAGTCCTATACACTTTTGATTCTGTTTTTCATCTGGCATAACTAAAATGATTTTTTTCATGAACTCCAAAACTGCGTCTTTGACCACATTGCTTGAACTATTCCTCACATGCCAAAGAAATTCAAGAAGGAGTCCATAAAGGATCGGGTGAAAACTTATTTTCTTCTGGCTGTTGTCAATGCACAATTCCAATGCCGCTGGTTTAGGTAAAACTGGTAGTTCTGCTGGCATAAAAGTAACATTAAACCAAAACTGCGTCCAAATAAGATTGAATACGTCGTACCCACCAGCACAATGTCCTGTTTTCTTCATGATTTCAAATTCTTCAATTGTTTTGTACGGATCTTGATCAGTCAAGTCTGTTCTTATTATTCGATCGTACATTTCAATTTCTTTATCTTTGCACATAGGTTCCATGTTTTGAAAACCTTCAATGGCGCGGTTTAACGTTTGTATCACGTGCTGTTTATAGTTAACCTTAAAACGGTTAGTTTGTCCAGTTACGGTCTGTAAAATTTTAAGGCAATCCTCCGTAACACCATCGTCTAGGTAACATGTAGCAATACGCAGATTAGTGTTTGTTACTTCTCCTGCAAAACTCAATTCCATGAAATTTGTATACTTTCTTCGATTAACAGAATGTTTCGTACAAGCAAATGTTTGCTTTTCTTTCTTAAGAAGAACATATTGAAGAACGCCCATGCAATTTTGCAAATTCTTGACAAACGGTTGAGCATAACTCACTGTTTTCAATTTTTCAAGTACCTCATGACATCGTAGTAGGATTTTGTTTATGTTATAGCCATCATATAATTTCCAAAATGCACGCCCACCAGGAGCGTCGTACTGTTGAGCTATGAATACTCTTAATCGCAGCCAGTTTTCGATTAACCTTTCCTGACTTATTCTGTTAAAAAAAACACGTGGGGTGTTTTGATACATTTTGTATGTTGGTAAAATTAAGCTTATGCTAGCTGTCGGGTCTTATAGAAAACTATCTAGGCATTGTATTATTTTGATTTGAATATTATGGGTTACTTCGCTCAAAATGAATTGATTTCGTTTTCTGATGAAATAATTCGGAAGAAACCTTTTCTCCACAAATGATTTAAGTTTTGAAATGCGAAAGCAAACACAAGAGAACAGTTTTGATGATTGCAAATACTTCTCACATTTTTCTTTAAGACACCAAAATATTTCAGTTTTTATTGTATATGAGGTTTTATTTTTTCAAGTTATATCAGAAAGCATCCTAGTCCTGAATTTTTTTAAAGATAATAATACAATAAATTTGAATTGCATTAAATGACTAAACTATTAACTGTTCAGCTTTGTTAAAAGATACTCGCCATTGAGTTTCATTATATTGTGATTCTTTACATCCAACTCCAGCAAGGTAATATCCCGATCTGATGATATTATCGAATAAGTGTTGTGTTGGCCACTTTCTTGTCATCCACTCGGAAGCCTCAACAGGCCACTGTTTGCATCTTAAGCAGGCAACAAAATCTGTATTTATATCAACGACACTGATTGCAATGTTAATATCAGTAGCATTGCCGGCTTCACGTAGTAAAGAGTACGTATCTTTTGGTGGGTAACAAAAAGTTTTGAGTGCTGGTCCGTGAATGCTAAATTCTTCTAGGTAATCTTTCTTATATTTTGTAAGTGACTTACTGTTTGTAGCATTTTTTAAGCAACGATTCCGACCATGGAGTACCAAATAATCAAGCAAACTTTCGCCGCATTTTTAAACAGATAACATTGATACCCGGGTGCGCAAGGTTGCGTATTCGCAAATTTCAAAGCTAGGAGCAGAAGATTTAAAATGTTCTGCATCTCTTATATTATCCCACACCTTGCACTCAACAATTGATATGATATCTATGTCACTAGAGAGCAAATCCAATCCTTCCGCTGTGCTTCCAATAATCATTAGTTCGGGGTTATTCCTTTCAAAGTTTTGCAAAATGTTCAACATTGTGTTACTATACTTTACAGTTTTCTGTCGAAGCTTCACCAAAGGGAATGCTGTATCACATGCATTCAGTATAGATGACAGTTGCTCTGACATCTCCTCAAAATTCATGACTGAAATAATCAAATTATAAATTATTTATTTAAAACGTTAAGATCACTATGATAATAAATGTGCAGAATTTCCATTTATATAGGAATGTTTAGGTCAATGACATAAGAGACAACAGAAGATAAACGATGTTCACCTGCCATATAAAAAAAAGATGTTATTTGATAGTCAATGACACAACTCTTCAAAACAATAATCAGAGACACATAAATTACCAACTATAGGTCATCCTACGGCGTTCAACAATAAACAAAGCCCTTACCGCGAATTAGCTATAAAAGAAGGCAACAGTAGTATACCGCTGTTCAAAACTCATAAATCCATGGACAAAAAACAAAATCGGGGCAACAAACCAAAACCGAGGGAAACGCATTAAATATAAGAGGAGAACAACGACACAACACCGAAACGCAACAGCACACAGAAACGGACCAAACAACAGACAATACACCACGAGAATAACATATATAACATCAAAACCAAATACATGAATATGGGATAGACAAGTACCGTGCCACGTCTTATCTAAAAAATAAGAGAAAACAGAAACGACTCAACGTTAAAATGCAACACACACACAGAAACGAACAATATTATAACAATGGCCATCTTCCTGACTTGGTACAGGACACTTTTAAAGGGGAATAAAAGGCGTGGGTTGAACCTGGTTTTATGGCATGCCAAACCTCGCACTTTAATGGCAAAGTTAAATATAACATTGAAATGACAACATAATATTACAGGACTACAATACAAATAAAAAGAACATTTTAGACAAAATAAAAAGCATGATTAATAGATAACAAAAAGCATCAGGTTTAAAATCCAATACGCCAAAAACGCGTCTTGTCCACACAAGACTCACCAGTGACCCCCAGATATAAAAGATATAAAAGGCCCCGATATGACACATTCAACATCCAATGGATTTAGTGTAAAGACGTCATAAACACTCAGAGAAAACATGGCCTTGTGCAATGCAGAGAGTCACAAAACAAGCTCCAAAAGGAATGATAGCCGATTCGAAGACTGATAATCTCCATCTACTTTATTGTATTACAAACCAAGCGAAACCCGGTCTCTACCAGTAAAACAGTACAAGGAGGATAAGGTCACAAACCAACATAGTTTAAAAGACGATGTTTCTAGCATGTTAATCTATTGTAATAAAAATTAATAATATGTAATAAAGTTTGTAGATTTAGCTAACACAGTCCTTATATTTGTATAAAGTAACATTCGTTTACAGTGGAAAATTGTTTTAACGTTAAATAAGCTACAATTAATATTTCTTGCTAGTCCCTCTCTGTGATTAATTTTAGATAACTCTGGTTAATTTCAAAATCAATCTATCATGAAGGGTAGATATATAATTCGGCTTTCATTTATAGTCTTTTTTTCAAAAATGATGAACAGTTCTTTATATTATTATGTCATCATTTTAAACGTTTCAAATTTATGAAATTATATTCGTACATCAATGTCTTTGATACACCAATAACGAAAACTGAAATATTCTAAATTGATACATTTTGTAATTATTCAAAATTAAATCAGAAACCTATACTTAATTTTAAATACTGAACCTGTTATAGGGAGACAATACTCGCATTCGATTCGGCACATAATACAAAGGAATGTCACTCAAAATAGCACATCAATATAATTAATTAACTGTGCATTCGTGCTCTACCTTCAATGAAGATTCTAAATTATACATATAACCAAAAGATGTTAATTTATTGGATAATGAAGACGAATGAAAGCTAACCTACTGTAAAAAGTTTTTCTTTGAAATTTTTTACAACTTACTCAGCAAAATGCTCGAGCCACTTAACTTAAGACTTTCTTAGCTCATAATTACCCTTTTTTACACAATAATTTAATGAAGTAGTTAAAGATTATTTGCTTCTCAAAGTGTAAGACGCAATACAAATCGTATGCTTGCATCAATTTATCCAAATCGTATACAGATTAAATTAAGTCCTGAATATTTCTACATTTTTTGTTTATTTTTATCAATACTCGCATATCTCAGATTGACTTTTTCGAATCGTCGCATAATACAAAGGAATGTCACTCTTGCATACGAATGGAACATCAATATAATTAATTAACTGTGCATTCGTGCTCTACCTTCAATGAAGATTCTAAATTATAAATATAACCGAAAGTTGTTAATCTATAGAATAGTGAAGACTCATAAAAGCTAACCCACTGCAACAAATATTTCTTTAAAATGTTTTAAAAATTTAATACTCAGAAAAATTCTCGAGCCACTTGACTTTCAAAGTATATTATTAAAGTTTTTACAAAATAGTTTAATATAGTAGTTAAAGTTTATTTGCTTCTCAAAGTGTAAGACACAATACAAATCGTATGATTGCATCATCTTACCCAAATACAGTTTTAATTAAGTCCTGAACCTTTCGACATTTGCTTTTTTGTATAATTTTTATCAATATCGGTTTTAAACAAATCACAAGTACATAACTGTTAAGATCCGACTTAATACCTATATTCCGATATCGACAGGTAAATATGCTATGTTATGTATCAGTTGTTTTTCTGTAATACTCTGTTGTAATGGCCAGTGAGTCGTACATTTGTAACTAACAATGATTATTTATATATGTTAACTAAAATTTCATCAATCTAATAAGGAATGTAACGTTATCCATGAATTCTAATCAATACTCGTTTACGTTTTAAACACTTCTGCTAACTAGATCGCATGACGCAATCGACACTACACATAACAGAATTCGTACGCCTGTGGCGGAGCTTGATTGGAAGATAATTTACAACTCTTTTTTAGTTTTCAACTCAACCGCAGATTGGTTCGCTCAGAGCATAAATAAGATAATGAAACTGTTAAAATCATCACTAAATTTCATGAAAGGACAGAAACACTAGCCACGCCCAGTGCCTAGGCGTAAAGTGTGTTATTAGTGCGATATAACGAAAACATTACTTAAAGTACTGAATACAACTCTTAAAAACAAGTAAGTTCTCCAAGAGAATGAGCAGTCCCTGCTACATTAGTGATAACAGACGACATATTTTGAAGTTCCTTGTAGGAAGAAGGGTATTTCAATGTATTTCGTTAACAAATTCCTTAGTTCTTTATCACTTACATTTGACCGTTCAATCGATTTGTGATTATTGCACAGCGGTATACTGTTACCTTCACTAACAATGCTACGTTCCGTGTTATTGTATGATCATCATATGTATAGAAATTTAGAATTATGACACCTCCGTGATGCTCAATGACCGTATACTTCTTCCATCTGGTTGAACATATCCGACATAAGG
Organism: Mytilus trossulus; assembly: GCF_036588685.1. Lineage (NCBI taxonomy): Eukaryota > Metazoa > Mollusca > Bivalvia > Mytilida > Mytilidae > Mytilus > Mytilus trossulus. The sequence goes on from NC_086380.1 coordinate 23,382,575, forward strand.
AGCTTGATGTGTGTTCATGACATGATGGTTTGACATTTAAAGAAATCAGGTACCCCTGTTTCTGATAGAATCAAAAACAACTCTTCTTAGTACTATATATTGTTACATATTTAATTACTACAAATTTAAAGATATGTGTACATGACCTTTATATATAAAGCTAATTCATGTAGGGTTCCGTCTTTTAAATGCATTATAAGTTTACCTACCTGTTCAATCGACTTTGTGTCTGTAGTTTTAAATGAAATATAAACCCCTATAGATGTACGACGTAAAATGAATGTCTGTCCTACTTTAATACCACAGATGACCTTTAGGATTTAAAGCATTTTGTTGTAATCATAACATCATTTAATCAAACTAATAATTCAGATTTTTTTGATAATACAGATTAGAGTACATTGAAAAAACAACGTGCAAAATTTAAGATCAATTGGCAGTTCAAATTACATTTATTAATTAGAAGAAATAGTAACGTGCGTTTAAAATCACCCTTATGTTTTTCTTAACTTACAAAATAAAAACAGGTGTATACATCTATAAGAACACACTAGTGTTGTGTTCCAAACGATCATGAGATGATCAAATGAATAAGAAGTTGTCAATATTTATCAAAGGTACCAGGATTATAATTTCGTACGCCAGACGCGCGTTTCGTCTACATAAGACTCATCAGTGACGCTCATGTCAAAATATTTAAAAAAATATTCCAAAAAGTTGTGCCAAATACGGCTACGGTAATCTATATGCCTGGGATAAGAAAATCCTTAGTTTTTCGAAACATTCAAAGTTTTGTAAACAGGAAATTTATAAAAATTACAACATTCATTGATTCAAAATAGTTGTATAAAATTTGGATATTGCCATAAGACAGTCTGTGTGATTCTGAATTTGTATGACTATTGTTTTTTTCAAATGCTTTGTTTTGCATACGGCAAACATCACCTACTTCATGGTTACATGTAATATAGTCATTTCTTTTGTCTAGGAAAAGGCAACATTACAGATTTCAAAAATATATAGTGTGTAGCATTTACTATTAAAAAGATAAGTAGCAAGTTCCAATGGTCAAATGGTGTCATCCACTTTGTTATGATAGCTCTATTAATACTTTATCGAGACCTGAATAAAGCAATTCATGAGTTTGAATGTCTGTCATTTTACCAAAAGATGTGTTTATTTAAATTGAATAAGTGGGATAATTATCAAGTGCCTATTTCAAACATAAGCTTTATTAACATCAATGCCAAAATATACGTATTCTACATTATGCACAACGTAATGGGTTCCTGCAATTTTCACACGTTAGCATCCGATGAATCGGAACAAGATCGTGTTCCTTCTGTTTCTTTACCATAAATTCAATGAATTGGTCATATACGCATAAGTAAACCTTGGTGTTTTATCATGAATAACAATATATAGAAATATACAATAAAGACAACGTAGAATCGCTTCTGACAAAAATATGAAATCTGCATTTCAAGTTCTTATAAATGGAAACACTGCTGACATAAATCGAAATTCAAAACATAATCTGATCCTCTTTGCAGTGATTTCAAATAGAACAACAGAAGACAGACTTGAACCTATCGCATGTACATCTTGTAAAAACTAAATAAAACTCATGTTCAGAAAGAAGAACAAGGAAATAAAAGTATTCTCAATAAATGAAAACCGAGAACTGAAAAGATCTGAATAAACTTGTTTTCGAAACGTTTTCGATTTCCATTTGTCTGAAAATAGTTCAGCAATTACGTTATTTATTCTTGAGGGTATGTATAATTTATCATATTGTGTTTTTTTTTTGTTTTTTTTTTGGCTTCAACTAACGTCGTGTTGTTTTTCCCATCTACGACAGGTTGCACATTTGAGTTTCATAGGCTTGTCTTAGTAGAAATACTTTACAAATGACAAAAAGTGCGAGCGAACTGACGAATCCTTCGTAGGAGCCGTGGGTGTGATCCTTTATTTAAATTTTACATTTATATTCCTTTGAACATATGACACAAACGGATTGTGACATGATTAAACTAGTTTGTTGGCGCCAACTCCTCCTGCATCAGGGAAATTTGTTTTAAAAGTAAGTAAAATAACAAAAATACCGAATATATTCAAAACGGAAAGTCAGTAATCAAATAGCAAATTCAACAGCTCACACAGCAAACAAATGGATATAGCGAGCTTTAAAAAGAGATTAAATTCACAATTTTTGTGAATCTTTAACAACTCAGGAATATGACAGTTGTTATCCATTCGTTTGATGTGTTTGGGCTTTTGGTTTTGTCACTTTATTAGGGGCTTTCCTTATTGAACTTTCCTTGACGTTCAGTTATTTTGTAAGTAGGAAATGGTAGGTTAAACCTGTTTTTTTACTTTTCGCCTATCACAATAAGCACACAATTTTTATGTAACAAATAAACACGATAAGGCATATTGAAAAGGCATATTTACAAAAATCAAAAGTAGAGACAAGAATACAAAAAATAACTATAGCACAATGGCAGGATGTATACGTACAGATTCAAGTCATATTAAACAAAGAATCACAAAAAAGGCATATATAAATTATACAAATCACATAACGAAAACGCGTATTCTCTATTTATCTGAAATGTTTTAAAAAAAAAAGCTTTACTTAGAATAGTTATCAAAAGTACCAGGAGTATAATTTTATACGCCAGACGCGTATAGAAAATTGTTATTACTATCTTAAGGATTATACATCAGTTTTACCCTGTTTAGAAAAATATGTCATAGTCAAGAATAAACATAGACTTTTCTCAAAAGATTGATGATATACTTGATATACAGATATGCTACGTTTTGTTTGACAGGGTTAAGTTTGAACGACTGAATCAAGTATCGACAGGCTGAGCAATGATCATTTTGTATCGAACAACAATATATCATAAAATTAATTCCTCTAGACTGTTCTGCACCTGATATTATGCTAACGCAGTTTTTCATTGTCTCTAGAACCTTTGTTTTTTCCTCGTTCTTTGAATCATTCTTCACATGCCAAATAAATTCAAGAAGTAGTCCATAAAGGAATGGGTGAAAACTTATTTTCTTCTGGCTATTGTCAATGCACAACTCCAATGCTGCTGGTTTCGGTAAAACTGGTAATTCTGCAGGCATAAAAGTAACGTCGAACCAACACCTCTCCCAAACAAGTATAAATGCATTATATCCGCCAACAACATGACCCTTTTCCTTCAATTGTTCGAATTCTGCAATTGTTTTGTACGGATCTTGGTCAATTAGGTCTTTGTTTATGATTCTGTTGTACATAGCTATTACTTTGTCGAAAGGTGAGATGTTTTCATACGCTTTAATAGTGTTGTTTAATTTTTGTTTAACGTACTGGCTGTAGTTTTGCATAAATAAATGACCATCCAGGTGGTCTGTTACAGTCCGTATGATATTGAGGCACTCTTCTTTTACCCCATCATCTAGGTAGCACGTGGCAATACGAAGGCTAGTATGTGTATGGTCTCCTACAAGACTCTTCTTCATATATTTTAGATATTTTCGTTTATTCGTGTCAGATGTGTCTTCAACTGTTAGCCTCTTTTCCTTAAGACGAATATATTCCAGAACGCCCATGCAATTATGCAAAAGCTTGATAAAAGGCTGTGCATACATGACTGTTGTCAGTTTCTGCATGGTGTGTTTACATCGGGATAAGCTTTTTCCTGTATTATATCCGTCATATAGTTTCCATAGTGAATGCACACTAGTAGCATGATACTGGTGTGCCATCGATATTCTTATTTTAAGCCATTCTTCAATGAAAATTTCCTGACTGATTGCATTTAAAACGGGAAGTGCAGTGTTTTTGTACATTTTGTATGTTGACAAAAGTACACTGATGCCAGCTTTGGGATCTTCAAGAAAACTCTCCAGGAATTGTCTGGTTCTGGTTTGAATGTCACCCGAAAATTCAGTCAAGATGAACTGATTTCGTTCCCTGATAAAGTAATTGGGGAGAAACCCTTTTTTAACAAAATCTTTCAGTTTTAACATGCAAAAGCAAACACAACACAATAGATTTGATGGTTGCCAAAATTCATCAGATGTTTCTTCCAGACTCCAAAACATAATAGTTTTCATTGTGTATGATGTAATGTTTTTCCTAGCTACCTTTGAAATCTGACTTGTCTTCAATAATTTTAAAAGCATAATGCAGTGAATTTGTGTTTCGTTTAAAGACCCAATCAATAACTGTTCGGCAATATAAAAGGATACTCTCCATTGAATTTCATTCTCTCCAGATTCTTTACTTCCAACTCCAGCAAGAAAATAGCCTGATTTGATTATATTATCAAATAGTTCTTCTGTCGGCCAATTGTAAGTCCTTTTCCTTATCGCCCACTCATAAGCCTCTGATGGCCATTTGTCGCCTTTAAGGCAAATCACGAAATCTGTATCCTCTATTCCATAGTCACTCTCTCTATCGTAAGCAGCAACATTTATAGGTGTCGCACTACCTGTTTGTCGAAAGAAGGACGAGATATTTCGGGGAAACAATTCAGTATTGACTGCTTGACCATAAACAGTTAAATCGTTTAGGCAGTCCTTTTTAAATTGGAGACTTTTTTCTTTCAAAGTATTCTTTAAGAAACGTGTGCGACCCTTTTGATGACAACAATCTTGTAGATCGCTTCGAATTTGTGAGACAGCTAGCTTTGCATAGCCAGGACATGTCTTGTCTGGTACTCGTAAAACGTGATTAAGTGTTGGATAGGAAGCTTCCACGATATCCTTTTCATTTATATGTTCATAAACCTTAAAGTCAGAGGAAATCAAGATAATATCTGTGCCTCTAGAAGACAGATGTTTATACTGTCGATCAATTGCTGTCCCTAAGCCTTCAGCAGTGCTTCCAACAATCATAGCCTGATATTCATTTCGAAAATTGTTAATAATGTTCCTTATCTTGTTAGCATAGTTTGCCTCGTTCTGACGTAATTTCACCAAGGGCAATGATGTACCACATGCTTTCAAAATAGTTGGCAAATATATTTCCATCAAATCCATAACTGAAAATATTAAAATATCCATTTTTTATTTAAATGTTTATTTCAACTTCATGTGCAAAATTGGTGTGCTTTGTTAGGGTTATCCTTCCGAAGCACCTGCGATCATCCACATTTTTTGTGGGATTCGAGTAGCTGAGTCTTTGGTGGTTAACTATGATGTTTTTTGTGTACTGTTAAAATTTAGAATGGAAACGGGGAATGTGTCAAAGATCAGCAACTCGACCATAGAGAGTGTTTGTCATTGTTTGTTGGCCATGGCTTTGTTAGTTTATTTTCGACTTGTGAGTTTGAATGTCCTTTTGGTATCCGTTGCCTCTCTTTTAATATCGTTACAGTACATGTTTTTTTAACATTTTGTTGACGGTCATTAGATTAATATCTTACCAAATATATACGAATCATCCGTTTAATGTCATTTATTTCTTCCGCCTTGTTCAATCCTAGTCTCGTTTGAACATGTTGAAATTGAATGTTAAAACAGTTGTGTACATACTTACGTAAATACGTAAATAATTGGTTTTATGTCGACTATAATATACACAATGGTAGCTATAAAACATTATGTTTTTAACTACCATAACGATCGACGTTTACAGATTTAAAAATGTACTCAACCTATTACAAAGAAAGCTGTAAACAGTAACCTGTTTGAATTTCACGCATTCAGGAAACATTTACACGATTGAATGCAAAATTATATGAAAATGATTCATTGTAATTTATATGACATATCTAGAAAATGTGGTATTATTGTAAATGAGACAACTATTCATCAAAGTTCATATCAAGTGGACGTACACAATTATAGTATAATTGCTTAAATCAACCTCATTTATAAATAAAAGGCAACAACGAGAAAAACTAATACCGTATAGTCGGCTATTAAAGGCCTCTACATGAAAAAATATGAAACAATTCAATTGAGACAAAGTTTCTGGTGGAAGACGTTTCAAACTGTCGAATTAGAGGTTTGCAACTATAGGTCAACGTGCGGCCTTCAACAATGAGAAAAAAACCATACCGCATAGTCAGCCATAAAGGGTTGTTACGGCCAGAAATCGCCTTTAAATTGTAGCCAACAAAAGACACAAATCAATAGTAAAATTTAACAATATTTAATATACAAAAGTTTACAAAAGGTATTACACAAATATTACTGTTAACTTAACTGTCAAAATATGAGTCCAATCTGTTATCTTTATCTGTATCCGGAAATCTTTCGGAATCCAATTTGAATATTACGTTCACTACTAATGTCACAATCCAGTATGATGTTGTTTGTAGAATAAAAGTGTCAATCCAAATGCTGTGAATACTAATGTCTATCAATGTCTATGTCCAAGTTTAATATTAATGAGAGTTTAACTTTAGTGTCTGTATATATAGTGTTGTAATGGAAAATTCTAGAACACTCTATAATGGAACATTGTGGAAAATCCTGGAAAGTTACAACGGAAGTTTCTGGAATAACGTAGAAGTTTAAATTACGCATCTTTTATAAGGATCATTCTAGAAAGTTCTAATCAATCTGTGATTGTTCCAGTGATTCCTAAACTGCACAGTTATAAGATTATTTGGTAAACAACTATCAGGCCATACAACACAAATTAGGCCAACATAAATAAATACAATAATTACAATATCATAACAGGGTCCAAACTGCAAAACAATTCAAACGAAAACAATTAACACCCTGATTATGTACAAAACAATGATTGAAAAACGAATATTGTAAAGAGGAATGACAAAATCTTTTGCAGACATAGGTATAGTCTCCTGACTTTGGACAGTCATACACCGATTGTGACGGGATTAAACGTGAGCGGCATCACCCCTCCCCCTTGTTTATCACACTGGACGAAGATGTAACACTACAACATAAGCAAAAACTATCAACTCCGGTTGACAAAGGCTTAACTCTTCAGATCGATACAAAGAAAAAATATATCTAACAAGAACATTAAACACATTTTTCCAGTGTAAACTGAAATGTAAAAAAAATAATTTTTACTTAGAAAATTATTATAGCTACCTTAAAGATTATACAACAGTTTTATCTTGTTTAGTAAAAAAATGTCATGGTCAAGGATTATTTTGAACTGATCTGAGTCAATCAGGTCTTTTTTTTGTAATTCTCATGTACATGGCTTATTCATGAACTTTGTCAAGAGGTACCATGATTTCAAACGCTTTAATAGTGCTGTTTAGTATATAAATAACTGATAAGTTAGGTGGTCGGTTACAGACCGTATAATACTGAGGCACTCTTTCTTTACCCCATCAACTAAGAAACACGTATCAATACGAAGGCTAGTATCTGTATAGTCTCCTGCAAGACTCTGTTTCATGTATTTTAGATATTCTCTTCGCGTATTTTAATCAGTTGTGTTTTCAAATATTAGCTTTTCTTTTTTTAGAATGATATATTGCAGAGCGCCCATGCAGTTTTGCAACAGTTTGAATAAAGGTTGTGCATATAGTTGACTGTTATTAATTTTTCCAAGGCTTCGCTACACCGGAGAAATCTGTTTTCGATGTTATATCCATCATATAATTTCCAGAATGCATGAACACTAGTAGCGTGGTACTGCTGAGCCATTAATACTCTTATTCGAACCATTCTTCAATGAAAATGTCTTGACTTATTTTAATCAAAGTAGCATGTGGAGTGTTTTCATACATTTTGTATGTTGATATAAGTAAACTGATGCCATCTTTGGGATTTGCAAGAATATTCTCTAAACGTTGTCTTGTTTTGGTTTGTAATTCACGAGCAAATTCCCTAGAAATAAACTGATTGCGTTTCCTGATATAATAATTAGGAAGAAACCCTTTGTCCACGAAAGATTTAAGTTTTGACATGCAAAAGCAAACGCAAGACATCAAATTTGTTGATTACCAAAAACTATCAGATTTTTCTTTCCAGACACCAAAATTTTACGGTTTTCATTGTGCATGTTGTGTATGAGGTAATGTTTTGTTTTCATCTACTTTTAAAAGCCTACTTGACTTCAACAACTTTAAGACCATAATGCTCTGAATTTGGGTTTCATTGAAAGTCTCAGTTATATACTGTACGGCTCTGTTAAAAGATACCCTCCATTTGAGTTCACTCTCCTTGTCTTTACTTCCAACCGCAGCTAACAAATTGCCCGACTTCAGTATATTGTCCATTAATTCTTTAGTAGGCAAATCAAAAGACCTCTTTCTTGTTGTCCATTCGAGAGTCTCAACAGGCCATCTTTCCCCTTGAAGGCCGAAAAGATAATTTGTATCTTCTATTCCATATTCACTGTCCATTTTAAATCTAGCAATATTTAATGGTGTCATGTTACCGGCTTCACGAAAGAATGACGCAATGTTTTGGGGCTTTTTTGGAATTCGGTCATTCTTCCTTTCATATTATTTAAAAAAAAACTATACAACATTGTAAATCTAAAAATATCTTCGTTTATTTGCAAAACAACTATCTTAGAATATCCGGGGTGTATCATGTCTGGAAGTCGTAACACTTAATTATGTGAATAGGAAATTTCTGCTGTCTCTACTTCACTTATATGCTCAAAAACCTTACACGTATCCTTAAAGGCAATCATGATAATATCGATGTCACTCGAAGATGTTTGTATTGCTGATCAACGACAATCCCTAAACCTTCTGCAGTGCTCTCAAAAATCAATGCCTGGTGTACAAAAGGGTAAATAATTCCCAACCTTGTAAGCTTAGTTTGCTTCATTATGTCGTAAATTTACAAAAAGACAATGCATTACCACAAGCATTCAGTACAGTTGACAAATGTAAGTATATGACCAAAATTATATAATGTTTAAATAATCATGAAAAAATATAATGGGAAATTGTGAATTTATTCTTACTCTTATAAATGTAAAAAAAAAATCATTTAATATATCTGCACAACATTGAGAATGGAAATGAAACAACAACCTGACCGAAAAGCAAAAAATAACAGAACAAACGAAGACAACCAATGGGTACTCAACATAGAGAGAAAACCCGTACTCGAAGGCGTGCACTACCTGACCCCAACAAAATGTGTTCTAGTTCAGTTATAATGGAGGTCATAACAAATAATTAACTAAAATAAATTCATACAAGACTAACAAGGGCAGAGTCTCCTGACTTCGAACAGTCGCAAACCTGCGGCGGGGTTAAACATGTTTTTATTATCTCTTTACCCTCCCCATACAGCTAACGAATATAGAAAAACTAATACACCGCAAGACGTGCAGACAAACTCAGTTGAACAGAAGTTTTAGTCCGATGTCAGAATAGGTAACAAAAGAAACATACATTTAGAAATGACTACTAAAAGTTACTGACATGCCAGCTCAGGACCTTTAAACTGATTAAAAGATTATGACTTTATCATATGAAAATCAAGCACAATCTCTCCTGTTAGGGGTTTGGTATCATGCCATCATAAGATAATTGAGAGAAACTTAACCTGTATCATTCCTACTACTGGTTTAAGAATAAATATGTTTATTTCCGATTCAAAGATCATATGAGTAAATCGATATGTATACCAAGACATGCCATATTTTAGGAACTGAAAACAGTATCGTAACTATTTCTCTTCTTAACTATTTAAAGGTTTGGTTGGCTTGCATGGTAAATACCGACATGTTTGTTCTTTGTATAGAATATTACTATACCAGACTGGATACAAAACACCTGAAGGTCAAATACGTTGAATTGTTGCATACACTACCGATTCGAACAAGCTGAGATATTAAACTCCATAAGATGGTGACAATGGAACGTCATTATCCAAAAATGGAATATTAACAAAAGGAAAGGACAAATCATTTCTTATATCATAATTTTGTGTTTAAAAGTTCCGTTTAAGATGTACATATCAAGATCCTGGAAAAGGCAGTGTTCGTTGTAAGTACATGTATAAGATTTATCTCAAAGAGGGACGGATACTAGAGGGATAGTCAAACTCATGGATTGGAAATAAACTGACAACGTCATGGCCAAAAATAAAAATACAAATTGACAAATAATTAGTCAGTTCAGCAGGATTTTTAGGGTACACATAATTTCTTCCTACCATCAGCATTTGTTAGTTCTCGAACCTTTCATAAGCCCCAACACCACATAACAACATTTGATAATATTAGCAACTGGTTTTGCCTAAAATTAACAACACTCGCTATGGCCAACGTGTACTGATTCTTAATTCTGCATCATGTGCGTTGTTTTGTTGTTGTTATTAGTTAACTGTCTAAATGTACAACTTTATTTATTACAATTGTCCTTCTAATAACATAACTTAAAACATTGAGCATTCAGTATAATAAAAAAACACATACTGCCCTTAGAAGTAGGTTTTATGGTGATTAACACACCTAATGAAAAAATATTATCACCTGCGAGTTTGCCTTGAGTGAAAATTTATCCTATCACCATTAAATACTTTTTTTATTCTTTATTCAACTTCAGCTTTCACTAGAAGCCCGATTTCAGTCTGAAACGGCCATTTTGGTCTGATCACATCTTGATTGACTGGATTTACCGCTAGAGAAATTCGTCCAGATATTTCAGATCGTTTAGTCGCCGTTCAGATCGATAGCCTCATCAGGTAAATCAGTTCGTTAAGGCGTATCAAGACGGAAAAGACTGAATCGTCTAGCGGGTTGTTTAGACCCGTTAAGACCGTGTCAGACCAAAACAGACCATTGATACAAAATTACGTTCAACATGTTCAGACCCTGTTTAGATCCGTTTAGTATACCGGTTTGATAACACGAGTTGCGCCCCTTCTACTCGATAATGCATTTTAGATTAATTTGTATATATGGTTTTTTTTTATATTAGGATTTGTTTGAAGTATTATTTTGATTAAGTACAAAGAAAAATTAAATCTTCTGTTGATTCTTTATTTCTTTTCTTGTTTTGTCGAGGAACTAATAAATTATTCGTCTATATATGTTGTTTATTTTTTAATAAATGTTAGTCTATATAAATGTATATTGGTAATTAAATGCAAGGACGTATGTTAATTGTATACACACCAGAATGTATGCCATAAACCTTAAAATGTTGTGAACACCGGTGAAAATGTTTTTCGTATTTGAAGATTAGTAACGGAAAATCCTAAACGTAACCTAAAAAAGTTAAGGATCCACAGAAATGCACCGGAGGCAAATTAACACGTGCATATTTTGGTTTTATGTATGACATTTGCTTTAATTCGTTTTCTGTTGATATATGTCCTAGTTAACCGTTGAAGCTGTTGCTTTTTGTTTGCATGTGTATTAATTTAGTGAGATTTACTCTATTTAAGTTGGAAAAAAATATTCCCGACATCCGGAAATTCGAAAAAAGACTTCTCGGATCCCGAAACCTGATCATCATACTGCATTCATTCAGTCTCTGTCGGGACAGTGTTAAAGTATCACCGTATAATATGCATTTTCTAATCCATATGATAGGTATACTGTACTTAGTATACATATGGCGTTAACTTAAACAAAATCTATTTTAGTTAAAATGGTTGAGTTCGATGGCACGTGCTAGTAATCAACCGGGTCAACAGGTAACAAAATCAATGATCCGTAACGTAAGAAAGTACATGCCTATTATATATTACAATTACTCTCATCATCATTCTTAATAGAAAGGTGCCGTAGGGCTAAACGTTAATAAAGAATTAATGAATTTGTGTATACACGTATTAGTGATGTTTGATCGTCAGTTTTTAATATACATGCTTATGTTTTCAAGATTTTAAATTGAGCAAAAAAACATGAACTGTTCGGAAGTTTGTTAAGTATTCAAAAGAAACTTTTCGCTTCTCTACTTATATAGTTTACAGAGTATTAATAGAATAGTTTGAAAGGGTTTAAGCTATTATTTCGGGCGATATCTATTTGTGCCAAAAAGTAACTCATTTGCGCCACAACTTAATTGCGCCAATACTTCTTTGGCGCCACTTAATTTTCAAAACTATAGGTATCATTTGCGCCAATAAAATAATCATCTAATTGCGCCAATTTTTTTGCCGGGATCGGCAGTTTACCGACTGGCGGAGTTAAAGTCATTTTAATAACAAAAAGTATGCTGAATTAAAACGTTCACTTGTATAAATATACACAGTTACACCTTAAAATGTCTCTGTACATCATTGAACTAAAGGCTGGTATTTGTAGTTGAGAATAGACACATATATAATGTCCTATCTTGAAGCCATGCATGTATAGTATAAAGTTGTTTGAAATATTTTGGACAAATTTTATAGATACCAGCAAAAACTTCCTCTGAAATTGTACACAGAAATTTTAAATTTTAAATTAGCTTTGCATCCTAATAAAATGATCCCGCTTTCTGGATCGTTACACAATACAAAGTCATCATCTTTGTTTGTAACAACACCAATAGCATCCACTATTCAGTGAAATTCGGCTGGAATTTAAGTTGAGTCGGTGAAGTTTTCTTCTCTCTATATACATTTACTGACGCACATATTTTAAATCTTTCTTTTCTTAGTTTTCTTCTTCAATTTTGAAGAGCTCTGGATTTATTATTTTTTTAAGGTAGCTCTGACAACATACCATTTGCTTTTCTTTTGCTATAGGTAAACAAATATTTACAGGTAAATATGGCGCAATTTCATTTAATTAATTGGTAAAAAATAAAGGTTCCGTCGTCAGCATTCACGCCGACTAATTCAGCATTTAGGTTCAGTCTGTGGTTAAAGTTTTGTTTTACATCAAAATCGTTGTCAAACATAATGGAATTTCGGGAAATTGGGACATTGGCTTCTTTATGTCCAAAACACAGTATCCAGGGGAAAATTTTGCATATATTTATTTTCATTTTTTCCGTATTTTACTACTAGATGGACTTCGTTTTTCCTGAACAGTTAATTTCATGTTTTGTCTGAGGTTAAAGATTTTTGTGCAGCCATCAATAACCGGTTTGTTTAACCGTACAGTTGCAAGTTAAATGCATATATCCATGCAGGTCAAGATCATGATAATGATAAATGAATGTTGAAACTATTTTGTTCTACATGGCGCTGGACTTTCACTCGTGTGTTCAAAATGCAACAGTCAGACTGAGAGCATGTATATATCTTATAAGTGGGTGTGGCTTCAAGTTTTCCACCTATTTTCAAACTTGAAAGGAGACCCCTTTCAGCGACACGAGTCTAGAACATGTACATGTGGCAGTGGCAAGTAATAGCTATATAAATATAAAAGAGAAGATGTGGTATGATTGCGAATGAGACAACTGTCCAAAAGAAATCAAAATTACACAGACATTAACAATTATATGTCACCGTACGGCCGTCAACAATGAGCAAAGCCCATACCGCATAGTCCGCTATAAAATGCATTTCAAAGATACTATAATTAGAGTGAAAGGTTATAGAGTATATTAAACGTACTTACAAAATATGTCATCTTGTAGAATGTGATTTCACAAATATATTATTTTCAAATTCGCAGTCCAAGTCAACGTAAAATCAGTTACACACATTTTTCATGCTATAAATCCATTTCAACAATGTCATTTCAAACACACACTAGCTTGTCTTTTCATTAATTTAAATAATACAAATTCAGCTAAATTTTGTTTATTCCCATCAACAGAGAAATCTCACACTTATCCTATAGACGTTAATAATACTCATGCACTTCAATTTTATTAAACAATTTATTGATACGGATGACAACACTTTAAAAATACGGTTACATCAGGGTGTAAAAAAAGTGAATTTGTTTTAATTTGAATTCAAAGATAGATTAAACGGTAGCTTTAATAGTGAAATGTACTATTTTTTGAAGACTCGCCTAAATGTATGTTGCATAGATGTATTTGACCCCAACAATTTTATTAAGATCATGCTGTAAATTATATTTATAAAACCATTCATTTGTAAATACCGCATATATCTGCTCACTGTTTGAATATAGAAACTTGTCGATTTTATAATATTGAGACATATCCGAGATTTTGTATTATGTGTGATAAACAAGTAATTGAAGATGAATATCATTTTATTTTAGTATGTGAAAAGTAATGAACTTCGAAAGAAATTTATCAAACCATATTGTTGGAGGAAACCGTTGAGTCATAAACTTATAAGACGATCAATGCATTTGAACGGGGACATATAGTTGGAACTCGCCCCTTTTTTTTTTGTGTGATCGGTTGGGACCCCAATACAGGCTCATAGTATTTTGAAGCATTTTTGAAGTAATCAAATATAATAAACCAGAGACATATATAACTTGTAATTTATGTCTCTAAATGGACGAATGATAATTTTTACGAAAAGAAAGAAAAAGCAAGTCTATCCGAAAGGTGATTGTCTATTTGATATTTAAAAGGAAAATGTAAAACTATAGTGTGTTCATTGTAAACTTAAACCATAATGCATAGAATTGTCTCTGCATGTTTATAACAGTTACAAGTCACTTCTAGAATTAAAGGTCAGCGATCGATTAAAAATTCGTGCAATTATATTTTGTCAAAATTTTCCAGAACACGTTAAATTTAATATCAGAGCCATATAATACATGTTTTATATCTTTGACTATTATGCTAGTAGACTAGTATAGTTTTCTCAGGTTATATTCTCCGTTGATATGTATCTTTCCTTTAAAGTCTTGGTTTTTTTTCTCTAACACTTTATAATATTATATACGGGACAACTTCCGAAAATAATCTTTCAAAATGCAAATTTAAAACTTGTATGTCAAATAATTTGACCACATGACAAAAAATTCTACAATAAACATTGGTCACGCTCGACAGATTTCGATATGAGACAGTCACACGTGCCGTTACAATAGCCAGTGTACACGCATCAGCGCACACATGTATGTCAAATAGGTCTGATTGGAGGAATGTTTCCGAAAACACGCCTACCTCAAACTAATACCCAATCAAACGCCTTTACCAGAAACATAAATAATACTTGGAGATTTGGTTGTGTATTATATTCTTTTATTATTTTATTATTTACTTAATCTTAAATTTTTTACTTTTTTTATTCATTTATTTATCCAAATTTTTGCTTTTTAAATTTTTGTTTTTATTAAACTTTCTTATCATTCTAAATTATTTAAATTACCACATGGTAAACATATTAAATTATTTAATGCCCAAAAAGGCGCAAGCCAGGGCCGACCGTGCAAGGGCTGTATAGCCAGTCAAGGTCGTTAAAAACTTCCATTTGTTGGTTGCGTATTCAACATTTGAAAAAGTTTATAACACTCTTTAATTCGAGCTAAGAAGCAAAGAATATGCCCGAAATGCAAGTTTCCCAATAAATTTCAGCTATCTAGTGATGAAAATAAATTAAAAAAAAAAATACAAATTAAAAGTTTTTCGAGTTATATAACTATAAGTCTTTTATCTGGCAAGAACAGCCAAATTTAGCGGACAAGCAGTCAAGTTATTCTTTTTGCTGTTACTGAATATATCAAGAAAGAAAATAAATCCCGATATTAATTTGAAACTTTGTTACTGAATACTTTTCCAAGAAAATATTCACATCTCTTGGTAACATGCATGTCGGAACAGAAAATTCTCTTGGGACGTCCAGTAGCATATATATAACGTGCATGTTGGATCAGAAAATTTAGCATACAGTACTTCAGAACGATGTTCAAATTATAATACATTATACCCAACAATTGTGATGACGAATTCCTTCCTTTGTTCGAGAACAATTTTATTTAAATAGAAATCTGTGATTTTACTTTGTCCATTACTTCGACGAACCAGAGCAGGTTAAATATCGACCTGTTTTTAATTCAAATTGGTTCTCTTCTTCTTCTTTTGGTATACAATAGTCCATCGACATCCCATGATAACATGCTCAGTGGCGGATCCAGGAATTTTCGTAAGTGATGGCCCACTGACTGACCTAAGAGAGGGACCGCTCCAGTCACGGTTCAGTGATTCCCTATATAAGCAACCAATTTTTTTCCCAAAAAGGGAGGGGGCAAATTACATGTTTATTTATGTTTAATTGTCATTTTGCTTATTTTCTTTGGTTACATCTTCTGACATCAGACTCGGACTTTTCTTGAATTGAATGAATTTTAAATGTACGTATTGTTATGCGTTTACTTTACTACATTGGCTAGAGGTATAGGGGGAGGGTTGAGATCTCATAAACATGTTTAACCCCGCCGCATTTTTTGCGCCTGTCCCAAGTCAGAAGCCTCTGGTCTTTGTTAGTCTTGTATTATTAAATTTTAGTTTCTTGTGTACAATTTGGAAATTAGTATGGTGTTCATTATCACTGAACTTGTATATATTTGTTTAGGGGCCAGCTAAAGGACACCTCCAGGAGCGGGAATTTCTCGTTACATTGCATTGAAGACCTGTTGGTGACCTTCCGCTTCCTCTTCGATACATTCCCCATTTCCATTCTCAATTTTATTTCTTTCTTATGTTCAATGTAAAAATGTATATAACTTTAAGTTGCAACTATCTATAGTTCCATAACTTTCTATCAAGGCGTATAAAAGAATGGTCGTTAAGTGCGTATATATATATATTTTTGTTAAATCAATTTTTCTTGTATGTTTCAAACTGGCCTTTACTTTTGACAACGAGTACTTACATTTCCCCAAATTTACCATTGGAAAAAATGTGTAAGCAAATTTTTATTTTATCAAATCTCTTTTTTGGAATTATTTAAATTTTTATGAATAATATTCTTTACACCAGAAATGTTATTTATAAACAGTAATGACTAGTGTATCACTATCGGACACGCAGGACAGAGATGTATATTATCAAATGATTACCTATGCACCTGAAAGTTTAAAATGGAAAGATTCAAGTTTTCGGTCGTGTACACTGACAGAAGTGAAATGATGCATGAACTTGCAAGTCCGACAGGAAATCGCTTGAATACCTGGAGGTGTCACCTGCCAATACATCTGGGAGTAATACCTTTAGCCATGCTGGTGATCAGACAGGTGAAGGTCTGAATTTATTTAAATAAGTTTATTACATAAAAGAATTATGGACAAATTAGATTTTTGAAAACAATTTTCACGGAACGTCAGGGTAATACTTGTACAAGACATTAGTTAATTTTATTTACTTAACATTAAAGTAAATAAACCCAAGTCAGGAGCCTGTTATTAAGTGGTTGTCGTTAGTATTGGGTTACATCAAGTATTTGTATAGTGAGACACTATACAAATCCTTGGTTACATATTTGTTTTTGTTCATTTATTTTCATAAATAAGACCGTCAGTTTTCTCGTTTGAATCGTTTTACTTTTTCTTATCGGGGCCTTTTATAGCTGACTAGGCGGTATGGGCTTTGCTCATTGTTGAAAGCTGTACGGTGACCTATAATTGTTAATGTTTGTGTCATTTTGGTCTTTTGTGGAGAGTTGTCTCATTGGCAATCATACCACATCTTCTTTTTTATATTTAAATAGTCTCCCCTTAATTTTTTGTCTGTAGTGTTTTTGTTGATTGCTGTTTATCACATATTTGTTTGTTTGTAGCTCATGTATACTAGTATAAATCAAGTTGTCATCACTGTTGGGTTCTCGTCTGAATTTTTTACATTAACTCTGTTAGAAGCCTAGCTCTTTCCAAGCAGAGCCATTTATAGGGTGCTCATCATGAAGTTTAAGTTTTTGGTCTTTGCTGAAGGGTGTGCAGTGACCTATTATATAGTGACTAAAAAGAAAATCACTTGGTCTACATGGTTTATAGTTTAAGTAATGCAAGTCGTCTCATCAAAATTCATACCCAGTGGTGGATCCAGGGGGAGGGTTCAGGGGGTTGGAACCCCCCTTTTTTGGACGATCATGGAATGGGGACATATAGTTGGACCCCCCCCCCCCCCCCCCCCCCCTTTTGTCTTGGGTTGGGAACCCCCCCTTTTTTAAATGGCTGGATTCACCCCTGATACCATATCTCCTTAGGCAAAACAAAAATTATGTTTGTTTCCAACATGTTCAATGTAGCTTACAGCTTCTGAGAAACAATTCAAACATTGATGACCTTCTGCTGTTGTCTGCTCTGTAGTCAGGTTGTTGTCTTATTGGCACATTCCCCATTTCCAGTCTCTAATTTCATTACGAAGTATCTGAGAAACAAACCTAACCATGTTAACATTGCATTAAACTGAAATAACCTAAATCACTTAGATTATCCATGAAATAAAATTAAGGTCAGGTCAACCTAACCTGATAGACAAGTAGACCTTGCAAGGTACTCATATACAATAAAATGTATCCAATTACATGTAATAAAATGTAACAGTATATTTTACACTCATTCCCTGAACCAGCTCTTTTAGCTTTTATAAATGTAAAGCTCTATTAAAAATAGCTTACATCATCACCCCAAGACTGTAATACATATTTCTTGCATATATACAACCAACTTTCATGACTTTCATGTAAGGCGAGACAAAATAAATTGATACTTTGAAGTACATGTATTGTTTAATATGCTCGACTACTACATGTACTAGTATAAAATGCCAGTTTCTGAATGAACAGTAATTTAGAAGATTGTCACCATACATGTAGATTCATTCAGACTATTTGAACTACAAATGTATACAGCAAGCTGTCATTTGACTCTAAGTGCAACCAACAACCGTGCCAGGGCTGTAAAGCTTGTCTAGGTTGGTGAAACTTCCATAATCATGCATATATGACACTAACCAATTGTGACGGACCGTGACAGACCCTCACGAAAGGTCAAAAAGGTTTAACACTCCCAGCTGGTGGTACATGAAGCCAACAGTAGCAACGCCAGCACAGAAATTCTTATTATATCCAAATTCTTATTTTAAATGTATAATTATCCAAGGTGAATTCAGATATATATGATCATGATGATGCACTTGTAGTATTGACAATGATCATGATGATTGTAAGATAATCACTGAAACTATGAATTTTCATTATTCCAATTTCCTACTTTTTTTCCTATGAATTTCAAGTTTGCTATTTGTTCAATTCACAATTTCCTTTTTGTCCAATCAGAACATCCCATCAACATCATGGCATAATGCTGTTAGCTTTATCAACGTTATTTCCAATTGCAATAAGTAACTCAAAATTATGAATGAATCCACCGTTTCGCAATTTACAGCTACAGAGGTGAGGTACCGTATGAGAGTAATTTAGTGACACTATATATTTCCTATGTATATATGATATATATGCCCCTTCATAATCTTGCTGGGAATCATGCTCAAACCAATGTGATATCTTATCTACAAAAAAAATTTACATTAAGAATTAAGTATTTATAACTTGTATTACATGCGACTTCTATAACATGTATAAAATGAAATAAGTCAATAGCATTAATACTATTTTATATACTACTGTCAATTCAGAAATTAATGTGAGGTTTTTATTATTGCGAAAAATGCGACTGAGTTGTAAACGCAATAACTTAAACGCACATTTTGTGATATTTTATATGAATTAAACAGGATTTTTCCCAAAATCGTAAAAATTAAAATCGCATTTAAGTCTAAAATGAAAAATTCGCAATAATTTGCAAGCAATAATTTCTGAATTTACAGTAACTACATGTATTTGATTTGTGATAGTTGTAGTAATAATAATTCAACAAATTCTTTTAATAATACTTTTTTATTTCAAAATAGAATTTGTAGAATATTACTACATACATGACAAAGCAATGGTATGCATAGATTATAACATGTTATATTTAAGTTCTACAAAATTTAGAGCAAAACAAATCATTGATAACAATTCAGGGGAGAGTCCAGCCATTTTGAAAACCAGGACAAAGGGGGGTTCCAATTACATGTCCCAATTCAAATGCATTGATCCTCAAAAAGAGAAAGGGTTCCAACCCCTGGAACCCCCCTCTGGATCCGCGCCTGCAATTTAATGAAACATGCCTGGAAAATTATCTTGAATTTCTTATCACAAAAGTGTAAAAAATTGTCGTTAAGGACGCAATGCTGTCACATCATTTGGAATCAGGGCACAATATCAATATACTTTTTTTTTTGCCCCCGGCAATTTAGAGGTTATTGCATATGCAAACCCAAGCCTTGAAGGTATTCATAACAAATATGTGATAAATTATAATTATTGTACATCACCCACCAGCATACCAGTGGCTATATAAATAGGTGCATCATCATTGTAACATACATGTGAAGATTGGTTGGTTATGAGTTATAAAAAATCCAGTGACAGATATTTCATGCAAATTTTAGGACGTGACAGTTATCAATACATTTTTAAACATACAATAAATATGAATATGTAGGGTTACTCTAGTCCAAATAATTATGACGTTTGGCAAGGCTATTTAAATTTTTTTCTGGGACGCCTTCCTACAACGTCCTAGGAAGGCGTCTGAGAAAAAAAATAAAATAGCCTTGCCAGACGTCATAATTATTTGGACTAGGGTTACTCCATCAGGGGGTTAGGTCTGGTAATAGGCCCCCCTCCCCCCAACCAAACCATTGTGAATACACACAATGGTTTAGGCAATAAACAGGTGTGTATCCAGCCCTTTTTAAAAGGGAGGATTTAAACCATAGTTTATATGTACCTTTTTCAAATCATGCATTGATCTTCCAAAAAGGGGGGGGGTCCAATCACAGGAATAATTTTTTTTACAAGCCCAAATTCTTACTTTGCCTTTGAACAAGTTACTGTACAAGAATGTGGTGTATTAGAAAGTCAATTCATACCTGTATGCACAAATGTAACAAATGTAAACATCTTTCCTTCATACTCTTGGCCGGATCAATGATTATTCTCATGTCTGATAGGCATGTTTTAAAATATTATTCATTTCTACTCACCAATTGTAATTTCCAGCTCAGCTTATATTGTGCTGTAGTGTCCATCTACCATCATGGCATGTCAACGAATTTGTGTAAAATAAATTTGCCATTTGAAGATGCCGACATGCGACAAGTAAAGAGGGTACGGTAACGTTAAATCGTTTACGGGCTTATTTTCCGTTTTTAATCAAACTTGTCAGATTTGATTAATTATCGTCAGAAAATGTCCCTAATTGATAGTAATTCAAATTAAACCAGCTTTATTATGCTGTATTCATGTAATATATATAACCTGGTCTTCAAATGTACTTCAGGTACACTGGCCTTGTTCTGCTATAATATTCAAACTTTATCTTTTAACAAAGTCTTCTGGTGTGTAATATTTTTTTTTATAAAAGACTCTCGAATTATAGACTAAGTGAAAAATAAAGATGGAAAGTCAAACGCATGAGTCTGGCAAAAATGAACGGACAATGGCATGACAGTAAACGAAAAACGAGAAAAGACATAGATTCTAGTTATATATATATATATATTTTTCCCTGCCTCACTCAAATGCAATTTATATAGCCAACATTAAAAGTTAAATGAATGCATTCATTTACAATATTAAAAAATGTTACATCTTAAATTTAATTAAACATAATTATTAAGATCACGCGTTTTCAAGTGTTCACGCACAGGCACTTGTCTCAGAAAAAAAAATTCCTATATACCTTATTATAATAAGGGGTATATAGGAAATTTATTTTCTGAGACAAGTGCCTGTGTGTTCACGGCCGACATCCGTAATTATTTAATACGGGTGTAAAAATGATCTATTGCGTCAACATGACAAATTTTTCACCACCCACGACAGTCTGTAATTGCAAAAACATGTATTGTAATCACTTGTAAACCTTTAATATAAAGGTTCAGGTGCTTACATTCAATAAATAAATGTTATTTCGGCAATCTGTTGATTTTTTTTTAGTCATTTCGCGGCGGTTTGTTCAGCAGTATGACTTTGAGCTATTTTTTAAAATATATACAAAACATGTTAAATAGGATGTAGTAAGAATTCAAATTGAATGTTTTTTTTATTTAATTAACATGATTAAAGGGACGTGGTAGACTTTCAGTTAACATAAACCGTCTTCTTTCTAACTTGTATTTTATTTTTAAAAGGGGAGCAACCCCTGATAAACAATGGGAAAGTTTCACTCGTTTTGTGTCCAAATGATTAAAATCTGAACACGACTGGACACGGTCTGACAACATCTTAACGTAACTTTGTATCCATGGTCTGTTTTGGTCTGACACGGTCTTAACGGGTCTAAACAACCCGCTAGATGATTCAGTCTTTTCCGTCTTGATACGCCTTAACGAACTGATTTACCTGATGAGGCTATCGATCTGAACGGCGACTAAACGATCTGAAATATCTGGACGGATTTCTCTAGCGGTAAATCCAGTCAATCAAGATGTGATCAGACCAAAATGGCCGTTTCAGACTGAAATCGGGCTTCTAGTGTTTGTTATTAGTTTTATTCTTGTCCTTTCAACCATGCCATTTCGTTAAGTAAAGTCATTTCATTTGATATTTAAAAATGTGTTTTCTATTTTGTAATGTTAAACTACTATTTAGTATTTCATGTTAGGAAAAAGTGTAGCGCCTGTTTAAAGTTTAAACCCGCTGCATAGGTGTGCACCTGTCCTTAGTCAGGAACTTGTTCTTCGTTGGTTGTCGTTTATTGATGTGGTTCATAAGTGTTTCCCGTTTTTCGTGTCTTATATAGTAAAGACCGTTGATTTTCCTGTTTGAATTGTTTTACATTAGTCATGTTGGGGTACTTTATAGCTTGCTGTTTAATTTGAACAAGGTTCCGGGTTGAAGCCGTACTTTTGATTGTTTATATTTCAAACGTTGTGACATGGATAGAGAATTGTCGCATTGACACTCATACAACATCTCAATATTTCTATGAACCAACCATATCACTGAACTACAGGCTCTAGAATTGAACAGACACTTACAAGAACATGTTTCAAGGCGCACACTATCCCTTAACCTGGGACATTTGTGTAACACTAAAACATAAAACATTTGTTAACACAAAGTATTAAAATCAAATGAAAAGGAATGAACTCATCCTATTAATACAAAGTAGAAAACACGAGTTCTAACAGAAAAATTTGTAAGGGTTCCGCGGAACCCAGTGTCTCGCTTACTTTTGCTGTAAATCGCAGGGTCAACAAAAACGAGGAAAAAAATCAATAAAAATATTCCTCTTAATACTATCTTATGATTGTAAGAAGCTTCTGACTGTCCAAGTTTGGTAAAAATCTAGGATTGTTAATGAATCTAATAAATGTTTTGAAAATTTTAACTGTAGACTGTATGTAATGATTTGAAGAAAATCTAAGTCCATTCAAAAGTAAAATACAGAGAAAATGGAATTATCTTTTTACAAAATTTATTTCTGGATACTATCTTATGATCATAAATAAGCTTCTGTCCTAGTTTGGTACAAAGCCAGGATAATTTAAGGAAGTTATTAAAATTCTAAAAACTTTAGCCATAGAGTGAATGTAATGTTTCCCCGCAGAAAAACTAAGTCCATTTAAAAGTAACATATGGAAAAAATGGATTTATTTTTTTACAAAATTTACTTCTGAATACTATCTTATGATAATAAACATGCTTCTGTCCAAGTTTGGTACAAACCAATGATAGTTTAAGAAAGTTATTAAAATTCTAAAAACTTTAACCACAGAGTGAATGTAATGTTTCCCAGCAGAAAAAAACTAAGTCCATTTATAAGTAAAATACAGAAAAAATGGAATTTTATTTTTTCAAATTTACATCTGGAAACTATTTTATGATCATAAACAAGCTTCTGTCCAAGTTTGGTAGAAATCCAGTTGAGTTTAAGAAAGTTATTAAAGTTTCAAAAACTTTAACCACAGAGGGAATATTTGTGGACGCCGCCGACGACACCGACGGAATGTAGGATCGCTTAGTCTCGCTTTTTCGACTAAAGTCAAAGGCTCGACAAAAAGGCCAAAACTCCAAAACTTAACTTTGACCACTGAACCATGAAAATGAGGTCAAGGTCATATGACACCTGCCAGGTAGACCTGTACACCTTACAACCATTCCATACACAAAATATAGAAGACCTATTGCAAACAGTATAAGAAAAATTTGTAAGGGTTCCGCGGAACCCAGTGTCTCTCCTACTTTTGCTGTTAATCCCACACTCATCAAAAATGATGAAAAAAAGCAATAAAATTATTCCTCTCGATACTATCTTTTGATTGTCAGAAGCTTCTGTCCAAGTTTGGTAAAAATCCAGGCTAGTTTAAGAATCTTAAAAATGTTTTAAATACTTTAACTGCAGACTGTATGTAATGTTAACTGTAGAAAAACTAAGTCCATTTATAAATAAAATACGGGAAAAATGGAATTTTATTTTTACAAAATTTACTTCTGGATACTATCTCCTGATCATAAACAAGCTTCTGGCCAAGTTTCTTACAATTCCAGGATAGTTTAAGAAAGTTATTTAAATTTTAAAAACTTTAACCACAGAGTGAATGTTATGTTTCCTGGCAGAAAAAACTAAGTCCATTTATAAGTAAAATACGAAAAAATAAGGAATTTTATTTTTACAAAATTTACTTCTGGATACTATCTTATGAACATAAACAAGCTTCTGTCCAAGTTTCGTACAATTCAAGGATAGTTTAAGAAAGTTATTAAAATTTCAAAAACTTTAACCACAGAGTGAATATTTGTGGACGCCGCCGACGACGACGCCGACGCCGACGGAATGAAGGATCGCTATGTCTCGCTTTTTCGACTAAAGTCGAAGGCTCGACAAAAACAGTCAAGAAGTGGAAGGAATGTATTTATCGCTCGCAACAAGTTCATATTCCCTTTTTGACTTGATATGAAAAAACATTAACTTAAGTTTATCAACCTTATCAGGAGAGATATTAATCAATATACTAGTAAGCACCATGTCAACTATCAGTCATACAAATGTTTTACTTGTGTAGGGCGTATTGTTTTGTTCATTAAATGTGGTACCCCTAATTGACTGTATATTTCAATAAAAAAGTCGTTTAATATGAAACAGTTTGTTGAACCCTTCCTAGCGAATAAATTATCTTCTTAAAAGTTGTCAAAAGATTCAATGTCAACATTAAATGCAATTGTTCTGTCCAAAAAAAGTAGTACATTTGTATATTCCACAAATTCGGCACAGTTTTTAAGCAGCCATCTGGCCGAATGAATTGCTGTGATATTTCACGCACAAAATAACAAGAAGATC
The DNA here is from genome assembly GCF_036588685.1 of Mytilus trossulus. Lineage (NCBI taxonomy): Eukaryota > Metazoa > Mollusca > Bivalvia > Mytilida > Mytilidae > Mytilus > Mytilus trossulus. Next base: position 23,407,755 of record NC_086380.1, read on the forward strand.
AACATTACCATGATTACCTGGGTATACCAAAAATTCGAAAAACTAGGTGACCTGTTGTTGTTATTTCATGTCATTTGGCCTCATCACAAATTATACCAAATCTCCTCAATTTTATATGTATGTTATTTGAGTGCAAAGAACGGTTTTGTTTTAGTATTAAATAAAAAAAATAAAGGCAACAGTAGTATACCGCTGTTGGAAATTCATAAATCGATTGAGAACATAAAAACAAATCCGGGTTACAAACTAAAACTGAGGGAAACACATCAAATATAAGAGAACTACCACACAACAGAAACAAATCATTAAAATGTAAAACACCCAGAAACAAACTATAATATAACAATTGCCATTTTCCTTAGTTGGTACAGGACATTTAAAAAAATAATGGTTGGTTGAAACTGGTTTTGTGGCTTGCCAAACCTCCCGCTTTTATGGCAAAGTTAGATATAACATTAAAATGACAATATAACATGACAGGACTACAATACAAATAAATGGGATACAGATACGACAGAGAAACACACAAATAATAGCTAACAAGTTACCAAGTTTAAATTTAATACGCCGGACTGGCGTTTCGTCCACACAAGACCAACCAGCAACGCTCAGATGAAAAAAAATCGAAAGCCAAAATAAGTACAAAGTTAGCATTTAGGACCAAAAGTTCCAAAAAGTTGTGCCGAATACGGCTAGATTAACTTGAACACTTTGTCAAACAAAGACTTTGTTAGTTTGACAATGTGTTGTTTAGTTTAATCAGTGATACCCCAGGTCAAAGAATATTAAACGTGCTTATGATGCACCAACCACTGTCCTTATTCCAAGTCGCAATATTAGAAAGTCAAAACATCTGATTATTCTTTTAAAAATAAACTCATCATAGAAAAGAGACCCATCATTTACCAAGCTACAATTGTTTTTTAAAATTTTCAAATGTGTTTCATTTTGGTAAATATCTGCCAACATGAGATTCTTCGCAAAATTTGACACACGCCTGCCAGTATGATTATTTAAAATCTAAACACTTTTAATAATCAAGAATACAACATTGCTGTTTTTTTCATATTGTGACATTGTGCAAGAAATACATGAAAACAATAAATTTTGATTGCAGTTGAGCCTGTTAACCTAACAACGGACTTTGATGTTATTTTGCAATGTGTTTGTGAAAATTGTACAAATGTTTGTGTTTTGACGATTCAAAAGATAGGGGTTAATGAGTTTTACTTAAGGTTTGTCATCTTTGTTAACAATTTAAAACAGGACGCAAATCACATAATTATTTTAAAAATACTTGCGGATACAATATCGGGGTGTGCACATCCCATATATATAACGCGCATTTTCATAAAATGGATAAATTGTTCTTTGAGATAATTTTGTTTAGTGATCAAACCCAATTACGATAATGGGTGTTTATATAATGACCGTTATCATGTATTTATGACGGTATGTGAACTACTGTGAAAGTACTTTTTTGGTGGGGTACCAATTTTCGTGGATTTCGTGGATGACTTTATCCACGAATTTAAATGACCAACGAAATAAAACAACCATTGTCCATTGAATCAAGACATGAAAAGATCCATCGGTACTAGGTTTGACAACTGATATGTTAGAGAATATATTGAATAACGCCAAATCTGAGAATACTTTAATAGCAGTCACAAAACTATAACCGCATGCAGGATTATACCCATTTAATCTTTAATATTCTAAACTGTACAACATTTGGTCTTTTAGTTTTCTTAAAAAAAATATGTTGATCGATGAAAGTCAGATTTTCGGTATTGATATGTGCTAGTATGATAAAGTGTTCATTTTACATCCTCATAGTTCCCGTACATATAGGATATTATAATTTCATACTTGGTTTGATTTTGATAAGAATTATTTGGCAATTCTAGATACGTTTATAGAATTTGTTTATGTTACTGTTGTTTTTTTAGTGACATGTTTTTGGCCTAATTAACACCTTAGATGGTCTTTAATCTGTTGATCACTTAATCATAAGTAAATTAGTGTTATCATTTCGATTTACACAGGTCAATGTTTTTTTTGTAATTTCCCAAAATCCAGGCTATTTGTAAACTTTGTTTCTAAAGGCTTTTTTTTTCCATTTTTTTTTTGGAAAACTAAAATCTACGAATTTAAAAACCCACGAACATATAAATTTTGCTGAAACCACGAAATTTGGTACCAACGAATCAAAGTACTTTCACAGTAGTCAACTTTTTGGAATTTTGGATCTGCAATGCTCTTCAACTTTGTATTTGCCTGGCTTTATAAATATTTTGATATGAGCGTCAATGATGAGTCTTATGTAGACGAAACGCGCGTCTGGCGTACTAAATTATAATCCTGGTACCTTTGATAATTAGTATGTTACAGCGCTATTCGTAATATCAATTCCGCATCGTAAAATTTAAAACCCGATCTCGCATACCGTTTGGTAGACATCTTACAGTTTGAATATATTTCACCAAGTTTTGAAACTGTTCTGCATATTCAATAAATATTTTCATATATTTAAAAGACATCATTTTAATGTATTAACTCTAATATCCTAGATTGTATCGTAAGCTGTCTCAATTTATGGCAATTTTTTGTTTTACTCCTTTTGTGTTTTGCAAATTTTTTCATAAGTAACTACTTTTATCAACAAATTAAACATCTGTAATTTTTACGTCATGTTTTGTACTACATGAATTACTATAAAATGTGTTTTTAAAACAGTTTCAACGGATATAAAGCATTAAAGATGTTTAGTGCAATGTGTTACCTGGAGGAAAACGTTGTGCAGGCATTGTTGTAGTTATTATTGGATTTAGGGGAAGTGTAGCAGTGGTGGAATTTTCTGTACCATATGAATCAGATGTCGTAGGATTTGCAACACTTGTATCAAATATGGCTTTGGTTCCACTTGTGCCTGAGGAACATGGAGGCATTCCAGCTGGAATATTTACTAAAGCATCTGTAGGTTGTTGATATCCATTCTTAAGAGTTTCTGCAGCTTCTCCAATGTTATCTATGCTTTTTTGTGCCATCATTCTTTCAGACTTTCCATACATGATTGGATCTGAAACTCAAAGTTAATCTGTTGAATTACCTGTATTTGGATTGATCTATAATATACATTAATTATTCAATGTTAACACATGGTACGAGTAAAATCTCCTTGTTCTTACTGTGCTATAATCTGGATAATGCACAGCTAAGGTGTGCATTAACTACCTCAGATATACTGCACAGTTTAAATCTATTTTTACCTTTAGGGGTGGTTCCTAGATTTTGACGGGGGCGTTATTCTATCAAATTAAAAAAGATATCGCAGAGTGTAGCGAGACCAAGAACAATATTGACTATTTTAAGCTAAAATACGATACTTTGTCTAATACTAGGGTGACGACATGTTAGCCCCCCCCCCCCCCCCCCCCCCCACCCCTCCCGAATCATCCATCTGCCTTGAAATTACGACAAAGTTGAGCTTTGTACACACATCGTAGTTTCAAAATAGGAAAAATGAAAGATGTCTATTTCCTTTTTATTCATCTAAGCTTGAACATAAAATGTATTATTATATTTTGTGTACAAGATAAATCTTAAATCATTGTTTTGTATTCAAAATTTTTGGTAATTTTTGCTAAAAAAAGAAATGTATCTAAGAATATCCGAATTAAAGAAATCTGATTTGGATTATTTTTTAGACTTAATGGAAATTATAACGACTTTTTGAATATCTATTCTCCATATTTTTGGATATAATTTAAAAGGGGTCATGTTAACGGTTTCTTTTAAAACAGAGAGATTAGCTGGAGATCAAACAGACTTCATTTAGATGGACGTGTTTTAAAAAAGTAATACAGTAGATGCAAAGCAATTTTGGGGAGGGGGAGTAAAAGATTGGAAAGAGAAACGTATTTTCTGTTTATTCAACATTTAAAGTTTAGGTAATATCCCTCGGTTTTATATGTTCTCTTTTAAAGCATATCATTGAGGGAAAGAAATTCAAAAGCTCAATAATCCTTTCAGTTTATATGTTTTTTCTTTCATATGTAACGATTTGAAAGTACACAATTTGTCAAAGTCTTAATCGTCACTTATTAAAAATAAATGGGTATAGATTTAACAGAAACATTTAAAAAAAAATCTACCCGATTAAATCGCAATTTTACAGTAAGTCTAAACCCAAAAAAGTTATCAATTTAAAACTTACTCAAGTCGTATTTCCCCCTTTCTTTACCCTACAAGCCTACAAGGAACTTTCATAGGATCTGTGGATTGCGGAACATCGTCCACATCTAAAACGTTCTCGTAAATTAATGATGTCATGTGTTAAAACAGTTATTGGCCAATCAAATCGGTATTTATAGGTTAATCTGTACGCTCAGGGTGACCCTATAACCCGAACTCCTTCGTCGTTCGGGTTAATAAGGGTCACCTGAGCTGTGCAGATTAACTTCTATATACCGTCTTGCTTGGTCAATAACTATAACTTATATTCTGAGTATTAAATATTAAAAATTGTTTACTCGAATATCCTATTAAAACAAAACACTATTAGAATGTCAGATTTATGTTTTTGTATTCAACATGTGCGGTTCAGTGAGAGGTTTAGCGCAATAAAACCAGGTTCAATCCACAATTTTCTACATTTGACAAATTATGTACTAAGTCAGGAATATGACAATTATTGTCCAATCGTTTGATGTGTTTTATCATTTTACTTTGCCATTTGATTAGGGACTTTTCGTTTTGAATTTTAGTGATTTTACTTATTTCGTCTACACTAGATGTAGAAATGACGCTCGAATAAAAAAGAGTAATGGTGTGTCCAATGACTACATTTTAAATAAAAAAAACTCATTTTGACTATTAGTTAATTAGTCACAGTCACATGCTAGTTATCAAATTCTAATCATAAATAATAAAATCATAATCTGAATCAATTGTATTAGCAAATGCCCTAATAAAAGACGATGCCGTACGCAAATAGAATTTCATTGATGTTCTAGATCTTTTCCTTTGTTTCAACACACTGTAATTGATAATAATCAAGTCGTCACGCAATCCGTTTGTCGTGACCTGGTACTTAAAATAACTTTTGCTGAGCAGTCGAATTTGACCTCAAATCTACATTCAAATGCAAACAAGATGAACAAGTAAAATCAACTCGCCTTAATGAATTTGATGCTGGGACTGTCGGAAAATTCAATCAACTCACGACTGGTTTGTTTTTAAATTTAACGTATCGCTATAACCATATATCAAATATATCAAATCAAATCAAATTAGTTATCGATGCATGCTGCATTTCAAATGCATGTATTGTTATGTTTAAGCAAGGTATTGTTAATTTAAGCATAGCTGTGACAGAATGTCATAATGTTCAAATGTATATGAAGACCTCTTTTGGCTTTATTTCAAAGACGAGTTTTGCAGATCAATCTCATAAAAATATACATCTGGATTAAAGTGCTATCAAACAGTTCTTATCTTCTGTTTTATGTCACTCATAAAACTTCAAGTTAGTTCCGAACGGATACTGGCTTTAAAATTGGTAAATGCATTTATATGTACCAAACGTTCATAAAATTGAGAATGGAAATGGGGAATGTGTCAAAGAGACAACAACCCGACCAAAATAAAAAAAACACAACAGCAGAAGGTCACCAACAGGTCTTCAATGTAGCGAGAAATTCCCGCACCCGGAGGCGTCCTTCAGCTGGCCCCTAAACAAATATATACTAGTTCAGTGATAATGAACGTCATACTAATTTCCAAATTGTACACAAGAAACTAAAATTTAAATAATACAAGACTAACAAAGGCCAGAGGCTCCTGACTTGTTCAAGTTCGATTTATATTTACATGTATTCAAAGTGGCAACAATTGAAAGCTTAAAACAATCAATTATTATGCATGAAGCTATGATTTTTACACATATGTATCAGCTGTTTTCTTACATTCTAGGCATTTTTCAAATATTATTGTAGCATGTCAATATTTCTGATCCCCTTTTGATGGAAACAGACTACACATAGGACGTACCATAAATCAAATCTGAGAGGAAATTACACATGTAACAGTAATAAGCAAACATGGTTAAACCCTAATAAAATATGATAATATATGCTTATGCCTAAATACATCTGAATATAATTTGATAATTTATGTAATCCAAAAGGTAACTTTGTTCCTTAACGAATCTATTTGAAAATAATAAAATTACTTAATAGATAATACAATTTCTTCATTACAGTTATTTTCTAGTTTGGTAATGAGCATGATGAGTGGATACTGAAAAAAATTAAATCGCTAAGATTTGTTGATTCTTTCAAAAGTCGTTGATTTCAATTAAAATAAACCAACTAGATATTTTGACGTAAAACCTCTTTATGAAACCTTTTCTTTCAATTTCTAAATTGGCATGAAAAAGTTTTCTTATCAAATATGTTCGTTTATTCTCAAGAAATCCTGACAAACACACTCAATAAAAATTATAACATAAAAACAGAATTATTACTGAGATCAGATTCTTTATACACTTTACTGGTAACCTATAGTTAAAAAAAATCATATTAAATGGGAGTAAATTTGTAAATGATAGTACCCTTAAGGACATATTCAACTTTCAGCCACTTAATTTGACATACATCGATAGTTGTAATTCATGAAGATGTAAGAATAACTTCAAGAACTTTGAATAGTTAGGTAGAAAAATAGAGGCAAAACCATTAGGACGCTGGATTGGTAATCTGCGCTGGTTGTTTCATTATCATTTTTGTAGTCAGGCATACAAATAATAAAATATTTGTCTAGCTTGTTGCAAAGTGTCGTGTTAAACTTCTAACTATCATTAAATCTTATGAACGGAATTAAACACAAAAGTACACTCTAGAAGAAATATATTCTAAAATATCCAATACATTCTTAATAAAAAAAAAAACACGTTACCGTGCTTAACAGATTAGATATGCCAGCTTAAAATGTTACTATCATATAAAGTGTTACTGTTTTTCGTCATTCCGTCATTTCGTTCTTCAGACTATCCGTTATTCTAATTGCAATCATGTTGTTATACATTTTTCCAGATATATTGCCTTTATATACAATTTAACTATATGGATATAATTTGATTTTGGATGCCAGGTGTCTTCTCATTGGCTGACGTTATTTTGTTATCAGCTCTTAGAGATAATTTAGTCATGTAACCGTGACGTCATCATTTTTTTCCCATGGTTTTCTACGGTTTAAAATGGAATTTAGAAGAAAATTATAAGAAATTACTGTAATATTTTTTTTATGTGTATTCGAAATAACATGAAAAATGTGTTGCACACTGTTAAATAACCCACTACGCGTGTTATTCAGTGTGCACCAACTTTTTTATGTTATTTCTTCATAGACAGAAAAAATATTACAGTCATTCCTTATTAACATTTCATGTGTGTTTCGTTCAGGATACCTCATCTTTGCGAAATAACAGCCACTGGACGATTTTTGTTATCTATTATGCCAGGAAATTTTGTAAATAAATGTATATCTGTTTGATGCTGATTACTGTTTAGTTCGTACATGATGAAGACCAAAATATCGAGTTTGCGTTTCTGTTACCTGATCATCCTTTTGATAGAAAAACAGCTCCTGTTGTTCAACAATTTCCATAGCATAGTATCTTTTATTCCCTTTTTGAGAATTATGATGATAAAGAGTTTGAAATAATGATTTAAGAATCGAGTTGATGTTCTGTACCGATTGGGGCAGCTGCTCGTTGAACTATGAGTGCCGAGCGACAAATATTTACTAATTATCAATTTCAACTATGAAGTATTGCTTACAATGGATATCCCTGTTTTACGTTTTGGTAACAGACAATTTTTGAACAATGTATTTAAAAAACTATGAAAAAAAATAATAAAACACGTCTATGACTCGATAAATTGATTAATTGTGATCGGATGTAATCTGACAATGCACCAAACTGTATAAAATTCTCAGTTTAATTTCATTCTTAATTTCTGAAAGCTAGACTTAGATAATTTTAGATTAAAGTGTAACAACAAATTCATATACGGACAGACGAAAAGCAGCTAGACCAAAAGAATCAAAGCAGTAAACATACTTGTTCGGAGTAAGATATGATTGTGGTTTATAAAAAAATAATAACAGTATTATATGAAACATGACGTTATCAAAATGTAGTTTTTGAGGCTTACAAAAATAAGAAAGGACATTTTTTAATCAATAGCTACAGACAGATATGTATACACGATAAACTTAACGAGTACATATATATGTTAACACATGCTACTTAATCGTCCTATTTATAGTGTGTAATATCATTTTGTGAAGAAATTCGATGTTTGCTATACCACTGTTCATTTCAACGCACATTATGCCAAACCCACTTAATCAATACGAATGAAATCTTCTGCAGTGTTTTCAGAAATGATTTTTCTTTAAAATCACGTATTATTTGTGAAACATCAAATGTTTTACAACGACAAATTTTCTGTATAAAGTCAATAATTATGTGAACTTTTGAAGACCAAACTTTTTATCGTCTTAAATACACAAGTTAAAGATCCGAAAACTATACCAATACATAACATCATGTTTTTGAAATTATATCAAAACTTTTGATTGACAAATTTTTATTCGTTATTGCATAAATATCAACTTAAAATATCTGTCAGTTTTTCCCTACCTAGTTTACCCCTATTACTTATTATGATGTGGACCGTCTATTGTTATTGAATCTGGCGCAATTTGATTGGATAAAGTTATTAGCAGAATACCTTTAAACTGTTTATGCTTATCATACGAGTATATTGGTTAAATCAGACCGTGAACGAATGTGTACAGTAAATTGAATGACCTTTAAATGGACACCGGACCAGTCGATATTCCGTTTTATCAATGAAACTAAAGGTATGAAAGGTAGCAATTGTCAACATTTTCACGTAATTTTCAATTTACACATTAGATAAACTAGTATTTGATAACCTATTGATGAAAAAATAGAGAAAGTTTACTATTAATACGTTCTATTCTATTTAACACGCTATTTTTTTGACAGAAATGCCGAAATACATTTTACGGACGGCTATGCCAGGTAAAAGTCTTGTTTATCTAAAAAAAAACATTTTTCAATTTATTTGGAATATTATAATTACAATAAATCCTAAATTTTGGTAGTCAGTAGATAAAGTCAAAGTGTGTCCGATCTGCCTATTTTTTTATATAACAAGTTAATATGATCGTTTTAAAGTCAACTTCGTCTTCCTCGCACAATCTTGTTAGGCACTATAGACAATTAAAAGAATTCTTAAACCAATACGGCAGTAATCAATACTAAGGTTTTGCTGAGATACCATTGAAATTGGAGGAAGGTATATATCACGAAAGAAAACTTTGAGACTGTCTTGATCAAGCTATAAACAGTTATAGACATCAGTTTTGTCATCCATACTTAAAGTCACTTTTCACAACACACAAACAAACCAGGTTTGTACTTAAATTGAAATCGTATTGAGATATATGGATCATGCAAGGGTATATTTAATAAACAATATGACATATAAATTGTCATATTTTATTCAGAGAGCCTGTTAATAAACGAAGTTGATCAATCTGAGAAGATTTTTTTCATTACAAAAATATAACAACATGAATATAATCATTGTCAAATTTATATGTTTACATGACAATACTTCTGTTAATCCAAATTAGAAGTCTGTATGCAAATAAGGTCATAACTTAGTTACTATATAAGGAACATTGAACGTTAATTTTGATACGTCATTACAAACATATTACTTTTTCCGGATTAAAAATATGATATGTCATATTCAAATGAACAAAGTAAGTATTTTTACCAGTGGGAATATAAATTAAGCAGATAGAGGGATAACTTTGTAAGATGAACACATATTGAGTCCATTAAAAACAATAACACGACTTCATTTTTATGTTACCAGATCATAAGCAATTACTGCCGGCTTTTGATATTATCGGAGACAACTAAGATACCAATTGAAATGACACTTGCTCATGGTAAATGAAACACAAAAATAATTGATACATATCGTATATCATCTATTTCTTAGATCTTGGAATTGACAAGGAGGGGCGGTGAAAAACTTTTTTTTCAGTAGCGCCCGCATACGGAGTATAAATCACCCGATTGATATGATATATTTTGGCTTGTATATCCTATCATTATTTCCTTGAAAGTGGGTTCCTGCTCACAATGAAGATATTTAAACAAGAGTTCCAAATTGTGAAGTTGAAATTATCCCTTCATTTACGGACCCCATCAAGAGTTTGTTGACCGTAATGATATATTTGTTTCACATATGATATCAGATATGTTCCTATCGCCCTTTTTTACACAATCCCATCCCCTTTTCACTAATGAGACTTACCGAATTATACTTATTAACAGATTTGTACGTACATAAGAACAACGGTTATATTGTACAACGGTTATATCATATGGAGCAGGATATGCAGACCCTTCCAGAACATCTAAAATCAACCCAATTTTTTTGGTAAAGTTCGTGTTGCTTAGTATTCATTTTTCTATGTTGTGTTTAGTGTTTATTATTGTTTGTTGTTTGTTTGTTTGTTTGTCTGTTTCTCTCTTCCCTTCTTTTTAAGTTATGGCTTTGATTTAAGTTTAATCTTAAATTATGAGTTTCAATGTCCATATGGTATCTTTGCGTCTTTTCTATCAAATATATCTCCTGGTTAATGCTTAAAATTAGAAATGCGTTCAAATGTAAAGAGTAGTTAAGTGGAAACAACATAAGAATCGGCAAATACACTCAAACCGACACACACTGGTGTATATTTGTGTGTCACTGTGGGTGTGTGGGTTCTGTGTGTGTGTTCCACTGTGTGTGTAAAGTCAGTATTTACCGTTGACATTCTTTTGAATCGGTTCTGCCTGCGCATCGTTCATTGCCATATTATCCTGAAAAAATATAGCTAAAGGCGAATTGTTACGTATACAAGTAAGGCAAACACAAACATTTTTAAAAGTAGAAAATAAATATTGTTCGTCCCTTACAGCAGTCAATTTAGTTTGATCTGGTCAATTAACATAGAAAACAAATTGTACGGACTAGTGAAGCGGGTGATAAATGGATAGAAGCATACGCTAAGTGTGTTGACGAACACGGTGTCGCTCATTTTGGAGTTTCAGTGTCGTTGTTATATGTGTGTTCATCGATTTGTATACTCTACATGTATATATATTTGAATATTGGTAATAATTTGATGCCACTTTTACAATAAGCAGAAAATTGAGTTGTTAAACATAAAAATGAACATAAAAAATTTCATAACAAAATTTATCGCATTCATGTCATATGATTTTTTCACTTAAACCTTGGACATTCACTCGAGGTTTCCTTATTCAAGGTGACATTTTACTTCAATATATCTAGCATTTTAGCTTGAAATTGTATCTTGTGCAGGTTAGAAACAAACTCAACCATTAGTCTACAAACATAAGACGACATTTATATTAGGTATTCTTATCTCTTCGATTTAAAATTCCCGTCATGAAAGGTTGACAGTACGCCTTACAAAGAGTGCTTATATTGTAAGTTCATTCATCAGAAAGTCGTAATAATCGCAATATGTTATTCTGATATTATGGTTGAAACTTCTTCCGATTCGGACGGAAACATGCAATTTGTACTCTGATTGACCAAACTTTTGAAATCATCTTTCAATGGGCTGACCAAGAACTGCACTTTCTTTGATCTTTTATGGTTTTTTTTAATTTATTTATATAAAAGAGACTATCCCTGCAGTGCAAGAAATCATTCACTGCAGTGCAAGACAAAATTATAAACAAAAGTTTTTTGAACTGTCAATTGCTGAATAATGAACAAACGTGACTTAGTAAGCGAAAACATGTGAAACCAAGGCATTAGTACGTTAATCTCCCTTTCTTCTAGGTTACAATGATCACCAATAATATGTTTTGTTCATTATAAAAAAGAAGATGTGGCATGATTGCCAATGAGACAACTATCCACAAAAGACCAAAATGACACAGATATTAACAACTATAGGTCACCGTACGGCCTTCAACAATGAGCAAAGCCCATACCGTATAGTCAGCAATAATAGGCCCGGATAAGACAATGTAAAACAATTCAAACGAGAAAACTAACGGCCTTATTAAGACTTTATAAACACGCAGACACTAAATCCGATGTCCGTATAAGAAGAAAATAACATGCTTTTTTTCAAAGTAAATTGGCATTTGCAATAACTTTTAAATGATTCGAAGTGGCTTAATAGAAACAATGAAAAAAAATCAATCGAGTTGAGATAACCAATGATAGTCTGTTTATCGCTATTTTACCAATGACAAAGTTATCAATTTCAAGTCAATTTCATTAGCAACGCCATCGCCTCTTAGTTTCTAGCGATAATTTTTCATTTCAATCAATTCCGCTTAGAAAGGAAAATATTAGTCAGCGGAGATCTTAATTTCGTAAAATAGCGACAAATAAGTTAGTTCGATGTAAATCTCACTTATTATCTGAAAAAATCGTTTACTGTTATGGTTTAAATATGTCGCAACATCAAATAGCGAATACTTTTGATATAAAGTACTATATTGGTATCATCCTACGTCACACTAACCCCTTTTCACAAAATCAAAACTCAAATAAATCAAAATAACACTATACAGCCTTGTATAAATGTATAATATGAAAATTATCATTGCGTTCTATAAAACTTTTATCAATATCATGTTAACACGGCCTAAGTATATCACCTAAGAAATTTAAGATATGCCGTACTAGTCATTGAAACTTCTATGATTTTATTAGATGCAGAATATATAAGCAACATTATTTCCTTCCAACATTTTTTCAGAAACTTACCTCATCCGTCATCCAAGGTAGGTATAACCTTTTTGCTGAGTGGCCTTCCTTATGCTGAGGACAAAAATACTCCGTTACGCTTTTCAAATATTCATATGACAATGTATCTTTATAGTAATAGCCTTTGCTACATTTGAAATGGAGATCAAATGATATATGCATTTTATATCGCATTCTTATTTCTTCGATTTTTTGTTTCACTTCATTGTATATGTTGCCACATTTTCTTCCAAATGCTTTCTTTTCTTTGGAGAACGATAAAACCTGTAAAGCAATTATATCAGTTGACATTGTAACCAACAGCTTTTCGCAACCAGACTTATCAAGGTTGAAACTACAAATTCCACGGTATAACGCTAAAGATTTTTCTTCATTGTCAAGTTGGCTAGGATCGTAACTTCTAATAAGCCATGCGGATAAGTGGTTAAAAAAAACAGGTGGAAGAAATGCAAATTTAAAACAAAGCCACGAAGTTCTTTTACACTCCGGTTTCTCAACACCAATCATTTCACATACTTTATCAAATGTAAAACATGGCATTTTGCTTGGCATTATATAGAAACAATCATCTTCTATTTTTACCAAAATGTCAAGTTTTTCCATCACGTTGCGCAAGTTCACTCTCTGTCCTGTAAATTGGCTTCCTCGTTTTGTTTGAAAGAGTTTAGTTATCAAAGTTTCACTAATTTTTCCGGTTCTTTTAAACAATACCCAGTCATCATATTGTTGCACTTCATCAACAAATTTATCTGACACTAAACACCGAAAAGCATCAACCAACCACTGAGGGTTTAAAATGATTAAATCCTGCATATCATCAAAGAAAATGATATTCCCTATTTCGTGTTGAAAGCGAAGGAATAGTTTTACATCATTATCTTGTATCTTAATATCCTTGTGTTTAGACATATTTTTCATTTCTTTTAAGTTAGTGAAATTGATTCCCTTTTCCTTATTGATATGAATCAAATGTTCCATTAAAATCCACTTTAGCGGTAAAGGCTCGCCCCAATTCTTCATTTTCTTTGCAGTTGCTGAGATTTCGATTCTTAAATTTTCGAACTCTTCATCATGACCTTTCGTATTTGAAATGAATATTTTCTTTATCAAGTGTTTATATTTCTTTTTCATTCCAAACATGATGCGTAATTGCTCATCAAGTTCCTGTTTTCTTTTCTCAAACTTTTCCTGATAACAATAGATAAAAATAAATTCTCATATATCTGATTTTAATGGCAAAAGTTGCGGATGGAGGCAGATTTGTGGGAATAACGAATATCTCACTATCGTTTAGGCGTGGCTCAGTATTCTTATATCCCACCATATAGTCTTACAGTCCTATGGTAATTTCTCAGTTACTTTGTACTTTAATTTTGCTTATGCTTTTTCTGTATGTCATTTTGTGTTTCTTTCGTTGACATAGTTTTTTTCATAGTGATTTAGATAATAACACAATGTTGAATACTGTATCCGAATTATTTGTTTTTACTTTTTCACACGTTATGGCTGTTGGTTGCTCACATATTATTGTCAGTATAATGCTATGCAATGCTACTGTCATACAAGAGATATATTTAGCTAGCTATAAAACTAGGCTTGGTCCACTATTATCGTAATTATAGGAAATGTCTGCACCAAATAAGGAATATGATGGTTGTTTTTCATTTGTTTGAATTGGAGTTCGTTATTGGTTTATTTTACTTTTTGTGTATCAATATTTTTAATTCCAATTTATCAATTCATCTGAGGCAATTAATCAACACACACAAAATAACAATAATTATTGGCTTAGACTTGATAAAATTTGATTAATATCAAAAACAAGGACTTTTCGACAATCTTGAATTGAAGGGCATTTATATATATGTGTGAATATTGAATTATATTTTATTTAGGTCATGAACATATAAAAACTTGAGAGTAGATTTCTGAAACGTTCTTTTGAATATGAAAAGATTGACATAACTATGTGTCCTTGCTTGATTTGTACATAATAAGTTAAATTTAACTATGTATATTTAATGTTGACTACTAAAGCACCACAAAGACCAATAGAAGTGGTCATTATATTTACATTTGTAAATAGTCATTGCAGATTCCCTAAAAGTGGGTCTCATTGGGGGCTAAGCGTGACGCGGGATTGCCGATTTTTTGTAAGCGTCACACGTGAAAGTCAAATTATTGTGTCGTGAAAACGTGAAATGAGGTCTACCGGGACCCGGGAAATGATAAAAAAAAATGAGAATTGCTTACGTACATAGTGTTAGCGGGATACGGGATCTGACAAAGCAGTAATCGGGATTCGGGATCGGAACACCTCAATGAGACCCCCCTAAAATGGTCATAAGAGTTTATGTTCCTGATCTGTACAAATGTGATTTTGTATTTAAACCATTCGCACAACCAAACGATCAATGAAATATTGATTAAATTTGGTTAACGATTTTTTTAAGGACAAATTATTTATGACCTATTACGCAATATACTCTACCCCAGTTCTTGCAAGCGTAATTCAAGCAAGTTATATTATTATTTTACATAAAATCGTACATAATGTTTAATACTTCCGGTTCACAAACAACCAGGAACAGGGTTTTACAATTATATTACCTCATTGTCAAATTTATCCTTTCCAGTGAACACTAAAAATAAAGGTGGATCTAAGTGTTTTTTCCCTGATTCGTCGTCAGTTCGATGACAGTGGATAGAGTCAAACCAGAAATCAATATACCCTGAAATATATAGATATTTTGTATAGAGAGTTTTTAGGGGTTTATGCAGTTAAATATGCAATTAGTTGTTAAACAATCATGCACATGACACAGAATATGATTTTAGTTTATACCATACGACAACGCTTTCAATGTCGTCCACATTTATTACACGTGGATACTATTTGCTCATAATTTGATTCATAAAAATGTATTAGACAGAGTTTCACCAGGTCATCTATATAATACAGTATATTATTCCTTATTGTAAAAGTGGTAAATCACATACCATATTTAGTGTGTTCTTTAGTCTTTATTTTTCTATTTTGTGTCTTATGTACTATTGTTTGTTTTTTGTCTTTTTCTTTCTAGCCATAGTGCTGTCATTTCATTTTCGATGTATTTGTTTGATTGGCCCTCTTGTATCTTTTCTTCGTCTTTAAGACATAACTGATAATCAATACAAGAATCTGACGTGTAATACGACCATTTTCTATCATAAGAAATGCATTTTGAGTACTCCCAAAACATTTTGTTTGGCAAACAAAGCAGCAAACAATGTGATAGTAGTATGTTGTTAATGCTTCACGAAGATTGCAAAATTAAATTAAATTGAAGGCTATGTAATCCAAGTATCGTTAAATAGCAGACAATCGTATAAAACCAATCACAGTGTAAGGACTCCGAACATCTGAATTTCTAAAAACAAAACTATATTTAAAACGTAACGTTGAGTATAAAAACATTTTTCAATATTTCCTCTTCAATTTATTTTGTTCTTAATAGATTAAAACAACACTGACTTTATTGACGATTTTTTTAATACTGTTATTTATGTTGTTATTGGTGAAACGATTGATGTATGAGAACCTGTTATCTTTAATTTTGGTGTTGCATGAAATAATTGTATTTCTTAATATAAAGAGACAAACCTCCAACATCCTCATAATCTGCGAAACACTTATTTTTACCTTGGTCACTGATATTGTCAGTCATATCAGAGACCACTAGGTAAATTGCACTACTTGTCAGAAAGGCCTGATGTGTAGCATAAAATTCCTGTTGTCCTGCAAAGTCCCATAATTCACACAATGCATACATATTCGATGAAATACTTCCAGTTGACTTAGAAAAAACATGAGATATCAAATCATCAGGCATTAGCACCGAAGAAGTCTCAATCGTATATTCATTTTCTGCCAAAATTTTCTTTGTATCGGTACTGATTTCCTTTATTTTAATAGGAATCTCATATCCAGATTTATTTTTTTCATCTTTTGGAGTTTCATTGACTCTGTCGACAAATGGCTCATAATTTGATACAGTAGGAATGAGAGAACATTCTTTAGCCATGTCATTATAATGTTCGGTCGCTTTAGGTTTTTTGTCGACAGATGTCAAATCGTCTTGATCATCCATATCGATCAACAATATATCATCTTGTAAATTGTTCTTCTCGTTTTCTAATTGACTAACTTTTGGCGTATCAATTTCTCTATATTTGTCTTCTTTAGTCTCAACTTTCATTCCTCCTCTTTCCTTTACTGCCCAGTTGATCCGGTCTCCTCTATCATTGCCAATATCTAGCAAAATACGTTATATATTTTTTTTATAAATTTTAACAGCAATGTTTGGCATGACATATCCTAGTTCTTATGTTGGTTATAATTTACCACCTATCTATGAAAACAACGCGGTGTTAAACTGATTTGGAATATAAATCATATCATCTTTTTTAACTTAATCGTTAGATTAACAACGTATACATCAAAAGATGTATACCTTTTGACAGTTCCTTTATAACCTTGATTCATAAGTATATGCAAACGGAAACACATGTATCATGTACTGTAGTACGCCGCTAGATTAAAACTGACGTGGAAAGGTAACATATGGCCACCGAAAGCTCTTTTATTGAGAGCCCGGGTGGTCGTGTGGTCTAGAGGGACGGCTGCAGTGCAGGCTATTTGGTGTCACGATATCACAGTAGCATGGGTTCGAATTCCGGCGAGGGAAGAACCAAAAATTTGCGAAGGCAAAATTTACAGATCTAACATTGTTGGGTTGATGTTTATACGAGTTGTATATACATATATATATATATACAACTCGTCTAAACATCAACCCAACAATGTTAGATCTGTAAGGATTCACAAGGATTTTGTGTTTTATTCTTCAAATGCAAACATTAGGTTAATCAAGTTATTGTTAGTCGAAGTATTATTTTGTAATGTATTTATGCGTTTGTCTGTTGTTTCTCTTATACATGTTATAGTTTCTGCGTTTAATACGGTTAAAGTTTGTAACCTCATTTGTTTTTCAGTTCAAAAATGAATCGAGCTACTATTGTGAGGTAAAATATTCCTGCTTTTACATATTCTTTTTCGTGTGTTATGTCTTCCTCTTCATTTTATTTTCTTAAACCATGTTTGTCGTCTTTGACATTGTTGAACAAGTGTTCATCTATATAATGCATTTGAGCAGCATGATTATTAGCTGACAGTTTATTTGTAAATAATCAACATAATAATTCCTGTACGCCAATTAACGGACAAACCTGAAGTCATTGGCTTGAAAATTTGTCAATGACGTTTAAAAAATAATTATAATAAAAGTAATGCTATCATATTTAATGTCTTCAATACATTTTGTGCCAGCTATATTTTTTTGTGTTAAAGACTTATGGAAAAATTCACCTTTCGGCCAAAACCTGACGTTTAACGATAAGACTGATCTTCGCCTACACATTTGATTGATAGTTCAATCTATACTATAACTCTGTACTACAAAACACAAGTTTCAAAGTTGATGTAATCAACACTTTCTATGTTCATGAAATATTTCAGAATTCATAGTATCTTTAACGTAATAGTATTTCTTTTAATCTTATCAATGGAAAACAAGTGAGATCGAATTCAAATGAGAATTAATTTTTCTTTAAGGTAGTTCAGGGGTATAGAAAAAAAATTACAGAATTTTCTTATACTTTGTGAAATTAAACTTGGAAGTATTATAAATTAAAAAATGCAAAAAAATATGGGGGTCACCGGCAATCTAAGAGATATTTTGACCTCTGAAAATGAGTGCAAATAGGTTATATGGAAATATAGGGAAAATGGACAAAAAAACAATTTGATTGAATTTTCAAAGCAAAATAAATGACAGAAGTTGCTCATTTTTTCATACTGTACAGCTTGATGTCTCTATTTTATAAAATTGAAATAAAATTTGGGGGTCACCGGCCATCCAAGAGATTTTTTGACCTCTGAAAATGAGTGCAAATAGGCTAAATATACAAATGTAGGGAAAACAATCATAAAATATATTTGATTGAACTTTCAGAGCAAAATAAATGACAGAAGTTGCTCATCATTTCATACTGTAAAGCTTTATGTCTCTTTCTTGTAAAATTGAAATAAAATTTGGGGGTCACCGGCCATCCAAGAGATTTTTGAACTCTGAAAATGAGTACAAATAGGCTAAATATAGGGAAAACAGACATAAAATATATTTTATTGAATTTTCAGAGCAAAATAAATGACAGAAATTGCTCATTATTTCATAGTGTAGAGCTTGGTGTCTCTTTTTTATAAAATTGAAATAAAATTTGGGGGTCACCGGCCATACAAGAGATTTTTTGACCTCTGAAAATGACTGCAAATAGGCTAAATATAGGGAAAACAGACATAAAATATATTTTATTGAATTTTCAGAGCAAAATAAATGACAGAAGTTGCTCATTATTTCATAGTGTAGAGCTTGGTGACTCTTTTTTATAAAATTTAAATAAAATTTTGGGGTCCCCGGCCATCCAAGAGATTTTTGAACACTCAAAATGAGTGCAAATAGGCTAAATATAGGGAAAACAGACATAACTTATATTTGATTGAATTTTCAGAGCAAAATAAATGACAGAAGTTGCTCATTATTTCATACTGTAAAGCTTGATGTCTGTTTTTTATAAAAGCAAAATAAAATTTGGGGGTTACCGGCCATCCAAGAGATTTTTTTTACCCCTGAAAATGAGTGCAAATAGACAAATCATAGGGAAAACAGGCAGAAAAACTCTTTGATCGAATTTTAACAGCAAATTAAATAAAATGACAAAAGTCATATTCTGCAAGGGAATACAATCATGACGAACATTTTTATACAACTGCAAAAATTTTTTGCAGTCCTATATTCAGGTATCACGTTGTCGTCAGCGTCGTCCGAAGACAAATGTTTTCCATATAATAACTTCAGTATTAGTATATAGAAATCAATAAAATTTTAACACAATGTTTATAACAACAAAAGGAAGCTTTGGATTTATTTTGGAGGTTATGTCCCCTCAGGTTTAGGAATTAGTGGCCTAAAGGGGCCCAAAACAAGCATTTATCTAGTGTCAGTAAAAAAAGTTGTGTATAAGTATTTCAATTGTTCTGAAATTGTACCACAATGTTTAATACCATAAGCATGATAAGTAGAAGGCTGGGATATACTTTATGGGTTATTGGGCAAACCGTTTAGGAATAAAGGGCAAAAAAAGGTTCAAAAACAAGCATTGTAAAACAGTTGTAGTTTCTAGACAATAAATTTGAGTTATCTTTCTTTGTCCAGAATGGTTGAATTACCTAAAACAGATGCTTTATGAAATCTTTGAAAATTGGAGTTATCTTTCTTTGTTCAGGAAAATAGTTGAATCAACTTTAATCAATGCTATATATACAATATACATGTACAATGCAATATTCACTTTACTACCAACTGATAAAGAGGGTTTGACCTCTGCGGTTGTATAAAGCTGCGCCCTGCAGAGCATCTGGTTATTATTGTGCTTAAACCATGATTGTGACAACATATGACAAGTGTGAGCTAACAGTCTGCTAAGTTTTTGATCCATAAGTTTCATTCTGACTTTCTATCTGACAGGTTTTTATGTGTCAATATTTGTGTTTCAATATAAAAGGAAGATACCGTATAGCGGGTTATTTTCGCGGGGTGTAAATTTTCGCTTATTTTCGCGGATAGAACAAAATCGCCAAAATAAATTCCGCCAATTTAAAAGTGTACATACAAAGGCAATGTTAAAAACGTTTAATCCGCCAAAATAATAACCGCCAAAATATTTCGTATACCTTATTCAATGAAAATCGCGAAATTTTACATCCGCGAAAATAACCCGCTATACGGTATGGTATGATAATTGATTGTTAATGGGGCAACTCTCCGCAATAGACCAAATGACACAGAAGTTAGCAGCTACAGGTCAAAAGCCGTTCTCGCATAGCTAGCTGTAAAAGACCCTTCAATGACTAATGGAAAACAATTCAAATGAGAAAACTGAAGGCATATTAATCATGTTAATGTACAAAATGATGGGAAAAAAAATATGTGACACAACAACAAAAGACAACCACTGTCTGAATTACAGGTTCATGACTTGGGACAGGCATATACATAATGTTGTGGGGTTAATGTTTGAAGGCGACAACCCTTCCCCTTAACCTGGGACAGTGGTGTAAATTGGTACAACATATGGGTTTTATTAATTTGTATTATTCATTTGTGAACTCCAAATCTAGCGAAAAGTAGATTGTCATAGATAAATTTGCTGAATGACTTGTATGAATAGTCTGGATCCTTGTCTTACAAACTTTATGGAGCAAGAAAAATGTGATGAGGTTTCTATGTACATAAAGTCTATCATACAATTAAAGATTTCAGTATATTCACATTTTACAATATTTTTTGTAACTGCTGTATTTCACATGTTATTTTTCTTTTATACTGTAGGATATATATATAGTAAGTGGTTCAAATATACATGTATGCCTCTTGCGACTAAAATAACATGCAATGGAAATCAGCCCCCCAAAAAGCAAATTTTAATAACTACAACTGTAGCATGCATTTTTAAATGTAAATACAATGTATGTGCTAGGGGACTAAATTGACCCTGAATTATTTCAAGTGTTTTTGGCCTAAGACTTTTTAATGCATAACGTACTATTAAATTATTACATGCAATATACTATATCATTTGTAATTTCCTTTCTGTTTAAATTACATTTTAAACATATGGGAGGATTCAGAAGCGGCCTTGGGAAAAAAAATTGGTTAATAATATAGGGAATCACTGGAGCATGACCTGAGCGGGTCCCTTCTTAGGCAGTCAGTGAGTTCCCACTTATGAAAAATTCTGGATCCACCACTTGGATTATTTATTTGACAACACATTCACAAGGTTTTAAATTGCTGGAAAATATCACCTCTTCATTCAAGCCCCCCCCCCCCCCTTTTTCTTTCAAAAAACCTACTAAACATGCTAAAAGGCACATACTCATACATTTTTATAATTTTGACTTTTGAATAATTTTTATACATTCGACATGTCTGATACATGTACATCAAATTAGTCTTTAAAAACATTTTGTCTATTATATATATCTTATAATTGCCGTGAAACGAGGTCCGTAGGATTTTAGTTAGTAAGCTCTGGTCACACAAAGTTGGTTTAGATCGGTTAGTTCCTACTATCCTATTAGGTAGGAACATAGTTAATTTATTATCCTTTGATTCTATCTTTATTTACAAAATAAAGAATCTTGTGTGAACATTACATATCTTGAATTTTTTGTTCATACACCTTTAAAAAATTTGCCTTAAAGAGGAAGTATTTTAAGAGATGAAATCATACTGTAACTTTTGGTCATGAATGGACCAGCTGAAAAAAGTTAAAAAATATCCGAAGCCATCAAGAGAATATGACACCCACTTAGCGCAGGTGTAATTTTTAAAAGTTTGCATTTAATGTTTTTAACATGTTACAGAAATGCACTTCTAAATAACTATGAAGAGACCTAACAAGCTTTTAAATTTAGAAAAAATCATTTTATGACAAGACCGCTTTTCCTGTTTATGTAGTAAAAGTTTTGTTTTTCTCTCATGAAGGTTCTGTGGGATCAAATATATTATAGGAGGGTCAGGAAAAGTTTTACAGAATAGAGAATAATGCATGTAATGTTCACACTACATTTGTAAATAAAGAAAATAGACATACATGTAACAATGAAGAATAAAGGGCTGCGCTTAAGCGCATGATACGCCCGTTGCTCTTTTAACTTGTCTTTTATGCTATCAATGTATTGTCCCAAAATTGGAAAATCCCCCCTTTTTTAAGCATAAAAATTCATAACACGGAAATGTAAAATCTGAAATGTATCTAAAATTGAAAGGGAGCTTACATGAATAGATATCAACAATTCATCAAAGTTTCATGGACATTGGTGAAAGCCTTTTTGAGTTATTGTCCGAAGTGTTAAAAATCCCCCTTTTTTAATGAATAAAGCCCCATAAATCCAAAACTGAAAATCTGAAATTTATAAAAATTGAAAGGGAGCTTACATCAATAGATATAAACAATTCACAAAAGTTTCATGGACATTGGTTAAAGCCTTTTTGAGTTATTGTCCGAAGTGTTAAAAATCCCCCTTTTTTATGAATAAAGCCCCATAAATCCAAAACTGAAAATCTGAAAATTATAAAAATTTAAAGGGAGCTTACATCAATAGATCTAAACAATTCACCAAAGTTACATGGACATTGGTGAAAGCCTTTTTGAGTTATTGTCCGAAGTGTTGAAAATCCCCCCTTTTTTTATGAATAAAGCCCCATAAATCCAAAACTTAAAATCTGAAATTTAAAAAAACCGAAAGGGAGCTTACGTCAATAGATATAAACAATTCACTAAAGTTTCATGGAAATTGGTGAAAGTGTTTTTGAGTTATTGTCCGAAGTGTGGACGACGGACGGACGGACGGTACGACAGACGGACAGACGGACAGACGGACAGACGGACGGACAAGCGGACGGACGGACAACGGTATACCATAATACGTCCCGTCGACGACGGGCGTATAAAAACGGGGTGCTAAATTATCAGAAGTACAGAAAAATGGAAAAAAATAAAAAATAAATACAGATAAATGGTATAGAGTAGATAGAAATGAAATGAAGGACCCTCAATCCAGACCATGGGTAAGAAAGGTAGTTTTGTGAAATGATTAATTTTTAAAAATAATTTATACAGTCTAGATCCCGTTAACCATGCTAACATGTTTAACCCCGCCACATTATTTATGTATGTGTTTGTCCCAAGTCAGGAGCCTGTAATATAGTGGTTGTCATTTGTTTATGTGTTACATATTTGTTTTTCATTCATTTTTTTTATACAAAGAAGGCCGTTAGTTTTCTTGTTTTCTTGTTTGAATTGTTGTACATTGTCATATCTGGGCCTTTCATTGCTGGCTATATATGCGGTATGGGCTTTGCTCATTGTTGAAGGCCTTACAGTGACCTATAGCTGTTAATGTCTGTGTCATTTTGGTCTCTTTTGGATACATGTTATATATTGAAGTTGTCTCATTGGCAATCATACCACATCTTTTTTATATAGATGGGATATGTTCTAACATGTCTAAATTTTAAGCGTGCATGCTTAACCAAAAATGTTACAACTCGAATCCAGGCAAAATCAACTGCATTCACATTCGAATACTCCAGGTTTACAACAGGAAAATTCTGTTTGCATATATACATGTAATTATATAAACTCCCTACTTTCATGAATCATGACTTTTTTCCCAGAAACCTAAATGGTCTGAACCCTATGCAGATGACATATTTCTCGGGTCCACAAATTTTCAAATCTATTATATGATAAAAGTACCATGAGCTATGCCTATGGTTACATGTATAATTAATTTTCAGCCTGAAAAAGGGGGGGATGTCATTGTTTTGTTGTTAGGCACGGATATTGTTTTGAAATTATTTCCGCTAATTTTACGCATACATATTATTTTCAGTGGTCGTGAATCGCTCTTTGAGCATGTATATTTAATTAATTAGTTCAGTTTAAATTTCCCCCTTTTCATGATTTGTTTACATCATCTTTCGCATGTTTGTCGGACCTTTTCTAGTGTAGGACAAGGGTGAAACTGCTTCATAAGCTACCAAAATGAAGATCGTTATCTATAATTTCGATCTGCATTACAGTATTCATGAAAAGCAGTTCACGTGTTCGATAAATATGAGTTATTCTCTCTTCATTCTTCTCCTACGTCAAAACATGCGCCATATTTATATTAAGAACGGATGTACTATTTCAACAATGACAATTGTAATAATAAATTTTATTAAGTTTTAAAATTGCATTTAAAAGTTATTCAACTCTTTCTCAATGTACGACAATGTACATCACTTACGATATCATTGCGCAACTTTATGCGCAGACGGCGCGAAAATTTAAACCCCCGAACTACCTTAAACCATAATGTGCAGCTAGTTTTTTTACATACCTTTGCTGATAGTCCATTTATTATCTGCTATGTTGATTTTGCATCTATGAATAACAATATCAATCCCATCTGTGCTAGAAACATCAGCTATGCTTTCATTTAATAATCTTCTCAAAAGGCATGTTTTTCCTGCCAATTGCTTTCCAACTATCATTATTCTAACAAAAAACCTGTTTTCTTTTTCTGAACTTTGCATAAGCTCGTTGTATCTAAGTCTATCACTTTCTGGTAATCTGTTTATAGCTTCTGGCGCTAAAATAAAAATTATTTATGTAATTTAAAATGCTATATGTGAACAAAATGCCAAAAACACGATTTAAGATTTCTGTTACGAAGATGTACAAACAGATTTGGCTGTCATTCAATTAACTGTACTGTTAAAATTGGATTAAAACTGCATTAGTATATGCTTGCAATTATCGTCGCAAAAATACCTACCACGAGCATAAATGAGTACCTATTTTCAAATCTATTATATGATAAAAGTACCATGAGCTATGCCTATGGTTACATGTATAATTAATTTTCAGCCTGAAAAAGGGGGGGATGTCATTGTTTTGTTGTTAGGCACGGATATTGTTTTGAAATTATTTCCGCTAATTTTACGCATACATATTATTTTCAGTGGTCGTGAATCGCTCTTTGAGCATGTATATTTAATTAATTAGTTCAGTTTAAATTTCCCCCTTTTCATGATTTGTTTACATCATCTTTCGCATGTTTGTCGGACCTTTTCTAGTGTAGGACAAGGGTGAAACTGCTTCAAAAAAAGTACCTATACAGCACCTTAAATAAGCTGTCTTTGTCTATTTAGATCATTAATGCTCTTCGTACTTTATTGTATTGCTCGGGTCTTCTTCTTTTTTTTATCTTTAATTCGTCTTTCCACTTTTCTGTGGAAAGACTGTTTGTATTTGTTCTGATTATAAGGTCTTTCCATTTTTCTGTGGAAAGACCTATTGTATTTGTTCTTATTATGGAACCCTCAATGGAGTTGGGGTGACATATTGATATTCTACGTTTCTTTTTTTCTTATTATTTGTTTTCTTACTTGTGATCACACACAGCAATCAAAAAAGAACGGTAAGATTTTTTAATTTGAAGGTGGATAGAAAGGTAATCCAACGCATCGTAACAATATTCGTAAGTCATGGGATATCAACACCATTGCCGATGTTGTTTCGTTCCCCATTTTGTACAGACTCTTCTTAAATTTCTATAAGTTCCTGATGTACTATTGTATTGTTTATTTGTGTATTTGTTTGTCCTGTATGATCTTCAATTCCTTTGTATTGAAGTCTTGTCGTGTAATAATTTCATTTCATATTTATATTTAAAGCCTCGGTCACATCTTACCGGATAGCACGAATAGCACGAACGGACGCCTTACGGATGAAAATAAAAGTTGTCCGTTGACAAAATTGTTATCCGTTGGGAGTCCGTTGATGTACTGACCGAAGAACGAACGTGTAACGAATGCATAGCGGACACACACTGGATATAAAACATTCGAGAAACGTAAAAGTACCGGACAGAACGTATGTCGAACGTACATCCAACGGAAGATTACCGCATAAAACGGACACCTAACGGAAGCGTACCGGATAAAACGGATGAACAAAATATACGGAAAAATTAAAGGCGATAATTATAAAACATGAAATTGCATAAATATTCAAAATATTTTTGTTTAACTGGTTTTGATTTGTTCTTCAAAATGCCGTCAAAGGGCAGTGTCTGGCCTGAATATGAGCTGCTTGATTGTGAAGACGTACCCTTACTCTAAGATCGATTATGAATAATAAGAATTCATGAAGAAATCTGGCATACCAATAATTAGCATTTCTGACGAGAAATTTTCAATTGGCATTTATCCGTTTCAGATCCGTTCATCATCCATTTTATCCGTTATACGTCCAGTAGTAGTCTGTTTCTCATTCATTCAACATCCGTTTTATCCGTTTAACGTTCGGTAGAAGTCCGTTTGTGAATTTATCTTCCAGACCTCCAACGGATGTATAACGGACACGTAACGGATACAAAACGGAAACGAAACGGACGAGTGCCCTACAAAACGGACGCCTACCGGGTGTTCAACGGATAATTAATCCGTTGGACGTCCGTTCAAAGTTTTGAACATGCTCAAAAATTTCCAACGGACAGAACGAACGTCGACGGATGAAACGTTTGCTAAACGGTCCTGCAAAGGATATGGACGGCCGCCTAACGGAGAAGAACGTACGTCTTACGGACGTCTAACGGTATGAAAAAAAAGTTATCCGTAAGGCATCCGTTCGAGCTATCCGTTAATGTGTGACCTAGGCTTAACATTGTCCTTACAGCGGGAGGAGGGGTAGGCTAGCACAAAACCATATTCAACCCACAAATACCTTGAACCAAGTCAGGAAAATGGCTTTTGTTATCTTATAATTCGTTTTATTGTGTCGTTTGGTTTTTTGTTGCACTTCAGTGTTTCTGTTGTTTCGTTGTTGACCTGTCATGATTGATATGTTTCCCTTTTTTTAGTTTTAGTTTGTAACCCCAATTTATTTTTTCGCAATCGATTTATGAACAGCGGTATACTACTGTTGTCTTTATTTACTGTATGCATTACATAGCGATATTTTTGAAAATTGTATCGTAATCCACCTTGTTTGCGTTGCATTTACTATTTTGACAAAATATTCTAACGAAATTGTACAGTGTCCGGATACATCAGGTATTGTATAATTATCTAGGAACAGTCTCGTCTATTTCGTCAGATTTGTCTTTGTCGATTATAAGAATTCTCGATCGATACAAACTGCAAAAAAATGAACGAAGGATTGTTCAAACCGAGCTGTCGAATGGGATAAAGTTGATATTGACCTATATCCATCCATGACAAATAAACATTCAGATCCTGTACTCAACATCCCGCTAGATACAACAGAACAAGCTCCATCCGTCTTAGAGCAGGTTCAGGGATTTCTAAATGATGCAGAAGAAACATGTGCCTCAAACAAGCCTAGGTACAAGTCAAACTCGACACTGAATATGTGATCTCAAGATTTTAAGTAAGCTCTAGATGAGATTCGTGAATATTAGGCGCAGTGGGTCAAGCAAGGAAAAATAATGAACCTGGAAATGATATTATATACTAACAAAGACTGAGAACTAAAAACAACTTTAAGTGACAGGTGCGAATTGAAAATGCTAAAAGTCAAAGATACTGAGAAAGAACGCATTATGCATGTTATGGAAACAAAAACAAAGGATGCAAAACTGTTCCATCATTTAGTAAAAACAATAGACAAACCAGAAAGCAAAATGCTATGGAAGGCTTCTTACTGCACGAGAAACTGAACAACTCAAGAAGAATCTTTAGTCTTAGAGAATAGACAATATCATCAGGAAGTAGAATATGAAATCAGATTAATTACAAAGATAGTAAAGGATAAGAATATACCATCGGCCACACTAGAAGAACTACTAAAGACCATCAAATCGATTACTAAAGGAAAATAACTAATATCTATGGAATCACTGTTGAACATATACTACGTATACATGCGAGAACAAAATAGGAATGGTTCCTCATCATCATTATATTGAAAGAAGGCAAGGTGCCAGACATGCAAAGGGGGTATTACTCACCACATGTTTAAGAACAAAGGCAGAAAAAAAGAAACTAATAACAGAGAAATAACTGTACTACCTGTGTTAAACCAAGTGATAGAAACAATTGTAAAAGTAAGGATAAAACAAGCGCTAGCAGTACTTGTACCACAAAATGTAACTCAACGAGGATTTACGACAGGCTCAGGACCAGCAAATGCAAACTTATCGGCTGATGAAATATACCGTGAAGCCAAAGATAGCAACCAAGATTATACACTTGTACTGCTGGATGCAAAATCAGCCTTTGACGAGTTATACATTCCCATCTTATAAAGCAGGAATCGACGATAAACACTGACCATGGACAATCATTTAAAGAATGCACATAAAAACAACAAGTGCAGTTATATGGAATGGCAAAAATTTCGAGTTATTAAAGGTACTACAATGAGTACGCCAGGAGTGGATCCTAATTAGTACAGACATATACAAGCTTAACATCAATCCACTACTGATCAACATGGTGGAAACATCAAATTTAGGATGTAGAATTGGAAATATACTCTGCAATACTCTGCAAAACTAACGCATGTGTAGATAATTTCGCACTCATTATCTAAAATATATTCAAGTACAAATCAATATGGCAAAATACCTTTGCCGGCATAGAGGGATTAACACTACAGTAAAAAACGTGTCAATAAATCTCAAACCGCAGTAAACAAGGAAAGAAACACTTTTGAAAGAATATACAATATTTCTGTCAGTAGTTTTATACATTATATCCCGACATAAATACAATTGCTGATTTACAATGTGGCTAAATATATTTACAACATAAAGTTCAAATACGGTCATTTTTTGTTGTTGCAGTCAAATGATTTAGCTATTTAGCTATACATGTCAGCCTGAGGTATATGAAATTTTGTTACGTATCACTATGATGAACAAAAGGAGGACAGTGTGGCACTCTAAATTGATGCAGACAATTTTTTGTTGTCATTGTGTTCCAATATTGCTGTCATTTGTATTATATATTCTATCCTGACATAACAATATTGCTGATATACTATACATAATAAATTTTAAATATGGTTGATACGATTTAAAGAATTTGATATGTATTGAAATATATATTTAATGACTATCATTGCAATCAATATCCTTTTTTTAATTTCCAGAAAGGCAGATCACGGATCAATTTGAGTAACACGCAAAGTTTTATGCGTACTTTATTTACAAGTAAAGGTATTTGATGATTTCCTATTTAATCGTGTTAAAATCACGGAAGTATTATTTTTACTTAATTTGTCTATGTTTATACCAAGAAACAAAGACATTAAAAAGTTGGTGTAGAGCGGTCCTGGTTACAAGTTAACTGAGTGTAGATCAGACGAATCAAAGCTTACGATCAGGTCTGGTTCGGTATCCGCATATGATCCGGTCGTTCCGTCCCCAAACTTATCCGGCTCAAAATCGATCCTTCCCAAGACGAATCGTCCAACGTCGATCTGGCCCATCGTCGATCCAGACCCGTAGTAAAATAACGACCAACCTGTATCGACTTCGGAGGATTTGTCGACAAATTTGAATAAGGATAATTTAAATATGTAAAAATTATCGATGGTTGATGACACAAGTAAGAGAAATATGAATATATTGGAGTTATAGTAAGATAATATTTTTTCAAAATTGATTCGAAAATGATTGTACCGTTGTGTATGTAATTATTTGTTATAACCATTGTGATAACACAGGATGAAAGACAATAGTAGTGTTTCTTTCAGTTTAGTTTGACACAGTGCAGTTTAATGTTGATGGCTTCTGATTGAACTTAATTCTGTTATATATGTTTTTATTATAGTCATATCCAATAATATGGAAAACTTGTGATGAAAACATAATCAACATAATTGATTTAATCTACGCATCTGATTAATACTTTTCACAGGCTAACTGTTTTTTTACCGAACATTGTTATAATTTTCATAAACATTTATGAATAAAAATTAATATATATCTTCATAATTATGATTTAATTGTTTAAACAAATTTTAATCTTCATAATTATTCCTTATACATGTTTTTTTCTATTTGAGCCGGATCAACTTTAAATATGGGACTTGATCGACGTTGGGCGAGATCGACTTTAAATATTGGACTGTATCGACGTAAGGCGAGATCGACGTGAGGCGCGATCGCCATGAGACGGGTTGACTTGTGACAGATAGACGTTGGGCCGGATGAACATGAAAGTTAAAGTGGCTAGGGCATCTTAATTAAAATTGATAGAATATTTTAACAACTTGTCAAAATGAAGTTTTTATACTGCTTTTTTTCAAAAATATATTTAAAAATATGGGTCACCGGACTTTTTTTTACGCTACAGGTTGTGCAAAATTGTCAGATTTTGTATAGATTATGCATGGAAAATCAAATTTTGTCTGATAAAAAGAAAACCTACTATCAGAACTTTAAGGTGAGCAGAGTGCTCTTATAACATGATTTCAGATAAGAAAAAGAAAAAATGGGGTCACAGAACTTGTTTTCTTGCTACATATCAAAACATATAAATTTATAACACTTTTATTATTAAAAATACTTTATTTGAGATATCTCCCCTTATTTAGCAAAGTTGAAAAATATCTTATCAAAAACAAGCAAGCTGTTTTTGAGAAATTACAACTGTAACTATGATAAAAAGAAAAACACAACTTTCAATATTTATATCAAAAGAATTTTACATAAATTACATACAACTCTTAAAATTTGCTCATTTCATCAAATATCTAGACCAAAGTTATCTACTTTTTTTCAAAATCCAAGATGGAGGAAGACACCCGAGCCACTTTAATGTATGTTAACTTATGACAGGACTGGTTTCGGAGTTCACTTATGTTAACCTTTGGCCAGACTGGTTCGAGGTTAACTTATACCAGGAGCGGACCTGTTTCCAAGTTAACTTTTTTGGCAGACAATAAAACAGTCCGCTTTTCAAGTTAACTAGATTGTGGTCCTAGGAATGATCAGAGCAGTCCTTAATCATGTAACAGATTACCTTTGATCAGTCCAAATAACTGGTCATTAAGTTAAGTTGATGAGCAGGTCATGGTTGCACCCATCTTCAAATATAGTCAACTTTATTTCGAAAAGACAATGGTGTAATCCTACATATAAAGGCTCAAGCAGTTCTCTAACAATCTTGATATTAAAAATACATCTTACATTGTCGAATCTTTTAATTAAGAGCGGTTTGACGTACTTTTATTGGTTTAAACATGTTAAAGTTACCTTCATGTCCTTTATCCTGGAATTTGGGGTTTTATTTTACACTCACCACTTTAACTACCAATCAGATATCGCAAGTTCATATCTGTAATCATGTACAATACCGGTATCCTTTAAACTTCGACCCGTTGTGTAAGGCTTTGAACGAGTGTTGCATAAGCGTCTGTGACCCCAGAATATGTATTGTGGTCGCATTTCGATGACGTTTTTCTTGACCTTGCGGTTAGCGACCAACTTCAATTGTTTGTTTTTTGTTTTTTTCTGCCACACAACTTTACGTGAACTAAAGATTAATTAACGTTCATTGTTTCAAGCATTTCTTCGGATGAACATAACCAGCAGGATATTTCCATGTTCTTGCAAATCTTAAAATTCGAAACTTGAATTTTTGTTACACACAAAATCGACCATGCAGCAATGTTCAGTGAATGTCACGTCATGTTCGGTTCAAAATTCGGAGGCCTAGAACAAATTATACGAAATTCTTCTGATTAGTTTTCAAAAGTACCAGGATTATAATTTAGTACGCAAGACGCGCGTTTCGTCTACAGAAGACTCATCAGTGATGCTCATATCAAAGTAGTTATAAAGCCAAACAAGTACAAAGTTGAAGAGCAATGAGGATCCAAAATTTCAAGAAGTCGTGCCAAATACGACTAAGGTAATCTATTCATGGGACAAGAAAATCCTTAGTTTTCGAAAAATTCAAAGTTTTGTAAACGGAAAATTTATAAAAATGACCACATAATTGATATTCATGTCAACACCGACGTGCTGACTACTGGGCTGGTGATACCCTGGGGGACGAAACGTCCACCAACAGTGACATCGACCCAGTGGTGTAAATAGTTATTAAAAATAAATCGGAGAATGTTGTGTTATTTAGTTTAACTATTGAAAGAGTTGTTGTTGTATAAGAAATAATTATCTACTTTGAGCGACGAATTCGTTTTAACCATGCGAGATAATTTTCGGCGTACCAGTCATCAGCTGTATTTTTTTTTATAATACTACGCTTAAAAGGTAAATTTAACAGAAACTTATATACTTTAAATCGAAAATATGTGCAATAAATGTCAGTTGTTCTACATATTAAAGAAAGAAAAACAATGTGAATAATCATTTGCATGATAAAGACAAAAACTATTCAGTGCCGTTAGAGCCCGCATTAAATATTTTCCCAACCTAGTACAGTTGATATTTAAAGACACTAAATAGTTATTGTCTATTTATTCGTTTAGCAGGGATTTCATTTTTTGCGTAAGATGCTGCTTCACGCAACTTGATTTATACTCATATCGATTTGTTTGGTAAAAAGTCCCCTATTATCTACTATATAAGCCAAGGGATGGTAACTGTATTTGAGAAATACCTACTTCTGTTTAGTATATTATGA
The DNA here is from genome assembly GCF_036588685.1 of Mytilus trossulus. NCBI lineage: Eukaryota > Metazoa > Mollusca > Bivalvia > Mytilida > Mytilidae > Mytilus > Mytilus trossulus. Next base: position 23,441,011 of record NC_086380.1, read on the forward strand.
ACCTGTATTCTCCAAATACATCTAAGCACCAAATTCAACAATTTTATAGTCTTAAAAATTGATTTTCGATCTATCAAATAAAGTATTAAATGTATGCCAAAGTTACATATCAGTAAGATATACGGATAATACATCCGAATTTGAACGTTAAAATTGATAGAATTTGGCGAAGATTGAATTTAAGTTACATTTATCATAACTTGTTTTCTTGTAATTACCCTTAAAGATGTTGTTTCTTTTACTACGAAGTATATGTCTGATTGAAATTCATTAACTGATGTCATACTGCCCTATATGCATTCGTATTCAATGTAATACGATAAAAGCTTTCGTTGTATCTGAGATATATTTTAAAACGTATAACGTTATTTAAGTCAATACAAAAAAAATAAACTTATGGGGGCTCGCGGGTATAAATCATTTTTTTTTTAAATATAGGATTTCGCTATATTTTTCTATAAATGAACTTTATCTAATGCTTGATAGAAAAACAATGGGATCACCATTCATTTAAGCGCACAATCTGCCTTCGAAAGAAGCATACATTTTTGTAAAGGTACTGTTTTTTTCTGTTTTGTCAAGGTAGTTTTTGAAGAACTAAATGGGGAAAAAAAGGTAATATCGAAATAAAAAAAGAACCAAAAAATAATACAGAAATCGCTCAAAGTTTACAATAGTTTAGTCTAAGTACAGTTCATTTGAAAATAATAATAAAAAATATAGGTCACCGAAGAGTTAAAAACGATATTTCAGTTTTAATGCCAAAAAATGGCATTTTTGCACCAAAGGGAGATAATTTGGAGATTTTTCAATGATATATACATTTTAAAAGTCATCTGGGGCCAAAACGAATTGATATTTCTGAATGTTTTTTTTGTACCATATGATAAAGTAACAACTAAAGTTATGAATTAAATTTGAAATGAAAAAAGAAATGTTTAATTTGTTTTTTGAAAATTTTTATACCCTCGAGCCTCCTTAACAAACCATTGTTTAATACTGAGATAATCACGCATCCTTACATCGTGTTGTATTATTATTGACAAAAAAAAATGGAATTTTTATTCAAATATTTACCTGACTTTAGTCAATGCGAATCATTGTTAACGAGTTCTTTTGTGTTCACTTAAAATTGAGACATCCCTTCTAATGCGTTATATTAGTAATATTGATAAACAAAACAAAAGTCAAAGGTCAAAACGAGATACAAGTTGTAATATGAAAGACTGTTCTAGTGAAGTAAAATTAAATCTGTCAACCAGATGCAGAGGTTGAACCCTGAACGGTTGGGGCAAGTATGGACACAACATTCAATCTAGATTCAGCTCTAAATTTGGATTGCGATTAAATAGTTGACACAGCATAGGTTTCTGACACAGAATGAATGTGTTCTAATGAACTTAAAATTTTTGTTTTCTCTTAGAGCAATTCACTATGCTGTTGAATATTAATCCTCTCAAAAAAATGTTTGAAGAAATTTTCTTTTTAATTATGAAATTTCAAATGAGAAAAATTGAACCCAATTTTTTAATCACATCCCCCTTTCCCTTATTCCAAAACTAATCTCAATTAAAATATTCTAATGGAGTTTGTAACAATAACTACTCATTTAAATACATCATAAAATATTAAGATGTAAAAACAACTGCTTGTTATCACTGAATGGTAAAGATTATTTAAATTTATCAGTTGGCAGTAAAAAGTGAATATACATTGTATATTGTATATAACAAAGATTTAAGTTGATTCTGGACAAAGAAAGATAACTCCAATTAAAAAAAATTCTTGCAATAAGATATTTCTTGCTTACTATTCTGGACAAAGAAAGATAACTCTAATTAAAATAATTTTTTGCTATTTCACAATATTGTGAAATTATATATTTCTTGCTATTGCACAATACTGTGCAATTGAAAAGACTTGCTATTGCATAATACTTAATATAATAATTTTAGATCCTGATTTGGACCAACTTGAAAACTGGGCCCATAATCAAAAATCTAAGTACATGTTTAGATTCAGCATATCAAAGAGGCCCAAGAATTTAATTTTTGTTAAAATCAAACTTAGTTACATTTTGGACCCTTTGGACCTTAATGTAGGCCAATTTGAAAACGGGATCCAAAATGAAGAATCTACATACACAGTTAGATTTGGCATATCAAAGAACCCCATTTATTCAATTTTTGATGAAATCAAATAAAGTTTAATTTTGGACCCAGATTTGGACCAACTTGAAAACTGGGCCAATAATCAAGAATCTAAGTACATTTTTAGATTCAACATATCAAAGAACCCAACCGATTCATTTTTTGTCAAATTCAAACTAAGTTTAATTTTGGACCCTTTGGACCTTAATGTAGACCAATTTGAAAACATGACCAAAAGTTAAGAATCTACATACACAGTTAGATTCGGCATATCAAAGAACCCCAATTATTCAATTTTGATGAAATCAAACAAAGTTTAATTTTGGACCCTTTGGGCCCCTTTTTCCTAAACTGTTGGGACCAAAACTCCCAAAATCAATACCAACCTTCCTTTTATGGCCATAAACCTTGTGTTTAAATTTCATAGATTTCTATTTACTTATACTAACGTTATGGTGCGAAAACCAAGAAAATACTTATTTGGGTCCCTTTTTGGCCCCTAATTCCTAAACTGTTGGGACCTAAACTCCCAAAATCAATATCAATCTTCCTTTTGTGGTCATAAACATTGTGTTTAAATTTCATTGATTTCTATTTACTTTAACTAAAGTTATTGTGCAAAAACCAAGAATAATGCTTATTTGGGCCCTTTTTTGGCCCCTTATTCCTAAACTGTTGAACCAAAACTCCCAAAATCAATACCAACCTTTCTTTTGTCTTCATAAACCTTGTGTCAAAATTTCATAGATTTCTATTAACTTAAACTAAAGTTATAGTGCGAAAAGCAAGAAAATGCTTATTTGGGCCCTTTTTAACTATTTTGAGCTGAGCGTCACTGATGAGTCTTATGTAGACGAAACGCGCGTCTGGCGTATAAAATTATAATCCTGGTACTTTTGATAACTATTTGGTCCCTAATTCCTAAAATGTTGGGACCAAAACTCCCAAAATCAATACCAACCTTCCTTTTATGGTCATAAACCTGTTAAAATTTCATAGATTTCTATTCATTTTTACTAAAGTTAGAGTGCGAAAACTAAAAGTATTCGGACGACGACGACGACGACGACGACGACAACGACGACGACGACGACGACGAAGACGACGACGCCAACGTGATAGAAATATACGACGAAATTTTTTTCAAAATTTGCGGTCGTATAAAAAACAAAGGAATGCAGACTTATCAATATTTCTTTGAGTATTTGTAAACATCACGTAAACGTACTATCACACACTGCTTTTATTCAACAAAGAGTTTTTCTAGTGGAAAAATGTAGTTGAAAGGGATTCAATATACCATGAACTTATAAAAAATTACGGATGATATATGAGCATCAAGTAGTTATGGAACAAAGTCATGCAATGAATAATATAAATACAAAACATGCACTTACTATGTTTTAGTGTATATTGTATCCTCACATCCGTGTAATGACTTCTGTCTTGGTTATTTTTAGAATTCATTTTCAATTCATAACATGTTTCAGGTAGCAAGTTCTGAAGTTTATACATGAAGCGTCCATTTTGTACTGCCACAATGTCTGATATAGACAAAGCCAAGACTTCCCATTTAGGCGACTCTTGTATATGATAATGTAGAGCATATGTACACGTGTTATTTGAGTCACTAACACACCATTCAACTGTTATTGAACAATGTGTACATTCAACTATAATAAACATGTCAAAGTGTCCAGAAGCTGTTGAAAAATAGAAAATAGTGGAAATTACTTCTTTTTCTCCTGTTTTATTTTTGTAATTAATTACCAATAACTAAGCTTTATAAGTGTATACGTGTCAAATAAAAATTCGTAAGGGTTCCACAGAATCCAGTGTCTAGTCTTTTTTTGCTGACAATCGCAGGCTCAACAAAATATTAAAGTATTCCTCTTGATACTATCTTTTGATTGTAAGAAGCTTCTGTCCAAGTTTGGTAAAAAAACAGATTTTTTATAAAAACTTTAACTGCAGACTGTATGTAATGTTAACTAGAAGACAAAAGTTAATTTATAAGTAAAATACAGAAAAACAGGTACAAATTTTAACAAAATGTCCTTCTATATACTAGCCTTTGAAAATGAACAAGCTTCTGTCCAAGTTTGGAACAAATCCAGGATAGTTTAAGAAAGTTATTAAAATTTCAAAACCTTCAACATGTTTAACCACAGAGTGAATGCAATATTTCCTGGCAGAAAAATTAAGTTCATTTATAAGTAAAATACGGAAAAAACAGGATTTTTTTATAATATTTACTTCTGAATACTATCTTATGATCAGACACAAGCTTCTGTCAAAATTTGAAAGAAATCCAGGAAAGTTTTAGAAAGTTATCAAAAGTAGGTCCGGTAAGGACTCATTTTGGCCTCAAATTTCAGTTTCATCTGACGAAAGATTTTGACCACTTTTTAAACACTTAAGTGTCTATTTCACTTGATTCAATTAGTTTTTGTGAAAGATTTTAACTGATTTAGTCATTAAAAACGGTTCGATTTAAGCTGAAATATGAAAAATCTCTCAAATATGCCAAAAAACGTCACTTTTCAGATGATTTTTGTCAAAAATGAAAGTGGCCGCATCCGTGTTCATCCACAATCTTTATATATGTTATGTATTATCCTGAAATACAACTTACATTTCAATATTAAGGACGAACACGCATGCGGCCACTTTCGTTTTACACGGAAACCGTCTAAAAGTTAACTAAAATGATAGAATTTTGAAGATTTCAGTAATTTAGCAGGACTTTATGGTGCTACAACCCGACATATGTGCATTGTATTGTTAAAAACAGCCCATATTTATGTAGCAGAAGCATTCACCTATACAACAAATAACTTAAAGTTTACATTTTAATAATTTGGTAAAACTGTTTTATTTTGGGGCCAAAAAGGGGTCTTACCGGACCTACTCCTTTTAAAAAACTTGAACCACATAGTGAATATTTGTGGATGACGCCGGCCACGACTCCGAGGGCGACTGACTGTAGGATCGCTGTGTCTCGGTTTTTTGACAGCAGTCGAAGGCTAAACAAAAATGGGAGTAATAAGCTTTAAAAATAAACCTCACCTTTTCATCATTTGGGGGAACTGATAAAATTAACTTCCAAAATAAAAGAGTTATTGAAAAGTATAAAAATCACAAAAATACTGAACTTCGATGAAAATGAAAGTCTCTTATAATGGACAAAATAAAAACCTCATATGCATTGCATAATCTTTGTGAAATCATGCATTATGAATTCATGCTTTTACTTGACACTATCAAAGTTGAGACAGTCGTCGACAATTGTTATAGATTACTCGTGTCTGAAGCTAAATGCATACCATCTTTAACCTCACATTTAATCGCCGCATATAAGAGACAACAGAAGAAAAAAAAACTTTTATTTTGTTTTAAGATATGAATAAGTTTTTCTTCTGTGTGTAAAGAACACAGAAAGATTTGTTAAACCCTCATTAATTAATTGTTTTTCCTTTTAATTTCTGGCGAAGGTTTCATATTTCTACTTCATATAGCCTTAACCATGTTTACATTATTAGTATTAAATTGTTTCCCCTTTATATACTTAGGCTTTGGAAAATAAGCCTGAAATGTATGTAAAGTCCTTAAAAGGCAATTTATGTCTCACAAAGAATGTGTCCATATTTTTTTTTTTTTTTGCAAACACGTATTGTGTAGAGGACAATAACAATCAAAACCAAGGAGTAAACAAAGACTCATAAAACCAAAGGACATTTACATCAACAGTTATAAATAATAAACAAGAAACAAGACGAACTCCACTAAGAACCGGGAGTGAAATCAGGTGCTGCGGAAGGGTAAGCATTTCCTGCACCGTATACGACACCCGTCAATAATTTCTCGTCCAATTCCTAAAACATGTATTTTGTCAAGAACGTTAAGTATTTGATAGAATGTTGTTGATTTAAAGTTTTAACTTTTTTCGAAAAGTATCAGTTTATAGCAAATGGAACGCATCGAAGGAAAAACAACAACCATTAAGATCGAACAAAACGTCAAGTTTTGTGACTACTCCATAAAATACCGAAATGTACAGTAAGAAGGCCTTACCTGCTTTTTTTGTTCGTTGGTCCACTATAGGCGTGCAATTTATCTTGCCACTTCTATCACTCAACTTCATTTTGATTTCATAAATGGTTTCCGGTAGAAGGTTTTGAAGAGTTAACCTAAAGGTTTCTTTAGGGACGTCAATTTCCTTCGATGTCCATGATTTTCCTTTTTGATTATAGAAAACAGTTAAATCAGCCTGTGTTTCATCATTTTTAACACAATCAAAGCTAATGGTGATACTTGTGTCTGACATCTCGATGACTTTTAAAGAAAATGGGACATTTGTTGTACCTGTAGGTCAAGTAATGTAAAGATGTTTAATGATTATCTCAATCGTGTGTGTGTTTTAGGTAAAATATAAAAATGCGATACATTATAAAACATATAACAACAGAAAGATCGTTAAACAAGGTTTTTGTAATAAGGCAATGCATCGTTTTTGTGTTTAATTAATATCTGAATTAAGTGAAGACCAACATTTTGTATCTCATGTTGTCTCATATATGTTCAACACAGCCCATGTTGGGAATATTACATGTGATACCTTTACAACAAAGTAGTTCCAATAATGCTGAGGTTTATTTAAAGAAGACAGTTGACCTGTCATTAGTCATATTTAGAAAAGCAATCATAAAACATAAGATAATTTCAAAAGCATCACGGAGTCAGCGTTCTTGTATTATGACTGATAGTTGTCATCATACCATATGACTACAATTGTGTAACATGAGATTTACGGCAGAATTTATATGTTCATTTTACGATAATAATATTGCAGACGTGACATCTAGATACGATTTACACGCTGGTGTCCACTGTAAAACACGGCAGGCTTAAATATCCTGATCCAACAATAATTTATCAATACTTGCTTTGCGTTAAGAAACATCATGCGATAATTGTGTTTAATTTTTTGGAATTAAACGCAATTTTCCAATATGACTGTAACTGATTGATGGAAACTTGACTCAAAGATGGCGGATGTTTGACTGATCGAGGAATGATCGGTGATTGAAAACCCATAGAATCTGACGGATTTGTCAAAAAAGCTGTGTGAGAGTTACCACTAATACAGGCAATTATGATTCAGTAAATTATTTGTATGCACGGATCGGACAAATACGTATATTCATAAAATACTACAGTAACTGTGAAACGAAATCCACTGCGTTTTTTTATTTATCAATATTAAAATTGTGTTCGCATTGTTTATAAGATATGCCAATATTTTATCTTTTTATTAAAATTGATTCACTGGTGTTGGCAGTTTGTTATTTGAAATGCCTCTGAAAATTCTTTTGTTATTAAATGATAATTATTTAAGGATAAATATGCATACGCTTTTGTTTTTGTTGAACAAATTAGCATTCATTTCTTAATGAAAATTTCATCTTTTAGTAAAAATAATTGTTAGCTGCCAATTGTTTTTGGTACTTTCTGTTATTCAGGAATGGTTGTGATAAATTAAATATGCTGAACGTCATTTGCAATGAGTCGTTAAATATTGTTTGAGGCTACTTATTTTATATCTGATGTAAAAATAAATAAATAAAAGTAAATGATATTTAAATCTATGTTTGTGATGACTAAGAATGCAATTCATTCTTTCTTTCATTGGTGTCATTGATAAAAAGTACCAACATTTTTCTGTCTATAAAATAATAATGCACTGTTGTTTACAATAAGTTATTTGAACTGCCTTTTGATAATTACCTTTTTTTTTAAATTTGAATAATATATTTATGAGTAAGATATATCTTTTTGATTCATTAAAGGGGCACTAGTTAAGAGATATATACCAAATTATAAAATATGATCTATTTTGTTTACTCATTCATGAAAGTGCAATAATATATCACTTTTAGCATCAAGTATGGTGCAATTTTGTCGAAATAAGGTAAGAAAAATTGATTTTAAATTATTTATTTACAAGTGAATTATTCGACCTCATTGAATCCGTATTCAAGTGAACTTCACCTAAATCCCTTATCTAGAGATTAATAGCGCATGCATTGTGCGTATTCAGTTCTTTAACGGGAAAGAATGTCAACATGGACATTTAAACAAATAAAAGATCAATCATTTAATTGATTGATTCGATCCACAAAAAATCAATCATATTTGTATTCTCCACTTTTTTAAGTTCTTTTTGTTTCTTACAGATGCCATAATGTTTTAATTACTTTGACATTTCGAGAAAAAAAATCTGCATACAGGTCTATGTTTTTAGTTATCAGAATTCGATTTCTTATTATTGCGATGATAATTACCTAGTCGCATCATTCGCATATATTAAACAAACTGTCAATAATTTTCGAATTTACAGAATAAATTGATTTTGTTTTTTGACTAAGGGATTGTCATTGTGATATTATTTTAAACTCTTGTCAATTAGTTATCGAAAATGAAATGAGGCATTTTTTAAATTTTTTCTAAATATTGTGTGGTCACTTAAGCTGGGGTCACACATTCACGATTTTTACTACCGTTCTTGACAGGACCATTCCCGATTAAAATTTATTAAAAGTCTGATCAAGATCCTGTGAATCGTGGATGGAAATTCAAACTTAAATTAAAATTTGTAAAAAAAATAATTTGATCACGACAACAATAAGATAGTGTTCAGGAAGCACCGATATTCAACCGTTTCTAAGCGAATAAGTCCCGATAATCCCGTTCTAAATTCGCTTCTAATCCGATTTGTATTTTTCGCCAGGTAAAATTCGACCGAGTCTGTCACGACTGCGTCCCGACTCTACCGAATGTAATCCGACTGAGATCAGACAGTGACCAGACAGTGAACCGACGCTGACGGAAGTTATTTGTTCGAAAACTGTCGGCATGTTCGGGATGATCAGGTACTGTCGGAACGTAATCCTATCACGATCCGCTCTATCGCATTGCAAACGGCTTTGTCTGGTCTCAGTCGTATTGTATTCTGTAGTTGTCGGGACTCTGACGTGGGTATCATTGACGTATTTCGTATTAATAACGGGACTGTTTCGGAACGGTTTCGGCATAAAACGGTTCGCAATCGACAAGATCTGGATGCAATCTGGACTCAATCGGCAGAAAAACAGCTATGAAAAATTACTCCGGATCATTCCCGTTCCACAGGACACCGTCCAGAATACACAAGACATTGTTCGGAATTCGATCCAATACAGCAGAATCTGTCACGACATAGCCACGATTGTAATTCGATTAGACAAAATCGGCTGAGTTGCCCCGAATGTTACGGGACGCACCTAACTGTCGGGATGCTTTGCCGAACTATTCGGACCCTTCCCGATCCGTAGGAATCTGTTACGAACTAAAACGAATGCGTTCAGACAATGATAAGACATTCCAGATAATTGAGGATACCAATCCGACTTTTTCACTTTTCATATCGTATTGCTGTCTGATCTCAAACGGGAGCAATAATCGGCAATGTGTGAACCCCGCATTATCAATCAAACATATAAACCGAAATCACTGAAATGGCACGTCATATATATATATATATATATAACACAAACAACATTTTCCAAAAGACCAAAAAAGTGAAAAAGTGTATTTAAACAAAACGCATTTGACTAACAGGTCGAACAACTGATGTTCTTTAACCCTGCTGACTGCCATTGGCGATTGCCAAATAAAATTGATCACAAGATGTAACAAAATGGATCTAAATAAATTTAATACTAAACAGAAAAACTTTTTAAACTTGTGGCCGCGATGTTATGCCACAAACATACGGTGTCAATATATTTTAGTACACCAGATCCGGATTTCGACAATAGATGTCTCTTCAGTGATGTTAGGGATCGAAACGGTATTTGGAAGGCCATATAAAATCCTCATTTTTAATGCGTTTTGTTTAAATACACTTTTTCACTTTTTTGGTCTTTTGGAAAATGTTGTTTGTGCTGTTTTTAGACCCTTCTACAACGAAATTTGTTTAACATGCACACGTATAAAAATTGCGGTTTTTATCCAACGCAATCATAGGTTTGAACGTAGTTTTCAATTTAGACTCGTTTATATTTTTTGTTTGGGCTTTGTATCATATTTCCCCTCCGGTTTATATGATCCGTTCATCCTATATTGACTCTTTAAATTCAAGAGTTTATCTAAAAAATGAGGGTACTTTTTCTAAAAATGAGGATTTTATATGGCCTTCCAAATACCGTTTCGATCCCTAACATCACTGAAGAGACATCTATTGTCGAAATCCGGATCTGGTGTACTAAAATATATTGACACCGTATGTTTGTGGCATAACATCGCGGCCACAAGTTTAAAAAGTTTTTCTGTTTAGTATTAAATTTATTTAGATCCATTTTGTTACATCTTGTGATCAATTTTATTTGGCAATCGCCAATGGCAGTCAGCAGGGTTAAAGAACATCAGTTGTTCGACCTGTTAGTCAAATGCGTTTTGTTTAAATACACTTTTTCACTTTTTTGGTCTTTTGGAAAATGTTGTTTGTGCTGTTTTTAGACCCTTCTACAACGAAATTTGTTTAACATGCACACGTATAAAAATTGCGGTTTTTATCCAACGCAATCATAGGTTTGAACGTAGTTTTCAATTTAGACTCGTTTATATTTTTTGTTTGGGCTTTGTATCATATTTCCCCTCCGGTTTATATGATCCGTTCATCCTATATTGACTCTTTAAATTCAAGAGTTTATCTAAAAAATGAGGGTACTTTTTCTAAAAATGAGGATTTTATATGGCCTTCCAAATACCGTTTCGATCCCTAACATCACTGAAGAGACATCTATTGTCGAAATCCGGATCTGGTGTACTAAAATATATTGACACCGTATGTTTGTGGCATAACATCGCGGCCACAAGTTTAAAAAGTTTTTCTGTTTAGTATTAAATTTATTTAGATCCATTTTGTTACATCTTGTGATCAATTTTATTTGGCAATCGCCAATGGCAGTCAGCAGGGTTAAAGAACATCAGTTGTTCGACCTGTTAGTCAAATGCGTTTTGTTTAAATACACTTTTTCACTTTTTTGGTCTTTTGGAAAATGTTGTTTGTGCTGTTTTTAGACCCTTCTACAACGAAATTTGTTTAACATGCACACGTATAAAAATTGCGGTTTTTATCCAACGCAATCATAGGTTTGAACGTAGTTTTCAATTTAGACTCGTTTATATTTTTTGTTTGGGCTTTGTATCATATTTCCCCTCCGGTTTATATGATCCGTTCATCCTATATTGACTCTTTAAATTCAAGAGTTTATCTAAAAAATGAGGGTACTTTTTCTAAAAATGAGGATTTTATATGGCCTTCCAAATACCGTTTCGATCCCTAACATCACTGAAGAGACATCTATTGTCGAAATCCGGATCTGGTGTACTAAAATATATTGACACCGTATGTTTGTGGCATAACATCGCGGCCACAAGTTTAAAAAGTTTTTCTGTTTAGTATTAAATTTATTTAGATCCATTTTGTTACATCTTGTGATCAATTTTATTTGGCAATCGCCAATGGCAGTCAGCAGGGTTAAAGAACATCAGTTGTTCGACCTGTTAGTCAAATGCGTTTTGTTTAAATACACTTTTTCACTTTTTTGGTCTTTTGGAAAATGTTGTTTGTGCTGTTTTTAGACCCTTCTACAACGAAATTTGTTTAACATGCACACGTATAAAAATTGCGGTTTTTATCCAACGCAATCATAGGTTTGAACGTAGTTTTCAATTTAGACTCGTTTATATTTTTTGTTTGGGCTTTGTATCATATTTCCCCTCCGGTTTATATGATCCGTTCATCCTATATTGACTCTTTAAATTCAAGAGTTTATCTAAAAAATGAGGGTACTTTTTCTAAAAATGAGGATTTTATATGGCCTTCCAAATACCGTTTCGATCCCTAACATCACTGAAGAGACATCTATTGTCGAAATCCGGATATGGTGTACTAAAATATATTGACACCGTATGTTTGTGGCATAACATCGCGGCCACAAGTTTAAAAAGTTTTTCTGTTTAGTATTAAATTTATTTAGATCCATTTTGTTACATCTTGTGATCAATTTTATTTGGCAATCGCCAATGGCAGTCAGCAGGGTTAAAGAACATCAGTTGTTCGACCTGTTAGTCAAATGCGTTTTGTTTAAATACACTTTTTCACTTTTTTGGTCTTTTGGAAAATGTTGTTTGTGCTGTTTTTAGACCCTTCTACAACGAAATTTGTTTAACATGCACACGTATAAAAATTGCGGTTTTTATCCAACGCAATCATAGGTTTGAACGTAGTTTTCAATTTAGACTCGTTTATATTTTTTGTTTGGGCTTTGTATCATATTTCCCCTCCGGTTTATATGATCCGTTCATCCTATATTGACTCTTTAAATTCAAGAGTTTATCTAAAAAATGAGGGTACTTTTTCTAAAAATGAGGATTTTATATGGCCTTCCAAATACCGTTTCGATCCCTAACATCACTGAAGAGACATCTATTGTCGAAATCCGGATATGGTGTACTAAAATATATTGACACCGTATGTTTGTGGCATAACATCGCGGCCACAAGTTTAAAAAGTTTTTCTGTTTAGTATTAAATTTATTTAGATCCATTTTGTTACATCTTGTGATCAATTTTATTTGGCAATCGCCAATGGCAGTCAGCAGGGTTAAAGAACATCAGTTGTTCGACCTGTTAGTCAAATGCGTTTTGTTTAAATACACTTTTTCACTTTTTTGGTCTTTTGGAAAATGTTGTTTGTGCTGTTTTTAGACCCTTCTACAACGAAATTTGTTTAACATGCACACGTATAAAAATTGCGGTTTTTATCCAACGCAATCATAGGTTTGAACGTAGTTTTCAATTTAGACTCGTTTATATATATATATATATATATATATTAGTAAAATGACATGTGTTATATCTGTAGAACATAAACGAATAAATAACCATATAAGTATGCACTTACTATGGATTTTCTTGCAGCCTCGTATAAATCTTTGTAGAATAAAAACCACTGCAACAACGACTGAATTGATATATGTAAGGTTGTGATTAAAAATGTAACATTTTATTGCATAAAGAACTATCACACATGAAGCATGAGGTGATATGAGTAATAATTAAGGACACGTGAAACAAATGCATAATCAAAAGAGGCTAATTTTGAAAGTTCTAAATTGCCTTACGTCTAGAAAATGATAAGAAGACTATACCTTTACACAGTAGACTTTGAAGAATTGGAGTTCTAAGTTAAACAGAAAATATCAAAGATCTTTATTCAATTAGAAATTCTTACCAGGCTTCAAATTAGTAACCCTCATGAGGTACCCTAATTCTGAACATATACACTGTAAGACAAAAATTTGAATTATGTTTGACGGTCTTTACCCCGTTGCAAAACGTTCAAATATTTTGCACACAAGCAAAATAGAAAATTTAAAAAAACTTCGTACACAGAGATAGTTGAATAGATCTCAGTTTACCATATTATTATGGTGTAAAAAGGTATTTAAAAAATACATGCATGCAGATTTATAAACATGATATTTAATTAAATATATATGTAAAGCTTTCTTTAAATATTCACATTGTGAAATAAACGATTTCTATCAAATGGTGTATAATGTGAACAAAAAAGTCTTGCCCTAAGTTGGTCATGTTATTTGTATAGCAGTTGACGTTATCAAAACTTTATTATGGAAGATAAGATTGAAATTTGTGTATCCTCAAACTTACATTTGTTTAAGGTTCTGTTTTTGAAAAAGTTAACCGATCAAAACATTAACTATTATCGATCAATATCCAAAAGTTGATCACCAAGGTCTGTAATTTACCGATTGTTAAACAAATAATAGTTCTTTGTATAAATCAAAAAGTGTTTTTCACTTGTCAATATATTAACATGTTATAAACGGAGAAAAGGCATTTGTTGCAAAGAGCATTTTGTTCTCAACTAAGTTTAAAGAAATACACAAAAAACACAACTTTTAGATGAAAAGTAATTTACGCAGGCATATTATGTCACAATAAAAGAACATATAATTTGAAAATAAAACTGATTTTCTGTATACTTTCGTTTTTGTATATATCACCCTTTTGAAAAAACAACATGATGACCAATTACAAAATTCATGGCGTTAAGCATGGTAATGAACCAAATATAACCATTTTAGTACATCCAATATATCTTCTTTATCTATCTCAATATAGTTATATATCATTTAATTAAGGAATGACTGTAATATTTTTTCTGTCTATAAAGAAATAACATCAAAAATGTGGTGCACACTGAATAACGCGCGTAGCGGGTTACTAAAAGTGTGCACCACATTTTTATGTTATTCCGAATAGGCAGAAAAATATCACTGTCATTTCCTATAATTTAATTCTAAAATCCATTTTAAATTGGAGTAAATCATGAAAAAACGTTGATGAGGTCACGGTCACATGACAAAATTATGTCTATTGGCTGATAAACAAAACGACATCAGCCAATCAGAAGACGCGTTACACCCAAAATTAAATAATTCAAACGTATACTGAAGTTTTAGAAATATATTTTTAGAATGTCAAACTCCTACATTATCATGATGAAATCAAATTTAAATCATATTTAAATACATATACGTGTACTCACCAGGATATGATATTAATGATATGAAAACACCAACTATTGCATTGGAACGGTTATCTGCAATGACACATAAAAATAAGTACAGGGTTCAAACAGTTAAAGTGTGGATTTTTTTGTTTCTTCTACATTGTAAATAATAAGTTGTAGATGTATTCAATGCGACATGAACAACAATTCTTATACATGAGGTTTAATTTGAAAAATATAGGTATAACTTTTATTTTGTTTCGATCGAATAGATTTTTTGACGTTTAACATATAATGACATCCTTTTCGTAAAATAAAGAACAAAGTTTATATACTAGTAATTGAAAAATCAAAGCACAAAAAAACTACTCAATCGTGATATTTATCTTTTATAATTCATTCATCAGAAACTATTAGCTTGCATGAAACAATCTATTCTAAAAGATCTAAAATATGGCAGTCTACTAGTTTTCCGAAATTTGTAATTTTGCACATGATTTGCTTTCCCCATATTATGACAATTAAATTCAATTCAATATTTTATTTGCTTCTAGCCTTATGCGTAAAATTACACAATACATTTATAAAAGATACATTTTGTAAACATAAGCCAATCTGTACAGATTTATGTATATATATTATAGAAGCAATAATGATATACAAAATGTTGTTGTTTTTTGTTTTTTTTTAAATAAACCTATAGTTTTCTTTACAACACAAAAATTTAAATATACGATTCTTTTAAATCGAATATTATTTAAAGATGATTTTGCTATGATAATATATAAAATTTACAAAGTAGATGACATAATTTTATGAAAAAAAGTTTGAGTGAAGACATTACCAAGATAACATTGAATGGTGAGATAATCTTGATTAAGAAGGAATTGCGGTTTTTTATATTCCTCTTTAACTTTTGGCATTCCGGATGAATATTTGTTTAAGTCATGTTTTGCATATCATTTCTACATGGGGAAAAATCTGATGGTTGATCATGAAACAATATACACAATTGTTTCAAATAAGAAACTAAGATATTGCTGTTGTTTCAAATATGAAAATCCTTGACAACTCATTGTGTTGTGTCAATTGATCTGACCTCAACAATAAATCATTACGAAATGCTTTTTTCTCGTTTGTAGTCAGAAAATGACCAAATCAATATTTCAATTTAGCACTACTATATTTACATAACTTGTACAGAAAAAAACACCTTATATCAGTCATTGATATTTTCTTGGATGTCAAGTGTGGACTACACCATTTGTAATACATCGAGAATGACACCATCAAAGCAATGGTATAAACCCAGTGGTTGGGAAATATCGTGAACATTACCTGAGTTGTAATCTACGAGATCATTCTATGAAATGTGACATTTCATAATAGCTCATAGATGCAAGAATCATTCACCAAGCTGCAATTACGTCGACACATTCAATTGAAAACTAGAATACATAATAACAAATATTGTATATCAGGAAACTGTGGAATCTATACAGGTAAATTTGTTTGAATATCTTGAACAAAGTGGTAATTGATCGTAATAATTTTGTATATAAAGCAACACAATCCTTTTTTTATTATCTGACTGCACTGTTGTCGAATTTATATAATCATATATTATGTTTTTTTTTCTTTTTCTATTACAACTTACTTGTAGGAAAATGTTTGTTGTACTTGTAGTCGTCAAAGCCATTGATCTTCAATAACCAGAATGTATCAACCCTTTCAAAAAGAAATGATGGTGAATTAGGTAATTTTTTCCAGATAACATCAAAATTTGGCACCATAATATTTGTTGATTCTATTAGAAGAAAAGATATGTAATGGCACCATTGATTCGTCGTTTTGGATTTAGATTTGATGCATCAAACAAAATTTGTCTATTAGAATATGTAAACATTTTCGGTCTCGAGCGTTCTGATTATTTTACCCGTTCTTTTTATATTTTAAAATATGTATTTTGGTCGATTCAGTTGCTATAGTTATAAGTGTATGATTAACAATGAGACAACTGTCTACCAGAGACAAACTATCGTGGATATAAACAACAACAGATCATGCATCATACGGCCTTCCACTATGAGCAAAACCTATACTATACAGTAAGCTTTAAAATAGTCCTTAATATAACAAATTGTAAAACAATTCAAACGAGAAAACAAACGACATAATCTATGATTGGTTGACCATTATGGAATATCAGTTTCACAGATGACGAGGATATGTTCTTATAGTTATTACAACAATCCTGTCCAATTCCTCGTGAATATGACATCGCCGAGTAAAAACTATCACCTGAGCAGCTGAGACCAACCCCGTTTTTTTATTGATTTAAGCTGCTTAGTGTTAATCGGTGATGTTTTGTAGACTGCTGTTATGCTTTCATTTTTTTTTCTATTTCAAATAATGCTTTGGTATGTACTGTCTCTTCTTTGTGTACAATAAAGTTAACGAAAATCATACAATAGACACCAAAAACAACAAACAAACCACTGAGTGACAAGCCCCTGACTTGGAATAGGCACTAACAACAATTCATGTATAGAAGTATAATTATAAAGATCAGTTCAGTTTCTTGTATATACCTCCATTAATGGTGGAGCACTACCCAAAGGGTATAGTTTTAGCAACTATGTACACCTTAAAACATAAGGAAACATTTAATTATATACAGATGACTGAATTTGGTTATAATACTCACTGAATAATAAACATCATAATTAATTTATTAGATTGTCATTATAAAGTTTTTAAAAGATATATAATTATTCATATGTGCTGGGGTATAAGAAATATTAAGTAACAACTGCATATATTTACAAATAAGAATTAAAAGGGTCTCAAGTTAATCTTACTTATAATTATTAGTTAAGAGTGCTAAACATACATCGGGATCTATAATTAAAATGTTATTTTATAAAACTTATGTAAAATGGTTGGGGTATGGAAAAAATTGTAAGCTATAATATATACATAAAATTTTCTTCAAAGTTTAATTTACTATATGGAGATCTTGTCATTATTCTTTAAATTATAACTGATATCTTACAATTTTTAAAAAGAGAAGATTTATTTTTAAAAACTTTTTTGATCAAGTTTTTTGTTATCCTTTTTGTGCGCAGCAAGTGCATCTCATAACAAAGATTTCTAGCCAGAGTTTCGAAGTTTTCATACACAGTTGAGTAACAGTTTATGTCCTTGCTAATACAGTCCATTATGAGCTGCAGTAAATTCCCTTGTTGTATGATCTTCATGTATGTTGAGGTATCAATTTCATCCATTGTCTGTTCGATTTTTGAGCAGTATTTATATCTTATTTGCTCTAATTCTTTGCAGTGTAGAATAAAATGTTCTAGATCTTCATTTCCCTGATTGTACACATCGGGTTAACTTTCGGATCGAACTTAGCTCTTTTGGCTTGGAATATGTACGTTTGAGTACTTATTCTTGCTTTTATTTCTCCTGCCTTTACATCTTTACTATTGTTTTTTACACTTTTCCATAGATTGTGAGCTTCATTTAATGGATTGTTCTGTATCTGTATGTACTTAAGTGATGTTTTTTCCAATTTTTCATTATGACATTCATTTTTCCAGTATTCCTTGATCTTTATTCCTACTAGTCTTTTCCATTCGATTTTATTCAGTGGATTTTCTAGGTAGTAGCTACTAGATTTCAAATTGTATTTTGAAAGAGTTTTTTCTACTCTGTTGATAAAGTCTTTTCCTCTTTGGTCTGAAAATACTATTTGTCGGTGCAGAATATAACATTTTATGGTTCCTGAATTTCGAACAATATAAGAAGGTAAATACATTTGTGTCTTATGTGATAGCAATAGGTTCTGCTCCTACCAGGGTATAGACAGCCATATTTGCTGTATTATTTGGAAGCCCTTGAATTTGTCGGAGGATTTTTCTCTCTGCCAGTTCTAGCATATCCTTTTCTTTTGCAAGTAAGTTCATCGCCTCAAGTCCGTAGATGCTTCTTGGTACTGCATATGTTCTCCTTAGCTTGTATGCAACCATGGGTGAAAATCCCCTTCTGACATGTAACCCAGCTCCAAGAAGGCTGTGTATTGTTGCCCTACCGGTTCTTATTCTTTCTGAGATATTTGCACGGTTTTGATCGTTTCTTTTGATACCTAGATGTTTTGTTTCATTGGTTATACTGATGTCATTGTCTTCAAATTTCAATGTTGATATGTTTGAGCCTTTTGCATTGTATAAAACAGCTTCAGTTCTAGTTGGATTGATTTTGACTAGATCTCTGCTTGTATGGTGTTGTACTATGTTTAATATTCCTTGTGCATCTGCAGTACTATTTGCCAGGACAGCAATGTCATCGGTACATGTTGGTGCAGGGACTTGTACATCACCAATACATGCTCCAAGTGCACTTTTTAATATGCTATCCAGTATGACGTTGTTGTAGCATTTATATAGTGTTGTAGACAGTTTTGCACCTTGTTGGATTCCTTGTAGCACCATTACATCTTCTGTACATTGCCCTTCCCATTTAACCTTAATGCTCATTCATTTATACAAGTTTCTCAGTAATATCCAGAGTTTTCCTTTTATTCCATAATGGTACAGCTTCTTGAATAGGATTTCATGGTTTAGCTTGTCAAATGCCTTTTCTGCATCAAGAGTTATTAAGATCAGCAGTATCTTTAATTTCTTACTTTCTTCGATTGCTTCTGATGTGAGGAATGCTGCACATAGTGATGATACTCCTTCTGTAAAGCCTCTTTACAGGGAGTTTTGTATGTTGTTAAATACAGAGTCAACTCTATCCTTCAATATAATTTGTAATATTTTTGCAAAGGTTTCAGTTGCTGTTATTCTTCTATAGCTAGATGGTAATGTTTTGTCTTTTTCTTTTTTTAAGATTGGTGTTAGAATCCCTGTCTTTAGGAAGATTGGTACATCCAAATATGATAATATTAAATTGAGCAAATGTACTGTAAGGGGAATTAACTCTTCCATCCCATGTTTGTAGTGTTCTGCTGAAATTCCATCTTCATCGGGTGCTTTTCCTGCTTTACGTTTTTCTATAGCTTTATTTACTTCCTTTACATTAAAAAGATCTATGCCTTGACCTTTTGCCCTTTCTATGGATTCTATTATATTGTTTTGTATTTCTACTAGCTCTAGTTTTTCAGAGTCAAAATTTTCATCTAATGTTGGTGAAGCTAGTTGTTGGAAATGTTCTTGCCAGATGTTCATTATGCTTGGTCCATCTTCTACAGTCTTTTCATTCAGTTTCAGTATCTTGGTGTTAGTAAGTGGTGTTTTTCTTTGCATGTTGATAAGCTTGTAAAAAAGTTTTGTATCTGCATTTGAAGCTTTCATAATTTTTCCCGCTGTTGATTCTCTCTGCGAGGCATAGGCTTGTCTTTGTGCTGTTCGAAGTATTCTCTTTGCATCTGTCATTTTGATTTTGAGCTCATTAATTCTTTCTTGATATGCTCCATGTTGCCTCCATACTTTATATGCATTTTTTGATTGCTTTGATGACTTATCTATTAGTTCATTCCATATCGCCTTTCCCTTTGATTTGATTTTGATTTTTCTTCTGTACTTTGGGATTGCAGCTTCTCTGGCTTTATGTAGCAATTTTTCTAGATTTCTTATATCTTGCTCAATGATTCTTTTTGATTTTTGCATGAGTTTTGGTAGATCTTTATTGATGACTTCCTTATAAATTTGATGGTCGCAGTCAGTCCATTTAGGTTTTGCTATGATAGTTGTTGCTTTTTCTCTGACTTTTTCAGTTGGCTATTCAGTGTCAAGATAACAGGTCCGAGGTATTCTCTTGGTCAGTATCAAAGACATCAATTTTTCTGATTTTGTTAATGATTTCTGAGTTACTTTTGAAGAGGAAGTAATCAATTTGTCCTTTCGATTTACCATTCTGGTGATAAAATGTTTCTTTTACTGGGCATTTCTCAGTATTTCCTATACATTTTTCCTTGCAGAACGTCTTTAGGATTTATAAGACATATTGGTTTGTCTCCTTGTTGAATATGTATGGCTTGTATTCTATTTTCACCGTCTATCAGTTCCTTTATATTTTCATTAATTTATTTTTTCCAGATTATGGCTACTCCACCATATCCCCTATTCATTGATACGTTGAAATCAGGGTCGTCATTATCATCAACACTTTTGGCTATGTATCCGCTTTTTTCAGTAATTTCAGCTATGATTTTCTTTTCCGCATTGAAAAGCCAGTGTTCTTGAATGCATAACACATGTACATCCCTTAACAAGTTTTTGATATAGAGGGCGTTTGATTTCACATTTTGTCCATTGAGTGTACCTCTAATGATATCCTCCCTTTTATTTTGTTTGATCGGCCGCTGCTTAAAAAAATGATTTTCTTTCTATTCCCATCTTCTTTAGCTTCTAGATTGTCATCCTGAACTAGTCCCTTTAGATGCTTAGGACCACCAACATTGACCCCCTTTGAGAGGGGGATTTTCTGATGGCATTCCGCTTCATGCGGGGCGTCCCCACTAGAAGCCGTTGTTATAAGACCAGTTCTGGGTGTGAAAAATTCTTGATGGCTTACTTCTGTATGTGCTTTGACTTCATCATTTTTTGCGGCAGTTGAATTTGTCAGATTGATGGTCAGTCTAGCTTCTTCTGTTGGTTCTTTGTCTATTTGGTTAATATTATCAGCCTGATTTGTTAGCTGTTGCAGTTGTTCTTGTCTTTCAATTTCTTCTGCATGACTTTGTTTAGCTATTTCTGGCATGCTTGATCTTTGGTCATAAAATCTTTTATTAACGTTTCTTTGACTTTGTTCTTTCTGTTTGTCTGTTGTTGACTATATCCTTGGTGGTAATTTATATTTTGCGGTAAAGGTTGTGGAGTCATCCTATATTGCTATCTGTATAAATGTGCATTTTGTATCATGTTAGTGTTGATACTGCCATTTGGTACATGTATACTTCTATAACCAGGGTAATGGTGGCTACTTTGGCTATTTACAGGTATAGCCTGTATTCTTCTATTGTGGTACATTGGCGCTTGAATATGTCCATGATCTATTCTGCTCTGCTCTGTTGGTATTTGGCTATAGTGTGGAGGTGCCATATGTTTCATGAATAGGGGATTGGCTTGGTTAGGAATCCTGGATTGCTGATTTATAAGCTGTACTCCAGTATGCTGATCACTCATTTGGTGATAGTTTGAGTTCCTAGTATTGTCCATATTCTGATTATAAGGATAATATTCATGACTTTCTGGTCTTTGCCACATTCTTACTTCTTTCTGTAATTCCATTATTTGCAGTTTGTTTCTTAATTCATTCATCTCAATTTGATGTTTTATTCTTAGGTCTCTATTTTCCATTTTTAGTCTGAAGTTGTTCAACATCATATCAACTTTGTTTATAGTATGATCCTGCGAATTGTTGCTACAGCCATAATTTGGCTGGTAGGTTTTTAAGTTACTTTTGTCAATAGTGCTTTCTTCTGATTGCATCCTAAGTAGATTGGTTGTATTTCTATAGTCTCTATTGGTATCTTCCATTATGACTAGTCTTGCTCTACATTGTGCTAATTGATCTTCAAGCTGTTGAGTAGTTTCATCTATATTTTTGCACTTATATTGCCTTTTCGGTTTCGCTTTCATGTTTTTTGGCTCATCTACATTTTCTATTTTTTTCATTTCTGCTGTTCTGTACCATTTGGTTATTCTGTTTGTATGAAGCCGTTTTTATCATTTCTAGCATGTTTAGTACTTCTGTGTTAGAATTTCCTGTTTCTTCCTTCGTGATCTGTGTTCTAGTTGGACTGTCTTTAGATGTATTGTCTGGCATATTTTTTTAACTATATGGCCTATTTCGCTATAATCCTCTGTCGAGCCTTGTTCTTCTAGAATTACTTTTGGTATTGTTTCTTCTGTATCAATAATTGAGTTATTGCTTCTCATTGATATATTTACCACGTCCATGTCCATAATAGAGCAACTCCTACATGAATAGTGTTCTTCTTCAGTTTGGCTTATCCTTACAGGATCAATGTTTTCACATGTATAATGAAACAGTTGACTGCATGCAATACAATCTATGGATTTTTCTGGTTGTGCTGTCTGATTGCATATTGCACAGTAGTTATGTATAGTAGACATGTTGACTGCACTTGTGTCCTGACTGGGTGTTAGTTCATCGTTTGACCAATCAATGTCTCTATTCCAGTTACTTAATAATTCATTGTCTGTATTTTGTATACATTCTGCCTCTTTGGATACTAGTATTCTATTTATGTGGTTGGTTTTATGTTGATTATTTGTTGTAAGTGATTCATTCTGTTTTCCTCTTATTGCTATATCAGCTTCATTTCTCTTGATTATGTTTATCTGTTCCTCAATCTGTTTGTTGTAAATCTTATAGTTTCCTCTTGATTTCATTCTTTCTTTTATATCTTCAATATGGATCAGGAAGGGTTCCATACCTTGGCCATTAACCTCTACCTTTGATGTAGTATGGAATGAATTGATACGATAGAGTTGTCTGTTATTACTTCTATTTCTGACCGAATGTGAAGTTCTGATGCATAGCCCTTGATTATCCTGCTGGTGTTTGGGCAAGAGCTTGTATGTAGAGTTTTGTTCAAAGTATATGTCTATTTCCCCCTTTAAAACTTCATAACCAGCTGCTGATAGCTCTAGGACGTAGTTTTGATGTTTCTGCTCCATTTTTATGTCCATTGCTCTCTTACATGCTTCTAGTTTTTTCCCAAGGCCCTGGTTTTATTGATACTAAAGTTTTCATATTTAGCTGGTGTATAGGGCTGAGGTTTGCTCTTGGTTTTTGCTGATGTTCTAGTCTGGATACTCATTTTTCACTTTAGATATTGTCGTTTTTCTTTTAGCAAGGAAGTTCTATGTAGGTTAATGTGCAATCAGCGGGGCGTCCCCACTGAAAGCTAGATTAGATTAGAATTTTTCAGTTAACTTTTATATCTTCCGATAACAGGGTTTAATGAGTATGTAGATATATATCTCTATATTTGCAGGTTATACAATATAGACTGGTGATATATAAAAGCTGCTAATATTTCTATATATGAATGTTATTGTATATGGAATGGATACATATGGTTGGTATAAAGTTTATATATGTATATTATTCTATTCTACTCTATCTTTAACATTGATGGAGAATTTTGGTTGCTATTCTTCTCATCCAGAGCTTTGCTGGTAATAAATTTGGATGTACGCCGTCAGTTCTGTATAGATTACAGTTGTAGTACTCGTCAGTACCACCTTTTCTTTTAGATGTTTTTCGAATGTCTAGATCAAATTTTGGTGATTTTTCTGCAGATTGATTTATTTCTTGGATGAAAGGTGTAAATGGTGTTGAAGTGTTTGGTCGTCTTCACTGAAAATGACCGAGTTTTTGTGACTTTGAGATCTGTTCCAACGCTGAATAGAGTATGGCGGTATTTCGAAGAAGATGATTTTTGATTTTGGTTTGATTTTGGTGATGAGTTCTTTAAGTTCGATGAATTTTCTTCTTAGATACCTGACGTTTGAGTCGTTTTGGTTCACAAGAGAGATGTATCTGGTAGTTCTGTTAAGTTCGGTTGAATTGCACGTTCCTAGCCAAATATGAAATGTGATGTTTTTGTGTTGATGACAGATTGATGGTAATTCTTTTTCGGCCCAATCTATAGATTGCTTTACTTTTTGTCCTTTTTTTGTGATGAATTTTATGTTTAGGAAATCTTCAGTTGTTATAGCTTTCCTTTACTATCAGATATAATAATGGGTTGGCTTTGGGCTGTTTTATCCTGAATATCTCTCTTATTTACTCTGAAGTATCTGCTTGACTTTATAGTTTTATTCTCAGACATGTATCAATCTTTTGCGGAACAGAGTACTAGGTTTTCTTTTATCAGTCCAACACAGGATATTAGTTGAAACACAAGTACAGAGTGTTTAAAAATTTAATTTAACTATTTATTTATGCGATAACAAATTTATTTAGAAAATAAAAAGAGAAGGGGTCTAAACAAAAGACTATATGGTCAAAAGACTATATGGTCAAAAAATTTTAAACTCAACTAAGTGGAATAGAAAAGTTTATTTATATAATCCAATTGATTATCAAAAAGTATAAATTTATTTATTCTAATTATTTATAAGTCACGGAAATACGTTGACTTACTGTATGAAAAATAAATTTATTTGTCAAAATAAAAAAATGGCGCTGAAAATTTTGATGACCGTCCAGCACGGCCAGCAATATAAATTAGTTCATAACACCGTGCAATATACAAGAATGCCTGAAATAATTAGCTAAACAAGGTATAGTGACCTATAAAATTAAACTGTGAGGAACAGGGGAAAATACAGACTTAGAAACTCTCCGTATTTGGATCTGTGATATGTGCAAAATCTTCGTGCTGCTATACAACGTCCATTCAATACCCTTTCTGTTTCGAATTATATATATAGATACTCCAACTGCATCGAATGTGCTACGATATATATCCACTCGAAAGAGTTGAATTTTCAAATTTAAAACGCGAGGCTAGCCGATCGTTTAAAATATTTTAAATTCAACTGTCGAGAGGTGAAAAATATCGTATTGCACGGGATTTGGTAAAGAATGTTAAAAAAGAAGATGTGTAATGATTGTCAATGAGACAACTCTCCTCCAGATATCAAATGACATAGACATTAACAACTATAGGTCGCAGTACGGCCTTCAACTAGGGGCAAAACCCATACTGCATAGTCAGCTATAATAGGCAGCGAAGTGACACATGTAAAACAATTCAAACGAAAAAACTAATTGCCTAATTTATGTACAACAAATAAACGAAAAACAAGTATGTAACACATAAACAAACGACAACCACTGAATTACAGGCTCATAACTTAAATTGGGACAGGTACATACATACAGAATATGGCGGGGTTAAACATGTTAGCGGGATCTCAACCCTCCCCTAACCTGGGACCGTTGTGTTACACTACAACTTAAGAACAAAAATAAACAAATATCAAATAACAGTCGTAACGAACGACAAAAGTAATTCTACATGATTCATAAATGAAAAAATAAATGAACTTACGTATTTCCCATTGAATGACTTTGTGTTATGTTTATTTGATGGTAGCACTTCAAATCTGAAATACAAACTGATAAAATACCAATAGAGGACCGATTAAGATGTTCCGTTACCTTAATGGTTATTGCTCGGTTATCATTTTTATACTAGTATGCAAATGTGGAATATTGAAATCATCACACAATTCACAATTACAAATATAGATATGATTGCATTATCTTCAAAATGGTATAATCAAAACGTTAAATAATCAAAACGTATAGGGTAAGGTCTAAAACGTACCGATCTTTATTGTTTTTTACATTTCAGTTTACTAAAGCTATTTTTACCTTCATCTGTTAACTATCGACTCATTATACTAATATTTGACCTTTTTTAAACTGGAGTAAAATCACTTCTTCACCATGACATTCATGTCCCAAATTATTTTTACATTTACATGTTTAGTGTTTGGTTTGAGCACTCCCAATTAAGGTAAACCCAGAAAATTGATTCGGATGCACATAATCTTTTTTCATTGGTTATATGGTTTAAACCTTGAACCTTTGAATGATTAATCACAAAATCAAAATGGTCTACCAAACATTAAAAGGGTATAATCAATTTACGTAAGGTGATAAAAAAAGTAATGGGTGAAGTAGAAAACATACCAAAATTTCAGTCAATCAAAGCTATTTTGACCTTAATCTGTTACCTATTGACCCATTATAGATTCATTATAGTTCCCTTAGCCAAAGTTACAACATCAAATTCCTTTGGGCTTATATATGTTTTATGGCTCGAAACTTTTTGTCCATGAACATTTGGTACAGCACGTTTAGAATTGAAAGGAACAGAAAGGTTTAACAGGAGCGTTCTTGTACGATCAACGTTTTATAACGAAAACATGAAAAAAATGCTCTAGAATATTATATCAACTAAAAAATACATCATATGTAGGTGCAGATGCATTGTAACTGCATACATATGAATTCGTCGCACAAATTAATTGGAAGATACATGACAATTTGTATTTAGGTAAAAGTAATTTGTTAAAAAAAAATAACATGTACGAACAGTAATATACGATATCGTTACCAATGGGGTACATACATTGCAGCTCAATACTTTCAAAAGTTAAATGACAAAATAATAATTATATAGTATTATATTTTTGCATTTGCTTATCAGGTACGCTTGGGACTACCCATTTTGAAACCAAAACATATACAACGTTTAAACGGGATAACACGGCTCAAAATTATGTGCTAAACTTGTCTTATATGAACTTTGTCATAGTTGCAACTTTAGATCTAGCATACTTACAGTATTTACTCTATTACCTTGTAACCGGCCTACACCATATCGTACATAAACACTATGTACGTTTACCATAATTAATATACAAATTAAGAACAATATTAATTTTGCCGACTAGCCCGTCAAGTACGCTGGACGCCGGATTTTATTTTAGATATACAACATGTAATAAATATGATAAACATTGTTTAAGTAAACATCCACTCATTTTATAATCATTGATCATTACAACTAACTTAAGAAAGTTCTTCCCCGTACCAACGGCCAAGACACGCCCAGGAAAAACCAGAGATAAAACCATACATTCTTTGATGGTCATAAAAGCTCTGGAAACCTGTGTTCTACAGCAAAAATATCTTTCGACAGACCGTCTCATAGGGACAACACGAGAACCTGCATTGATAATGAACTTTCACTCCTAATCAAAAACTACACTTATAATCTATATAACATTTCGAAATTGAAAATTAAAAAAATTAAAAATATACAATACTCCCACAGCTTTGAGATATTGATAACTATTATCAAAAATGTAATTTTGATGTGTACACTTCAAAGGCCGGCTAGAAAGTGAGATACATTTACATGTATACCTTTTACCTGTAATCAATTTTGATAACAAACAAATCCTGATTGGACAATACCTTATTTACAAACCGTTAATACAGACATTTTCCCGCTATTACTAGTCTAAACGCGGGAAAATTCATGTATTTACTCTATTACCTACTAACCGGCCTACACCATATCGTACATAAACACTATGTACGTTTACCATAATTAATATACAAATTAAGAACAATATTAATTTTGCCGACTAGCCCGTCAAGTACGCTAGAAAACTTACAAATATAGGGGGAACCGGAAGTAATGAAAAACAAAAAATGTTTACAACCCCAAATGCTTGGTCACTTGCAGCCTTTTATCAACTGAATCCACAACGTTACCATCCTTGCTACTGTCACTTTTCCAACGACCGTGTCGTTTCCATACCCTATCATTGACATCCGAATTTGCTGCAGCAGTAGCCCCACCTGACCGCATTGAATGCAATCCAAGCTTCAGGTCTTTTGAAACTAGTTTCAGTCTAGAAATAATGCTTTCTCTGGCTGTAGTATAACTAAGCTTTTTGTTTTTATATATAAGTTTACAAATACTTTTAGAACGAAAAATAGGTCTAAACAGGAAAAAATTTGATTCCAAAATGACACCTGAAAGATTTACATATTTCAAAAACATCTCATATGGGCAAGCAATGGTATCCCCCTTGGAAATTAAAACCTCATTACCATTACGATACTGGTCAGTCTTACTCTTCTCTATATACAAAATTAAATAATCTGATTTAACTTCAACATTTTTACACAAAAGAGAGCTAATCTCATCAAAACGCAAAAACCCAGCAAAAGACAGTAAAATCATTGTTAAATCACGAACCACAAGTAAATCTTGGCTATCTGAAAACATGCTACACAATTTCAATAACATATCTAATGAAACGGGATCCTTCTTGTGTTTCTTAACAGTAGCCACTCTCTTGGCAGATTCTTGTAATGAATGTATATATGAATTTTTAGTTGGATCTGCAAAATTACTCATTTCATGCACCCATTTTATACTATATATAGCAGAATTAATAGTGTTACATGTAGCACCAGTGTCAAGCAAGTAAGTTATATATAAAGCTATATGAACCGGCTGTGCTGGTAAAGCTTGAAAACCATGTTTTTTAATAAATGTTTCCCAACGTTTAAATGCATATAAGTACGATTTTGATGTATTATCACTTCTACTGTTCACAATATAACTGGACATATGTTCTGCATACTTGAAAAGTTCAGATTCCTCGTCTACTCCGGCTTCTTTAACATCATCCTTAATTTTGTCTCTCAAACCTATTCCTGGAAAACAGAAAATCAATCTATGATAATCTTACAACCTAAACTTCAATACGCATAGCAACGAAATTGAAATTTTGTTTAATCATACCAAATATCCCATTTCGCCCTCTTCCTCTATGAGTTATCCCTGAACCCGGAAAGATTTTATGATTTTTAACAAAATATTTGAATCTGTTATCCTCTGACAAGACCGGCCAATAAGGAGCCGACTTCCATTCGGGTATAACTAACGTACCAACTGCTCCGTCTTTCAACATCTTTTTAACTGTTTCTGTAACTAACGAAGGAGGTGGGACTAACCAGTTATTTTCTTTACCCCAGTGCTGTTTGAAAGCATCAACACCGCTCGTTCCCTGACACCAAAACTTTGAATTAAATTTATCACATTTTTTGTTATATGAAGCCGCAAAGCGATCTACTGTATGAGAACCCCACTCTCTATCTAGCATACGAAACAGCCATGTTTGTACACCCCAGTCATCGCAATCGTTCAACCTACTTAAAGTGTCTGCATGTGTATTATTTTCTCTTGGTATCCATTTTGCAAAAAACGAAACATTGCTTTGTTCACATGCATTTTGAATTTCCATATTTATATCTTGCAAGTGAGTCTTTTGACTACCGACCTTCAAAATAGTTTCAACATTCTTATTATCAGTATGTATTTTTACACTTTGCCCATTCAATGTAGGCAAATTAGTTTTCAAAACCCTATGAACAGCCTCAAGTTCTCTCCAAGTAGAACTCATGTTTGTTTCATGTGCATCCCATGCACCAAACATTTCTACCATTTTGCTGTTCCGTGCCTCGGCTATATATCCTCCATAGCCTTCACCTGAGGCATCCGAAAACATGTTTACATCACATGCTTCGTTTGTCAACTGACTAAATAATGCACCATCCGCATTTAACCTTACTATGTTTGATAACCAAAACTCTAGTTTTACCTCTGCTTCTGGAGTAACCCAGACCGGTGCCTCCCATGATGTTCTATCCTGAACACAATCATATGCATACCGAGTCCTTAACCTTACAGTTGTACCCAACACACCTTGTGTAGATATTAACTGACCAACAACTGAAGCTAACAGTTTTACTGATATCACACGTTTGTCTGGTAACCTGTTACAAATGCAGGATATACATTTTAATATCCTGTTAATTCTCTCATCCGTTATTCTAATTCTACCTTCAGAAGTGTCCCATACCATTCCCAAAAAAGTTATCACCTGAACCGGGTTCCAGTTACACTTTTCCTCAGCAATAATGAAACCAAAATCAATTAAGTCTGCCCTTATTCTATGGCTAACTTTGGTGCATTCATCATAATTGTCAGCACCCCCTAAACCATCATCAAGATACATTAGGATCCTAATACTGTTACATGTAGATCTCCAATACTTTATAAGCTCTCTTAAGACTTTTGAGAATATAAAACCTGCTGTAGCCAAACCGAAACACAAAACATTAAATATGTAAAATTTAGACTCCCACTGACAACCCAAATATGTTCTGTCTTCCTGCTGTACCATTATATGATGATAAGCTGACTTCAAATCAAAAGAAAACAGATAATCACCCTTAGAAAACAATTTTCTTGCCACAGTTGCATCTTCATATTTATATCTAAACTGATATAAATGTGGATTGATGTGACGACAGTCAAGCACTAATCTAAGTTTTGACTTGTTACCTGCAACCGTTAATGGATTAACAACCTTAGGCTTTACAAATACTTCTGATATACACCCTTTAGATAATAATTTCTCGATTTCATCTGTTACAAATGATTTGTTTTCTTTAGCTGATCTATTATTATCTAATAAAACATTCTCAGGTAAAGTTTTTAACGGTAACATATACCCTTTTTCAATAACATTTAAAATGTAATCACTTGCTTGAATGATTTTCCATTTGTTTATGTGTTTTCTCAAATTATTAACTGGTGATTTAATTGTATCAACCTTTGTACGTAAATTATCTACGTGTACTTCTATATTATTCCTATATAAAGTATTAATATTACTTATCTTATCATTTTTTCTTTGCTGTTTCTCAGGACATTCCTGTTTCCAATGACCTTTTACACCACAATTAAAACATCTGCCTGGTTTTCTTGTCATACTAGTAACTGCTTGTTCTGCTGGTTGTACGTAGGGATGCACTCGTCTAGCTTTCTTTGTCTTATC
The DNA here is from genome assembly GCF_036588685.1 of Mytilus trossulus. NCBI lineage: Eukaryota > Metazoa > Mollusca > Bivalvia > Mytilida > Mytilidae > Mytilus > Mytilus trossulus. Next base: position 23,472,291 of record NC_086380.1, read on the forward strand.
AGCTTTCACCTTTCTTTCCGCTATGTTTTCAGCCTTGTACAATTTCCTTTCATCCTCCGAATCATCTGCAAGCGGGTTGGTTTCATATTCATGTACAACTCGCCAGCCCAGCTCGGATGAATCAGCAATACGTATTAACTTTTGTCTATAGTTCATTAAAGAAATACCTTCCGCTAACTTCTCCTTGGCTTTGCATACGGTATCTGGCGTTGGATTGTTACCGTCCAATATACTGTCTGCTTCTTTCATTTTGCTGAGCACCTTCACGTTTTGCTTAAATTGCTCTTCATTCCCTCGTTTCTTGAATTTGGGTCCATCCGTCAAGGTAGCTTCTATCTTGGAAACCTGTGTTTCTGCAAGCTGTTGTTATTGCACATGCATCTTTCCCATTTCACTGGATATAATCGAACGCATTTGGTTCATCATGTCATTTTGGTTTACCGTCAGAATATTCGAGACTTGAATTCTGATCTGCTCTTGAAGTTCGGCGTCCATTTTGATGTGTACACTTCAAAGGACGGCTAGAAAGTGAGATACATTTACATGTATACCTTTTACCTGTAATCAATTTTGATTACAAACAAATCCTGATTGGACAATACCTTATTTACAAACCGTTAATACAGACATTTTCCCGCTATTACTAGTCGAAACGCGGGAAAATTCATTTATATCATGAAGGAATATATTACAATGTGTATTATTTGAATCGCGCTAGTACCGAAGGTTAGGTTATAAGTCGGGTAAAACTCATTTATTAACTAGAAAACTTCATATATTCCACTACCACATTGTTTGCTGCTTTGTTGACACTTTGCAAGTACTGGAAGCATGTATCTGCTGTTGTATTTTTTATTTTGGTCGGGTTGTTGTCTCTTTGACACATTCCCCATTTCCATTCTCAATTTTATTCTTATTTTTGAAATAGGCGTAGTATATTGTTTTAGATATTTTCATAATATGATATTCAAATATAAAAAATATTCATATATGCATTCAAATATACTTTGTACGTATACATAGCATTATATTTGTTATCATATTCTTCCCATTGACAACAATTTTTACAGTTGATTAAAACAAATGACCTGCGAGACTTTTTCTAATCTATTTAAGATGGAGGAAGATATTTGTTTCCTTTTTTTAAATTTGTTAACCAGTTTTGAACGATAATACGGTCCCCTGTAAAACCATGGGAACATGGATCAAATTTAAAATTAGATGAGTCAAAAACTCCTTTGTATGGCATTAATATTATTTTCTATACTAAAGTCTGGTGAAACTGACGTATAGTTTAAAATTAAACTTCAGCTGTTGTTTATTTTAGGGATACCATATTAAAGGAAGGTTATAAGATATACTAGACAACTTGATGAAATCAATACCTCTGTTAATATATTTAAATATATGAGAAAATGGCGTTTAATCCTGCTGCAAATGTTTGCCCCTGTCCTAAGTCAGGAATCTGATGTAGTTGTCGTTTGTTTATGTATTTATACGTGTTCCTCGTTTCTCGTTTTTTTTTAATTTAGATTAGACTGTTGGTTTTTTCCGTTTGATTGGTTTTACACTAGTAATTTTTAGGGCCCTTTATAGCTTGTTGTTCGTTGTGAGCCAAGGCTCCGTGTTGAAGGCCATACATTGACCTATAATAGTTTACTTTTATCAATTGTTATTTGGATGGAGAGTTGTCTCATTGGCACTCATACCACATCTTCCTATATCTATTAATGATATTCAGAAATAGCCTTCGGTGACAAAATGATGTAGTTATTCCCGTACATCCATATAGTAGGCTAGAAAAAAAGAGATTGTGTCACACTCCTCGACAATAGCCTATAATTGAGTACTTGGTATTTGACCGAGTTTACATAATAATTAATGCTCTAACTTGTTTTTTAAATATAGAAATGGAGTCGTCAAGTATATAAATCAGACGTTCTTAAATTCTTTAAATTTGGATGGATACGTTTGCCGAGCAACCTATTATTACGATTTCCTTTATCAACAATATACATGATATCAATAGAAAACGTGTTAGCAATGTTTCCTTGACCCTTTATATTGTCATTTAGGCCAAACAGATATGTATTGTTTAATTGTTTAATCGATGACAGTTCGCACATTTTACGGGAATCTTTAAATTGTTTACGTGATTGACGTCCATGATTCTGAATCGTTTCGAGTGGGAGGAATTATAAATAAATAAATAAATGCAATATTGTGACTGGAGTTGCCTAAATGCTAGTAAATTAACCTTTATAGTGGATTAGGTTTCCAGAAGTGGTAAAGTTGTTCCTGTTTTTCTTCTCAATAAATTACCCGTTTCACCTATCTAGCTATTTGATATTTACCACTCTTTGGCTTAGTTAAAGTAACCAGATAAATGAGGCTTATAGTTTTCGAGTTATAGCACAGGAAAATCTTTGCCGTTTACTGCTGTCTTAACATTAAAAGAAAATAATCTAGACACAACAGAGCAGGTTTGTCAATTTGCTGAGCATTCCTCAGGAATAATTGTGATTATCCACGTGCATTTTTGTTTCATAAGTTATCTTCAGCATGCATCAAAACCTTTGGTACAATTGTGAAAGTGTTGAGTTTAGAAGTGAATTTCGACTGACGCTGGTTGTATTCATGTTAAGAACGCATGGTTTAAGCACACGAAAACCCGTGGAGTATGTTATGTTTTGAATACTTTCAATTCCTTAAAATCATGATCATTTAAAGTAATTGTAAAAATTAAATGAGGACTTAATTAATAACATTGAATAAGGATTACAAAAAACGAAACATGTAAACAACACTAGATTGAGCTGTTCTTATAAAAACTATAACGCAAAGCCAAAGGTAAGTAAAATATAGCAGAAATATAACACAGGGCAAATACAAAATTATATAAGAATCCTTTTTAAACTATCATAAAAATAAACCATTATAATCAAGTTGGTAGGAAGATTTTGTACAACTGTTCTTTTTTACAATTTGGTTAATATAAACAAGCATATAGAAGTCGTTAATAGAAATCATGTCATCAGATTTCGGTATTGTGTTTTAGCCATTATGAATGAACATAAAGATATACCCGAGTATGTAACTATCAAAATATGTGTAGAAACCTTTCAAGGATCTTGTATTTCGTTGTTTTAATTTGTTGTATGGTAAGTTAAAATCAAACTGACACTACATACCATTGCCGCTTCAACAAACAATAATATTTTTTAATATTAATTGTTAGAAAGGAACTCTACGGATGTGCTTTATTTTTAACAGTGTATTGATTTGAAAAACAATATTTTAATGTCACCTTTTTTGCCGAATATGTCAGTGTCCGGAGTGATGTGGATATAGCAAGAACAATCTTCATATGAAGGATTGCAGTAACATTTTTTATCTGGAGTCTTTACAAAAGTATATCCTTTACGAGTATCACACACACATAATCTGTCGGACGTGTTGTTAGAGTTTTCATCATTTCCATAAGTCACCTGACCTATTTCATTGCAAAGAGATTTCAGAAAAATGCAGTCACTGTAACCAATTGTATCAAAAATAAAAGGTTGATATCGAGTTGAACTGCAGTTTGCTCTATTTAAGTTAGGCTGAAAGACATATTTATAACCTGCAAATATAAGAAAATATAACCTATAAATTCAACAAATAAAGTTCATAATAAACATCTTAATATCAATGAAAATTTCAACTAAACATGTGGATGTTTGCGTAATTCAACCCTCTGAGTAACTTCAACTAGACTAAATAATCTTATTAATGAAATAGAACTGTATTTCATTACTTCTTAATATATAGTAAAAAATTAATGATATATGATAAAAATACAATTTTGTGTAAAAATGTCATTGAAATATTTGTAAGATAATTGGTTTGAAAGATATTGTTTGATGTAAATCAAATAAATCCGCTGTAGCGTTAACCCAATACCTGTGTATATAACTATGAAAACTGTTTTAAATACTATACCAGCAGCCAAGATTCTGGGTTTACTACATTTGTCTCTGTAAACGTTTTTTCGAAAGGTGACATCAAATAAACACGTATAATTTCTTGGAGGTATACACATGGATTTTGCTCGAAGCATCCAATGTCCGTGAGATGGACAAGAGAAGTTGAATGCTTCATTCAGGGACAGCACCTAAAAATAAATCAATTTCTATTGATGTGAATTTCAGCATTGATCGATTTGGGTACTCCTCATTACGGAATCATGGATAGTTTGATGGTCGATTCAAACCCATTTTTCTATGACTCAATAGGGATTAAAAATCAAATTGATGTACATCTATAATAAAGAAGAATACGGCTACAAAATAAACACAAAATGGAATTTTAGTCTTTATAATAAAAAAACGTAGGTGAAAAAACTGTCAAAATAGGTCCAATTTGGGTACCGTAGCGTTATTAACAATAACATAAAAACAAAACTTTAAATTTACTTCGATACATTTTTAAACTTTAAACGTTTTATGCATATACTTTCTAATAAGTTTATATATAATTTTACCGTATCGATTTCTTAAATAGAGACATTTGTTCTGTTTCAAAAACATTCCATTTAATATCTAAAATGTACAATGATGCCCTTCAAAGAATATAAGAATACTTCAAAAAAGGTACAAGTTCTAACTCAAATCTATAAAAACTATAAGATAATGCAAAGTCAACGTTACTGCCCTGCGTCGGAAGATTTCAAACATCAGTGATGAATCATATTTTTTTATCAGAACACCGACTATAAACATATAAAAAGCATTGAATTCAAAAATTGCTGTAATTTGTAATATCTATATTTAAAACGGTATATAAACTCAGAGTATATTTTTTGCCTGATAATTCTAGGATAACATTCTGTAATTATCAATGCATAGTTTCTACAAATGTAATAAAGGCGATTCAGATAATGATAGTGTGTCTTATTCAGTACTAGTATATGGTTGGATCAGCAAAACTTGATTTCAGAAATGAAAGAACTTGTTTCATTTGAATATGTTTATACCTGAAGGACGAAAAGTAGGATAGAGTTGCTCATTATAATTCAAAAAGACGTTCCTTTCGTACTTATAAGTGTCATCTACAACGATAAAACATAGATATCAGTGGTATATTAATAAGACGTTTCATTAAATGTTTGATTTGGATGCATAATAATATACAATTTCTCAAGATAAAATATAATATTTAGCTCTTCAGCACAATTTCTCTATTTAGTCTTACGTCAGGTGTTTCCTTGATAAACCATGTCTGTTGTTTTTTGTATTCTGGTTTTGTAGCTAACATGTGATGTAGGGTACTTAATAACGGATAGCGGCATTAGCCGAACATCTTTTTATCTTTTTACGTGATTAAATTCCTGTGTGCTGGTTTATTATTTTGACGCCAAACTTTGCAACTTTCAATTTCAAATATGGGTATCATTATGGAATTCAAAAATACTATATACCAAACTCGGCCAAATGGTATCTACACGACTCAACCTTCAAAGTCGCTTATCTAACCCTTCTATCGATAAGTGTCATATTGAAAATTACCTCCGGTAATCTATGCCTGGGATAAGAAAATCCTTAGTTTTTCGAAAATTTCAAAGTTTTGTATACAGAAAATTTATAAAAATGGCCACATTATTGATATTCATGTCAACACCGAAATGTTGACTACTGGGCTGGTGATACCATCGGGGACGAAACGTCCACCAGCAGTGGCATCGACCCAGTGGTGTAAATAGTTATCAAAGGTACCAGAATTATAATTAACTACGCCAGACGCACGTTTCGTCTACATAAGTCTCATCAGTGACGCTCATATCAAAATATTTATAATGCCAAACAATTACAAATTTGAGGAGCATTGAGGATCCATAATTTTAAAAAGTTGTGCCAAATACGGCTAAGGTAATCTATGCCTGGGATAAGAAAATCCTTAGTTTTTCGAAAATTTCAAGGTTTTGTATACAGAAAAGCGATTTGATTTGATGAGGTTGGTCCGTTTTTCATTGAATTGTGATCGGAAGCTTTAGCCCAAAGTATAACATATTTAATCAACTGAAGTATACTAGAAGGCGTTTTCCTAGAAAATTTTAAATTAGCTAAAGTAATTTCAATATTTAAAACTGGTAATAAACACATGCCAGAAAACTACAGTCTTATATCAATACTTCCTATTTTATCGAAAATATTTGATAAACATGTCCAAAACATTTTTATTTGTTATATCAGACAAAATATAAAGTATTAAAATAGGCACGATATGGATTCCGATTTAACCATTTATGTCAAACAGTCAAATTAATTGACACCTGGCCTAAATGTTTTGATGATGGCAATGTTGTAGGAACAATCTTTCTAGATTTAAAATACGCATTGATCTGGTTAATCACGTCATTCTCATTTATACAAACGACTCTGATCATTCAATATAATGGGTTAAGTCGCACCTATCTTACAGAAAACAAAAAGCGTGCTTTGTTGATACAGCCTCAGATTTAAAATGTATATAATATGGGGTTCTCCAAGGGTATTTATTAGATTCCTTTCTGCTTGTTTTATCTATAAGTGGCATGACAGTAGCCAATCATACAGCCATTGGTATGTATGCTGATGATACAACTCTTCATGCAAATCGTAACAATTAGGAATGAGGAGACAGAAAATTAAATTACGATGCGAACACCATATATATTTGGTATTTGAACAATAGAATGGTTATAACTTTTTTAAACATTAAGTTTGTTTACATAATGATTCACAGTTATGCTCTCTGTGTTGCATCTCACTGAGACATAACGTGGGAATGTTACCAGTAAATATGCATTATTATGCACATTGTTCATATTGAAATCCGTAGTAATCCTACAGTTAATAAAATTAACGGTACCAATTTTCTTGCACCAGATGCGCATTTCGACAATACATGTCTCTTCAGTGATGCTCGTGGCCAAAATATTTAGGTAAGTTTAGTTCCGAAATTTAGTTTTAGTTTAAACTCTTATAAGTTCGGGGCATATAAATGTTGAAAATATGCTGCACAGCCCTATATTTTGACCTTTGAAAAAACCTAGTAATGCATATATGATGTTGCCATGCTAGGATGTGATATTTTTCTTAAAAACTTCATTGTAAAGGTGGTACAGTTTTAGCAGTAAAGGGAGTTCCTATGGGAAATTGCATTGTCAATATTTACAGAAATGCACCAAGTTGACTATGGATGTATGTACACTCGAATCACACTGCTGTCTAGAATTAAGAAGGTTTTTACCATAAGAAAGTAGACAGCTGTTTTATAATGCTTTTAATCTGCCCATATTTAATTTGTGTTGCTTAGTAAAGATGGATATAAAATAACAACACAAAATTCAGAAAAGAGCTGCAAGGATTAAGCTTAATGCACCAATACTAACACATAGTATATATTTATTTACGGAGCTAAAATGGTTAAATTTCAGATCTAAAATTTCATATTATGATTGTATTCTTGTTCATAAAACTCTCAACGATAAAGCACCTAATCATGCTAATTACTTAAAGGAACTCTGGTGTCCTTTTGTCTAAGGACATCTGCAAATATAATTTAGCTGCTGTGCGACCGAACACAAATTCAATAAAGAAATCTTTCTCAATTACCTCTTCAATACTTCAATACAATAAAATGGGCACGTGTAAACAAAAGTGTATAGATTGCTTGACTGTAAATGATTTATTACAATTCACTCATATATTTTTTATGATTTTGTATTTGAGGTTCATACATTGTATATGAATTTTATTTTCACATGTTCACATACAATGTTTAGATAGTCAGCATGAATATTGCATCTAAATAATATGTTCAAAATTGTAAGCTTTGTAACATTTGTACTATTTGTTCTTAGTGAGGACCTCAAGGCAATTCAGTGAATGCTAATTGAGTCACCCTATTTAAATAAAGTCATAACTTACTTTAAGTTATCAACTTACTGATTACAATGTGGTGAAATACATTTAGGGCAAATTAGATCAAAACTAGAAAACAAAAGTAGATCAGCTCTGACTCGAAACGGAAATTTTCTGTTGAGGGGTCTGGAAGTTAGTTTGACTGCTTCAAATTAAAAGATGCAAATAAAATCTTAATTGTTTGTTCTGATAAACTTGCAATATATATTCATTTCGGTATCTGTTTGTAAACTGTTGTGGGTTGATTGTGCTTCTTTTAGTTCACAGTACTCTTTATATAACCCTTAATTATTAATAGGATTAATGTTTGTTAAATAACGGCGACAGTACTTTGCCGAATTTGCACTAAGTCACAATACCAGAGAAAAGGACAGAATCTGTACAGATCAAACGAAGAAAGGGGTATACGACCTTGATAACGTGTCGTAAGTGAGTCGAGATTTCGACACATTGTAACGGTATATCAATTCGTTAGGGTAACTTTTAAAATTATGTAGGTTCTATTTCAAGATATGTCTGTCAAAACATAACAAACATGATCAGTTACATAACAATTAAAGGCTACCTTACTCGTTTCGTTCAATTTATTAAATCACAGCTGATATTCAAGTTGGCTGTTTTACTACTATTGACCTATTTTTGAAAGAGTTATTTGAATAATCAATAAACCTTAATTCCTTTAAATATATGTCCAATGCCTCGCATGACTAAATATATTACCTCCTATATATTGCAGAGAATCCATTGGTTATGCGATGTCACGTGCGACATGACTAATACACGTCACGCACAAGATTTATCGTTATTAGTATTACCTAATAGAGAAAACAACGCAAGCGACATATTAAAGTATCTACTTTATACGTTAAATGTTACTTAACAATGGTATTTGTACGTTTAAAGCGTCAACTACATGTTATTTATAACTTTCATTGTACATTGTACGTATGAAAGTGAAAATTATTAATTTGGATTGTCTTTCTTTTAACAAAACCATTTTTAGACGTTAAACAGGCGAAAACTTATGTATAACGAACTTTATCACTGACTTTGCATACGTAAAATGATTAGTCGGTGATTGTTTGGCAGATTTATATTAAATTATTAATTTATTTTAGTAAGCTAAAAAAATACATTTTTTATAGATAAAATGAAATATATCAGTATCTTTTTTATTTAAGTTGACATATTTGATACATTTTTTTCCAAATTGACTATGTAAGTTTTCGGTGAAGACGTCATTTGTATTTTTATAGTTGTTACGTTAATGTGCAATGTTTTTTGTCAACTGATGAACATTTATTTAGGTTACTAAAGGATCTTTGTAGAGTTCTCTGTCGTCGATTCTAATCTTGTTAGATGCGTTGCAGCACATACTTCAGGAAATCGAACAAACTTTTATGTGTTACATATTTGTTTTTCGTTCATTTTTTTACATAAATAAGGCCGTTAGTTTTCTCGCTTGAATTGTTTTACATTGTCATATCGGGGCCTTTTATAGCTGACTATATGCGGTATGGGCTTTGCTCATTGTTGAAGGCCGTACGGTGACCTATAGTTGTTAATATTTGTGTCATTTTGGTCTTTTGTGGATAGTTGTCTCATTGGCAATCATACCACATCTTCTTTTTTATATATTACAAGTTTGTCCAAGGAATTAAATCAAAATTTTATAATTATAAGGAGTCAAAACAGAGAAAAGAAAATGAAGCTGATGGCTGCAAAATGTAATTATTTTTTTGCTTTCTGAAAGTTTATTCTCTTTCATGCAGAAAGAGTAAGAGCCATTACAACATATGAAAAGTAAATTTGCAGATATGTCAGTCATGCAAACACTGGTACACAATTTCATATTACATTCAATTATTTATAGTCTAAGTGTAAAGCCATTTTCAATTAATATTTTATAGTGCGTCTTTTCTGTTTGTAATGTTATACTGCTGTATCAGGTTTGGGGTGAAGGTTGGTGCCTGTTAAATCGTTCAAACCCGCTGAATATATTATATGCACCTGTCCTAAATCAGGAATTTAAGTCAAGAACAGTGCTTGACGTTTGTTGGTATGTTTGATAAATGTTTCTCGTTTTGAAAAATAGATTAAACCGTTGATTTTCCTGTTTGAATTGTGATAAAATGGTCATATTGGGGCCCTTTATAGCTTGCTCTTATGCTCATTTTATTCTTATGGGGTTTTGCTGCTGCTGCTGCTGCTGCTTATGGATGGTTATGATTTTGCTGTTGCTGCTTTTAAGGATCAGATAAAAGTAAATCACATTCAAACTCATTGCATGATTTTTTTTCTATATTTATATGTTTATGAATTTAAAGAAAAATCAAAAGGGCTGAATGCTCTATAATTTGCCCAATAGCTGTTCCCGGTTATTATTTTTTAGTTGATCACAGCTGCTCTGAGATTTTTCAAACTGCTTACAGCAACTATCTTTATTTTTTACATCACATCTGCTCACAGCTGTTGTCAATATTTTCAAGTTGCAGGAGCATTGAAAACAGTTTATTAAAAAAAACCTTAATATGAGTATTTGAGGCAGCAGCAACAACAACAACACTCTATCCTCAAGTAGCGGCAGCAACGACACTCACAAGAAGGAAGTGAGCACAAGAGCTGTAGGGGAAGTAAAAGCATTACATGGAAACACCTTGTATATGACTCTGAAGCAACAGCAGCAGCGATAATACTTTAAATTGTGAATTGCGAACTACTACACCAGTAGGACAACCGGAAGGGCCTGAGTAAGGATATCGGCGCTCAGTGATACAGTTCATTAGACGACGTTGTTAACACGTAATGGCGGCCATTATTTGACGTTGGATTTGGCATTCCACGCTGAAAAGTTGAATAAATAACATTCTTGGATGCTTAAACTTTATGCTACACGACACAATAAGGTAAAGGTTTATTCCAGATATTTCAGTTACTTATTATCAAAAAAGTCGGATCCAACGAAATGATTTCAACGGCAAAAATAAAGTGTAAAATTATATCAAAAACCAAATTTTTCATCATTCCCTTTTTATATACTAGTATTGAATCAACTATTTACTGGTGAATTTCATTCGGATTTCGTTCTAAGGTATCCGCCCTTGTCTCCGGAAATATAATACCCTCACAAGTTGTCAACATCCGTTTTCAAACTGGTCAATCTCCCTGGAAAAGATTCACGCTATCACTAAGTCTTCTTATTCTAATGATAGAACATTGTATACCTCTAACTGCAAATAGTAATACGGATCAAAATGAATTAAATTTGAAAGAACGTATGATCACGTTTCATGCCGATTGTAAGTTCCCAAAAAAAAAGGGGGGGCGTGTAATTTCCCTCCTAAAATATAGGCTACTGAGGCTTCACGAATTTTGCTGAACGTCTCGGGTTCAACTCAAAAGTCCATGTACTAAATCATTGGAATGTAATAGATATTCACCCTAACTGTTGGCTATGTTATACCTGGTATAATATTTCATTTGAAAAATAAACTATTTGTGTCCCTGATTTCATATACAATTTAATATTCATAAAAATGAAATCTTTCATGAACATAAAATAAATAAAGGTAAAGCTATCACAGGGCACTTGATTCACTCTACATACATACTTCTCTAAGCTCTTTCCCATAAGAAAATAAGAAAGCCATCCTTTAAATTCATATCTCATGTATCTCTGAAATTTTAAAATAAATTTACACATTGAAATTAACCCCTTAATCACCCACCCATTTGAGAGCTTACACATGCATTAACACTATACCCATGGCCAGAAATTAACAAATTTAAAATGCCTGCACAATTTCTTTATATCCATCATGTTTTATTATTCCTATAGGCTATAATAATATATATATATATATACAAACTGATTAGAAATTATAATCCATTGACAATATTAATTTCTTTCAAAAACTGTACTTGAACTTCATTAATGGTGGCATGACAGTGGTGGTTCGTGGATTTGAATGGGAAAAAACTAGGTTGTGTCAGTGAGTGCCCCAAAATGTATAAAATTTCAGCTTGCATTGTACAATGGACATGTTATGATATTTATGTACCCTATTATATTTTTTATTTACATGTATATAATTAAAACAAAAATGTTAATGAAAGGATTGTTATAACATAAATTTGGTCCATGGTAAACAATGTTAAACCTAAATATTATTATTTAAGTTTGAAATGTTTTCTTTGCCTGTAACTTTTATGTATTGAGCAGAAATGCTAGAGGCATAATTCTTCAAATACTTAATGAATATGTAAAATTGAGAATGGAAATTGGGAATGTGTCAAAGAGACAGCAACCCAACCAAAGAGCAGACAACAGGTGCCACCATTGCAGCAAGAAAAATATATGTAATGTATTTGTCAAATTTGTATTCATGTGTTGGTAATAACAATGCAAAGTTTAATTTTGCTTTGAAAAATTGGTATATTCAATTGATTTAGTAATTGTATGTACATTTGCTTTATATTTACAGGATGGAGAAAGATGTTCACTTTCAATCAAAAATTCAAAACAGAGGACTTTTATATAGCAACAAAAATACTTGCAGTACATGTACATGTATGATTTACATACAAAAAGAAAGCAGTAATCAAATGGAATGTCAACAGCGGTTGATGTTAAAAACAAAATGATTTTGTTAATGGAAAACAATATGGCTAGAATATACTTGTATAAGGGTTAGTAATCCAAAAGTGTCTGTTTAGGGTAACAACAGTGGGTTATTAACAATGCACTATGAATTCAAACCCACAAATATGAAACAAAAACTTATTAATGGAAATCATATTAAAACTATTTTCATAAGGAAATAGACTGAAAATATTCTACCTTTTAACAGTCAGACAAGAAAATTACCAATGGAATAAATTTGGAATGGAAGTTAAAATTTATAGTTTATAGGTCAAAGAATCATACACAGATTTTAAGGCCAAATGATATACTTTTAATAGTTTAAAGATTTTATTCTATTATCTTTGCTGTATAATTTCAAGATAGTTTCAGTTAGGTTTAAAACCTAATTTAAAGAATGAAGGGAACAGTAATTTAAATAAAATTAATTTATATGATAAAAAAAAACAATATAAGGGAATTAACTCTTACACGATGTCCATCATATCCATGAGAATGAAGTGTTTTAATAAACTTGACCATTTTTTTTCAGATAACAGAATGCCTTGAGCAGACCATATTGGGGTCATGGATGGCAATAACAATGAAATATTATATATTATAATTATCATTTATCATTACTTTTTGATTGAATCAGCAAACTTGATTTAATAACAATTTTTTTATTTTATTTTCAGTACACATGGTACACAACACATCCTTGATGAATAGTTTTACTGGAGGATGAAAATTTTGATACCTGGAATCAGCAATTTATATGAATTTTGTTAAGAGAGATATATTCATGTACAGAATGGTAACCGAGGTGGTTCGAGTGATTATTAGCAGACATTTTTGTTGAACTTAATATGCAGGATTGAATAAATGAAACATTAGCTGACTATGGGCTCAAAGTGTAGTAAAAAGACTTTTAAGAGGATTTTTAAATTTGCAAGACTCATCATCATTAAAATGTGCATATTAAGTGAAATGTCAGCATATTTAGTAAAAAAAATCAGATTACTAACTCAGTGCTCATGATTTTTTTTTTCAAAGCAATATATATCACTGTTGTATAATTAATAAGATTCCACGTTTTATTTTATACTTCTGACAAACAAATATATCTTCCCTCTGGCCTCAAGTGTTTCCCTTTTTAATTTGCATTAGTTTAATTTAAAGAAAGATCACTTTGACTTTTGGGCTACCGGTACATCAAGTTTTACCATAATTTTGCTTTGATATATTTTCAAAAATTGAATTACAAGGCTGAATTTGATCAAATAAGCTCACTTTTAAATATTTATCACATATCCCGTACTAAAATAATCTATAAAATTAAAAATGGAAATGGGGAATGTGCCAAAGAGACAACAACCCAACCAAAGAGCAGATAACATGATCAGAACCAATAATGTGCTTAGATTGATTTCTTTCACTTAAATGCCCTGTTGTTGAGACTTAGTCAAGTAAGTGAGGAAAAAAAAATTGTATTCCAATCAAATTGCGGGAGAGGGGAACCAGTATTCAACACTGCATTACTATATGTAAAAACAAAATGTATATCCTATCACCAGTTACAAATGTATGATACAGCCAACCATACAACATACGCATAGCCCCTGTGACTGAAAGGAGAAAAGAGATGCACAACATACAAAAAATATTCCATATTGCTAGCTACATTGTATCATTTATACCTGCTTATGGCTGGATCACAGTTCTAATATGAAAATAAGAAGTTGGGTTAGATTGCCAATGAGACAACTCTCCACCAGATCCCAATGACTAAAAGGTCAATAAATATAGATCTCAGACAGCCTTCAACATTTAGCAGAACCAATAACGTATAAAAAGCTACATGTACAAAAAACTCCTAAATAACATGACACAAGACAGGCTGAAAAGGAATATTTTACCTCTGTATGCAAAAGTGAATTATATATATTTAGAAATATGTGAAGCAATGAATGCAAATAAATGAATAGCCAATCCAGAAAAAAATCCTACTATCTCCAATGTTATGGTTTACACGTGACGGTTTATTAAAAACATTGGCAAACTTTTACATATTTCATTCAAATAATTTACATTAAACAAAATAACAAACAAAAGAAAAAGAACATGTTGAATGGGTATAAAGGTAGAAGACCCAGGACGGACAAGTACGTCTAGTAGGAACACACCAGGATTCCCTTTGATTCCCCACCACCTACTCCTATCTAGAATAGCAAAATTCAATGGTATTCCCCACTATGCATAGAATACTATATGTAATACTAATACAGCAAACCAGAAATTGAGAACCATGAGCCACTAAAAATTAAAAGAGCCCCCCCCCCCCCCCCCCCCTCTCTTGTTACAAAAAAAAGAAACAAAACACATAACTATAATCATGATAATTGTATTAACGAAAGAAAAATTATGAAAAAAAAATGTTATGACCTAATCAGATAAGCTGTTCATTCCAAAAACTCGTAACAATATTCACGAAATGAATTTTTATCAACTATAGGTACGATGTCAACAAGTCAATCCCATGCTGATGATGTAGAAAAATGTAGGTCTAAAACTGTTAGTTTACCAAGTTAGACCTGTTTTTGGTATAACGTTGATATGGATTCAACATATTGCATGATTTTCTTGACATTAAGATAAATGCAATTGCTGCAAAGAAGAAAACATTCCAACTTTTAATGACATTTTACGTTGACATTTTCGGCGCCGGATATTGACAACGTTGATCTACATACTGATACAACTTCGGTTGAGGTTGATTCCGGCAATTCTGCTTAAAAAAATCACAAGCAGGTAAAAGTTATTGATGTCTTAAAATATATTTGTTATGTTTCAATAATTTTTGGTGGATAATTATTTTCGAGGGATGAATATCTATCGTGTACTTCAGAAACAAGGTTAAGGGAGGAACACGCCCCTATAGTGGGGACAATATACATAATAAAGATGACTGTTCTCCATTTCTTCTAGATAGAAGTGCCTAATTTTTCCATAACACATACATTTTGTACCAAAGATTATTATATGGAAGTATAAAAAAAATCGAGGCGAATTTTTTTTTGAAAACATCTCATAATTATAGCATACCAATAGACGTAGTGAAAAAATAGAACGAAAATGGCGCCTTCTTCAATTTCGAATAAAATTTATAATTTTACAATTTATTGACACATATTTCTATTTTTTAAGGGATATCATAGCTAAGGATTCACTATTACATGTCATTTGAATGTTATTTTTGTGTCTGCTCAAAGGGAAGAAATCTTACATATAAGTTTTTCGATAATTTTGAGATGCCCCGCTGTCTGTAATGTGTTGTTATTGACACATTTATGAACAGTTAAACAGTAATAATAGGAATTTTAAAGTCAATGGACAAAACTAATTGAACAAGTTTAAAATATAAACCAACACATTTTTAAACTTCGAGAAAACAATTCAAACAGATACAACTTCTAATTACATGAACTAAGATTTATTTCAATATCTAAACATATTCAAAAGCAAGTATATTTATTAACTGTAAAAGAGGGACGAAAGACACCAAAGGGACAGTCAAACTTGTAAATCTAAAACAAACTGACAACGCCATGGCTAAAAATGAAAAAGACAAACAGAAAAACAATAGTACGTAAACGTCTTAAATCAAATTTAATGTATATTTAGATTTGGCATTTATTTTATTATTCTAGACTTTGTCGTAAATTTAGGCATAAGTGTTTTACACGGATTATGTGTCATAATCTTGGACAAAGGTCTTCAATGCATTTACTCTATCTATTTTATTACCTAAGTTGTAAATAAACTCCTGGGAAATACTGTGTAGCAAAGCCATTGATATCCATGTTTGAATTAAACATAAATCATAATTTAATTACAACTTTTATTTTATATATATACATCACAATTATAATTTGGCCCTTGGGGAAACTACTCAGCTAAAAAAAAATTTTTTTTGCTTCATGCCTAAACCAAGAGCCTAGCTATGTGCATACTGAAAAGTAGCAAAGTATAGACCCCTGGCTTGACATCACACCAATCCAATTGGAACGATGGTTCAAAATAAATGCATGAGGCTATCAGGAAGCCTATGAGGCTATAATTCCTAGAGGCTATCATGCCTATGAGGCTATGAGGAAGCCTATAATGAGACAATGAGGAAGCCTGTAAGGAGGCTATGAGGAAGCCTAGTTGTGTTGATGTTGAATTGGTGTTGGAATGAATTTGTATGAAATTTGACAGTTTATTCCCAGAAATTCTTGGGGGATGAGTGAAATTTTTGAAACAACCAGTGATAAAATTTCATAAATGAAATCAATAAACATAATGCTCAGATTGCTTCCCCTGTCATGGCAATATTGAAGGTGAAAGGAGGGGTCGGTGGGAGGCAAGTTTTTAGCTAAAACACTATTAGCACTATTAGCCAAGATTATTCTATAACTGCTTAATCTGCATTTAGATAAATGAATACTCAAGGCAGCAAACACAGGTTTTTAATACACAACTTCTTAATGGGATACTCCTAAGTGGAAGGAGTTAAAACTGCACCCAGATTAATGTATCAAGAAACAAAGGACAAAGGAAGCCAAATGCCACAAGTTGTCACTAATTAACAAGACATGTATATTTGTATTGGAACTGATGAAATTAGACCTCCTACTAAGAACATGTGATAAACTTCATATCTAACTGATTGACATATGATAATAAATCTGTTTCATCTCAACAGCAAAGAAAATACACATCCTGGAAAAATCCTAAAATAATGATTACTGAGTAATTAAAATCAAATTATGTATAAACATAACTTATATAACATATAAGTACCTATTTATTCTCTGTGATAGTTTGGACTAAAATTTACAAATACGTGTCGGACACTAATTACTCTTTTAATCTATTGTTATTTCTAATTTGTCATCTGGTAATCTGCTTAATCCTTTAACTGCTCGTGCTTATATATATTGTTATTGTTTGTATGTTACATTACTTTTAGTTTGGAGTTTGTTGTTTGATATTTCCGGACTGCTGAAATAAAAGTTTAAGGAGCGAAATATTCCTTCTCGATTTACATTTAGTCAGAACTACATTTCACCCGGCTATATCATGAACGAACAAATATATATATAAGTGCATAACTTCATGGTCACGTGTGATAAAAAATTGTAATTGGAGATTGTTTACCACCACCGTACATTAAATTCACGTGTTCGGCTTCTATTCTCCATTCTGAGGCAAACCTGGATTTCGTAAATTAAAACAAGTTTTCATGACAATATCTCTTTATTGGCACCAAGAAAACATGCATCTGCTATTTTTAATTGCTATTCATATACGAAAAGCATAATAATTTAAGATTGATAAAAGGCATTGTTTTTCGTCTTCTGAAAATTACAGTAGATACTATCACACAAGCCTTAAATTGTTCTACGGGGCTATAAACTTTCGAAACTGATATGGAATTCGTACTTTAACTAATAGTATCTCGATTGGATAAATCCGATAATCCACTTGTTACTATGTAATAATTTATATTTATCAATTTGATGTAACAGATTATCAATTTGATATAACATATTATCAATTTGTTATAGCAGATTATCAATTTGTTATAACAGATTATCAATTTGTTATTACAGATTATCATTTTTTTATAACAGATTATTAATTTGTTATAAAATATTATCAATTTGTTACAAAATATTATCAATTTGTTATAACAGATTATCAATTTGTTATAACAAACAGATTATCAATTTGTTATAACAAACAGATTATCAATTTGTTATAACAAACAGACTATCAATTTGATAAAACAGACTATCAATTTGATATAACAGATTATCAATTTGATATATAACAAATTATCAATTTGATATAACAAATTTAATATTTGATATAACAAATTAAATATTTGATATAACAAATTAAATATTTGATATATACTAATTAATTATATATTTTATATCAAATAATGATTTATAAAAAATTACGATCGTTTATTGTCTAGTTTTATGCCAAGGACAGCATATGAGTGAAGTCTAGAGGTTAAAACAATTATTGAAAATTAATGTATTCAAATTTCCTTTACTTTTATAATGAAGATCAGCGGGGGTAAATATATTTTCTGGTTTTGTTACTAAAACTCAGGCTTTGCCTTTGCCATAAATTGGGCTAACGATTTTGAACCACAATTCCTCCTAAATAAGTTATCATAATACAATGAAACTTTCATAGAATCTTTACTATACTGTGCTGTTGTGTACTTTTTATTATTTTAATGCATTTTTAGTAAAAAAATATATTTTGGGGTTTTCCCATATCTTGAATTTGTTTTAAGGAGTGGGAGTCCAGAACTGATATGCACAAAACTACCTAAGTTAAGATTTGTTCCGAACGGACGGATTTTTCTTCATGTCCTACGATAAAATAGTATGTTGATTGGGTATCTTAAATTAAGTGGCTTTATGCATATCCGCCCGGCTGGTAATTTACCTATCAAAACCTATCGTAACGGTTTTAGTTATAGTAAAAGCTTCTGACCTTCAATCTAAATTTTTAATACTGTTTTGCGACACAAGTTTCGCACTTGCATTATATGAAAGTAAAAATATTTGGTATGATTTCTAATTGGACAACCACCATAGATGAAATGAGATGGCAGTAATCAGTTATTGGTCACTCTTAAGAAATTTACGTTAAAAACCTTTGTCAAAACATGTACCGTTTAGAAAAAAAAAATCAAATGAGAAAATTGATTGCCTTAATTTTATAGATGAAACGAAAAAAACAAAATTAATATGAAGAGGCTGCAATTAACGAAAAACGCTCAAGTTAAAGGTTGCTAAATGACTTCGGACATGCACGTTAAGATTAAGTCGTTTTAGAATAGGTTTCCAGCATTTTTGAAACTGCGCTGAGACTTTTACTGCCTAAGTCTAACACCAAAACTTATGGACTTGCTTTCTTTGACTCTATCGCTAAAATTTACTTGAGAAGACTATTTGTATATCAAATTATTAATTTGTTATTTCAAAGTGTTAATTTGATATACCAAATAATCAATTTGTTATTTTAAATCAATAATTTGATAAATCAAATGAATGCATTGTTATATCAAATTATCATAATCCATTTTATCAAATAGATTATGTCATATCAAAAAAAATATTTATTATATCAAATTATCAATTTGTTGTATCAAATTATCAATTTGTTGTATCAAATTATCAATTTGTTGTATCAAATTATCAATTTGTTGTATCAAATTATCAATTTGTTGTATCAAATTATCAATTTGTTGTATCAAATTATTAATTTGTTATATTGTTATATCAAATTATTAATTTGTAATATCAAATTAAATAAAGTAAATTAGCATGGCCCTAAAAGGCTTCCGTACTAAAAGGTTCCGTAAATAATGATTTAAAAAAAAAATGAAAACCTTCAATTTGACATTTAAAAATCAATAAATAAAAAGAAACAGGTTAACAGCAAATTTTTATCCAGTCATCATGACATTTGTTACATTATATAGACGGCGTGCACAGAGTTGACGGCAACTGTAAAATGCGCTTTTAAAAGATATTTTATGCAACATTGTTAAAAATATCTTTTAAACAGGAAGGTTTTTAAATGATGAAATAATAAATGCTAGCCATTAAAATTCACATTTTTAGTAAGGTTATCAAAATTCAATATATAAAGTATTAAACGAACTGAGAGAAAACGGCAAAAATATTATTATTATTATACAGTATTTATAATAGCGCATTATATAATATCAAAAATTACCCTAAGCGCTTTACAACATATCCATACAGATATACAAGTATTAAACAATAAAATATGAAAGCCCATGTTATGAGATCCTAAAAACAAACATATCTAAAATAAATGGCATATAAAAGTGTACTATTAAGTTTACTGATCAACAATCAAATTTAAAATAAAGGAGACATTGAACCCGTATAAATAAAAATAAGTTAAAAATATTTGCTTAAAAATTAAAAAAAAAAAAATTATATATTTGCTTAAAAAATAAATAAAATATTTGCTTAAAAAATAAAAAAAAAAAATAGTATTTGCTTAAAACTTTAAAAATTACAGTGATATAAAATATGTGTAACTTGTAACATTAAATAAGCATTAAATATATTTTTGGACCTAAAATGTATACAAATTTAACCTATTTACCCGCATTTTCGTATAATAGAATTTTGGTGGATTCGGACAATGACGTTATACGAAATTTACCCACCAAAAATCAAAAACGGCCATAATGAATGAGTTTGAAACGTAGTTCGATATGTGTAAGAAGTAGAATTTAGAAGGATTAATATTCGCAAATGGAAGAATCGGCAAGACAAAAATGTAATTGCTATTTCTTTAATACAAAATAACTTGATATTCCAAATGTGCATATCAAGAGGTTTAAAAAAATCAGCAAATTATGAATGATTCGATAGCCCAGACTGAACACCTGAACCTTTTTAATGTCCAACTATAATGTTACAATAAAAAAAAATGGCGTTTAAACGCTATTTTCTGAATAGTGTCCCCGACAAAGTCAGTAATCCTTTCAATTACACTGCTCTGAGCATATATTTATTTATATTTCCAGAATGTGCATTTGCTGCACTTCGTTGTTAAAAAAACGAGGAGTATAATGTACGTTTATGTTGAAACTAATGCAATAAACTAAGTGTCCAGTGTTTTTGTTACGCTTACGTTTTCTGGGGGGAAATGACGACGTCGTAAATGATTTCAGTTATTTGAAGACGTTACGTTTGTGGACTCAGATTTATGCACGCCGTCATACCCTTCACAATGAAATTTAAAGATTCAAGTTGACCAATCGGAATTGTCTTTCAAACGCTCAATGAATCGAATACTCCGTTCAAAGAGTTTTATATTTCATCACATTTAGAACAAAAGAAAACTTTTAAAGTGATCATCAAACATATCAACAATTTATTACATCAATCTTATTTGAGTTTTTCATATTTTTATTTGTTAAAATATATCATCTATTTATTTTTCTTTTTGTATTTGCAGCTCAATGCCAGTAAAGAGGTGGAGCGTGAAGTTGCAAATATAGTTGCAAGGGTAAGCACGCCATTGGAACAAGATGACACTCAAGATGACGGTCAATAAGACCAGGTTGAAGAACCGCAAGAATCGCAAGAAGAACCTCAAGAACCGTCTGGCGTAGCAAACAGATTTCAAGCGATTCATATTGCTGATGATGAGGATGAGGAGGAAGCAGTTCAACCACCCCAAAGAAAAAGGGTGCCATGGAAATGGCTAGGGACACATACCAAACTTACCAATAAAATTAAGAATGGAAATGGGGAATGTGTCAAAGAGACAACAACCCGACCAAATAAAAAACAACAGCAGAAGGTCACCAACAGGTCTTCAATGTAGCGAGAAATTCCCGCACCCGGAGGCGTCCTTCAGCTGGCCCCTAAACAAATATATACCAGTCCAGTGATAATGAACGCCTTGACAGACTTAGACCTATAGAAAACAAAATGGAAAGGTGTATGGACAAATACCTATCTTCATAATAAATGTTATAAACTGTTATAAATGTTCTATATTATTTTACAGGAGTATACTGATATATAAAAAATGCTTATTCACCTTTATTATGCCTTATTCCGTCATTGTTATCTTTTTGTTTGTTTTAATTTTAAATGTTAGTGATAAATGGGTTTAAAAATACAATTTTATTTTAACCAAAAACTAAAATTTGCATTTGATAAAAAGAATGAATAAATTGTCAACTGAAATCATTTATCTATACAAGAACTGCTCGGGTGTTACTTTTTGGTTTTCCTGCGGGTTTTTTAAACAAAGCAAGACTAATACATATCTCACTTGCTGGTGTCGATATTTTAGGTAATCTGATACTTTATTGTGCCTAGGATCTGTAGATATAAACAAGATGTGGTGTGATTGTCAATAAGACAACTCTTCACAGGAGACCAAATGAAACAGAAATTAAAAAATTGTCACAGTAAAGCCTTCAATAATGAGCAAAGCCCATAGCGGATAGTCGGCTATAAAAGGCCCCGAAATGACAACAGTAAAACGTTTTACAATTCAAACGAAAAAAAAACGTCCTAATTAATGTACAATTTATTTTAACGATAAACAAAATTTAAGTAACACGGCACCAAACGACAACCACTGAATTACAGGCTCTTGACTTGGGACAGGCACATATGTACGTAATGTGGCGGGTTTACACAGGTTAGCGGAGTCCCAACCCTCCCCCTAATCTGGAACAGTGGTGTAATAGTACATCATAAGAACGAACTGTAAAAATCATTTGGAAAAGGCTTATTTGTAGATATGCGGTCTTAACAGTATTTCGTGTACCTTGCGGGTACCAGCAAATACATTTGCTCTTCTCTTTATTTCATAGCAATGTTATGTTACATATTTATATATGACGTTTAAAGCCAAGACGCAAAGATATGCTGATTAAGTTTAACTTGGGTTAAGTGTAATTGGTAATTAAACTTAATAGACCACTTTCGAGTTCATCCGTCACCGGCAAAAACTCGTCAATTATACACGCCTTTATGACGTCATTTACCAGATAGAGGGGCTCGCCTGTATCCCTGCACTATTTACGTTCATCAAGCGTCTTAGTGATCGTCTTTGTGCAGGATAAACTAGAAATAATGGTTGCTCTGTAGGTACTTACTGACATTTCCCTAATGACAGCAGTGTTGATTGTCAATTTTGAGAATTCAATTTGCCGAATAATTCGTACAATATAGAATTATAGTTTTCCAACCACTCGCTCAACATTGGAAGGAAGTGACGACGCCCCTAAACGCACAAATGACGATGATAAAGGCGCGTATAATTGACGAGTTTTTTCCGGTGACGGATGAACTCGAAAGTGGTCTATTGATTTTTGTTGGACTTGTGCCTAATTAGTTATAAAACATTTCGTTGATTGATATAGATCGTTACTCATTCAGTGTTAACTAGTTATATAAGTCCCTGACCTATGAAGTTGAAGCATAGGAGACTTTATTATATTTGTTGGTCTGTCTGTCTGTCTGGTTGTCTTCTTTGTCTGTCTGTCTGTCAGGTGGTCTTGTCTGTCTGTCTGTTTGGTGGTCTTGTCTGGATGTCTTGTCTATCTGTGTCTATCTGGTGGTCTTGTATGTCTGTCTGTTTGGTTTTCTGGTCAGTCTATCTGATGGTCTGGTCCGGTCTGGCTATCTGTCTGGTTGTCTTGTCTGTCTTAGTCTGTTTGGTTGTCTTAATTGTGTGTCTGTCTAGTGGTCTTATTTGTGTGGCTGTCTGGTGGACTTGTCTGTCGGTCTGTCTGTCTTATGGTCTTGTCGGTCTGGTGGTCTTATCTGTCTGTATATCTGTCTTTTTGGTGGTCTATCTGGTGGTATTGTCTGGCTGGCAAATGTTCATGATAAAATCCAGATCAATGGTTTCAAAACTTATCTCCATAGATGTCAAAATAAATCAGACCTCAAAGAAGGTTATTGAGCATCACTATCCCCCGATATTCAACTTACTGATTGTGTATATGCCATATTAGGTCACTGACGACATGTATAATATATGATATTTTTTTTAATAAAAAAATTGTTTGTAAACAATTCATTATTTTCAAATCGTCTAACATTACCTGTTTCCAAAAACAGTCAAATTGTTTTGCCTCTAGATATTGTAAGGCTTTCAAAGATACAGTTTTAAAATATCATGGGCGTAAACTGCAATAAACTGTTATGTGTAATATGTGCAACTAAAACCGAAAGTGCATAAAAAGATACAACTTATAACACATAGTTTTGTTTTAAATCAAGGATTTCAAAATATAATTCATTTACCTTGTGAGGCGAGCGCAACAATCATCGGTTCAGAAAATCAATTCTGTCAACATTTTCCAAATGATTCACATTTATTTAAAAGACACCATTCACAGACTTTAAAAATTGGCCAGGTATGACATGTTAAACACTGAAAACAATGACTATTATAAACATATTTTGTGAAGTATTCAAATCAGCGTTTTTTAAAGACCTTCTGGCCCTACATTTAAAATTGATAAGATCAGTTATACCACCAACACATTACTAAGGAACATTGATTTTGTTTTAATATGAGATATGTTTACAATGTATATAGGATTGTCATCTATACTATTAAACGAGAAGACCTCATTTTTGGTGTCGCTTCTCTTCTTTCCACAATAAATTAATCAACACGCCTCTGTGTCCTATAGGTACAGTGCATAGTGGCATTTGTCATCCATTCATATGATTATTCAGATTGAGTTATTTTTGGAGAAAAACGAGAAAAAAAGGCATCCGGATATTGTTCCGTCATTGGACGAAATTTTAAGTAAGATTAGACTTCCGGTTTGCGTTTTTCTGTATACTTTGAACATACATATACAAAGAATAAAGTGTATTTTCAAAATTCTATCTGCTATCATTTTCAAGTTAACTATCCACGGCATTCACAGAGTTTATTAAATAGAGAGGGTCTGTATACTTTATCAATGACCACTATGGATCGATTTGTAAACTTCGAATATACAAAGAATAAAGTGTATTTTCAAAATTCTATCTGCTATCATTTTCAAGTTAACTATCCACGGCAGTCACGGAGTTTATTAAATAGAGAGGGTCTGTATACTTTATCAATGACCACTATGGATCGATTAGTAAACTTCGAATTGAAAGTAAATACACTATATTTATATAGTAATGAATGTTCATAATATACAGATAAGCTCTACAATTATTCATGTGAACTTTTGATACCTTTTCTGAAAAATTTTACAAGATTCATTGATTACAAAAAAAGAAGATGTGGTATGATTGCCATGATGAGACAACTCTCCAGGACCTGTGTTCCGGTTGCAGGCATGGCAACACGCATAATTTTGGGCTCTTGAAAAAGTGAGTTTTCAATAATATATTGATCGTTTAGAAGTCTGAAAAGTGTTCAAGAATTAGATAAGGACCTACTTTTACCTGAACGATCACTAAAACAGATAAATTATGACTAATTCGTTACTTTTATAGAGATAACGTTTGTCGCGAAAAGAAATCCGGTAACATATTAAGGTCGCTACGTCGTCATAGAAGATAACGTTGGTAACCATTGTCTAACCTTAAAAATATACAAAATGGCTCTTAACACAAAATCGCTCATCGAAGAAAGCAAGAAAGCAATGGAACAATCTGACAGTGCTTCAAATATAAATAAAATCTTGACAATCCTAGAAAGAATAGATGAGCGGCAACAGAAATTGGAAGATAAGCTTGGTAAGATAGATGAAATGAATGGATCTGTCAGCCAAATGTGCAACAAGATCAATGAAATTGAAACTTCTTTACTGAATATAATTAAAAGGAATTCACTAATAGAAAAAAGTGTGGAAGATATAGGAGAACTGCTTAACACTGTCATTGAGAGGTGTTCGGGCAACAAAAATGAAATAGAGAAAATGAAGAGTAGAAACGAAGAACTCGAAAGGAAAATAGATAATGACGACCTGAAAGACCATATCAAACAAATGGAACATAGCCTTCTAGATTTAAGGTGCAGGTCAATGAAAAACAATCTAATATTCTCTGGGTTAGGTTTTCACCAAAATGAAAATTGCGAAGAAAAGCTTCGAAGCTTCATGTATAATGAACTAGGAATAGAATTCCACGTTGAACTTGGAAATGTCCACCGATTTGGCAAGCCAGGACTCAATGGTGCTAAACCTATTGTAGCAAGGTTTCTGTACAGAAAAGATTTGGAAGCGGTGCTACGAAACACGAAAAGATTAAAAGGAAAGAGTTTTGGCGTTAATGAACAATTCCCCGAAGAGATTGAAAATCGACGGAAAAAATTGTACCCGGTTCTTAAAAAAGCTAGACAAGATGGGAAGCAAGTTAAAATGATCCCAGACAAACTTTTCATTAACGGAAAACAGTACCAAAATACAGGATCAGAACAGAATACAGAATCTGAGTACAGAGGTGCCCTGTTAAAAAACAGTCAACAGCAAATCAATAGAAGCCCTCCAATACCACCTAGACCGTTTAAACGAACGCGAACCGAGTCATCTGATATGAACAATGAAGAGAATAGATATATGTAGGACTACGCCGCTACAAGAGACAAGGTTTCAACAGAACTTTTAAACTATGAATCAGGGGGGTTAAAACTTTCTTGTATAAATGTATGTGGCTTAAAATCTAAATTGATTATCCCCGAATTCATTGAAACTGTTCAAAATTACGATATTCTAGTATGTATTGAATCAAAAATTGATGATCTTGATATGCTATCTTTGCCCAAGGGGTATCTTTCTTTTTCAAAATGTAGGAAAAAATTCAAGAAAAAATCGGGTGGCATCTCAGTCATTTATAGTAAATCAATAGAAAAACATATCAAGTTTATCAAAACCGACTGTGAATTTGTTCAATGGATTCAGAACAGTCTCCGGGACAAGTTTGCAATTCCGCTGAGTGCAAAAGTTGTCACCTTAATTTTTATAGTTAAGTCAAAACAAAGTTGATAACTTGGTTGGTAATGGTTCCCTGATATTTGTCCTAAAAAATTTTGGCTCTAGCACCACTGTTGAAAAAGTTATGCCCCTTTTTTCAACAATTTCCTCAGAGGAAAAGTACTTTTCCTCAAGGGAAATCAAATTTCCCTGAAGGAAAAAGATTTTTCCTCAAGGGAAATTGTTTTTTCCTCAAGGGAAAAAGATTTCCCTTAGGGAATTTGCTGTATAATTATTTCCTTTGAGGAAATTCTATTTCCTTAGAGGAAATTCTTTTTCCTTAGAGGAAATTCTTTTTCCTTTGAGGAAATTTGCAGCTTCAAATTTTCCTTCGAGGAAATTTGCAGCTTTAAATTTTCCTTTGAGGAAATACTTTTTCCTGTGAGGAAATTTGTAGCTTCAAATTTTCCTTGGAGGAAATACTTTTTCCTGTGAGGAAATTTTTGACAAACACTTTTCCTTGGAGGAAAATTCAAGACAACAAATTTCCTCTGAGGAAATCATTGTATTTCAAATTTCCTCTAGGGAAATTTCTGAACATCAAATTTCCCTTAAGGAAATGTTTTTCCTCTATGGAAATCTCATAACAGTACAAACAGTATTAATATATTTTCTGCTAGACTGAATTATTGATACAAAAGATAATTAAAACTTTAATACTGTAATACAAATTTTCATGGTGAGTATTTAACATACAAAAACAAAAGGCTGAATGTTTAGCATGTTTAAGACCATACAATAATAAGCAAAACGCTATGAATAGCATACCATTTGTGATGTTATTAATATTGTGCTCATATTTGAATATTAAATAAAATAAACACTTTTCATGTCAAATTAACTTGTCTTCTGTTACAGCTGCTGTGTATTCAACCCCCTACATAACAGTTCAGTGCATAAATAATTCAATCCACAAGACATCTTCCTTCAATTTGTTGAATAAATTTTTTGCAACATGTTCTTCATACATCTTCTTTGTATATTTGATATGATGGAGCCATGTACATGAATGGATAAAGCAGGTGTTTATTTCGACAACAAACATGACAAAGACACTATTATTTTTCTTAATTTCTCCATAATCCATCAGTGAATATGAATGTAGGTTGTTACATTTTACACAATTGTGTTCTTTGATAGTACTCCATTTTGTTTATAGCAATTTTGTAGGATTTTTTTCTATTTCTTTTTCCAGAAAAACACACAGTTGAGTTCATTTCACATTAGTAATCCAATTAGCACATTATGTAGAAAAGTATTAACAATTAAAATTCCTCTTCAGTATAGACCTGCAGGACCTGTTGATGATCATAAAAACCAAGATATCTGAACTATAAATACACAAAAGAAAAATAAAATGTTATAAATTGAGAAAAAAACAGCAATATAAATGAGCTTATTTTATCACGTTTTAATGAACATTTTGAGAAACTTTCATTTGATATTCTTACTTGTCATGCTTATGAGTTCTCTTATTTCAGTGCTTTGTGTAAAAGATTTAATATTCTTTGTTTAGTGCCTTGCAGGGATATTTAAAGTTGAGCCACTTGCAATAGTTGTTATAGAATGTTCATATGTTGTGTTAATATTTGAACCACTGTCCTATATTATGGTCAGGTTGAGTGCTCACAGACATGAGGCCTAAATTAATATATTGTTTGTTTCCCTAATCCCTATTCTGACAAGCCAGGTGTGTCTAGGTAGGTAGGTAAATAATTTTATTTTTCCCAAAAGCCTGAATATTATCTGATGATCCGGTAAGCCCGAAAAATCAGAAATGAATATAATAATATTTGGCTTAGTTTTGACAATAAAATTTTATGAGTAGGACCATTTTTGCAGGGTCGGTCGAGATTGGAGAAACAAACAATATTGTATATTAGGCATGATTTTTTTTTATTAATTGTTATTGCCTTTGAACAGAACATGTTGAAATAAATTGGATTGTTTAAATCTTTATATGTTGGGATCTTTAATGAATGACCTATAAAGGAAGTGTTTTCTCATTATTGAAGGCAGGCCCATGATTGACCTTTAATTTCTTGCATCCGCTTCATTGAACTCTGGTGGATAAGTCACTCATTTACCATACCACATTTTCTTATTTTTATATGATTCATCATTCAAAGGCAATTTCTTTTATTACTGTAATTCAGAAATTATCCAAACTTTTTAGTAATGCGAATAATGTGACTGGGTGAGTATCGCAAAAATAAGAAATCATATTTTGATAACAGAAACATATATATATATCATGTTATGATATATATCTTTATGCAGTTTTTTTTTGTAATCACAATAAGTTGTCCATTCCCTGAAAAATCTGAATTTACAGTATATAGAAGTGGTCTTACCATTTAGGCCTTGTTGTATTCTGTTTATCTTGTTTTGCGCTCATTTCTATTGTAACTGTTTATATTTTTCATTATTTTTCTATATTTCTTGTCCTATAAAACATAAAAAGGGTAAAAACTATTATTAAACATCAGTTTGTGTTTTTCTTTATATGCAGTTATATTTAAAAAGAATGGAATATTTGTGCTTTTTCATTTCACAAACTTTTTGCCAGTCATGACTTTCGCAGACTTTCACCCTGGTCAATAGTTTAAAAACAAACATTCCCATACTTTTTCTTTGTGTTCGTACTAATTTTTCATTTGACAAAAAAGACATGATTCAACTATTCTTCTATAATTTGTTTCGCTTGACTACGTTAAACTCTGAAATATTGTTAACAGTATAATCAGTATGTGTCTCACTCGTCAAAATTTCAAATTAATATATAAATAACCAATAAAAATGCTATGCATGGCTCAGCTTGATACAAACGTACAGGTTGAACCCAGAACAGTTTGGGCAAGTATGGACACAACATTCAAGCTCGATACAACTCTGAATTTTAAATTTTTATTGTGATTCAATAGTTGATGCAGCATAGGTTTCTGACACAGAATGAATGTGGTCCAAGTACTTAAAAAAATTTAAATTGACAATTAACCTCTAAAATGGCCCAATATTCAAAATCTCAATACATGGTTAGATGCAGCATATCAACATGATCAAAGAACCCCAATAATTCATTTTTTGATGAAATCAAATAAAGTTAAATTTTGGACCCTTTAGAACTCAATGTGGACCAATTTGATAATGGGACAAAATATGAAAAATCTTAACGAATGGTTAGATTCAGCATATCAAAGAGCCCCATATAATCAATTTTTGTTGAAATCAAACAAAGTAAAATTTTGGACCCCGATTTGGACCAACTTGAAATTTGGGCCCATAATAAAAAAATCTAAGTAAATATTCAGATTCAGCATATTAATCAGAACACCAAGAATTTAAATATTGTTAAAATCAAAATAAGTTTAATTTTGGACCCTTTGGACCTTAAGGTAGACCAATTTAAACAGGACCAAAAAAACTAGGAATCTTAATACACAGTTAGATTTGGCATATCAAAGAACTCCAATAATTCAATTTTATATAAAATCAAACAAAGTTTAATATTGGCCCCTTTTGGCCCCTAATTCATGTTATTCCTAAACTCTGAACAAAAACTCTGGTCACAAACCTTGTGTTTGAATTTCACAGATTTCTATTAACTTGTACTAAAGTAATTAAGCGGAAACTAAATGTCCTGGGACAACGACGACTACATGATAAAATTGAGAATGGAAAAAGGGAATGTGTCAAAGAGACAACAACCTGACCATAGATTCAAGGGTTGGAATCCTTTTCTTTTACCGACCAATGCATTTGAATGGGAGATATAGTTGGAACCCCTCTTTACTCATGGTTGGGACCCCCTTTGAAAATGGCTGGATCCGCCCCTGAGAAGCATTATTATAGAAAAATCTATAAGCTTTAACTCAAAATAAGGATCATTTTATTTTTAAAGGGCAGGCACAGATCCAGAGGGGGGTTCAAGGGATTGGAACCCCCCTTTTTTTGGATTATCAATGCATTTGAATGGGGACATGTAATTGGACCCCCCCCCTTTTCCCCTTTTGTCCTGGGTTAGAATCCCACCCCACCCCTTTTTAAAATGACTGGATCAACCCCTTAAGGGTCTATAATTAAGTTTGACAACATCAGACATACTACTTTAACAAAAATAAATGCCACATTTCATCCAATTTAATTTCATCTCTTACTTGCTATTTCATCCATAATATTTAAAGAAATATAAATTTGGGAGTACATGTAGTATGATTTTAATTTGCAAGTTATTAACTATCCAAACTAGAGACCTAATCATGCTAATAGAGTAGATATACTTGACTAATTTAAATCAAACTTGGGGTGACTGGGAACAAAGATTTAAGGGAATAGATGCCAGTTTACCTACAATGACCTAGTTTCATAACAATAGCATACATTAATAAAGACTACATGGTCACTCTTATGTTTAAATTTTGGGTGTTCATTTTTTAATGTTTAAAGCTAACAATTTCAACTACATACAAGTATCAAGATTTGATCCTACATTATTTGAATATTGAAAAAAAATAGCTTTTTAAATTTGGATCTAACGTTATATATAATTGTGTATGTCACATGGGTGTATTTTAATGTAAAGCATCCATCTGAAAAATCATTAGCCGTCTCATATTAATTTCAGTTCTTCAAAAGGCAAATTTATATGAGCTTATGCTGAAAATAGAGATTTCTTATTAAGGAGAAATCCCTGCCCCCCTTTTTGTGTGAAAATTTTTGTTGATTACAGAAACATGACTGAGGCAACCATCCCCCATCTGACCCCCCCCCCCCCCCCTCCAAATAATTATGACGTCTTGAAAGGCTATTATATTTTTTTTATACGTCGATGTTAGGCGTCAAAGAAAAAATATATAATAGCCTTTCAAGACCTCATAATTATTTGGACTACCCCCCCCCCCCCCTAATCACTCAGGTCATTGGTGAAGAGTTGTCACACAAAATAAATGATACCAAATATTCATATGAATATGTTTATATGTTTTTAGCTAGTGTAAGTCAGTCAGGAGAGGAGGCATCGATTTGATTTGTAGGGTGAAAAATGTGATTAATCTTGTTTGGTAAACTTGTGCTATAAATAAAAATTACCAATCCATTAAAAAATCCGTGAGCCCAATCTCATCCAATGAAATAGATTATTGTCTGTTTTCGAAGTTATATGGAAGTAAGTTAGTAGTCCAGATAAATATGACGCATTGCAAGGCATTTTTTCTGAGGAGAAGTGTAGAATGGGGAATGGAACCAATAAATTGATCAGATCCGAAATGCCCTTCCCAGTGAAGGAGCACCTATTATTTTGTAGGTAATTATTATTAGTGTCGGTGGTCTCACAAGTAAATCAGAGTGAATATTGCATGCACATTAAAATTAGAAGAGAAGAGACAATTAACAACTTGTGGTTTATTAATTTTCTCGCAGTTATTTACGGTAAATCAGCTATATAGACATAGGAAGATGTGGTGTATGTATATATAACACAAAACAGGTGTTCGGTTCTAGTACTATATAGTGGCTATAGTATATGACTTTTACATAACAATTATCAATTATATCTGTATTCTGTGGCGGGTCGAAGGGGATGGAATCCGGGATTGGACTCCCCTAGCTTTTTGTGAGCAATCATTGCATAAATGATAATCTCGGGAATCCTCTCAAGTTCCTACAGAAAAAGGGAGAAGGTTTGGATCCATTAAAACGTTTAATCCCGCTGCAAATGTTTGCACCTGTCCTAAGTCAGGAATCTGATGTCCAGTAGTTGTCGTTTGTTTATGTTATATATACGTGTTTCTCGTTTCTCGTTTTGTTTATATAGATTAGACCGTTGGTTTTCCCGTTTGAATGGTTTTACACTAGTAATTTTGGGGCCCTTTATAGCTTGTTGTTCGGTGTGAGCCAAGGCTCCGTGTTGAAGGCCGTACTTTAACCTATAATGGTTTAATTTTTAAATTGTTATTTGGATGGAGAGTTGTCTCATTGGCACTCACACCACATCTTCCTATATCTATATACAAGGTGATAGGACGTTCCGTTGGAATAGGTTACCTGTGCATCAGGAAAAATATAAGAACCTTAAATATATGTGAACAGGTCGGTAAAAACTCTCTTTTGACACATAGGTAGTGCACTGTTGCATTGAACACCAATCAAAACGCTAACAATATGTGAAAAGATAACGTTTTAACCTACACAATATATGAATAAGGTATACACTTTTGAAATCTAAATTATATGAAAAGGGTGAGGTAACAGAAACCCAGCGGCAATGACACCCCTTATTTAATGGAGACATGTAGTTGGAACCCCCTTTATTATGACTAGATCCGCCCATGATTTTTACATGTAAATCAAGCCTCGGGTATTTGTTGGCATAACGTACGGTAACCACGAAAGGGGGAGGGCTAATTAAAAGCACGAGGAATTATAAATATACAATTCAACAGGGGTAGAGTGCATGGAGGAATGGGAATTAAAATTGTCTCTTCACGATAATCGAAAAAAGTATCTTGCACGTTATTTTCATCATCTTGTCTGAAACACTCTGAATAATGAGCTTTAAGGCGAAAACAAGGCATGTGAAATACTATAATAACATACACGTCTTTTTTTATACGTTGTATGGACAACCCCATAAATCCCTCAAACAATTTGCTTGATTCATGTCATATAAAATAAATTACAGCGCGGAAAGGTATAAACTTTAATTTAATATCAAACCTATTTTTTTTTTTATATTTTTCAATAAATTTAAAAATCTTAATTAGGCATGCGTGAGTTCCATTTCATGAGACCTACACAGATGTCTATAAAACAAATTAAAAATGATAAATACAGTTTTTCAATTCTTTCCGGCATAGATTAAAAAAATATGTATATAATCTTTATACGAGTTTGGTTGAATTATTTCACTTCATTATAATGATAAATCTTTTAGTTCTTAAATTTTTGATTAAAAATGAATTTATCATTTTGATATCTAACGATAAACTTTTTAAATTGAAGTGACATGGTCAGTAACCTAATTAGTTGCATGGCTGATTACCATCTTACAGGTGACCCAGTAATTTTCCATATGACAGTAGCGTGTGCCCTCGGGGTTATATCGGGGTGTGTATAACTTATTTTCTGGGGAACATCCTGTCCACGTGTAGTACTTAGCATATATTGCAACAGATGACATTAAACAAATTTTCTTTGTAGCATCGGAGGCAATTTCATGTTCGCCGACCACACAAAATATTTCACAAAAAAGATATGATAAAATCAAAAGAAAAAGATAAAGAAATATTAACAAATAAAGGTGAAATTGAGTAAACGGGGATTCGTGTTTTTATGAGCTTATTTTCAGTGGACAACAATAAATGGAAGTTTTTAACGACCTTGTGTGACCTATAGTTGTTGATGTTTGTGTCATTTTGGTCTGTTGTGGATAGTTGTCTCATTGGCAATCATACCACATCTTTTTTTTAATATTGACTGGTTATATACATGATATAATATATATAGCCCTTGCACGGTCGGTCCAGTGGACATATTTCATACTAGATAACTTATACAGTAATTCTTTTTATATATATGACAATAATTGTCCGATCTGATACACGTACCTATAATGTACAGAATTTTGAACAGCTTCAAATATATGGGGTCCGTAGAAACACCGCAAAGGACCTCCTTAGTGCACTAAGAACAAAAATGTGCACTAAGGACCTGATGGAATGATACAACTGTCACAAAGGGTATGGCATATAGAAATAGACTTTGTAAAAGGAGAAGGTCCGGTAAGACACCTTTTAGGCCCCAAAATATAGCAGCTTTACAAAATTGTTAAAAGTAAACTTTTAGTTATTTTTTGGACAGTAGAATGCTTCAGCTTCATAAATATGGGCTTTTTTTGACAATACATGCATGGCACATATATCGGATACTGGCACCATAAAGTCATGCTAAATGGCAAAAACCATCTGAAAAGTGACATTTTCCGGCATATTTGCTGGATTTTTCATATTTGAGCTTGAATCGGATCGTTTTTAATGACAAAATCAGTGAAAATCTTCCACATACACTAATAAATCAAATAAAATAGACACTTAAGTGTTTCAAAAGTGGTCAAAATCTTTCGTCAGATGAACCTGAAATTTGAGGCCAAAATCGGTCCTAACCGGACCTACTCCTTTCATAATTTTAAATTATATCTTTTCTATAATGTTTTCTCGGCACGTACCTCAAAATGTTGATCGTCACCTTTAGTATAATCGGTAGAAATTCATGTTCGCTCAACCTTGAACCATGAATAATCTGCTAGTATACTGATTAAACATGTACTAGTATATGGTATTTCAAATTGTTCTCTATTTTTTTTCATTTATTTGTTTCTGTCGTATTTATTCTGTCTGCTATATTTTTTACTTCTAAAGTAATACCGTATTTTCAACTCTTTTCAGTTTGGGATTTTTTCATCCTTTTAATTTTATAAAGACAAATAATTGTGAACACTTCACGGAAAAGTGAGGATTGATATTTGGTTGCCAATACTTCATTCATTTTTCTAATGTCAGGAACTATGCCATTTATCAATATTTCGATTAAATAATTAAACTTATAGAATTATATATATATATATACACTTAAAAGTTTATTTAGAGTAACCATATGCCGGATGAACAAAAAGTGTGCCATTTATTGAAAAACATATGGTTTGGTATAACAAGAAAACTTCTCTAGTGTTCTAAACATTTCTCACATAACCCCTCCCTCCAAACCCCCACTTCAAGCTCTGGATCCGCGCTTGCCCATGGTGCTTATTACATTATAAAATAAAATGGTATTCGTCTTCAATTGTTGAAATAAAGATGAATTGTTAAAAAAAAAGCATTGACACCAGTTTAAAGTTATCGTTCATAGAAGACAGTTATGATTTATTCTATAATTCTCTTTTTAAAACGTCAAATAAGTTTACCTCTTGGAGTTTTTCTATATTACTTCTGTAATCGGATTTTGAAGAACCCCATGGACACCACATACTCTCAAATGTCTTTCAAGGAATAATGATAGTATGTAAACTCTTGTGTTGTTAGTAAGGAAATAAAATATCAAAAGCCTTTGTTTCTCAATTTGTATATTAATAATAGAGTTTGTTAATTAAAAAAAAAGCTTGCTTAGCAATTTCCTTAAAAACTAAATATATATAACAAAGGCAAAGTTTTAAAACACAAAATTTATTTTTTATTTTTCTTTCATAAACTTGAAATTATACCACGCTAAACCGTTAGGTTAACAACCATTGATTAATCAATAAGTAACGATCAAAAGACAATTGTCTATTGGATTAGGTTGATTGAACATGATGATTCGGGAATCTGCAATAAACCGTTGGTCACGTGGCGAGTGGCACGCGTTTATTAAAAAGTCATTTAACTTCAAAATTACAAAATCTATTGATACCTAACTTTATAGATATGAGGTTTTTAATCATACCCTCTTATATTCATGCTCGCTGTGATCTTAAAACATCGTTTTAGTGTCCTTAATGCAAAAACTTTCTTCTTAGTGCACTAAGAAGTCTTTTGCAGTATTTCTACACACCGAAATATATGGCCTTATTATTGGTAATATACCATATTAGTGTCACTAATGGCTTAACGTGTTACCAAATTAAGAAGAAGAAATAGGCTCAAAACCGCATTTTTAACTTTAGATTTTTTTTCAATCCCAAAATAGAGAAGAGGTCCGGTATACAGACTAATTAAAAAGTCCAGATGAGAAGTTTAACTTTTAACTGTTTCTTGACGCATGCAATAAAAATGCAGTACCTGGTTACAGTTGCTCATTGAGAAATTATCATCTTTCGATTAAATGATCTTCAATCTATATGCCAGGTCTTCATTTTAAAAGTTATAAAATCTAAATGTGAAGTGATCTAAAATGTTCAATATTAATGAGTATTTTCGCTGTGAAATGAATCTAAGGTCGTCTAAAAGTATATACATGTGTATTTGACCCGACTACTGACTACATAGTAAACTATTCATTATGTATGTATAAGGGGGTCTGAGCGAGACTCGGGATTGTCGAGGCGTATTTTTTGTTGTGCCGTGAAAAAGCGAAATGAAGTTTAGCGGGACATGGGAAATTACAAAAATATCAGAATTGTTCACTTATATAGTGTAAGCGTAATGGCATCATGCGGGAATCTAAAAAAATAAAAAGTAACTAAGCGGGATCCGTGAACAGAACCCCCAATGAGACCCCCATTAGTTGTGGCTTATTTTGGTTCTTTTTAGTTCGTTTCTTTCCCCTACATTACTTGACCGTTTTTGTAAAACAACAGCACTCGAGGTCTGACAGTATTTTACAAAGAAATGCACAAAATATTCAAAAAGAAGGCCTTGAAAATTTAAATATTGGTATGCACACATACTCCCCTGTCAGCACAGACAATTATATTTTTGTAAACGCGCCAAACTCGTTTCTAATATTTATAATAGAACTGAAAAGAAAATGGAAATGGAAATGGGGAATGTATCAAAGAGATAACAACATGACCAAAGAGCAGATAACAGCCATAGGTCACCAACATGTTAAACTACATGTCCCCATTCAAATGCATTGATCGTCCAGTAAAGAAAGGGGGGTTTCCAACATGTCCAACCCTCAGCCCCCTGGATCCGTGCCTGTGAGGCATGCTTTAGCTTGCCATTAAACAAAAATGTATACAGTAATACTAGTTGAGTGATAATGGACGTCATACTAAACTTTTCAATACAAAGAAAAAGAAACTAAAATAAAAATCATACAAAGGTCACAAAGGCCATAACTTCTGGCTCCTGAATAAGAAAAAGTGCAAAATGCAGTGGGGATAAAAGCCTTTACTGTAAATTCCTGAAATTACAATTATATAAATCATCTCGCATCTTTGTGCATTTCTTGAAATTGGTCATATTAATAAATGCATGCAATATTTTCAGAAAATTTCAATATATAGGCTTTTTTTAAAAAAGTCAATCTTGTGCATGATTATCAATGATTATACTCGCACAATTAACACATGTGGTTCTCAAAACTCAAAGGTGTCTATGCTATTTATGACAACTTTTATACCCCCGCTTTCAAAAAAGGGGGGTATACTGTTTTACCTCTGTCTGTCAGTCTGTCCGTCCGTCCGTCAGTCAGTCAGTCAGTCAGTCCGTCCGTCCCATGAATATTTTTCTTCGCATTTTTCGCAGGAACTACAATCATGACAATACAAGGATTTCTGAAATTTGGTTTCAGGGTTTATCTAAGTCATTTATACCGTGTGATGCGTTTTCAGATTGATCACTTGTCAACTTCCTGTTAACCAACACTTGTATGATTTTACACATGATACTGAGCCAAGTTGAAAATTTTCGTCACATTTTTCTCAGGAACTACAATACAAGGATTTCTTAAATTTGGTTTTAGGATTTATATAAGTCAGCTATACCGTGTGATGCGTTTTCAGATTCATCACTCGACAACTTCCTGTTTACCGAACACTTGCATTTTTTTACACTATTTATATTATCCACTTGCGGCGGGGGTATCATCAGTGAGCAGTAGCTCGCAGTTTCACTTGTTAATAAGTATAAATTTACAAAATATGTTTAGAACTATAT
This sequence comes from Mytilus trossulus, assembly GCF_036588685.1. NCBI lineage: Eukaryota > Metazoa > Mollusca > Bivalvia > Mytilida > Mytilidae > Mytilus > Mytilus trossulus. The sequence continues at coordinate 23,511,063 of NC_086380.1, forward strand.
GATTTTTATGTTTTTAAGCATAGATATAGTAGGTCAGGATCTGCCAACTCTCACTGACTGACTGAGCACATAAATTCAACACTAGTTTTTTGGTGTTGCTTAGTGTTTTGTTTTGTTTTGTTTTTCTTTTCTGCATCTTATGTTTTGCCTTGGCATTGTCAGTTTCTCTTTCATTGGCTTTGGGTTTTTTGTTATGTTAAATAACAAGTCACATATAATCATGATAATTAAGGTCCTTTTTAATTTTTAGGGATTTTAAATTTTTAGTACGTATACTATTAATAATGCTTTGAGCAATTTTAATGAAACTTGGTGAATTATTTTTGTATAACATAAACATGATAATTTTCCTTTTAATTTAAAAAAAAAATCTGATTTATGTCATTGTACTATCATGACTTGGGATTAGGATAGTCTCAAGAATGCTTTCACAAATTTTTATGAAACTTTGGTGAATTGTTTTTATATCTTGACATAAACACCCTTTTTATTATTATGACCCAAAGTGGAGGGGGCATAATGTTTAACACTTGATCGTTTGTCCATCTGTCCCAAAGTTGTTTTTTGTTCTCTTACATTACTTTAGTTTGCCTCAAACAAATTCAATTAAACTTTTACAAAAGCTTGTTATCACAATACTCAGATCAAGTTTGAATTTTGGTGATGTCAGTGTTACTGTACTAGAGTATCAGAGTTATGCCCCTTTAGAAATTGGGAAAATATACTGAATTTTTGGTTTCCTGTTTTCTAAACTTTAGTTTGTCTCAACCAAATGTTATGAAATCAATACACAATGCTTATAACCACAAAATACAGATTAAGTTTGAATTTTGGTAGTGTCTCTTTTACTAAATTCTATAGTTATGTTCTTTAAAAATGGAAAAAAAAATTTCAGCCTTCTAACTTTAGTTTCCCTCAACCAAATTTTATTAAACTTTAAAACAATACTTTTTATCACAATTTTAATTAGATCAATTTCAAATTTTTGTAGTAAAACTTTTACCGTTATGTTCCTTTAAAACTTTGAATAATATGCAAGCTGGAGTATCATTCCCTATTTATCATGTATATTTTTTTATAAGATGCAGAGTTAAGGAACTTTAGTTGTTGCAAAGTTATTTAAAATTTGTCCATTTTCAAAATCTTTGAAAGGTTTTAGAAATTTATGTATTTGTTAAAAAAATCGCAGCCTTAAACTTATAGTCACTTGAGAGATCTATAAATTGAGCCAAATTATATACATGTTTTATGTCAATGAATACCACTGTTTGTGCATGTTTTTTTTTTTTTGGAGGGCGGGGGTCTTATTTGCGCAGTGCTCATAGTTTTTTAGTCGATCAATAAAATTCATTTAAAGCTTACAGACCAGCTATAAGGGCAAGAAGCTTATCAAGCACTCATGGTTTAGATTTTTATTAAACACACATTAATATACATATAAATGTACATTAAACAGAAAAAATATTGATGCAATATGTCATTCAACTTTTACTCTTTTATGTATAGGACAAGAACTATAGAAGGTACAGAGAAATAATATACAGCAGAAATGATAGGCAATGTAAAATTTGCAGAAGCCAACTAAACCTAAATGGTAAGGCACCTTTTAATTTTAAAAAGTTATTGAACTTGAAAGATGATTACTAGTATCATGATTACTATAAAAATTCAAAGATGTGGTATATTAAATATGAAAACTATCACGGCTTTGAGAAAGAAATTGTAGGCCTGTTACGACCTTCAATAATGAGAAAATCAATACCCTATACTATAGTCAAAGTATAAAAGACCTAAAGATGAAACATTGAAACAATTCAAACTGTAAAACTAATCATGCTAATTGCCTAGTTTATAACAAAATAAATTACAAAAAATAAATATGACCGGTATGAAACAACAACAACAACAACCACTAAATTTTAGTGTCAGACTAAACTGATAAAAGCTACAGGCTCTGAACTTTGGACAGGCACAATAGGAATATGGCAAGGTTATATAAAAATAAGATGTGGTATGATTACCAATAAGACAACTCTCCACCAGACAACCAATGATGTAAATTTCCTGCAAACATGGACTTGACTACTGTAAATCAACTAATTTTTCGTGAATACTTTATCTTGCATTTTATACTTTCTAGTCAACATCGCAGTTATTTATTTTTCTCGAGTTCAAGTTTACTTAATGTATTTTAATAAGGAAAGATACACATGAAAAACATTTATTGCTGTTTCTCTCTCCATTTATAACATTTTATTTGCTTTTTTTGTGTATTTATAGGTGATCAGACATCTCGGTTTTCATGATCAATAGGTCATTACTGAAGAGGAAACTTTAAGTTGAAATTTATTTACATAGTGCATAATTGGATTAATTTGAAATGGAATGTGTGCTTTCCTGCAAAAAAGAAATAGGAAATTTCAACATGTGATAATGACCATATAAAACAAAATGGAGTTCTATCATAGATACCCGAAAACACTATTGCATAAAAGCAACAACATATCTTAATCAAAAGAAAGGAGAATGCAGAACAAATACTATTTTGTTGTTGAAAAAAGGAACACCAGTTTTATCCACTCATTTACATCGCTCCCTCATATCAAATATACAGAAGAAGATCATTGAAGAACAATTTGCAAAAATGATTTCTCTTAGAATTGAAGGGAATTGTTTAGTGAATGGAATAATGTATTCACTGAATTCTTACATAGTGGATTGAATAACTGTACACAAGCTGACACAGAAGAAATTCTAATTTAAAATAACACGAAAAGTGTTTATTTTATTATTTAATCTGCAAATATATAAATATTTTTTTTAGAACACCACAAATGATATAATGACATTCAAATTGGTTGCTTATTATTGTATCGCATTGAAACAATTACAAAGAAAACAGAAGCATTTGCTCCAAAAAAATTATAAATCAAAGTTAAATTTATATAAAAAGTGTAAACAATACCTAGATCTAAACAGTCAGACTGTATTATTTTCAATGTCATTAAAATTTTGAGTCAAACATTTATTATTAAATTTTTAGATATCATTTGCATCAATTCTACAGTCTTTTAATAATTATATTCATACTGTTTGTATACATGGTGTAGTGAAGAAATGTTTAACAAGTAAAAATAAGGAAAAACATTTCCTTAAGGGAAATTTGATGTTCAGAAATTTCCTTAGAGGAAATTTGAAGAACAATGATTTCCTCAGAGGAAATTTGTTGTCTTGAATTTTCCTCCAAGGAAAAGTGTTTGTCAAAAATTTGCTCACAGGAAAAAGTATTTCCTCAAAGGAAAATGTGAAGCTACAAATTTCCTCACAGGAAAAAGTATTTCCTCAAAGGAAAATTTGAAGCTGCAAATTTCCTCAAAGGAAAAAGAATTTCCTCTAAGGAAAAAGAATTTCCTCTAAGGAAAAAGAATTTCCTCTAAGGAAAAAGAATTTCCTTTAAGGAAATAGAATTTCCTCAAAGGAAATAATTATGCAGCAAATTCCCTAAGGGAAATCATTTTCCCTTGAGGAAAAAACAATTTCCCTTGAGGAAAAATCTTTTTCCTTCAGGGAAATTTGATTTCCCTTGAGGAAAAGTACTTTTCCTCTGAGGAAATTGTTGAAAAAAGGGGCATAACTTTTTCAACAGTGGTGCTAGAGCCAAATTTTTTTAGGACAAATATCAGGGAACCAATACCAACCAAGTTATCAACTTTGTTTTGACTTAACTCTAAAAATTAAGGTGACAACTTTTGCACTCAGCGGAATTGCAAACTTGTCCCGGAGACTGTTTAATCAACTCAATAATATTTCTAATCAATCAAACATGATTATCGGTTGTGTCTATATACCACCTGAAAATAGTAAATATGCGTCAAAAGATGCTTTCGATGAAATAGAAAGGGAGATGGTAACACTTAGAGATGATGAACAGTTGTGTTCACTTATTGGCGATTTTAATGCCAGAACCGGAACCCTGATTGATTTTATCGTTCCAGATGAAAATTTGGTAGAGGTTTTAGATGAAAATTTAAACGACGAATTAATTGATTTTTTATATGATTACCAAAATCTAATTTCATTAAAAATTCCACTTAAAAGATTTTCAGAAGATAAAATGCGTCCAAATTCTCAAGGTAATAAATTAGTAGATTTTTGTAAGAAAAATAATTTGTATATAACAGCGGGAAGGATCGGGGAAGATAAGGGTATAGGAAAGGCTACCACGAAAGACAATAGTTTAATTGACTATTTTATAGTTTCGTCAAATCTTTTTAAGAATATTGAGGAGTTCAAGGTTATTCCATTTGATGCATTATTCTCTGATGTACACAATCGCATACATGTAAAACTAATAACAGAGGCCAATAAAATAGTAGAGGAAAATAAATCACATAAAAAGACCTCAATAAAATGGATTGAACAAGATAAAAATAAATTCACAGAAAATGTAAGAATGAACGAGAAAAAAATACTTGATTTGTGTAATGAATTGGAATCTTTCAAAAAAGATGATCATGACATAAACGGAGTAATAACTAGTTTAACAAATTTTTATTCTCAGACAGCTACAGATTCTTTTGGAACTTTTGTAAATAAAAGTCCTATGAAAAAAGCTAATGGGGTCAAAAAGGGTAATAAACCATGGTTTGGTAAATCATGTAAATTGAAAAGAAAACAGTTTCACTCGGCAAAGTATAAATATAATAAACAGAAAAGTATAAATAACAAGAATTCACTGAAAAGAGCAAGTAAGGAATATAAAAAAGAAATAAACAATTGTTTTCAAAAATACCAGTTAAAGACTGAAAAGGAGCTTCGTAATATATCAAAAAATGACCCGAAAGAATTCTGGAAAGTTTTAAATAGATTCTCTCCGAAAAGAAAAAAGGAAAGTTCAATTTCTCTAGAAGTAATGTATGACCATTTTAAGAAGCTCAATGTGAGTGACGTAAATGAAGAGGGAGAGTTTCAATTACCTAACTTTCAGACTAATGAGTTTGATGAAATTTTAAATGGGCCCATTACCGATGAAGAAATTATCAAAGTCATTAAGACTCTAAAAAATAATAAAGCCGCTGGATATGATGGAATAAGAAACGAGTATATTAAAAATTCAGTGTCTGTATGTTTACCTCTTTACGTCAAATTGTTCAATTTCATTTTCGACACAGGGATAATACCCGAAATTTGGTCAAAGGGAATAATAAACTCCATTTATAAGAATAAGGGAGATCTTAAAGATCCGGACTCTTATAGAGGTATAACACTGGTATCATGTTTAGGAAAAGTATTTACAGCTATACTAAATAACAGACTAGACAAATTTGCAGAAGAAATTGAACTTCTTTCAAAATGCCAAGCGGGATTTAGGAAAGGTCACTCCACGCTCGATAATATTTTTAGTTTATATTGTTTGATTCAACTTTATCTACTCTCTGGAAAACGTTTATTCTGTACATTTGTTGATTTCAAGAAAGCCTTTGATACGGTGTGGAGGATAGGGCTGTGGCAAAAGCTTATTTCTAGTAACATAACAGGCAAAATATTCAACTCTATTTATAACCTCTATTCTAATATTAAATCATGTGTTAGACATAATTCGGATTGTTCAAATTTCTTTCCGTGCGAAGTTGGAGTTAGACAAGGTGAAAACTTATCGCCTTTTCTGTTTTCTCTTTTTATTAATGATCTAGAAAACTATTTTATTCAGCATGATATAACATGCTTAGAAAAGGTGAATGAATACTGTCAAAGTGAACTTGGCATGTATATTAGAATTTTTTTATTACTATATGCTGATGATACAATATTACTGGCAGAATCAGCTGACGATTTACAAATAATGTTATATAAGTTTGATGAATACTGTGTTAAATGGAAACTAAATGTAAACATCGATAAGACAAAAGTAATGGTGTTTGAGAAGGCGAAGCGCAAAAATAAATACAGATTTATGTTAAGAGGCGAGGAGTTAAAGCTCACGGACAGTTATAATTATCTGGGATTATTAATAAGATATAATTGTAATTTTAATTTATCAAAGAAAAAACTGGTTGAACAGTCACAAAAGGCACTGTACGCATTGTACTACAAGTTAAGAAATGTAAAAATTCCCTCAGATCTGCAATTTCGACTATTTGATTGTATGGTTTCTCCAATTTTACTTTATGGCTCGGAAATATGGGGTCATGAGAATGTTGACATGATTGAAAAGGTACACTTAAGTTTCCTAAAGAAGATACTGAATGTAAGATCGACAACACCAACCTATATGGTCTATGGGGAAACTGGCAGATTCCCTCTTATCATTAATATAAAAACTAAATTACTTTGCTTTTGGGCAAGATTAGTGCAAAGCGGTAGTAGAAAATTATCCGGGATTTTGTATCAGTTAATGTATAACCTGCATACTTCAGGCCAATACTCATTTAAATGGATATCTTCTCTAAAACAAGTACTAGATGATACAGGATTTTCTTTTTTCTGGAATGCACAGGGTGGTATAAAAAGTTCAGATATTAAAAAAGAAATAAAACAAAGATTAGTTGACCAATTTGGACAGCGTATATTCGCTGATATGACAAACTCGTCAAGAGGGGAGTTTTATGCGTCATACAAAACTATTTTTTGTTTAGAACAATATTTATTGAATCTTAAAGTGGCAGATCGTTATATATACAGTAAATTTAGATGTTCAAATATCAAAATCCCTATTGAGGTTGGTCGGTGGAAAAATACACCAAAGGATGATCGTATATGCCGCCACTGCGATTCAAATACAATTGGTGATGAATATCATTATTTTTTTACATGTACCAATGAACAAATTATGTCATTAAGAGAAAGGTATATACCTACATATTACACAAAGAATCCTTCCCAATTAAAATTTATTGGGCTATTGTCACATTGTAATGTACCAGTTCTAACAAAACTGTGCTCGTTTTTGAGACATTTAGATAAGATATTTTCATAATTTGTACTGTATGACAATGTAGTATTAAAATACATTTTTATTCACCCTACAATTCAAATTATTTCAAAACAAATTAACCAATTATTATATATTTTAATTCTATTGTATGATATCGCTAATTTATTTATTGTTTGTCTTGCTTGCAAATGTATAATTATGTAATTGTTGATGTATACTTGTTATCCTCTTGTAGCACCATACGTGTGCCTAAGTTGTAATAAATTGTCTTGTCTTGTCTTGTCTTGTCCACGAGAGACCAATATGACACAGATATTAACAACTAGAGGCTACTGTACGACCTTCAACAACGAGCAAAGCCCATACCGCATACTCAGTTTTAAAAGGCCCCGAACTGACAATGTAAAACAATTCAAACCAGAAAACAAGCGGCCTTATTTATGTACAAAAAATGAACGAAAAACAAATATGTAACACATAAACAAACAACAACCACTGAATTACAGGCTCCTTACTTGAATGTTCATAACATACTAAATGTATGTTCATATTGAAATTGATAGAGAATCAAAAAATGGGAATATTGGAAATAAAGGAGGAGGGATAAAAAAAAAACATCTCCTGTCCCCAATAACCTATGACTTATGATACTTTTGCAGAAATTTTCCAGTCATTCAATATTTTACAAAATTCTTCCAACAACACTTTACATACTTTAAACTACGCTCTGAATGCCCGCGATTTCGCGGGTGTGTTCTAGTCTTAATAGTGCAAGTAAATTAGATCGATATATTGAATAGAAAGTTATTTACTTGAACCACTCTGAATTGACGTATTAACGCGATCATAAATTCAAAATTATTTTAAGTAATTACCAATCAAAGTAGAACATAGATGATATAAAACCGATAAAGTTTATTTCAACTTAGTGTAGGCTGATGATGATTTAATTGATTAAAATATTACGTGTGGCAATTCAAAACTTTCCAAATTAAACAATGTTTGATAGAATCAGGACCAAAGAAATTACTTATTTCTATATGACTATGTTGTAGAAACGTGTGTTAATTATCTGAAATACAAAACAATTTTGTATTACCTAAATAACAGGGTTAGTATTGTTACTTTTTTATTTTTTTCATCAGTGCATTAATCGTGTGTGTGTGTTTACTTTATTGTCCAATGGATTTGGGTTCTCTTGTTCTCTTGAGTGGAAACAACTAAAAGGATCTTCAAATTTTCAAATTGGTATCATAATAAACACTTAAGTTAAACTGTACTAAGTAAGTAAAGTAAGTAAATTGTTTATTATAGTGACATGTGTAAGTCAGCATAAATATATAAATTTGTACAAAATATAGTTACATATATAATACACCCGGCCCAATGGACCAATAAGTCACCTTTTACTTTTAGTTCAATATAAATGTTCTAATATCACGTGTAAATTGCCAATTTAAATTTAAATACAGATAATTATAGATTAAGAATTAACGATTGTAAAAGTTCATATAATGATAAATTCATCTAAAGTTTGTAAAAAAGTTTAAGAATGTTAACTAGAGTAAACTGTTTGTTTTCTACGGAAAAGTGACGCTGCTAAGTATTTAGCTATTTTCCTTGGATGGTTCACCATTAGAAATGTTAATTTTCCCTGGTCATCTAGTTGCGTATAGTCAGGCACCATTAATATCTCGCTAAAAACAGTTTGTCTGATATCATTATAAAATGTGCAGTTTATAAGAAAATGTACTACACCAGACGCTTGTATACCATATAACTAATTAGTGACCGATTGAAACGAAACCAAGAAATTTGTAATAGAAAAAATTCTAGACTTTGAAAAATTGTGTATTCATTTTATTCATATGTCAAACGAATCAACATATACCTTTTTGTAATGCGGCTTGAATAAAATATTAAACAATAATTAAAGCGAAATAAATTTTAAGCAAATTTTAATTTTGGAAGATGAATTCTTATTTGTTGAAAATTGGCTTGAACCCTCTTTTTATAACTTGTTGCAGGTAGAATTTTGACTAAATGTTGCACTTCAATAATTATTGACAAGGCAATATCCCAGGAATTCCTTTTACTGCTAAAACTGTACTACTGTTCTATGAGTTTCGTAAAATATGTTATCTTAGAATGGAAAATTCATCTGCACTATCAATTTGTTCATAGGTAGAGTAAGCTTGAGCTACACAAAAGTTAATATGTTAAACTTTTGTGTAGCTCAAGCTACAAAGATATTTTTTGTCATGCATCCGATTTCACCTTGATAGATGCACACGCCCGATGAAGCTAATTTGTTTAGCGAAATATTGCGTGAATAATATATAAAATATAACACCTAATTTTATAACACTCATTTGTGTGTTAAAGTTACATTCTTAGACACTTATATATATATATATATATATATATCCCACGTAATCATAGGTTTGATAACACTGTGCGATGAAAACGACACTTTTTTTATGGACTCCATTTGGTACAAACGTTTTTAAGGTAGTTCAGTGGTATAGAAAAAAAATGACAGAATTTTCTTATACTTTGTGAAATTTAACTTTGAAGTATTGTAAATGAAAAAATGCAAAAAAAATTGGGGGTCACCGGCCATCTAAGAGATATTTTGACCTCTGAAAATGAGTGCAAATAGGTTATATGGAAATATAGGGAAAATGGACAAAAAAACAATTTGATTGAATTTTCAAAGCAAAATAAGTGACAGAAGTTGCTCATTTTTTCATATTGTAAAGCTTGATGTCTCTATTTTATAAAATTGAAATAAAATTTGGGGGTCACCGGCCATCCAAGAGAATTTTTTTACCTCTGAAAATGAGTGCAAATAGGCTAAATATAGGGAAAACTGACATAAAATATCTTTGATTGAATTTTCAAAGCAAAATAAATGACAGAAGTTGCTCATTTTTTCATACTGTAAAGCTTGATGTCTCTATTTTATAAAATTGAAATAAAATTTGGGGATCACCGGCCATCCATGAGATTTGTTTACCTCTAAAAATAAGTGCAAATAGGATAAATATAGGGAAAACAGGCATAAATATCTTTGTTTGAATTTTCAGAGCAAAATAAATGACAGAAGTTGCTCATTATTTCATACTGTAAAGCTTGATGTCTCTATTTTATTAAATTGAAATAAATTTCGCGGGTCACTGGCCATCCAAGAGATTTTTTTTTAGCAAAATAACAGTTGTTGTTTAATGTTCAAATAGGGGTAACCTCTGCGGTTGTATAATGCTGCGCCTTGCGGAGCATCTGATTATTATTGTGCTTAAACCATATTTGTTACAACATATGAAAAGTGTGAGCTAACAGTCCGCTAAGTTTTTATCCATAAGTCTCATTCTGACTCTCTATCTGAAAGGTTTTTATGTGTCAATATTTGTGTTTCAATATAAAAGGAAGATGTGGTATGATTATTGATTGTTAATGAGGCAACTCTCCGCAATAGATCAAATGACACAGAAAATAACAGCTACAGGTCAAAAGCCGTTATCGTATAGTTAACTGTAAAAGGCCCTTCAATGACTAATGAAAAACAATTCAAATGAGAAAACTGAAGGCATATTAATGTACAAAATGATGAACAAAAAACAATATGTGACACAACAAAAGACAACCACTGTCTGAATTACAGGTTCATGACTTGGGACAGGCACATGCATAATGTTGTGGGGTTAATGTTTGGAGGTGACAACCCTTCCCCTTAACCTGGGACAGTGGTGTAAATTGGTACAACATACATGTATGGGATTTAACAATTTGTATTATTCATTTGTGAACTCTACATTTGTAAATCTAGCGAAAAGTAGATTATCACAGATAAATTTGCAGAATGAGTTGCATGAATAGTCGGGACCCTTGTCCTACAAACTTTATGGAGCAAGAAAAATGTGATGAGGTCTGTATGTACATAAAGTCTGTCATAAAATTAAAGATTTCATTATATTCGCATTTTACAATAAATTTTGTAACTGCTGTATTTCACATGTTATTTTTCTTTTCTACTGTAGGATAGTAAGTGGTTCAAATATACATGTATGCCTCTTGAGACTAAAATTACATGCAATAGAAATCAGCCCCCAAAAAAGCAAATGTTAATACAGCTGTAGTATGCATTTTTAAATGTAAATACAATGTATGTGCTAGGGGCCTAAATTGACCCTGAATTATTTCAAGTGTTTTTGGCCTTATACATTTTAATACATAACGTACTATTAAATTATTACATGTAATATACTATGCCATTTGTAATTTCCTTTCTATTTAAAGTACATTTTAAACATACGGGAGGATTCAGAGGCAGCCCTGGGAAAAATTTGGTTAATAATATAGGGAATCACTGGAGCATGCATGACCTGAGCAGGTCCCCTTTTAGGCAGTCAGTGGGCCTCCAGTTATGAAAAATTCTGGATCCCCCACTGGGATAAATTTATACAACAAAAACATTTACGAGGTTTTAAATTGCAGGAAAATATCACCTCTTCATACAAGCCCCCTTTTTCATTCAAAAACCTACTAAACATGCTAAAAGGCACATACTCATACATTTTTATAATTTTGACTTTTGAATAATTATTATACATTCTACATGTCTGATACATGTACATCAAATTAGTCTTTAAAACATTTTGTCTATAATATATATCCTATAAATGCCATGAAACTTGGTCCGTAGGCTTTTAATTTAGTAAGCTCTGGTCACACAAAGTTGGTTAAGATCGGTTAGTTCCTACTATCTTATTAGATAGGAACATAGTTAATTTATTATCCTTTGATTTTATCTTTATTTGCAAAATAAAGACTCTTGTGTGAACATTACCATGCGTTTTACATAAAAATCAATTATATAATCATTTTTATAAATTTGATTACATATCTTGAAAAAAAAAATTCATACACCTTTGAAAAATATGCCTTAAAGAGGAAGTTTTTAAAGATTTGTAATTATACTGTAACTTTTGGTCATGAATGGACCAGTTGGAAAAGGTTAAAAAATGTCTGAAGCCATCAAAAGAATATGACACCCACTTAGCGCAGGTGTAATTTTTAAAAGTTTGCATTTAATGTCTTTAACATATTAAAGAAATGCACTTCGAAATAACTGTGTAGAGACCTAACAAGCTTTTAAATTTAGAAAAAAATAATTTTATGTTAAGACCCCTTTTCCTGATTAGGTAGTAAAAGTTTTGTTTTTCTCTCATGAAGGTTCTGTAGGATCAAATACATTATAGGAGTGTAAGGAAAAGTTTTAAATAATAGAGAATAATGCATGTAATGTTCACAAAACATTTGTACATAAAGAAAATAGACATACATGTTACAATGAAGAAAAACGGGTTGTTAAATTATAAGAAGTACAGAAAAAATGGAAAAAAATAAATAGAGATAAATGGTATAAAGAATTAGATAGGAATGAAATGAAGGACCCTCAATCCAGACCACATCTTTTTTATATAGATGGGTTTTGTTCTAAATGTAACATGTCTAAATTTAAAGTGTGCATGCTTTACCAAAAATGGTTCAACTTGAATCCTGGCAGAATCAACTGCATTCACATTCGAATACACCTTATCGCTAATCTCGGCCGCTTGAACTTTTGACGTATACAACAATCACTTTTCCATTGTGGCGTCAGATATTTTGTATTGTGACGTCAAAATTTTACGGGAACCTGTGTGATATCCAGTAATGACGGACAAATAGCGATAAGGTGTATACTCCAGCTGTACAACAAGAAATTCTGTTTGCATATACATGTATTTATATAAACCCCCTACTTTCATACCTAAATGGTCTGAACCCTATGCAGATGGCATATTTCTCAGGTTCACAAATTTTCAAATATATTACATGATAAAAGTACCATGAGCTATGCCTATGGTTACATTTATAATTAATTTTCAGCCTGAAAAAAGGGGGATGTCATTGTTTTGTTGTTCAACACGGATATTGTTTTGAAATTATTTACGCTTTATACATGTTATTTTTCAGTGGTCGCGAATCGCTCTTTGGACATGTATATTCAATTCATTAGAACTTACTTGTCATTTTACCCCTTTTCATGATTTGTTTACATCATCTTTCGCATGTTTGTTGGACCTTTTCTAGTGTAAGACAAGGGTGAAACTGCTTCATAAGCTACCAAAATAAAGATCGTTATCTATAATTTCGATCTGCATTACAGTATTCATGAAAAGCAGTTCACGTGTTCGAAAATGTGAGTTATTCTCTCTTCATTCTTCTCCTTCGTCAAAAACATGCTCCATATTTATTTTTAGAACAGAAGTACTATTTCAACAATAACAATTATAACTGTAACCAGAGAGCACTAATTTCATTACAAAATTGCTTGTCTCCAGCGGGACTCGAACCCGGGACCTCTGTGTTACAAGGCAGCGCGCTAACCGACTGAGCTAAAGAAGTACTTCCTTAGCTCAACCGCTTACGGCTGACTAAGTATCTACTAAGTTTTCTAAGGGAAGCAATCCCGCCACACTACAATAAATTTGAATAAGTTTTAAAATTGCATTTAAAAGTTATTCAACTCTTGCTCAATGCATTTGAATAAAAAAGATTATTTAAATGATCACATTTTACTGTTATGGAAAATTACGACTATGTACATCACTTACGATATTAATGCGCAACTTTATGCGCAGACGGCGCGAAAATTTAAACCCCCGAACTACCTTAATTTCATGATTCAAAATATTTTCCAATCAATTCCCTCTTGTCTAGACCAAGCAGTGATGTGATCTGTGTTGATAATAGTTAGTCAATTAAGATCTTCCCTAGTGTGGCCACAGGATCTCAAGTGTTGACTAAAAGGAAAGTCTGGTTGCATTCATAGTCACTACGATGGCCGTTCATACGTTTGTTAAATAGCTGTTCTGACTCATAAACAATTAAACTGTTTACGCTATTTAACCTGTAGCAGATACAGAAAATGTGTAGTCTTGCAATTAAAATCGCAAAATAAAGTGTATTCGGTACCAGTGGCGTTACTATTAAAAAGCAAGCAATTCATTGTAAGTTTGCAAGTCGGATATCGCGTGTTTCCAAAACCCTTACAAGAATAGCTTGATTTTAGAGGATAATTCAGCCTTCATCTGCAAGTCTTTGATACTTCTGGGTCAACGTTAAGCTAGCACCGGTGGCTATGTGAAAATCTTCATTAGTGTAGAATGCTTTTCAATTTTTTCCCAGTTTTCGCGGAAATAATGTGATAACTAGTTCAATTTTGGGTGGTAAGTTTGCACAAACAAGACTTTTTTACTATTTTCTATTTTTATTGTAAAAATTCATTCCGACTAATAATTTTAGTACACAAAGTAAAACAAAAATACCGAATGTCAAGGGAAATTCAAAACTAAAAGTACTTTAATGGCAAAAACAAATTTTCAAGCACATCTAACGAATATTGGAAAACAACTGACAAATTCCTGATTTGATTGAGGCATTTCCTTTTGAAAAAAATGGTTGATTAATCCTGGTTTCATAGCTAGCTAAACATTTCACTTGACAGTCGCATATAATTCCTTTATATTAACAGTAATGCCTGAGCTAACCAAACAGATGTAATAGGTAAAAACGTCTTCATGACCATCATTTTTTATTTGTAAAGGGTTGATAATCATATAAATTGAAGTATTCGACAAATATTGTCATTAGAAAGATTGACGATGAAATTACCACACATTGATAACACCGTTTCCAAATAATTACTTAGCTTCTTATTTCATATCTTGTTAAAACAATTGATATGAAAAAAATACTAGCCCTGCCTTTCATAAATTAATTGTTTAGAAAGGTTCAAAAGATTAAAAATGTTCTACATCGCTTAAATTATCCAAAACCTTACATTCAACAACTGAGATAAGATGGCAAATACAATCCTTCCGCTGTGCTTCCAACAATCATTTGTTCGGGGTAATTCCTTTCAATGCTTTGCAAAATGTTCAAAATTGTGTTACTATACTTTACAGTTTTCTGTCGAAGCTTCACCAACGGTAATGCTGTACCACCTGCATTCAGTACAGATGACAGTTGCTATGACATCTCCTTAAGATTCATAACTGAAATAATTAAATGTATATTCATTTAAAACGTTAAGATCACTTTGATAATTAATTATAGAATTTCCATTTATATAGGAATGTTTAGGTCAATGACATAAGAGACAACAGAAGATAAACGATGTTCACCTGCCATATAAAAAAAAGATGTTATTTGATAGTCAATGACACAACTCTTCAAAACATTAATCAGAGACACATAAATTACCAACTATAGGTCATCCTACGGCGTTCAACAATAAACAAAGCCCCTACCGCGAATTAGCAATAAAAGGCCCCGAAATGACACATTCAACATCCAATAGATTTAAGGTAAAAAGTCATAAACACGCAGATAAAACATGACCTTGTACAATGCAGAGAGTCCAAAACAATCTCCAAAAGCTACCAATAAAACAGTACAAGAAGGATAATGTCACAAAACAACAAAATTTAAAAGACCTTGTTTCTAGAATGTTATAATATCTAATAAAGTTTGTAGATTTTGCTTACACAGTCCTTTTATTTGTATAAAGTAACATTCGTTTACAGTGGAAAATTGTTTAAACGTTAATTAAGCTACAATTAAAAATTGCTTGCTAGTCCCTTTCTGTGATTAATATTAGATAACTGTGGTTTATTTCCCAATCAATCTATCATGAAGGCTAGATATATAATTCGACTTTCATTTATAGTCTTTTTTTCAAAAATGATGAACAGTTCTTTATATTAGTATGTCGTTATTAAACGTTTCAAATTTATGAAATTATATTAGTACATCAATGTCTCTGATACACCAATAACGAAAACTGAAACATATTAAATTGATACATTTTGTAATTATTCAAAATTAAATCAGAAACCTATACTTAATTATAAAATACTGAACCTGTTAAAGGGAGACAATACTCGCATAATTTCTTTTCGAATCGGCACTTAATACAAAGGAATGTCGCTGTTGCATACAAATGGCACATCAATATAATTTACTAACTGTGCATTCGTTCTCCACCTTCAATGAAGATTCTAAATTATAGATATAACCGAGATTTGTTAAACTATGGGATAGTGAATACTAATTCAAGCTAACCGACTGTAAAATATTTCTTTGAATTGTTTTTAAATTTACTCCGAAAAATTCTCGAGCCACTTGACTTCCATAGCTTATTATTAACGTTTTTACACACTATTTTAATATAGTAGTTAAATATTATTTGTTGGTAAGACGTAATACATATCGTATTAATTTTTATCAATATCGGTTTTAAACAAATCACAAGTACATGACTATTAAGATCCGACTAAATACCTATCTCCCGATATCGTCGGGTAAATATTCTATATTATGTATCAGTTGTTTTTCTGTAATACTCTGTTGTAGTAGTTTTTTTAGGCTGTCAAATCGTGACTAACAATAATTATTTATATATGTAAACTAAAATTTCATTAATCTAATAAGGAATGTAACGTTATCCATGAATTCTAATCAGTAATCGTTTTCGCTTTAAAACAATTCTGCGAACTAAATTACATGACGCAATCGACAATATACTAATTAAACTTAAGTACAAATAACGTAGGACCTTTGCAAAATGTGAGCCTTAAATGAAACATAACAGAACTCGTACGACTGTGGCGGAGTTAGATTAGTTGCAACTCAACCGCAGAATAATTCGCTCAGAGCATAAATAAAAATCATGAAACTCTTAAAATCATCCCTAAATTTTATGAAAAGACAGAAACACTAGCCACGCCCATTGCCTAGGCGTTAAGTGTGTTATTAGTGCGATATAACGAAAACATTACTTAAAATACTGAATACAACTCTTACATACTAGAAAGTTGTCCCGTAGAATGAGAAGTCCCTGCTACATTAGTGATAGCAGGCGACATATTTTGAAGTTCCTTCTAAGAAGAAGGGTATTTCAATGTATTTCGTTAAGAAATCCCTTATTTTTTATCACCTACATTTGACCGCTCAATCGATTTGTGATTATTGAACAGCGGTATACTTTTACCTTTACTAACAATGCTACGTTCCGTGTTATTGTATGATCACTATATGTATAGAACTTTAGAATTATGAGACCTCCGTAATGCTCAATGACCGTATACTTCTTCCTTGTGGTTGAACATTTCCGACATAAGGAGCTTGATGTGTGTTCATTAAGGGGGTTCGCGGGTCTAAATCATTTATATAGGATTTCTCTATATTTTTCTATAAATGAACTTTATCTTATAGTTAATAGAAAAATAAAATAAAAAAGTGGGGTCACCGTTCATTTGCTCTCCCAATCTGCCTTCGAAAGAAGCATAAAATTGAGAAAGGAAATGGTGAATATGTCAAAGCGACAACCACCCGACCATAGAGCAAACAACAGCCAAAGGTAACCAATGGGTCTTCAATGTAGCGAGAATTCCCGCACTCGTAGAAGCATACATTTTTGTAAAAGTGTTTTTTTTTTCTGTTGAAGTAATAGGTGAAATAAAGTTAATATCGAAATAAAAAAAGAAATTTATTACAGAAATCGCTAAAATTTTACAATAATTTAGTTTAAGTACAGCTTATATGGAAATTATATTACAAAATATAGGTCACCGATGAGTTGAAAAAGATATTTCAATTTTAAAGCCAAAAAATGGCATTTTTCCACCAAAGGGAGATAATTTGAACTTTTTCAATGATGTTTACATTTTAAAAGTCATCTGGGGCCAACACGAATTGATTGTTTTGAATGATTTTTGTACCATATGATAAAGTAACAACTACAAAAGGTAACAAATAAAATTTGTAATGAAAAACAAATGTTTAATTTTTTTCTGAAATTTTTATACCCTCGAACCTCCTTTAATGATGATATGATATTTAAAGAAATCAGGTACCTCTATTTCTGATAAAATCAAAAACAACTCTTTTTAGTACTATATATTGTTACATATTAAATTACAATTAATCTAAAGATATGTGTGCATGAACTACATAAAGCTACTACATGTAAGATTCCGTCTTTTAAATGCATTATAAGTTTACCTACCTGTTCAATCGACTTTGTGTCTATAGTTTTAAATGAAATGTAAACCCTATAGATGTACGACGTAAAAATGAATGACTGTCCTACTTTAATACCATAGATGACCTTGAGGAGTTAAAGCACTTTGTTGTAATCATAACATGATTTAATCAAATTAACAATTGACAGTCTTTCAAACTAATAATTCAGATTTTTTTGATAATACAGATTAGAGTACATTGAAAAAACAACGTGAAATTCTTGTCAATTTACATGTGTTTGTGTAAACATCCGTTTTATGTCATTGATTTCTTCCTCCTATCTCTCGTTCAATCTTTGTTTAGCATTAAGTTATAAAACTATTTGTGT
Organism: Mytilus trossulus; assembly: GCF_036588685.1. NCBI lineage: Eukaryota > Metazoa > Mollusca > Bivalvia > Mytilida > Mytilidae > Mytilus > Mytilus trossulus. The sequence goes on from NC_086380.1 coordinate 23,529,461, forward strand.
GCACATCATTAATTATATATTTAATAATTGACTATCTTGCTAAAACATGCACAAAGGACTTTTGACGTTTTGAATATGATATATGTTAACAATACAAAATTATGCGTGCAGAAATAAGTAAGTCGATCCGTTGAATTATTTCAATAGACCCGTAGCCATTGACGCGTATAAACGAAAATATTTCCGAAATTACATTAAAATTATATTAATTATTAACATTACGAAGTGGGATATAGTTGTTTTGTTACAAAAATGTGTACAACTATGTTATATAAATGGGTAAGATAATTAAGAATCACCAGGCAAAATAGTGTAAATATACAATCATAATAAAATTATAAATGTGCAAATCAATGACTTAAAATCGATAACGTATATACGTATTACCTTAAATCAAACAAAGACACCAACATCAAAGTTATTGTAGTTTGTAGTACAGCTAAATAGTCAAATACATATGTAACTTTCCCGATAAAGAATATAAATACACTAAATTATACAAAATGAAAATAACACTATGAATGCTTCGTAAGTTCAAATCGAACCATTTGACCCACAGGTCGATTATATTACGGATATAAAAATCACTGCCTCTTTATGAGTTTTGACAATTGCTGTCTCTAAAGAAATGCTTGGATATTTAAAACCTTAAAAAAACATTACAAAATTTGAAAAGTTACATAACCGAGTACTAGAACACACTCACGATTTCGTGGGTCCTTGACTGAATTTAATTATAAAACTATTTATAAGCTTCATTTTAGTATGGATTTTTAGTATTGATATTGTCACCTAATAAAGTCATGCTGATTATAACATGCACAGCTTTCCCTGCTTTTAACGTCTTCCTGTTTGAACCCGTCGACCTTGAACTTATCAATTATTGGTAATATCAATTATTTGGAAAACAAAAGAGCCTTGAATGCAATAATTGGGATCAACAACATTGTCCCTTATTTGTTATAAATAAAGTTGAATTCTTTGATTCGCCGTTTTTTCGTCATGCCGGCTAAAAAAAATGGAAACTGTTCTTATACGCCTTATTTTGAGTCTAGATTTTTAGTATTCGACTTTTCATCTTATAAAGTCATGCTGCTTGAAATACTTCAATAGAAAACAACGTGACAATGAATGAATTTAGTAGTGTAAACCCTGTAAATATGACCCGTGTATATAGCAAATCCTAAATACACCGTTTGGTGGACAGGTGTGCCTGTCAGATGCGGAAAGTACGGATAAGGTATTAGGTAATAGGTGAATGAACAATTTGTATACGTATCGATTTGAACTTGGAACTTGTTTTAAAAATACTGGTATTTTAAAACGGGACCCAAAATTAAAAATTGAAATATACAGTTAAATTGGGCTTATCAATTAATCTCAAGAATTAAATTTTTGATAAAATCAAACTAAGTTTTATTTTAGACCCTTGGTACCTTAATAGTGTAGATCAATTTGAAAACGGGACCCATAATTAAAAATCTAAATAGACAGTTAGATTTGACATATCAAAGAACCCCAATAATTCAATTTTTGATAAAATCAAACAAAGTTAAATTCTGAACCCTCAATGGACCCTTTTAAAAAAAGGGACCCAAAATCCCTAAACTTAATACATGTTTAGATTCAGCACAGAAGCCCCGAAATACAAGAATAAAATTGCATTGAAATGGGTCAAGAAATAAGCAATTTATAAAAAGTTATAGAAAAGTAATGTTTCTTAGTCATGTTTCTCCCTATTGCATAGATATTTCTAATTAAAAGAAAAATGTGGCTCTAATTTTGGCCAATTGATGTTATAATCACTTGTAAGCATTAACATTTTGGTATTAAGTTTAGATTCCCAAATGTTTTTGACTGGAACTGGACAACAGATTGTTTATTAGATAAATACCCCCTCCCCCCCCCTTTGCCAAAAAAAGGGCGATTCTAGATATAGCTAGTTTGAAGGGGTTTAGTAAAACGTTTAAACACAATTTCAAAATATTGATTGAGAAACTGTTGTTGTTGATTTACAAGGCAAAACACTTTTTAATCTGTCTGTCTAAATAATACCTGTGATAAAAATTCCATGCTACTTTTAGAAGTGATGCTGTTTCATTCACATAAATTCTTGCCTATGTTACATCACTCTGAAAAATATAAGGTTTCTGATGACGTCATGTTGAATTGCTATTTCCCCTGGTTAATTCTAAGGAATATGTCAAATAAATCTGGCTTTGAAAAGATAAAAAAAAAAATGAGGAACATTTGTAACTTGCTACAATATAACTCAGCTATGGGCACATAAAATATTGACTCTGACATGTTTGAGTGATCATAGCTGACCTATACTGTTTACTTCTATGTTCTTTGATCTCTAGTAGAGATAATTTTTATTGGCAATAATACAGCAAAAATATATTTTTATTTTTGCCAGTTATAGTTTCTAGGGGTTCAATTCTATGCAATCACTTGATGATTATTTTTTATATAACATTTGCTTTTTGTACACCTTTTCATTAACAGTCTGCATTGATAAAATTTCTTTAAAGAATAAAATTGAGAAAGGAAGATTTATTACAATGATTACACAACCTCAGGAATAATGGATGTCAGCACTTCTGATTGTGACAGATTTTACCTTTTAACTGATGAGTTATGGAACTTTGTTAATTGGAAAATATCGCTTATGTTAGATTTCTTGTTACTTGTGTTTTATATTTGTATATTGGCTGTCTTATATTGTTTATATACTCTGTATGTTCTGTATATGAATTTCAAGTAGTGAGACTATAATAAAATATTGAATCTGAATCTGTCTTAATGTAAGTAATAGCATTGCTCATCAATTGCATAAAATACAAAGTTGATTATAGTTCTTAGTATAAATAGAATCTTCTTAAATGGATTGTTTTGGGGAAATACAGGAATAAATTATTTGGCAAACATTTTTGGGAGAATAAAAAAATTATTAAAGTGGGTTGATGTGGTCTGATAACATACATCTTCTGTTGGTTTCATCTTTTCTGGATATGTTGTCAAATCCCCTTTTCTACTTGTTTATTTAACCTGTAAAATAAATTTTAATTAATACTAACAGGATCTATAATACTAACAGTATCTATAATAAGCTGAAATAGTTGCCCGTAATAAAAATTAAATAGCAAAATATAATTTTAAACAGCAATTAATTCCCTTCATTGTATCTTACTAAATATATAAGGCATTATCCGTATAACAAAATATTTTCTATTTATTGGAAGTACATTTAATTTTGATTATGTAAGAATAATAATTATTTACACAACAATTAAATTGATTCAGCTTATTTAAATGGAGAATAAAAATAAGAATCAGCAATATAAACAGCAAATAAGGTTTGTAATTTTTGTTAAAATGATTATTTTTTCATATTTATTATGATACAGTTAAGTATAATTTTTTAAATAGATTTAAAAAGGTGCAATTTGTGAAAAGGACAAGACACTCTAATATATATTTTTCTAGCCTACCTGTCTCTATCCTTGTTTGTGAAGACTTTGTATGACAAATATGTACCTGTATATCATAGTATTATTGCTAAACACATGCTGAACCTTTGGTGAAGATACAAGGATTACTTTTAAACAATATATTATTACCTCATTTCACCTTCAAGTACTGCATCATTGACATCTATTCTTATTTCTTCAGAAACAAAGTACAACATGCTGGAATAAACGATAGCAATTATTTATAAAACTACAGTTAAACATTGAAACAAGTTCTGTGTTAATCTATACATGTATAGCTGTTCAAGATTTTTTACAGCTAATTTCCTAATGCTTACAAAGTAAATCTTTGATTTTCTTGCTTGCTTTGTTTGTATAATTGTTTATACAAGCTTTATAAATAAGAATGACATCTTTAAACAATTTATTTTGGCATAGTTAAACCTGTATATCATATTTGAATTTAATTGGGTGTTATCCTTATGAGTGTACAATATACAAACAAAGCAAGCAGGCTAACCAAAATTTTATTCTACATGCATTAAGAAATTAGCTGTAATATTGCATACCAATTATTCATATGTTAAAGTCATAAGAAAAGAGTGACCGGTGAAAAATAATGTTCTTTCAATTCTTAAACTAATGCATACAAACATCATAAACTTAGACTTCTGTGCTCGAATTTATAATTTTTTTCGTGTAAATTTCGTATAATCGTCAATTTTTTTTTCAATCGGTCAGTGTTGTTGTGAAAATATGGTAGGTAATTAAAGTTCGTGTTTTGAAGCCGAAGTTTAACGATTGTCACCTGTTTGTCAACAATTGACAAAAAATAAACAAAAAAGCATGGAAATTGAGCATGTGTTTAACATGTAAATTCAGATAATAGTTTATTTTAAGGACATCCAAGCGTATTGTGGTCACCGGATTTTTACGATATGGGTCACACTGAGGTCACCTTGCATACGGAAAATATATCGGGGGAATTGCTTGCTGGAAGGAAGCAATTCAAAGAAAGTAAACTTCTTCTAAATATGAATAAATTAAAGAATTTTCTTCAGAAAAAAGTATATGTACATAAGTTTTACAATGAAAACTATCCATTGAGTTATAAAAAACATATGCAATAATTTTTTTTGATTTGAGGTTTCTTATGACTTTAAAGTGAAAGGTAATAAACCATACACAGATTTTATTTGCAACAGAGTACTCATCTATTTTCTATCATCATACAATTTTTTTTCAATATATTTTTTTTGGGGAAGCTGCATGGTTATTTACAGTTTCAAACCATTGTTAAAAGATACTCATTATTTAGGATGTTTTAAAAACTTGATCAAATCTCAGAGATGGGGAGGAGGGATATATAATCACATCTAATCTTGGGTCAGGGGGTGGGGAGCTTGATATTGAATGCAAATCAAATATTTATATTCACAACAATGGTGTTATGTAAATAGGAGTTTTAAAGTTTTGACAATTCTACAGCTAAAGTACTGTTTTGAAATCAATAACAAATAATTCATAAATTATAAAAATAATAGATTAAACCATGAACACATCATTTAAGAAGCTTAATAGGGTTTACCAAACAAAGAATAATTAATATAAGCAAATAATGGAATTAATAAAATAATTATGAACATTATAATTGGAGATAAATAAGCACACATAATTGATCATAATTAAAATAGAGAATAATGGGATGCAAAAGAATGAAGAATAACTGTGGAAAACAAAATAAGGTAATACAATCAGAGGCGGATTTAGGGGAAGACCAGCCCCCCCCCCCCCCCTTTTTAGGAAAAAAAATAGTTGCTTATGTAGGGAATCACTGAAGCGTGACTGAAGCGGGCCCCCCACTTAGGTCAGTCAGTGGGCCCCACTCTGGATCTGCCACTGACAATATAGATTATAAATCTCAGGATGAAGGACAAACATTAAAAAGAAATCAAATTACTACAGAAATCTACATTTTAATTATAAAATCATTTTCCTTAGAATTGTACAGAATAAGTATTTGTTTTAGAAAATGTGTAAAAAGTAAATAATACATAAAAATTAGAGGACCCCAATTCTTACACTCATGAAAGTCATGAAAGGAGGTACATTGTAAATTATATATCTGTTTTGAAACTAAATAAATACATAGAAAGTGCTCCTGCTTTTCATTAAAAGAAATGTTTGCATTGTCTTAGTAATTGAGAATGTTTAACAAATAATCAATGATGAATGATAATTATGAAAATCTAAATATTACATAAACTAATCCACAATATAAAAAGGGGAAAAAGGGGGGGGGGGGGGCATGTCAATTTCATTTTATCTTCATTACTCACATTCTTGTCTAGTTAATAAGATGAATAAAATCCTTTTCCTTCGGTCCACTACTTGCTAGTTTAAGGCTAGTTCTGTAAGGTAACGACTTGAGTCCAGAATCCTTGATGTGGTCAATATCTGGATGAAAACTTTTTGTTGGCATAACATGCGACGTGCACAATTTGAATTGTTTTTTCTTCTTCATTTAATTGAAATACAATATTGATGTGAAGATCTAGAGCCACTGATGGTTTAAGACCATTCTCAGAAAAAATAGCAAACATTTGGTACATGTATGGACTGCCTGTGTTTCAGTGTTTGGCAAGAGGTTCATCAAATGAGTTTATCACAATCCACAAACTTTGAAGAGAAATTGCACTCCATAGTACTATCTACCTTGATATATCTTATTTTTTCCAACATTATAATGGTTTTATCAGTGTCTGCATTTCGTCTGCACTTTATTTTGGGCATTAATCCTTGTACTTCCTGTTGTTTCTTTATGTTTTCAATGAAGAAGAACCATAAAGGGGAGATAATTCATAGACACATAGTTGATTTTTTCAAGTTTTCAATCCACATTTTTTTTCTTAAATCAAAAAACACATCCCTGAATTTTTTTTAATTTTTAAATGGGGGGTTTATCTTTATGATTTTGACAATATTTTCAAAAAACTATCTCGGATTTTTTTTCAAAGTTTCAATGAATTTTGGTGAAATTTGGTTTTCATTTAGATGTCAGAATCACCCCCTTCTCCAAAAGAAAATAAGCATTTGTCAGCCAAATATGTAATATATTTTAAAAAGGCAAAGGTAACAACTTTTAGATGTGCTAAGTGTCTGCATCATTTACTGTCAGGACAACGGAAAAATAAGCATTGATATTTAGGAAATGTTTTAGAATTTTCATTGAAAAAAAAGCCCAAAATCAAAATGGCCGCCATTTCCATAGTAACAAAGCCCAAAATCAATTTTAAAAGTGTTAGTTGTTAAGTATATTAGTTATGTAGTATGTGTACAAAGAATGGTAAACATCTGTGACATAGGTGTGAACACTAATTTTGGTCCTTACAGAGAATGGCTCTTAAATACTGGTATTATTAATTATGTGGAATACAAATCCGACCTCGTTATTTTAGTATTATAGATAACGCAACCCGTAAAAGGAATCAGAGACATGAAGGGTGATATTTTTCTAAAAATATGTGATAGAATAAGTCAATAAGACAGCTATAGTGTTTAAATATACTTTTTCACTTTTTGGTCTTTTGGAAAATGTTGTTTGTGCTTTATTTAGACCCTTCTTCGACGAAATTTGTTTTACATGCACACGTATAAGAATTGCGGCTTTTATCCAACGCAATCATAGGTTTGAACGCAGTTTTCAATTTAGACGCGTTTATATATATATAAATATATATTCATTAAATAAAATAGTAAAATAAGTTAAAAATTCAATCGATTTCATCCTTCCATTGGGACTCTTCAGGATAACTGATATGGCGTCGTATCAGTTATCCTGAAGAGTCCCAATGTAAGGAAATCGATTGAATGAAACTGTTCACTTTTTAATTTATTTTACTATTTTATTCAAAGAAAATATACATCTGCACATGTGAAAATTATTTTTTACGCCTATAAATATATATATATAATATATTTATATATTATCATTATGTACTGAACTTATATGCTAGTAATACTTTCGAGGAGTATATGTCCACTAGTAGAGTAATCGATCAAGTGGTATCAAAAGTATTAACGGTACAAATTTTAGAGAACCAGATGTGTATTTCAATAATAAATGTTCTTACAGTGATGCTCGAGATAAATATATTTGAAAATACAAATTAATACACACGTTGTAGAACAAAAACAACAGCAGCAAAGCTAACTGGTTGATTGGCAAATTTCCCTGCATGTTTCTTCTAGACACCAAATCATTATAGTTTATTTACACCACATCTTCTTATCTATATATCACTATTCAATTGATTGATAAATATTGCTTGTAGACCTGTAAGAGGAATACTTTTATTTGATGAAAAAATGTAAATAATTCGAAATTTCGAATATCTTAACGTCAAAAACAATTCATAAAAAATCAATACAAATAGTGTACAATAATATGTTGACTGAATAAGTTAACATCTCGTGATGTACAGTTACTTCTACTATAAGACTGAGAGACAGAAAAAGAGAGGCACTGATTAACAGGTTGCTATAAGTATAAACGTGTAAATAAAAAAGAAAAGTATCCACAATTGTTAAATAAGCTAGCTTGTTTCACTCGTCGACAAAGTCTTTTATCAGTAACAAGAAAGTAAAATGTTCAATGCCTAAGTTTCGGGGTAGCATACGGTGTATCAAGTCTAGCAATTTTTGATTATGATCTTGAGTAAGGAAAACTGGTTAATTTAACATTCTTTTCTGGGAATATATATAAGGAGATATGGTATGATTGCCAATGAGACAGCTCTCCATCCAAATCACAATTTGTAAAAGTATCCATTATAGGTCAAAGTACGGTCTTCAACACGGGGCTTTGGCTCATACTGAAGAACAAGCTATGAAGGGCCCCGTATGTAATTGTATATTAATCATTAAGGAGCACAGCGGAAGAATTCCACAACAGACTTAGTCTGGCGAATTTATTGGAATTCACAACGCGTTATTTCGTTTTCAGCAAAATTATTTGCCTTTATCATCTTAGGTCGGAAAAATTACAATTTTTTTTCTGCAGGTGTACACCCGGGACGATCATCTAGGTGACTGAAGTGCTGAAATCTAAGGTACATTTATTTTAAAAAATATTGGTATATTGTTTATCAATAGTATAATATAAACCACTCGATTGTAATCATAGATATCCGAGACAAGAATTTCACAGTAAACTACATGACACATTCTGATTTGTCATAATATAACTTATCTTTGAGTAACAAGTTTCAAAACATGTATCATTGTAATACTGTATTCTTCTTATTTTTTAAGTAATCGATACTGTGTAAATTAGATAAATCAATCCAAACCTCGTTTTCATCACCAAATACAATTGTTTTCATTAGTTTAATGATATACTTTATATAAAGATATGCTACGTTTTGTTTGACAGGGTCTAGCTTAATTGATTTAATTAAATATTTATATGCTGAGCGATAGTTGTGTTGTAACAGCAAACAATAGAAAATGAAATTAAATCCTCTGGATTGTAATTTTGTTGGTATTTTTGAGACGCATTCTTTCAAGTTCTTTAGGATTTTTTTCTTTTTGGCATTTGGCGAGACGTTTTTGACATGCCAAAGAAATTCAAAAAGCAGTCCGTAAATGATTGGATGAAAACTAACTTTTTTCACATTTTTGTTCTCATTGCATTAAACACATAACTCCAAAGCAGCTGGTTTTGGTAAAATTACCACTTCAGAAGCCATAAATGTAACTTCAAAACAACATCCTTTCCATAGATATAAGAATAATAAGTATCCATTAACCTCATGACCTTCTTCTTTGAAATTCTTTAACTTTTCAATTAAATTATACGGGTCCTGATTAATCACGTCTTGATTGATCAGTTTTTCATATATTTTGACTTCCTGCATCTTGCGTATACGTGACATTTTCGAAAATTTCTCCGTAGTGTCTTTTACTAATTGCGCAACAATCTTACTATGGTTTGAAACTGAAAAGTAAAGTTTTTGGTGATTTGTTACATACTGTATAATATTAAGACATTCGTCTTGAGCACCACAATCTAATAAACACGTAGCAATACGAAGGATTGTGTGTGTACGGTCTGCTGGAACACATGCTACCATGTTTTCTAAACATTGTTGTTTAAATTCTGACACAAGTGTTTCCTTTTCATTTCGTAGAATGATGTAATGCAAAACGCCTATACAATTTTGCAAAAGTTTCACAAAAGGTGATGCATACTTTAATATTTTCAGTTTCTCTAAGACATCATTACATCGTAAAATAATATGCTTAACGTTATATCCATTATAAAATGTCCATAACGCATTTCCTCCAATAAGATGATACGTCTGTGCCATCGCTACTCTAAATCTAATCAATGTTTCAATGAAAACATCTTGACTGTTATCGTTCAATAAATGAGGCGGCAAGTTTCTATTGTCATTAAATGTTGATAAAATTACACTCATACTTTTTTTGGGGTTATCAAGGAAATTCTCCAAGAAATCCTTAGTCTTGGTTTGTATTTCGCCTGGAAATTCAGTCAACATGAACTGATTACGTTCCCTTATAAAGTAGTTCGGGAGAAATACTTTCTCCAAAAACTGTTTTAA